>NC_036462.1:24088249-25466166 GCF_002775205.1 Xiphophorus maculatus
TAAAACACTAAACGGTTTAGCACCACAATGCATTAAAGATCTGTTGTTGTTGTGTCAACCTTCCAGATCTCTCAGGTCTTCTGGTTCTGGTTCAGCTCTGCATCCCCAGAACCAGAACCAAATGTGGAGAAGCAGCATTCAGCTTCTATGCACCAGAAATCTGGAATAAGCTTCCAGAAAACTGTAAAGCAAAACACTGAGTTCCTTAAAAATCAAGACTTAACACCCACCTGTTTATAGTTGCTTTTGTATCATAATAAATGAAACAGTAACCAACAGTTTGATGTGTAATGATGACACTTGGAAACATGTAATGTTTCAGCTGTTGATTTTTGTGTGTTTATGATGTAAAGCACTTTGAACTGCCTTGCTGCTGAAATGTGCTATACAAATCAAATTTTATTGATTGCTTGATTGATTATGGTCAAAATTTTATTCATTTCTGTTTCCAGAGACCAAAGGACATAACTCCAAGTCTTTGATTAGTTTGAGCAGCTCCAATATATAAACATAACATCTTCTGGCATCTGAAAATTTTACCCAGGAATAAACCAGACTTCTGCTTGAGGTGTTGCCTTAAAATAAATGAGTCAGATGTTGTCATTTAATCTATCAGACATTCAGAAAAACGCATCATTAATCGCTGGATTTTCCCAAAACATCTAAACGCCCAGTAATCTTAGTCCAACAACCTTGTCAGACACCACAAAAAACTGAATGTGTCACTTATTTGAAATTAAATGGCAACATTTAATTTCAACTCTAAAGTGGCAAATTATGATTTTATGGAAATAAAGACTAGAAGGCAGTCTATATGTGATTACATGTAATGTGTTTCATTTAGTGGATTACGTTCCTGAAATAAATAAACTTTTAAATGATTTTCTAATGCATTGAATATGAGTGTATGTGACTGCATTTGCTGTTTTCCACTTACTATCCTCCAGTATCCTTTAGAAACTGAAGAAGGGAGGATTACTTACAAAATGTTGCTTTCTGTTGGAGTGAGTAATGTCTCTGAAGTCCTTAAATCCTCCGGACTCCGGGTGGAGATGGTACCGTCCTTTCCCTCCTCTTGTTTATGGTCTCTTTTCGACTCACAGCTCAGGTTGTCTGGCTGCACACCCACTTGACGGAAAGTCTGCAACTTTTGGGTGGGCTGCAGATTTTGATCCAGGGAGTGTTTCCTGCTGTGGCAGTGTTTGTGACTTAGAGGCAAAAAGCCAGAGATACTCATCTCGTACGAGCCCTCGCTTAGAGACCGACCTAGAGTCTGATGGACAGGAAAATCCTTTCTTTCTGCAGGACCTACAGTGCTCAGATCTGTAATGCTGTGGTGCTCTTTTGACTTGCATTGGCTCGCTGTATGAAAATCACCAGTTTGTGACAAATCAGAAGTATTCTTTGAGTTGTTGCATTGTGCTTCAAGTAATTCTTTCTTAATGCTGAGGTCAGATTCACAATTGTGCTTTGAGAATGCCGCAGAGATCGTTTCTCCTTGACATTTCGCAGTGCTGACGACTTCCACATGAGAGCTCTGCTGTGGGATCTGTACGTTCCGAGCCTCACCCGGCTCATTCCTTTTCCCCTCCCTCTCCTTTTCTTCGTGCTCCCCCAGAGGGTTTGCAGCTGTGGTATGCTGGGTCGGGTTCTTTTCTACGCCTTTGTGCTTCTCCTGCATCTCCTCGAGACGCTGCTTGACTTCCTGACTCTGGACCCAGGCTGCATTCCATGCTCTCAGCATCCCTGAGGACTCTGCTCCCATGGCAGAGGCCTTAGCCCTCAGAGCCTGGAAGTGTGGAGCGGAAAATTCACCAGTTAATCTCTCTTTTTGCATTTGAAGTGTGTTTAGGGTCTGAGATGAGCAACATCCTGCTTCTATCTGTTCCAAAAGGCTACGGCATTCTTTAGCCCAGTCTGTTGCCTGTAAATATAAAACAAAATGGATAAAGTTTTGGAGAGCCCCAGTGAGAAGAAATATACAAAGGGTGAAACTACTGAAATTATAATTATACAAACCTGTTTACAAAATCTGTACAAATGCACGACTGACAGTAAATCTTTCTGTCTTTGTTCTGCTCGCAACACGAAGTCTTCTACGTTTGATTTAAAAGTGCCGACCAGGGTCCGAAAAATCTCAGCAGCAGGACTTGAGTTAATGGTGCCAATGATCTCCTCCGCCTCCTTGATGAGTATCAAGGCATACTGTTGTTTATCCTGTGACAAATTACATAGTATGAAGTGTAGAAAATGTATTCATTTTCCTGTAGTATTTTCATATTTTTCACCTAGCAACCACAAACCTCAATGTATTTTGTTGGGATTTTTATAACAAAAACAACGTAGCACATAACTTTATAGTTTAGTCAAAAGGATATATGATATTGAATTACTTATTTTGTTGTATTAAAACTTACAAGGAACATCCCCCTGGACATACCACCCCTACTATAACTATATATTAAAATCTGAAAGTGTGGGCGTGCCGTGGTGGCGTAGTGGTTAGCGCGACCCATATTTGGAGGCCTTGAGTCCTCGACGCGGCCGTCGCGGGTTCGACTCCCGGACCCGGCGACATTTGCCGCATGTCTTTCCCCCTCTCCTTCCCCATTCCTGTCAGCCTATTTTGTAAAAGGGACACTAGAGCCCACAAAAAAGACCCCCTGGAGGGGTAAAAAAAAAAAAATCTGAAAGTGTGCTTTTTTTCAGTCTTTCTCGTATCTGATAGCCGGTGATTCCAGCATCATCCTCTGAGGATGTTTTTCCTTCTACTGGGAAGAAAACAATCACTGGAAGAAGTTCCACTTCCAGTTTGCCACAAGCCATGTTTTAGTAGATGGATGCAACTAAATGCAGAGAAATCTGGCAAAAAAAAGAAAGAAACCCAATTAAGGCTAAAAAAAAGACTTGAAAAGGGGAGAGATCCACTTTCCAGCTGAATAATGACCCTAAGCATACCACCAGAACTACATTAAAGCTTTAATGTAGTTTAGCTCAAATCATATACATGTGTTAGGCAGACAAGAACTAAAAAATGTGCTGCCCAATTAATTCCAACCCCCTCTTCAGGCTAAGGCACGTTTTCTACATCTGCAAAGCAGCTAGAGACATACATCAAACGTTTTACAGACCTAACAGCAGTACGACATGGATGTGAATACCAATTCAAGCATTCAAGCAGTGGTTGTCACATTTTGATTTGGAAAAAATTTGAAAAGCTCATTTAATTTCTTTACACTTCTCATTTATGCACTCTTCTACTCATGTCTGTTACATAACATTTCAATAAAATATACTAAAGTTTGTGGCTGTAATGCGACAAAATATAAAAAGGGTAGTAGGGGTGTGAATACTTTTACCATGCCCTTCAAATATTTCCCCTTGTGCTTTAAAGAGAAAAATGCAACTAAATGCCATTCAGATATTCCTGATTGTAAGTGAACAGCATTTTTCTTAGTGTGTTAGTGTACCTTGGATTTAGTGAGAAACAGATTAAAGTCTTCCAAGGCCTTTTCCCTGCCCACTGGTGTGTCATCAGTTGAGTAAGAGTTCTTCAGAATCTGCTCCCCCTCTGTACTGAACCACAATCCCTCCTGGAAGAAATAAAGCAGGAGTTAGAGAAGCTTCCTTATAACTTGGCAAGGTGTAAGACTTCTAAAACATAGGGTGTATGAAAGAAATAGTTCTGTATGAGCTTCATGTCTGGAAATTTCCACTAATGTCTTGTGGTTGAATATAAACTTTAGAGGACTTTTAGAAGCACAATTCAAAAGAAAGAAAAAAAGAATTTTGTTACCGAGATGATTTTAGCCTCCATGTCTCTGTGCCTGAGCAGGTTCTCCAGGTGTTGCAGCGACTCATTTGATTTCATCACCAACATGTGGAGCTTCTCCTCCACTTGGTTGTAAAGACTTGTTGCCAACTCCAAAGCATCTCTGAACAGAAATTGAAACACACCTGACCATGAAGCTGATAAAAATGCCCAAAACGTTGTAAAAAGTAAGATTCTTTACACAGTGTCTGAGCTGAATTAATGAAATACTTGAGATGGGTTTTTTTGGCTTCCTGTCTATTCACAACATTTGGAGCATTAGCAAAATGATTCTAAACTTTTGATATAGAAATCAATATATCTTTTAAGCTCCAGGCAGGAACAACAAAGCTTTAAAATCAGTACAATGATGCCCTTTAACCTGTGTAAAGTAGAACATTCAATATGGAAATATACCCACAGAGATGAATGCACATAGTTAGCATTTCTACTTCCACTATTTCCTGAGAACTGAGTGTGTAGAAATGAGCCTTGACATATAGCAGCTTCTCCTTTGTTTGTCTTTGCCCATGTTGAGCAATTTAAACACCAGCTCTCAAATTAATCATTCAATAAAAAAGTATGATTTTGGTCAGATATGGGAAATTTTACTAACATGACTGCATATACACAAGTTTGAATAGTGTAACTGAGAAAAATCTGTAGCTATGTCGTTTGAGCTTCCTTTATTGCAGCATATAGATTTTGACAACCTGCCAAACAAAAAGTCAAAAGTTCACTCTTGTACCTATAGTCCTCAGACTGCAGAAATCTGAATTCCTCTTTCTTCATCCTCGCCAGTAACGTTCCTCCTTCCTTTTGCAGAGTCACCAGTCTGTCATCTTCCAGAACCTCCTTCATTAGAACCCTTTGCTCCTGAATGCTCTCTTGAACTTCCTGCAGTAACCACAGAACTGGGGGTCAAAATGTGAGACCAATGGATAAACTGACATCTGTTACACTGTGAACCTGTCCAACCTCAGCAGAGTCCATTGGTTTCCTTCTGTCCACTCTCTTGATGGCCTTTTGCAACAAGCTGTTGGCCCCTCGCAGGTTTGCCATGAAAGGCACATGCTTCTGAAACAAATTAAATAAAAGGCAGAAACATGATGTGTAACTATAAAGATGTATATTGTATAAGATTCAATAAGAAGCAAGTTCTGTTAATCACCCAAAGCTTACGGCATGTCATGGAGGAGATTTCAAACATATTGTTTAGGTACAGACTGAACACCTCAGATTATATTATTACTAAGAGTTACTGTAAATACACACAGCTCTTGGTTCTTAAATATTCCTGCTGGTCACTTGTTTAGTGAGTAGCAGACGACCACACAGAGAACCTCTCTTTGTGTCAAGAACAGGAACAGGAACTAAAGATTTTCATCATGATTGTGATTCTATCATGTCTATTTGTACCAAAATCACTACATAGAGAAGACGATGAATAATTCCTTGTTACCTTGTTGAATCTAAGGCCCCAACCCCGTGTAATACCCAAAGGGACTGGTGAGTGTAAATACAAAGTCCCAGGTTTCTCTTGTATACAACAAAACCACAGAAATGTGATCCACAAATGATGTCAGAGAAATTTGGAGGCAGAAGAAAATGTGCACTCGTATGTGAAATTTGCAACCACGGAAAATATTCACAGAAATATCTTCTGAAGTTACATCAACAACTTCACTCAGTCATCTGAAATAATAATTATGAATTTGTTTTTCTCTAGGTTTTATTACTAATTTGATGCCATTAATAAAAATATATGCTTCGTGTCTTTACACAGATCTTCAGGCAAACTACTAGATGTCAAATATTTAACACCATATTGTTATCTAGTTTCTACATCTCATGCTGCATCAAACGACTTACAGGCTAGGTGTTGTCGATCTAAAACTGCCAGAGTAAGACTTTATAAATTCCCTTCTGTTTAGATTTGTAATCTCATGCAAAGCAGGAAGCTGGAACATTCTTTGGTTCAAGTGAAGTCAAATAAATGGTCCAAATCAAAAATACAAGCAGAACCACTGTAAATATGAGAGCACATATACATTTGTGCTGCTACACATGTTTATATGGCATGAGCTTTGTTTATGCAGAGTAATAATGTTGCATATACTGTCCATTTGATCACATCAAATGATGTGAAGCGCCTTATAAAAATATTTACACTGACTGAACCTTGCAGATTAAGTCACATGACAACCAAACATGAGGCAATGTGTTCCCACTATAAATAAACCTGCTGTAAGTTCTCAGAGAGATGAAAATTTGCTTAAACAACAGAGTCATGAAGACCAAAGAACAACCCAGACAACACAGGGGTGAAACTGTGGTAAAGTTTAAAATGGGATTTGAAAGACGCCACATACACACTGAGATACAATAAAATGGTTTCGACCAAAGCCTGTGGCCCAGTCAAAGTCCAGACCTAAATTTGGAAAAAACTTTCAATTTAATTTAAGTGAGCTTGAGTTATTTTGCAAAGGCAAACAGGCTAACATTTTAGTTTCTTGATCTAAAAACATCAGAAAGTGAAAGGATGTGATGCATCCTCTTTTCTGTTTTATTATATGATTAATAGCAAATAAAAGTATCTAAATATTATTTGACCTTTGTTTTAGTGTGATTAAAAAATTTCTTCAGATGAACTGAGGTTAAGCAGTCCTGAGTTTCGAAGGGAAATTTTGCAGCTGGTTATACCTGATGGAACTGCATCCAGTCCTTGTGATTGTAGGCAAACGTCCCTCCCAGGTCAGAGGTCAGCTGGGGAGCTTCCACTGTTTTGCTTAGGGCTCTCATCGAAGTAACAACATCCATCTATTAAAACAAAAAACAAAAAAATGCACAAAGACTTTGAGGAAGTGTGATTCATCTTTCATCTAACTACAACTTTGAAAGAAACTGATGGATGTGAAAGTTGCTGTGATTTCTGACCTGCAGACCCGGCTGCTTCTCCGGCCGGGGACTGCTGTCCTTATCAATCAACATGATGATGCTGTGAACAGCGTGGAGAGCTTGCTCCTGTTACGGCAGGCGAAAAGTCAAACACAAAATATATAAGGAGAATATGAATTTCATTCACAGAGCATCACTGTATTTTTAAGATATTTAGACATGATATAATCTTTACATTAAACTACAGTACATACAAAGTACTGTACGTAGCTTTATAGCACATTTAAACCGGGAGTAAACACCTTTAACCCTCAGATCTTGTATCTACTTGAAAATCAGGCAGGAGCTTTGGTAAAAAATGCCTTCCCAGAACTATGAATCTTATCAGACAGCTTCGTGAGCATGTGCATGCAGTTTTCATGTTTTAACCTGTGCCATCAGTAGAGCCTTGTAGAGGTGAAGCGGAGGCGGCTTCTTCTTGCCATTAATCACCAGAGTCATTCCCAGCTCTCGGACGTCCTTTCTATAAAAACATTGCATCACGTTAAAACACACCAGAGCTTGACACAGTATCTATTTTTGTGAATTCTCATTGCAGGATTGAGCTACTCTAAACTTTTGCATTCCTTGCCTTATTTCCATCTGACACGAACCTGCTCACAAACCACTATAGGATCTCTCAATCCCATTCTAGAGATTATTATTATTATTATTGGGTTGGAAGTCCCTGCGAGAACTTACTTCCTGTTACCTGTTGTGGGCCTGATGATGTCATACATATTTATGTGCTCAAAAAATGCCTCACTGTCTTGTAGTTTGTGCGCATTAGTTTAATGATGGCATGTGATTTTCCTGAATCTTTTCCCCTCTCACCATGCTATGTGACCTATTCTACTTTGTGCAATCAGATATTTAGGACTCTAGATGTTGGAGAGAGAGAGGAAAACTTGTACTGCTTTATGACAATTAAATCAAAGCAGAGGAAGAAGTCAAATTACATTTTATGTAAGTTTTATCTACTCAGAATGAATTAACAGGCCAAATTATCAATGTGCCACATGGAAATCATGTAAGCATGCTAATGTTAACCTAGCGCTACAGCAGTGTTTCCCAATCCTGGTCCTCAGGAATCATTATCCTGCATGATTTAGGTCAGTAGTGCCCAAAAAGTCGGTCCTCGAGGGCCGGCATCTTGCATGTTTTTGTTTGCTCCCTGGTTTAAAGCACCTGGATGCAATGATGGCTCATTAGAAGGCCAAAGAAGAACAACTGACATGCTGAAAAGATTGTTACTACAACCAGGGAGAAAACTAAAACATGCCAGATGCCGGCCCTCGAGGACCGACTTTGGACACCACCGTTTTAGGTGTTCATCTGTTGCCACAGACCTGACTTAAAAGAATGTGTAGTTAACAAGTTTCTGTAAGATTTGATAGCATGCTGAGGAGGTATTCACATACCACTTATAAGGGCTTCTTTTTGAGCAGGCAAACTATTGTGTGTGAGCTTACATGAGACAAGGCTGCTAATTCTGGCAAGACACTACATACCAGACTGCTGGCAGCTGGTCTGGCTGCAGCAGACTGCTGTGGTATGTCTCTTTGCTGCAGACACTGGACGGTCAGAATAGTAAGACAAAGAGCTTTTGAATCTTAAAAGGCAACAATAAACCAAGTGTTAACAAGTGATGTTGATAAAGTTCTTAATGATAGACATTTGAGAGTAAGTATTCCCAGTTGTGTGGAAACACTGGAAATGTTGGTCATTACTAGATGCTCTCATTGGATATGGATATGGATGACTAAACTTAAAAAATATACTGTAGAGAAACGGTTATAAACTAACAACAGGGAACTCTGTGTGGCTGGAATGTAATGGCTCCCTTTTGTAAAAAAAATAAAAAAATAAATCATGCTGGAAATATTTCTAAATGATGTTCTGCAGCCCTCTTGTGGTTAAATGTGTCACTGCATGCCAGTTTTCATTCCTCTCAGCTGAAAAATAGAGGTCTTGAAATCATCTTCCAATTAGTCGCACACCGTTTAGGAACTAATAATTAAGGACAATATGTGACTTGTCTGGTGTACCTTGGTATGGAGTGTAAGTACAGCAGCAATTCACAAATGCTTTCTGCTGACACAAGAGGGGACATCCACTCCTTCCTGTCACCATGGACCTCGACCACCGCCCTGCCATTCCTGTCCCTGCTGCCTGCAAATATAGAATAAGAAAAAAATATCTATATTTACAAACAAAAGTGCATTTCTTTAAAGAAATGCACTTTTGTTTGTTTGTGTTGTTAAATGCACAATCAAATGGTTGTTAGCTTTGGCTTCTCGGTTTTAACAAAGAAGAATCTAGTGAATAATGTAAGAAAATCACCTTGGATTCTACAGTGTTCAATATGTCTTTGTACATTTAAAGATAACTTGCCTATTTTGTTTGATCATAAAAAATTTACTTTGGTTTCATGTTTTAGAAATAATCTTTACATTTTTTGAGAGAATTATCAGCACAAATTACCTGGTAAACAAATAATGCCCAATTCCAGCAGACCCCTGATCTTCCTCAAGCAGGATTGTTCTGTTTGTGAGCCCTGCTGACATCCAGATCCTGTTGCAGAAGGTTGTTTTTCCACCTTTATGCTGAAAAGTTTGGAACCCAATCCATTCATGCTGGATGTGCTCGAATCTAAATCTGCAGAAAACACAAAAAACTGTTAATTTTGTAAAACAGAGAAGTAAGACAGATTTCAGTGATGAAGTTGTATGCTTGACATCTGTAGGTGTAGGTTTTGGTCAAACAGCCTAACCTTGAGCATGCTACTTCCCAACTCAATAATGTCTTTCTCCAAAAGGTACTTGGATTTTCCATGTGTGCAACTGCAAATTTCAAAGATTGTATGTAGAGATTTTGGCTTTTGTGGTTCTTTCTTTGTGGTTTTTGGGATGTTGTTGAACATCTTGATTAATTTCCATCCATCTGAGGTTTGGGGAAAATGACTGAAGATTGGACAAAGTTGTCTGTCCCAACAGAACAGTGATTCCAAATATACACCAAAACAAGAAAGTCCTGCTAACATAAGTTTTCTTGAATGGTCCTTACCCCAACCAATTAAAAATGCATGCTCTATATGTTATGCTTAGTAGAAGGAAAGTGGACTCTACCATTCTAGCTGCAACTTAGTCAAGGACACTCAAGTAAGTATTATGGAGTTAGGGTTATGTGAATACTTAATGTATATTTCAGGGTGTATGTATCATGTGTCATCAGTGGCGATTGGAGGACAGAAATGTAAACTTCCTGTTTCTAAGTTTCATTAAAGTGGGAAGCTTTATTTCTTAATTACACATAGGAAAGAATGGTTCAAATGAATATTTAAATAACCTAAATTTACACCATATCTATGCTAATGTTGAGTAATCCTAAATTTGCATATATTCTTTCCACCAATCCTTCCATGTCAACAAGTATTTTTATTTGAGTTTAGACAAATTCAGCACAGATACACAACTTTATATAGACATTCTGTAAAAATAATAATAATAATAATAATAATAATTTAAAAGTCTTAGCCTGGCAGCAAAGTGAGGTAGACATCCTAATAGACCTCCTCTCAACAAGGCCCCATCTATAGTCCCCACTATTTTAATAGTCCATGACAAGCATGTCTCCAGCCAAGATCTCAGCTCGTCCCTCTGAGGGCATTCTTAGACATGAAAACAAAAGAGGAGAGCAGAGAAACTTCCTCCTTGCATGTCATTCTGTCTCCCTAAATTAGACAAATGCCCTGTACTTTTTTTTCTTTCCACCCACTGGGTTCAGACCCTCTTTTACTGGGGTGCAGGTTGCTATTTCCTTTCCCTCCCCTGATAAGAGGAATGACGTGAATGTGACCGTCCAGCCAATGATCTCAGACAGCACAGGGGAGATTCCCGGGAGGATGATTGTGCTGAAGTCTGATCTTTGACTTTTGAACCCTTGTTCTGAAGAGTCTTTATGAAGCGTAACCCTCAGAGGAGCCACATTCCCTCAAACACAACAAGGTCACGGTAGAGTTTCTTGCACTCGTTTTTTTCTTCTTTTTTTTTTTTTTTGCTTGAAAGTTGGGAGATTCTTTGAGCATTGAGAGACACTTCATTATGAATGACTGCTTGGGCATAATGTTAACAATGTGTGGACTGTGTGTGTGGGCTACGTTCTAAAATGAAATCTGCAGTGAATTAGCCAACAGAGACGATGAAACATTGTCTCTACTTACCTTTTGTCAAGCACTTCAGTCTTTCCACGTTTGAAGCCTCCTGATATTCTGCTGTACTATTTTGATGCTGCATTATGCTGGTTACTGTTTCAGGACAAACATCACTGTGGCTCCTGTTGTTGATTTTGTACAGAATAGGACTCCCTGTGGGGGTGTCTGACAAAGCAGACATAGATCTCACTTTGACTTTGTGTTTTCCCGATGGTTTTACACCATCCTCTTTTTGGCGTGTCTTCAAACCTCCGTCAGATGTCGCCAAGGACACAACTAATCCTGGATGCTTAAAGAAAGCATGCCCCAACTGGTGAGAAGTTAGTTTACTGTCACTGGGGCTCAGTCCAGAGAAGGGTTTTAAAATCAAAGCTGATTCCTTCATCGTGTTTTCTGATTCACAGCTCAAAGGACGGTGACATCCCGTGCTTTCGCAGGATTCACTGTCCATCGCAGGTTCTTTGCAGTGGTTGGATAAGTTACATAGGTGGTCTTTTTGACCTTCAAATGCCCCTCCAGGTCTTACATCATCATCCTCAAACAGTCCAACCTCCTCCAAGGCACCTAGGAGGTCCACACCTCCCCTTTCAAAAGGCACCGGGTTTTTTAGCGCTGCTACATAAGAGTCTCTGTATCTACATTTCAAATCCAGGTCAATAAGATCCTGATCCAGCTGTCTTTGGCCACATGGCATACAGGGTTCATCTGCATACTGCAGGGTTTGTCCACTATTTCCAAGTGGGATGGGTGGCGGCTGTCTCACAGGTTTGGGCAACACTGAAATAGGTTGAATTTGTTTATCCACAAATTCCTTCCCTTTAGCAAACTCCACCAAGTCAACATAATCCCCCTCGATTTCTTGATAGGTCAGACTCTCCCAGGTGTTAGGAGAAACCCAGCCCACAGGTTTGTTCATTGGTTTGGACCCTGATCTGGGCGGTCGCCTTTCCATTTTGATGAGTTTTGAGGATGTGTGCAATGGTCTCAGAGATGCTGACATCCTGTCTTCTTGTGGCAACTTCACTGCCTCCACTGGAAGGGTTGATGAATTGAAGTGAGAGGAAGCTGAGGCCTTCTTGGTCTGAGGCGCTGCTTCACCACAGGCGGAGACAGTCTTAGGCTTGTCTAAAAACTCTGGAATTGAAATTTCAGACCACTGCAACTTGATCACACCTTGATCTGTGCAAAGTAAACAGCGAGACAGAGGAGTCCCGTGGCGTCCTTCATTGATATCCTGCAGCCACTCTTCAGTGAAGAGGCAGGGGTAGGAAGTCTCAGGGATCGGTGTCTCCTCAACCTCTCGACATCCCTCCTCCAGAAGGCTCTTGAGGACAATCCGGGCCGCTTGGTCACCAAAGGGTTCCACCTGAAGATAGAAGTCTCCAGGACGCAACAGCAAAGGGTTCACAGACGCTAACTGGACGACGGTTTTGTCATGCAGACAAAGAGGCCAACCCTCACAGCGGAAAACTACGTCAGAGTATCCAGCCTGAAAAAAAAAATATTGTTATTACAGATTGACAAGGATTTTTAGATTTACTCTCTGATACTTTTTATTGCTTATACAGATTAGGAATTGCAATTTTCATTCAGTTATGCTGTTTATTGGCAATAAGCAGAATTATAAGGACTATGACTCTAATAACAGGCACTGAAAACAGTAAAAATCTCAGCATCAGAAATGCTTCATTTAATTTTGTTAGGACATGACACTGAACTGTTTGCTGTTACTGTTCTCAAGTGTGCAGTCTGTTGTCCACGCAGTAGAAAATATTAACAAAAAACTATAAAAAATATTCGAGTAAAAATTCTGGATTGAAAAATATCAGTAACCAAGCTATGTAAAGTTAGATCTCAGCAGCTTCTCTATTAAGTTTTCATCATTTTTGTTAAAACCTTTGACAGTCACAGTAAGTTATTTACTTATTCTTTAAACCTCTGTAACCCATTTGGGAGTCTACAGCATGACTGAAGATGAATAGTATCTTTTTATGCATTCACACTCACACATGCAGCCTGCTGGACAGACTCCAACAGGTGTTTGGAGGGAATAAGGAAGTCCAACAGGCACTGCAGAGCATCGCCGTGGTAACGTTCATCGATGGTACGAAATAGCTGGCAGAGGACGATGGGTGCTGTGACCTCAAAAGGTGGGAAGAGTGCCGACAAGGCACTCTGGATAGACAGGTCCAAAGATTCTGGATTCTGGAAGAAATTAAAAGTTAAAAATGATTATTTTCATAATTGCTTTGACTCGGTTATTTCTCAGCCACATGCATTACTATAGGACAAAAATAAAGATTGCTTACATATGTTATGTAATTTACCTTTCAATAACCCAGTTCAGAAAATAAGCTTCAACAGTCATGGTAAAATAAAAGTACACCTCTTTAAATTGTAAGGCTTTTTTGGGTTTTATTTTTGACATATCTAGGGTTTTAGGAAATTATTTTTTGTTTGCCATTTTCACTAAAGCACCACATCAGCAGTGTGACCAGAACACAATCAGCTGTTCAGACTTTTTTCATTTCACTTCCTGGCCCAGACATCCGCTTCTTTCTTTTTTCTTTTTTTTTTTTTTCTTGTTTGGCACTGAAGTCAGAGGAGAATTTTACAGTCTTGGCTGTCTTGATTCACTGGATCAGCTCCCTGTAAGATTTACACATCAAAAGGGGAGTAAGAATATGGCTAAAAAGAAATAAAACAAAACAAAGGAAAGTCTTTCACCACCAAAGAAGTCTGCAGCGTGAATAGGAGCCAGACATACTGTCTACCCAGAGTAGAATACTTTTAAAATGTAACTAAAAAAAACAAAGCAGGAAATAGTAAAAATACTAAAGTTGATTTAAAGAGAACTGGCAGACTGCACACTTTCAAGCTTTACACATTGTGTTATCATAGAGGCAAAGATCCCAGAGGAATGTGAGGTGATGTGACTTTTTATGTGGGAGTTCACTTATCTCATTCACTGAAAAGGACAAAGATGTTCACACAAATAAACTACTTTTAACTGACCACATGTTTACATTTCTGAGTATTTTATATAAACTGAGCTGATTCACAGATAAAGTGATTTTGTTAAAACACTAATAGCAAATATCTAGCTCAGCATCATAAAAATGTATTGCTTTGTCTATAAATGTCAGAATATTATCCTTAAAATGAACAGTTCACGATATTTGAAATGAGGTTTATTCAGTATGAATCCTATTTGTTTGGTACCTGATGCCAGTCTTAGACGGGCCAAGACAACAGAGGACTTATTTTCTACATTTCTGAATAAAAACATCTCTTTGAGTAGCTGTTAATGAGAACCACTGTGACTAACTCATTTTGATTTTCACTTACTGAAGAGAACAACAAGAAATATACGTATAAGCTGCACACGACTTTCAAACAGAGCCTTATACCTGTACTTTTGTTAGTATGACATTTCAAAAGTTTGACAGTTGCATTTTAGAAATTCTGAGCAACTTAACTTCAGTCACATACATTTGCTTTATTACACTGTGCACCGAGAAGACCATGAATTACTAAAAAGAATGTCTGTGTCACCACTTGTGACATTTTCAAAACATTTTAACTGTGACTCATTAAGGAAAGTCCTCGTGGTCCAAACAACTCAAAAGCAAATACACTTCAGAGCAAAATAACAGATGCTTTGCCAACCTTTGATTCATTGGTGTTTTTGCTTGGAGTCTCCTCAAAGAGGTTTTGGATTTAGAGTTGGGCAAATAACGAAGGAAATGGCTGCATGGTTTTCTGCATGAGTACACTTTTGGATGTCATCTTTATCACATTAGGGAACATGAGCAAGGAAAAAACACAAGACTACTCAAAGTTATATATTTTTTTCTTTATTATAAATATGATTAAGTATTCCCTGTGTTGCTCTGCTCACTTCTTTCCTGACCTGGACATGGCTAATTTAAGTTAATGTATTTTCAGCTGACCAGGGTCACCAGATGATCAAGGTGACAGGAGCATCTCTTCTAGACACAAATTCCCTCAAAGACTCAACTGTCTGTGAAACAGTTTTGGGTCAAGTACTGCACATGGAGCTGGTTTTCACTGTAAGTACACCTTTTTGAGAAGTAATCCTCCAAATGTCTGCAAAGTCAAGGTATCAGCAGCAGCTGTGCTATTAGTGAGGAGCAGCCAAGCATGTGGAAACAATTCAGATGAAAGGAGAGTGTCTTTAAAGCATTTCAGTGAACCCATCCGACAATAAGTTTGCCTTTGAGTTGAGGATGTTTCGAGATCTGCGATTAGATTAGTGAAATAGTCGAGCACATACACAACACTTTTGATCTGGCTGTGCAGCACAGCAGCTAAAGTAAAAATAAAAATAAATCTGGGTCTTGGCATGTCAGCTGGCTGTGAAATGTTCCATGAATTTAGCATTTGGCACACAAACTTCTAGTTTGTATTTATAAGGACAGGGCTCTTGAAGGTTTAGTCTGCAAATATGTTGAGTCGTCTTTCAAAGTTGTGTTTTCCCTTCTGTGTTTAGAAAGAATGTATACACAAGTCCATTAAGTGTTGGTAAAGATCAATAATGCAGAAACTTAAGTGACGCACTAACAGTTTTTTCACTTGTGTTATAAATGATAGTACTCTATATGAAGTAACATGATTTAACAGTAGCACAAATAGTAACGTGATTAGTTCAACACTTCAAACAGCAAAATTTTGAAATGTTTATTTCACACAAAAAACATAGATTTGAATGAATATATACAAAACTTAAAAGATACAAGTGTGCATGAGTACAAAAGAAGACGCATAAAAATATTAACTTCTCAATAAATGGATACAATTAGTAACCATTGAGTAGCAGGTTAACTTCCAAAAAAAAAATAAATAAATAAAGTAAGCAAGTTGTGAAGCTAATAAGCATTAAGTTGACTTGATTTGATATGGTATGTCTCAGGGTTGTGTGCTCAGCACACAGCCATTTATTCTGTAACAAAACCACAGTGCATTAAAACATAATCAAAACTTTCTAAGGGCATTTGTAGATGACAGGTACACCAGGTAAGGTTGTTTTTAAGTGACTGAGAATTAATTTAGAGGTAGGAGGTCAAACAATTATGGGACTGGTGCTGAGACAGTCACCTGGTGCTAAGTGATGACAAAATGAATAAAATCATCATAATGTGAAAATACTGAGCTTCTGCTACTATTATACACTTTACATAAGTATACTTATTGATTTGTTTAATGTTTTATCTATCAGGACTTTTTTTAATTTTAGGATTTTCCATAATAGTCCCTTTCATTCCAGATACATAAAGCAGTTTTGGTATGAGCAATACATTAAACTGACTATAAATCTATTTGATTTAATTTTGATGTCAATTTGATTACTAGGCAAACTGGAATGAAAGTAAACAAAGGAATGATCACCTCACCCACAGCTGGAAACTCTAATGCCATGAACAAAAAAAAATTAAAAAGACAAATTAAACTCATAAGAGGTATGAGAGAAATATTATACTGATGCCAAAGCCTTACAAAAGCATTCAATGAACACCACATAATAACTAAAACAATTAATAAGTTATATTTTTAATTAAAACAGCTGCCAAACTGATAACCAAAGCACATCTCACACATAAACTAAATAATTATTAATGAGTACATTAATGATTTGCATAATTCTCTCTGATATATTTGTTTTTATATGCTTCCCAGTCTGGGCAGAACACCAAATGTTGACAGCAGCCTTTACAGAGCACCAATGTTTAATTTTACAGTAAAAAAAAAAAGTTGAAATTAAAAAGAAAGGTTTAGTGAAATAAATGGCTTAATTTGAGGATACTACTTTTGGATCCACACCAGGCAATCTATTTATACAACTGGTTCTCAGTAGCCTGCTGTGTTATTGTAAACCCCCTGTCCAACAAAGGACCCTGCTTTAAGCACGGTCCTGGTAAGGCCTGATGGCTTGAACAGGTCCTGAGGAGCTCAAAGTAAACAGAAAACACAGCAGCATCAAAGACCTCACACTGGTCAACTTGAAGAACAACTGGCAGACAGAAGCATCTGTCTGCACTTTGGACATGAAATGTTGAAAACAAGTGTAAGATGATTTCAGCTGTTGTTTATGCAATAACACCTTAAATCTTTCAGCTATGTTTAACATTTGCAATCACAGAGAGCTAAAACGAGTTAACGTTCACCACACAGTGCAGGGTCCTGGATTTAATTCAACATCAATATCTGAGCACCTGCAGTTTTTCTCACTCTGCGCACCTCTGTTAGTCATTGCATTCCTTCATTTTCCTGATTGTGTACATCTGTCACAACAGCCTGTGAAATGGAGAGCAGAATAGGTTGGAGGCAGACGGTCGAATGATAATACATCACAGCTGTTTAAGACTCACGTAGCCCTTGAAATATAGGTTCTACTGTACTCTGCAAAGCTAAGAGCGTATCTGGGGACATTTCTAATAAAGGGCTGAACAAAGATGAGTGGCTCAGCTTTTCACTGAATGTGTTTTATTTCAGTTATTAGACTCTTGCATGCTTGCTCAGTTCAGATCTGTTATTTTGTTCTACATTCATGGAAGTTTAATATCTGTAATGACTGTAGTTAACATTCTCTCAAGGGATGCCTGCCAGCTTTTGTCTATTATTACTGTACGTTATGAATGCAAATCATGTACTGTTTTATCCGTTAGCCTAGTTTGAATGTTATTTTATGTAATAAAATTAGCAGCTATTAACTGCTGCAAATTATTTTAAAAATCAACAAGGTACAATGCATAGCTCATTAGAAATATAAATATGTGCTTAAAAAAAATACAGCTACATTAATACCCTCTGATATTGAACTCCTTACTCTTAGTAGAATGATTTGCAATTGGAAACTAAATCTGTATTTAAAACCTTGTTGTCAAGTTTAGAAAGTGAATTTGTTCCAAGGTTTCATATAAGCTTGGAAATTAAAAGTGGGGTGAATCGTAATGAGTTAAAACATTTCCAAAATTATCCAAAGTACTGGAGCCCAGATTGACATAAATACATATGGCCAGAAAGAAAGAAGTCTATTTTATGTCCCTAGTATTGTTATACAAGGTGCTAAGCCTCTCCCAACTCTGTCAGAGACAGGTTTTGAAGTTTTCTTACCAGTCAGCTTTAAAACCTGATTAGTGGTGAGAGTTCATGTCTCAGACTTAGTTTTGATCTCTGGCTTTTGTGATTAAGATGTAATCAGTCTGAACATTATTAGATATATGTCCAAAATATTTAATTTTCTTAATGGTTGCAATATTTTTTAAAAGGCACTGATTAAAATCTGTCTATTTTTGTTTTTTTCTAAGTGATTACAGAGGGAGGTTTCCTCAAATTGTCCCATTTGCTGAACAGTCAGGTCTAGATTCCTTCAAAAGGCAACCAAACCTGCTAGATGGCCCATGTTTGGAACCCTAGTCAAGGATTTTCAACTCAAGTTTTAACATCTAGGTGTTTAATAAACCTAAGCTATGTAGCGATCGATGCACAGAGGGGGAACAATTAAAATTTCACAAGTAGAAAAAAATTATTTTGAAATTAAGAGATATTTTAAAGTCCTATTTTAGATATGCACTGTCACCTGGTCTTCTGCACAATAGTCAAGTTCTGTTGTTTTCTTTTCCATGTAGATTACAAGCACTTGTGTATAAATCTCATTGCTATATACTGCCAGATAAAACATTCTTGTGGTATTTTATCTAGTGCTCTACATTTAGTCTTGGTGGCAGTGTTAGACAAAAAATTATTTGGTCCATTTGTATTCACTAATGTATAAGGGTTTGATGGGATCTTGTCCAAAAAGCTCTTGCAATACCATGACAATATATTTCATCAAATTAGCCTCTGGCAGTGCTTTCTAGTTGCTATGTTGGTCTTACTTCATCTGATAAAACAGGTGTGAGCTGCAACTACGAGTCTAGTCAAGCTTAAAGGCAAATACTTAACGTTTGGGAAAAAATACTGTGACGAGAAGAATCAATTTGCATGTATAAGATAATGTTCGCTGCAGCTGCCTCACAAAGTTAGCATGTAATTCAAACAAACAGTTCTTGCTAAAATCTAAAATACTTTGTTCAAATCTGTGCTAGTCAATTTTATACTAAAAAGAGCTTCGTTAAAACACATTCTACTCTCTCGATAAGCATTTTTGGGTTAATTGCCTGCACTTCTCATGACGTGAAGTATGAACCCCTGTTTTGTTACCCTTGCTAAGATAGCAAAAAATGTTCCGTTACTGGAAGTCATGACTGTGGGTGGTTTGGCTAGTAATATATGAGGTAGAACCTCCTGAGATTTACCCGAGCAAAGCTCAGCTGGATCCGCTTCAGAAAGTCCAGTCAGCCAAATGAAAGAAGGGAGGTTGACTGTTTTCATGTATCTCAATAAAACAGACTCCACCTTATAACAGACATGAACTGCAAGCGTGAATGAATCCGTAAAAATGAAAAGTTTGAGAAAAACATGTTTGAGAACAACAAGCACACTTTGCAATCACAGTCCTAGTTATAGCAGTATTGGAAATATTAGCAGTGCGGGTGTGGAGTCATGAAAGGAGACAGATTCAAGTATGATCTGAGTTGAGTACTAAACAACAACCAAACTGTACGTAGAGCATCAAGTCAAATAAAAAACACAAATTTTACGCAAACAAGGCTGGTAATTATGAAAAGCATAAATGATAGCTCTTCCCAATAAAATCATTTATTACAGTAGATGGTGCCACACTGACCCCATTTTATCAGCTCACCCACTTCACTGCTGTCTGTGGCAAACATCTGAAGAAGATACAAAATCTTCACACAGTTCATCACCAAGTATCACACACAAAGATGCAACTGTTATGATGAGCACTGCTAAAGTCTGCTTAGCAGTGTATTTGAGTTGACGTACTCTAACGTCAGTCCTTATCACGATCAAATTATGTCACTACTTAACTAACTCTTGTTTTTACACTGTGCAGCACATTAGCATAGCCAATGCCATGCTCACAATAACTATTTACTCCCACAGTCAGACACTGAAGCGTATTCAGTCAAGCATAAATCCCAACCTTTATCTAGGTCTGCAGAGGCTGTTGCTTTTGATCAATTTCCAGCTGACCACATTCCACCGCTGCCTCTGCTTCACATTCACGACACGGGGATTCCCTTTCCTCTTGCTATTGTCCAGAGCAGCCAGTGATTTAACTCTAGAAGGAGCTTCAGGCTCCAGCAAAGGTCATGGTATGACCTAAATGGGCAAGCTAGCACAGACAGGAGGCATTTGTTTCAAAAGTTGGCTTTCTCTTTTTCTTGCCCACCATTTTAGCCCTCCCCCCATCCTTTACATTGTTTTGCTAAGTTTGCTAGTGAGCAAATAATTGCAGGTTGGAGCACACCGCCCCAGGATCAGGTTAAAGAAAGTTTCACCTCATATTTGAGCCACAGTATAAACAACCCATCAGGCATGCATTGGCAGTGAGTTTTTTTTTGTCATTTGCTACAACGATTAAAGCTTAGAGAAGAAAAACTGCCTAGAACACAAATCAATAAGATGATTGACTTTAATTAAGTTGTAGCAGCGCTTGATGTGACATTTTGAAAGGATTTTTGTTTATGTTTTCATGCCGATTGGCTCTCAAAATTCCTTTGAATGGAGTGCACATTCATTCCACCTCCAGGCAAAAGTGGCACTTAAGGTAAGATGTGTCGTAAAATACTTGACACTGCCTGATTTCTCCCTGTCTGGTTTTGTTGATCTGTCCAAAAATTAACCAGTTCAGCACTAACAAAAAGAATTCGGTAACTGATAGAGATTTTTTATGGGAATATTGTGCCTGCTTTAACTTGCCTTATCACTTTGTCAGCCAATAAACAAATTCAGATTTGGAAGTTAGATATTTTTCCTGGAGCCCAAAGTTGAACTTGAAGATCAATTTTGCTTTGCACTCTAAAGTTCTTCCCTTGTGTGATTTCCCTTTTAGACTGTATGTTTGTAATATTTCTTAATATTCATATGTTGGCAGCAGTTGACTATGTCTGATGAAGTAAGCAGGGGCGCCGCCAGGAATCCTGGGCCCCATGACAAAACATTAAATTGGGCTGCTGCTACATTTCTTTGAGTCTATCTGACCCATCAAAAGCGTCACAATTTTAAAGGCTTGCAACAGCCTTGCTTTCTTTGGTTCAATACTGATAACTAACACAATATTTACTGCTCATGAATTTAACATCCACATACAGTATGCAAAATAGGTTGCTTACATTTTTTCTATTAGTTTTAGATTATTGAAATGTCTCACCTCATGAGCAACAGTCATAGGCAACATGCAAAATACACATAAAGCAATCCAGGCTTCTCAAAAAATGCTATGTAGTTGCATTTTAAACAAGCTGCAGTATATAACTTTAATAAAAAATATGTTTTCTCCATATTTGTTAAAGCTGTCACCATGTCGTGACAGTTTGTTACGAGACAGATAATCTGTGAAAACAATCAATCTCCCCCACCTTCTCCCTGAGCTGCTATTACTGACTAAAGTAATGCAACAGCCAAAACAACCAATCAGAACCAGAAGGAGGGTCTTAGCGCTGTCAATCAACCTCATTCACTCACTGCTAAATGTGCTAATGGTGGAGAAACAACATATCATTACAAATGTTTATCTGCTGTCACTGGTAGCTATGCTAACTAGACTGAGCATTCACAACAGCTGGAGGTGAGCTGTCGCTTTTATCACAGGCCCAGATGTGAAGATGTTTGTTTTAACCTTTCCAGACTGAACGGATTGGTGATGGTGCAGCCAAATTTGCAGTACCATAATTCTGCCACACTTTGCACAATCTGAAAAATTCCAGCGGTTTCTGGAAGGGGAGACGTTGTGTTTTCCAGCCAATATCAGGTTATTACGGTAAATTCACTCCCGCCGGAGCAGGGAGTGAAATTAATCTGAGGGCCGCTCTTTTAATAGATGGTACATTGCGTTTTTCTACGCAGATGGTGGATTTTTTAATTTTTTTTGGAATACTGTTTATGAATAAAAAGGGAAGGCGGGGGGCGAAAGGGGATTTGTAGTTTTCCCAAAAATATGATTGAAATCTCATTTCACCTTTTGGTGCCAGTAACATTTACCGTACCACTTAATGAGGTTGGCGTATCGCTACGGCTGTATTTTTTTGGATTTAGCCTATGGTGAAGCATAAGTGACCCCAAGCTCAACGATTTCCTTACTAGGAAATCATTTGGATTGCGATGGCAACAACCACAGTCAAGACGAAATACTTTTTGTACTCAGGTAAAGTGAGTGCAGACTTGAAGTGAGTCATTTGCTTCTTTATGTCTGACTCAGCATGATTTTTTACATGTGGCTTAAAAAACCTGCTCTATAGCTGGTTTCACATGCAAACCACATTTGAAATGAGGTTTTGTCTCAGAGCAATTGTGGTCATAATCAAAACGACCGGATTAGTCATAGTCATATAATCAAAAACATGCGGTCGGTATATCTCATCCCTCTTTCACATTAAGTGTCTTCTGCCTAGTAAAGAGACAGCTCTGTCTCCTGCTTAACTCAGCAGAGTCAAATCTTTCGATTGAAAGATTTATCGATTGAAATCTTTTCAATCGATAAAAATAGTCAGTAGAAAAACATGGCATTAAATCTTTGTTTATTTGGAGGGACTGAATATGTTGCTCATTTTGTTTTTCAGTAGAAATCTGAAATTACTGGAAAATCAAAAAGGAAAAACAAACTGCCAAATCTTTGGGATGTAATGTAAAACTTTTATTTAGGTGAAAATCCCATGACATAATATCTAGAAGTTTAAGTGCACACTAGTTTAACATGTAGACTGGAAATGTCACGGGTCTGAACAATACTTCAACAGGCAGTCATACTGAAGCTGTCTCAAAACAATGAGCTCAATGTGTCTGGATCCAGCTTAAATCTCTGCTGTCTTCTCTTTTGAGAAAACAATCTCTGACTCGCAGCTGCAATTCAGAACAAGTATGAAGTTACAAAAGTGCTTCAAAAATGCTTCCATTGTGTATACGGCTACCAGATGTTATGAAATGCTCAATAAACTACTTTCATATCATCTGTTGCTCAACCACGACCTAGAAAATAAAAAATATATAATGTGCTGGCAAAGGTGTTTGGTGAAAACCAGCAGCATGCCAGAACACACCTCAAGATAAAAGAAAATTTGTTTGGCAAACACTAAAGTTAAACTTTAGATATTTCTCTGTGAATGTATCATGAAAAGATTTGGTAGCCTGTGTGAATTTTAAAGAGAAGGAAATGGCAAATATCTCCAAAATATTTTTCTGTGTTTGATTACTACATGCTGCACACTGACAGCTAGAGTGTGAACATTTTCCCATGAATACGTTGCTCTGCACTGGTTTTGAAAATATGTGGCAAAGTGTTGAGCTCGGCCCGCTTTTCTCATACAGATAAACAAATGAGATACAAGTTATGGCTCCAGAGTTCTGACTTGCTGACTAAAAGAAAATTAGTTTTGTTCACAAGCCAGTAGCTAAAAGCTGTGACCATCCACAGATCATCTTTTGTTTGACACATTGTCCTCCTTTGCCATTTGAGTTCCTGAGGAGACAAATGATCCCACAATTGCACTAAAATTGTTCAGAAATGTTGCATCCACAACTAAAGACAATGATCTCCAATAAATAAATAAATAAATAGCTGAAGTCTATTAAAGTTGCTCTCTGAGCAACCGTAAATTGAAGAAACATGCTAATATCTGATCAAATTTAAACCACAATCAACTTGTGTCTGATTAGATATTCAATGCAAAGATTACGTAAAGGTGAAAAAAGCTAACACTATTATATTTCTATGTTGTCCTATTATGGCTTCCTTCAAGCTGTTAAAGTTTGAAACAATATGATTCACGTAAAACAAATATTTCAACAGGCTGCGAACCAACATGGTGAATAAATTTCACTATAACTGAGAAGTCAAAGCAAATGTAACAGACGTGTTGCAAAAAAGGACCTCTTTGAACCACAGTAAAACTGCCAACAATAGATTTAGATTGCAGAAACCCATTCATGTATTGATATATTGACAATGGTATATTACTTGATTGGAATTCAAGCGATTATTGCATGACACACATAAGCCTTTGCTCTCCGGGTTTATCAGACGTGGGGGAAATGATACAGCGTAACAAGCAAAGACAAGTCTTCAGACTTGCTTATCAAATCAAGTCTGAATAGCTTGATTTGACAAGCTATACACCTACATATACATGTAAGTGTATATGTATATATCCGGTGTTGAACCACCAATTGTGTTCACGCAACCACTTATCAATTATCGTGAAATAAACATAAAATCTGAAAACAAAACACTGTAACACACTGAATGTTATTTGTTATTGTTTCTAAAAATTCAATAAATGACAGAAACTGGACTGCCTTGTTCGTTTGTCATCAACTGGGAAAAAATATTTTATACAGTTTGTTACGCACTGTGGTTCCTACAGCTGCAATTAGGTAAAATTAATTAATTATCCAATAGACAAGAGAAATAACTTGTATCTTGACTTAACTGACAGAAACCAAACTGTTTATAGATTTATTGCCAGGGACAAACGGATTATATGTATCACAACAGCTTCAATGTTCTGATCCTTAATTTTAAGCCATATTTTATTTTTAAAAATGGCTAAGAAATAAGACTTATGACTATTTTTTGACAGATTCAAGCTGAGTATGGTTTATTTGCTGACAGTAAACTTAGGATGGTGCCGCTAGCATTACTTAAAAACTAAACTAACACTAATATTAGTAAAACCTTTTGTCATAGTAAAACCTTTTGTCGTGGAATAGGGCAAATTACAATAACTATTCAGATAGAAAATAAAAAATCTCAGAATTTTCTTAACACTAATGCACCATATCTAAGAACTACCAGGTTGTGATTGCAACAACACTCTTCGGTGTGGAGGTTGTTACTGATGTTAGCTAAAGTCTGAATCAGTGAGGTGTGAAGATCACAGAAATTTAATAAGTTATTTAATGTCTACCTGTTTGAGATTTCTTTAGACTGAGAGAGAAAGAAAGAGCAACATTTCCTGTAAGTACTGGGAAGGATCACGAAGTTTTTAAAAATCTTTTCAAGTTTTAAGCTCATTATGTTGTGGAATATGTTAGATTAAATATTGGCAACCTTTTGGAAATGTCAGAGGTAAGAATCTACATTCTCTAGAGAATAAATACAGTGACTATTAGTAATAATAGCAACACTAGCTGTACTGATCACTAATGTAATATAGAATTTAAAATGTCAACTCTGTCATCAAATCTCTTTTTTTCCTCTCTCACACACGTGGCTTCTTCTTCCCCATAATATAAATAATTGCATGAATAATTTCTAACCACTCGGAGCAGTATAGATTGTTTATTAAAAAGAAATCTGAAACAACTAAACTCAGCAAGAGGAAAACCACAGATCACAAATAAGCCACAAAATTCTGATATGGGCATCTTAATTACAAGATTAGATCATAATAATAATTTCCATATCTTTTTATTTTTTTTAGTATGGCTTTGCAAAGTGAATGCAGAGCAAGCAAAGCCAGGGAAGGCGTTTTCAGAATTAAGGAAGTGATATGATGTGAAAAGATGTGAAGTGACTTGTTTTAGCCAAAGCCGGGATTCACTAATAACTATGAGAGGATTACAGCTGTGACTGTATGAAGTCGGGTTAGAATATAGACCATAAGTCAAACTGCATCCTGTTTTTTTCTCTGACATCAATTGATGATGTAACACAAATAAATAATGAATAACCATGTCTGACTGACCTGAAAACCTTACTGCTCATATATAGCAGGTGTGTACTGCACTTGACCTATATCTTTAGCAAAGAAATGAAACAAAACTTGCTTCTCTTGAGATTTGCTGAAGAAAGTCATTGACCTTACTAATACTCCTGAATGAATGACTGTTGCTAATGGATGTCAAAGTGTAACCAAGTGCAGGTACAGTGCACACCAGTGAGAAGGGATCTGGGTTTTGTTCCCTTGTAAAGTGTTTACCCAACATATAAATCATGCACGGTGCAGTAATCAGATGTTTTAGACTCTTTAGGTTTAAATGACTGTAAGTCAGGGTGGTCATGAAGGAAAACATCATTCATGCTTTAAGTAAAACAAACAACCACGGCCCTGAATGCTGGTTAAACAAGTATGCAGCTATGGATATAGAGGCAGATAAACTACAGTCTAGACTTTTGACTCAATCTTTTGATAAGGAATCTGACTGAGATTCATCAACTCAGATGTTTCTTTCAGTAAAGGAAGTTAAAGAAGTTATAAGACCTTGAAAATATACTTATATATCTTACACTTTGGTAAATTAAAACATTTGGTAAGAATTGTGTTGTAAATCAGCTTGAAGCAGCGCATGACTGCAAAGTTGAAGGAAAATGATGCATGGTTTGCAGGAATCCTTAAAAGTAAAAAATCTGAAAAGAACAGGATCTGTTTGTTGTCAGCCCTCTTGGTTCAATGTGAAACTACTTCAGACTTTAGTTATAGCCAAAATAATTTTTGTGTATGTCTCGTGAGTGATTTGTACAGTTAGATAAAGAAAATGCTGCCCAATTTTCTAGCAAAATATCTTAAGCTTAGTCAAATCGTATGGGGATGGTCCATGAACAACAATTAGTAAGTGATTTTATAGATGTTGAACTTCTGTCCCATTCTTCTCTGTTTGTCTTTTGGAGCCTTTGACAGATTTTCCAGCAGAATATCTTTGCATTTAGCTCCATCAATTTTCCAATCAGTTCTGACCAGTTTCCCTGTCCCTGTTGAAAAAAACAAACGAACAAAAAAACATATCCCCATAGCATAACACTGCCACCACTGTGTTTCACTGTGGATGTTAAGTGTGACGTGTGCTTTTTTTTTCTCCACATTGTTTTGCACTTTGGCCAGAAAGTGAACGTTTTGTCAAATTGGATTGGAACATCTTCTTCCACATTTTTTGCTGTTTTTGTGACAGTTGTGTAAAACTAAAAACAAAACTTGTTGTCAGTTTCTGTCAATACTGGACTCTTTGAAGCTCTTTTAAAAAGTTCATGTTGGTAGAGTTCTTTACTAATAGTTAAAAGATTCTCTCTCCTAAGCTTGGGATCACTGCAACTCTTCTAGAGGTCCTACCAGTCGCCTTACCCCTGCTATAATTGAGTCACATTACACACACACACACACGCACGCACACAGACTCTGAAGGCAGCCAGTTGCGTTTGATTTTTTTAAGGGTATCAAATCCGAAAAGTTTTTGTATGTAGCTGACAAAATAGGAAAAAAAATTAACAGGTATGAATACTTTTGTAAGACACTGTTTTATATATTCCAAGAGGTTCCATTTACCACAGGTTAATAAAAACGTTCTCATCATGTGGCTAACCTGTTATTGTTAAATTAGCAGTGCTAAAACTGGGATTAAACCACTCATAAAAAAAAAACTAGAGAGGTGTGGATACTTTTTAAAGTGCCACAACTGAACACATAACAAGGAGTCAAATCAGTTACTAATAACATCCTGAGATTTCTGCATCAATTAAACCCAAAAGGATTAAAATGTTTAACACAAAAGACAATGAGCTTCATTCTCTCTTTCCCAGTAGGCAAACACTTGAAAAGCTTCAGATGTTGTGAGCTGTCTCACCAAGAGAGTTCAGAAAACAAAAAAACCCTTCACTGAGGATGGTTACAATAACACTGTGCAGACTAAGTTTTACTACCTAGAGAACAAGTGAGGTGAAGTTGTACAATACAGTCGATGATCCTGGGAGCTCGTAAAAATGCAAAAGAAAGTATAGTTATTCATAATGATTTATTTATTTTGTTGGCGGTGAGGATCTGCGGGTAAACAACTCATGGTTGCTAAACTTCACCCACAAATGCTCTGCAAAGCCGCAGAGTTGTCCAACAAAAAGACAAGGTCTGAGTTAATGGGTCAGTGGAGCACTTGCTCGATTTAACTTCAAAATAACAATGAGCAGGAAGGACAAACAGGAGGTAAAGTTTCCATGATACTTTACCATGATTGCTGGAGTTTCCCCTCTATCAGGCAGAAAGTTTCTTCATTTTTGGATTTCGATAATCCTCTTTACCTAGCTCCACTTGGCTCTGTGCTTGGAGACCTGCCATGTTTAGCATATCCCCACCAGAGACTGCCTGAAGAACATCCACATGACAGTGAGTCGACTTGATTGAAAAAGAAGAAAAGTCAGCCCCATTCTTCACGCACTTTAACTTTGTGGCATAGAGAGACGTGCATTGCTGAGCTGCCTGTTGATCCTCCAGCTCCTCTTTCACTTCTATTTCACTTCCCCAGCTCCTCTGAGTGTCGGGGGGTGAGAGGAGGAAAGAAGGGAAGGAGTGCAGGGAGGGGGAGGAGAAAAGCGCTCCCTTTTCAGAGGAAAATCCCCCTCCAGGCTTTTCAGAGATTTTCTTTGCTCTCTCTTTCTTTCCCTCTCTCTAACGCGCATGCTTTATCACACACCCACAGACGCAATAAGTCACAATCCCAAACACAAAGCATTCAGAGAAACACTCACTGGCTGTTACTGTATTCCAAGTAGGAATCGAAACATTTCCACATCCATTCTGCCATGCCTCCCCAAACCTCCCCATGCATGAACACCCCTTGAAGGAAGCAAACCTTTTTGGCCCAGATTTGCAGAAATCCAGCCCCTCATTTTTGGCCCCTTTTCTTTGTGTTTTACTCCCTGACAGCTTTTAGAAGGTTAAGTCAGTCTTTCTTCTCTCCCTTTTACTTCATAGACTTCCACTGTCTGCTTAAGGCTTTCTCATTTCCTCTCTTCAGCAATTGTCCGCCGGCAGACTGACGCGGTCCAAGCCAAGCAGGACTGCCGTCATACCGCTACATAAGATTAGAGGAAAGTACTGTATATACACCGCTATGGGCTGAAAATTATATTAGGTTTGAATGAAACCCAGGCAGGAGCTGCTGCCATTGCAGGCAGAAGAATTCACTATTGTGGCTTTCCATGTGTAAAAAGATTGACAGGCCAACATTTATTTTTTTGGGCTGAAGCCCAGAGAATGCATGTGATTCTGGTGGTTAGCTAACAGCTGGCCTCCACCTCTCCATGTTTATCCATTTGAATTCCAGAAATTACATGGAAATCCATGAATATTTCCACTAAAAAATCTGAGGAAACATAATATTTCTTTTCATCAAAGATTCAGGTAAGGTTTCAGCTGAAAGTATTAAAAGAAAACTTTCCCCTTCGGTCTGTGAGTTGTTTCGCACTCTGTAGAAGCAATGGTAAATGCTAATTTGTCCTTTACCCTAAAATGTGAAACTGATATTCTAGACATGAGTTACACAGTTTTATTTACATGCCACTGAAATTTACTTTTGAATCATCTTTCTTTCATGCCATGAAGAGCTAGAATGAAATAGCATTGTCATTGAAAGTCATACTCATTCAGTGTTAAGCAAAGTCTGGGACAAACAAATAAAAATTCTCACATTAGCCAAGCCACAATGCACGCTGGTGTGATATGATTTCTCAGATGTACAGTACACTGGAAAGCATTTTCAAAGTAGGATCACTTCTGTTTTTGCTTTTTTTTGTCACACTTACATATTTCAGATCATCAAACAAAGTTATGCTAAGTAAAAATAAGAAGTTTTTTAATTATTTTTTTCCATCTTAAAGGGGAACAAAGTTACCCAAATCAACACAACTGCTTTTGTTAAATCATGAATTACCATGGCCATTCATCACAGGTGGAGAAACAAGGAACAGTGGTTAACGTAGGCATAAGTGTTCAGTGCAACAAAACTACTTCAATAGCACATTAAAGACTCGTCCAGGTGGTCACAAAACAACTCAGAACAACACTTAAAGCGCTGCGGGCATCCATTTTCTGAGTTAATGTCAGTGTTCATGATTTAACTATAAGACAGCGACTGGGCAAAAACAGCACTAAGAAACAAAACAAAGCAAAACAAAAAGAAGAAGACTGACTATCAGCAACAAGCACAAATTGTTGTCTCAGAGTATTTCTCACTGTCTTCTCTTCACCAAGAGGAGACAGACTGGCCCCCTTCTTTCCTCAACACACACACACACACACACACACACACACACGCCCACGCACGCCCACATGCATACACTTCTGCCCATGAAATCCAGATGTGCTGTCCATCTACGCCAGCAAGGGCAGATCTTTGTTTCATGAGTCAGTGAATGTGGGGATTGGAGACCACATAAATAACACACACTGTGCACCAGACAAAACTGAGACAGAGGAACATACACAAAGATTAAGCGTCAATAGTACCGGAAATAAGGCCGGACAGGAAATCTGCCGCACACACCCTTACCGGTTTGTGCATGTTCTGCAATTTATTAAACGCAGACATAAACACACAAACCCACCATAAACACTTCTGTGCACAGACACAGACAGCTGAGAACCTGAGCGCTCCAACTACTCTCCGTCACTCCATGTCCAATTCTTTCCTGATGAGACAGGAATCCCATGGAGAAAAAAGTAATTCGGACCCCTTCGAGGATTCACATCAAACTAGCGTTTACCCACATGAGCTCCCATACGGACTAAGACACAGCAATGAATGTCTTGGCAGTCTATAAAGAATGACTACTGCACATACTCATAGCACCGGCCATTAAAAGTCTGGGAAAACTAACTTGCCTCCTGGCAATCTACTCCCAGGATTATTTTATGGATCAATTACCTGACCACAACAAGTCTTTAGGCTTCTTTAGGCTTAGGTTAAGTCATTTGAGGTGCAACATGCTGTTTGCATGTCAGAAAGTGTGTGTACTTGGGGTGGGGGGCGTGGGGGGTTGTTTGTAAATCATGAAGTTATGCTAGTTTGGAGATTTATGATGTTTAAAACTTTTGCCAGTCATGCTGATTAATGAGTTATTCTAGACGTTTGGGGTTTGCTACTTAAAAATATCTATGGAGATTTGCTAGCTTGGGGATAACTAATGGTAGTTTCTAAGTCATGGTTGCTGTGTGAATTGTGGGTTTATGCTTGTTTTTAGGTTGTGCTAGCTTGTATTAAAGGGAGTCCTCATAATTATGGAGTTATGCTTGTCTTGGAGTTGTTATTTTTGATAGTTATGCAGTAATACTAGTTTACCCCTTTATGGTGTTATATTAATATTATAGTGTTTATATACTGAAGAGTTTTGCTCGTTTTGGGGCCTTGTTAAAGTAAAGAGTTTTAATCTTGGAATGCATAGATTTCTGCATAAGAGCCTCTGTGACATTGATCGGACATTTTCTTCTATGAAGGATATCTGGGTAGCTTTTTACATATCTTGATGGGACAAGATGAAAGGATGAAACAAGGGACAAAAGAGGGAACTATCTCTTGCATGTTTCTCTTTCCCAGGAAGAGAAACCTTATCAATGTCTGGCGATCTGAGCCTGTGACTGTGACATAATTTCCTGCTTAGTCTTTTCATGTAAGGATTACAGGAAACCAAGGCTTGGTATTTGACATGTGCTTTCACATAACATAAGCAGTATGTTTCTTGGACTTCTTATCTGTCCACTTAATAGGTGTGGGGAGTTTTTATGTTTATTTGGCTCCTTTAAAGGTGAATGAGAAGCATGTTTAGAATAGAAAGTTACATTGAAGTACTGAAGAAAACATCGTCTTCTGAAAAGAATGCACAGTTAGCAACATTCCAGATGTCAGCAGGATTCTGGGCATGTTTGTTGTTGTCTGTACTTGACTTTCATTTGCTTGTATGTATTCATGTGTGTTTATTATATTTTCAGTCACTCCAGCTGAAACACATCCTGTTTCTTCTTTGTGGCTAATAAAAGACAGGGTAGAGACCCTACTTTTACTTTAAACTGCTGTCACATTTAACACTATTGTTTCCACTGGGATTTTATGATAAAACATCGCATTTCACACAGAAAAGATCCTATTGAGAAATTGAGCCATTCTTTTTGACAGTGAGCTGTAACTGAATAAACATACTAAAACACTGAGGTCCTTATGTGCATGATTCAGATAATACCATCCTTGTGCTTTTTAATCTCAAAATTCACATTTGGAAACAGATTGCTTTAGCGCCACCTGTTAGGGTTTAATCTACCTTTGTCATGACTTAACATCAAATTCTGATACAAATGAACTCCAGACACTCAATAGCAGAGAAAAAAACCCTTCTTGTTATTATTCCTAATAAGATCTTTGTCTAGAGATCTTATTAGAGTCTTAAAATACATACACAGAGAACATCCCTTTTCCGTGGAGTAATGATGCAAAAGAAGTGTGTTTTTCTGACAACAAATGATGACTGTCACATGTGAAACCCTCTAGGCAGTCAACTAAAGCATCAAAGCTAACCAGTTACACATGTTTTTGGTTGGATCCTCATTGTTACAAAGAGAGTGAGGTTTAGTCTCAGCTGGTCACAGCTGGTAGTTGTTCAGTCGAAAGCAAGAGCTAAATTCATAACAGTACTCAGACTAGCCAACAAAATTGTAGAAAAAGAGTAAAGAAAAAGACTATTTGAATAGAGAAACCCTCCAACCCATCAGTCTGAAGCTAAAATGAAGGACTGACGATGAGAGCTATATGGACAGGCAGCCAAAATTCAGCAGGCCTCATGCTTTTATTGTGGCAGGTTCTGATGTGAGAAGCTGACAGGGAAAATGTGCTTTGGAAACTTTAAATCCCTCTCTCGTTTTTCCGCCTTTCCCTCTCCACCTTGAGTTAAAGATTACCTTCTAATTGATGGCTCATAGTGAGACCAGAGGCCCTCAGAAAATTCACCAAATAATTTCTTCAAAAGCAATATGAAAAGCAAAATTTCTATTTGCAAATGCACAAAATGATACAAATCTTCACTTTTGGAGACATATCCATTGTACTTTATTGAAAGTAAAATTAAAATTTTCACCCGTAATGACCGTTGTATTTGGAGAAAAAAGCGAGAAGCTTGCAGGCTTGAGAAGACCATCCTGATCCCCTTCTTTTTTCTCTTCAAGGTAAAATAAATCAAAAACTTTTATTCTAAACTAAATCACATCTGTAACAGTCATTGCGACTATTACTTTTTCATAAAAATATGCAAGCCAGTGGCTTTCACAAGGTCACTGGACTGAAGCAGTGGCAAGAATGCCCACAAATACTACACCAAGGCGGCATTAAATAGTTAATCCTCGACTTCAGATGTTTGGGTCAGCCCCGCTGTTGACACAATGGTGTTTGGGGAAAGCTGTATCTGAAAACACCGCCTGCTGCCACGGGCCATGGGAAACGGAGAGAAGCTTGCATGCTTGCTGAGGCAAACTGCTGCATACACACACAGTGTTGTTTTAGGTTAATCTGAGGACAACAGGTGTGTGAGAGAAAGAGGCAGCCTGGAGGGGATGTCTCCATGCTTATTGTCACATGTGATCAGTCAAGAGTAAACACATTGCAGTTCACTGAGGTTGGGATAACATGCCGCTACCCGATGCAACAGAAGGGGAGAAAACGAGCCAGTAGAAGGAAGCTGGAAAGTTTATTTATCAAAGACTTTTTTAATAAAGTGGAATGTAACTGGACCCAGCAGCAATGAATTAAACAGCTAATTTAATGAACTTGGCATGTGCGTAAACTGTGGTGTTGGGAAACACAGAGACCACGAGACAATTTCCGAGTTTTATTAAAAGACCACAGAGTCGCCACAAGTGCGAAAATCTAAATTGTCATCTGTCCACGCCCCTGTTTTTCTCCGTCTTTGACAGTTTCTGTCTCATCAGCTGCCTCATCATTGTCTCTGGGGATTTTTTCCCTGAGATCGCTTCTAGCATCTCTTCCATCGCCTATCTCTTAGGACTGTTCTGATGTTGGAGTTCCCCAGCTGTTTTTTTTTATTTTTTTTATTTGTTTGTCTCATAGATGCTGCATTTTGCATTTTGCATTTTGCTTAATTAATTCCTTCTGAAATTGGACTTGGTTTCTACATTTCAAATCTCACCGCAATGAATTTTGCTCAAGTTTATATTGTTAGACTTTATTTTTGTCAAACTGTGAATGCAGTAATAATTTTATGGCGATTTTTATTGTTATGCACAAAGTGTTTCCCAGGCAACACATAAAAACAGACAAAGTAGGTGGTGCAAATCTATGCAACACGAGAATACAATCAACAATGCTGAGCCTATATATAAACCTATGGAAGTGCAAACAAATGGATATCTGGGTCAATGTCCAGAAGCAGCTGTTTGAGAGTGGCCTCCAGTAAGCAGAGGTGATTTACAGGATTTAATCTGATTTATCACTTAATAATTATATCTTTAACTGGACAAAGTTGATAACTCTCTTCTCTCTGTGTGTGCGTGTGCACATCAAAAATGTTCACCTTCTGAAATCACTTGTAATCTTGAATAAGCAACTCATTCTTTCAAATCTTTTTTTTATTATTGTTTCTACATTCCTTCTCAAACAATGAGATGTGCTCATTTAAAACTAGACAAGAGTTACTGCTTTATTTCAGTCGTCCCTGTGGCTCTGCTTTCATCGGTTTGTGGGAATGAATGCAGGAGATGTTGTAACTAACCATAAGGCCACAACAAAGGGTTGACAGTGAAGAGGATGACTGCTTTGAACAGCTGGAGGAGGATTTATGCCAGGGTGATAAAATTATAGTGAAGCCCAGAATATTATAGTGTGTTGCAAAAATAAACATATTCCTATGTCATTTTCACAATTTGTCACTTTGCGGTTGCATATTTATGATTTATATTAATCAAGGTTTTTTGTGTTACATCAACGCAAACAAGTGGTGTAAGTGGGGTGGACTTAAAAATGTCACAAGGTTTTCAACATTTTAGGTTTTTGGATTTATGTTGGAGGTAGGTCCTGGGCTATCCTTACACACTGATACATTTTGATTTATGCTATTCCAGAGTAGATGTGTCTGTATGTTTTTAGTTTGTTTGGGGTTTTTTTAGGGGTTTTTTGCCTGCAAAAGGAACCTTCGCCTCTAACTCAGGTTTTTGTATCCTTCAACAGGTTTTCTTCCAGGGTTGCCCGGTTCAGCATCTTGTATTGTTCCATGAATCTGCTCAGTGTCACACATCTATAAAATTCCTGCAGCATAATGGTGCATCCACTATGTTTTACCTAAGTTTTTAATTTGTTGAGGGTTTACTAGGTTTCCACCACACACAGCAGTTTGCACAAAGGCTAAATTTTTACATTTTGGCTTTATGAGATGTTTTTGACTTTTGGTACACTGCAAATGGGACTTTTATGTGTCGTGAATATTTTTCTTCTTGGTTTCTCTACTGCAAAATCCAGAATTGTGATAACTAGCATACACACTGTCTCTCCTAAGATGTAGATCTCTACTGCTCATTAAGAGTAGTAGAGACCTACTCGGTGTTCTGACAATGGAAGGGCAGTAAAGAGGAAAACATATACATGCTACACTTTTGAGGTTTTTATTTATTTAAAATCTGTTTTAAATTATGTCGTATTATTCTCCCACTTTATATGTTGCTTTGTGTTGGTCTATCTGATTCGATACTTGTACTATATTTTAATAGCTCTGTTTTTTTATTATTATTATTATTATTATTATTATTATTATTATTATTATTATTATTATTATTATTATTATTATTATCATTATCATCATTATTATTATCTTTAGGTGCATAATCTAGAGGAACATTTTAAAAATAGATCCAAGTACATATACACATTAACCTCTAACCTCTTAAAATAAGGTATTGCAGTTTACACTTATGACCACTAGGTGTCATGTTTCATTAACTCCAACAGCTACTAAAGGACAGGACTTCAAGAAGTGAAAAACGCTGCCTGTTAAGACAGAAAGCCGTGTACACACTAGACACTTTGCTTAGCATTGGCTTTTCTTTTCTTAAAATTGAAGCATCTCAAGTAAGCAAGAGCTGACTCTGTGTATGAGACACAAGACTCTCTCCTAAAAGGACACACTGATCGACTGGAATAAGTCGGGGCCAGACAAAGTGTGATCATGACGCTGCCAGCTGAAAGTAGTCATTTTAACTGACAAGATAAATTGATCCAGATGGCATCATGACTCAGCTGCAGTAATACCATGACCTTCTTCTCACCTGCCTCCTTCCAGGGTATTATTACCAATGGAGCAGAAACCTGAGCCTGGCTGCACTGAGATGTTCATCCAGGCATAGTTAAGCTACACACATCTTTTTCTACAGAAACATTTACATGGTTTCATAAGATTATATGAGGCTATGCAAACATCTGAAGTAAAAGAGAACAAAAGTAAAGCTCAGTTTCCTTCTAGGCAATCATAACTCCATGAAAACATGTTTTTTTGTGTGAACTAGAAGGTAACACTGTTGGCTACTGCCTCAAAAATAAGACTGATAAATTCAGATTCGGTTGTGAAGATAAACAATACTTTTTTCTTTTTTTTCAAACAGGACTAGGTTGCCAGCATTTCATACATCTGTGAATTCAAAAGAGAGAAAATGAGGAAGAAAGGGGGAGAGAATGTGTGGGTGTGCATAAACAAGTAAGGAGCCATGCATGCAATTAATCTGACACTCACATCTGCAGCTCCAAGGCTTTAAGCACAGACACACACACATCAACATTTACGATCAGATCATCAATTTTTATTTCATCATCCTTTGGGGAAAATTGTGCTTTAAAAGGAAATGGTTAAATGACTCAGATAAAAAATTCAGAAAAAAATGTTTTCATGATAGGTGCCATTAAAGTTCTTTTTAGTGGTTTTCTACCCTTGATCTTCCTCTTGATTGTGATGTTTATGATGCCCAGGCTTATTGTAGATTCCCCCTCAGTTGTTTAGCAGAAATCCACCTCTACCGGTCCTGAACATCTAGCTCCTCTGACCTGAATCTAAGGGCACTTTCACGCCAATTCTGTTTGGTCTGCTTTAAAAGGACCAAAGTTCACTACTTCAGATCATCAAATTCATTTAGGCAGCACTGAATCCTCATCCGAACTCTAATGCTGACCATAGCAAACTGTGTATCTCTTAAATACATGATTTAATGACATGCATAAAATCTAAAATTCTTCAAATCTTATTTTCCATAACGTGCAAAAGTGGTAGTATGTTCCTCTCCATTGTTTTTCTGCACTACTGAATTTGGCTTATGCATACAAAGCAGCACGATGATAGCTCACTGTGGCGCTTATAGTAAGATGTTTTATCATTTATTGCCCATGAAGAAACTTTAAGCCAAGTATTCATAATTTCTAATTGTCCAAGTAAAAATTTAGTTTTGAGGTACAAACTGAGCATCGCAGCCATCTCAAAAATAATTGCTACTTGGACAGATGATGTAACAGTTTTCATTTATTTACATCAGATTTGCAGCTCACCTCAAACACATTCTCCCCATTCAGAATGAACATTGCACAAACTTTAAATTCGTACCCAGAGAAACTTTCATGTCAGACATTCATTTTTCGAATAGGAATTAGTAGTAGTTGTATTTTTATTAAACGTTAAAATGGTTTGCCACCCTTTCTAGCTGCTCATTCTTCTGCTTCTAGTCATTGCACAACAAATAATCAGCTGATGTAACTGCATGAAATTGCCCAGGCTGTTTCTTAGACCTTAAGCGGTGCAGTTTAAAAGGGAACCTAAGTAAATATAGGTGCAGCGTTCCTCACTGAAGTGAAGTAAGTACCTGGGATTAGTATAATGCTTAGAGTTACTGCCTTTCTTATAAAAAAAAAAGTCCAAAGAGGGTTCACCATGCTCTTGTTATCCATCATATAGATTATGGTAATGTTCTGTATGTCGGTCTAGAAGGGCCCTTCCTTCAGGTCCGGATCTATCAGAGCTTTCATCAAATACAAGCTGAACATTTTGGACATTTGGCAAACCAGACAAAGTATTTATGGTTGCAGCTTGACGTTTACGTGACACGCAGGTGTGAATTTGGATTTAGGGACACATACCAAGACCTCCCAGACTTTTCTTCAAAATTCCAATGAGAAGGATGGACGCCACTAATTTCAAAGTACCACATGCATTTCTGTGTCGTTCAGTGTTTCAGAGGGCTTACCGACACACCTGTCTTTGCCTGTGTTTACTCAGGACTCTGAGGATTTCCTTTCTTGAAGCAGTTAAAAGCATTTTGTTTTGGCAGGGATTTAGTGCAGTGTATCTGCTGGAAGTAAAAAGAGGATATTTAAGAAGGTAACAGCATGGTGCTCTTTATGTTCATTAAAATAACAAGTAGAAGACCATTTGTACATTTCCTGAATTTAGTTTAACTGGTCAAATTGCAAAATCTATATTCCATAATTAAAAGGAAAAGTGTCAGGGATTAGAGGGCTGGGAATTTTAAGTACATAACAACTACAGGCACCGGAAAAACTGCAATTTCATTAAAACAACCTCTACTACTTATTAGATTAGTTAGCCTGAACAAAGAGAAGAAATGTCAGATTTTACCCAGAAGAGTTAAACTAAGAGGTAGGTGTCGTAACAAGCAACAGAGGCAGCTGATCCTGGAAGAGGCCACAGGAAACAGAAAGGTCAAGACCTCCAATCTTCATGACTCAACATATTTTGCAAGTCTAGAAAGAAAACAGCACACCCGTCCATCAATGTCCCCGACCAACAGGTGGGACTTGCTTACAGGGGACAGATTTTGAACTGCACAGTCGGGAAACTTGTAAGGTTTGTCTAGATCCAGGACCCTCCAGGATCATGAGAACCACTTTTATTATCCTCAGACATGCATAAAACTTTTGTGTTTTTATTTGCTTTGTCTAAAAGTCAAACATGAACAGGTTTCATGTTGTCATTTCATAACGATATATGATATGCTGACATTTCTAAACTTAAAACAACTTATTTATTCATCCGTCTCACCACGTGGAAGCAGAAGTGTCCCTCACAGACCAAGACGATCAAATAAATAACAATTTAGGAAAATTACAAAACTGAAAAAAACGTGAATGTATTTGTTTCCTTTCATTTGGCTTTGACGGCTAACAACAAATTGTTTGTTGTTGCACCACCATCGTTACTGAGCAGACATAGTAATAAGTAAAATTGTAATAAGTAAAAGGTAAACTTTTCATATGGATATGGTTGACCTGTAGATGCATGAAGAGCTGAAAGTGCTCTCTAATCCCTGAAGATGGTTTTTAACCTGAATTGTTGTGCAGTTTTTGTTTCAACTTTTAATCTTTTATCCTTTAGTTCCTTCGTTTGACCATAAGTATAGCTTTTTAAAAACAAAATCTGACCTTGAAAACAGTACCACTTTCAAACCACTAGATTTAATGTAATATCTTTTATTTTCAAATCCATAAAACATAATTGTTTCAAATATGAGCATCCATAAAACAAAAATACAGCCCTAACATGTCATGAGAAAGAGTAGTCTGTACACAGACAGCCTCTGCTTTCCTCATTTAATGCTCTAAACAAATTTGCTCCAGCTGAGGTGAAACCTGAAAGATCCAGTCACCAAGCATTTTCAAAGTTTCACCAAATTAAAGTGTCATTTGAGCTGGATTTTGTTATTTGAGTACCATTATTTGCAAAAAAAAAAAAAAAAACTAAGGTCAAAGAAGGAAACGGAATTTGAGTAATTTGAACTTACCTTGTAGTGTTTTGTGATCGGTTACCAGAAGAGAATCATCTTTGCTCCTTGTCTTTGGAAATCCCCTGAAATTTGGAGAGCGAGCTGCCATGACCCGAGCAACAGGTGTATCCCTGGAGGAAGGGTGGAGGGAAAAGAAGGAGGGGTCAACGATGAATGAGAGGGGAGTTCATCTGAGATAGATAATACCTTTGTGTGAAACTGTGAGCATGTAGCAACAAGCCCAGTTTTCCTGAATCCTTTGTTGTCTATGTTTTATTCCTTCTATCGCAGTTTGCGAAAGGTTAGGGAATCAAAACCACAACAACAAAAATTAAATCTGCAGAAAACCATTTATCACCATCTGAGTACATTTCCAGTAAGAAGAGCAGATCAAGTCATGTCCAAATCATCTACGAGGAACATACTGCCCATCATCACAGATCAGCTTGTAGAGTTATGGAGGTAACCTTTTTTAAATGAAGAAGGATACGCGTACTATAACCCGGTTCCTACTGTGCACACTGTGCGGTACCCTTCACACGAAAATGGAGCTCTGAATTTGGGTCAAGCAGCCCCAGGAGTTACAAGGTCGCCTCGTTCAGACTGCACCATCATTCAGTGAATCACACTTCAGTATGCGTATCTGCACATCTATTACAGGAACAAGCTCAGCAGCGACATACTTTGATATATTTGAAATCAGAACAGCATGAACCAGAGAGAGCAGAGGTTGGTTAATACATTTGATAAAGTAAAATAAAGTGGGGCCAGATGAGAGTTTCTGAAAAAAATGTCTGTACATTTCTTTAAGTGCATGTTTTAGTTACAAATCACAAAGAGTAATGGTTATTATTCTGAACAAAAACAGTCAGTCCCTAATGAACCCCATTCTGAAAAAAGAACCAAAAAAAGACTAATCTGATAATAGGATGAATTAATTTAAACAAATCTAAGCATTTATTCTCTTTTCAAATAAATGCTAAACCAAAAGCAAACTGTGGTATAAAACACTCATAGAATGAAAACGTAGAATATTTCAATCCATGTTTAAAAAGATAGCGTTGAAAATGTTTTCTATGTCTGAGGGTTTATGTGCAAAGACTCAAGGTTCCTTAAATCTAAAGTTTTATGCAGAATTTTATGCAGAATTGTTCATTTCTGAGGTTTTAACATGTGTGCATGTTTATAATGTTGAACTAGAGATGATCAAGTGCAGTTTAGGTTCTTTGAAAATGATCAAAGTAGCCTTTTACTTCAATGACAAATCAAAAGTTGCATATAAGATACTGAGTGGATGTATACCAACATTTCTTTAGTGCTTCAACTGGAAACCCCAAAGTCCCAAAAAGTTTAGAGAAATGCCATCAAAACTACACTAATGGAGAGGAAGGATAATAACCAATCATTTCTGACTGAAACAGAAAGAATAAAGAGAGACAAATAAGAAGCAGTTGAAATAAGCAGCATTTATTAAGCAGCATCATAACAGCTGGTGCACTCTATTTATCATAACAGAATCATCACACTTACTTAAAGAAGTCACTTTTACATTTTCACAGAGATAAGTTCTCTTCCTTATTCCCAGGGAGATGCTGTGCACACTTATCACCATGCTCCAAATAATTTTATGACACATTATTTTTGGTCAAGTAAATTTTTAAACAGACATGCCGGATATCACAAGTCTGCCCTATCAATGCTTAGAACTTACACTATCTGATGGCCCTCACTTTTGGATGTAAAAAAAAATATTTTCTTTGTTTGGACAAGCAGGCATGCAGTAGCCTTACAGTATGCATGCAGAGCAACCACACACTTTTAATATAGGCAACTTAAAATAAATGTTGAAAATGTTAGAAGTGGAAGAAGGACAATTTGTTATTATAATATATTGTTTCATTTTTAAAAATCTGAATAATTCTATGCAATCCCTCTAAGTTAATACTTTGTATTACCCTATTTTGCAGCAATTACAGCTTCGCCTGCTTTCCACACGTGGTGGTCCACCTGCTTTGCACATTCTGTCTTGGAAAGAGAGGATCTGTGAAGAACAACTTGAAAGTCCTGCCACAGATAATCATATGGGTTGACTAATACAAAATGTGTTGATCCAAACCATGTCATTGTTGTTCTGGCTGTGCGGTTAGGACCATTGTCCTGGTGCAAAGTGAACCTCTGCCCGAGTCTCCTTTCTTTGTCTGTTGCCGCTCCCTATAGGCTTTCTTCCAGGATTCCTCTGTATTTGGTTTAATCCATCTTTCATTCAGGTTTGACAATTTGATGCTGTTCGTTCACTAGTGTTCTCTAACAAACTTCTGAGGAAAAGTTGGAATTATGCTTTGAAGAAATTAAACACTGGTGTACTCTATTTACTTATAGGTGACTTTAGATGTTTGCAATGGATTTTATTTAGAGGCATGGGCTGAGTAAAATGAGGCATAAACACATGCCACACTATTCAGCTTTTTCTTTGCACAGAACTGTGGAAAAACATCCTTTTCATGTACTCCTTTTAGAGTTTGTTGTTGCTTTATCATGTCAAATTCAAATAAAACATATTGATTTCTTTGGTGTAAAATTATGTTTTTCACAGGGCTTGTAAATGTTGCTATCATATTTAACCTGGCAGCTGATCAAACCAAAACGCTTTCTTTTGGGAGTACTTGCTCCTGGCAATGGACCTTACCACAAGGGCCGCTTTTCATTGGCTGATGCCCATTCTACGTGGTCACGTGCGTGGCGGTCTCACAAACACCGTTAGCTTCCCGTTAGCTAAGTACAGCATAAAGGCAGAACTGATACAACTTCTACACCTTGAATCCTGTCTGCTACACAGTCTTACGTTAGCTAAACAGATCAATATCAATGTGTCTGTATCTGACATACACTAAAGATTTTATTTTAGCAGAAAAGGCTTTGGACTAAACTGTTACTCGTGTTAGCCACGTTAGCACCAAGTACAGCTAGTCAATCAGCCATCTCTGTGTTCAGGGAAGCGCTGATTAATAATCGAGAAATAAATATCAAGCCTGGAAACTTGATATCGTAACGGACTGAATGTTATGTTTTTAACGTAATCTTTGCTCATCTTGCGGGGCGCAGGCGGTTGCCATGGTAACAGGTGTGCTTAAACTACAAAGAGAGAGAGAGAGTAAAAAGGTAGGAGTGGTTTTGAGTTGATCACCTGTTCAGGTTATTTTACCTTTGTTTACCTTTGCTGTGGCGCATTACAGCCGCTGTAGTTTCTAAACGTTGGACTAATTACCTCGTTCGTTTGTGAGTTTACGTCATTCACAACAAACATCAAATAGAACAAATATTTTTCATAAAATTTTAACAAACAAATGGCTTCTACCGCGATAATTATGTGAAATTAAATTAATTATATCCCAGCTTCAGAAGATTTGCCTTTACCTTTACAGAGCTCTTTGGTTCCTCCTATCAGTCTGCAGCTTCTCATATTGACGTCATCAAACCAAATGTCAGATCTACCATAACTGACTGACACCTGCTGGCCTCAGGTTTGCAACCAGCTTGTGACTGAGAAACCAGTAACCTCCTCCCAGATGATGACCTGAACTTGTTAGTTCCTCTGTCCATTTAGTAGCTTTTATATGGTGAAAATCCGGTAGAAATGATGCACTAATCGAGTCATGTTTACATAAAAACAACGGGCCGCAGGCTTTGTTTGTGAGATTTACGGTCACGTGGGTTGGTTGTGGGCGGAGCTTGGTAAGGTCCATCCCGATTTATGCATTAAAACTACTAATGAAGATAACACTTGATATCCAAATACGGACAGCGAACATGGTGCTTCATGACTGAGCAGAACAGAAAGAAAGTCTAATGAGCCGCAGTTTGATCTGCCATCAGAACCACAGGCCTGAGACAAAAGTGAAATATTGGGAATGCAGAGTTTGTTTGTGTTGCTTCTCAGATCATATCAATGAGACACGCAGTTGTTGCCCAACCACGGAGGACCTCACTCGTCTGAGGGAAAACTACTTCTCCTTAGGCTAATTCTGACTTCAAAGATGTGTATTTTTGGCAAATATGACTCATTTCCTCCTGCCAAAGCTGGAGCACACTTTCACACAAAAATGTTGTTTGGAGAACATATACTTCTGTATGAATTAAAATGCACTTCCAGGCATAACATTGCAAGAAAAATAATTTAACAACTACTCTGAATATTGAAGTTCCTCTAATTCAATTACTTCCTTTTATTTCAGGACTCTGTGAAAAAGAAAACCCACAGATGATTTGAGGCCTTGACAGAAACAAATATCTGCAACAGAATTTCAGAACCATCCTCCAGATGTGCAGCTGAACAAACAAATATGGTGTTGACAAATAAAATTTAAACTCAAGGTTTGCTCACTGCAAAGTCAACAAATGAAAAATACAACCCACATGTAAATTCTATTTTAGGCGCGGCGGTGTAACTCTTTCTGCATGTATTAATATTGTCTCTTCACTATATCTTATGCCAGTTGTTTATGTTTACCTTTCCAAGGTGTATAAAAGAGGGATCTGTGCCATTGGGCGTTTAATGACACAACAGCAACCTCTGGTGGATGACAAGGTGGGGGCGGACGTGTAGTTACATGTTAAAAAAATTTAAAATCCCCTCCTAGAATTTTTTTTTTCTAAGCACCTTTTTTTTTTATCTTATTTGTGAAAGTTATGAGATGAATGCCATGTGAGGCCAACATAACCACATGTAGGTCATGTCTCTAACCAGGGGTCTCAAACTCCAGCCCTCGAGGGCCGCTGTCCTGCAGTTTTTAGATGTGCCACAGGTACAAAACACTGGAATGAAACGGCTTAATTACCTCCTCCTGGTGTAGATCAGTTCTCTGAGCCTTGATAATGACCTAATTATTCTATTCAGGTGTGGTGCAGCAGAGGCACATCTAAAAGTTGCAGGACTGCGGCCCTGGAGGACTGGAGTTTGACACCCCTGCATCTAAGCACACATTTTTTACAGCCTGAGCAAAAATGTCTAGGCTTAAAATCTTGAAAGGGGTTGCCCCTCTTCTCTTTGCAGAAACTCACTACTTGTTACCCCTGGAGCCTTCCAATACTGATCCAGGGGTAGTTTGGTGCTGTCTCGCCACCACAGATTTATAAGTTCTGACCTTAACCAGATGAAACTCTTGTCCCTGAAGTGCGTTGACAGTTCTCTGGTTTAGCTTAAGGTTGAAATTGAGAAAATTGATTCTGCAGACAGGTGGGCTTTATAGATGTAGCCAAATGAGATCAGGTGGAAAGGATATGTAATCGACTGACTGAGTGATTTGTGTGAAAAGCATCCAAATGAACAGAAAGGCCCTCACACTGCAGGACTCCACCGCCGGCTCGTTTATTGTGTGCGAGCCTTTTCTACTCATTCAGATGCTTCTCGCTCTTATTGTGGCTGAGCACCTGTCGCCTTTGTTCGAGATGCGAACGTAAGCTTTTGTATCTTTTGATTGATTTGTGTGTCATAAAGGCATTTATGTGTTCTCTAGGTGCCAGAATGCTAGCTGGGTTGAAGAGGATCAAGTGATTAGTTATCCCATTTTAAGGGTGCCTGGATAAAGTATTTACACCCTTTGACTTGAGACGTTTTTTTCAAATGTCCTCACATTAGAATTATATAATTCTACGTCTTTATTAGAATGTTAAAAATAATAATAATTTGTACAAACAATAAAAGGTTAAAATGTCGAAAGGTACCGAATACTTTTTTTGGCACAACAATGGTCTTTGTGACAGTCTTTTATGTGAAATATGTTGGCGTTTCTGGACAATAAAATATTCAGAAATTTGCAAGGAATATGAATATTTTTGTAAAGGCAAAATTCTAATCATCCTCTGGTTTACAGGTCTACTTGCAAAAATTTTAAATCATACAATCCAGAATTTCCTCTAAGCATGCAAGTGCATATAATTTGATCGACTATTTTTAAAAGGACATAATAAAGGATGCATTTATTCTGTATGATGAAATTTTTAAATTTCTCAACCAGCTCGGGCTATTTCTGCAAGTTAGATGCTTCCGTGTAATTTTTACTCGGAAACTTTCGTGAGCAGTACCTTGTATCAGGGTATATATATCTAACAGGCATCAATATTGTGAATTTCGCCCACACAGTCAAACTATATGCCTGCAGTACTCACAAAGTTGAAAGCACAAGGATAATGCTGCAGGAAAAAAGTCATCCTCTGTCTGTGGGTTCAAAGTACGGGGACTGCTTTGAAACTGCAGGGAAATTAAGAATGCTGCATGGTTTCTAGTTAAACAAAGTAACAAGAGGATATTGCTGTGCAGTGGTAGTCAAGTTTAGCCTTGAATTTGCACCATGTTACAAAGGAGAATGTTAAATGACTTACAAAATATCAGAGCACGACATGGCACATGGGATTTAAACTCCTTTGTTAAAAATATCTCAGTCTACGGTGTTTCTGGCATTTCCGCAAGCTGACATCTTAGGAAGATGCTCTTTTTATAATGTATTTCAACATGCTAAAGAATTTTCTGTGTTCGATCATTACACCTCCACAGCAGAGTGTGCTGAGTGTTGAGTGAGACCATCTACAGAGACTGCCAGCTGTGATGCTCTGTAGAGTTATGAATGATACCCTGAGGTTTCACTTCCATCAGATGTCAGCCTCCTTTTTTCATCTTTTATTTAACCTTTCTTAGGAAGCTTAAAAAGGGGTGACAGGTGTAAGGAGAGAGAGCTGGCAAAGCAGTGTTAGATATGTGTCAGATGTCACAGAAGACAGTTGCATGATTATGACCTTTGCAATAAAATATTCAGCCCAATGTTATTGCTAAAAACGAAAAACGTAACCCTAACCCTTAAAAATATCAGATGAGGTCATATAATTTGATCAAAACCAACTGTCCAATGTACAGTTGCATACCTCCAAGTTGTGACATAGTAAAACAAACAATGTGTTGCTTATTTCACCAAAATATTCAAAAATCATGCTTATTTGTTGAACCTGTGTTGCCTTATGGTCATGTTTGCACCTATTTAAGAATCGAAGGTGGCTCATCCGACATTCAGCCTATTAAAAAAAACAACATGCTACTGTGCAGCTTGATATGTGTGGCACACTGAACATGGATCAGAAAAATAAAAGACCAGAGCTGTTCTGAAGAGCGCACCAAGAAGGCTGTAGATATTAATGAAATAATATATTAATGTGAAATGCAAGCCTGGGCTGTTTAGAATTTGTCTTTTTGATCAAGAAATTTACAAGATAAAACCTGTCTTGAATCAAAGTGAAAATAAATTTCAACAAAATACGATTAAATAAAAATATGTAATATAAGGATGAATGCACAAATATTCTGTTTCTATTCTACTGAATGGGTGATTGTACTGTCATTTCCAAACTGTAAGCCTCTACTTCTTTTTTTACATGCTTTGAGCTGTTGCTTTAACAATGGGTTTCGAAAGGCTGGAACGCTGCGTGATGAAGAGGACAGCATAGGCTAAGGGGGAAATTTGCCTGAAGACAAACGTGACATTGACAGCAACAATGAAGGGAAGACTGAGTGTGTGTGAGGCTGTTCAATTTGAATACTGAAGAAGACGACTTCAGTGGCTTTAGTGTGCAGGAGGAAGACGAAGATAGCAATTAATGACTTTTCCCAGTAGGCCACTTCATTTTTTGTCAGCAGCCATGTTAGAGACACTGTTAGGAAAAATGACTTTACTGTACGTTTTTAATGTGTGTCACCAGTACATATTTTATTAAAAGTTGTAAAAAATTCTGAGTAAATGGCCCAGTGTTACAATTTGGATACTTATGGCTTATAGACAACTGTGGCCACTTTTAATCTTGTTAAGGTTGGTAGGCGTTTCTTATATTTGGGTATTTTCAATAATTTGGGAATTACGGTTGTTTCACATTGAGGTGAATGGAGATCACCTAAGTGTACTGGGTATGGCTGAACAGACTGTATTATACTATGGTATACCTGAAAACAGGCTACTACTGAATGTTTTACTTTTAATCAGTAAAACTGGCTACTATTACAGCATGAAGACAAAATAAGGCTCCAAGCAAATCAGAGAAAAGGTTATTGAAAAGTAGAAGTCAGGGGATGGATCTAACATCTCATGGGATTCAGTTAAATCCATCATCAAGAAATAGAACATAGCAAATGTGTAAATTTGCTTAAATCGGGCTGACCCGTGCAATAAGAAGGAAGCTAGTGAGAAAGGTCACTAGTTTCCCATGAATACATTAAATGAGTCACAAGCATCAGATGCTGAGATGGGAAAGACTCTGCGTACAACAACTGTTGCCTGCTTCTTCACCAGTCATTGGAAAACCATAAGTATTTTTCCTTCACTGCACCATTGTGTGCTGCTCTGACTTTATCTCGCACATTAACCTCCAGTGAAATACATTGACATTTAGTGGGTGCAATGTGAAATAATGAGCTAAAAGTCCAAGTGGTGTGGATACTTTTGCACTGTGTTCATAAGTACTCATGCTGCAGCAGGGCTATTTAAACCCAAGCAGAGACTCTTACTGGCTTAAATGGATAATATTTCTGTGTGATCATATCGCAAGATTACACAGATTAATGCAGGAGTGTGTAATTTCTTTTTCATCTGGTTCTAATCACCATGTGTCAGCTTAAAATAAAGCACTGAGGATATCCTAATGAGAAGAAAATACAGATAGAGTGTCATGAATAATGGAACCGCTGGGCAGCAGGGGGCTAAATACAGACACAGAGCCATCAATATTTGGCCTCCTTAATTAGACAAAACTAGGCATGATCAAAAGCTAATTCTCCACAAGGATTTTCAAATAGTAACACAAAGCTAATTGAGGGGAGAAGTACCACTCTTCCTGTTATGTTCTGAGGGCAACATAAAAGCATTTTATCTCAAGTATAATATGAATCTCTGTTCTTTGCTCAATTCTTGTTGATGGGACAAAATCTTGATAAGGAGAGTCATGACCCTGCTTATAAAATTTACAAAAGAGTGATTTAGTGTTTATCAGTCACTGTATGTGGGCCCCAAATATAACACATGTAAATGTTGCTAGTCGAAGCTTTCAGTGCTCTGAACAAGTTGCTGTTTGATAGTAACAGTAATACATCAGCCATGAGCTTGATTAAAGTTCACAACTGAAAACAAATATTTACTCTGACTGTGTGAATCTAAAATAATAACACAGCAGCAGTGTAGGTGAAAAATAGAAAATAAACGACTTGTTTTTTACGTTTCTTCCCACTTGGTGACTAAACAGGAAAACTATGGGAAAAAGAAGTACGTTCTCTCTTAAGGTACAAATATTGTCATTTATATGTTGCTTTTTTGCAGCAATTGTATTTTATAACATTTCTTAGAGAACTGAAATTATTTTTGTATTGTTAATTCTTCTAAAAACTGTTCTTTCTCAATATTTCTTTAACCTTTAAATAATAAATTGGATGTTCAACATTTATCAGCATAAAGTGATGGTAGATTCACTGCAATATTTTCAAGGGATGCTCTGTTTGTGTCATGTTGGATTGTGAATTTAGTTTGATTATTTCGGTCATACTGTTCCATCTAAAGTTTCATTTTCTTTGTGTTCTTCATCACTAGTGTTAATTTTGCCAGAGTACCTCAGTTTTCTACTCTTTTATACTCGTTTCCCATCTGCTCATTTACTCACCTGTGTTGCATTCAGAAATCCATCCTCCGTGTTCTTCAGTTTGGTCACTTGGAGGTTCTCCCTTTTTGTCATCTTCCCAGTTTCCTTGTCTCTGCAGTTCGGTCCTCAACAGCATCCCTACATGACAATTTATCCAAACACCAAGGGATTGCAGAGTATCTTCCAAAGTTTTAATTTCGACTGTGCTTTCTCTTTAAGTGGATACGGCTCAGCTTTGCGAGAAGCACAGTAGGGAAGCCCTTGGGGAGACAGCAGTTTTCAACACTCGTTAAAAACATGGCTAAAGAACTCTGAAGAAAAATGACAAGACAAAGCCAGAGGGTGCTGCACTAGCCTACTGTAAGTATATTCACGATAACATCATTATAATGAGTTCAGATTTATGAAAGGACACAACACTGACACAAATATGGCCATCACAAACCTCTGACAGACACATGGCATGTCAGCATGTGGAGCTGAGGGCGTGGTGGCTGAACCATGAACCCTGAAGTTATAACCTGCAGCTTTAACTGAGTAGGTCAGTCTAATGTCCTTGGAAGGAAATCAGTGTAAAACTCTGTGTGTGTGACTGAGGACTATAGTAAGGACTTGTCAACATTATATATGTCTGAAATATTAGGTCATATAAGATGTTACCGCATGGCAGCAAGCATCCACCCTGTCACTCTGCACTTTACTGTTGTGTTGCTGTGTAGATTTAAAACGCTTAATACAATGTTTTAAAATGTTTCATAAATTATACTCTATAAATAGCAACTCAATGTTACATTAGCAAATAACTGACATTAAACCTCATTTTGATGCATAATTGTGAAAGGCAGCAGAGAATTGGATAATTAATTCATATCATCCTTACCTCCAGCTTTTCTCTACATTTAACAATCACCGGTGCTTAATGAGGCATTCCAAAGCAACAAAAAGAAACCTTACGCTTGAATACACCCAGTGTTTTTGGAGGCGTTCAGGCTTAAATAATCAACTAATGCTCTGGTACATAACAGATAGATGCTCACCTATGGATTTGTAAGAAGCTGAGGTCGGACTCAGTTTTACACTGGCAGCAGATTTCTGACATATTTCTCTTGCTTCATGACTGACAAATTTCAGAACTTTTTACCCAAAGATATAGTTCCAAAGTTATGTCGTAATCTGCAAAGGCTAACCTGAAATGCATTTTCTAAGATTTAATGGGATTTCACACATTGTTGGTTAGAGACCATGAAAGACATGCCTCTTATTGATTTAGAAATTATCTGAAATTAGTGTAAGAAAAACTTTTTTAAAGAACGCTTGATTTTCAGTCAGCTCCTATCAAAACAGATAAGCTAGATGGTGTGGTGCATCTAGATATTTGTTTTCCTCTCTAATGGCTACTTTGCATATAATTGTTACAAAAGATCTTCCTGTATTTAGTAGTTGTCATAATTTAAGCAAATATGTGTCAAGGTTTTCTTGGTTTATTCTTGTGTTCTGCTACATGTTGCTATATTTTTCTTAGACACATATGAACTACAGACCCACAGGAAAAGACTTGACAATAATCTAATGCGAGGGTCTTTGAGTTCTGTCCTCGAGGGCTAGTGTCCTGCAACTTTTACATGTGTCCTTGGTTCAACACACCTCAATCAAATGATTGAATTACCTTCTCAGTATGCAGACAAGTTCTCCAGGATCCTGCTGATGACCTGATTATTTGACTCAGGTGTGTTGAAGCAGAGATGCATCTAAACCCTGCAGGACACCGAGCTTGGAGGACTGAAATTGAGAATCGCTGATCTAGTGTGTAAAGTGTTTCCTATTAGTCGGCCTGCTTGTTTCCAATCCTCTGATTATTACACCTGCTTTCAGTGTGATTCTCCATTCTTAATGTATATTGTTTAATTGTCCAAAGTTCATGTTATGGAGGAGATTTTGGGATCCTGGACTTTGTTTTTGTAAGTTGGACTTTATTTTTAAACATTATTTTTGCAAATTAATAAATGAATAAATCAATAGTTTCAAAATTGAAATCTACATTTTGCTAGTTATGGCAGACAATTACAGTCACTGGGGAGAAAAAAGAATTCTGATTTTAATTCAAGTCAAATCTAATTTGTTGTATTTCTTTAGTGATCCTAATAATTTTCTGTGTGAAGCAGGAAAAACATCAGGAGTTATTCAAAGAACATCGTTGCATAAAACCCACTGAGCTTTGTTACTTTAGGGTTTTGCTAAAGTTTGCGAGTCATTTTGTGTATGATTTTGTTCTTTGAATCATTATTTTTATCTTCTGTTCAGTTTTTACGCCCATTGCCTTACACTCATGCTTTAGCACTGAATCCAGGTTGCATACTATTCCACTAAAAATGGATGAGAAAAGCTGATTTCCTGGACAGGTGACTCAGTATGTCTGAATGTAGTGTGTAAGCAGTCCAACAGATGTCTTTAAGATTCCCTATTATTGTTCAGAAAAACTGAAATAATGTGTTCTGTAGAGAAATATATCTATTATAATCTTCATAAAATGCCTGTTATGTTTTCAGTATTGTGTTTGCAAGATACAAATAAAGATTGTACTCTGCGGTATGTTCACTTGTGAAAAAAATATTATGTCATCATACAAAACTTTGTTTTTACAAATTTGGATCAATAAAAATACTAAGTAAAGTAAAGTGAAATAAAGAATAAAAGTTGAATACAATGTATTTTATTAAAAGATAATAAAACTCAACAAAATTCCAGTGACCTGAAATCTCAAATGGTGAACAATAAAATCTAAACTAATACAAATAAAAATGTGACAGTACTCATTACTAATGTAAATAGAACTAACATAATAAAACACAGATAACATAATACTTGCTAAATTAAAAAAAACATCAGTTGAGTTGACCTGGGGCTGATTTGGATGGCTCCAGGTCTGCCAGACTTATCCCATTGGGGGAAAACCTTGAGGCAGACCCACACCTCTGTGGAGAGCCTTTAAATCCCCTGTGATCTCAAAACGCCTTTGGATCAGAATGAGCTGAAGTATTAATACAAAGAAGGATGGATCCTCGGTGTTGGGATGACAGGTCAATCTATTTTAATTAGATTTTGTCTTACTAGTTTTGTTTTGTGACTGATGTTGTATTGCACAGCTCTTTGTGAATTTTGTACGTTGCTATACAAACACACCTTTGCTTATTATTTATAGTCTATGAAAAAAGTGTAGGAAGGAGTGCCAGAGAGAGAGCAAGAGAGAGATAGACAGATGGGACACCTTGACTTGTGGACAGATGAGCAAAAAACACAAAACAGGAACTGTTACAATTTTCATTTGACTATCAAGAAGTAATTTTGTTCCTCTTGATTAGAAAAGAAATCTGCCTCAATCTTTTTCTGTAAAAAGCCAGTTTTTGCAGATGATTAAAGGTGTAGATTTCTTTCATGTTGACTAAATGCAAAGACATCTGGGCTCAGCTAAGGCTTCAACAGGAATAGACCAATGCTGGACCAATGCTCAATTAAAATTACTGCCTTAATTAGTAAATAGCCACTGCAGCCTAAATCTTTATGTAATCTGTCCTACCAAAGCTAATCGCACAAAGGACAGTGATTAAAAGGATCTTGGAAAAAATATCCAACCATGTTAACTTAGGATGTAATCCTTCAGTCTCTACCTTTAGTGGAAAGCTGCTTCTGCTCCCATTTGGCTGATTTCATTCTTTTCCATCTAACTCTAAATGTCCATGTTAGCATTAAGGAGCCATCTGTGGTTGTGTTTCATTGGCCACTGGCTTAAGGCTCTGGTTTTTAAATAGAAGCAGTAGAAGAATCAGTCCCTAATGGAGCATGACCCTGCTTTGGAAATGGATGTGCACATGTAAGTTATACGTTTTTATAAATTAAACTTGTTTTTACATAAATTTTAAAACAATAAAGACTATAGAGGGTGACACAAATTTGATCCACTAGTTTAGAGGCAGAGGTCATGAATATTACTTTTTCTGCAATAAGCGTCCCATTAATTCATTAACACCCTTTAGACAGCGCAGGTATGAACCATTTTGTGGTTTTTCACAATGATTTTATTGTCTGTTGATTGACATTGGAAGATTTTAAGGAACAAATTCAAATATTCGTGAGAAAAACATTGTGAAGCACACCACAATCCTGGATCATTCCCAATAATTTGATGTTGTGTTTTGTACATTAGAGGATTTTAGGACAATAAGGCAGTGGAGGCGCTCACTGATGCTTAAAAGAGCAAATGTAAAAGCTTAGGTTATAAAACAAATGATGACATCTGTGTGTGGATTATCTGCAGGAGCAACAAGTCTCAGAAAGGTGGAAAAAGCAAGGCTATTCCTCATATTATTTCATTATAATCATAATCATTATCATCTAAAACTTATGTCAAGAATCACTTGATGAAAATACAATCTTACCCATGACAGTTAATCTCCTATTGGCTCTTTATGTTTCACAGATGCATAGTAAATTGTAAAATGTGTATACACTCCTGATCAAATTTCAGGTTTGTGTGATACAAAAATTAGAAATAATTTTTTAACTTTTTCTATTTATGTGGCAAAAATCTCCTTTTGAGATGGGAGCTTTAAACAAGGCATTGAGATCTCACTAAAATCTCCCCAAAATCTGTGGGAGATTGTGCGATGGCCAAATGATGCCAAATGTGGACTTTTAGATTCAAATCGATTCCAAACAGTATGTTGGGTCCAACAACACCATGAATGCCATCATTCTTTATGAATCCCATGGGATTAGTAAAGTGTATTCAGTCATTCATTCATACTTCACAGTATGGGCTTAAAACCAAATATCAGTGTATCCAATATCAGAAAGGCTGTTGGGCTTTATTTTGTGTAGTTATTCCTTGATAAACTTGCAATTATGTGAATTTGAATGGGATGAGGGCCTCATGATAGCACAGTTAACATTGTTGCTTGATGGTCCAAGATTTATGTCTTGAAAATGAGCCTTTTTGGCAGGGAGCTTACATATGCATATCTTTATACTAGATAGAAGTATACATAATAATAATAATAATAATAAAACATCTATTTCATTAGCCTCTTTCAATTTCTTATTCCTCAGAGTATCTGACTGATTTGCTGGCAACATGTACCCCGCCACTTCCTCCATGACGTGAGTGAATAGATTCTGGTTACAAATATTGAAACATTTCCCTGCATTTATGGGCGAATGGCTTTTGTGATTCGGTTTACGGGAAAATGAGTGTTCAAATTGTGGCTGATCAGAGAACACGCATGCTGAATCCTATGAATGTCAATGTCTGCATCTCCTTGAGTCACACGTCATGTGACTCAACAGATGCTCACGTCGCTGGTGTGCTGAACAGAGCAGAGAGGAAGACGCAAGCTGGAAGTGAAGACGTGTAAAAGAAAATAAACCAGTCGGGTTTGATGAGTGAGAGGCAGCAGCACATTTCTGTGACACGTCTTCCTGTGACATTTTCAGGCTGACAAAGAATACAGAGGGGGGGAAATGGAGAGAAGGAAGAAAAAAAACAATGCAGTAATTTGGCCTCACATCTCATGATGGACTTCAGTAACTGGTCTTTTTTTGGTTTGGAGGTAATTGGTGTGACCTCTGGAAGCCGAACATAGATCAATTGTGTGTGTTTTTCTGTCAGAGTCGTCTTGTTACGGTTTGACAGAAGAAAAGGTCAGGAAGGCAGGTGATTGTGCAGGTGGAACATTCAGTGAGACGTGTTGTATGCAAATTAATGCATCCAAGCAGTGGATTAAATTAAGCAGAATTTATACAAACCCAAAATTAGTTACCTTTTAAACCTATTCACACCTTTAACCTTTCTACAATTTCTTACTTTACAACTATAGACATCAATATATTTTGTTTCCATGTAGTTTACTTGACACCAACAAAAAGTAATGAATGACTGTGTGCACAAATAAATAAAATCAAATAAATGAAAAGCATGGCATTTAATTGTAAATGTATTTGAAGGCGTGAGTTGTTTGTTAAATGTTAGTGATCAAGCTGCATAGTGGAGGAACAAAGGAGACATTTCAAGGAAAGTTTTATGGAGAGATTTATAGTAGGATTTGGGATATTGGCGCAATGTCACAAAATATTATGCATTTTTGTGCAATTGTAGAGATCCCAAGACAGGGCTGTCCTGCTGAACTACAATGCTTAACAAAGAGAGCATTAATCAGAGAAACAAATATCTAGTGGTAATTCTGGAGGAGCTGCAGTTAGCCAAAGCTCAGGTGGGACAATCAGATAACCTGACAACTATTGGTTGTCTATTCAATGGGGTTTTTGAGAAGAACTGGCAAAAAGAAATTACTGTTGGGGGGGTAGGAAAGAATGAAAATAGAAAGGTCCCATATGCAACTTTTTAGCCATCCTAGTTTAATGAATAAAGTTCTACGAATCAGAGAAATCCAACAAAGAACTTAAACCTTAATAAAAACCCATCACCACAAAGTTTTGTTATGCAAGATGTCAAATGCATCATTAAATCTTATGTAGCCAAGACTCAAGTCCTTTAGCAGTGTGAACACCAAATGCTTTTAACTTATCATTGTTTTCATGAGTCCTACAAAAAAACAGCCTAGAATCAGACAAATAGTACAATTAAATTTTTACTCGTTTTAAAATCACGTAAAAATCAAACTTGATTCTTTACAGTCGGCAATCAGACGCTTGCAGAGGGCAAGGTTATAAGACGATTTCTGTACGACCTTCACCTGATTGCAGATAAAAGTTCCCCTTTCTTTGTCATAAAAAGAAATCCCTCACTACAATGCTGTTTTGATTGCTAAAACCCAGGGCCCAGCTTTTTCTGAGGGAACCTGTTCTGCTGGTCAAAAATCAATCGTCAGTTTCTCACTTGAGCCCATAAACTCCTCTGTGTTTCTTCGGCGAGCTTTAAATCACATTTTATAATGTTCACTCTGTAGACCAGGGAGGTGGCAGGAAACCTGGCAATATCCTGAGCCATTCGCCGTCCCGCTTTGCGCAGCAGTCATATTCTGAGCTCTGAAAGGCTTAACCATTGTTTCAACCTGGAGCTCAGAAAAACACTGAAGCTGGAATTAAATAATTAGGCTAATGCATAGATTATTACGGATTTTGTGTGTTTGCTGTTCAAATAATTCTTCCTGTGAGTGTCTGTGTTTGGACTGCACAGTTTGAGCAAATCATTTTATTGGGACAGAATGTCCAACAACAGTGGCGTAGCTACAAAGGGACACGCTCTCCGTGTGAAACCCAGGGACATTTCAGATGTGTCGGAAACAGATGTGTTGTGAAGGACGTGCACTTCTTTGTCATTAGTGAGTCCTGTCTGGTGATTGGTCTATTAGTGGATCAGTCAAGCCACAACTGTTGTCCACGCTAAAAATATTGCCATGGCTGTTAAATAGATTACCTTGATATTTGGTGTTGAAAATCATAACCCCAACAGATTATAGTGCTTTTTAAAAGTATTCTTTCCATTTCGCCATCCTGTAACTTGTGCAGGTGCGTTGATCTGAAAGCAGACGCTGTAGTTCTGGTTGTGTGTTTAGGATCACTGTCCTGTTGAAAGGTGAATCTTTATCCTGGTGCGAAGTCTTTTGCAGCCCCTGGTTACCCTCTTTCAGGGGTGGAGTTAGACTAAAAACTGGTGCTGAACTTTCTCCCAAACAGGCTCACTACCCAGAAGTGTACAAAGAGTTGCCAGCAGAATTGTTTATAGTATACACTTATATAATTATGCATAAAAGGCTTCATCACACAACCTCTGCGTGTTGCCTCCTTTATGAACCTGCATCTGTTTACTTCCATTCGTTTAGCCCTTCATCCTACTTATGAAGAAACTTGTTTAAATTGACATGCCAAACAAATTGAACATAGTTATTTAATGACTATGTGAGCCACCAGGACATTCTCTACCATTTAAGCCTTTTCTGACACTTCCTTGAACTCTCTCTGTTATCCTTTCCTTGGCTTCCTTTTTAAAAACTGTCATTGATATGGTTTTCATGGGCTACACTGGGAAAAAAACATCTGTTAGTTTTGTATCTTCAGCATTGTGGTATTTGGATAAAAGATAGCTAATTAATGGCACAGTTATCCTGTGATTATTTCTTATCTTCTTTGTTTTATTATAAGTTCCATTATAATCCATCACAGAAATACAAAAGAAAAAAGTTATTTATCACTGAAAGAACTCTCAATTTTTAATTGGTTCAGCTCAGTAAGTTGTTGAGAGCTGATTCCCATTTCCACCAGCTTATGGGAACCAGGTATGTCATCACCAGTGGTTGTATACAACCCAGTAGGAGAGTGCAGTAGCAAGATGGAGGAGCCAGTTGAGCGTTATGAGTTACTACTTTGTTTACACATCTTCTTTTCAGTTAATGATCCAGACTTTTTAGCTAATTGTATATAGCGTTGATTCTTGCTGCACATAACAGAGACTAATGTCGTAAAACAGAGACGTTGATAACTTCCTTCTGTGACATCTTTACCACGCAATAATAGAGTTGGCATGTCTCTGCTTTCCAGTGCTCCAGTCAGCCCAAAATAAAATCAGCTGCTGGGTTTCCTCGAGACTACTACACATTATTTTCTGCCATGTTTGTCTGTTGTTTCTCTGTTCAAATAACCAGTCTTTTTATCCAGCTGTTGACCGGCTAAAGGCTGATGTCACAGTTCTCATAGAAAAAGCAGCTACTGTGGTGCCCAAGTTGAACCACAATTTGGGCTTTGGAACCTGACTATTTCTGTGGGAACACAGAAAACCAGTTGGAAAACACGTTCAGGAACTGGAACAGGATCTAAACCACACTGGTGGAAAAGACCTAAGTGAGAAAAACCAATAGCTGTAAGATGTGAAAGTTATAAAAAGATTTTTTTTCCCCAAAAGTTTAAGACAAACTAGCTACATTTGGCCTCCTTTTGCCCTCAATAACATGACAGAAGATAGGTGACTCAGCAAAGGCAGATATCTGAAAAGACCAAATTCTGAGGTGAGCAAAAACATTCCTAAGGTCTCATTTTCCTATTTATTTTTAATGCATTATTTGAAGGGCTATAGCTCCTCTCTTATAAAAAGTCTTTCTCTTTTAAGTCCTTGAAATCCCAAATGTTAAAAACCTTTGAGACCTTATTATGTTCATACTTGTATATATTCATATCCACAAACATGTTGCAGAATAAGGGCTCCAAACCCACAATGTGCAACTGTAGCAATCCTTTCAAAAACACCACATCTGAGATAATTAATCAAACAAGCAAGGCCTTGTATCACATTTTAAGGGTGTTGACATGCTGATAAATATAGCACTTCCATCCCAGTTGGTTGAAATCACAAACAGTACAGTGTTAGTTGGACTTTACACTTGCTCTAATATTGAGCAACACACTCATTATCGACTGTGATTACTTGTTTTATGCCCAGCGAGATTCTCCAGTGAGTTCTTCCTTTCTATTTTTTTTTTTCCAAGTTAATTTTCCTGCTTGTACGCAGAGGGCCCTCTGAATGTGTTTTTATCCGTTTCCCCTTGTAGTCAGAATCCCAGGAGGAGTCGGATAAAAAGGAGATTTCTGTCTTGCGCTGGTTCAACAAACCGCACAGGGGAACAGGGCAAGATGTTGATTTGAGAGAAAACGATGCTGTGTTATGAGATTCACATTCACCACTGCTGCATGAGTAAATACCGTTCCATTGTGCTGCTTTCACAGAATTAACGCTCCCATAATCCATGCTGACAAAAACAAATCAAATGTTGTTGCACTCCCTCCGACTCAGCCGGTCTGAACGTGCGTTGATTAACTTGGCTGCGTCCCCTCCACTAAATTTGAAATCCAATTACCCGCAGAGCAAAACGCTGCAGAACTGAAACCAGCTGTCTATTCAGATGGAAACATTTAGCAGGGGTGGACAGGTGCATCAGCAAGCGCTGGAGCAAGTGTCAACGGTGCAAACTGGATTTTTAAGTTGCCATGATTCTCTAAAAATATAGATCTGAGCAGGGTGATTCATAAAAAGAGAGATTACAGTGGGAAACAGGTGATCAATTTAGAAAAAATACTCAAAACTAGTTGGTCATGATGCGAGTGTAAGGCTCTCTATTGAATTAAATGCATTTATTAGAAAGAGCAACTGCAGTTCTCTAGGCATGTCAATAAAACAAGATATAATTGTTCAAAACTTAATTTTTCTTTGGATAAGAATCAATGCCATTTATCTGGCTTGTTTTTGGGTGCATGTTTGTGAAAGAGTGAAACTGAGAGAGGAAGGAAGGGAAACCATCTGTTTATCAACTGGTCCATCATATGACCCTGCCACCTTAATTCTGAGTTCCTCATTTCCATGCATTAATGAAATGCGCACTAAATTTAGAAACATTTGGGTTAAATTAGCTCAAATGAAAGTTTGTATATCATTTTATTATGAATAAATTGGATTCAACACAGTCAAAAACACTTAATGCTTATTTTATTTTAAAGAAACTCCTGTGAGCAAACTCAAATAGGTACCAATAGATATTTGATGGTAGTGTATTTTATTTTTACTAACATATGGACATTTTTATGGAATATAGACGCATTTGGCTTGTAGACATGGAATGTCTGCGATGTATTTATACTGCCGGATTTCACAAAATACAAAGTTTGTAGAAGGCTCACTGGGGAAAAAGACATCTAATTGTGTTAGTGTGTATGGGTGGGTTATATCACAAAAGGCACAAGAATCAAGCCGATCAGCTGATCATAGATTTTGACACATTCTGAAACATTTCAGCTACATTTAAACCCTCCTGTTTTGTTCGTTTCTAGGGTACAGCAATAATGTTTGTGGGTCTATTTGACCCGGGGAGTGTTTAATCATGCAATAGTGTGAGAAATCGAAAAAATTCCTCCAAAACATTTTTGTATGTGATTATTAACTCCAATACTAACCATTTCAATCAATATTTGTGCAATGATGTTTTTTTATTTCTCAGAAATGAAGGATCAATGACAACAACCTACTCATTTACTCATTTGGACGTAAAAAGTGGAATTTACATTTTTCATGTCCACTGGAAGAAACCTAGACACAAAAAAACTATAATTTCCTTGAAATTGGTAAAAGTTTTTTATATTACACTTTTCTTTTCAATGGGTGATCTTTATAATTTAACTTGAGATACACAAAAGTCAAATTGACCCGCTGATTAAAATCGAGATAAATGAGTCATGCAGAGAGTATTTATGTTTCCCTCCACTTCTTTTGAGTGTCCACTCAGTGTGGGTGGAGTTTGCCCACAGGAACAGAAAAGGTTCCTGTCAACACCTGCTTTCTCGCAGTTTCCTAGTGAAGTAAAGAGAGTAGTGAGGGGGTGGGCTTGCGTGTGTCGGGGTGTGCATGTATGGGGTGGGGTGTGTTTGTGTGTGTGTGGTGAAATATGGTTCACAGCTGCAAGGAAACATATAGAAATGGACATTTTTTATCTTTTTTTGCACTTTAACTTGACTGCGGGGTCAAATTGACCCGAACAGTATCTATGTAAAAAATAGATGCATGGGGGGCTGCAAATGTGTAAAATGAATAAATTTTCAATTTATATGTAGAGTGCACCTACTACAACAAATAGAAAAAGTTTCATAAAAAGAAAAATTCTTCCAAGTACTTTTAAAAAAAAATTTAAACTTTCAAACGAGTCAATTTGACCTGGAACATAACAGGAGGGTTAAGTTTCAAGTGATTCAAAAGTTAAAGTTTGAGTCAAAGTTTAACTCCAATGATCTCCAGGCTATTGTGTATTGAGAAACTACAGCAAATGAAGACAATGCAACTAAATGCCTTTGAGGAGAATTTTGAATAAAAATGGGGAAAAACATTAAAAATACAAATCAACATAATCAAAAGTAATCTTGATTATGACCCACATAATCTTGATTATGTACGTTTTTCAGAGAGAATACTGGATCATTAATGAGACACAGATTTGGCATTTAACATTATTGTTGATAGGAATATTGATATTTATGGAACATAAATATCCATAAAATTGATATTTATATTTTTTGAAATATAAATATCAATTGCAATGCAGTTTTTCCCCTTCCACCCCCCAAAATAGGAAGAAATCAATTTACATGCAGCTCTACTCATGGTGGTTAGGAATAAAACTCAGTCAGAAAAAAATCTGTAATATTATAAAATTTGAAAGTATTAGCTGAAGTGAAAGTTATGTATTAATTTGTACACTTGATAGAACTGTAACAACACAAAACATCCATGAACCATAAAAAGCAAATGTGAAGAGTGGTAGTTTTGAGTTGATTTGCAACATTATTGCTAATTAATGGTTGTAATTAATTCAAACTCATTTGAAGGTTAAGGCATTCATCATCAACACAGAGGTTTTACATTTTAATTTCTTTAGTATATTGTTCATGAGTGTTCTTTGAATCCCCCTGCTGGCAAGAAATACTAAACAGTAGCTTAGTTTTTATGTACTTTTGGCCAGCTCTCATCATGGTCTTTTGACCCACAGGGGATAAAAGTATTTAAATGTGGCAGGCAGAGGGCGGCCATAAGCAACAACCTTATAGTCCTGGTCTCACATTAGTTCGACTGTTGTCTTTTCACTCTACATTTACCTTCTTGTTGATATCTACCAGACATTGTATGTCATGTACAGTCTCAGTATGTCTTCAGGGCTTTTTCAACTGGATTTACTGAGTGAAAAAAAAAAAACCAGACAGGCAGAATGAGAACAAGTGTTTGGCCTAGTTATGGATGCACTGAGAGCTGTCTCTGGTCCTGAATGAATTTCATGTTTGTAAGCCCCATTTCATTTCAGAAATGGCACTGAATCTTCACCTTGCACTAAATTAATTTTGTTCCCTGAACAGGAAAAAGAACAACAAAAAAACAAAAACAAAAAGGTCCATTCTGACTATTCAGTTTGGTTTCCCATAGTCCCCAGTACGTTTTTTGGGAAGACTTCTTTTTAAATTCCATAGCGTTTTATGTTATGGGAGATGGCGATGTTGAACATCAGCTGAACAGAATCACAGGTTGTCACTGATGTCTTAAACAGGATGTTGTTTTTTAAAATAAGAACCTGTATGTATGTGTGTATGTGTAGATGACATGGCACAGCGGAGTCTGATTAATAAATGTGAAAATAGCTGTGCATGTTCCTTGTCCAGGTATTCCCAGGCCCTATGTCTAAGTACTGATGTGACATTTTTCTGTAGGTTAGGGAACTATTATCAATAATAGTTTAACAAAACCTTACTTAAATAAAATAAATAATTTAACCATGAATGGGACCCCCAAATATAAATTCCACTTAGGGCCCTATTTAATTTTGGTCCGGCTCTGAACACTCGTATTAAAGCACTAACTGACTCTAAATGGGTGACTTGTCGCCTAAACACAGTAAAGCGATTCATCCCAAACCCCCCACCGCTCGTCCTCTCTCCTGAGTTGGTGTGTTGGTTGGTTGCAGCAGAGCCTCAGTCTGTATCCCGGCTCGCCTGACAGACACAGCCAGTCCTCGTCTCCCTTTGCTCACCCATCAATCTGTCTCTCCGGTTCTCAATTTGACGTATTTGAACGAAAAAAAAGGCGATATGTAGAGCCCGAACATGGAGACCGCAGCGGAGCAATTCTGGCTTTTTGCTTCTACCCTCGGAGGAGACCCCACAAACTCAGCGGAGAAAAAAGGCGTCAGAGGGGCAAACGGCGGTTCTCAGCTGCTTGGTCGTCGAGGTGACGCTCTTCTTTCCTCTGCATGAACACATCAGCCAACACGAATGTCCGACCTGAGAAGTTACAGAGAAACCGCGGATAAATCCTCCAAGTCGTCCTCATCCTCTCCAGTTTTCAACAAGCGCTCTCGTCGGCTGCAGGTAAAAAAAACGAAAACCAAAACTGTTGAATTGTCTGCTGCTTGATGTCTGTGTGTCTGTGCCTGCAAATCTCAGTTTGAGTATAATCTTTTATATTATGTATATATATACATACATACATATAAGAAGTAATTTCTATTAGACAGGAGTGAGCGCTTTGACCAAAGTGGGTGGGAAGGTGACTCATGCTGCTTCAAACGGTGTTTTGGAGCCAGCATCACTGCGCCTTTTTATGGCTTTAAAGAAGAGACACACAGGCTGTAAAGGCTGTTAGATGAAAAAATTAGACCACTTCACTTCAGAGATGGTTTCTGAGTGGATAAGGCAGCAAGGGAAGTGTGTTTATGTTTGTCTGAGCAGTTCAATTCTTTACCAATATTAATAGCCCCTTTCTTGCTTACCCCTCTAATAAATAGGAATATTTAATGGAGGGTAGGACTGATCATTTGTGGCTTATTTGAGGTTAATTCTGATCATAGATTATTTGTCCACTCTTGCAAGACTCGTGCTGCTGTAAATAGGCTCCATGCAGATGATTAGCTCTTGTTTTACAAAATATTTTTGAGTTTATATAGTCCCCTGTATGCTGGCTGATACAGGTTCTATTGAAAATAAGGCCTTCTGTTTCAATGGGATTCACTTGTATCACAAAAGGGTTATGAATGAAAACACCTATTGAACGCTTCTTATTTTTGTTTCATAGTGCAGCCTCGAACTTTGTGCTTATTGAGAATCAACGAAAAATATCAGTACTTCTTGATCCCAACTTAAGCTGCAGCTAAAGTAACAAGCCTTTTGTGTTCTCCTTTTGCACATAAAACGATGGAAATATTTGCACATTATTTGACAATAGGCCAAATTTAATCATATTATGAATATATTAATATGGTTTGATGTAAATCATTCTATTGCTGCTCTGATATTTTTATTTTTATTATCCTTTTCCTTCTGGCAGATGAACGTCTGCCTCAGTCTCAGGTGTATGGTAGCCTCTAGTAGGTTGTATTGTAACAATCTCTTATTTTTAGCTCCAACCATCTTTCTATTGACTTTGACAAGCTTCTCTGCTCCTGCTGAAATAATGGATCCCACAGCATTATGACACCACCAACAAAAATATTTACTGTTGGAGTTATAAGTATGTTTGGTGATATTTTTTTTTCTCCAGACACAAAGTTTTCTACTTGTACTTCAAAAAGCTTGTTTGCTGTGTAAAAAAAGTAATTTCCTATGGCTTCTAGTGGCTTTAATTTAACAAAAGCTTTGTATGGGCCTCTTTTCCATAAAGGCTAGTGTTTTGCATGACTGATAGATGTCTTGTCAACTGATTTTGAGCGGCGTATTTCCTGCTGTACATTCAGACCATGAGTCTTTGGCTCTCTGGTGTATTGGTGTGTTAAATTCTCAGAAATTACAACTTTCCAGTCAATAAAATAAACTGGAATATCCCCCAAATCCCAAAGTCAACTTCCCACTCAGAAAGTGGGAGAAACTCTCAAGTTAGGATTTTCATGGCCAACTTTGCGTTTCAATATGGCTGCTCCTCGCATCAACAGTAGTAAGCTGTGGTGGAAATACGTTTTTTTTTTTTTTTTTACAAGACTCACTTGTAAACATGCGACTAAGATCAATGTTACATGTAGAACCTAAAATGTATAAATTAAAAGTGGTGTTTGTTTACATTAAAATTTAAAACAATGTTCATAAGAGAAATGGAGAACAATGGTTTCTTGGGCATCACCATGTTTAAATCCAGACTTCTTTGACTATGTTATCTGAAATGCTGGTGTGACCTGAAACACCAGTTTGGAGTTTTGACTTCTGAGATAAATGGAACCCAGCATGGTTATTGTTGTCCTGGCCTGTAAGTTCAGGTGTCTTGTTAGGTTTGCAGGGAGTCCATGCTCTTACAATTTTCAGGATTATGAATTTAAGAGCGCTCTGTGATATGTCCATAGGTTTGGATGTTGTTTAACAACATATATCTTCTATAAAGTCCTTATCCCTGAGCTGCCTGATCTTCACTGAATTTTGTTCACAAGAAATGGGGGCTTCATACTAAAGTATCCCACAGTTTTCAGATTTTTATTTGAAAAGAAATGGAGAAGTACACATTGATATCATTCCATATTACCTTTATGCTCTATTTTGTGTTGGTCAATCATATAAGATCCCACCTAAATAATACAGAAATGTGGTCATAATGTGGCAGGTGTGAAAATCTTCATCGGAGATGAAAACGATGTACATTTTTTCAACCACAGTGTCAAATAATCTGTGATCATTTATGAAAAGAAAAACTTGGCACTCCGTAATGCTGAACTAGAGTCTTGCTCATTTCTAGGGTTGAAAATAACATGTTCATTTCCATCGCGTTTAGAGGTGTATTTTGCACAGGAGGTGAGATTACCAATTAGTCATATTTAATGTCATTCTAAGTAGAGCAAAGTGCAATATTATTTTTGTCAGTCAGTAACTTTATCTGCAAAGTTAGACAAAAGAAAACAACACAATTTTAGCCCAGGCTCTGTCCTCTGCACTGTTTTTATGAAGTTAGTTAATCCTCAGACTGAAATAAATCAGTAATGTGGTGCCATCCACTGAACTGCTGTTTTCTCAAAGTAGGACTGCGATGGGGACAGCTAAGAGTACAGAGAATAGAAAGGATGCTCACTAAAACATGAAGAACATTCACCCAGTACTGTGGCATGAAAATAAAATTTTATTTAATTTTTTTACATTGTAAAGAACAGATGTAGTTCTTTACTCATTTTTAATGTTATGTGGAGCTCATGCAGCATTGGTAATCATGAAAATTAATCCCATATTTCCTTTCAGCTTTCTCAAATTAACCTCACTGCGGCCTGAACCGGTAACATGAGACAACATCCGATATGCTTTAGCAGGCTCTGTTCTTTTAGTAGGTTACAGTGCCTCTAATTCTGGCAAATCAACAATGGATTTAGGTCCATCTACTATTTTGGCACAGCTTTTTGGAGTGACCTGAAAAGCAGTCTAACTGCTGCATTAGTGGCCTCAATTTGTTTTAACCGGAAGAAAAAAAAAATTGTAGGCCATGCTAACTCATAGCCATTTATGTCCATCTTGCCTCTCTGGTTCTCTCGCTCTTTTTCATCCACTTTCACACACTCCACCCCTCTCTCCCCCTCTGCTAGTATGCACTCACTCAAACTGTGTCTCATCGCATTTCATCACTCTCAGGCGCACTCTGCCCCCTCTGCTCATCTCCATCTCACGCGCACACGCAGAAAAAGAGGCGCACCAGCCCACAGCAACGTGTGATGTTATTTGACTGATTCTGTCGTCTTTGCTCTCACTGTACATCTTGTGCCGCAGTTTGATAGTTTGTGTTTATTTTTCCGAGTTCATTTGTTGATACCCATTTCTTCCTTTGAAGCCTGCTCCACTGTGACAGCTCCTCTGACCTCAGAACCGGGTTATGTTTTAGGTTGGAAGAGCAATCAGAAAGCTCCGAGCCCCAGTGGTATTTCAAGGACAGGTCATCTCTATTTTCTCCACTAATGCATAAAGATAGTACAGAATTGAACTATATGTTATAAATGTCTCTCTGCGTTGTATTAAATATCTGCTCAGTCAGGGGCCGTTCGATCACACCATATTCCATCAAGGACGGGATACAGGCATTATTGGGAAACGCAGGGAAAATTCCCTCATGAATTTCAGAAGAGTGAGAATGTGTTGGTTAAACAGATGACTGACTTTTTGGAATGTGTGATTTCACTCATAACTAAAGTGCACTGAAAAGACCAAAACAAAGAAGATCATCAAGATGTTTTGCAAGCAAAACATAGGAAATGTGTAACATATGTTTGAATTTTACCCCCCTGCATGCAGGTTAATCACAGAATAAGTATAGTTGTTCTGCAGAGGGCTCTGAGGTTTGTTAAAGAACACCAGTAAACAGCATCAGAAAGACAAAGGAACAAATCAGACATTTAAGTTATTAAAAGATGTCCCTCAATCCATCATCTAAAAGTGGATGGAGTATGGTACAACCTCAGATCTATAAAGACCTGGCCATCCACAAAAAGGTAGGAGAATCTGTTGAAAGGATAGCTACTAGTCATGTACTTCACAAATGTTGTGTTTATGGAAGAGAGGCAAGAAAAAAATGAAAGAAAGCCACTGGAAGTTAAACTTGGTGCTTGCCTCAAGTCATGTGTGCAAGAAGGTGCTCTGGTCAGAGGAGACTAGATTGAATGTTTTGCCTTCATGCAGACTGCACAGGAAAACCTGTGATGAAACTCATTCTAAACTCATTGTTTTCACAGAGATCCATGGTATTATGCTTTGGGAATGCTTTATTCAGAGCAGACAGGGAAGTTGATCAGAGTTGATGGGAAGGTAGACGGAGCTAAATGAAGATCAAACACGAAGGAATAACTGTTAAAGGCTGCAAAAGTGTTGAGATTCTGGTGGAGGTTCTCCTATTGAAAACACCACAACTCCAGACTACAGTTGAATGGTTCGGTTGAAAGTATATCTTAGAATGGCCCAGTCAAAGTCTAGAGTCAGGGAATTGTGATGAGGCTTAAAAAGAGATGTTCAAAGGTACTTTCAAACCAGTCAGACAATTTTGAGCATCTGTGCAAAGATGAAATGGCAGAAATTTGAGTCTGTTGGTACAGACATGCATTTTTCACTTCACCGTCCTGTGTCCCTGTGTGCTCGTCTTAATACACAAATCCCAGCACAATACATTGAAGTTTGTGGTGCTAACGTGACAAAATGTGAAAAGGTTCAAGGGGTTTGCATATTTTACAAGTCTGTGTAAGTCAACACTTTAATGCTGCTGCAGTTGATGTAAGTTTATGTAATGATGTCCAGCATAGGAGATTTTTGTAACCTTTTGTACCCTTTGTAACATTTTTGTAAACAGATGAAGGCCAAATGTCAAGAATCCCTTTAGCCAAGAAAGCAGATAAAGTTGCAAAAAGTCTATTCTTTAAAAGTTGTTTCTCCACAGAAATGTCGTCATCAGCCCAGCTGAAAAACGAGACCACATCTTTCATGTTTCCGTGTTTTCTCTACTTGTTTTTGATAAAGCCTTTTAGACGTGCACACATACAATAGGCTTATTGTTTCAGGCAGGTGTGGATGAAGACTGTGCACCTGTGTTAGTGCTTGAAAGAGGAAACAACTAGCCTGCTTGTTTACCATCTCAAGCAGGCTAGTTTGTTGGAGTAAGGATCAATGTCAAAACTGAATAAATTACACAGTGAAAATTTTAAACATTGGCCTTTTTTTGGCTTTGTGTTTGTCAGAGTAATTGTCAGCTACAAAGGAATCCCTCTGTGACATTGAACATCAAACAGACTGCCTTATTTTAATCTGCTTGAGGAAGAATGCTGTCAGGGAACTGGATATGTCGAAGCAAACGCTCAAAAAAACAAAAGTTTTTTTTTTTTTACTAATGAAATTATGTCACGGCAATCATCTTTTCACTGAACAAAATTTTCAGCTATTAAAACAAGGACAGGGAATAATTTGAGAATATAATGTTCCCTTTTTTGAAAGTGCAGCTCCATATTTTGCCAATAATTGTCTCTTGTGTGTCAGATTCTCAGATTTTAGGTGTGAGACCAAGACAGTCTTAAAACAAAGCTGTGCAGCCATCCTGCTGAAGAAACGTGTTTTGCTCTTTAAAGTGCGGCAGTGCACTCCGGATAAAACTGACATGATGCAGGGGACTTTTGACGTCAATTTTAGGCTCCACTACATGTCCGAAATACCACGCTATCCAGTCTAATTACGCCTTACGTCTCATTTCCCCTGAGGCGACAGGGCAAGGGGACGATGCCAAACCCTTTTTTCACCTGCCCTGCAGCTACAGAAATGTGTTGCTCAACTTGCACCGTGCTGGGATAGTCGGGTCTGGCACCGACTCAGGCTAGCCGGTGGGGGGGCCTCACCACCCAGGCTGTTGTAATTCCGCACACAACATGACTTGCTACTATCGCTGGTGTGAAGCCAGGAGACAATCACTACTTTTAAAAATAGAAGCCGCTGTGCTGTCTGTTTGAGCACGAAGAAAGAACCCACTAAAACTGTGGATCATCTGTGCTTTTCTTTGACTTATCGATGTTTTTGAGAGATTACAGACAATGCTTTGTCATTTATGAAGAAATATGCCAAATATTATGTTCAGTTTACTTTTGTAGGGTCTGTTAACAACAGAGGTCCCCTTGATGCACTTTACTAGGCAAACGGGTCTAATTCATATCCAGATTTATATCGATCTGTTTTCATTTTTTGTCATCCTTCAGTGGCTCTCATAAGCCTCAACACCCTGTTAAAATTCCAGGATTTTGTGGAGTAAAACCAAAGACCACGATGAACACTTTCTTAATCATTTTCATCATTCCTCTTTCTTGAGTTCACACCCACCACCGACAATGACGAACCTCATTAACCTGAAATATAGTCCAGCTGTCATACTTTGATTTTCCTGACTTGCTTCCACAGAAGGAGATGGGAAATTATAGAGCTGATAGAAACTGGGCAGGGTAGCTGCCAGGAGGCTGTCAGCCACACTGAAGGAGTCTGCTTATGTATTGGATGTTGGTTATGTTCTACACGTGACAAGAATCTCTTGTAATCTTCATTTGCTATGACTTAGAAGTAAGTTTGAGGACTAAATCCTTTTCTTCCAAAAAAAAAAAAAAACCCAAAAAACATTCAGGCCTGACAGAATACCCTGGTGGTGGGCATAGTTTATTACTTTTCTTCACATATAGCTGGAACAGTTCGAAATGCTATTTAGTTTTTGACCCAAAACCTAGAGGTGCCAGACAAAAAGGATTTTATTGCTCAGCATCACAGTGAGTCCACATAGGAATCAGAGAGGTAGATTTATGTTTTTGAATGGCCTTGCCAGAGTCCAAGAGAGGAAATATAGTTTGTCACCTAAAGAAAGCAGTGGACACATGATGTCCTCACAGTTAGCCTCATAGAGTTGGAGGAAAATGCAGGAAATGTTGCCATGACAAGATATGGGATGCTGATAGGCTCCTAGTGAAGAATGATGTTTGCTGAAATGGAATCAAAATCTGATTCAGTAAATAATTATTTTAGCGCTGTGCACTTTTTTCTATTCAGCATTTTTTCTTCTAACAGATGTGTCTATTAGTAAGGTGGATTATTAAGGATAAATGTCACATTTTAAATGGGCAAAATTTTAAACTGATATATTATGATCTAATTTTTCTAGATCTCAAAATGCTGGCTTTGCCGACAGGGGTGTCTTTGATTTTGATAGTCACTATAACTCATTCCAAAATCCAATTATACGGTCACCTTCAGATCTAATTACATCCAGTGTAGTTTGGTCCAATTATGATACAACGCAGCAACATTCAGCTAATCATGTAATGCTAATTGGTCAAATGTTGTAGCCAGGAAGCCAAGCTTATTGCTCTGAGAAGAGGTTCAGGGTTCGGGGGTGCCTTCTATTAAAAGGAGCAAACAGCAGCAGTAGTTCAGTCAGTCTTGTTCAGAAAAGAAGTACAGCTAAACAGAGAAACCCTGTAGCTATTTTCTTTGAAAAAGAAAACAAGTAGAATCTACAAAACTAATGTAGTTAATGAGCAAATACTCATTAACATCATCCAAGAAAAGAGACAGATAGGCTGAGCAGGACAGTTTCCTATGGAAAGGGGGAAAAAAAACAGAAAACCTGTTTAACACATCAATGTTGGCCTGTGATTCTGTACAATAATGCAACCTTACATTACAAAACTATGACTACACTTTATAATGGCAATTAACACATCAACAATCATAGATAATTGTATGTTACTGTTAACTCAAGTACAGTGTGGAAATATATAACATTTAAATTGGAAATGTCAATCAGTGCAGTGCTATATGATTACAACAGGCACCACAATAAAGCTGGCAGACAAATGAATATTGAATGTTTTCTTAGAAGGCAGTGATTTTCTGTTTCCACCGTGTATTCAGACACATAGTTTACATGCCATGTGCTTGCCTAACACGTATTCATACACAGTAGTGTCATTAGCTGACGACAAACAACTTCAGGGACTGTCTTTGTTTTAGAATCAAGAATAATCCTGGATTTTTAAAACTGCGGTACTTCTTGCTATTGGAATCTGCCTGGTGTCTATTTTTGGCAGAGTTTAGCTTTATTATGAGGAAACTGGTGGGAGAAAAAGACATTCCATTTTCAAATTATCGTAAAGCATCAGATTTTTTTTTTCTTAAGCTTTTATGTTACATTCTGTCTCTGTGAATTGTGGTTAAAATCCTGTTTGTGCCCGCTGGGTCTTGGGAAACATAATAAGCAATGATCTCATCTCAGAAGAAAAAGATTTGCCTCTCAACAATACTACACAGAATCACATTTCTTTAGAGTAGAACTATGAGGAGTAGGAAATGACTTCTGATGAAATCTTCTCCAAAGCACCCACACTGAAGTGTCATACACAGTCCTGACCGCAACCCAATAGAACAGCTTTGGCGATCATTTAGAGAGGAGACGGTGAGTTAGGCCTTCTCTTCCAACATCAGTGTTTGACCTCATAAATGTGCTTTTGTAAGTATGAGTTAGGGTTAGAAGTTTCCATAAACATCCTCCTAAACCTTGTGGAAAGCCTTCATAGAAAAGTTGAAAGTTGAAGCTGGACCTAATATCTATACTGTCCAGGCATTGGCATCCAATCTATGGGTTAGTTAATTTAAAAGCTTAAATCTATCCCTGCTTTAATGCAATTTTTGTTTTGTCATTGCTGGGGAATTTGTTGGAATAACTGCAATAAAGGAGTCTCTAGCCAGTGTAAGTAACTTTGCTGCAGTGCTGGTGTATTGACTCAATTTCTTCTTCCACTGCTGAACTGAGATAACTGCAAGTGCCTGAAGCCTTTGTTGGGCACACTTGAGTTAGTTAGAGCGGGCAGAGAGGCTAGAAAGGAACAAACTGGCCAAATGTGGGGGGGAGGGAGCAAACAATCTGTAACAAGCAATGTTCACTTGCCGTGTCCGACCGCAGCTATGTCCTGTCTTTTCGCTGTGGTGATCATGAAGACAGCTTTTATTTTCCAGCTGTTTACACACTGAGAGCATATCTGTGTCCTTAAAGGTAATTATGAGATTTTTAACCACACCAGTTTCAGAACACATCAAACACCAGTGGGGTGTGAAATGCGGTTTCCCTAAATCTGTTTCTGAGTGTACTGTAAAAAATGTATGTTTGCGTATGAGGCCAGAAGTCATCCAGTGTGTGTGTGGGCATGTGTGTGTATGAGATGGTGATTGTGTCTGATTGAAATAAATGAAAAAGTCCTTTTGAAGTGTTTTTCTCTGTCTGGGCAAACTGATTTCTCACCAAAAATAATGAGAGGTGAAAAAGGAACCAGAAAGGAGGGTGGCATGAAATACAAACAGCAATTGTATTACTTCCTGTTACAAATAGCACAGTGGTGATAGGATGACAGGAACATACAGCACTTGAACTAATAAGGTGACTTTCATTTTCTCTTTAATCCTTTTTTGTATTAGTTTCTTTCTTCTTCTGCCCTCCCACCCAGCACCTTTTCTCCCCTTCCCCTAACAACAAGGCTGTTCCATAGTGAGCCCGACATTAAGATGCAGACCCCTACTTTCCTCCACTCTTTTTCATTGGCTTTAATCCCTTCCTCCTTCCCCGCTATGAATGATGGCCTGAGCCTGAGTAGTCTCCTGTGTCCCAGCAGTCGCAGGCCGGCTACTAAACATAACGATGAGAAAATAGTTGCAGTCAAAAAGATGGCGCCTTGGTGAGAAGAGGTCAAGCTGTCGGATGCTCAGGAGCAGCCTGGGAAGCTGGCAGTGAGAAAAGGTCCCTGTCAACTGCAGAGAAACTGGAAGGTCAGTGCAACCCTGCATGTCCAGATCTGGGAGGCAGATTGACACTCCAAGCCTCTTAAAGGCTATTTCTGTGGTTTATTTTTAATAGTCCAGCTCTGAATGTTAGACAGGTTTAGAACGCATGACCCCAAATCCAGATCAGGAAAACACCTGATCTGGGTCATTTACACACTGGTAATCATCTAAAAAAATAAACACAGACAATGTTTGGTCGACCAACTCTTAAGTGCAATTTAACTTGGAATGTCATTTTAATCCCGGTATGTGAAAACAGAAAATATTAGCAGTTTAACCAGCAGCTTATCACTGAAACCAGTATATCAGTGCAACCTCATTTCCATCACAGCTTTTTAGGGAGGAACAACGCTCCTTTTTACTTCATTACTGAATGCCTTTAAGTCTGCCCCTGCTGCCCATCTCCTGCTTCCTAATAACATCAGGGAATTGTTCTTCATTAGATGTGAGAGCACTTTCTATCAGAGTAGTTTTCACTATCAGTTTTCACTGAGGTGCATGATCTCTGCTGGAGAAATGAGTGGAAAAATGAAATCAGAGAACCAAATAACAAGCAGAGGGGAGGCTCACACTTATGTTTAATTTACTTAAACCCGCAATGCTTTAATAATCAACTCCCCCATCTCCTGTGCTCCCGCCCGTCTCTCACTCACATAAACACACACTAATATTGTTCTGAATACATAATTTGTTTTGCTTTTATAAACAAGGGCTTGTTTGATTGTTTTCTGTGTGGTGTATTGCATATTGGCAGCTCAGGGGATTTGACTTAACTTTTTTACAGGTTATTAGTTAGGAACAATTTAAAGCATGGTTTTAAAAATACACAAAAAAAAAAAAACATCAGAGTCTCAGGAGGACGCAACTGGCCAAATATCTGACTGGCATACAGTTTTATTCATGCAGTAGAAATATAAAACTTTTCAAAATATTCAGTCTGTACAATTGTGATATTGCCTTCATGGACGTGACAAAGCAGATAGTTTGTCTCCAGTGCATCATAGTGCATTTTGTTTGACCTCAGAGGTCAGATTCTCCATCTGTCTACTGCTGAAATTCTAACTATTGAAAGTCGCCAAGTCACCTACGTTCAGTATCCAATATGGCTGCCACTATTTATTAGCTCTTCTGAGTACTATGTGATTCACTGACTTAAAGAGATAGAGATATATGTTTGTGGACATGCCTTTTTAGTATTTAAACATATAAAATTTATGAAAATACTTAGTTGATTGGCTTGCACTGCTGGTAGTAGTTAGTGCCACAACAAATATCCAGTTTTACAGGTTTTCTGAAATTTTCTCAACTAAAACACACACAACTCCCGTGTGGAGTCATTTCCGGGTTTGAGCTCCAGCTTTCAAGACAAATTAAACAGGTTTATTTTTATTTGCACATATTTGTACATACATAAAACAGTGTAACAAATATCTTTGTCTATATTAGTATTTATCATAGCATGAGCTCAGACTCATCTGTTTTTTTCTAACTGGCTTACACATTTTCGTATCTATTTTGACTCAGTTTGTACTAAATAGTATACATTTGTCTATCAAAACAACCCAAAGTATTTTTATCATTAGAAAAATATATATTTCACTTGCGCACCATTAAAGTTGACCTGTCTCCCCCTCAGAGTAAAACCAAGCAGGTCTTGGTATCTCTGTGGTGCAGCCAGCAGTGGGTGAGTAACTGCTGCAGATTCTGAGCTGCTGCTGGATCTTATTCCGGCACAGCAGACTGAAAACGAGCAATACATGTAAGAGTATACCGCAGTGGACTCTTACCAGTCTGTTCATTGCCAAAATCAATTTTTTTTTACATTTTCTACAACAGAACAGCCACATATCTGCTTCAACAAGCACTGCTTTGGAGCAGTGCTTGAGACTATACTTAATGCACTTTGATGTGGTTGTTAATGCTGTTGCCCTCCAGCAGGAAGGTCTCCTGTATGAATCTCAGCTGTGTTGACCTTTCTGTGTGAAGTTTGCCTTTAATCCAAATGCATACATGGATCTTAGTCTCATCTACTTCCTCCAAAAGCTCCAAAACATGCATTGTTAATTGGTAATGGCGACAATGAGTACACAGGATGGTTCTTATTTCCTGGGATTTTTTTTTTTTTTGACCAGGGCATAGATCCAGTTTTTACCTGGGCGTAACACATTGCTGGTTCACTGTATGTGTTATGAAATATCCTCAGTATCCTAAATTTAACATGGAGGGTTGCCTAGAAGTAAACAGTTTTATGTTTTAGTAATAATGTGACAGGGAATACTAATGTTTACAGCGCTCTGTTTTTTAAAAATTGAGCCACAGGGTTTTACACCACATGCAGCGCACTGATATGGGAGTTTAAAAGACAAGAAATGGCTTAAGGTACTGAAACTGCAGAAATTCAAGCTGAAGAAAAGAAGAAAAAAAAAGAAGAAATATATGTTCTCTTTGTTATTAAATAAAATCAGGTTATTTTTAATAACATGGCTTCTTATTGAAAAGGTATTATTCTAAAAATATATCTTAACAAATTAAAACATGAGCAAACCAGAAATTGGATCCAGAATATATTTTGACTCAGGTTTACTTATCCAACGTTCCTGTTAAAGATTTGGTTTACTGTGAGAGAACATAAAATATTTCTATTACTTGAAGTATTATTTTGCAGGAGTAAAATCCAAGATTAGAGGGTTTTTTGTTGTTGTTTTTTTTACTGAGCTGGAGAACATTTCCAACTATCCCAAAAAGCTATGTAAGACATGCAGCTTAGAAACTTCAGAATCTCTTACCACAAGTTAAAAAATTTGCCGAAGACGAAACATGTCCCAAAACAAGAGCTTGAGGTGTTAATTATGACTTATGTAACTCTCTTTGATTTTTGCTACATTGTATATATTTCTTAGCATTTCATTCTCTTTGATTTGGTTTTATTATCTGGTTGCCAGATTTAACCATAAAGCACGATCCTGAGTCTCAGTCCTTTTAAATATGTTGTATAAATAAAATTGGCGTTGGCTCCACATGTATTTAAGTCATAAATAGGTTCTGATTAGATTGTGAGGCACTTAAGAGGGATTGCTTGGCTCATTTCTGATTCAAGCCAAAGTGCTTGTCTCCTCATTCTCTACAGGCGAGCACAGAAAGAAATGTGTGCAGTTTCCAGCATGTATGTAATCCTCTAACAATTAAAGCATTTTTACTTTAATTCAGCATTAAAGTAAAAATGCTCACTGCCTTATAATTATTTTTTTTTTTTTGGAATTTCTGTCTTTTGCTTTTATTCAGTCATTTATTCATATGGTTTTCAAGCTTTTTAATAAGGTTTTCATCTGAAGTTTTAAGCCGCTTTTCCATTATTAAGTCTCATTCTAGCTGCTTGGTTCTACCACAGTTTGGAGCATCTTCATTACGATCTGCTCCCCACTATTGTGGGCGAGAATATGGGCCGTGAGTGTGCAGGTGCAGAGGTTGTATCACCGATGTTTGCAGCAACACTGCAATTTCAAAACCTCAAGGTTTGAAATTTGGGTTTATTTGAGTTTTGATGGACTGAAATAAACCCAGACATTTCCCTTGTCTTAATAGAAATTCATTCCCAGCCCACACATAATGAAAACAATTCAGATCAGCTGATTATTTAGCCATACATATCAATACATGTATATTGTGGCACCTTTTTCCCCGTTTTTTTTAAAAACATGCAACTTTTGGATTTAGGTGAATCACTCAAAAGATGTACATTTAATAACTGCACATGGATTATATATACTGTATAAAAAAAATTCCAAATGAAGGATAAAATTCACATGAACACCAAACACCAGCTGGCGTAAACCTAAAGCTGTGACAGAACGTTGACCAGAGCTGCTTCTCGCTTTGTCACTGAGTGCCTGTTCTTTCTGAGAGACGTGCAATTTGCAGGGCAGCTAAATCATGGTCGTTCTGGTCCAAAAGTTGAAGCGTGTGCTCCTGGCGCTGCTCAAGATCGAACTCATAATTATGCTCCTCCACACTGAGCAGCTCTCTGAAAGCAGACAGCATGTCCGCCGGTCCACTGCTACACTGAATGAGAAATGTTTGGAGTCTGCAGTGACGTAAATCGCGGGCCAGTCAACGAAGGAAGTCTGCTGCCAATCAAATCGCTTCCGCACAAAACACGTCTTGGCCCGTGTAGTTTGTGCTACCTCTGAAGTGAATATGAAAACGGGGAACAGAGTGCAGAGCCTTGCAGGACCTGCTAACAGAGACGAATCTGATTGAGTTGGACTGGGGCAGAACCGGTTAAAGCCGATCTAGTGAAGAAGCGGCTTTAGAGAGCTGTGATGTGATCCACATTTGAAGTATTAACAAATCTGCTGTATCTTTTAACATGAGCTACTTAAACTCAATGCTACAGTCCTTTACCATGGTGCCCATCAGCTGACTCAAAAGGCTAATGCTGTTAATTAATATAGGAAAGGAGGGGAGTGAAGGATTATGGGAACTTATAATTAGACAAGATTGTGAGACCCTGAAAGAGAGATTAAAAAAAGGAGCACTGATGTTTAGAAGTCACAAGTAGTTGTATGCTTGTCATTTCCTCCCCCAAAAGTTTGTATTTCTGCAGTTGGTATGTGCATGCTCAGTTGGAGGAATTGCTTCAAAGTCAACAACTCTGTACAATTGGCTGTGTGTTAGAAAGAAGAGTGCTTCACCAATTTGAATAATGAACAGGACAGCATTGCTTCATACATAGAATCATATTATGACTTTTGTAAATTAATGGAATAAATCATTTTTTGTCAAAACTGATTTTGACTAAATAAATCGCCACCTCTTTCTTTCCAAAAAATGTGTTTGGAAAAAAATAGCACTTTTTGTTAAAAATGACATAAGACTGTGATGATTTAGGAATGTATATAGATGATTGAATCTGTCTGTGTGGTTGGACTCGATGTACTATTTTTGCAAAGAACCTTGAGATAATATTTATGAATTGGTGCTTTGCAAATGAACTGAATTGAATTATGTTTTTTTGTATATAAGAATGCATGTAATTGTCAATCAGTTTCTTAATGGTTGCTCTAGTGGGAGATGGTCAATAAGTCATATGTTGTGTCATATCGTGTATCTAGAGCTTAGAAAAATAACTTCCTTCCCTTTTAAAACAAAGAGCAATAAGTGAGGATTTAGACCTCCACAATAACCCCAACAACAATCAGTCTTCCATTACAGGATCACCTCGCCGTAACCTTAGCCATGCATCGAAGAGTGCTTATCCAATCATAGCAGATTAATGAGGTTGGCTAAGCCTATCAAACCATGAGTGCTTTTGATTGAATGACCTGCTGAAACCTTTAGTTTATCTGAGGAGAGTGAAGCCAATTATATTATTGTTTTTTTTTTGTTGTTCACTGTAGCTAAACATTGTAAGTGAATACACAGTAAATCTTTACCTTACACTCATAAGGTTGTGTCAGTCCTCAATGAATTTGTAAGACTGTTACTCTCAAATGCCACCAGGCCCCTAATCAAATTACATCTCGGATATTACTCAAATGGCAGGAAGGAATTAAAGTGTCAGCATCCTGCTTTTCTTTATCGTATTGCAGTACAGTATAAATTCTGCATTTGGTGTTTTCATGTGTAACTTTATTTAAAAATGTTAAACAAAAATGCGTTGCAGACCACCAAGGCAGATAATAACTATAAAATAGCATTTTTTTCACACCAGTGAAAACATTTCACCACTGGGGATATCATACAAAATTTCCAAGTGGTGCTTCATCCACATGCTTCATGTCTTCTATTGATGATAAAAATGTGGACTGGTTGTCAGAGTCATTTAATAAACTGGCTCCATTGATCTAAAATGGAGGCCCATTAATGGATCCCTCTGATTAAGAAAAGGCATTTATTCTCTCTCCATGTAACTGGAAGACATTCTAGTAATACGACGCGCGCGTGTGTGTGTATGCTTTTACATGAATGTTTCAATCTCCCCATTCAAGACCTGTGCTCTTTAGTGCTTTTTGTGTGTGTGTGTCTGTTTACTTTTCAGATATACTTTGCATAGAGCCAGGAAGAATTTGGTCCAGATACTGTGATACAGTGCTGACCAAATCCAACTGAAATATTATTTAAACACAACATCTTTGTTATAAAAAAGAATAAGAAAAAGACTAATGGATTTCACGGCATATTTCAGGGTTATTGTGACTAATGTTGCATTTCATTGGTTATTAGCGCCTTTCTGACTAAAAAACAGTATTAAATTACAGGACAATGTGCAGCACCTGTGATCTTATTGCTGCCTGAGTGCCTACATTTGTTCAAACTCATGTGATGTGAATATGTTTGTCATGAGCTACTGTGTGTTTTATTTTATTTTGTATGTTTTTCATTTTTTACTTAAGCTTTTATTCTAATTTATTGTGGTCAGTGAATCAAACAAGATTATCATGTCTTGAACTAGGTCTGACATTTATAAAGCCTTGTAGTCCATAAATATAGACATCTAATAATAGCTTAATTAGATTCATTAATGTTTTGCCATAGGCTTTAAAATGTATTGACTGGGATCTAAACATGTTTTCATCAGATTTTATTATAGTCCATTTGATAGTCTCTGGGGGATTTAAAAATAGCCCAATAATTGGGCTATTTTTAAAGACTACAGACTTACCAATATACCCAAGAGACAAAAGTGAGTTTTAGTTTATCACACCAGATAGTCAACAAACACAGTGCTGATCAGGTCTTAGTGTGTGTGTCACCCAGTAAAGCTTTGGGGCCTGTGTGACTTGCTGTCAGCGGGACCCTGGGAGAACTACACAGATAGACGAAGGCTGCCTATGGTGCTTTTGTGATTATTAACAAGCTCTCCTGTGAGTAGTTACTGTGAAAAACAGCATGAGTGAATGGAATAGTTGAAACTTTTAACAGTATGTTGTGAGAAAAACTATAAAAGTAAAATATTCTCCATATTACATGGCTCTAGATAACTAAACCCTTCTTTGCGCTGTCATTGAGTAGCAATGTACAAGATGTACCGTCTGTGACTGAAACAATATGGAGAGTGCTGTTGTAAAGCGATATAATCCGAGCGGATATGTTCTCCATCTTCCTGTGGGAACAAATGTTTACCCATTAACTTCCCTGAAATTATTTCTCTGTATTATTGATCCATACTTTTACATTCGGTTGCCATACTGTAAATTAAACATCAGCTTATCAGCTGAAACACAATTGACAGTTCTCATCAGCAGTGATCAGTGATTCTATATTATTGATCTAAACAGTGTTGAAATCCAGACAAAGGGCTAAACTTCAGCATGGACGTTTGATTGGAAGTCATTCAGCTGCTATCTCTGCATATTTAATTGTGGACTGGATGGACTTTCTTTAAAAAAAGACATCCTGTGGATGGCAGTTTATGTTGCTCCAAAGGGTACATATTGTTCGGCATTGATGGTGGCTTCACACATGCACGTATTACCCATGCAATGTGAACTAATGCACTGCCACTCCATGACAGATGCTTGCTTTTGAGCTCTGTGCTGATAACCAGCTGGATAGTCCCAGCTTGCTTTAGTCCAGAGGACACTGTTCAGGATTTCTAAAAGCAATTTTAACTTTAGCTTCGCAAGACAACAGGACTTCTTCCAACTTTTCATCTAACATAAACTTAAGTTGTGTGAGAGGGAAGTGCAGGGGGTGAAGGGTGGGGGGAGGCTGTTTTTGTCTGTCATTATTTTGCCAGAAACTCACATTTCTTCCCAGAGTCCAAGAACATACATTTCAAGCTAGTTGGTGTATTTAAATTACTCTTATGAATTAGTGTTTGTGCATGTTTGTTCTTGTTGTCCCTTCATAGGAGAGCTGATTGGCAAGCTCTTCTTGGTGTCCTTAGAGATGCACTAACATTAGCTAAGACTGAACTCTGCTGACTTCACTTTCAACTTTCCTGGCTGGTAACGGATCAGTGGGAAATTAAAAATCCAGCCTTTTTCTTATGAGAGAAGATGCATATGTGCTACCAGGTTACTCAAACAACATGATCCTGCTTCAACTTTGGACCTGTGTGGATTGGTGTCACCCCAAGTCCTAGTACAAGTAATTATTAATCAATAATTACTGACAGACTCTTATGTAGTCACAATTGAATGGATTAACAATATAAAATAGCAGTAAATTTGAGAATTTTCCTTTTAGATAATGTTTAATATCTTGTGATGAAGTCAGTTTACATTTTCAGGCTTGTAAAAAAAGACATATTGGGCTATAAATGGAGGAAAGCTACAACTCTGCTTTTAATAAGTACCTCTGTCCTTTAGGTTGAAGGATTTACTATATTTGCTTATTTCTCATTTTACATTGACAGACATCCACTTTTTTTATTTTGTGGGTTTTTAACCACTTTGTGGTTAAGCCAGGTAAATTTTCTTTGGGGGAGTTAAAGATAAAGATTTTGCTATAGTATTGAAGATAAATTAGAATGTGATAAAAACAAAAATTGGTTTTGGCATGTCCGACCAAAATTGGCAGTAAAATCTCTGATCCTTGCATCTCTTCTAGAAACATGACTAAGCACAGAAAATGGATGGAGAGAAAAATTGTTGATGTAGAGACAAGGTTTGTTTACTGACAATATTTCTTTGAAGTGTTTCTGTTTATGCAATGATGTCCAGATCAAAATCAGATGCCAATATTCTACTAATTTACAACCAATTGTCTGGGTTACATGGCATACTGGAAGCCGTTTCAGTTAGTGTCTCATCAGTGAATCTTGTTTGGACGTTCAGGAATCTAAATAAATTGTAAATCAAATCTCTCTCCAGCAGTAAGTACTTGTTTATAGGAAGATTAGCAAACTGCGGCTATTTGAGGCTGGACACATTTTGCACAGCCTTAAGAGTTTAAGTTAAAAACGGTTTAAAAAGGACATTAGGTCATCCTTATCTAACACTGGTGACCCCTGCCATCCCACCCGCCGTAATGATCAACTGTTCTCCAATGCACCACTGATTGCTTCAGACTCATTTAACATCATTAAGGTCATGTTATGTGACTATAAGGTCAGTGTTATAATTCAGCCTGTGTGTCACTGCAAGACGGTACATGCGGTTTTGTGAGTTCAGCCATCTGGACGTCTGCTGTGGGTGTCCAAGATGTTGTAAGAAGAGGCTGACCTTCACAAATGTACACTTGGTGCTTGTGCAGCATTGTTAGCTGGCCACGTGAGCTCAGGCATATTTTGAAAGAAAACCTCACATGACCTCGAAAGAAGTGCATGACTTAAAAATGATTTTTTTGTGTGTGATGCCTAGAGTTCCTATGTTTTCCACACATGGTGCATTTAAGTACCTTCCTGACCATACCTATTGGAAACTGTGCCTGGCTCTTTAAATAGACAAGCTGCTGACCTGATTGTCAGTTTGTAGAAATGGGACACTTGATTCACTTCGAAGAAAAGAGAACATGTTTGAAATACAAATGCAAGCAAAACATAAGAACAATTAATATTTAAGTTGCACATCTGTGCGTTAGTGTGTAAAGATGGATGCTTTACTGTTGTAAACTCACAGTGGCTTGCAAATATTTAAACACCATTAACAGACTTTCTCACATGATGATCACAAACCCTGATGTATTTTATTGGGAAGGGAGGAAAATTATACATGTGTTTGTAAATCTTGGATGAATAAAAATCTGAAAGGTATGATGGGCATTTTTTTTTCCAGCCCCATTTACTCTTGAGACATGTAAATTAAACCCAGCGCATCACATTGTCTCCAGAAGTCATCTACTTATTAAATAGTCTGTCTGAATGCACACTTAATCTCAGTCAACGTAGCAGTTTTCTGAAAGCCTCTGAGGTTGACTAGAGAACATTAGGAGACAATCAGCATCATAAAAATCAAAGGATCACAAGTCAAGGCAGGGATAAAGCTTTGAAGAAGGTTAGAGCAGCATGAGTTTATAAAGGAATATCTCAAGCATCACAGTTTAACCCATTATCCAAAAATGAAAAGAGTGATTTAATTGCAAACCGTCCAATATGTTGCCATAAATGAAAAATTTGCACTCCAGAAATCTGGCTTTTATGAGCGAGTGGCAATAGGCCTTGGTTGAAGCAGTCTCGTTTGCAGCAGATAGGGACATAGCAGACGTGTAGAATGAAGTAGTTTTTGTTTCCCTTGGCATGCATTTTGCATGCAAGTAGAAATGCCTAACAATACACTACAGCCTAAAAACACAATCCCGTTGGTGAAAGGAAGTGATTGTAGCATCATTCTGTATGATTTTCTTCAGCATGGACAACGATGATGGTCAAAGCTGCTTGGAAGATGAGCTAAATAGATATTCAGAATGGCACAGTAAAAGTCCAGACCTAAATTCAACTGAGAATTTGTAAATTCATGTTCAGAGATGCCCCCCATCCAATGTGACTGAATTTCTGTTTTTTGGGGGGGGTGAGGGGGTACAATTAGGGGAAAAAATGACATGCAGATCTTGTAAAAACCCCAAGATACATGCAGCTGTGGTTGCAGCAGATTTAACATGACACTATGTGAAAATGTTCAATAGGTATGGATACATTTTCAAATCCCTTTGTGCTTGTTGAGTTCTCCTGTCAGCTCAACAAAAGGTAGCAATGGTTGATTATTTTGGCTCATACTATGTTCAGAGAAAACTTTATTTTCTTTGCAGTCTTAATAGTTCACAATTTTTCTCATTTTCTTCCTTCTCATTCCTCTTCCTCCCCTGCCCTCCTAAATATGTCCTTGTTTTTGCCCTATATAAAAAACTGGACCACGCACTGAAAACAAACTCCTACATTGTGTCAAAGTCCTCTCAGTCAATGGAAAAAAGCATAAAAATAAAGTTTTTGACTTCTTCAAGCTGCTCATTCCCATAGAGTTCGTTTTTTTGTTAATGTTTCTTAATTCATTTGAAAATGCTGCCAGAAATATTAGTCTAAAAGTGAGACTTTCTCTGTTAACCTTCTGCGCTAACGTTTTTCTATTTTGCATTATGTTCTGAACTAGCATGCTTTCTGGCACACAAGTCCCTTGCATAGCAGCATGTTTCAATAATGTATGGAAAGAGAAACACTGTGAGAATCCTGACTTGAGCTTGCTTACTTTTTACTTCCTTTCTTGCTTCTTTTAGTTGATCTAGTGCAGTAGCTTCATTTGGTCTAGTATAAAACTGAGTGAAGATACAATTATCTCTTGAGGAGAAAAGTACCACACTGAAGGCAAACTCCCAATAACAACAGAAGCTCTCGCCGCCACGGCGAGAGTAAATCGCTGTGACAGTCTGACATTTGAACCCTGGGGTAGAGCTCGCTGGGGAAGTTAGGCTGCTGATGCTTGATAATGATTGGGCTCTGACAGTGCCTGTTTGTATTACTGTGAATGCTGGTAGTGCAGCAGCAGTGTCCCTGCAAGAGCTTGTGTCATGGTTTTTTTATGATGAGCGTAGATTTAAGGATTGCTGGTTTATCCTTCAGGGGTCCTCGGTGCTGGGAGGTAATAGCTCACTTGGCTGCAGAGTGTTGTCGGTCTCTGTCCAGTGGTGTGTGTGTTCAGACAATGATGTTCTATATGAGCAACTTTAATGTAATCTTTTTGTGGTAATGTTTAAAAAAAAAACAGTCAAGCTATTTCAATCAGAATAAGGCCAGCTTCTATTAACCCAATTTCTCTTTTCCACGTTGATGCTAGAAGGTGGGGATGTCACAATGTTTTTTATGGAAGACGATATCAAATCTATAGCTGAAGACTCTCACCACCACTCTGAAATCCATCATAGTTTATGTAAAACACGCCTTCTGAACTAAAATCCAAGTTGTCTTTCAGTTCAAGACTGTACATAAGATAATAAAGAACATATAATTTGCTGACTTATAAATGCAGTGTTTGCTTAGGATTAGAAGAAGGGTTCTGGCATTGGCATGGATTTTTTCTGCTTCCACTGAGTTTGGAAGGGAGGTTCTGAGGTTTACACAATCAACTCAAGGTCAGGTCGAATCTTAAGCAACAAGTTGACAATTCAAGCAGAGTTCTGGGCAAGTGGATGCTACATGAGACCATTTGAGCCATCTTTTTTTTTATTTTTAAATGTGCTGAGTATGCTGCTCAGAATACTACAGAGCGTTTCGGTACATTTGTTTCAGGGCGTTATATCTATACCCGTACACCCCTTTATTTTGTTGAGTAGCTACTGTAAAACATTGTCAAATAGGGTCTTTTATCTGTCACTCAAGCATTATGTCTGTTTTGATTAATTTCAATATGTTGCAAATTGTTATTTTTAAGGTGCATCACAGTCCTATAAAGATACGGTTTAAAATGTTCAAAATTTTTCATCATACCACTCTTGCAGGTTACATATGTTTTTGTTGAGATACCAGAGAAAGTACTTGGTTGAGGTAGACCTGGAGACGACAGCAGTTGTGTTTGATTTTCTCCACTTGGAGACTGTTTCACATGCAGTGGAATAACCTCGTAAAATCTCTAACCACTTACGAACTTCCACAATTTTCTTTCTGCCGGCTTCAGACAGCTCCTTCAATTTTACCTTGGCACCCCACTTACTTCATATTTGATGTTTAAACGAGGCAAAACTTCTTCAAAATGTTGTGTAGCAATCTTTTAGACTTGAACACCTGGTGTGATATGGTTGTGCGTAATTTTTCACATTACTAATGACATTTTATTAAATATAGTGGGTGTCCTAGATTTTCTGTTTATTACGTTGCACAAAAAATGTAATTGACATAAACCAGCATTTTGGAAAGAAACAGGCTGTAGTAGGGAACCTATCTTTATTTGCATAGCTTTTTGTGCTATTTAAATGTTATCTAGCTGACAATAATTTGAAATGCCACATTTATTATTATTAAGGATGAGTAAAAGTAATGCCAAACATGAAATGAAGACCTTAGGGCTCGCAGCACGTCTTCCAGGAAACAGTAGGTGAAGCAAGTAATTAAAAGAATACCAACATAAAACTTTAAAATATAAAACTGATCAACTTTTTTGGATAAAAATAAAAAAGCTGGAATCTGATTTGTGTGCTTCTGTTGTCACTAAATAAAACACAGAATTCATAAGCAAAGCACTATACTGGTGCCATGATATACAAATATTTGAGAAAATACTTACTGTAGGTATTTTCTGGCATAACTCACACCTCTATTTTAAATGTGCCTCTGAAAAGTACACTGCTCTTAGTGAAACACCCTTTACCTTTTCTAAACGTAGAGGCTGCAAAGATGTAATATATGATTTAGGCAGAACTTATCTCCTTTATTAAAATGTGTCAAAGGCAAAGGGTAGGTTTTTGAAAAACACCATAATATTCAAACTAATTATTAAATGCTATATCAGTAAATCTAGCTGTATTTTTAATAACACCTGAGTTTTGCAGCGAGAGGGTTTTTGTTCAGAAAAAACAGAAATGTCTTTTCATTTGTCAGTTTAGCAGATTAAAATGATGTTGCTGTATTTTGTGGGCCTTTTAGTGGATTTATTATGCAAGAGAGCTGAAATTTGATTTGTTTGAAATGCCAACCAAATAAAAATAATGAAATCACCAAAAAGGTAACGGCAGTTTTAGTCGGATGCTTTTAGTGAGCTCTACAAATTAAAAAAATAAAAATAAAAAATCCCAGTGCTTGAGCATGACCTCATTTTGGCCCTTTTGTCTACTCATAAATGTTGCATTGTAGTGTCCTCACTGTTGCCATTTGCTGGGCAAAAAGGTGTTTCATCTGATGAAAACCTCATTCAAGCTCCAGAGTCCAAGCTCCTGTTCTCTCACAGGTCACACTCATTCAGCTCATTAAATTTCAGTGCGGCTCCTGCGACGCGGCTGTGCTGGAGGGTTGTGAGTCACCTCGTCAGGCACTGACCTCACTTGAAGATTTGGGATGTTTATTTTTGCAAAGATTTTAACATTTAAATGCGGATTAGAAATTTCCCAAAATGGGTGTAGTTTAAAAGGGTGTGATATGGTTAACAATATAAGAAATCGGTGTTGAGAGGCTTTTGCCAAAAACAAACGTCCATGCGTTTTATCGAGGTCCTGTGCGATGAACCAACACAAAGTGGTTAATTATTGTGAAGTGAAAGGCTGTACACGGTTTTTAAAACAGCTACCTTTCATGGCAACTACAGTTGCAAGTTTCCAGAAGTACTGTATATGGCAACCACATTTCCACAGTTACAGTCTCTTACTTTCTGCCCATCCGTCTTTGCAGAACAGTTCAAGATCAGTCATATTTAGTAAAGAGCGACTGTCGATTTTCAAGTTTTGCTTCAGACTCCAAATTAGATTTTGGTCTAAGCCATTTTAGCATGTGATATTATCAAAACCATTCAACAGCTGTTATTGTCATGCTGGAAGGTGTGTCGGAGTTTTCCTGCCGTGTTCCTCTGTGTTCTTAATGTTATTTGTTTGCTAATGTTGTAAAACAAACCTCCAAACATCTGTATTTTTTCTGAGGTTAAATCACACCTAGGTGGACTATTTGTTAAGCTGATTGGTTGTGAGGAGATTTACTTAGAGCCATCAAAGTACAGTACATGGGGCTGGATAGAAATTCATACTATATTTGTTTTTTGTTTAAAATATCATAAATTCCCTTATGATTGTACACTACTTCGTGCTGACCTGTTACAAAATACAGTATACCAATAACATATGTTGATAACTGTGGCTGTTATGTGACAGAATGTGGAAAATAAGGTGCATGAATACTTCTGCAAGGCCCTGGGTATTTACAGCACTTAACTAAACATGACAATAACTTTATAGCACAATGGAGCACTAGTTTGTGTTGATGAAGCCTGACACTGTTATAACAAATCAAAAGAGGCATGAAATGAGCTGGGTTTCTGACATGAGACCAATTCACTGTCCCTAAAATAGGCTTCCTAATAAATCATTTAGAGATGCATTTATTCAAGTATGTCATAAGTGTTCTGACCCGCGAGGGTTAATATCCTCTTTTCAAACAAGAACCATCCGCCGAGCATATTGCATGCAATTATTATTCGGTCTTCCTCGGGCCCAGATTTGTTCTTTTCATGCTAATTTGTTTTGCTCTGTGTTGACATTGTTTGCACCTCCTCTACAAACCTGACAAAAAATATTCATCTGCTTTGAGTCAAAACAGTAATAAAGTAAGGAGGCCACTGGCAAAATTTTGCATGCCTGAATTTGGGGTTACGGTGGCAGTTTAGTGGATGTCCTTTATTAGCTTTGCTTTTACTCGTTTTCATCTGAAGGGTTCATATGTTATGTACAATCAAAGACAATATTATAACCAGAGAACGCATACGTTAAGTCTCTTGCTTAGTGGAACAATAGCATGCTTGAACATCATTTCCCAAGTGTCCCACTTTGAGTGATAAAGTGTTCAATGACAACATTAACGACCGATGATGTGCGCATCAGTTGCAAGGAATCTGCAAAATACATCAGCCTCCACATCAGTTTGCAGCTCTGGTGAAGATGTGTGGAAAGCACCAAAAGTTTTAGCATAATCTCTGAATTAGCAAAACCATCACTGCTATAATCTAGCAGTGAACTTTGGATTTTTTTGGTCATCTCCCAATTTCTTGACTATAATTGTAGTGTTTTACCATTGTATGCTGCTCCCTTGTAATTAGTCATTCTGTGTACATATATTGTTTAATGAATCTGTTTTCTGGCTTAACTTTGTCAGTGTCCTGGACTCATGTGCCATCCCTGCTGTCATGCATCACTGTAACCACTCAACTGTTTCCTTTTACAAGTCAGTCACCCTCCTCAGTAAATAAACTTGATAGCCGATTCATTAAATTCAGGATTTCTTCTGTCTTGCTGGTTGTCCTTTGGCCTTCAGTTTTTTAAGGCTTTGGATTTTTCACAAAACCATGATCGCAACCCATTTTAAATTTTTTTAAACTTATTAATCATTGGTTTGGCAGTAGATATGAGCAAGTTTTGAGTGAGTAACTATTTTCTTTCGTTATTCATTTTAATAGGTTTTTACACATAATATAAACAATAACTATTGAGTAAATATGATCTCTATTCATGTCAAAGAAGGTATTTTTTTAAAACCACATTTCGGGCCACTCTGACCTCCTTCCTACTGGGCACAAACATCTGCAGCCAACACTGTGATTATGAGTCAGAACAATGTAATTAAATGCACATCTGAGGTTTAAATTTTCAAGAATTCTTCACAGAACTTTAATATTATAAGCTTCAGTCTTAGACAGTAGATTATTTGTTGGCATACAAACAATACTTGTTTTCCAAGCATCCTTTGGCAGTGTTTATTTGGCCTCTATCATACTTTATTAACAAGTATCCCACTAATGAGTCTATTTTCTGTTACACAGTTTAGAATTGAATGCCATTCAACATTTTCAACAACATTTCTCCTGATATTTGCACAGTTTTATTTTCATATTTTGTAAATATTCACTTGATCGGCGTACGCTATCTGTGATAACTGCACAGTGTTTTATTTTTTAATTTTGCCCTTACTGTACAGTGTATTATTCTTAATTGTGTTTCTATATATTTTTTGTTTTTGTTTTGAGGCAATATGCCTCGATTGCCTGTTTCTTTGCTGTTGTTACACCTGGATTTTCCCCCTGTCGGACAATAAAGGACATTTCTATTCATTTGACAAGAACATTTTAATATTCTGATCGGATTCAAAGCCGTTTAAGTGCTTTCTAAATATTTTCAAGTTCAAAAAAGATTCTGTAAACTGGTATTGTATCACGATTTTATACAGTACAAAGAGCAACACCAGTGACGAATTGTGTAAGTGCATATTTTAGTTATATAAACATTAAACATTCGACTAAATTAGACTAAATCAGCTTAGTGATACAGCAACACACAAAGCACTCCTTCTTTGTTATTGTGATTTAGATAGAAATGTTTATAAATGATAATTTATGTATCTATGCTGAAAAGTTTCATATCTGCATTTGCATTTGGAATTGATGCTTAGAGAAAGTAGGTTAGCCTAAATGTTGACAGGCAGCTGGGAATGTCGGCTTTGTGATGGATGCAATGCTGGGAAGCTCAGACAGACATCTTTTCTTGTCTTTTCTTTTGTTCTTTATTGTGTCAAAAGCCTTTTTGCTGCTCTATACCTCTGTCTCCAAATCTGTTCATGTACATTAATCACAAGACGCTGTCATCTGTCAGCTCTTTTTTTCTTTTGCTTTATGAAAAGTCAAATTACTAAATTATGATACGAGTCTGTGACTCACATTCACAATGTCCTCTTAATACGTAGTTGTGAACATTATAGTTTACATGCAGTGCTAACATGACGGGAAGGACATCTCTGTAACTTTAAGCAGGGACTTTCAGCTGAGGTATCTTTACAAAAAACAAACAAAACCACAGCAATCATAACATCTGAACTGTAGCTGCATTTGCACTTTTAGTTTCCCTCACTTCATCAATTTTTCATCAAGTCTGCAAATCTTCTCCATATGCCTAAAAAGGCCAAAATCTCCATTCTGAACATGAACCAAAGACTTAAAGGGCCTAAAATAATTGCATATATCCAAAGCAAACACATTAACTCATTGCTATGGCCATAAAGTTTGGTAAAACCTTTCGTTAGTGTGACATACTTTTCTACAGATTTTGTTTTAATTCAAGTTTTTGATGCATCATCTTTGAATGTGTACTATATTGTCCCTAAAGATTGAACTATGAATGAAATTCTCTCCTTGTCCTACTTCTGCTAAAATAACATGCTATTATTATTACATGTATAATGTCGTCAAGAGCATTTGTCGCTAATTTGATTTTGATTTAGAAAAACAGCTGTAGTTTTAAAGAAGGAAGCAGTATTCTAAAATACATCCACATGTGTTCCTCCAATTAAATCAGATTTAGTGAGCTAATCTGTCAAAAGTTTACAAAACCATAACATCATTATCTGGGCTTTCTCAAAATGTTTTAAGGTCATTTGACCCTTTTTAATGTTAAAAATCTTTAAAATGTTAATTATTTTGACATTTAGCAAATTGAAATCATTTTGGTAATCCTAACTGACCTAAACAGGAAAAAGTTTCCCTGATCTAATTTCAAACTGTGAAGGCAAAAAAGGGTTATGCATCTTTCCATTTAGTGTAAATACATTTATAAGTTCAGTGCATTTTCACTGAGGACTAACATCTCTATTACTGATGTTGATTTCAGATCAGACTGCCATATGGGTGCTTTCTTAGATACTGTTCCAGAAACCTGAAAGCAAACCCCCAGATGCTGATGAGGAAGCCAGCTGGCAGTCTGGATCTCACGGGCTTATTTAAAAACTTAACACAGCCTTAAATTTACTGTCTTATTTCTCCCTAATTGCTTCAGTCTGAATACCTACTTGTAATGCTATTCCTTTTGCTAAAGTTCAACCTGCACTGCACGAGCCCACCCCAACACGGCCCCCGCCTGTATTTCCCCCTGCTGAGTGTGCTGGAGGTGGCCTTCACCTGGGGACATCAATATTTCAGGCTATCTTGGCACAGGCACTCACAGGGCCCGCTGATCATTCAGAGTCCCTGGAGATGCTGATGTGGAGACAGATAAGCAGAAAGAGTGGACAGTAAATTGCAGAGCCAGCATGAGAAGGTCGAGACATTAAGGAGGAGGAAAGGGTGGGATGTGAAAGTGGTAGTGGGTATTTTAAAAAATTGAAAAGGATGTGAAAGGAACTGAAAACCGGTAATAATTAGACGCGTGTGTTTATTTGGCTGTTGTGTTTCTCAGGAACGTAAATGTGAAGAAATCCCTCGGCTTGAGCGAAATAATTATGATGATTGTTGTATATTATAATTATATATTATGATGTATATTTATGATTACAAAAGAATCCATCTGATTAAGGAGAACATCAGGAAGCTAATCATCTATTGGAAACAAAGCAATAACATAAGGGACGGATGAGGAAAACGTGTGCAGGAGACAGAAGAACTAACAAATGGGTGAAATAATGGGATGGATGGGTGAATTTAGTGGAGCTTCAGCAGACGCTGATGAATGCCCCATCTGACTGCTGATGACAGTACGTCTCCTGCCCTCTCTTCCTCCTCATGCTGTCCTCCTTTTGTCTCTGAGTGAAAGAGCCCAACTAACCAACTGTTGCTGCGATTACAGCTGCTGCCACAATGGTGGTCATTAGGGGTTGTTACCATAGCAAGAAAGGTCCAGGGGGCAATCAGGGAAGAGCCTTCATTCACAGTGATCACTGACATAAACTCCAGTTGTTTGCTTCACATTCACACAGTGAAATGTGCACATTGATTGAAAATTAATCTGGATCTCTTGTTGACCCGTGTGTAGATGTAGAATTCATAAATGTGCATTAAGGTATTTTCTATTGTTTTCAGCAGACCATTACTGAAACTCAAGTATTGTGAGACAGCAGCTTTTGGCAGCAGCTTTGCACATCTGATCATCATTTATTTATACGTGGGATCCACAATGCAAATTGCACTAAATACATGGATTCCCAACAGGTCCATAAATTCACACCTTTCTGGGATCAGCAGACAGTCGAACTGCTGTTTCCCCTTCTAGTCACATCTTTAGCGCTCTTGTCGGGAGTAGGTCGAGACACTGAAGTGTCAAGTGTCAATGCTGGAGGTCAGATGGTGACTCATACGTCTGGGTGAAAATATCAAAATAAAAGCACTTCCTGTTCTGTTAGTGCAAAATTTAAAAAAGTTTTAATTGAAATTAAAATTCTCCAATTTAGGAAGGGGAGAAAAGCCTCCAAACAATATATAGTGGAATAAAAACTCATTGGCAAATTGAACACAGCGATAACAAGTGTTAGCTGAGTCACTGAAAAGACTTAATAAAAACAATGTCAATTGATTAGAAAGTCAAAATTGTACTTTTTTTATTACTATTCTTTGGGCATAAATGGTTATTTATTTCTAATGTAATAAATGTAACTTTTTAATAATATTCCAAGCAATATAAAGTGCCTCTAGCATGTTTTTTGTTTGTTAGTGTGTTTTCTTAATTATGCATAGACCTCCTTGTAGTACACAGTGGTTGGTGCACTCTTGCAGTCCAGAGCTATTCGGACCGAGAAGCGAAACTCTACTCATCATGAGCCACGAAGAAAGATTTTTTTTTTTTTGCCCTTTTTGTTCAATAAAAACTAAGGTGGGTTTATTTTGTACAAAATGGCAATTTCACATCTGCCTCATTTTGACTGGGTGGTACAGCATGAGTTGGTGTGGTTCTATACACAATATAGTCTGTTTCTATTGTAGAAGCAGCCTATACAAACAACCCATAATGCATCATTCCTCTATCCCCTTCTGTTGTAGGACTACAGGAGTACGCTTAGGATGGAGCTGCTGCCGTCAGCCTGGACAGCTCATTTATTAGAGGACAGAACATTTCTGCTTGCTATAAACTCAAGAAATGCTAGTAATACTAGTGCCTTTGAATCTTTTTCATGCTGGGATTTTTACAGGACAAACAAACCTAAATTATTTTTATAAACCATAATTGAGAGGAAAAGTGTTAATTTAATGCAGATATTTCTCTAGTCAGCACAGGCTCAAAATTGTAGATTCAGGCTCAATAGACCTTCTCTAATATTTGGTTAAAATTCTCTTGCCACACAAAACGCTTGCAGTCATCAATCAGCTCTCGGCCATAATTCTGTCTGGATATTTCAACACTCTTCTTAGCATTTGGTGAAGTTGGCATGGAAGCAACATTTAAGTATAGTCCACAAATTTAAAACAGGATCAGACTCAGGGATTTGGGAAGGCCATTCAGAAAGCTTAACGTAAGCCCGTTTTTTATATCCATTTTAAAACTACTTTTGATTTGAATTTGAGATGATTTTCCTGCTGGATCACTCTAAATGTTTGCCTATAAACCATGTAATCCAAATCACCATTCTCAGAAGAAAGTGAACTAGTTAGGATGTTAGGCAGCAACACAAACATTACCAAGACTCAAGTGTGCTATGAAAACCATCGTCACTACCCATAGAGAAGCCAGTGTTTCATCAAAATTGAGAGAAATCGAGCCAAAATTAACTTCTACCTCAGCGGAAATTTCCTGATTCGTGGACAAAAGGATAGTTTGACACCCAGATAAAGACTGAGCTATTTGGTTATAGTGACAAGATTTGTGCTTGGCAGAGTCGAGGTAAAAGAAAAGTGTCACAACTGGTCGGCATGCTGGTGCCAAAATCATACACTGGAGCTGTTTTACTGTCTGTGGTGGGAAATCTGGGGGACGATCTTCTGATTGTTCAGTTTCCCTTCGAAACAACTGGGTGTTTCAACACAATAGTGATCTGAACACACAAATGAAATGGATAAATCAATGCTTAAAGGTTAACACTTTGCTAGGAAGCCAAACATGAACAGTGGTCAAATGTTTAATCATAATTAGAAGCTTGTAAGTGGCAAAAAAAAACTGTTGCTTAGGTACACATATAAACATTAATGTATACATCTGTCATTCAACGACATAATTAATGACATTCATGTCCATGACTGGATAGGTTTATGTAAACCTATGACACTGCTCTTCTAATCATAAAATACTCACTATAAATTAACAAGCTTCTGCTGATGGTCTGTTTATAGTGATACTACCGACAGTCACAGTTGTTCATAGTAACAGGAATTTCAAATTAGAAATGAATCATGTTTGTGGTTGCATTTAAAAGCATTATATATATTTTTTAATCAAAGCACATTAATGATTCAAAATAGTCGACTCAGTGTACAGATAACTTGATTGCACTGAGGTTTTGCCATCTCCTGAGATTAAATCAAAAGTTTTTTCTGTCAGAGACGGGGGCAAGACAGAACGAAAATGCGGTCGATTCGCAGACAAAAGGCAAGACCTTCAGAAAATTGCCTTGACACCCATCACAAGTACCATGGGAACCATCAATGTCTGCTCCGAATTTCACAGCAATTCACAAAGGACTTGAGTTGCTTTAGCGAATATAAAAGCTCTGTCTGACTGCTGTTGTACTTGCCATCTGTATTAATCAGAAATCCCATTATTGACTGTTTTATATGGTTCCACAAAAAAAATGTTTTCACAGCAAGCACATCTGTCAGCTGTGATGGACTATTTAAAGAAGCAAAGTATGCCAGAGCAAAGCTTCACTTATAGGGGACAAGAAGTAGAGCAGGAAGTAGAGCAAGAAAGTAGCACTCGCAGGGTAAAGCTAAACAAAATGAAGCCTCTTGCTGCTGCAAGCTTCAGTTTTTCAGCAGCAATGACTGATCGGATACAGAGCGTTGCAGAAGTATTCACCCCCTTGAACCTTTTCACACAAAACAGTCTTTAATGATGGAGTGTAAAAACAGATAAACGGTCTGACAAACTAATTCATTTAGTTTCACCAACTTTACTCTGATGCCCAAAAACCAATTCAGTCAAGATAACTGCCTATAGAAATCTAGTAAATATACAAACTCCAGGCATGTGAGGACAGCATGCATAACAATATGTGTGGTGGGAAGTAATCTGTACAATGTGGAGCATGGCTGTCCATGGTTGATTTTTGTCAGCAGGGTCAAGAAAATTAATCAGTTTATGAAAACACCACTGGAGTTAATATAACAGGGAAATATTGGAAGAAAACCTCCAGAAAACTGAAAAGGAGCATCACCTTCTAACAGGACAATGAGCAAAGTGAATGCAAATCGTTTGAACCGTGGTTTATGTGATCTACTTATGATCTATATATCTCTTCGTGATCATATAACCATCTTTGATCCAAAATATTTTCCATACTGATCTCACCAATAAGTCTTTGTGTGTGTTTGATTTCGTGGGCTCGTGTAACATGAGAAGCTTCTAAAATATGCACCTTTTAAGGACATTGTACTTGTCATCGATGCAAGGGTTTATCAAAGGCCTTACCAGACAGAGCTCTGACTGATTGACTTGGAGGCCTCTTGCTAAGAGTATTCTTCTGTTTCTGATTGTGAGGACAAAGGTGGAGTAGAAAGACTCCACTCCTCTGTCATTGACTGCGCAGTGAGAATTCGACTTGGTCAAAAGAGGCACCTGCTGTGACACTGAAAGGGTGAAAGGGTCGGCCTTCACGCTGTATTGATCTCGCTTTGGGATAGTCTGAGTAGACTATTCTTTTTTGTAAAAGTTAGAAACGAGACGGGAAAAAGCTATGCACACGGGGCTTAGGGTCTGAGAGTGTAGTTAGACATTATGACAAAACAAAACAGCAGCACATTAACAGAAAGAGTCAGGTGACAGTGATCGGGATGAGCAGCGGGGAGCCCGTGCGGCTCAGAGCGAAGCTCTCAGATCTGGCTCACGCTGGCTGCCTCAGCTGAAAGTGTGTCATAAGAAAGCTAGGCTAATGCACCATGTTAATGTTGCTTCAGTGCGTTGCTGCAGCATTCAGCACTTACTGTTACTGTCAGCACAAGTCATGCCCTGAAAACCAAAGTTATGTGTGTAACAATGAAGAGCTCAGCTTATATAGATGAGCAAACAAGGGTTGCTGGAAAATCAGAACTGCCTTCGCCTATAATCACTGCTTCTATAGAAATAGTTTTTTTTTCCTGTGCAGATAAATTCCTGAGGTCAGCAAAAGAAAAGCTCTGGGCAGACTGACAATAATAGCACCAGTATCACTCTGATGAAAGGAACTGATTACAATAAATCTTGTTATGAGCAACGCTACTAACGGGGACGTATTATGCAGAATTGACTATTTCCTCGTTTCTGTACTTCCATTTGGGTCTCACTGTTTCTAGAAACAGTCCAAGCACTTAAAAAGAACAACCATCCATTTTCTGGCACTAAGTTAATTTTGTTTGGTGTCTGGAAAATGAGCCATTTCAAAAATCTCAGTCACAGTCGGCGGCACCGCCCCGTTAGGGACTTCAAGCCCAAGAACACTGTACCAGATGTCAAACATGAAGATACTGTACTTGCACCACGATAAGGCTCTGTTGCAAAAGGACAATCACAAAAATCAAACTGGTTGTATGCTATGCAAAGATGAATATTAAGTTGTATGAATTTTCTTCCCAAATCCCCAACTTCAACATCATTAAAAATATTTAAACTTCCCCTCTGCAAAGAAACCAAACAAGTGAAATGAGCTCAAGTTTCTTAAAGATCCCACCAGAATTATGCTAGAAGCTTGCTAAATATGCTGTTTAAATTAAAAGATCTAAATGAGATTTACACAAACGACGAGTCAGAACTGTAGTTTCTCCTTCATTTTTTATCACATATTTGGTTTACAGTCTTTTTAATTGTTGCCGCAGGTATGTCAAAAGTTGCTATAATGCTTTTCAATGGCTTGTTCAGAAAACCTATTAGATCGTAGAAGTTATCTTTTCAACAGCATCACAACCTTCCTCAGGAGGGAATCTGTTTGAAATGTACAGACATTTGCCACAGAACATTTATTTTGTTTCCCACCACACCAGTCTGCAATATTAATGGGACAACAGGAAACAACTATTAGGTGTTTTCCCCCTAGGCATTAAAAAAAGCAGATATGAAACCACTCCTGGAAAAGAACGATCTGGACAAGTCACCACTGCAGAATTACAGACCAATCTCCAACCTTCAACTCATCAACAAGGTTATTGGAGAAAGCTGTTTCAAATACATTTTTACAAATGAAGAACTGCTTTGATATCTAAGTGTTTTCACTGCAGGGGTAATAAACAAATGAATAAAATACAAAGAGAAAGATCTTAAAAACATTTTTATTAAATCATAAAAATACTACTGTATTGAGTCAAACTACTGTATGTCTCTGTTATGTGATAATGACATGTAAAAGTCACATTATGTAACAGGAAAAAAGGCTTCTGCTTGACTGCTGTATAACGTTGTTGTCTGGAGAGTTACTGCCTCTGGAAGCATTTTTCTAATCTCATCTCTGGTTTTTAATTAGAATTCTTTATCTATAAAGATATGACAATTTGTTGTCTCCGAAATTTAATTGATGTTGCAAACAAAGAAAGCTCTCGTCGAGACAACAGGGAGCAATGAAGACGGCGAGACATATCTCCAAACAACTATCTTATTGACCATCTTTTGGAAGTCAAATAACTTCGCTTGTCTGTACAATCAGATGAAACAACTTTCTATTTTCAAACACAAATTACCTCAGTCTATGCTTTCACTTCAGCAGTGAAAGCAATTGGTTCTTCCATTTTGCTCACTTTGAAACACATTGCCTTTCAAACGTGGTCCTCACCCTTGAACTTTTTTACATTTTGTTACAAACACAAGCTTTGTTGACAGATTCTCCCACCTGAGCTCTGGATCTCAGCAACTCCTCCAGGGTTACCATGGCTCTCTTTGGTGCTTCTGTGATTAAAGCTCGCCTTATCCTTGACTTTCCATTCTATGCATGGACACGCCTTGGCTGGTTTAAAGCAACGCCATAGTATGTTCATTTTCGGATGATAGATTAAAGAGTGCTTCACAAGATGTTCAAAGTTAGGGCTATTGTTTTGTAACCTAAACCCACTTTATACATCTCCACAACTTTTCCCCTGATCTTTCTACTTTGTTTCTTGACTTAATGAGGCTTTTTGTTCACTAATTTCCTCTAGCAAACCTCAAAGGCCTTCATGGAACAGCTGGATTTATACTGAGAATAAATTATATTATATTTGGAATATAATACTGGAACTATATTTATAGTTGTGGTTGTATAGTATATTTATAGTTGTGGTTGTTTGTGTTAAAGCAGAAGGAAAACACTTTCATAATGTTTGGAGCTGAAAAGATCTCTTTCTTTTGCAGAACTTCCCACCGGTAAACCTGCTGCTCCGTCACCTCAGTAAGAAACTCCTGGTCTGCTCTAAGAAGGTAAGTTTGTCTTTCTTCCACCATTAGGAGACTGATGACCTGTGTACATTTGGCACTGTGTTTAGCTGTACCAGATATAGTGCTTCATTTTGTTGTTAAATGCATGGAAGCGTCCGAGCTACCAAAAGGCTCGGTTCACAAGCCACAGAAGCTAACTCCTTGCCTTGACCTTGTCTACTCTGAACAGCGATAAATCCTGAAGGCAAATGGGTTGAATGAGGCTGTCAAACAAAAAGACAAAAGCTGTGGGAGGCACAGCTATCTGTCCTTTGTACAGGCTATGAGATCCCAGGGGGCTAGTGTTTTCTAAGGCCAAAAACTGACCAGAATAGAAATGTCAGCCCATCTTCAAGACGAACACTAAGTGTGAGATGAGCGTAGTAGGTTTATTAGCGTTGTGTTGACGTGGCATGGATGAAGGAGCATGTTTTGTCATGCAGATGCATGCACAACGTTGGCCGCAGGCAGAGAGAGATGATGGAACATGGTCGCAGCGCTCCGAGGGGGCTTCCCTGAGGTGTGACACGCAGCTCGTGATTTTCACACTGGATTCATTTCATAATAAGCACAAATCTCAGCTGAGATGCTATCTATAGGGACAGGCTGTCACTCACGATGTAGAGAAAATACTTCATATGCAGCACGCCCACAGAAGATGTAGAGATGGGGGGGAAAAAATCCAAGAGATGGAAAAGATTGTGACGACTGAAAATAAAGTAAGAGTCAAATAGGTAAAGTTGCTTCTTTTGTTCTTTGAAAGTGAAGACAGAAAACGAGATGTGCAACTACATATATATACATATAAATATATCTATATATAAAAAACACATTTAAATTTGCAGTGACAGTGATAGATCCTGCTTGGATTTTCTTTTCAAAGAAACAATTCGATATTCTTTTCACAGTGGTTGCATTAATGATTTTCTTTTTTTCTTCCTCTTTTTGCTTTTCTGAGATGCTTCTTGCACACAGAAAACAGCGATTCATTCGTCAAGCAAGACTGAAAGCAAAGGTGAAATGTTGAAACACTACTGTCTGTTATAACCTGGGTATATTTAAAAGTAACATTTAGAAATACAGCTTCGCTAGACAGCTGAGCACATGCTGTCGATCATCTAAGCTAACAATATCATGTACAGTGCATCTGAAAAGTATTCACAGCGCTACACTTAATGAAATTAATATATTTCCTTAAAATTATACAGACATAGACTTATTTCGATATGCAAATTTCACGAATGTTTAGCAGCCTCCTCAAATGTAATTTTTCACCTCTTGTCAATAAAACCGGAGAGGACTTGTTGTGACAGCAGGTCTTACATGCTGCAACTCTCTTGCAGGCTGGATCAGCACCATTAAAATGGTTATTTTACCAAACTTTCTACACCTCTTTCAAATAATATCAGTTTTTCTCCATAAATAACTTTTTTAACAGCTATAAGTGATGGACATCATGGTCAAACAACTATTGGTTTCATCAGAATACAGGAAATGTGTCCAAAGTGAGGGTCTTTTTTTCCTGTGTGAGTTTAAAAACTGCATCTGGCTTTCTGTTGCTTTCCTATGTTTCATTAGCAGTAGACTTAATCATGCACTCTAATATTAATCAGTAGTTATGCATAATCTGTATACAGGCCTGTAGTTTTGCACAGAAACTGTGTTTATATGTGTGTGGACAAAAAAGTCAAATGACTGAGGTATTATTCAGCAAAGGTGAGGCATGACTTTTATTTGCACTGTTAAACTCAGACTGGTTTACTGTGAACACATACTTTAAAGTCTTCAGCTTTCTTCCTTAGAGAAATACCTCTCCACTGTTATGGCCACTGGGAGTTTCCATATTGGTGCTGTTTATTAGATTTTAGTCTGTGTTTTTTTCACTGCTTGAAAGTTATTCAATACTTAATGTCAGGCAGACGTGATGTGCCGGTAGCGATGATCTCATCGACTTTGTTCAACCCAAAATCTCTTTTCTTAGTGAGAGTCATGGCTAGAAAGACTACTTTGAACTAACTGTGTGGTCATTTCTTTTCTCTTTTTTTAAATGCAGAGGACATTGCATTTTGGGGATATTTGTGCCTTGCGGCCTAAAGAAGTTTCTAGAAGCATGGATTTAAATGGGCTTGAAGCCAAATCTTTATAAAAAGAAATATAGTCTGGTTAGAGTTGTTGCTATCAAGTGCTTTCCTGCCACGAAAAGTTAAAAGATTTAAATAGCATTCATGCATTATTTTATTTATGGATTTTTGTTTTTTCCATTTATAAAAAGAAGAGCAATTTCTCATTTATACATAAACAAATTTGTTACAAACAAGTGGCTAAAACCCATCTCAGCAAGATACCTCAGAACCACAGGATTTTGTTGACGTATCATTGCACTGTCATTCTGTATACGAGCTTATTGCTGTCATTTGGTGCACATGCCGCCATCTGTGTATTCTCTGTGTGTTGGTATGTGCACTCTTTCTGCTGCATGTAGGCATTGCACTGACATGGTTTAATCCTATGTGGGGCTTACTGGATACAAATCCCTTCTAAAGCTTTTAAAGCTTCTGCCTTTTCATTTGCCACTCTTTCTCGGTGACTCTCATCTGTCCATCAGGCAGCTAAGGTGACCGCAGCATTTCTCTCCATTTCACCCACTTATGTGACACACAGTATTTTTTTCTACCACATGTCAAGAAAAGAGTTTGTTGCTTTAACTTTAAAACAAAGACCTATTTGTTTGTGTTGGAGATGCAGATGCTATGTATTCCTTTTATATATGCCTTGTGTTGTGATACCTGATCCTGTCATGGCCTTTGTTGTGCCATGTGTAACAATTCAACATCCTGACTGTCCTCTACTAAGGACAGCACAACATTTTCTCATTTTTCTTTGGTATTGGACTCACTAGTAAAGTATCTGACAAATACGAATGATTAATTTTGTAAGACAAAACAATATTTTCCTTTCATAACTACCAACATACTGGCTCATTTGATTAATTCAAACTAGATAATAAAAACGTATCAATTTGCTGCTATGTAAACCAATTAGCAGCAGCAAAACCAAGCAGTTCACTAAAACAGATAAAACTCAAATTAATAACAACACAACACAAAAAAAGAAAGACATAAACATAGTGGAGTAATATATAATACCAAAACTTAAATTCTCAGTAACTAACTATCTAAAAAGCTTCAGACAGGAAGCCGTGCAGCAGTCTGGTGGTTCTGGTTTTGTTGTTGCACCGCTATTTACCCAATGGAAGCAAATCGCAATCGTTATCAAGAGGGTGTGAGGAGTCTCTGATGATTTCCAGCTTTGAAATGGATCCTGATGGTCGGGGCATGCCAACGACACTTATGGCTTCCTCTCATTAGCCTCTGCAGGGCCCTGTTTGTTGTTTTCCCTCCGGTCTGCAGAGTTTTGTGAAGAGGCGGGTAGGGAGTGATGCTTGTGTCGGTTTGCTCAGAAAGTGTAGTCTCTGCTGAGTCAAGTGCTGCACTTTGACCAGCTGAGATCTTCACAGTATTAAGTGTCGTCCACTGTCTTTACTACAAGATCAGTGATGCCGGGAGTTTATATTTTTATGTCATGAACTTAAGAGGTCACTGACCAGCTCCTTTCTTTTTCCTCCACACTAAACAACGTGACGTTGTTTCTGCAGCAGGTATCTACTTTCCTCCATGTACAGTGATTCATCATTTCCAGGGTCGTAGCCCCACTCCTGTGGATTCAAACTTAATAATCCAGTCTCTTCTCATGTGTGTGGATGCACAGTTGAGCATTTTTGATTTATTGCAAGTGGTTTCATTGTCAAAATAGATAAGATTGCATGCCCATTACTGGTGCAAGAAAAATAACTACTTTAACAGGATTATTGTCGTCCAGAAAAACATGCTGGGCATATTCAAGTAAAAGAAGTAGTACTGCTGTATTAGCTTCTTGAATGGGAGGAGTTATCCAAACAATCCCCTACAATATTAATATTAGGGAATTAGGAAAATGAATCATTATTGAATGTTGTGACAACAATCTTTCATTTGATAAACCCAAACTTTCCTAGATACTAATTTTTTCCAAGAATAGAATATTTCTTCTTGTCTTTCTTAGCTCAGTAAGTGAGATCTACATGAAGTGAGGACAATGAAAGTCAATCCTAGTGGACAAATATTTTATTGGCAAGCAGAATTAAAATGCATGACACGTGAAACATAAAAGCCTACTAGATATTGCATCCAAACAGAACTTTACAACATTGCACCCATGAATATTATGAGGATGAATGCTATTTAATTTATTGTACCCCTCTAATTTATAAATGTCTTGACTGATTCTCCAAAGCGTCCTTGAAAAAGGACAAAAAAATAAATAAAAATAGGTTTTAAATAATGCAAAATATTACTAAAAGCAAGGCTGGATTACACTGTCCAATAATGATACTTAAAAATCATTATTATAAATCATTATTATCGTAGATTGATGGTTTCAATCTACGATGACAGCAGAAAAAGAAAACATTCAGCAGTTCAGATATGCCCTTTTCGTTTCATCTACTCAACATGACTTAGGTTAAGAGAAGATATTTAAATTATTTTATGTTCTCTTTTTCATTATTAAAATGTCTCAGAAGGTGAAGTCAGTGTTTCACTGATGCTCTTTGATGTGGATGTTACTGAAGGAAGAGAAATCAGGCTTTGCTATTTTCAGCATCACTGAGATGTGAGAAGCAACTATTAAAAGAAACTATTTTCTGCCACGTGTCGAGACAACTGGGTCTATATTGTCAAGGAATTACGCAATTAGACTGATAATTACAATTAGTTGTGAAAACCAAGGTAATTAGTTGTGCTAATTATGGTGTGGTTTTTTTGTTATTTTGAAACAAAATGTAGACAAATTCCTGATACAATCATAATGAAACATCTGCAGGTGATATATGTAATCAATCGCTGCATCCAGGGTCCTAATCTGCAGATCCTTTTGTCCTGACTGATGTTCAAATCAAAACAGAAAGCTAAAACACCGAGGAACAAAGTAAATACTAACATGTCTACACAACAAAGTAAGGATACACCGAGAACAAAATACCACAAACTGGGGCTAAAGCGGCAAAAAGAAAAAAGAAATCTCAAATTTTAACAGACTTTGAAAATCCAGAAATTTAATATTTTCTAGATTTCAACTTCAAAGCCTAAACAGACTACACTTCCATTAGAAGTTTGCTTCTCTCACTAATTTAAATAATCAAAATGACTAAAAAAAAAAGCACATATAAGGCTTTTGTTGCCCAGACCACAAAGTTCTGATTTTAACCTGAACTTTGCGGCCTGGATTTGGATGAGGCTCTTTGGTATTTTTTGTAAACATGTTTTCCTGAGCTGTTTTCCATCATAATCGAGTATTTGTGAAAGACATAGATGGAGTGTCATATTCCATAGACCACTTCCCTTCCCGCTGATACACATTTGCTTACGTCATCTTCCAGGAAACTGCTGCATTCTGCTCTCTTTGTAATAGATACACCTGTTCTGTTCCTCTAATTTTCTCAATATCTCTTATTTTTCCCCCCCCCTTCAACTCAACAGCTCCCTCCTCCCGCACTAGTATGCATAATTCAACAGGGAGCAGAGCTTTTGCTGCATGCAATGGCGGGAAGCTGAGCTGTATAGGGGAACTCTACAACATAACATCTAAGAGCTGATGCTCAGCAGAAGACACAATCTGTCATTTTACTCCTTCCCTTTGAGTATCTCTTGCCGACATCCCACTTTTGCAAGCACCTCTTTGTTTCTATCCTGAACTTTTCCTTTATCGTTCTTACTTCCTCCTCTCCAATGTGACGAATGCCCTTCTTTCTCCCCTCTTTATATCGGGTGACTGCTCTCTGTTTCCCTGTCCAGTCTGTTTGGCCATCTGGTCTTCTGTCCTGAGCCTCGTGTCGATCTGCAGTATCTGTGCTTTCTGAATCCATTTGACAAGATTAATACAGTAGACCTCAAACCAATATAAGCTGCTCACTCCGATATTCCCTGCTCACAGGGAGGAGCATAGTTTAGTTTTGGCCTTGAGCTGAGAAGTTTGCTCAGATTTTCTTTAACTTTTATATTTCAAATGAGTCGGAAGAATGATACATTTTTAAAGAGAAACTTTTTAACGTAAAAGACAGTGACATCCCAAGACATACATGTTGAATCACTCAAATGTAATGGTCCTTAAAAACAGAACCATTTTATTTTGAGTCAGATACAGAACAAGCCCCTGGGGGAGTTTCCCATGGGTTGCATCATATCCTTTTAAATTGTTGCTGTTGTCTTGAAAGCAAAAGTTTCCCATCTTGCCTCTCAAACTAGGGAGCTGTTGGATGGTTTAACAACTCCCAGTGTTGAGAGCTGTAAAACCAGTTAGTGAAATGACACAGTTTTAATCATTTAACGTCTGTGAGTATTGTATTTGAGTATAAAAATTTTCATCCCCAAAGAGGTCCAGTTTTCCTGCCACTATAACTGGCTGAATTTAATTTTTTTAATTTTAATTTTTCAATGAACCATTACTTAAAACAAAATGCAGTATTTTTCTAACCAAAACTTACACTAGTTTCTCAAAATGGTGTTTTTGTGATGTTCAAAATTGTTGTAGCCCCTCTTACTAAGTCTTCTCAGAGGCTTAATAAGAAAAGTCTTAAGACTTCCCTTATTTGAAGTCTTTAGTAAGAGACAAATTACAACTCTGTACAAGTTAATCCATTTTCTTCTTTTATCTTGAATCATATAATTCTTCATAATAAAGTCAAAAGGTCAAACTGAGTATGCAACTGATGTTATATCTTAAATAACTACATGTGCGAAAATATCTACATTGTGCAAAGCATATCATAGCACACTGTGTTGATGTCATGACCTGATATTAACCAAAAATCTGCTGTCGATTGGCTGATCAACTCTTGATGAGTTGGCGTGGGCGGAGGAGCAGCACCGCTGCAAGATCTGTCTTTATGACCAGATTTAGAAAGGAATAAAACGTTTGTCGAATCATAGAGCTGCACCAGATGAACTCAATCAGGGCTCTTCTCACTCATAAATAATCAAGTTAGAGATATGAAGCTACTGGCCTTCTAGACTCTGCTGGCCAGCTCAAAAGAGCTGTCCTTTGTCCAGATATGTCTCAGACCAAAACAGATTATCCAAAACATATCCATGGGCTGAGCATCCGATGCTACAAACCTATCTAGAACTTTCCTAAACTGTTCTAAGGTGATGATTAAATAAATACATCCAAAATCTAAGTGAACCATTTGCACACCTCTTGCCCCGTCTTGAGATTCAAAAAGATATGTCAAAATTATTGTGAGGTCTTACAACTTTTAGTTAAGCCCTTCAAAATAACCTTCTTGTAGCACCAAAGAATTAAGTATTTCATTACTTTTAGAGTTTCCAGTTTAATTCTTGTAGCGCAAGTCCTGTTTTCATTCTAACTCTCAGACATTTAGTCTTATGTTATTTACTGTTGACCTCAAAATCACTCATTGCCCTTGCAGGAGTAAAAGTCATTTTTCAAAGTCCCCAACATGCTTCTTCCAACTATAATTACCAATGAAATTGTTGAGTGGTTCGATCACAGCCCTCTAATGATTGCAGTACTGGCAAAAAGCGCTTTCAACCGCAAAGATTTTTAGCCCATCATCAAAGGTAAATGATGAAAAATACAAGTGGAAGCATGAAAAGCTCATCAGCAATAATTTTCACTATGTCATTTTCGTCCACATATAATTACACCAGGTCATTTTTGTTTCTTCTAAAAGGTACTTAGGTTGTTTTATGTTTTGAGAGATGCTTATCTCATTTTCTATTAAAACAAATGTATTGGTTGAATAAAAATTTGTAAATCTAATAGCTGAAGTTTCATAAATAATTTGGGTTTTCACTATATTGATTTTTGTTATGTATTTAGGCCTGATCTTTTTTTCTTTTTCTTTAGCAACAGGTAAGCAACTCTAATTATTAGTCATGGCATTTTGCCCTCTACATTGATTAATAATACATTAAACAGTAAGATTTTCTGTTAAGTGTGATTTAAAAAAAATTTGATCACGATTTAGATAAAACTGATCTTAAAGAGGAAGCCATTAGATTCTGAAAAGTGCAACAAGTTGAAATGTTGACATTAAAAGTTCTTTAAAAAACAAAAAGCAGAATACCACTAAGTGTGTTTGAATAATTTAATAATGATGCACCTCTGGCAGCATGCTGTAAACTTTTCTATTCAGTATGGACAGTGTAATAAACCCACTTTTAACTCAGCCTGCCACATGGACTACCATCAAGGAAATGTTGTGTTTATAAAGCCAATTATATCTTTCACATAACCAAAAACATCAAATTGTATTTGCTTCCTATGGTTGTTTACAATTTTACAGATGTCCAGTGTTTCTGCTGGCTAATTAAACAGCTTTCTTAATAATAATAATTTAAATAAGAATATACAAAAGCTGCCGATGCATAAATTAATTTGTTTCTCACCCACTACAGCCCTTGTTCTGACAAGAGCTAATTGCAGCTTGAGTCTGAGCAGAATTTATTTTATGATTTATTTGGTGTCCTTGCTGAGGCAGAGATGATCTGTTTCCTGTGAGTGAAAGAGTTCACGTCAACTTAACGGCAGTCATCCAGTTATTATGTAATTATCAGGCAGGAGCTTGCTTGAGCTATGAAAAATAGTCCAATTTCCCTCTTCTAAAGCACCTAATAAGGAAGACAAAGGATTTGGGGTTATTAAAGGAGCAGCATTATGTATTTTCGAGGCACATAGAGCCAATTTATAGCACAGTCAAGTAACTGTTACCGTCCACCAATGTTATTTGTGTCAAAAATAAAAGAAATATGACTTCCATTTGAGGCCTTGAAATTGGCCTCTTTCTCTTTAAGAAATTCATACTTCCTGCATCATCACTACAACACTTCTACTACTGTGTACTTGATAAAGTGCTATTCAAGTACTGACCATTTACTACATGTGAGATGGTATCAAGGTAACTCAGAAAACCAGAGCTGAATTCCTGTGTTCATCCTGAGTTTGGTTAGTGATCTATTTCCTGGGATGTCCCCAGCATTGATAAAGTCAATGGTTCTTATTGGACAGAGAAGGTACTTTCCTCCTATATCTGATATTACCATCCAAGAAAATAATCTCACCACTCGATCACCACTCGATCACAAAGTGTTGCTAGTAGTTAGCAACACTTTTTGCCTTATTGACCCATTCATGTTTAAATTAACTCCACTGCCACATTATATTAGGCTAGACATGGCTTTATAGTTTTTGTCAGAACACAGTTGTCTCCCTGGTGTCAGTTTTTAGAAAGCTTTTAAAAATACCACTTGCCCCTCAAATAAAGTAGGACATGAAAAGTGACCCAGTAGTGTCACTATGCAGTCCTGATTTCCAACAGAGCAACATTTCATTATCCTCATGGTGCCTCATGTGTTCGCTCTTGTCTCAAAACTGTGTGTCAAGCAGTTTTTGTCTTTTTTTTATGGTTCTTCCTAGAAGAGAATAATAATAATAAACATTTGGAAGACGTCATGCACTGGTAATCCTTCAGAACGAATAATGGGTTCAGATTAAGCCCCCGCAGCTGCCATGCAAGGCTAACTTTAGCTTTATCAGCATGTCACTTCTGAAGAGCTTTTTAAATAAAGAAGCTTATCAAAAAGTGCATAGCTAATACATTTCATCACTTTGCATCAGATTGCTTTGCATTAATGCTGGATATGAAGAAGCTCATCCACAACTGTAATCAACAAGCACATTTGCTAAGAGTCTTGCACATATCAGTCTTCTTTCTGAGGCTGTTTTTATTGCAATAAGGCTAATGGACTAAAATGGTAAATAGATCCTGGAAGGGCTGGGAGGAGATGGGATTAAGGCCGCATCAACTGGGGGCAGCTAAAGCTTTTGCATCATCAACACGTCACTCGAGGATGTCGGCATGTCAAGCAATGTGAAAAGCTTTTGAAAAAAGCTCCTGACCACGCTATCCTGCTTAGAGTTTCTCTGTTTCTCATCATGTCAAAATCACATGCTCATCAAAAAAATGATGCTGACTGATTTATCAAACTAAAAGCGACGCATCACAGTCCTCTGTCTTCCCTTTTTACACTTTCCAAAATCATCTAAATTTCCATCCCTGTAGGACTTCATCATGTTTTCTCCCTCTCGGCCTCCAAACTGAACCCGTCGCATCCCTCCCAGTAACACACAGCACTCGCTGTGGGCCCATCAGAATGGCAAGTTTGAGCCTTTCCGGAACTGCAACACGTGACTGCGTCTGGTTTAGGGGTTTAAAACCACATGCTGTCTGCTCCAAATCTGGCTTTAGATAGTTGGACGGATGGAAAGTTTAATACGATGGAAGGATGATGCATGTAAAAAAAAAAAAAAGGGAGCTAAAGTGAATGAGTATGGCAAATTTTTGTTTGTTTTCTTTGTATCTTTCTAAGCCACAGTTGACCATGACCTTCTGTGGTCTGTTGCATGGGACTAAAGAAGCACATCTGGTATTTTTATGTGTGTGTGTGTGTGTGTGTGTGTGTGTGCGTGTGTGTGTGTGTGTGTGTGTCGGGTTTTTTTTGTTTGTTTTGTCTTTTTTTATTTTTGGGTTTGTGTGTGAGTTAAGCATCCCATCTGGCCAAAGACACACAAAAAAAGGCTGAGGCCTAAAGCAGACTGCGAGAAGATGGTGTTGCTCATGTTTTTGAAGATGCTCACATCTGTTAAAGACCAAAGAAAATAAACAACAGCCCAAATGCAAATACGTCACATTTGATGAGTCCAGCTTGTCTTAAAGGGACTCGTCTGCATTTTAACTTTGCATGTCCTCGTGTATCAGTTCTAAAATGATACATCTTACACAGCTGGATGCATCACTTTGGCCTGAAGCAGGCGGCCTACCCTGAGGAAAAGAACAGCAAAAAATTTTCAAACAAAAGCACAGACATGTGTGCTCTGTTTGTGCTATAGGCTGGAAAACTCGGCTCCTGATTAATAAATGCACCCTCTCCTTTCCCCTGTGTATCCTCCTCATATTAAATGTTAGAATGTTAAACATTTCTTTTCTTGTCAAAGTCAAAGTTTACTTATATAGCACATTTACAACAGCCTCAGCTGACGGTTGTGTGTTGTCTTGTAAAGCCGATGTCTAGTTGTTGCCATAAGCGTTAAGTACCTTTAGCCCATGTTAATGAACAGCCGTCTCTGTCACAGAAGCAGGAAAAAGTCGGTGCACAGTCATTCGTCTTCCTGGTGAATGACGTCATTGAGAAGGTTTAAAGTAATCGAGGGGATAAAGAGGGCGGTTTAGATGCTTTTAAATGTTACGACTGTTTTATTTAATTAATCTGATTATGTGTGATTAAGAGCATACAGGATTTTTGTCTCTATATGTACACTTGTTTTCTTGGTATGGCTTTGTGTTTGCTAACACACATGGCATTAAACATCTTCATAAATATTTCAAATGCCTAAAGCTATGGAGAAAATCCATACACAGAGATTTTACTCTCAAGTTCCATCAGTTTTACTACACATTAGAGCACGCCTACACTGTACACGATACAACCGTGCTATACATGTTGTGATGCTCTGCATTATGAATTCATTTTCTTCTCATTTTGAAGGAAAGTTTTAAATTTTATAAATTAGCTAACGTTGGTTTGTTTTGATTTGCTTCTCAAACATAACAATTCTGGATTTGTCTGCAGATTGAATTGGTTTATTGTTAGAAGAGTAAATGTATCATGGTGAGGTGTCTTTGAACCTCACCATGAGGTGAGGGGCCTCATGCAGAGGGGCTGAGGAGTTGATGGTAGATTTATCTATAGATTTTTTTTAACAGGTTGCCTACTCCATTTTCTGCTCCAGATTGGACTAAAAAAAAGGATGTTAAGTGTTTCCATATTTGAGATTTAAAGAGTGACAATGTCAGTTTGCAAGGAGCTCTTCTTCTTTGCTCCATATCAGCCTATGTGCAGTTTATTTATCCTTGTAATGCTTAAGGATTGTATGAGCTACTTGTTCCCTTCTCCCGATTGTCACAACCTTCTCAAAAAAAGGAGGCATGCCATTTTTTTTTTATGCCAGCTCAGAGGAATCGAGCTAAGTGCTCACACCAAGAAGGAGAGTGTGGTTCTTTTGCAGCAGTTGTACTCTGTCTGATCTCTTTGCTTACAGTTTTTCCTTTTTCGCTGCTATTTCACTGAATGACCGCCATCAGTGCTGACTTTGGACCTTCCCAATAGGTGCCAAGACAAGACAGTTCCCCTCATCTCCAGTCTCCCTGCCCCCAGCAGAGGCACACTGTGTACTTGGCACAGGAAGCGGTGCTATCACATTTTGTGTCACAGCCGCACAGTTATATTAAATGTGCGACGAGACCGAGCAGTCTGGGAAATATGAGTCAGGCTTTGGTTTTGAAAACTCTGCAAAAAAAAAAAAAAAAAATCATCTCATCCTTGTTGAGCAGGAGCTTCAGAGAATATTTCTCTCATTTTATCTGCTGCAGTAAAAATAGAAAGGAAGAATAAGATGTCAAAATATGCTGCTGAGCTTACCTACGCCTCCTTGTTGGTTAAGTCTTGCCCTCAGCTGAGGCAGAAAGACGTCCCAGCCATACAAAATGTGTTTCTTGATGTTTCATTAAGGGTTTATTTTTATCCTCCTCCGTTTCTTCTCTTTTTCCTTCCATGCTAATCCATTATTCTTCACATCCTCAGAGCAGTTTATCTGAGGGCACAGAAATAGCAAAAATATTTCTGCAAAACAAATAAGTGAAAAGTGAAAATAAGTGGCAAAAAGTTGCAGGGCCCGCTGTTCTATTTAAGCGATGACTGACTTAAATCTATTAATAAAAAATAAATTATTAAAAGTGGTCTACAATAGCAGTCTATGCTTGACTTTTGTACACTAGTTCTGAATTTCTTATAAGTGTTAGAGACAATAAGATCCACTCTTCTTGTCAGTAGTGTGCAGAAAGTTTGTACATTTGTTATGTAGAAGTTGTTAGAATAAAGTCGGTAGATCAAGTTGTCAAATGAATATATTATACGCCTGTCGCTCCACTGCACATCTCCCATGTGTTTCTATCATGCAAAACTAAGTTAATTAGTCAAGCATCACATGTATTACTCAAGTGTAATTTGATCCCCACCAAAGTCAGGCTGCCAGATTTCTTCTTTTTTTTTTCTTTTACTTGGATACGCAGAACACTACTTGGCTAATAAGCATCACTTTTCTGTAAGCTGATCTGAGTTCTCATTAAATCAACCAAAACACAGAGCTCAAATAGAATGTTCAACTCTCGGTTTATATAAGAATCCCCTAAAGTCATTTCTGCTTTATAGAATAAACTCAGACTCGTACTGTGAGGTACATTTCCATTTAAGAAATACAGCAGAAGCAAATCAGGTTTGCTTAATCCAAAGTCAGTCAGCACGGCGGACTGGGAGCTTCCCCTCTTCCTCTGAAAGCAGCTGTGGTAAAGACGTAAGCTTCTCAATTAGCTTGAGATTGGTTTGAGTGAGTCAGGCTCATGTAATAATGTCAAAGTGGTTAAGCCCCCGGGCATCTTTAAAGAGCTTTCAGCTGCCACACAGCGAAGAGGGAGGAGGGGGAGGAGGAGGAGGAGCAGGAGAGGATTGAAGGAAGCAGAGAGTGACACAGAGATCTTTTTTCGGAACAACTAGTAGATGGAGAGGGCGGGGGGAAGCTATCTTATTAGGTTAAAGTGACACACAGTGGCAATTAAGTATGTGCAAATAGTGAGGACAGGAAAAAAAAAAAGAAAAAAGGAGGAAGTGAGTGATCTCACACCAGCAAACACACGGCTCAGAGTCAGAGATGAGTAAGCTTTATTTTCATGGATTTACCGATGCCTGAATGCCTCTGAAGCCCTCGGTGAAAATACGGTGATATTTCCAGCTCTTCAAAGGAATTTCCCTTCTGCTTCTGGGTTACATTAGAGAGAGTTGGGTTGTTATGGGCGACGTATTGAACTCTACTTTGGCATTTTTAATGTGTTGAATGAAAAGTGTGGGTACAGTAAGTAAGGAAGCTGACATGTTCAGCGGAGAGGTTTACTTCTAAAGCTTCTGGTGCATTTTGGTGAGATAAAGAAGATAAAGATTATGTATCTAGCTTCAAATCTATACAACATGCATTACGCTTTTGTTCTGTCTGTGTTGTGGTAATTTTCATGTGAAATTAATACATTTTGCCCCTGCAACTTCAGATAATTATTGCGATACGATGCCTTTGGCTGCACAGATTTGTTTTTGTCAAGGCTAAAAGTGAAACTGTTCTAAAATGGAGACATTTTGCCCTGCAGATTTGGTGTGCATTATGTAAATTAGTGCTCATAGTGTTTAGTCTTATCATGCTGATTGCTTTTTTTCAGCCAGGGTAATTGCACATCTCTCACCTGTGAATTCTCAGGATTAGCCAGACTCACATGAGATGTGCACAGCTGTGTAATAATCAGCCATCAAGGTCAGAGAGCACGAGGGAGAAAGACAGCACCCTATCCTCATCTTGTTTTCTCCTTGAATCAGTTAAATCATCCCTCATCTCAGCTACAGAACGCTTCTTCTGACAAATTTGATAATCAGTGAATCTCTTACTGTCGTCCCACGGCTGATTTACGGACTCTGAAATTGGCTTCTGGAAGACGGGGGTTGAGGCCGACTCTCCCCTAAGTGAGGTTACACACTTGAGGACGACTGCGTTCAGATTGATCTCTGTCCCCTCCACTGGGTACTCTGCTATTAATCAATAGCATAGCTTTCTTCGTCATGGCTGGACAATTAAGACCACAGGATCTGCATCCAGAATCTTGTGATGAGCAGCAAGATTCTTTAACGATTTTTCCGAGTTAAAGCTTTAAAATCCTACATCTACTTAGACCAAAAATCATTAATATATTTCATGACTGTTTACCTGTGTTGTCAAGCATCAACCACAGCATTTTAAGTAGTTTTGTGGGAAAAGCATTACCAAAACATGAAGGGCAGGAACTATGATATGTCTGACACAAAGCCAAAGTGTGCGCTAGCCAACAGAAATATCTGTTTTGTATTTAAAGTGACAAGAGGCTGTAAAACAGCTCATTCTGACAGGAACTCAAAATAGGCAGAACTGGCCCACTTGAAATCTTATCTGAGAATGAGTTTGTGCGAAAAATCTAATGAACGTTCTTTATGGCCCATTGATCTTTCCTAACCTGTTCAAGAAAGCATAAAAGGTCAGCTTTAGGCAATGATAAGGAACACAAACAATTTGTTCATTTGTGATTAAAGCACAAAAACAAATAAAACCCAAAACTCAAACATCCCTGGATCACGACAGTTTGACTTCTGTAATTCACAAAGATAAAATTTGTTGTATAATGAATGTTTATCAATAAATTAAATGTCAATTTAATCAAATATGATTAACAAAGGCTTCACTTTGGATTTGTTGTAGCTGTTTTTAGATCAGAACTAAAGAGGCCTTTTGGATGAGAGACTGAATATCTTTAAACAAAAGAAGAAGTCCAGTTACTTTCAGCTTAGGACATATGATTGTCATATCCTGGATGAAAAAATTTTAATCAGCCTGTGTCCTTGAATTGGTGTAAAAAACTATTTCTGGTGTGATTACATTTTATCATTTTAGCTCATTATCTTATGAATTGCATTGTGATTTTCGCTGCAATTGAAAATAGCATATTCTTCCCTCTTATTTTTGAGTAGGTAACAACAGGAATCTCTGTCGAGATCAGCCTTCTTTGATTTCAAATGATAGTTAATCATATAACTTGTGATTAAAGGCATGCCGAATGCACTTTGTTCACTTACATTAAAAACCGTCACTTCGTTATAAATCACTTCTGAACCTGTTTTCAGCCTCAAAAAGGTTATTTTTATTCAAACTGGTTGATTTTGGTTAGCCGGTGCATTTAGTTTGTTGACGTAGTCAAACTAGCCACTGGGCATGCTTCATGCAAATGTCCTGGCTGGTGATGTTGACAAGGGTGAGAAGAAACTGCCAGCAAGGGCATTTGAAGCAGCTTTTGTGAGTTACTTTGTACCCACTTTAATAACACAAAAGCTGCAGGAGTGAAATGTAAAAACCCCGAGCATTGTTAGGTTTATCAAACGATCAGTTTTTGTTGTTGTTGTTGAGATACGCCATGACATGAAATCGACCTGGAGAAAATTAGATGCTCATGGCAAAACAACAGTTGTGCATCATTGATGAAGATCGGAGACACTTTTTGATTCAGCTAAAAGTCTGAAGACAGAGGAACGATAATTTCTAGAGGCCAAGTTATGGCTTGTCTTTTCTGTCACCTCAACTTTTTGCTACCTGATTTTTGGTGTTATGTGTTTTAAAGTGAGCTTCTAAATTTTTATGATCGTTTTTAGTTCCTACAAAGAGTCACCGGGTCTTAGATTTCTTATATCAACAGAGAATGGTGGGTACATTACCTGGGCAAAAGTTTTCACAGCAGCAGGAGTGCTGGGTAGCTAATTTGGTAGGGTGCAAATCAAGCTTTGATTGTAAGATTTGACCCTTCAATATTCTGATTTTGAGAAATGAAGGTACATTCAAAAATCATTAAAGGGCCTATTTAGTCTTTAGGCAGCTGTAAATAAGGCTAATCTGTACCTGTGGTTCTTAAACTGTGTCAAAAATGAAAAAGAGAGGACTAAAACTATTGATTTAAGTTTTTTATGAATAGGAAATATATAAATAAATTGAATTTAACAAAAGTCTTACAGACAAAATTAATGAACGCTCCCTATTTTATAGTTTTGGAATGAAGATGATCCAAGTAAGTTTGCATTCTACAAAAGGAGTGAAATGGCGCTACGACAGCATCAAAAACCAGAAGGCAGTTTTAGCCTCATTTTGTTTCACTCTTGTGGGACCAACAGAAAACAAGACTCCGCTGTTTAAGCAGGTTCAGTGTTAAGATTTTGTACTTAAATAACCAGAGTGTGACAAAAATAGAAGAAAACAGTTTTTCTTCCAACAAGGTTGTTTCCTAACCTGATAAAATGGAATAAAATATAGGTAACACAATAAATATAAATTTTATCCAGGGGCACGAATACTTTTTAGGGCAGTGAAGAGTTTCAGAAATAAAATCCATTGTTTGACCTCTAAATTTTGACAACTTAAACTTTAAAATGAAAGTTTTGTGATCATTTAAAACCCTTTCATTGTTTGTCTTGAACAAAGATCAAAACTCAAACAGCACTGAAGTAGAAATATCCAGCTGACGTTTGACGACTTGTAGAAAGTATTACAGCTAATGTAGTTAACCTGAGCAGACTCGTTTCGTATAAAACTACTGATTCCCATTTTAATGACAGTAAACCCTAAAATACAATATCTGCTCAAATAATTGCATTTCTCAAATTCCTACAACTTTAGACTGCCACCCAGCCAAGTGTTAATTGTCCGCTTTACTGGTGCTTCAATTAGTCTACTCGTGAGCCCAAATCGGCAGCATGGCATCAAAGTCACTCACTGCATTGCTCGCTGCAAAATTGTAGATCAAAGTCTTGTTGAGCTTCACAAGCTGCCTCAGCTTCAAATGAAATCTCAGGTATTGCAAGCACAGCTGACACAAGCAAGCTGTGCATCATGGGAAGGCAGCATATTTTAACACATCAACCCTTAAAACATATCTTTTTGTGGTTGTATTTATCATCAAATTGCATGTTACACAAACTGTTGGTTCCAACAACACCAGGGAGAGCCTGCACAGCCAGGTGTGATATGACATGCCAGCCATGTCACAGGCACAGTGAATCGATTGAAAGGAAATTTAAAGGTTACATCAGAGCGCCACAGAGATTTCTGCACATTTGTATGCAGCCTGAGTTATTTTTGCTTTTCATCTGGGACGGAGGCTCTTGCACTGATCACTAATCAGTGCTGCAGCACTGCACAGTTACTGAAGTAAGAAAATCAACAGACAACACCAAATGCACTGACTTTGCACTGATCAATTTCCAAAAATGTTGGGATTCAAAACATATTTCAGTGCCTTGCATAATATTCATGCCACCTATTTATTTTATTTTATTTTTACATTTTGTCAAAATTACCAACTTTAATGTATCTTATTTACGGTATATTAAATGTGACCAACTAACACAATACATAGTTGTGGATTGAAAAACAAACATAACTCATCTTTTATATTTTTAAAACTTAAAATGAGAAAATCTGGTATGCATTCTTACTTCAATGCTGGCCTGCCACTACCTTTGACTGGGCCTTTCTAACATCAATTTGCTTCAAATTAAACTATTGTATTAAAGTTTAGATGAGTTGTTCTGTTTTTTCAGATTAAATTAGACACAGGTGGACTTTATTTAGTGGCATCAGAGTCAAAAAGGGTTAGGACAAACTTTTATGATTAGAGATGCACCGATCAGATATTAATATCAGTATTGGTCCTGATATTGTAAAAAATGCTAGATCGGGTATCATGACACTGCATCTTATCCATCAGATCTATTCAGTGTAATTCTATGCTTTGTGTCATGAGTGACTTCATGCTTTATTGTTTATTTTACGTTATATTTAAAATTTCTAGTTGCGCTCTCTGAACCATTTGAAAGGAGGTTCCTTGCAGTTTATTTTTACGTTTGACCAACATAGTCAAACTGAACATTTTCACATTAGCTGTTATATTACCAGTTGCATTGACTTAACAAATTAAAGTTGGGTTGTTTTTACATGTTTGACCGTCTTTGTAAAGCAATAGTGTATTGACGTGTGCTGTACTGGTGCAAAGGTATCACATAAATGTGTAATTCAATACATTTATGTCTATGTCTAAAAAAAGAAATGTTTTAAGTAAATTCAACAAAATCTTTCTGTATCAGATTGGTATTGAGCGATATCTGTATCAGTATCGGAAGTGAAAAACGTGGATCTGTCTGTCCCTAAATAAGATTTTTTTTATTATTTCTATTTGTATTGCATTCATATCTTTGTTAGCATTCAGTTTCATTAAGCAGTTTGGTCTGCTAACAAAACGGTCTTCTGTTCTGACATAAATAAAGTGGTGATGGGTTTTTTTTTTTCCAGTATGAGCAAATCAAATATTCTTGAAGGAACGGCTGCACAGTGGTATGCAGAAAATCAGATTACTGCTGATCCACAGCAGGAACTTTTCGCTATGGCTCAGAGATTGTCCAGATTTGTCAAAAGAAAAAACAAAACAGCGGAATTCACATCTTATGAAAATAGTCTTTGGCTGCACAGTATAAGCTTGCATGGCCAATTTTCCCTCTTTCTTCACCTCCAGAAGTGTGCAGAAGCTGCTTATGTTTTGGCACTCTCTGAAAATAGCGTGATGAATATAACGGGATTGTTTTTATCATTTCTTAGATTGTGGATTGCAAAGAGGGAACTTCCAAAAGAATAAAAAAAGTTTATTACAATTATTTGCTTTCATTTCCAGGTCAAACTAGGATATAATTAGGACTCTGATACATCCTGTCTTTGGGGATTTCAAGCTCACAGAAGCTTAAATTAACTGCATGTCAGTGAGTCACCCATCAGGCTTCCAGTATGTCATGAAGATGTCTGGCATTTGATCATCTCTATTGCCTCAGCATCCTTTAAAATGTTTTATATTCAAGGCTTCTTGTGGGGGACAGAAAGATGAAAATAGTTTTCATACAGCAGGTGAATTTATTGCCGCTATCCAGCATAAAATTGTGTGAGACTTAAATGCAAGCATATAAACATGCACCCTGACCTCTCGCTGTCACGCTGGTTTAACAGGCTATTGTTCCAGCTCAGTAAACGCGGCACTCTGCCCTCATTCTGAGTGGTCGTTCTTTATCCTTGAATATCCCATGGGTTTTTACAGTAGCCCACTCTGTTCTCGTCCTACTTTCCAAAGTGCCACTCCTCCCTCCTTGTTTGTCTGTTAAACGTGACGTGCTCGCTGCCCTTTCACCGACCTCTCTGAGGTATCAGACGGCAAAGGCAGCAGAGTACCTCGGTCTGTATGCATCTGTCTTCTTTTGCTCTGGGAAATTCAATTCGCTCCTCTCGCACAAAGACTCCTGACTGACACCGACGCACCTTTCGTTTCCCATAAATCTGAGCTGTCTGGTCAGGTGCTTCAAGCATGTCATTTGTTTCACTTAGGGTGCTGTCGCCTAGCCCTCTCTCCCGTCTCTCTCCCCCGTTCTCTGCTCTTAAACAGCTTGTATCTCATAAAGGAGCCCGTGACGCAATGTCCAAGTCTAACAATACAGCAGGGGGCAGGGAGGGAAAGAGGTCCAACCTTTTTCCTCTGGCAGGTCTTCAAAACTGATAAACGAGGTATTGAATTACATATCGCTGCCACAGGATGCCAGGATGTTGGTGTTATCTTCAGCCATATTTCAGGCAACATTATTGCTAATTCAATTGATCAAATCATTGGTGATGCTATGGGCATTCAATGGGTCATAATTGAATGCACCCGATTCGGTTACACATGTGAATCTATGTCTCCCAGTGGGGCTTTAAAATTGTCTACTGAGCTTCACCCTGCAATAAAGTCAGTGAAGAGAGCTTAATAAAAGTAATTGCAGTTTAATGGATGCTACCTGCCAGATTAAGAGGAAACCGGGGTTTCATATTGCGTCGTTATTTTCCCTGAGACCTCTCCCCACTCTCTCTGGCTATATTTATTTAGTGAGGCCCCATCCAGACATGGGAAATAATCTTGTTACCAGCAAGAACACACTTTCACACGCAGTGGTCGGCCTTACGTGATCACTTGTAAACCTGTGGCTTATTGCTTTTATCCATGAGAATACCGAGCAGGCTTGCTGAGCAAGAGAATGCTTTGGTGTTCCTGTAACGGCTTTGCTGATGAATTTGTCTTGCTTTTTTTTACACGGCTTGGCTGGAGGTCTAACCAGCAACTGCACTGCTGAAGGCACTGAGAAAAGCTGAGATTGCTAGACTGCGCCTAACTCTTTCACAAGCCTATTTTTCTGCTTGTTGAGGTTTAAACTGAGGAGACGGGGTTAACGGCCAGTCTTACCTCGGACACAAATAGAGAGCTTTTAAAAATAATGCTGTACATTTAAATAGTTGTTCTAAGTTAGCTGACTTACAGTGCTTTGCAAATGTAACCATACTCCTTTAACATTTTCACAAGTAATTGTGAATTGAAAAGAAAAAGAATGACTTGTTTAAATGTTGTTGTTTTTTTTACAAATAAAAATCTGACAAGTGTGTGGTGTGTTTATATTCAGCCTCTTTTAGCCTAATATCCCAGAAAGAACACCAATACTAAACCCAACACTGCACATCACTTTACCATTCCACTTTACCAATCTTACAGTAAAACATGGTGCTGGCAGCATCATCCTGTTGGAATGCTTTACTTCAGCAAGAACAGGGAAGCCTTTCCCACTTGATGGGATGATGGATGGAGCTAAATGCAGGGCAATACTGCAGACGACTTGAGGCTGGAGCAAAGACTCACATTTCAGCATTTCAGATAACACACTTGAACATGGAGCAAACATGCATTAAAAAGTATTTCTGCCAAGACGAGACCAAACTTAAATGTGTCTGCTTAACCTTAAATACTGCAGAACCATAAATGACAATCATAGATCTGATAAGACAGTCCTGGGGCGGCAATGTCTTATTTACGTGTGAGGATGATCCAGTCAAAGTCCAGATGTAATTTCAACTGTGAATCTGTGGCAATACACAAAAAGTGATGTACACAGATGCTATCTGACTTATCTATCTGAGTTATTATGCTAAGGATGAGCAGAAATTTCTGTTTTGATATGAGCAAAGCTGAGACAGACATACCAAAAGGACCCTACACATCTGCAGCAACATGCAAAATATTGACACCGGGCGGAGATGGTTGAATACCGAATACATTCCACAATTTTCACATTTTTATCTGAAGAAAAATGTTCTAAGCCTTTTTCTTGCTCGTCTACTCACATAAAATTATAGCAAAATACAATGTTCTGATTATGCCTGTAACATTTTGTAACGGAACAAAATGTGTAAAGGTTTAGGCAACGTGAATGTTTTTGCAAGTGAACTTTCTGCCTGCTTCCTGACATTGGATTGTATGTATTAAGATCTCTATCAGATTTGTGACGATAAAATCATGCACCTGCTCTAGATTTTTGGCATGCCTGCCCTGCAGAGGAGTTCTGCTTGATGACATTCATTCCCTTCATATGTGAAAAACAGCCAGCTGTCTGATGTGCCAGAAGAGTCAGCCAGTTTGGGGGAGGGGGAGTAGGCTGTTTGTAGGCAAGTGTGAACCAGTAATAGAGCAGAGGATATCCTTATTAAATACTGGCTGCAGCTCAGACTAATCCCTCATTAAGCATTTCTAAAACGAAAAAAAACAAGGAATGTATAACTAGATGCAAACACATCCATTCACCAAATATGTACAAGTCTTAGAACCTAAGCTGACAATAAACTCTATATTACAAACTGTAGTTTCATTACTTAGCAATAAATTTACTTTTAGGATTGACTTCATGACACCTTCAGTCAGTTAATTAAGCAGATATCAAATAACTCACTTTTGCACTGAGGCAATTAGAAGACAGCCATGCAAGATTATATTTCCAGTTCCTCACCCCCGCTCTTACTATGCTGTGTTCACCCATCTGTCAATGAAGCCCAAGATGGTGGTCATTTATGTTGCTAAGCATGTATATGTGTGTTGCACAAAAAAAGAGATAAGCTTCAGCTTCCCTCTTTTCTACTTTTCTCCCCTGTGCAGTGGCAGAAGGATAACCAGACAGAGCGACAGGTGTTGTCTGCCTTAACTTCCTGGTCTTCTTTAGTGCTATGTGTATGTGCAGGTCTATGCAGGTGAATCTCTTAGGGTCCATGTTGTTGTGCATTTATCTGATGGGGTGTGTGGGTGTGTGTGGGTGTGTGTGTCTGTGTGTGTTTATCAGTTTAAAGGCAGAGTATTTCCCTTTTGAGCCAGATCCTGCAGAGCTGGCATGTTGCTTTCACAGTCAGTCTGCATTCAGACCAGCAGTCTCCTTTTATACCGTCTGTCACTTAAAGCTGAAACACATGCAGAATCCCTAACTAAGACACAACTATTACAAGATCTACATTTGGTTTGGTCAAAGTCTCATGCTGGTTTTGAGCGGGTATTAATGAAAACACATAGATGGGATAAAGTTGATATTCACAAGATTTTCCATCCATCCATCCATTTTCTGTTCACCCTTGTCCCTAATGGGGTCGGGAGGGTTGCTGGTGCCTATCTCCAGCTACATTCCAGGCGAGAGGCGGGGTACACCCTGGACAGGTCGCCAGTCTGTCGCAGGGCAACACAAAGACATACAGGACAAACAACCATGCACACACACACCGAGGGAGAATTTAGAGGGACCAATTAACCTAAAAGTTAATTGGACTGTGGGAGGAAGCCGGAGTACCCAGAGAGAACCCACGCATGCACAGGGAGAACATGCAAACTCCATGCAGAAAGACCCCGGGCCGGGAATCGAACCCAGGACCTTCTTGCTGCAAGGCAACAGTGCTACCAACTGCGCCACTGTGCAGCCCATTCACAAGATTTTCTGGAATCGTGTTTTTTATGGTCTAATAAGACTATAACTGGAGCTTTGCAATGTTATTGGGATATTCCAGATACGTGGATATATCACATCCTTTGGTTTAATTAATTCAGCAGCCCACTTTTAGATTTCTAATCTTCTAAGAGATTCAAGTGGATATTGCTGCTGTGCAATAATTGACATTGTATGCACAAATTCAGTGCATTATAAAAAGAGAAATTAATATTTTCCTTGCTCTGACAGTCCACTCCCAAAGGATCAAATGTTTGGTTTGGAGTTTCTGGAGCCAAACTTATTAACATTCAAGAAAAGAAACCTGCACTCCCCTGAGGGAGTTTTATGATCAACTTAATTTTGCTGTCTGACTTTTCATGCAAAAAGTACAGCCTGAGTCAGCAGTTTATATGTTATTAACCCGCCTCAACCTGCTTCCCTTACTCACTTATTGGTTAAATTCACATCTCCATTCACTATGTCTTAAGATAAGCTTTACTGGTTGTAGATAGTACAACTCAATTGTGATAGAGGTATGAAGATACTGCATCACTCAGAAGTGTTATATAAACATGGATAGTTAGTGAGAAGAAAATGTCTGATTAACAGTTTGTTTTTGTAATTGCTTGCAAAACAGCAACAACAAACACACTGGAGTGGGGTTTTTCAGGATCAGAACGTGGGTTTTCTCTGGGTGGGTTAGTGAGCTGTTCAAATGGAGCTGGGTGGATTTCTTGACGGCACTTGGTGCGAGCAAGAGTTTAGGCACCCCAAATGGCTTCCAGGGGATATTCAAGGATTCATCAAACATGCATGAAAGAATCAAAGCAATCCTTCAAGTATTCTTCGGCAAGTTTTATAACATGATGTAAGGCTAAAAAAAATTAACTTTACATAATACCCAACGTTTAACTACAGATGACGTCTGCTGTCACCTCTGCAGATGTTTTCTGTCCAGTTGGCTTTCTGAACCACACATAATTCAATAAGGTCTGCTGTGAAACAAGAGCAACATTTAATTTTTCCCACTTTGGTAGAGTACGTCTGCCACCAACACTGCAAGCCAGCTCAGCCCACCACACTGTTTATCTAACTCTGCCAGGACACGACACACAAAGAGGAAAATACCGTTTAATTCATTGCTAACAAAGTGGGATCTCATTCAAAGACACCAAGTGCTGGTGTTACAATGCAATGAGCTTATGAAATGATTGATTTGTTTGGTGCATCAGAATGAGACGAAATTATGTTTTATAATTTTTTCAAAAAAACTAACAATCTCAATGGCTTTGTTTCCCTAAACAAAGGTTTCATGAATCACAAGCTAAATTTTAAAGAATTTGTAATAATTTAGTGTAGGTGCGACTTCTCCTCTTAATACTGACTTTTAGAACATAACCCCATCCAAGGAGGTCCTAATGCTGGAAATATAATTTTTTTGTTTTTATGTATAGCAGAATTGGAGGCTGCAAATACCACTCAGACTTTAGTGTTTTCTGAAATAACTTTTCTAATGTTTGATGAAAATTTTAACAAATCATAAATTGTGTTTAAACAAAATTTAAATGGTGTAAAACAAAAACATTACAGTGAAGGTTTGGACAGTAAATTTTGAAATTGACACAGGACTTCACAAATGAGTTGCCACCAGAAACTGTAAAGTGTGTTGCTGATCAGCTAAATTTGTCTTTTGAATGTTGTCCTCAAAATTATGGAGCCTTTTTTAATATTAATTCATCCAAACACACATGGCTGTAACTGGGTACTTGCAAAAGTCTGTTATACCCCCACAACTGACTGATCCATGATGATGGGAAGGATAATGTTCTTGGAAAAGCTAGTTAATAGATATTCAAGTCTGAATATACACTTTGTTCATCAGACATAAATTAACTATTTTCTGTAACAAATTAGATTTACAATTGGAAGCCATGTTCTTCGCTTTTACTCACTCTAAGATAAACTGTCACTCAACTTTGTTTATACAGATGTCAGTGTGATTCAAAGGGGTCATTTTCAAATGAAAACTAATAAATGAAGGTAACATAACCACATGTTTTGATGTCACGCACACCCAGGCTAGGTTGTTAAAGTGCCCCCATGGGAACCAGTTTCTGGGTCTGTTGCCTGCTCCTAAGTGATTAACATAATTACAGCAGTCAGGGATTCGGGGGAAATGAGTGTGTGGCTTTTTCCGAAGGAGCTGCCTCACTGCTTCACTTCATCTTCAGTCACACTTATAAAGCCTCCCATCTGTTTCCTCAACACTACAACTTGCATAAGCAGGAGAAGTTCTTGTGCTCGTCTTCATGAAATGACCCAACAGATTTCTGAAGGGCTCCCACGTCTGCTGGCCTTTTTACCAGCCTGTTCCCCATCAGCCTGGTACAGTTTCTACAACCCGTTAGACCATTTACATGCTGAGCTATTTAATAATCATTACATGCTTGATGATTCCTCATATAATTGGATTTCAAAACCTCATTCAGTCTTAGTTTTCTCAAAATCAGTGGCTCAAAATCTGAAAGATGTAACCTTGGACCTTTCCATTGTCAGAGATGAAAGGAACATCACGCTGTATTGTATCGTTGCAGGGTCCAGATGTGCTTAAGCTTTACTCTTTTACAGATGTAAAAGAGTAAAGACTAGATAGTCACAATTTAAAACTTGTTAGGCTAAGTTACTTAAGGTGTTTTCATTGATCATGCTTTAAACGATTCATAAAATAGGTGTCAGCAGTGAATGTCCAAGGAAATTTCTACCTGAGCCCAGTGAACAATAGCTCAGGACAACTCTTTTTTTAAAATGTCAAAAAAGGTCTTGGACTTTGAAGAAAAATCTTTAGGAATCAAAGGTGGCCCAAAAACCAACCACAGTGTGGATCAACATCTGGCAAAAGGAATACTTTCATTTCTCAGCAGAACTTGAAGTGCATGGGTGAATGCTGTCCACAGCATTCTAACAGAGAGAGATATTTCCTCTAGGCTCTGAGCAGGCATCTATAATGCATTCCCTACATAAAGAGCCCAATCAGCAGATCCCCAGCCTGATACCTCAATCAGTTTCCCAATCTCATTTCTAATTTATTTTTACTTTACCCCAACAAACCCAGCACCGTGAAGTGCAGTTCGACATTAATCTCTCAAATCTGCAGTAGGCACTGAAGCCATTCAGGAGTAGTTTGGCATGAATCCCATTCACAATTCATTCCCTAAAAACTCCTTGAAGTGCCTTTCATTTGTCTTTTATTCAGGTTCACCTAAGCTTTATGAAGGAGCTTAAAATGGTGAATCTGTTCTGTGAGTAGGTGATGGGAATCTTAATGCCTCCCTGCTGCTGAAGCTGTACATAGAAAAGAGAATGATGGATTAGCTTTATCCCTAAAGGTTTATTGTATTTGTCAGTGGCTGTCCTGCTTTCTTTACAACTACTTTTACCATGTCAAATAAATTCATTCTTTATTGATATGTCTACGCTGGGTTATTTTTTTGTTCTTGTTATTCAGGCCCTTTTGAGCAACACTTTGACGCCAATAGCAGACAGCATTTCACACTGTTGGGGCGTGCGTGTATGTGTGGCAGCTTGTTTTTGCAATTTTCTTGACATTTTATTGTAAAAGGTCACAGCGCTTTTGAGTTTTGCATTTGTTGATTCTGTCCCCCCCCCCAAAAAAAAATCAAAGGTAACAACCATTGTGCAACTATTTTCAACTGTTTCACAGATGTGGTGTACGATCAGGGCAGACACATCATCTCTTGACTTCTCAGAATCATGTAACTGAGAAACTTGACATTTTGTAGTTTTCTTCTATATGTGACTTTACTGAGGGCTACAGCATTATATTGTTAAAGGGCTGGAAATAAAGAATTTTGAATAGTCAAACTTTTTCTATAGTCATGGCATGAGTGTCATAAATTAGAACCACCCTATGTTCCACAATTAAGCAGCAATATGATGAATGTTGCAGCAATAATGGTGAAAACATTCTTTAGTCTCTTGTGACCTCTCCTGTATAAATACACCGGCAGCAACCTTCCCACCATTAGCCATGAAACGGTAACCGCGCAGTTCCGGAAGGAGTAAAGCTGTCGTGCTCCAACCAATGTGTCCGTCATTTTCAAAATGCTTATTGGTCCCACAAAAAAGTGACAGGAACCCGGAGACTTTGCAGTTATGCTGTTAGCACATAGCAACAAGTCATAGGTGGAAGAGAGCGCACTGTCCAACACAAATAATGATCCGGCCGGAACAAGGTGCGCTAAATAATAAAACATAATTCTACGATGCTTCGAGGCAGGTACATTTTCCTTGAGGAATTTTAATAATCAAGGCACTCAAGTCATTCAAGGAATCGTTACACCCCTAGAGTGCAGTCCTAGTGGGGTCAAACTGATCCCACATGCATTTTTACAGTCTGTCAGTTTCGGGGACTGACAGACTGACAGAATACCCTGACCTCTTTCTTGTTGTCTGACCATGACATCTGCTGCACTCTTCCTGAGCATGGTGCTAAGACTGCGGGAGGATTAAGTTGCCATTACCAAATGATTGGTAGATCATTAAATATGGGAAAAATACATTAATACTGGCTATTCATGAAATACAGCCATGTAGCTAATTCAGTCTCCTTAAATAGGTGTTCTTTTAGACACTTAAATCTGTAACAGCTTGGTTTTATAACATAGAGAAGATGTTAAGGCTCTAAATATGATAGACAGCTGAGTTTCTCACAGAGTCTATGACCTTGATCTATTTTCTAACAGATGGGAATTATTTGGCGTTAAAGATTTTTCCTTTTACTGCACTCAATTTGTCTGTTTTGGTTGCACACGGATCTTGGAAACCTTCAGCTGTGGCATTATTTCAAATACTTTTCAGATTATGGATGAGTTTTAAATATCATATGACTACAGTTTGAATAAAGGAAGGAAATGATGAATTTTAGCATCAAGTTTGTGCCCCTCAACATGCTGAATATATTAATACTTGTGAGGCTGTGAGAACAAAGGGCTTTTACTGAATCATGAGGAAACGATGAATCCATAATACAAAAGAAGAGTTCTTGGATGCACTTTGATGCATGACTCCAGAGATTTGTTCCCTTGCAGACTTTATATGGCACTTGTCAAAGTGGTGCCAAGAAGCTCAGACTCTATCTCCCCTCCACTTGACATCAGCAGCAGGAGATAAAGAGAAGCTGTCGAAAGGCACTTTGGTGCACACTCTCAATCTTGTGTCCAAGTATTGTTCCATCCAACGTGTGCAGCTTTATCACTCAGCTTGGTGAGTGAACACCTGCTTGCAGAGATGAAAGGCACCCCTAGTTGAAAGTTGTCTTAGCTTCCCTAACACCGCAGACATTTTCTATCCAACCAAGTTGCAGATGAGTGGGAGACTGCAGTGACTGAAACTTGTTAAAGCGTGCTAATGCTTTTGTTTTTCCCTCTGAGGTGCATCAGGAGGCAGGAACCGGAGAGGAAGTAGGGCACAGTAAAGTAGACATCAAGGTGGAGCTGCTTGCTCCTTTGCGGGCCAGTGCTTGCGTACGAGTAGCCCTCGGGCAGTTTTTCAGAATCTGATTATTGTAAACGGATTTTCAACACTGCATGACACAGATTCATCGTCAGCTCTCTCTGAGTCTGCAAATTTACATGGGTATACGTGTGGGTGTTTGTGTGCATCTTAGCCTAGGTTGTCCTTAATTTAACAAATAAAGCATGACATGTCTGACACAGTTTTCCTTGCATTTCTTCCAGGAATCGTCTTCTTCTGAGGTTGAGACTTCTGAGAAATGAGCTGCCAATGTAAGTCCCTTGGCTGACCTCAGGACTTAGCTGGTAATGTTGCTTTTAATTTCATTAAACTGACTAAGAGGTATAATTGAGTACACAAATGCGTACGTGTGCAGTAGAGATGCAATTCTGAACCTCTAACCTTTATTTTACTTCACTTCACCACCCACCAGAGACAGCACTCATCTCCAACACAATTCATCAGAAGCTAATTTTTATTCTCAGCAAACGCCAATGCTCTGTCAAAGCAGGACTCAATCATGAAGACGTATAATTCATATTTCAAACACAAGTCTTCCACTCTATGTTATTCTATGGACGTCTTGCGACTGATGGTTTAGGTTTGTCATTCCGAGTGCAACCAAGGCTTAGGGTGTTATCAATAATGAATGAGGATGTGGAAGTTTTCACTGGATTTTTCCAAACTCTGATATGCTTCCATTAAAAGCTTGGGTAGAGCGGTTCCCTGAATGCCTGGAAAGTGGTGCAGTCCTGCTCATTGTAATGATAAGATGATGCAATCCTCAGAGATAACCATACGGCCTGAAAGTTTTATGAGAATTTAGTTTTCCCTTCATACGTTTTCAACTGAGGTTTCTGTAGTAGAAACTCCAGTTTTGATAGTGCATAGGTAGTGTACTCAAATCCCCTTCAGCTTGGACTACTGGGCTGCACTCTAAACATTGCTGAACTAAAAAAAAAAGCAACATCCTATTTTGAGATCTTTTGGTAACCCAGTCCTGAGTCATACACCCACATAGTCAATCAATCAATCAATTGTGTTTGATTATGGGTATGACCTAGCATCCTGAGTAAGTCTGCAACCCAAAAGGTGGTTTTAAGTGTCTAATATCTAAAATGTATAGGATTTATTTTGGATTTTATGAATTGAGGTTACAGCAATGTTATTGCCAGTAATAGTTCTTGTTCCTTTAAATAAATACAGTTTTGTATGAATAATTCTTACTCGTGATTTAAAATTATTTTTATTTACACAAGAAGTTTGTATTTATTACACTTTTAAAATTATTGCCTGTCAATACTGACTTTATGTTCAGTTCTTTGATCAAAGTGTGAATGTTGGCTATAGCTAGCATTAGTTCATGCTTACTATTTAGCAAATATGAGGACTTTCTGTTGTCATCCTCAAAGTAGGGATATGTGCTCCTTGGCTCATAGGTGTCCATTATAGTCAGATCCTGCTTTTCTGTTTCTGATGCTAAAGAATCATATATTGTACTCTACAGACAGTTTGCAGCTTTGCAACAGTTTGGAGACGTGGACATCTCCAAACTCTTTGATGCTTGTATTTACCCAGACAGCAAAAATTATCTGGGCCAAACATCGGTGAGCATTTGGCTCAGATCCATCAGCAGTCCTGGGCCTGAGTCTTTTTTCTTCCGATTCCCCAGATACCAGTGTGGGTTAGGTTGATGTGGTGGAGATAAATAGCAATATATTTCTTTCAAACTTTCATCTTATTAGCTGAAATCAATAAGAAACGTGCATTAATCCCAATGAAGCCTGGCATGTTAATTAGCTGTGAGTTTACAGCTAATTTGAAACATCTCAGATTTTCTCTGTAAATAAGCTGAATTTAAATGCAAAGTTTGCCTTTTTAAAACTTCAGAAACTATTGAAAGCATGTGCTAATTTATTTATGATTTCTTACATATATATATAAAAAAACAAAAATCAGTATTTTCTCAGCAACTTATGTGGTTTTTTAAATCTTTTTTCTCCATTTTTGCTTTTGTGACTTGTTCATAATTCTCTCGTGGTGCTTTGCTCTGGTTTGTTCTAACTTTTCAACTTCTTTTTGCATGAAAAACATTCATTTTTATTGGGTTGTGTACACTTCTTCTACTTACTGTGCACTTACTCCTCCTTTATCACATATACAAATGGGGGCATTAGTATATAAATGAAGCTGACATTTGTACACTCTTCGGTTTGAACAGAAACTACTGCCCTCTCATGTGTGCTCATGTTCCCTGTTTTTCTCGACAATCATGGGCACTACCAGCTGTGATGCTGCAGTTTGGAGATAACAGGAAGCTCCAGTAACTGGTCTCCAGTTCTTTCCCCCGGGTGGAAGATGAGAGCAGCCGTCACGCTCACAATAGGACATGCTAGAGGTGTTAGAATTGGATCTGGGGGTTTCATTTGATGCTTGTTTTTGTACAGTGGCTCTGCACAACGGGAGCTTGATAACGCATTAATCATACACTGTAAAAAAAAACGGCCTCATTTTACGGTAAAAAACTGGCAGCTGAGTTGCCAGAAGTTTACCGTCTTTATACGGTAAAAGTCTGGCAACCAAAACTGCCAGTTTTTTACCGTATTTCTAAAATACGGTAAAATTCTGGCAACCAAAGCTGCCAGTTTTTTACCGTATTTCTAAAATACGGTAAAATTCTGGCAACCACAGCTGCCAGTTTTTTACCGTATTTGCTAAATGCAGGATTTTACCGTATTTTTGAAATACGGTAAAATTCTGGCAACCACAGCTGCCAGTTTTTTACCGTATTTGCTAAATGCAGGATTTTACCGTATTTTTAAAATACGGTAAAATTCTGGCAACCACAGCTGCCAGTTTGTCACCGTATTTTGTAAATGCAGGATTTTACCGTATTTTTAATATACGGTAAAATACCGTACTTCCTAAAATATTTTAAAAAAAATAAAATGTGGTTTTGCCGTAGTAAATACGGTCATGCTGACTGAGGCATAATATCTACATGAGTGAAAAACACATCCAGACTGTATGATATATTGACATTTTATTGTAAACCCTCCCCCCCAAAAAAAACTTATGGTAAATTACTGGTCTCTGTTCCTACCAGAATTTTACCATACAAATTATAGTACAACAACCAAGGAAGTGTAACTTGTCAAGCATTTCTATACAGAAAGTTATAAAGAAAATAATTTCTAATTAAACAAAAATACAGATTACGAGTAATCCACTTAAAGAAACAATTTCTATTTAAAAAGTCAAGTTAAAAAAAGAACTGATTCTATTTTATGTCCAGTTTCCTCACGGTATTACTGAGATCTGGAAAACAAAAACAAAACAAACAGTATGTGTCCACATAAGAGATAACATATTGTAGAAGACAAAATGGTGATAAAAGGATTCTTGTTCTGGGTTGAGAGTCACAAGTCGCTGAGATCAGACGTTGCTCAGGATGGTTGTAGTCTTCCCAGTCACAGGTTGAAATTGAGACTCGCATGTTGTCAATCGGGTGTTTCCTCTCTGCTGGAAAACAAAAAGAAAAAGTTAGAAAGATGCACTACATGAACATCTTATTCGCTTAAATGTTTGTTTCACCTTTGTTGACTTGCATATGGACACAGGTACTTCAACCAGGTGGTGTGATCATTTCTGACTGAAAATTCAGTAGTTAAACCTTTGTTTGTTGTCAACAGGTGTGATCCTCTGGTCTGCAACCAGACAAAATACACAAACAAAAAACAAATAAAAACAAATATAACTGTTTTAGGCAATTTATGAAATAGATACTCACCATTTATCTGAGTCTCATGAAGGCCAATAGGTTGTCTTCAACCATTTATGTAAGTTACATTTCCTGCAAGCTAGCAGAAACAAAGCTGTAAATGTGAACACTTTTCATACAGGCAAACAAATTGATACAGCTGAGACAATTTATGCTAGGTTAGTTTTTCTCAGTCACTTTTGGTGCATTTCTCGAGTCATTGTTGGCATTTACAAAACAGTAAGCGCATTTCTCAAAACAATTTGTAGAAACAGGAAAAATAGCATTTGTTTGCTTTCAAAATCCTTAGTTCAGCTCTTAAAATCCTGTCTGTTAACATATCAGTGACTCAAAATAATAAGTTATAGTCTCTCTATGTACAGATAAGACAGTCAAATCGATTAGTCATGAGAAGAGACTACAAAAGGATCATTTACGCCAGTGTTTCTCAACCCTGGTCCTCAACGCCCCCCTGCTCTGCATGTTTTAGATGTGCCTCTACTCCAGAACAGCTGATTCAAATGATTGGATGACAATCAAGTACTGCAGAAGCTTGTTAATCATCCAGAGATACAATTCAGGTGTGTGGCAGAAGGGAAATACCTAAACCTGCAGGACAGGGTGACGCTGAAGACCAGGATTGAGAAACACTGATTTATGCTTTTGCTATAATTTATTCATGGACCATGCCATGGTGATTCAGAAAGAAAAAGACAGAAATGCAGAGAACAAAAAAAGTAGAAAAGGAGCCACAGGACAATCTCCTCAAGGAAAACTGTACAGTGCTGTAGAAATTACATTACATTTTAATTTCCATAGTCACTTTGTTCCTTAACTCCACTGAGGAATCTTTTTTCCTCAGTGGGGTTAAGGAATGAACAGTAGGGTGGGAGGACCTCCATCAGCATCATGTTGTGGGTCTCAGCCATGTCCTGATGTTGGACTGATGGAAACTGGCAGATGTCCTCAGCCTCTTCTGACTCTTCTTCTGCTTTCCTCCCAACTATTTCCTCCTCAGCCTCACTCCTCTTCTTCTCTCTGGCTGTTCACTCTGCCCAGATACTTGTTCATCAGTTCTCAGACATGTAACATTGTGTTGTGTTCTGACTATATAGAGCATAATGTTGCCAACTGATGGTTCACAAGATGCACCTCCAATCTGTTTCAGAAAACTGGTTGATCGTTGGTTGAGCTAATGGTTCATACACTGACCTGTTAGAGAAACTCAGGACTCACTTGGGAGCAATTTACCAATTCAGGACAGATTTAGAAAATAATAGAATATAAATTAATTAATATATGATTCACATTATGACAACTTTAAGACTTATGCATGTTAAGACTTACACAATGAACTGATGCTATTTTGGAAGTTGAGAATTCAACACAGACACGTTGTTGTCCTGTTGTCCTCATTTTCTGTATACACCCTTTATCCTCCGGGTCAAAATGACCCGTCTTCAATAAACCCCCAATATAAGCAGCTTAATTGAATTTTAAACACCAAATTCTATCTTGTATATTGTCACTCACCACAAAATGTGTGAATACTTGACTTTTCCCTCTCCACTTGAATTTCTATAGCTTAAGAAAAAAAATGTGCAAAATGAGTTTCGAATGCATTTTTATTCATCACAGTGACTAATTTTCTTTTACTTTTCTCCAGTGAACAAGAGGATGTACAATACAAAAATATGAAAAATAACATAACCCATTCAACTAATTGGCACATGTAGGGCAGTATGCAAGTGCACAGCCTTTGCAGATATATTTCTTACACCTGCAGCACACAGTATGTGTTTTACAGTCTGAGGGCAGAACTGACATCTCTTCCTCTTACTTGGCTTAGCTGAGGAAGTGGCTGTGGTAGATGGATCCTCAGGTTGATCAGGAGCTGCTGCACTCTGAATAGCTTTCACAACCGCTGCTGAGGCTTCTGTGTGGGGGACATGCTTCCTTCTTTCAATGAGTGGAGTTACAAGTGCCTTTCCTAGCTGCTCCAGGAACACCCTCTTCTTGTTGTGCTTATGAGACATCCAGGTTGGGTTGATCTCTATCCAAATCACAAAGGCATTGTAGGAGGACACATCAATGATGTTGTGGAAGATGACCAGGGGCCAGCGGGCAGTCATTCTTCTGCAGCTATATGCTCCAATCACCTTATCTAGGTTGTCCACACCTCCTTTGTTTCGGTTTTATTCCAGGATGATGATTGGCTTCCTGTCCTCACGGTCACTAATGTCGCCGTCTTTGTGCAGTGTGCTCAGAAGAACTACATTCTTGTTTTTCTTTGGGAGGTAGGAAACTAGAGTGGTGGTGGGTGTGAAGGCAAACTTTGAGGAGAAGACCTCTCTCTCCTTTGACCCAAGCAGTGCAGGTGGGAGCTCAGGCTTGTTCTTTTGAACTGTACCAACCATGGTGATCTTCCTCTTCAGGAGCTGCTGTCCGAGTTCATAAGAGTTGAAGAAATTGTCACATGTCACATTGTGACCCCTCAGTCCCTCTGTCACATCAAGCACAACTCGCAACCCCTGGTTCTTCTCTGGGCATCCACTGGTTGACCTCCCAGTATAGACTTGCATTTTCCAAGCATAGCTTGATTCAGAAGCCACCCATGACTTGATCCCATATTTTGCTGGCTTGCTGGGCATATACTGCCGGAAAGGACAACAACCTTTGGACAAAAGACATTAGCATCAGTGATTAGTATCAGTGTCACAGAAAACAGTCAAAGAAATCAATAGTGAAAATCACTTTTATTACAAATATGAAAACAGATTACCTCTAAATGGAACCAGTTGCTCATCCACTGTTACATCAGGCTCTGGATTGTAGAGGTAGGGCAACCGCTCCACCCACTTGTCCCATACCTCTCTTATGGCTGCAAGTTTGTCTGTCATACGTCTTGCTGGTCTTGATTCACGGTCATCAAATCGCATCAGTCTTGAGTAGGTGTGAAAGAGTTTGACTGGCATTGTGGCTCGGAAAATTGGCCTTCCACTCTCTGCTCACTTCTGCTACTGATTGATCTGAGACACAACTAAAACTTTGTAACATTTTATGGTTTGTAAATAACTCTGTGACCTTGATTTCAACTCCATTTGCCTCACGGGTCATTTTGACCTGAAGACCATCTTTGTACCTTTTTTTGTACAGCTTACATGGAAATGAGAATAAAAGCAACACTGAACTTTTTCTATTGTCTGGGCCAATCTAGGAAAAGTCTTAAAATCTCAAGTTAAAAAAATTACATTTAGGGGATTGTTTGGGGGGGGGGGGGGTTTAACACAGTGGCGGGTCATTTTGACCCGAGGACAACAGGAGGGTTAACATATTTTGATCAAGACGATAAAAGCAAATTACAATTATAAAAGCATAGAAGTGTACATAACCAGCTACATGATGTACAAAAGCAAAACTTGCAAAACAAATTTGTTGATGTGCAGAAGTGACACAGTAATTTGAAGATTGAACAGGTAGTTTTAAGAATTTCAATTCTGTTCTGAGAGATGCACCCAAACTGAGAAAAGCTGTAAAATATTAATATTTAAATTCTCTTATCTTCAAATCCTTCAACTGTCATGGACCCAGTGACTTTAGTGCAAGTATTTTGGGTGTGAGAGTCAAGAGGTCAAAGGAAAATATTAAATAATATCTCTGATGCCAAGCTTTATACTTCTAAGTATTACCAAAGTATTGAAACAAAAGCTAACATGTTCTTCAGAGATTTAACTTGCATGCATGAACATTTCACACTCAAAGTAATTCAAATTAATTATTGAACCAAACTTGGAAAAAGTTGCTTCTGCCATTAACAATAACTTTAAGCACATGTAGTCTGAAGTAGACCAGAAATATAATCTATGCAGCCGTTCCTACAGAAACATTAATGGAAGTGTTGCATCTGTGAAGATTAAATGTTCCATATAGTAAAAATATCTAGCTGCAGTGCATGTACATAAACAGCATGGCTCAGAAACTACACATTTCTTTGTCAGTTGGTTAAAGTTAGCTAACTTCAGTTGAAACCGTGAAAGGGACTCACCTGTGATGTGTTGCCCTTCTCCTCCTGAACGTGCAAAAATAGCAGAAATTTGATTTCAAAGACAGTAGCAGCATCTTGACAAGGACCAGGCCTACTGGGCTCTCAGCACCCTAGTTAGCAACCTTAGTTAGCACAGTGACTTTACTGTGTTGAGTTCAGGACACCACTACAGGAACAGAGTTAAAAGAATCTTGCTGCTGATGCTGAAGGATCAAGCAGCAATGCAAACTAGATAATTATTTGTTTACATGACAAATAACAGTCTCCATTTACTGTAAACCCTACTATTTATCACAATTACAAAATGAAAAACTCTCTAGACCAGGGGTCCCCAAACTACGGCCTGCGTCATTTGGTCTGGCAATGCCGGATCTGGCCCGCCTCCTCATACCAGAGAGCATTCAGTGTATTTTTTCATATATTGTATTTTCTGGTTTGTGGATTTCTCTTCAACCACCAGGGGGCTCTTGAGCAGATGTTAAACTAACTTTCCCTCAAATATATACTAGTCAGTCCCAGTCACCGTTTCACTCACGGTTTTTTCCATTTCCATTCTGGGTAAAAATCTATCTAAAAGCGACCGCGAATGTGTCGTAGTCAGCAACCCCCCCCCCCCCCCCCCCCCCCCGTCGACAGTTTCAAAGACAGAACAGCCCCCCCCCCCCCCCCCCCCCCGCCGACAATAAGTTTCTAAGGTATCTTTCTCCAAAAACTAAGACCGGCCCCCGAGCAGAGAAAGGAACAGCTATGTGGCCCTCGCAGGAAAAAGTTTGGGGACCCCTGCTCTAGACTATTCTCTACTAATAGCACAATATTCAAAACCAAGTGTGGGATTTGTGAAACTTCAATGATGGGTGACTTTACAACTTGTATGATTTTGGATAACACTAGAATTGTTCTTTATTGAAGTTTCACAAATCAGATAAAGGTTTTACAAATCCCACACTTGGTTTTAAATATTCTGATATGAGTTGAGAATAATCTAGTCCAGATTTGAAGAGTCTAGGTGTTGTAGTTTTTTAGCTAGAGTAAATTAAAGATGCTGATTGCAGTGAAAAATTAGGTGGAATTGCCCTTTAGCCATTTCCCAAATTGGAAGCAGCAATTGGAAACCAACTTCAGCTTCATTCAAGCAAGAGGGGCTAACATACAGTTCTCTTAATGTTAATGATCAAATGCTCTCATAAATGATGGTGGCGTTGGCTGTAGGAGTTTGCTTTGCAATCGGTGGATCGCCAGATCGATGCCTGGTCTACTGCTGAGATTTCAGTTTGGTGTATTAAAGGCATTATTAAAAAAGAAACCAAAATATCACACCAGCATTCTGTTCTTTGTAAAAAATTATTTTGCAGTCTTGTTTACGCTTTTACATTGTAGATCTAAACATCAGCAAAATTTGTAATTTTGGCTGATTGCTACTGTTAAGTTTAGGGTAATTAACTGCTGGCAATATTACAATTTTTTAAGAACTTTACAATTACTTATATTTTTACACTATATTTCTGTATTTTCTACATTCGTGACTGTCACAATTATTTAGGATATATGTTTATTCAGTTATGATAATGCCATGTATTTTCTACGGCAGTATAATGCTGTGAATATTCTGGTCAGTAACTGCTGGCATTTTACAATTTCTTACCATAAATTTACTGCCTTTCTTTGCAGTTTCGACTTACGGTAGTTCCATGTAATTTCTACGGTAATGCAATGTTTTTGGGTACGACGGTCAAAAACTGTTGGTCTTTTACCATTTCTTACCGTAAATTTACTGACTTTCTTTGCAGTTTCGACTTACGGTAGTTCCATGTAATTTCTACGGTAATGCAATGTTTTTGGATACGACGGTCAAAAACTGTTGGTTTTTTACAGTTTTGTACCGTAAATTTACTGACTTTTTTTACAGTGTACAATATCCTGTGCTGCAGGTTAATTTCATACTTTACTTTTCAGGTCAAAGTGAGACAAGTAGCATTTACCCAGGGTTGATCGGATCAATGAAAGCACAGACGGAAAGGAAGCGCCCTCAATAATGATGCAACATTACAATCAAAGCTGAGGTCTTTCTGAATCAGAGTGCTGAAAAGAAAGTTGGCCAAAGCCAGATGGCTGTGAGTGATTATTCTTTTCTTGGTTTCTTCACACTAAGAGAATGAGACCTGGGCAATTCCCCTGAATCACAGTGGACAGCATCTTCTGTTTCCTCCTGTTTTGTCTGTTGCGGTATAAAGTGTTTTTCCTGTTACGTTACAAAAGCTGTCAAGAGTGAAGCGGTAAAAAGTAAAACTGGAAACATGCTTTGTGTTAGAGTGCACTCATAATCCAAACAATTACTCATGGTGAACATGGTGGTTTATCATTGTATTCTCTGTATTAAAATTAAAATGGAAGCTCCATTTTACTTTGTATTGTTTGATGCTTCATGATCCTAAACCATCACTAAGCTGCATTAATCATTTAAGGGGCACTACCAGATTTAATCATTCACACCAGCTCTTTTTACTTGACTTTAATTGAATTCTGACTTGTTTGCCTATAAATTTTGGTTTGTTTGCAGAGGGGTTAATGTGCAAGCAAACTGTGATGCAGAACTCTGGCTCAACTATGAAACTAGGTCTCAGTTTGGTTGAAGTGAACTCTAGCACAGTTTGAATGCATATGCGAATGCCAAGTGGACCGGAGGCCACTCCAAAAGCAGGAAGTGAACAATAGCGCAGGGCATTCTGGATAAATACAACTTAAACAAAGGCGTGAGTCTAACGCTAGAGGACTTGCTTGTGTGTTGTTGTTTTTTTTGCCAAAGACAAAAGAGAAAACCTACAACCTCTAATATCTGACGCCATTCTTTCTTTAGTTTGGATTTTGCGAAGAACCTCTTCAGAAGTTTTTGTGTCATTTCCTTTAGAGATTCTTGGTGCAGCATCACAACAGGCGACAGGGTGGACAAGTTTTTCAATTAGTGTGGATTGTTTGACAGTGCAGTGTGAAAGCGAACCACACTGGCTGAAAATAACAGATGTTGACATTTTGACCCCCACCGAGTCTACTGAACTGTCAGTGGGTTTCTGCTTCTCCTCCAGAATTACTTTGGGTCTATTGGCTGTGTTTGTCAAAATTTCTATCTTTGTTCAGATTATCAGTGGCTGGAGTCTTTGCATTTTTAGTGCATAGTGCTGATGTTTGGCCCTTTAGACATGGTTTTCATAACATAACCCTACTTTAAACCTCTCCACAGCTTTACTCCTGAGCTGCTTGCTGTGTTAGTGATGCTGTTAGATCTTCTGTTGCCTTCACAGGGGTACATAGATTCTATTTACTACTCAGCTCTTTGCACAAAGTTATAAATTACTGTGCAGGAGATATTGATCACAACAGATAAAGTGCATCAAAACATGCACATAATAGCTAAATAGATATAAAAGGTTAAATAAGGACAAGTACAAGACAACAGATATAGGTAAGTACTGATGCCACAATAAAAAAAAAGTGAAACACTAGACCAAATACATAGGTTAGTCATATTAATATATTAAATAGATTTAACTGTTTTAAAAAGTCCAACAAGTCAAACACGAGTGAAGACAAAGATCCCCAGGCTATAGCCTGAAAGGTTTGATCTGCTTTAGATATGAGTGTTTTATTCCCCTGCACAGGGACATATTGCACTTTTCATGCAGCAGCCTTGGTGATATTAAATTAAAATCTCTGAGAAAGTTCATCAGCACTGAGTTAGAATCTCTGTAACGCTAGCTTTCCAGAATGTCACTGCTTTTTTTTTTCTGATTTTGCCAATCTAAATAAGCCAGGTCTGCGCTCCTGTTACAGAATCTATCTTCTCTGAACCCTTTGCACGTTTGACAGTCAATGAAACAAGTTGCAGTAGCAAAACTTGCACAATTTCCTCAACTATTTTGCTTGCAAGGCAAAGGATTATGTGTCTGAAAAGCAGATAAAACACTGCAAAATGTACATTGAGTGATGCTGTCTTTAAACTGGACATGCCTGTTGCTTTACTCAGATTAAAGACAGCAAGTTAGATATAGAATAATTGGCCTATTTTTGTGTTTTTATTCTGTATATTGAGTCAGTAACATTCAAGCCCTGGGGGAGTGAGTCAAATCCACAAGTCCACGGGTACTGACACATAAATAGAACCTCTTCACCTACCCAGAAGGAAGTAGCAGCTATTATGATGCTCTACTTTCAGACTGTTTACTTCATCATGAAGAAGGATCAATGTATGCATTTTAAAGAATGAGAAAACAGATGGTTCGGAAAGCAAGTTAGAATTTAACCAAAGTATCACTTTGTGATGATGTCAGATCTAATGGCATTTTCAACAGATTGACCGAGGCACACAATTCCAAAGTTGCGCTGTGATATCTGAACCTTATGACAATTTGATAACTGACTGAAAGACGTGGATGACAGACTTTTGTCCCCTCTGGTTAAACTGCAATTGCTGTGGTAACTCATTTCAGTTTCTATCTAAAGACAATATTGTCTAAAAATGTCACTAGGTTACTTTGGGTCATTATAAAATATCTGCAAAACAACAGCTTCCCTTTCAGTGTGGCTCTCATTAGCCTACATATATTCTAAAACTGCAAACATTGACATTTTTACTGTGAGGAAATTGGCATTTTGAAGTTCACCAGCAACCCCCTTTTTTGGCATTACTTTCCAATTGTTATTGTTTTGTCGCTTGCAAGCAGACTAGATTAGGATCTTCAAAATAAATCACTGTTTATGCCCTAAAAGTTTGATCAAATCTTTTCAAACCAGGATTTTGACATGCATGCTTTAAAGCTTGACTGATATACTTTAATTCTTTATAATATGTTCTGTTATTTGTATAGTTAGATCTAAAAAAGTTTGTAAAAACTCAAGATTTAATAGTGCCGGCATTTTATATGTGCTTTAACTCTAATTAAGTTAAGTTAACCGCTGGCATTTTTGGCGGTTACAGTTCTTCATGATAAAACTTTTTCAAATTAATGTCCTCCTATCAGTGGATTTTTTTTTTCCGACTCGAGCAAAATCATACGAGCTACCTTGTGACAAAACTTTTAAACTTAAGAACTTTATTACAATCTTTAATAAATGGAAAACTGAATCATGTTGAACAGAACATTTATTGTTCAACTTTCACATTTATAAAATGTGCCAACGTACACTTCAGTGTAGGCATTAACAGAGGAATATGATCTGTGGTGTAAAGTTGTCTTTGTGCATGTTACTCATAGTGAGTCACAATGCCCTTTGATTAGTGATTGATGATTGATTTTGGACATAATTTATGGAGAAAAAATGTTTTCTGTTTTATATTCTCAGGTGTTCGCCTTTACAAAGAACCGTCTTCAAAAAAAACTCATTATAGACAATCAGAATAGATTTTGGGGGAAGGAATATAATCCAGGTACGTTAATAGGTACTGAGTTTCAGCCTGAATACAAGTTACTCTTCACATTAAAAATGTGAATGTGAAAACATCTTCAGGTGTCTTGTACCTGAAGATGTTCTCATATTGAGTTGTTTACTGCTAGGCTAAGCTAACACTCACATGTACTCTCTATCTTGACATTGTGAGATATTTCAATGTGATTAGAGAAAATTACGTTCTGCTTTATTAACTAAGTTCTTTGCCTCGACCAATGTTAAATATAAAGGCTGGTGGTAAAGATTTCCCTGAGCCCATCATGCAGCTACATACAGTACATACATGATACATATCTCTTTGCTACATGTATGTTAAGTTAACAGATATGCACCAGAGTATTACTGTGATGTCCCTGTTAGGATTTTGACACATGAATGCATCTCTGACCTACATGGCATCAACTGAGAACCCTTTTCCATATGCCTCACCCTCTAGTGACCCTTCCCATTCCAACAGGAAGGAAGTGACTTGTCTTAGACCGAGGGCTAGTGGCCGATTTGTGTGTCAAGCCAAGGACGTTTTTGAGTTGGAAGGGTTTAAAGCTTATCCTGGTGGGATTTATGTCTGTGCAGCGGTTGATCATAAAAGACCGCAGCTCTATGCTGACACATGTGCTGTGCAGCAGCTGTCAGGCAGAACAGGCTTCCACAAAGATAATTACATAATTTTGTCAAGGTTTTATTTTTATTGAATAAAAATGTGTCCAAACCATTAAATTTCCATGCAGATTTTTTTTTTCTGTTTTCTTTTACCTTGTATTAGCAGCATTTTCTAAATAAACTTTCAGCTCTGCTTAGATGGTGTGAACTGAAATCAAAGAGATGTTTCAAGTGAAGGCTGCAGTATAATGCTTGGATTGTTTGGTTTCTGAAATAGATCCTTGATTTGTAGGAGAGGTATCTCTGTGAGAACAATGTTCATATGCTGTCTTTGTGCTGGAAAAATAATCTTAACATACATGCATTAACATAAAGCAGGCTTTTGCCTGAGTGTGGGCATGTACGTCTCTCTGTCTGCTTGCATTAGTCATTTCAATTTGCCCGGAAACTACAGACAGTGGCCACAGCTGTAGCACACAACCCTCCCTGCCCCTCACTGTGCACAGCAGTCAGTGAGAGACGCCCTTTTTCTTATTCCCACATGTGAAATCATCATAAAATATCACGGATATATTACTGGGCATAAAGCTACCGTTCAGTCCATGTGGCATCAAGTTATCATTAATCTTTGGTATTTTAGTACAAAATGTCTTACCAGGAGATAATTTTTCGATACTTTGCATAGGCCTGCATATGGAAGTGAACAAATGGATCAGTCAAACTGAGGGGATCCCCCTATAAAAATGAACACATTGTAAATCTACATCCTTTTTTTTCTATCATGTCCCTTTCCAGCTATCTATAGTGTTAGCAGGATTGCTTAGAGCCTACAATTTCTGTCGTATAACCTGCATTAAATTGATCTGCATGTGTGAAAATTTTTACTTGGGACACTTGAATTAGATTAAAGCTGAATTTAGTCCACAAACTATTGCAATGTCAATGTCAAAGTCCAGATCGCAACCTATAATTGGACCATTTTTGTGGAATCTTTTCAGAAACAAATGTCTCCAATCCTCATGTAATTAAACCAACATTAAAAAATGTTGTACTTAGTTTTTGATGGTCTGTCTTTTCACTTTGACTTCATGTTTGTTCAGTAAATAGTGACAATGCCAGACCTGTTGTGCTCTTGTGCATAAGTAAACTGGATGGATTTTTTTAACTTCCCCCCATGAAAAGCTAGAATGAAAGTCTATTATTACTATTGTTGACAGTTGTACTAAATTAAAGTAGCAGGCCATTGACATTGCATCAACATACTTTGTTCTTCCCCCTTTTACTAATCCATGTATAAGAAACAGTTAAAAAGGCACAATTATCCACTGATAGTCCATGTGTAGCTCAAAAACAGTTTATTATTTTATCCACAGTTTTAATATCTCAGGCTACATCTATTTTATCAGTTTTTTTCAAGTTAACCAATGGAAGGACTGCAGCTGGAAAACAATTATTTTATTGCCTGTAAAATGCCTGCATTGTTTAATTAATATCCAGCTGATACATTCATCTACAAAACAAAAGTTAATTTGTTTTATTTTTCACACAAGTCAGAATTTGCTCATCAAACGGAGCACAAAAATAGTCACGAATGTGCACCACGTTTCTTTAATGTGCACATTTGAAATCCAGGAATAGTTTGGAGGACATGGAAAGTTCCATCATTGCCTTTGTGAGCAGTGAAGTGGTGCCACTGTCTTCCACTGACTTCCTATCTGGCTCACAGTCTTCAGAGATGGGCTAAAATGAGTGGGTCATCTATCACAACAGAGGGGAGAGTGATAAATTTATAGCTGTGAAAATAGGCCAGAGCACGGCACTGATGGAATAGATAGAGTGTAATTAGGACAAGGTTAGGCTGCGTTACACACACATACATGCACCCACACACACATGCAGTTCCGTATGGTGATGTGGCACACATGCATTTAGGTTTCCACTTATATGCCACTGTCACCTGAAGACACTCTGCTCTTAGTGCCATTCAGTGGGTGGTTTTATTTCACCCAAACCTACTCAGGATGGCTAACTCCCTTCATTTAGACACTCAAACTACTTCTGGGTTGAAAATATAGGATCAAACTGAATAAAAGCTTAATTTAACCCACCCTTGTTAATAAAAATATGCAAAAAATATTAAAAATTCCACTCATCGCCGTTTAACTCTTCCCTGTGTTCCTCTTTTTCTCTTCTTTCTGTTTTTGCTCTCCATTATGCTTTTCCAGCTTCACCTCGGTGCACAGTTTACAACACATTTACTCATTTTCACACCTCTTCTTTCCTCTCAGATCTGTTTCATTTCCTCTGCTGTCAAACACCACACCTTACAAGCTTCCCGCCCCCTCCTGATTCTTCCTTCCCTATCCTCCTTTCCCATAGTGTGCAAGCATTCATCTGCCATGCATCACACACGGCCTTTCAACACAGCACACAGGCATATGCGGAGCCACCCCCTGTCTTCTAGGGCAGAGCTGTAAGCCTATGGACCAGATGGACTCAGGACTGGCTGAGCCTTGCTGCCTCTCTCCGACAAATTGCCTGAATGTATACCGTTGCTCAGATGAGAGGACGATGTCCTTTGCACAGTCTCTTATCTAATTCTGGCCACCCACTGGCGTGCCATTATAGAAGCTGGCAGCTGGCTTGAAAATCTGTACGCTTAAATAGTGGCAACATGAAGCGTCTGGTACAAAATCTAAGAATGGGTTGTAATATACCCGGGATGGATCCGTTTGGAAATAATGACTCTCATTTTGTCTTGGAACAGAAAATCAAGTTGAATTCCAATTTAAGCTGTGCTTTGAAAAATGTAACATGACAAAATATCTTATATCATATCTGATTGGAAGTTTTTAAATAACTGCAAGGAAGACCCCCTGTAATGATGAAGAGTTAATAAATGTGAGATGCCAACATTATTATTGAGGATTTTGAACATTTAACTACACAATTGAATTGTTTGCTAATGTTTAACGTTGTTGTAGCTTTGTAGTTATCTGAATAAGTTAGCGATTGAATTTGCTGATATATTTAGATTTCTGATGTAGCATCATAAAAACTTTCTATCTTTACATCAGGTTTTGTGTTTGCTTTCCATGACGACAGCTTCTGATTTTTTTATAGTTAACCCCCCACCTAACCTTCCCACTCCCTCTTTCCCTTGGTAATTAATTTACTTACTGGCTGGCATATTTCATTAAAGGATGGGACATGATATGGCATCAATTGTAACAGTAGTTTTGAAATTAAACATATATTTTTCAGTATCTCTTTGAAAGATACGCCCTTCAAAATACCCCTTTTTACATCTAACAACAAATTACTGACCCAAAACAATATACTCTGTGCTATCTCGCTGTTCCAAAACAGCAGACTGTGAAAAATGCACATACCACTGATCATTTAAAAACCTTTTCCACATACTATACCACATTGAGCTGAAAAATTAACATATTAAAGAGAAAAATATTTATTCATAAAAAGCTTTGCTACCGTCATTGGATAAATGTGCACATCCTTAAAAATTCAGTGTTCTTGAGTTCAACACCTGCCAACAATTATTGTTAAGTTTTTATTAAATTAAAATAAAGTGTAGATACAAGTTTGGGTGATTTTCCTTTTAGCACAAGTTATAGTCTGCAGAGAGGTTACTGTTCGATAATCTGTCTTTGGGCAAAAACAATGCAGCACATCAACAAAATAACATAACACCCACAGTGGACAGGTGTAATTGGGATTTGAACCTGATGTTTTAATATACCTGTACTTAAGGTGTGCAGATGCTTGCCTGACTGTAAGTATACATAAGTAGATCAAAGTTTTGTTTTACATTGTAATTCTTCTTTACTCTACGCTGGTTCATGATGCAATATATCTTCATTTAATTAATTTTTTTTTTTTTTGCTCCCTATGATATTTAAATATATTATTCTAAAAAAAAGAATTCATGCCTTCAATTGATTTTAATAGTGATACTAAAAATTAACAACTGTAATTGCGCTTTAAATTATCAGCTGTCCTACTAATCTTTTTTTTTTATATGCCTTTTCTTAGGCTTTATTTTGGTTAATGTATTTCTCATTACGTATTTGAAACTTTGCACCTTTACATGTCATTAATCACATTAATGTCCTGGTGATTTTTATTTTCTGAATAAAGGATGAGAAGAGAAATTCATCGACACTCCAATTTGAAAATAAAACATATCAGTGTTCTGATATAAACCCATATAATGGCCAGGGAATATTTGCCTTTAATTATCAACAAAAACATTTCTGGCATCCCTACAGAACATTTCATTATCTGCATTGCTCTCACTTTGTCATAGATGTTTTTTGGAGCTTGTACTTTGACAAGTTAATTGCCAGAAATAAATAAAAAAAATTTGAGTAAAAGGACAGTTTAGCTTGTCTAGAGTGTGTCGCCCTCTTCTGGTTACTTGTGAGAACTTCTTGCATCTCTGACAGAGATTGAGGTACTGTAAGGGCATGAATCTGACTTCATGCCAACATCTCCTTTTCTCACTGAGGAGCAGGTGGCTGCTCCTCAGTGCACAAGGTAAGGAGATATAATCACCAAATGCTTCACAAAGCGTGATATAACAAACTCAAAGAGATTTATTTCAAAGTTTTGACATTGTTTTATTTGTGAAATATCGTATGGGCGATGTGTGCATACAGCTTATATATATCCTGGAAATAGGAAATAGTTCTATTTCCTGGCATTTTGAATTTCCCTGGTTTGAGTGAAGGAACCTTCCTCCCTTATTTTTATTGAAAGGCTGTAAAACATAAGAAAACATGACAAACTGATTAGCTGTCTTTTCCTGTGCTTTTGTTTGTATGTTTGTTTTTTGCACTAACTAGGTCCAGTCTGATTAGACAGGGAGTTTCTGTGAACAGCTACTGCCTCCAACATGTTTCATAATAGGGGTTGTAGGTTCAGGGTTAGTTATGTTAGTTTTCCTTTTACATCAGATGTTTTCTAGTCCGGTCCATGAGGAACAGTGTCTGCCACTTTAGGTGGACAGCTGGAGCTTAGTAAGTTTTTATTACTTTTATTGTGCCCTATTCTTTCTGTTTTTGCATGATGGATTGCACTGGATTTATCTTTGACATATCAGTAGAGGGGGCTGAATGTAAAAGCAAGTTAGACATTTTAGTTTCATTTGTGAAGACAAATGAAACTAATTTATCATTTCACTTCCACCCTACAAGTCTAAGCTGCTTCGTGTTGCTCTTATCAGTTACAGTAAAATACAAAGACGTTTGTGGTTGTGATGTGATATTGAATATTTTTGTTAAGCACTGTATAAGCTTGACACTATATGAGCTGCCCTGATTAAGATGTTATCAGAATGCATAGCGGAGATAAATCACAAACTGTATTAAAGACTGCAAGTTAAGTGTGTGTTTTGTTTTTTTCTTGTTTTTGCTTAATTGCTTTGGTTAATCTCTCTGTATCTTCTACTGGTCCTTTCAGAAAACACTAGTATTATCGCTCTTACTTAATTGAAGATATACTCCCAGTTTTTTTCCCCCTGGTTGTGTTTGATATAGAAAAGTGAGTGGATTTAGGACCACGGTCTGGTGCTTGAGAAAATCCAATTAATGTAACTCTAAGAACCTTTAAATTGGCACTCCCACCTAATTGGCTCTAAAATTTCCTTCCTACAATGCTGGTGTTTGAGTTAACACATAGAGAATATTTAGGAAATGCACAATAACTTGTATTTAATATTGAATGCTGTTAAAATGATCTCTCAGTACCTTTACACAACTATGTCACCCTGTTCTCTCTATTTTCGAATGTAATCTACCACTAACACGAAAAGATAGAAAGATAAAAACATCTTCCAAGTGGCAGTCAGCTCCTCTAGTTTGACGAGCCTCCCCTCACCAAAGCTATCACTGTCATTTAAAGTCGGGGTTGTTGACACATTGAGGAGGCCATGCCAAGCTTAGCTGAGTAGCATGTCATGATGGGATGTGAGGCAGTTAGTTAATGTTGTGTAAAAGGATTTAGAGGATTTGACCCTATCAGCAGAGAGGGCATTCAGAAAGGCTGCCATGAGTGACGCTAAATGAGTCTGTGCCTGAGGCATGCTAATAATGGAGACATGAAAGACTGAATTTCATGAGGAGATTTTATTCCTGCAAACACACTACTTACACTTGGAAGAAGGGTGTAAAAGATGGCTGAGTGTACTTTTTTTGAAATGCCTGGCGATTCACAAAATGTTTTATTAGTTTCTCTGAACGATAGGCACCTAAAATGTAAGTGTAATTTTAAATGTCCTGTATTTGTTTTTGTTTCGCTCCTTCTGCTTCCCTCCAACCAATCAAAATACTGAAAATAATCTGAGAATCTGGGTTGGGATATGGTGCTGTGCAGTCACCAACAAAGTACAGTATGTATTCCATGTCTCCTATTTTCAGCAACAAACTCGATACATAGAGGTACAACTCTCCACTGACTGCACATGCAATACAAAACCTAAGTAGTGCATCAGTCTCACAAAGCTTTAAAAGTGATTTCAATTAAGAACATAATAACAGCTAAAATTCCAGTTTGAATTACAGACCATTTGGTGCTTTCAGAAAACATTTATAGAAAATTCAGTCACACTAAGATATAGTTTGCATTGACTAAAACAAGATTGAAATCAATAGATTTAAATAAGTTTGCTACACAAGTGATCAATAAGATAAATGAGAATTTGTGTTGTCTATTAACTATTAAGTATTAACTTTCAGCTTTTCTTTAAAAAAATGTAAAGGATTTTCTAAAAAGAAAAAAAAAATTTAAATAGTGGTGAGTTTAAGCTGTGAGTTTGTAGTAAAAGTCTCCTGTATGTTGTGACAGCATTTAGCTGTCACAACATACAGCTAAATGCTTCGCAGTGATGGTTTTTGGCTCACACTTCCCTGATGAAGTCCATTCTCCCAAAAACAGTAACCTTTTCTTTTGTAGCTTATCAGAATCTCTCATAAATAAAACATGTTTGTCTGGATAACATTAGGTATTTTAAACATAAATAAGACTGAATGAGACCGTATATAATCAGATCTACATATGACTGTACTTTTGTATTATACTGGGAAACAAACTGGACCGATTTGGATTTACACTGAACTTGTTTGTCTTACAAAGTACAATAATTTATTTGCATATATACTTATGGATACATGGATTAATAATTTCAGTGTCAAAGTTGCATTGAAAATGGTCTGTCTTGTGTATTTTCACAAATACACAAGACACATATATATTCAAAATCCAGATTGTTGATTTTAAAATATCAGTTTTACTAGACACTATTGAAAAGTGATTACATTTCTCACTATTCATTGCATATTGTTAATTGCTTATAGAGTTGATCAAATACCCTCTGCTTTAAAATGATAACCTTTGACCACCATGTGTCATGGTGCATGACAGGAAGTCCTGTCCTTGCTGCCACACCAGGCAGGACTCTGGCACAGCTTGACCAGGAAGTATGGGAGATTTACCTGCCAGTGCCTGCTATCTGCCACCCACTGGTCAAATCCTCTTTGCTGGTTTCACCATTCGGTCTGCTCATCATCCTTGGCTCACTATGCAAAGATATGACAGGAGATTGGTCACTATGCCAGGGATGCCTAGATATGTAGAGAAAACAAAATGACAGGGAAAACATACGCCGCACAAACTGAGTAGGAATAATTTTAAGTTATCAAATAATTTAATATCTGCTTTTATGTTTGTGTGATATTTGAGCCCACATAGCTGCACTGTTGTCATATAACATGTTTGAAGGAATGGAAGTATTGTGAAACAATAAGCGTTCCACTCATATTTCTTGTATTTCTGAATGTGATTAGCTTGAGAAAAGAAGGCATTTGTTCTCTGGCTGCTGCTACGGTCTGCATAAATACGGAGGAGTGTCTGTCAGCAATTGTTCTCTTAGCAGTAATATATTCAGTGACCCATTGGTTACAGCCTGTCCTTGTTCCACATGTTTTTTTCACATATTTACAGCATATTAGTGCAAGGGTTTGCTGTGGGAGGATGTAAAAACTTGTTCATTTGCCTGTGTTTGTGTTGCATAGTCTGGTTTAGGTGGTAAGTAGACAAGGTTGTGTGTGTGTGTGATCTTACGTGCATGTATGGTGATGTTTTTGTGCATGTGTAACCGACTCTTCTTCCTTGTTTGTCTGTTGTAGGAATCACCTTGAACATCTCTTCTCCTCACTTGGCTTGGGGGTCTTCTAGAGGGTCGGAGCCTCCTTGCCATCATGAAGGGGTTGGGGACCAACCGTAACAGACATCTGTCTGATTCTTGTGATCCCTCTCTTAATCATCCAGAGGCACTCTACCATCAGAAGACCAGCACATTGCCACGCAGCCCTTATCTGCTCAGCCCCACAATGGACCACTATGGCACCATGGATCCCCACCTTTATCCTTCCGCCAATCCAGGCTCCCTTCCAGCAGACTGCATGCTGCCCCTCAACAATCAGCTTTCCAATAGCAGCACTTTTCCCAGTATTCACTACAACTCCTATGACCAGTCCGATTTTTCTCCTCCTGGGGACAGTATTGGAGGGATAGGCACGGGCACCATGGGGACATCTCTGTCGATGGGCATGGCATCAGGTATGGCCATGTCAGGGTTGAGTGGAAGAACACCTATGATTACAAGTGGCTCTGCAACAATATCACACCATATGACTAAGAATCAAACTCCGCCTAGTCTGTTGGATTTTGAGAAGCAGCTACCAGGAGGTCGTGACGGATTCAGCACTTTGCAGTTTCATCGAACATCCGCTGCTGTTGCTGCCAAGCAGCGGACAGACAGTCCTGGCCGCATTCGTTACATGCTACACTCGGTGCAGAAACTGTTTGCAAAGTCCCAGTCACTGGAGAGCCACAACATGAAGGGAAATGTGAACGGAAGATCTACTGGCAGTGGTGGAGGCACTTCTTCTGGCACCGAGGACGGAGGGAAGCATACTCGCAGATCCAAAAGTAAGGATCGTATTACAAAGTCCGAGGCAACTGCTAAGAGACGGCCAAGATCCAACATGTCAGGTTACTGGAGCTCAGATGATTTGGACAGTAGTGATTTGAGCAGCTACCATAATACTATGACCATGATGACCCTGGGGCGTCCGAGTGGCCATGAAAGCCATAGTGGTCAGAGTAAATACATCCACAGTGGCTACAACACAATCAGTTCCTCTAAAAGCAGCAATGACATGAAGTATCCAGCACTTCCTGGTCCAGGGGATATAGGAGGTGGTGGTGGAATAAGTGGACCAGTAGGCATGCTGATGAATGATACAGAGTATGTGAAAGGAGGGTCTTGGTCCACATTGACCATGGGTCAACCAAGACAGGTACTCCAGAAGGGCTCTACTACTCTGGACAGGTCAATGCTCAAGTCCAAGTCCTGCCAACAGGAATTAACGTGTAACTATCTGCAGGTTGGACGCAGGGTGAGTATGCAATTTCACATAAAGATATTTAAACTTGACTTTTTTTCACATTTTGTGGCATTTAAACCACAAATTTCCATGTGTTTTATTGGGATTTTATGTGATAGACTAATGATCACTGATCTGCAGCCAAAGAGGTTTACAGCAAGTTGGTAGGAACTGCAGAGATCCACAATCCAAGTCAAAGTATTTGTCAACAGACAAAATAAGGCAGAAGTTCACTTTCCAACAGAACGTCTTTAAATATACATCCTCAGACTAAGGGATACTGAATGGTCCATACCTCTCATACATTTCTCCTTGATTTTTTTAAGGAATTACTCTGTATTTCTTCCATATCCCTGCACAATTATGCATTACCTAACATTGTTCTATCACAAAAAATCCCATAAAAATACACCACGATTGTTGTCAAAAAAATTTTGAAAATGTCTCAAAAAATGAGACAGAACATGTAAATCTTCTACCATCAGAAGACCAGAAGAATAACATAACTATGTTATCTAAAAGCTAACTCGGGACTTGTTTTATCCCCTTTAATGATCCCTGTAGGGGGATTGGAGCAGCTCATTAGGTCGCAGTCCAGGTTTCAATGAGATTCCATGTCGACGGATGCGCAGCGGTAGCTATGTAAAGGCTATGGGAGACATGGAAGACAGTGACGACTCCGAGGGAAGCCCTAAACCCTCGCCCAAAAGTGCTGCTCGCCGTCAGAGCTACCTCAGGGCCACCCAGCAGTCGCTAAGTGACCAGCTACCCCCACGCAAGTAAGAAAACAAACACATTGTCAATTATCAGATAGCATGAAACAAGCAAATCATTTTGTTTATTCTGGCCTAGGTTGTATCTTTTATTTAGAGTTTCTTAAATTAAAATTTTATGATTGACTGTTTAGACCCGACAGCACAGGGAAAGTATTTTCTCTCTCTCTCTCTCTCTCTCTCAAAAAAAAAAACAAAACACACAGAGGGAGTCCTTAAAGTGCACTGCTTTAAAAATTGAGTGGCAAGCCTCTCAGGAATCAAAAGTAAAATAAATATTCCAGCCAGTTTTCACTTACACAGAAAGAAAATCTTTATGTCCTACCTGGTCTTGGATACGTGCACACAAAGTCCAAAAAGAGATTACTTGCACATGAAATGCTTAGTTAGCCTCCTGTTCACATGCTAGTTAGCACCACAACTCTGCTTATTCATATACTACACAAACCACCAGCCTTACAATTATCATATAGTAGTCAATCAGCCACATCATTCTATTTGACTTGGAGTTCACCTTATTTGTTCTCAGCTTGAACAAATATGGGAAATTTATGGAAGGTTGAGTTCTACTTTATGATTTTCTCATTTACAATAATTGGCTTTTAAAATTCTGCAGAAATAATGGAAAGACGTGTTATTTATTTAAAAGTAACCATGCAAGATAATATAACAGTAATTGTAATATATGTATATATATATATCAGTTTTATTTTGATTAAGAACAAAAGTAGTGTTCTTTACATAATGTACTTTTAGAACATCAATTAGGCTGAAGATCCATAAAACATGAACTAATTGATTTTGATGCTAAGATACATGCCACAACAATGAGAAACTACAAGTGTATTAGCACTTTAAATTTTGAAACTGGTATTTCTTCTTTTAAAGTCTTGTTGAAAAATTCTTTTCAGCTTGGTTATCTTTGTTGACTGCTAACCTGTGGTGGGCTGATTGTCTTATTGACAGACATACACACACGACTGTGACTTGTTACAGGTGTTTGTTTCTGAACAGTGCCTTGCTGAAAAGAGGGCCTGGAGCTGCTTCTGTCATATGCAAGAGAAACATTGAGCATTTGTCTCCCCCACTCTTTTGACAATCATACACCTTTTACTGAAAACATATAGTAAAGTGTGGGGGAGAGGGGTGCTACTATACTATAAAACTGGAAACTGGTTAAATTAAAACCAATATGGATATACAGTCATTGTACTGTGGGGGATTAACGTACATAATTAAAGGTTGTTGGGGTTTTTTTGTGGTAATTTGTTTTTTACCAACCTTTTCAATTTGACTCCAGCTATGATTCATATTGACATGGAATCTGCTCTCTGGGGTTTTGAACACTTCAGGAGAGGATTGTACCACTGTTGTACCATGATTGGATGTCACTGTAAAATTTTATTCAAAGTATAACAGTGTGGGCTGGCATATTTTGATGTCATCCATTGATGTTGGCCTTCTTGTCCAGCATCAATGTCTGACCTCCCCAGTACACCTTTGGAGGATTTGTATTCCTATTGTATTAATATTAACACAGATGGAAATCCTTCCCAGACATTAAGCTGTTAAAGATTAAACCTTGTGATTTAAGAATGTGATGTCACACAAGCCATATGAGCAAATACTTGTGGCAATACAGTGAATTTTGAAAATTGGTAAACATTTTTTCAGTGTTCTATTATTTTATTAATAAGCAGTAAATATATGGCACTCTCTTAACATCCAAAGGTAACTTGTTTTTAAGATTTACTGCCATAAAAGTGTAAAAATGCATAAATATTACATAACATACAACCTAAGCTGCAATACTTGAAGAAACTAAGGTGTTGGCTCTTCAAAAACAACAAAGACAACACTCTCTATCACAAACTTATAAAATACATCCCTTGAATGACTGATCCTGATGCAACAATCCATTTCTGATCATCCAATCCTGCTCTCTTTCGTTCTGCACCTACCTGATTGGTGCTAGCAGCAGAACCTTGGATTTCACATTGTTGCAGGGGGAGCTGGATGCCCTGTGGTCTCCACTCCACAGTGTGTCCTCTCTGCACCAGCTGGGCAGGTCAAGGAGCAGGTCAGTGGGAGGCCTGTAAATTTTTCCTCAGGGTTGCAGTACAAAACACTTGCGATTGATTATTTGTGATCAGTGACTTTGCACTGCCCCCCTCAGGAAAGCTTGTAGAGTTAAAACTCCAAATGCAAAAGTCATCTCCTGCATCAAACAACTGCTAGCTTATTGTTAGCTTGCAGCTACCATTTGCTTTTGGATTCAAAGTAGCATCATTTGTGTTTTAAAATAAAGCAGTAAGCATCGTTTGTCTTCTTGCGTCGTACCATGAAGCTTCACAGCTATTCCATTATCACAATTTAGACAAAAATAAGTCTAGAGACGTTATTGAACATTTTTGATTCCTTTCATCTTGCTGCATTGTGTGCATTCTTTCTCTGACTGCACTGCATGCTCAAATTCTGTACTGGGTGACTCAAGACAATTGAAATTGGAATAGAGACTATTTTAAGATTTGTGAGAACACATAAATCAAGGAGGAAATGAAGGAAGTGCCTTGAGTAAAATATATCTCCGCTTTTTATCTCTTTTTCAATTCCTGGTTTGGTGATCAATCATTTAGTTAATATTTCCCTGCTGCCTTTCAGGTCATGATATGAAAACATCAGCTTTTTGTCCACGTCTCTTTTACGTCCTCTTATTCAGATTCCTAACACTTCTATGTTTTTTTTAATCTGATTTCACTCTTCTTTTTCCAGCTGTCTTCCATCTCTCAGAGAACTCTCAAATAATCGCAGCCTGGATAATCTGGACTCTATTGGAGGACCAGGAGCTTTGGCACCGTGGGACGAAGACAGCTTCAGCCAGGCCTGCAGCACCTTGGGCAGACGTAGTGGCATAGAACAGGTTAGGATTGCTTATTTTATTATTTACAAAAACCATGAAAAAAAAAAAGAAAGAAATTGCTTGGGGCTACAAAAATAACTTCTTTTTTTTTTTACTTCATTATGTCATGTCTCTTATACACAGTGTCACTCTGGCAAAATAACTCATAGTTATTTAACATTTTCACATTTTGATACTAGACAACCACAAACCTCAAAGTGTTTTTTGAAATGTTTGGGTCCAGCTCCATTACCATCGTCTTCATGCTCTCCATGAGAGGCTTGTAATAAATAAATTATATCAGGTTTTCTGTAAATTGTCAGCCACCACCTGCTATGTATTTTCACAAAAACAAGGATACTAACAGTGCAATTTTATTGTAAAAAAAAGATAAACATTTTTGTCTGTTTAATGGGGCATTAAGAGTAGAGCTGTGTGTACTCTAAAATTAAATAACACACGGGTGAATACGGTTTACTAATTATTTACCTGATTTTATGTAGGGGTGTCACAATAAAAGGGGTTGATACAATTGCATACTACTCTTTTAAAAATTTTGAAAACATCTTTACTCTTCATAATCATGCAGTTGTTTGTGTTTATCTATCGCACAAAACCCCACTCCGTGTGAACATTTGAATGACTAGTCATTCTTAAACCGTGCTGTTTCTACTTTGATCTGCACTCTCATTTCCATTTTCACTATTTCCATTATAATGACTGATATAATGAGATTCCAGAGAACATTTCCAGCTGTCTTGTATTAATGTTATTACCCCAAAAGACAAATGAGGTGACGGCGATAGTTAGAGGTCTAATTTGTCCACTAACAGAGGGGGCATTAGTTTGCCAATGAGAAGGTCACTGAGATGAAGTTCAGCCGTGGAGTCTTTTTCTAATGACCGAATCTTTGCCTCCAAATTCTTACAAGACGCATGTATTAGAGCAGTCTCCTGTGAAGAGATGTATCGTATTTAGAGAGCGTATTTAGTAAGCAGCAGCAGGCCAAACGCAAGCTCTTCCTGTCAGGTTGTCTAACATTCACTCTTTTTAAACAAGGATTACATAACAATAATAAAAGAAATGACTGCTGAAAACCTTTTTCTGGTTTACATTGATAGAGCTGGGCATAACCGCTACATTTTCAGCTTCGTTTTCATCTCTCTAGTGCTGACTCCCTCGTATTTACTCCACATATTCTTCCGTTTACAGTCAGTGAGTCATTAAAATGCCCATTACTTTGTCTCATTTATGTCAGTGAAGAGACGTCTGCAAAGCTGGCTTGCTGAAATTTCAAACCATATCTGTCAAATACTGACTAGTCCACAGTTGTTGCACATTGCAGACTAAAAGTAGGCAGCCATTTCTTTTACTTTAAAATGTTATTTTTTAAAAAAAAAAAATCACATCTACAGTTTCTTGATGGGAAACAAAATCAGAAAAAAACATATTTGTGGGGTTAAATAGTCCCATGCCTTTGTAATGTCTTTGTCCAGCTGCGAGACCTGGAAAAAAGTCATCATTACGAAGACAGAAGCTCAGTGTCCGCCTTCAGAGATATCCATTCTCAGGACATCTCGGAGCCTCCGGACATGCCCATGCCGACATGCTTCCGATCCCGCAGCCACAGCTACCTGAGAGCTATCCAGGCTGGCTGTTCCCAAGACGACGACACCGCTTCCATAGACTCAGGCTGCTCTCCACCTCCAACTGACTCCTCTGTTCGCACATACAGCACCAGCACTGGTAAGTCCTTTTGTAAAAAAACAACAACTACGAAACAATGAAAAACAAGGTTTTGATCTCATCAAATCTTTTAAAATACCAGCTTTTTTTCTTGCATTGTTTTTTGTCACCCCTTTCCTGTGATAAACAATCACTTGGTCCAAGTTCCTGCTGTCCTTTGTATTTCACTTTGCATCCTTTTAATTCTTGGTCCTTAGCAAGATTTTGATCATCCAGCTTTTCCCAAAGTAGCATATTTAGCTTAAATGCAGCCTCTTTTGCCCACACTAGACGACCTTTCTACACAATGGAAGACATGGAAAGAACAGTTTGCCTCTTACCTGATAGCCACTGGCTTGGACAAAGCCCCAAAGGAGAAACAACTTGCAATTTTTCTTCAGCGTTTCGGGACAGACAGACCACGCATCCTACCCACACACACAGGTAACAACTCAAAATCTCTTCCCCTGAAAAGATCCAATCAGTTTAACTCTCATGAATTTTTATATTATAAAAAAAGAAATAAAATTCAATTGAACGTTTTCTCAAAGTGTTTGTTCATCTCAGTGAATACATAAATACATGTTGTGCTGTCAAACATTTTAAAACAGGACCTTTTGTAGTTCGTTGAAGGATGTTTGGTGATTCTGCCTTTGATTTCCTTCAGAAATCAAAAAATCATGCTAATAGGTTTTGTCTGTAGAAATGTCTAGTTGTACAAACAGGCAGAAAATCTCCTGAAATTGAAATTCCAAGCAGGGAAGTCGCAGGTTTCTCAGAAACCATGACATCAAAACCCATTATGGCTGCTGAGTGTTTTAAAAGGTAACGATGGCTACAGTAATAAAGAGTTTATTTCAATTTCTAATGGTTTCTGTATTATTTCACCTTCCACATATACAGAACATGTTAGTAAAGATGCTCTTTTAGTGTTTGAAAAGCTAAGACACTCCCTGCTTGATAACTTGTCATCATTCTCAGATTCATGTTCTGAATTTAAAGATAAATGAAATGTCACCAGCACCTGCTTCACTTTATAGTGACAACTCTTGAAACAGCTTAACTTCACCTGATTGACACGAGATTGATGAGCTTGAACAATTCAACTTTTTGCTTGTTGGTAAGCTTATTTACCTTTTTGATGGCTGACACAAAGAATGCAATTAAAGGCAACCCACTTAACACCAGTGATACATGTACCACAGTTTGAGAAGCCTTGGCTTAAAAAATGTTTGGGAAGTGATACCCAACTGTTGGACAGCAGTGTAAAGCATCAAGAACATACGTTTTCACTTTAATGTTAAAATATCAGAGGCGGAATGATAACGAATGAGACATGACATATTATTGAAAGCGGCTTTTCCTGTCTCTAGACTGTTGCCTGGATACATAATGGACCTTACCACAAGGGCCGCTTTTCATTGGCTGATGCCCATTCTACGTGGTCACGTGCGTGGCCGTCTCACAAACAGACGCTTCCCGTTAGCTAAGTACAGCATAAAGGCAGAACTGATACAACTTCTACACCTTGAATCCTGTCTGCTACACAGTCTTACGTTAGCTAACCAGATCAATATGCAATGTGTCTGTATCTGACATACACTAAAGATTTTATTTTAGCAGAAAAGGCTTTGGACTAAACTGTTACTCGTGTTAGCCACGTTAGCTCCAAGTACAGCTAGTCAGTCAACCATCACTGTGTTCAGGGAAGCGCTGATTAATAATCGAGAAATAAATATCAAGCCTGGAAACTTGATACCGTAACGGACTGAATGTTATGTTTTTAACGTAATCTTTGCTCGCCTTGCGGGGCGCAGGCGGTTGCCACGGTAACAGGTGTGCTTAAACTACACAGAGAGAGAGAGAGTAAAAAGGTAGGAGTGGTTTTGAGTTGATCACCTGTTCAGGTTATTTTACCTTTGCTGTGGCGCATTACACCGCTGTAGTTTCTAAACGTTGGACTAATTACCTCGTTCGTTTGTGAGTTTACGTCATTCACAACAAACATCAATTAGAACAAATATATTTCATAAAATTTTAACAAACAAATGGCTTCTACCGCGGTAATTATGTGAAATTAAATTAATTATATCCCAGCTTCAGAAGATTTGCCTTTACCTTTACAGAGCTCTTTGGTTCCTCCTATCAGTCTGTAGCTTCTCATATTGACGTCATCAAACCAAATTTCAGATCTACCATAACTGACTGACACCTGCTGGCCTCAGGTTTGCAACCAGCTTGTGACTGAGAAACCAGTAACCTCCTCCCAGATGATGACCTGAACTTGTTAGTTCCTCTGTCCATTTAGTAGCTTTTATATTGTGAAAATCCGGTAGAAATGATGCACTAATGGAGTCATGTTTACATAAAAACAACGGGCCACAGGCTTTGTTTGTGAGACTTGCGGTCACTTGGGTCGGTTGTGGGCGGAGCTTGGTAAGGTCCATTCAGTGATTCTTGAGAAGTGAGATAAAATGGGTTTAAATCCAATGACAAATAATGTTTTGGAAATTTAAAGATGCCAAGGTGCAGGCTCCCCGTTGCAACTTTTTTTGAAAATTACATTTTTAATTAACCTAACCCAGAACTTTGTCAACACCATCTGGCAAAAATAAATATTAAATTATTTTTTAATAACCCTATTAGTGATATTTTTACTCAGTTTTACAGACAAATGCTTCTCAAGAAAGAAAAGAAATATTATTTAAAACAAAAAGCAACATAAAGTCCATCTGACGGAGTTGACAGTGCATGACGGAGCTGACAGAACTTGAGGTGGTGACAAACTAGTGAGTAAAAAGAAATACTTGATACATGTGAAGTAAAGCCATTTACGTAAAATACATTAAAATGAATTAACTGCACATTTAAGTTATATTTGTCAACACTATCACTGAAAGAGTCACACAGTCAGTTAAAAACTGACGAAGTTGACAAAATGCCAAACTACCTCAATTTATATGGTGCTATTCTGAAGGAGGCCATATTGTAGCTCATCAGGTCCATGCAATCATTACAGTATACTAAAATTAAGCATTTATTTCACAAAATTTTATCAAAAAATTTTTAATTGTTAGTTATGGTGTTGACACATCATGGTTGTGACGAAGAACTTAGGAATAAAACAGAAGAAAAAACTAAAGAATAACATATGCTAACTAGCGCTGCTTAGGCCTCTTAGCAAAGGAGGAAAAAGGTAGAGGTCATGGGGTCCTCAGAAGATGCCCCCCAATAATGCCTGATATTTTTTTACATTCTTTTTATATCTGACGGTGTTGACAAAAATTTGGGACAAATTTCAATTGAGTTGGAAAATATATAAAAATTATTTTTAATTAAATTTATTGATACTTTTATAATTATTTACTTGAATACTTATACTTAATTATCATAATATATTACCTTAGTACTCCTTTATTTGTTTTAAACTATTATGATGTATTGAGTTCTGCTCCAGGACATTTTAAAGGGATTTAAAGATACCATCCACCTACTACAATGTTTAAAATAAAAAATATTCAGCAAACACCCGGAAAACATTCATAGTTGTGCTCACATGGCCCAGGTTAGTTTAGTCAGATTTTTTTTTTTTTTATTATATTTTGTGTATATTTTATTCAAATTTGTGCTTTATCCATAGGACCTGTTTTGTCCCTCTTCTCAAGAATCACTGAATTAAATTGTCAGTAGTTTGGCATTGATTTAAGTTTTCATACCACCAGTCATCCACCATGTGGCGCTCTTTACTGTTATTTTCTAGGGAAGCCATATGCTGCCTTCATGGGAATTTTTCGTGTGGAAATGTTCCGTTTTGATGTGGCATAGCTTACGACATCCTAGTCAAGAGTTTTTGGTTTATTTATTTATTTTTGTTGTTTTGTTATTTTTGTTGTTGCTGTAATTAGACCACACTCCAGTTATTTTTAGGATTATTGTAACTGTTCTTTTAACATATGTTGAGTTGCATCTTTATTGAGTAATCTTTAGCAAATGGTTTAGAGTAATATTAGAAGAAATTAGCAACAAACGTAAACACAACATGGTTGTGTTTTCATGTTGGTATTGTTGTTATTGGAAATGATGTCCTTACACAATAAGTAGCTAAAGTTATTTCATAAATTTAAACTAAATACATTCAAATCAGTTCAAGAATACTGTATCGACTTACAACAATTTAGATCTAAAGGCATTTACATACAGATCTCATTCATATGCAGTATAAAAATCCAATTCTGTTCAAAATGAATTTGTTTCAATACAGCTGGACTTTATTCTCATATTCAAGTCCAGTTACAAATGGTGCAGTTAGAGTCTCGAGTGAGTTGTTCACAAAATATTATTCAGAATTATGACTCGGAAAGGAAAAACAGAAACTAACTTCACATAAGTGCTTGGTTGGGTAAATTATAAATAGAAAGTTTTACGGTGTGGCAAATTCTCAGAATCCGCCGAGGTGAAGTTCTAATGTCAGAGGCGTCCCTGAAAGCACCGCACAAAGTCTCCTCCCGTGGAGCTGGGAGAAACTCCTCAAACAAGAGCAAATATCTGTCCTTGCGGCTGCTTAGCTGGAGTGACAAGCTAAATGAATGACTGAGCTGCAAACAGCTACTTTTTTAGTGTTTTTCTGTTTTAATAATTACACACGACGTTTATCTCCATCATAGGGGAGGGTAAGTAGCTCATTTAGTCCTACGTTTTTAGCACTTTCTACTAATTTCATTCGTTGCCAGTTGCCACTAACTTTAATGTCACAGATTATTTTTTTCTGATTTAGACCCGAGTAACCATTCGGCAATGAAACTTGAATGTTGGATTTTATTATAAAAAATATTTAGGGCTGCTTGCAGCAACCCGACACGCAGCAAGGTAGGGTTGCTGCATATTTTGAGTCATCCCATCACTGTCTGTCTGAGCTACTTAAGTGACATTATGAATCTAATGTCAACATCAAAGTTGATTTATTTTTTTAAAAATATTTTTTAGGTTGGAAAATTTCCAAAGACATTATTTCAAGCCTGTCGTACTTTTGACCCGCATTGTGGTTTGTGTGTTGCATCACTAATGGAAATAATTTTTCAGGTGAGACAATTTATCAGTTTGTTGATAAACTGTCTAAATAGGTAATTTAGGCTTCTATGTTTATGGGGCCGTACAGAATTGACCAATTGACCTAACAGTCATGTTTTTTTAGACTGCGGGAGGAAGCCGGAGTACCTGGAGTGATCCCAGGCATGCATAGAGATAACATGCAAACTCCATGCAGAAAGACATCTGACTGGGATTCAAACCCGTGCTGCAAGGCAACAGTGCCATCACCTCCATGCAGTCATATTTAGCATCTAATTTTAGTTATGAGCAGTAATACCATAGTTTCCATGGTTAATAGCAGTCTTTGTTTGCACGCCCTTTAGAACAAGACCCCTTTTTATCGCTGAGTTTTATAAAAACCTACCAGCATTTGAAAATCAAGGTTGAAAGCTCATAAAAATCAGAAAAGAGCACCTATCTGCCTACTTAGCTAAGGACACAGCCTGAATTAGGGACCTGAAGACCTTTGTTAATAATACAACTGCCTTTCTAGAAGCTTCTTCTGATTGAAAATACCTAGCTTTTTTCTCTCTATGCCAACTTCAACATTGAAGATTGTTATTTCAACCTGTTAGAGCTAAAGTATGGTGCATTCACTGATTGGATAGAAGTTCCAAGGTTTTAGTTTTAAATCGGCTGGTCATTGTCAAGCACAAAATTGTAGCTAGACTCTCCTCTACATCCCAGAAATATGGAGAAAGGTTTTCAGGAATGTGTTGGTATATGTAAAGTTGTAATTGTTTTGTCACGTCAACTAGTATTATTGACAACGCTGGTTACATAGCAGCAGTATAACATAGTAGCATGTAGGCTGTAACACTCCAACAAAGCTATGGAAACAGCATTAGAAGGTGTTTTTCGTGGCTCACAGAGTGGAGTTGTTTTAAATCATTTTCACCTTCTGGAACATCTTGAAGCAAATTGTTTTCCTGGCTGGAAAAAAAATGTTTGTGATCCAGCAATCACAGTGGACAACAGAACGTGTATTCTAATGACACTAAAGCAGCAGTTCTCAGTGCCCACTCTAGATCCCACACTGGCAATTTTGGCACATAAGCAAGTGGCTATTTTTCTTGTTAAAATTCACCTCTAATGAGAAACCATAGTTATTTTTTGTTGAGCTTCTGTATTGATATGTCCAATTAAAGCTCCATAGCGCTTGGCTTAATGTCCAATTTTATAGTTCTTCATCTCAGTGAAAGTCAATCTTTAGAAACACTGGGTCTGGCATGAGCACTATTGCTTGTAGTTGATGCTCATGCAGAGATGAGCTTTATGCTTATACAGCTGTGCTAGAGAGGCCGGGATCTGTAATCTAAGCAAATATATCACAGGAAACTGGCTGATGAAACAACATGCCACTTACACTGTTTGTCTGAGGAGTGATTCTGCTGTGGTTGCATTTTTTTTTTGAGTGGGTTTAGCAGAAAATTATCATGAATCAGGTGTATTTAGGTTGCTTCCTCTGCAACCTAAATACACTCTTGACACTTTCATGTAGTTACTCTGCGTGAACAATGGGGGCCTGTGGTTAAACTAGAACCGTCTGTATAACCGGTCTGATCTCTAATGTGGTCGATCTTGTTGGTCTCTGGTTAGACGGATTGCCACACTATCAAGCTCACAAGAGCAATGCACCAAACAACTGCAAAGAGCATTTCTTAACAAACTAAGGTCAATATTAGTTGTGGTCATCATTAAAATGCTGACATTTTTATGTTCACCTCCATTTGCACCATCTTTGATATTGAGCACTTAATATGGTTTTAGTACATCTATAAATTAGCATTTTATTTAGCTATACATAAAAGTTTTTTTTAATCTAATTAAGTGCTTGGATAATCAAATGTCTTACAGGAATACTGTAAAAATCGGAACTCATAGATTGCCGTGTTAATTATAATATGTTTCCCATAATGCACCTTAGACACAAGACCTTTGTGTTACTTGTTCTAGCCTTTTGATATTTAATGACCATTATTGTTGTAAGTGAATATTGTTTTGAATATTCTATTTATTTACATAAGTCTTTGCTTCTCCATTTAATATTTAATTTAATGGGCTTATGTCAGGGGTAATTCAGGACTTATTTCTGTGGTAAAGGAGAAACTCGTTGCAAAGGCAGACTGAAATATTATATTATAGTCAGTCAGAGAATCTCCTTTGCACAACAGGTGAGCACCAAGCCTCTGCCACTTATTTGCCTCCTGTAGACTGTTGATAAAGGAGGACATCATTGAAATGTTATTTCATGGTGGCTTTAATCCATTTGTGGTGTGCGCAAACCTGCTGGAAGTTGTCACTCTACAAAATGTCTTGCTAAATGAAATGACTGTATGCCTTTTTCTCACAGAGACAAAACAAATAAAAAAGGACAGTGCCTTGGCACAGACTTTGTGCTAGTTACAATAAAATCTCCAATGTCAGTAAGTTGCAAGGTTTGCCATATTGTTCACATATGATGGGCAGGTGTCCTACAACAAACATGGATAGTCATGGCATGGAAACCAGTCAGTAATGTAGGCTTGCTTTTTTTTTTTTGCTATGGTACAAATAGTTATCAGTTTTTAAAGAAGAAACAATTGTGCTTTTATCTTTAATTAATGTGCTAAATGTAATTGGATCCAAAGTTTAATATCTGGTTTTACCACACCGGATGGTAACAACTGCGATTAATATTTGCAAGAACAGTTGTGAAGGCCCATTCTTGTTGGCAGAATTGTTTTTAATTCAGTGAAATAAGAGGGTTTTGTCATCTGTTTAAGACCATGGCATTGTGGGTATTTGAAAAAGAGGAATTTGCTGGACAGAATTTATTTGTGGCTAAGGGTGCACACCTTTTTTTCTTACATTACTGCTATAAAAAAAATCTGTGAACATTTCAGAGAATAAAATTGGAACTGCATCCTAGACATAAAAAAAAAGAAAACCAGACATTCTCTAGAATTTCATTTGGAAAGTCAGTTGCATGGTGCTGCATCTTCATAAAGCCCTGTTTGTCCTGTCAGCTCAGTGTCTTCAATTCGTTTGGGTTTTGGAATGAAGACAGTCCTGCAGTCTGGAGATGGGCCAACTCGGGTGTGGTTTGGGTGTCGTCTCGGGTGTCGAGGAATGATGTCAATGGTTTTGCTTTGCTGGAATGTGACGTAGAGTATGCTGGAAACTGCCTAGTGTTTGCACTTGCAAATCATGCAACGCTCTGACATGTGTTTCACAAATGCTGCAGTGGTGTGTCAGTGGGAAATGTTTTGTTTTGGATTCCCGGGCCTTTTTTTCCGTTTTTGTTGTCTCCAACCACATGCAAGCTAAATCAGGATCATTTGCTGGAGAAGTAATTTTGTCAGAGAAATAAATCTCAGTGAGGAAGGGTGAAGATGAAACGCAACACAGCACGAGTGAGAAATCTCGCAACACAAAGAAGCATTTCATTTTAATATATTATTATGAACTTTTGCCTGTCAGTGCCTGTTATGCTGAGAGGGAAGAAAGAAATCTTTCCAAAATATTATTTCACGGTTACTGAAAACTTTCAGACATGCTTGAGGTCATATGAGTACAGTTGCATACTCTGGATAGATAAAGCTGAGCAAAGAATTATGTTGAACAGCCACCCTCTTGTCAAAGTGCTTTCAGTGGAGCTCACATGTTCACTTCAAGGCTTTTTTATAATCTTTGACATGTTGAGATTTTTTATCGCAGCGTTTATTACAGCATGTTAGAAGCAATCAGTGCTTTAGAGAAAGAAAATAACGAAGGTTATGTTTTTTTAATATTCTTTTATATACTTTAATGTATAACTACACGGTTGTGTGACTAAAAATAACAATAATTCCTGTTAAAAGTAACATTGAATACCATATTACTTATACCATAAGACTTATGGAAATAATCATAGAATAAGCACCCGCTAAATTTAGCTATAGTTTTTAAAGGTTTGTTGCACAGAATATTAGACCTTTATGCCCTTTCTCCTCTTAAAACAAACATAAAAGCTAAAATTAGAAGCTTAATACATTTTGTAGTTATCTGCTTAGCAGACGAGCCACAATCACACACTATTTCACACACAGATAGTGTGTGATTGAAAGTACTTCCAATCAACCCTTTTTTTTAAAAACATGGTTAAGATATAGTAACCTTCTTTCAGCCAGCTGAGTGTCAATACATAGCTTCATATGACAAAGGACCATGATTTTTCTAATACAGTCAGAACTTTCTCTAACATCTCATCACAACCTGAACTCCAGTAACTTGCTCATATGTAGTTAACAGGTTTGGGTTTACAATGTTCCTCTAAAAGGTTGAAGCACCAGTGACATCCCTCATAATTCCCAGTGTAATCTGTGCTCCATGGCTCAGATGAATTCTAACATGTTCAGGCACACAGATATTTCCACCAATGTATTTTTTTTTTAAAATTGCATTATCAACTACTTATTTTTTGTTGATGGGTAAGGTACGATAATGAGTGGTACTGGTGGATGTGGTTGGTGTCCATTAGCAGTTTGACTGTGAACAGAGGCAGCATTGTAGCAGCTGATAACAGTACATGGAAGACCTCCACTCTGGTTACTGGGCATTTTTATCTGTTAATTTGAAAAAGTGGCTCTTATATTGATACTGCAGACTAACATTAAGCTTCTGGATTGTCCCCTCTGATGTTCAAAGTTTCATAAAATAAACAATGGACTTTGTTATGACGTTAATTATCAAAGAGTGGGTCAAGCTCTTTATGCACAAACTACTTATTTGTAGTTCTGTGTCTACTCTTGTTTTGGGACCAAAAGCCCTAGATGTAGCTACTTCACAACTTTACCCTTGCTAATCTTTTTATCCTAATCCCGCTGTTTTTGTTTGCAGTCTCCACATGCATAACAAGCTGTAAGAAGGCCGCTCCTCCACCAGTGCCTCCACGCACAACCTCAAAGCCCTACATATCGGTGACAGTGCAGAGCAGCACTGAGTCAGCGCAGGACAACTACTTGGACCAACAGGACAGGAGGTCAGAGGTCAACAGCCAGTCGAGCCACGCTCACAGCAACTCCTCTGACAGCCTTGACAGCACCCGTGCCAACAGCCTGGCCCGTGGTATTCCTCGTCCTCCGCACATCATCCCTATTCCCATTGCTACGCCGAGGGAGCCAATCATCCCTAGCACCGCCAATGCTTCCACAGAGACTAGTGACTCGGCAGTCCACAATGAATCCCTGAAATCAGGATCTAGTAAAGGGAATTTAGCAGCAGAGGAGCCGTTTGTAGCCCCACTACCAAGGCGTAAACTGTCTTCTATTGGGATACAGGTAGGCAATTACAGTTTATTTATATAAGTGAGCAACAATTGCGAACGTACATAAAGGATGCTAGTTTATCGAATATAATGTGGAACTATGGCCTAAAGGGCATTAATGCAGTCAGTTTCGGGGCTCCAAGCTAAAAGTTCTTCCCTGTAGTTGTAGTTTTGCCAGAAGAAATGCCAAGTCCCAACGAGATACCAGGTTAAAGCTTATACAGTTAGTGCTTTGTATGTGTTTACATTTTGTCCCAACCAGATCTTCTGCAGGACAGCCTTCACATGCTGCTCCAGAATGTAGTTAATTTCCTTAAGAAATTTGGGGGAGCGCTATATCCACCCTGGACGGGTCACCAGTCAATCACCAGGGCAACACAGAGAGATGCAAGGCAAACAACCATACATGCAGACTCTTAGACAGTTTAGAGACGTCCATAACCCAAACGGCCATGTTCTTGGGATGTGGGAATTCCCCCAAGAGAATCCTTGTGTGTTTATGGGGAGCAAATGTAAACTCACTGAAGTTGCATTTGCTCCAAGTTGGTGTTTTCTCACTATAGTTGATATAATTACAAGGCAACGATCATTCCAACTCCTCACCATGTGGCACTTCTTTTAAATATGTCCTGAAGAGAAATGTAAATTATGGACCAGTACCTGGCAAATGTTGTATTAGTAAATAAAGTATTTAGTCTGTGTGGCGCTTACAAACTGAGCCAGCCTGTGCAAGATCTGGCTTAAATCTGGTGCAGTATCCAAAATTAAGTGTAGAAAGAAGGCCCAGATAAGGTAACATATTTGCTACTTGAAGCTAATAACCCGGCTAAGTTGCTTCAGTAAACCGGATACTGTCAGTATCGTCGACCCAATGTAGGTCAGACCCTGCATTGGGTCGATACATGCATGACCATGCATGATCACCTGGCAGCCATTGAAATGGATCCAGCTACATTTAGTCATCTGGTTTGTTAATAATTTATCTCGTTAGAAATTCAAGATGTTCCAGTTAGTAGCGTGCAAACAAAACTTGCCTGAATGTTTGTCTCTTGCTTCATAAATGTAATGCTTTGCTTTTCACATACTGAAATTTAATAACTAGTGTTTCAGCTGCTCTCTATTTAGCTATTCTTAATACAAACAATTGTGCATATACATTGCACACAGCAGGTTACTTGGCAGAGACAGGGCACTCCAGCAGCCACTTTAGTCTTTCAAAGTAAGCATCATTGGATGACAACACACCTCTTGCTTATTTGGAGAAACCCAGATTAGTTATATCAATAAAAGAACCGTCTATGATACCGTTTTGCAGAGTGACTAATGTTGCGGCTCACATTGCAGACATTAAAGCAACAACAGGTATCATGGGTTTGACTTTAGTCAGACACTTCAATACCAATCAATTAAAAACAACTTGATTTGAAGCCCAATTCAATACCTGGGCTCCCTACTGTCTGTGTATCTTCTGAGATGTTTTTTTTGTTTTGTTTTTTTTTGTGTGTGTGTTTTTTATTAACTTTAAAGACTTCACAGGTCCAGTGATATAAAATATGCATGACCATAGTTCTAAGCCAGCATTGTTTCCCTCTTGGTTTGGTTTTCTGCTTTTTCCTTTTTAGGTTGACTGCATTCAGGAAGTTCCAAGAGAGGAGACCCCACCCCTGGCCAGATTTCAGTCAATAGGAGTACAGGTGGAGGACGGGTGGCAGTAAGTCCTCTTCCTGTCCTTTTAACAACGTGAGGAATTTATATTATAGCCACACGCACATTCTTCTGACTGTTCTACTCCCTCCAATACAGGCCCTTTGTACATGTGAAATCATCCTGGGTGTTTTTGTACGTGTGGTGTTTGTGATGTTGAAGCATATTCCTCATATGAGCATTTACTATTTAAAGATCTCCTCCAAGCCATTTTTTTTATGCAGTATTTAAATTTGATACATTTATTCACTTCATCAATTCTTTCTTTGAAATCTAGCCTTGGAAAACTTCTAAATGTATATATTTAGAAACAATTCTTTTGGATGCAGTCTGTCTTCTTACTTCTTTTTCTATTCAGTGTCATGTTAGAAATTGCTTCTAACACTTAGATAAATCAGAATGGCTTTCCAAATAAATGCCATGATTTTTTGTTTTATCTGTGCGCAAAGCCTCAATATGCAGAAGCTACTTTTCAAATGAGTCTTGCTGTGCCCAGCTCTGTGCCTGAATTAAAAAGAACTGCACTGACCAAATTTACCAAGGAGGGAGGCTTTAAATACGTCTCTGCTTGATGTTGAGACCCATGTCCTGTTTGCTATTCTTTTATTCTTATGTGCTTTCGGCATATTGTCTGAACTGCATCTGATATGTGCTTCCTCAATGGTAACAGGAAATGGAGACAATTAGATAGAATTCACACGAAGTCCATTTATTCATTTACTCGGTTTAGACGAGAAGCTCTTGCTCTCATGTTTCTTGTATCTGCATTGACCAAGAGAGCTGACTCTGCTTTTAATCTCAACAGGTCCTATTTATTCCAGAAAGGGAAATAATTGCATGAGTTGTTTCTTTGTCCATGTTTTCTTTGAAAGATAAGGTTCTTCTCAAAAGTAATTTCCACATTTAGTCATGTTAAAAAAAAGTTCAATGTATTTTATTAACGTTTTATGTGAGTGTTGTGTATTCGCAAAGTGGCAGGAAAATGAAAAACATTTACAAATAGAAATATGAAAAGTATTTTGTGCATTTGTACTCAATCTTCCTGAGTCAACACTTTGCAGAACCAAAAATTGTTTCAATGCAGTTCTTTTGGGATATGAATTTCTATCAACTGTGCATTTTTAGAGACCATTTCTGACCATTCCTTTTATCAAAGTAACCTAAGCTCAATTAAATGTACAGATCTTTTATGGCAGTGTTTCCCAACCCTGGTACTCAAGGCGCACTGCCCTGCATGTTTTAGGTATTTCCTTGCTTCAGTCCAGCTGATTTCAATTGATGACTGATTAACAGGCGTTTGTTGAACTGCAATCAGTTGAATCAGGATCATTATGTTGAATATGGCAAACCTCTGAAAACATGTAGGACAGTGTGCCTTGAGGACCAGGATTGGGAAACACTGTTTTATGGACATCCATTTTTTGTCGGGGGATTCTGCCAGAGATTTCCTAATTGACTCAGTTGGACTTTAATTTGAAATTAATCCATTGTAGTTCATTTTAAGTTCAGGATTATTGTTCAACTGCAATGTAACCCTTCAAGTATTTAGCAGTCTTTACCAGTTTTTCCCACAGCATGATACAGCCATGCTATGTGTCAGAGTGAAGGAGGCTTTGTACATGTGTATGCTACCCTTTTCGGATTTTTATATTTAGAAAATACTGTATTGATTTTCTTCTTCTTGACAGTTATGGACCTCTTTGTGTTGGCCTATCTTATGAACTCCTAATCACACACAGTGACGTTTTTGGTGGTAATCTGACGAGTTTTGAAGCAGATTGTTTGACGAGAAACAGTAAAATATATTTTGCTCTCTGTTCTGTTGGAAAGGAAAATTTCTATACTGAATTGAATTGTAACATTGCCTCTTTGCTTTATTCCAGACTCAGTCGCTCCAGCAGTATGGCATCAAAACAAGAAACAGACTCAGACACACAGGACATCTCTGCCATTTCTCATATCAGCATTGCCAAAACTTTTGAGAAGAAAGTCATGGTCAACAGTGCCAGTCAGTCAATGAGCTCCCTCCCTGGGCAAGACTCTTTAGACAACGGAGACCAGACTGGCAATACCTCCTCCCCACCGCCGCCCAGGCAGATCCTCAACCGCTCCACCACGCGGAGCAGTTCCTCATCTTTCTCCGAAAGCCTGGATCCGGCGCTGGATCCCTCGTCTCTGCCGCCTCCGGATCCCTGGCTGGACAGCGGAAACGGTAGCAGCGGCGGTGTCTCCCAGAGTGGAGGAGGCGGAACGCTGTGCAGAAGAGACGGCCATTGGTTCCTGAAGTTGCTGCAGGCTGAAACGGCACGCATGGAAGGCTGGTGCCAACAGATGGAGCAGGAAACCAAAGACAACCAACTCTCAGAGGAGGGTAAGGTCCGCACGGTACTCACTGGGCTGTATGTAGCTGTGAGGAAAAAGCTGCTGGAAGCATATTTTATCCTGTCCAGAGCTACAGTGTCAAAAGCTATCGCTCACCTGCTGTCACATACACATGCACATGTATAAGGTTGTTTTACATCCCATTCCTTATCTAAAGTGTTTAATATGATGTCATATTGAGCTAATTGAGCTAATTTGAAGGCCACGTGAATCTTTGAGGTGTGTAGCTATTGGTTCTTCAGAGAGTCTGTGAACTATTCGACTCAACATCAAGTTACCCGCTCTGGGATTTTTTTAAGAGGCCTACCTCTGATTTGCTATTGTTTTCCATATAGAAGGCAGCTGGATGACTTCAAGAAGACCTTTCACTCTCTCATTTAAAAAGGCTGTTCCAGGTCTTTTGGATGAGACACACTGACCTTAGATTTTTGTGCATAACTCATTTCTCATTCCCTCTAATCAATCTGTTGCACAAACACAGCATGGAAGGGATGATGCTGTAATACCTGGGGTTAACACACACAAGCAGGCCTGTAATCTCCAGAATTACACAAATCTAGTCTGGAACTGATTAAACCCTCAGATTAGATTAGTGCCTTAGCATCGGCCTGGGACACACAGCAGCAGTGGGCAGGCGTGCAAAGCACACCATAAATGCAAACCATGCAAGGCAGTTATCATGAAGAGCTTGTTCAGATAAGTGCCTGCAAGGGAGTTTGCATTTTCAAAACTCAGTGTTTTGAATGGGTGTGCATGTGGCCTGACTTGATTAAGTAGTTTGCATCAAATCTGATGTAGATCTGCAGTGCAGAAGTGGGATCTCGCCCGCCACACAGCAGTCCCATGCCTACATCTTTAAAATCCACCAATCAGGGAGGATTCTGAGTTTTGTCTGAGCAGATGTTTGTCCTAATTTGACTCTGCAAACAGACTAATGTTGTAACAAGTCACAAGTTACATCCAAGTCAACGAAAAAGATGTAGTGTCCAAAAAGAGGATTTCCACTGTTATCGCATTCATGCCATCCAGCTGGTGACCCATTTTCCAGGTGGGGGTGTTACAAAAAGTAACATAATTCCTAATTATGCATTCGAAAAAGCTTTAAATCCATGTTGTGTTTAGTTCTGATTTCTTCTCACTATAGTTCTTGGGAAAGTCCGCAGTGCGGTGGGAAGTGCTCAGCTCCTAATGTCTCAGAAGTTCCAGCAGTTCCGGGGACTGTGTGAACAAAACCTGGTGTGTATATTGTCACACTTTGCTCACAAACTTAAACTCAAAATGCACAGTTGGTGTCACTTTGTCAGAGCTGCTTACCCTGCAATGCATAAAAAGCTTTCATCTACTTGAAACCTGACTAATATGAAAGCAGCCATGATACGCAGCACATTAAGCATGCACAGACTCCATCATGAGGACCCTGCAGCACAAAACACAAGGAGCTTATATTAAACCAATAAGCCCTTCCACCCAGATGACGTCTTTTTGTGAAAATGCCATTATACAAATTGTACCCAACAACCAGCACATGATATGTACCATAGTGAGTGATAAGCGGCACTCTAATGTGATTTGCCCTGAGATGAGAGCAGGAAAGGCAGAAGCATTAGAATGGTGAACAATGTGGAGCCAACAGAGACAGAGGTCAGTGTGTTTAAAGCACTGCAGACTTTGAAGGGGAGCATGCAGGATTTGAGCTTTGGACTTCTAGTGCCTTAAAAATTGATTCATACCTCCTGAATATTTAGATATTGTGCCATATGTGCATTTTTACGTGAAAGATCAATAGGATAATTCTAAGGAGGAAGTTTTTCTTTTTTGTGTGTGTGTGTGTGAGTATTTGAAAAGTTGCAGTACACATCTGTATGTCTCTACAAGTTAGTTCATCACATGCAATAAAAAATACAATATTGCTTGTGGTTGAACTGTTACAAGTGGTACTTAGCAAGGCACTGTACCTTTTCTCACATTTCTTCATTTCTGGAAGCTTTTCAGAAATATGATTATTTCAGCTAAATCATTTTGCACAGAAGGTATGGGTGCTTTATAATTTGTAATTTTATAGTAAATCACTTGGCTCTCAATGTAATTGTTTAGTAATTCCATATAACTAAAGTAGCAGCATAAGTGTTTCACACAAATGTCCAGCTAAATGAGATTGTTGCACTCCACCATCTAGTGGTGAACATAAAAACTGCATCAATATCACATTGTTCTAACTTGAAAAGTGTTTTGTTCATTACAAAAAGTATCTAGGAGACAAGCAAGATACCATACATGGTTGTGAAATTTATAAGAGGACACAACTTTTAACTCACTGCTGCGTCCACTTCAGAGATTTTAACAATTTGTTTGTGCAGTAGATGCAGTTCTATTGCAGGCCTTGTATCTATTCCTATTTAAAATGAAATATTTCTATCAGTCATTCTTAATTTATAAGGCACTTTTAATTCACAGAGAAGTCAAGATAAAGTGATTTACATTAGATTAAAACATGAGGAAATAAAAAGCAAAGAATAAAATAAATTAAGAGTGTAATAGGTCTAGCAAAAATACACAAATGTTTACTGTTCATTCCATTTCACCATGTTTATTTTTCTCTGATCAGAATGTGACTGCCAACCCACGGCCAACAGCCCAGGACCTGGCTGGCTTCTGGGACCTGCTGCAGCTATCTATCGAGGACATTAGCCTCAAGTTTGATGAGCTCTACCATCTCAAGTCCAATGACTGGCAGCCCGTGCCGTCTGGGGCCGCCCAGTCGTCCCCTGAGCGGAAGGTACTTCCCACCCATGCTGCCCAGTGCCCTGGCTGGGGTAGGAAAGCCGCCGAAACCGGCCTCTCTCCTCCCACCACCACCACCATTTCTCTCCCACTCTTTTTAAACCCTGTCCCTGCGTGGGATGAACTCTTAACAAGGCCTCCCTGTCCAACGCAGAGGGGCCCGAGAGATCCCTCTAGGCATGCATGGGAAAAGAGCCATCTCAAAGAGGGCTGGGGCTGCTGTGTTTTTAAAGTGTAAAGCCCTGCTTTGAGCATGCATGCATCATTTATCTATGTGTGTGTCCATGTGTTAGTGTCTGTGTTGCAGTGGAGCATGGCTAAGAAGCGCTGGTTAATGTGACAGAATGCTTTTGCTTTTGCTCATTAACCTGGCTACATTTGTCTCTGTGTAAAGCCTTTTCTTTTTGTCTTGTCTGTGACGTCCGAGTCTTCAAGATTATGAATGTAACTGTATGTGAAGTTCTTTTTGTGGCTCCAGGTTAATTTGCCCCTTCTATAATTAGTGCCTCATTTTTATGCCCACACATTAACATTTTGTCCCAATCCATTTCGCACCTGTCAACAAATCATTTCCGACCTACGTTCTTAACCAATGTAAATCAGTTTTTCTCTTTGAGATGAAGAGTTTTGGATTAATTGAAGGAAATAAATTGTTTCATATGACAAATCTTATGTATAGTTTTAATTTAACAGTACAGTAATTTAATTTAATAGTAATCTTTGTTTCCCAAAGATTTTACACTACACCCCTTCCAGTGTTTATTATTACAATTTGTATTTGAATGAGTATAGAGTAAGAAATTCTGACCCTGATTAAACAAAAATCAACATCCTGCTTGTTGAATCTGTTGTTCTGTAGTAACATTGCCACAATAACTTTAAGTAGATGTGGAGATAATAGAAAACTAGGATGGTGCTTGCCACGTCACTCATCCCCATTGATACCATAATAAGTATTTTCAGCTTGTTTAGGCCCAACATACATTAGGTTTGATGCATAAAGCTGATGTGAAATTGGTTACTTACCTCTTTAGTTAATAAACATAAACAGTAGACTTAATCTTTCAAAATAATAGTGCAAGCTTTATAAAGTATAATAGCGCAACCTTTTTTGAAAGATTGAAATTTGTGGCTGTCAGGGTAAGTTAAATATTGTTTAAACTGAAATTTCAGAGCAACTTTTACTCATCGCTACTTACTTGACAGAGATGATTCCTCTAAGAGGGTTTCTGTTTCACAAGGCAAACAGTAAGTCTGGAAAAGCATAAAATTATTATAAAACCCTTCTTCTACTTTTAAAAACCCATCAGATTTTCCTACAATAAGTAACCTCAAATTTACATGAATTTTGATTTCTTGTTAACTCACTAATCTCTCAATATTAAATCCTACTAGATTTTTTGGTGCATTTCTGGCTAATCAGTTCACCATAGTAACTCCAAATACTCAGTGGTAAAAGCAGTAGAACTTCACCTACCGTCAATTTGTAATTGTCATTCTAGTCAAAAAGGTCTCCATTCAGTAGCATATCAAGCCAGTTCAACAGACTGTCACTGCCTCTAGATTTTTGTGGTTAAAATGCTGAAATGAGAAATCTACAAAAAGCTCTAAAACGTTTGGGTTTTGTTAAAAAAAATTGTTCTGTAGCACAAAGTTATTTTTTTGCAATCAAAAAGGTACTTTATGAAAAGACCAAACATCCCAAAGTACAAACGGTGGAGGGGCAAAGTGACGAGATCCGCTTTTTGTTGCATATCAGTGTAAATGTCTTGGCTGTCCTGTCATCCTTTTATGATTTCAGATAAACCCAGTACACATCCATTCATGTTGCCATTTTAAGTGGTTGAAATTTTGTCTTTCTCAATGTTGACCTTCTGTAACCAGCTGGCTCTACTGTCCTCGTTTTGTGTTTGATTGTCTAGTCCGCTACATGTTGTCTCGAGCAGTACAAGGGAACGAAAGAACAGCTTTGGCAAATGATCTCTATGAATCATGTCTGCCAAATCCGTCTGAAGAAAAACAGAAAACAGGCTACTATTATATGTCGTTGTTTTAACACTTTTTTCCTTGTGTCATGTTATCTCCACCCTCAATCTTGCAGAACGAGGACAAGGAGGCCCTTCCGGCATCAAAGAAGCTTAGCAAGACGCAACCGACGCTTGCCCGCGAGAAGAGTGCTGACTCTTCTTCAACCTCTTCATCAGCCTCGGCAGAAAAACAGAGACAAGAGGCTCGCAAGCGCCTGCTAGCTGCCAAGAAGGCTGCCTCGTTTCGCCAGAACTCTGCCACGGAGAGCGCAGACAGCATTGAAATTTACGTCCCCGAGGCCCAAACTCGCCTCTGAGAGAAAAGGACTAGCAAGGACTAGTTCGTAGATCCGAGGACAGATAAGTTTGTTGGAGGGGAAGAAAAATGAAGAAAAAAAAATCAGGGAGGATTTTGTCTGAGTGCAGAGGAGTTATGGTGAGTAAGGAAGGGCGTGTAGAGGAGCAATGCCAATGAATGGGTGTTTTGATATTTCTAACATAATCATAGGCTGGTCCTGCTTGAAACTGATAATGAAACATTTGTGGACCCAACAGACTACAGACTTATGAAGCAGAAGATTCCTCTTCTGAGGCTGCCAGGGAAGACCTCAGCTGATGAACTTTATCATTTCTTCTTACTTTTTCTTGATATCATAAAAATGTTAACGAAGATATTATTATAACAGTTATAGGTTAAAAACTCTCCATGAAGACTGTTTTAAAAGTTCCTATATCTTGGCTATAAGATTTATAAAGCAGACAGAACATAAGCATCAATGCTTCTGTCTCCCACTCTCTTGCTCTCTTCCCAGATCACTGGCCATCTTGTAGCTTTGCACAGCACCTCCTTGTGGCCATCATGCAAGTTGCACACAAATCCACCTATATATATATATGTCTTCCTTGTATTTATTTTTTCTTTAATTATTGATTTGGGCTGGGCAGGAATCAATTTAGATCAAGCTTTTCTGACTATTTTTGGTATGATGAAACAAAGTCCGATGTGAAAGATCATTTATGTAGTTCCTATAAACAAACAAAATCTTGTTTGAGTTTTTTTGTGTTAAAGACTTTTGCGTTTAGTTTCTTAATGTTTTTTTTTGTTTTGTTTTTTTTTATGAAAGGACATATTAAACAAAGCCAGGCTAGAGGTTTCGTCACAATGGCTGTCCATAATGTGTGTTTTTTTATTTGTAGATGAAAAAACCTAATATACTTTTAGTTATTTTGTATTTTCCTTTCCTCTATTTCTTTTTTCCATTTCTGAGCTATGACTCCAGAAATATATAGGATATTTTCTGAACCATACAGACATTTAAGTGCTTTAAGGAAAATAATTGTGCGTCAAAGTCATACATTTCAAAATAATCTAGGGCTCTGAAGTTGTGCAGCTGGGTAAGCATGCTGGTTAACAGCAGGCGTTTCTTTTCCACTTCCCATCTACTAGTCAACCCAACTTCACTTTATCCAGCTTTTTTCCACTCTACACAAAGATTACATTTTTTCTGAACTTTCCTAGTTAAATCATTACATGTATAAGTGATCGTCCTTTTAATCATATCCTTTTTAATCATTAGTGTTTACTGTTTTTGTCTTTGAGGAATACAAAAGCCAAAGATAAGTACACTGTTTGAAATTCAGCTCATGTAATAAAATGTGAGTAGCAGGGAAACTCGATGGTTGACTGTGAAAACAGATGGGAGTGGATTTTACCCACAGCAACACATGTACTGCAGATTTAACATTTGGATATCCACAAGGCAGGAAGCTTGAACAGAACCGCCCAACAATGAGAACCACAACACAACACTACCCTATCTGACACAGAGTTAATTTCATGGAAAAGGATTGTTTCCAACCTCAGGAGGGCAACAGTGCTTGCATGTCAAACCAGTAGTCAGTTATCACATTCAGTGAAAGAACAAAGAATCCTAATCCCTTTCTTGTTTTGCATTAAGGGACACACTGTGCTTTGCAAAAGTATTCATTCTGTTGGAGACTTTTTACATTTTGTCATGTTATAACCACAAACCTATCAGAATTGTACGTGGTTCGACACAAAATAGAGCAGAACTGTAAAGTGGAAGAAAAATGATACACAGTGTTTAAAAAAGTAGAAATCTTGAAAAACTATGGGGTGCATTTTTGTTCGTAGTATTTCTATTCAATTTTCTGTAAAATCACCATTCTTGCTTATGTCCTTGCCAACTTTAAATGTGTAGATATGAAACTTGTGCCCATTCGTCTATGCATTTAGTTTCAGCCATGCTACCATTAAAACAAACCAGCATCCCCACAACATAATGGTACCACCACCATGCTTCACAGTGGGGGTTGTATTAATTGTCTGCCACACCTACAATGTAGGACAAAAGTTCAGTTTTAGTCTCTTTCACCAAAAAACATTCCTCCACATGTTTGTTGTGTCCCCTTCTTTCGGCAAACTTTAGGGACTTCTCATGGTTTTCCAACATCAATGGCTTTCCACTCCCCACTCCTCCATAAAAGCCAGATTTGTGGAATGCACGACTAATTGCTGTCCTGTCTACAGATGCTTTCTGAGCTATAGGTCTCTGATCTTCTCCAGATTTACCATAAATGTGTTTGGCTGCTTCTGCTTAATGTTCTCCTTATCTAACCAGTCATCTTTTGGAAGGTTCGTGGTTTAGCCGTACTCGTTCACTTTTAAAGAAAGAGTTAAAACAGTGGTTCACTAGTTGTTTTATAGCCTAAGTCTGCTTTCAGCATCCAGACAGATATCTCTCAAACTTGGATTTATTTACTAATTGCATAACCACCTCAGTTTGTATATAACTTGACAAAACGGGGGGAAAAAGTCACAGGTATGTGAATATTTTTGTGAAGCACTACATCTAAAAACATTCACATTTTGTCTAAATTCACTTTGTAGCTTGAAGATATTTGAAACAAAACGTCTCCATTTGTCAGTGTAAATCCCTAATGGGCACTTTGAGATATTTACACCCTATCCCATCCATACAGTCACTAATGATGCACTTTCGATCTGCCACTGCTAAATGCTCTTCTATTCATGTGTCTGTTGTCAAGGCCTCTCTGCCATCAGCTATAACCCAAAGTTAAGCGTCTAGCTTTGAATTAGAAAAGCCCAACAATCTCTATTCTTCTCATGTTGTTGGTAAAGAGCTTTCACTTGATGGCCGGCTATTATTTGCCTGTTGTGTTTGCTTGCTGTGGGTGACTCTCAAGGAATATGGCTCAGAGGTGTCAATAGCCAGTCCCATGATTGGTATCAGTCTACCCCCCGTCCATTTGATTGGATGAGAGTAGACTGATAGACTGATGGAAAGCTTTCAGGTGCTTTTGTTAGCACCTGAAAGCCTTTTGTGTGACTCAAATGTTGTCATTAGCATGATTTGATTTTGGACTGGTTTCTAAATGGTAGAAGTTGATGCTTTCTACCATTCATTTCTTTTTGTCAAAGCAAGCTTATCTAGCTGTGTTTTATCTGCGGAACCAAGCTATTTATATTCAAGAGATCTTATGCAGTCACTGCCATCTATCTATCAATCAATCAATCAATCAAATTTTATTTGTATAGCACATTTCAGCAGCAAGGCATTTCAAAGTGCTTTAATCATATCAAACACAGAAACACAATGCAACATAGAATCAACAATCAAAACACGACATTAAGTAAAGTTCCATCAATAAAGTCATAATTGATTACGTTTCAAATACAATCCTAAACATCTAAGTATATTCTGTTTTATAATTCTCACATATCCTTTTCTGTTTTTGCGCATCATATTTTACCACCATATCTTTTTGTTGCACCAACTTTATACGAAACTCTCTGCCTTGAATGCTGGTAAAACACACTGGCATTTTAAATATCTTAATATAATTTTTCTGTCATTTGGATACATGTTAAATGCCACGAGACATACTTGCAGAAACAAAGCAGAACCTTATCTCGAGCACATAAACAATGTTTTTCTCCAATAAACATAAACCTGGTACAGACAGACAGAGCTAGGCCTATTTCCTGGGTAGAGTATCCGTTGACCGCATAGTTTCACTGCGTGGGGGCTGGGATGTTGCTGTAAAGAAAGTGATTTGGGGGTGATACTGATCCTCATGCATATGAGATTGATGCTTTCTACCATTCATTTATTTTCCCTCTTTTTTCTTCTCCTTTGTAACTCTCATAGTTGTTCCTTCACACCAAGTTTACACACTGGTTAGTTGTTCTCTGATTTTTGGGTGGAGGAGGAAATGGATTTCACACAAGAGTTTGGAGTAAAAGTTTTAAAAATATTATTCCCAGTTTATACTGAGTTTCTCACCTCAAATTTCTTGACCGCATATTTTATTTTACAGACTTTTTTCCTGTTTCTTTTTTCTTTATTACATATGGATAAGCCAAGAGTAATCTCCTTGTTTCAAATTAATATCAATCATTTCTCTTTCTCTCTTCCCATCCAAACTTCTTCTGTTTTGCCTTGGTTTGAAGTGTCTCCAGAAGCTTCTTCATGAACTGAAATTGTTGTTGCTCTAAATGATTAAGCTCTTTATTTAAATTTTTTTTAATAATGGTGAGATCTGCAATCGTTAACCTAAAGTTGTTCGTGAAGGATTACTGTCATTGACAATTATAAGTATTTGCCTATATGCATAAGAAGCAGCCTGTTGGTGTTTACTTTTTTTTCCACAAATTTTTACATTTTTAATTCCATTCTTTAAAAGTGTTTGTAATAACAGGAAAATGGATTCACATTTATTGATTAAGACCTCTTTTTTTGGTTGTCTTTAAAAGTTCTGGCAAACAAGAGGCAAAATGCATCAAACCCTAGAAAATGATTTGAAGTCTCTGAAAGTCTGTAGGCCAAAAACACGACTGAAACCAAACAAGCTCTTTTTCCGTCTTTGCTTGGTTCGACTTGGCCATGAAATACGGGAGAGGGACAGAAGCCATGCTCATTCCAGCAGAGATATGATGTAGCAAAACGTGTCGACAAATAAATATTTTAATGAAGTAAGCACATATTTTAATGACTAGAATCTGTTTAGAGTACTATATAAGAAGTGTGTAATCCAGCGGAGCTGAATGAAAAGGGTTGTGCTGCGAGTGAGTATGTGGGCCTATTGTTTGGAGAGTATTACCTTTATTACTGTTCAACATACTCTGGTTACAAGAAAGTGTGCAATACAGAGTAAAGGGGTTCTTTGCTATTAAAAGGACGCTGTCTTGCATCTCTCCCCTTGTGCTTCTTACAGTTATTGTCTGTACATAAGAATTAAACCAGATTAAATATTTCATCTTTTACAATATTGTAAACCTGTTTATACAGTTTCAAGGTTGTCGACATGTAAACTGCAGATGCGCAATGTTCAATAAAGTGCACAAAATACTTTCTCAAGCACTTTATCATGACTTTGTTTTGTTTTCTGCTTCCAAGGCCGTGCGTAAGTAGTCAGATTTTCCCCTGATTCAAAATGTGTTGGGTTTTTTTTTTGTGTGTACACACCAGTATTTGCCTACTGGGATGTCTTTACGTCATGATCATACTCTGCTTTCTCTGATATGCACCAGTTTCTTAAATTTGTGTGAAGATATGCATAAATATTACTGAATGCATTACTGAATGAATGTTACAAAATCATGATGGGAGAGGACAATAAACATGTAATTATGTAATAATCATGTTTATTTAGTTACAAAATATACAAATGATACACTTACATCTTACTTCCAAGCTGTTAGACTAGCCAGATGATATCAAAATTTAACTTTGCAGATACTTTTCTGCAGTATGGATGGGGAGGCTGGAAAGACGCATTGGGCTAAATACACCAGGTAATCCTGGAAGAAAAGCAGAGGTTCAAAATTGAGAAGCCATAACCAGACTTGAAAATGTACAAACACTCTCAATCCTATCTGACTGATCTTGAGCCATTTTTGTAAAGAATAGCCAAAGAAATTATTTGTTTATAGATGGTAAAGTGATACCCTAAAAGGATTTGCAGCTTAATACATATACGTTTCAGATATTCATTCTTTTTTCACTCTACAATCTCTGTGTGGAAAGGTTTGAGATATAAGTATCTATGAAATGGTAGACCGTCATATTACTACCAAGGGCAGTTATTCACAAGGCATTTAATATTTTACTCACTGCATATTTGGTTAATTTGAGCTCTTGGTCTAGGGCCATATTGTAGCAGACCTATAACAGTTGAACCAGTAATCGATGGAAAGGAACTATTCCGAAGAGTTCAAATAATAATTTTTCATTTTGCTGCTACTTTTCTAACATTTGTTTTTATTGACATCACCTTATTCTAGAAACGACAGTTTATTCCACACATTTTTATGATTTATGTAACGTGAGCATACACATTGTTACGTAAAATAACAGGAACCGTTTTCGACAAGCAGGGATAATTAGCAATCTCTTTCTAGATTTTTTTTTTTTTTTTAAACTTACAGCGTATAAGAACTGTAAACATCCAGAAAAAAACCCCGTACCATTCTTTCTTTGACCCACAAACGTTATATTTTGAATGAAAAGGTTCTCCCGTCCATCACAACAACACGAAACCAGACCGCTGTCCGAAGAAGAACTGCGATTGGCCGACCGTTCTCCAGGAGCAGTAATCCGGGAAAACGATTGGCTGACAGCCGTCGGTGGAGGCGGGCCCACTTCAGCTGCGACTGTCAAGATTGGCAAAGCGGTGGCTGCTGCTGCTGTATGCAGGTAAAAGGAGCAAGCGACAAGAGGAAAAACAAGACCTGGAAAACATTCATCCTGGCAGAAAGCGAGGAGTGCAATGGGAACGTGGGAGCCCTTTTGTGCGAAATAGTGTGAGGAGAAGAGGTTTTAAATTCGCGTGTGAAACTGCAACACCTCTTGGTAGCCTTAGCGGAAAGTGTCGCTTTGTGAGTGGAAGCAACTTGGACAGCTGCGTGTTTTCAAGAGGAGCCATCAACAAAGAATGAAAGCGTTGAAACGAGGTGAGCGCCAACCTGACCGTGCTTTCTAATATATCCCATTGACTTTAACAAATAATAATAATCACTCCCAGAATTGTGCGTCTGCTGGCTCTGTCTGGCTTTTGCCGTGGACTCTTGCCTGGTATGCAGAGGGTTTTTTTTTTTTTGTTGCGAGCAAATGCAGCGTGTGTTTGTGTTTGAATTTGGAGGGACAGCTAGCCAGCTAGTTGTGTGTCTGTCTGTCGCTCTCTCTTTCTCTCTCCCTCTCTCTCTCCTGAGGCAGGCGTGCTGTCCATCTGGCGGAGCGGCATGCGGGAGGCTGTGCGTTTCTCCCTGCCTCCTTTGTGCGCTCCAGATGGCTCGGTTACCATTTTTTTTTTTATCACAGCAGTTTCAGACATGTGTATATATTTCTCAAACTAATTTGTTGCACATTGATTCATTAACAGAAAAGTTTCAATGACTTCTTTATCTTAAACTTTATTTTTGAACGATTTTCCTGCTACCTATGTGTGCGTGCGTGTGTATTTGTAAAAACAAGAAGTTGGTTTGTTTGCAGCAGCAGTGATTTACCACACAGCTGCTGCTGCTGGTGTTGTGACCTTTTCTTTTATCTTTGATGTATTTTCTTAGCTGATTAAATCCCATTCATTTGCTGCTTCAGTTTTTAAGATAAAGCCCTACTGTCAGTATAGGCCAGCAGTAGAGTTGTAGGATCACGTACAGCACGTTTCTTCAGGGGACTGTCCTGACCACATGAAAAGAGCTCTGTGGTCTGCGATTATATCCGTGATACAAAAGTAGCATTTTTCAGCATATATATTTCTACTTCTTCTAACACGTGTGCTGCTTTCCTCTGTGGAGTCCAAGATGAACATTTTGCACATGTGTGCGCAGCAAAACGGCACTTCCGTCTTTGCATGGTCAATAGGTTCCTGGGCCCACTTGGCTGCTGTGATGTTGATATGCACACAATCTCCTTTGTGAGGACAGGCGCTGCCCCCGGGGGTCAGGTTTCAACCCAGCTCCCAGAGAAAGACATTTACTGCATTCTGTGGCCCACCCCTTTGGGATCGGGCATGCTCCATTTTGTGGGGAGTTTTCCTCCTCTGACCCACTGTGGATTAGAAGGAGAGGTGGGTTCAGTCTAAAATAAATAAATAAATTGTAGAGAGAGAAAAAAAAAAACGCAGTTGGTCAAAATGGTTCTCAATGCAAACATCACTTTGTGATAACTTGCATGTGAAGTAGTAACCAATTAGGTTTAAATACTCTTTCTGTTCCTCTCATTTTTCCTCTCGTGACTAGAGTTTAGGTTGTGTGTGAGGTAATGTTTAGCTAATTGATCCAAAATCATAACTAGAGGTGCACTGAGAAGTGTGCTGATGACTGCTCTGTTTTTCAGCCTGATTTTTGTTGGGTGGGGGTGGGAGGAGAGAGTTTCTCTGAACAGTGGGTGCTACCGGATCACCCTTTCAACTCCTGTTTTTTGGGTGGAAGAAGAAACTCGAAGTTGACTGTTGGGTGTTTCTTTTTTTTTTTTAATAAAGTAAATGAATCTAGGGACATATTTCATTAGGACTGCAAGTTATGCGAGAGTAAGACTTTAAGAAGACAACAGGAAGGCTGGAAACTGTTGCACCAAATGTTAATTTTTTTTTAAATATATTTTGTCTTGGAACATGTTGGATTTCTAATAAACCTCACAGTTAAGGTCTTTTTTGAGAGAGAGAGAGAGAGAATATAGGTGACTGTAGTGTTTAGCAAGGCTAGCCACACTAATCCCAAATGTAAAACTCTTAAAGTGTATTAATGTATTAATTTTTGTCTTTGCTTAAAGACAGTAAAGATCCATGGAGAATTGTTATCAGCAGGAAAGGTTGGGGGAAAGCAGAACTATCTCTTTTAAATTACAGTTCAAATCAGAAACCAATTATGCCTGGGAAAAAAAGAAACTATACAGGTCTAGTTTATATCCGTGTACCTTTAATCATGGCTACTTTTGTTCCCACCAAGTTCTTGTTGAAAGATTCGTGTTAAAAACAACTTGTCTTCTCCCCAGCTCTGCAGGATAACCACCATCCCGAGCAGGAGCACTCTTCGGCCGTGTCGGACAGCGATGACGGCTCCCCGCTCGACCTGTCAGGGAGAGGGGTCCTCGGGAAGCGCCGTCGCCGCGGCAACCTGCCCAAGGAGTCGGTTCAGATCCTCCGCAGCTGGCTGTACGAGCACCGCTTCAACGCATACCCATCGGAGCAGGAGAAGCTCAGTCTTTCGAACCAGACTAAACTGTCTGTGCTGCAGGTGAGATGATTTATTTATTTTCTACATTTTTTGTATACATGTGACGTTTTCAGAACCTGCCAGAGGATTGCGATTTTTCTTGTTTCTGCTATTTGTTGAGTTATGTCATCTAACGCTGGGGGGGGAAATAGCATTTCTTGATGACATTCATCTGAAACTTACTACTTGTGTAATTTCAGGACAATATCTTATGTAATTGAAATGCTTGAAGACAGACTGAGGGCACGGTGACTGATGGTGCTGCAGTCACTACTAGCATTCTCCCACCCTTCTTTCTCTCACTTTGTTGCATCAGTAGTAGACATTTCCTCTTTCCTTCTCAACACACAGGCAGATTACAGAGTAGCAGGAGGCGGCGGCAGCAGTTCCTTGTTATGTAGTCAGTTCACTGGAATGCGTTTGGCTGCCTTCTCTGTGGCTCAGCATATTTCAGCTCAGACCTTCATTATTGCCAGCTGTCTGAGCACTCTCAGCTCTCTTTTTTTTTTTTTTTCTCCTCCCGTACTAGTAGAGGGAGTATTTAAGACTTCGGCAAAAGACTTGGATGGAAAAGGAGTGATTGCATAGATTTTAGATCTTGTGGAATAATTTATTTTATTTATTTTTTTTAGGTCTTTTTAGTTTTTGACAGTGCCTTGCAAATGTATTCATCCACTTTTTTTCACATTACAACCAGAAACTTGAATGCATTCTGTTGGGAGCTTTCAACATTTACAATTAAAGTTTGGGTTAAAATTGTGGAGAAATTACAAATTGGGTTAAATCATAAAATCCTATTTGAACATCTGACTGTGTGTCACAGCAAGTAAACCCTCACAAACACAAACACTGCTCTTGGAATACAACATTAACATTTATAAAAATGCTTCTAATTTAGTAACAGCAACCTAAGATGGGCACCACTTGTTAATTGCAAACCTTAGGCACAGTTGTCGAGGAAATAGTTTACGTATATCATCTTATTCAAATAGCTTTCGAAAGTTTGTTTCAAAAAGAAAGTGTTGTTTCCTTTTTTGTGAGTAATTTTTGTCTGTTTTCTCAGATCTGCAACTGGTTCATCAATGCCCGCCGCCGCCTTCTGCCTGATCTGCTTCGCAAGGATGGCAAAGATCCCACCAAGTTCACCATCTCCCGTAAGATCGTCGGTAAAACCGAGGCCCATCAGTCAAACAGAGGCGAAGCCGGCTCTCCCGAAATCGGTGCCTCCGCTCACTGCCCTCAGCCGCGTCCATCGGTAATCCGCTCCACGCCCGCTTTGGACCTTAGCCTACTGGGGAACACGGCGACAGCCATCCTCACCGGAGCGGGCTATCCTGGAAAGGAAGGGTGTGTGCAGGCACTCATGAAGCTGGACACGCAAAGCCTGTTGAGGGAAGCCGATGAAAGAGGCGCCCACTCAGCTGGCCCAACAACAGGCATCACTGTAGCTGCAAGCCACTCCAGCGGCCTTCTCAACACGCCTCCCCCGACTCCACCCGAGCTCTACCCGGGTCACGACTTCAGTGACCTGAGGCTGCTGGTTGATGCCGCTCTACAGAGAGCTGCAGAGCAGGACCTGCTCAAGGAGAGCCAAAGCAAACCAGCAGAGCCTTTAAATGCCATACCGGTGGGTGCAAACGAAAAGGGCCCAACCCCGCCTCCAGAGGAACAGGTCATGCATCCTTCCAGAGTGCAGAGTCTGATGGAGAAGGCCATGTCTGTTCCAGAGCCGGTCAAATCTCCAACAGTTGCTGCTCCACTTTTGCTCCCAGCCTCCAGGTTATCCCCTCTACCAGTAAACAAAGTGATGTGGAGCCCCTTAGATAAAGACACTGTCAGAGCATCCAGCCCAAACCAACCTTGTCTCATCCCAGCACACCTACCAGCTGTAGTGCCAGTATCTGCCATCATCCTGGGGCAACCAGAGCTACAGAAACCTGCTGCCTTCCTAGCCGTTAACCCAAAGTCACCTCCAGCCTCATGTCCTATGAGTGCGTCTAATCCAGCAATGAGACCTGTCTCCATACAAACCCCTTCAGCCCAGTCAGCCACCTCAGATTCCCCCCCAGCAGCAGCTGTTGCATCTCTATTGACGTCTAGAGGAGACCTGCCCCACCTCCCGTTCCACAAGCCCCCCTCGATCCCTGTGACTCCCCCCACCGTGCTGCCCACTTCACCCTCGGTCTCATCCGCATCTTCACCACCAGCGGTCCCGCCTCTCCTGAGCCTCGCCTCCCACCTCGCTCCTCATACCTCAGGGAGCAGCGGCTCAGCCATGGTGCCGAAGGTTTGGGGCATGGTTCACGCCAACGCCAGGCAGGCCAGTTCACTCCAAGTGGTACAGACCCCCATCAGCACGGTGTGGGGGCCGCAGCACAGCCTGCACACGCTGAGTGAAGCTGTCAACTAGAAGCTGTTGCTGTTTTTCTTTTTCTTCTTCTTTTTTTATGTAAAAATCTGAGGAAAAAAGCAAGGACAGGTGTGTTTTATACGGCTGGACTTTAACGTTTATAGGAGAATGTATCTTGGTCAGCCCCTTGACGTGAAGCCTGAGCTTGGCATGAGTTGGAACTTTTATCGTTTACCACAGAGAGGAAGGTAGAGACCGTATCATTCCTACACTCTTGATGCCATTCTGCAACGGATTTTGATGTCATTCTGGGATTTTGGGGTGTTACAAGAATGATCAAATAGGAAAGAATTCCTGAATTGTACAAACATTTACCAGCCTTTCCAGTAGCAGCGCTGGACTTTAGTGAATGTAAAAAAACAAAACAAAAAAAGGTGACCTCTCTGGATATGAACTCTGCTGCCCTTTATTCAATCTTCTGGATAAAAAGCACAACATTTTCTTAGAACTCTTTTAGTAATGTGCATTTAAAATGTTGAAGTTGTTTTTCTTGTCTTTTTTTTTTTTCTTTTTTTATAAAATGAGCCTGTAAATTTTTTTCTGACATGGTTCTCTGCTTTTTTTTCTCCCCCTGCATTTGGAAACCTGAGCCAAAGAAAAATCGTTTCTTTTTCTTTTCTGACTTTTTCTAAGTCAGTGACTCCCTTGATCCTCCTTACGGCCAAGCGGTTTCATGAATCGTCATCTCAGCTGCTCTGTGCATACTTTCTAGCACAAATGCATCATTAACTCTTTACCGTTGGGAAGTTTCTAGTATTTTCAGTTTCCATTTAAAGCAGGTGTGTAGGTTGCTTTCTGTTGGAATCCCTCTCGATCTTCATTTGGAGACCCGATGCGTCGCCCAGAGTTCCCTGACGTTTGTGAGGCCTTAAGAGTTTCTGTTTCTCTGATCCGAATGTCGTAACGGAAATCGATATTTCCTACAGGTTCTCGACAGAGCAGATGTAGCACATCTTTTTTTTCTTTTTTTTTTGTACGTCTAAAACAAGAAGTTTTTCCACATCTGATAGTTTAAAAGTGGCTTCTACAGAGTTTCTGCTAATCCATGCAGATGTAGTTTCTGTGAAACTGTCTCTCACCCCCACCCCCCAAACATTTTATATTGGTAGCTGTGAGTGTCTGTGTGGGAGTTTGGCAGAAGGCTGGACTCCTTTCTGGTCAATACTGTAGCACAATTATTGATTAATGTTTACCAGGTCACAAAGCTGTGTTTAGTTCAGTTCTGTTGTATTAGTGTGAGTGGTTGTGGACAGAAGAACATATGTTTGGGACTTACTTTTACTTTTGCCGAGCAATGAACACTGCCACCATTCCAAAAAAAAAACCCTCCAAACATTTCTCCCATATTTTCTTCACCGTGTTCCACTCTGTGCCACAAAGTTAAGGTTAATGTTTGCTTTGGTTGCAGAAGCAGAGTAGGCCGGTGTTCATTTTATACCTCAGTTGTACACAACCGATGTCGGGCATAAGTTATAGTTACATTTTTCAAACTGCATAAATACACTGTGATGATGCCTTCGAGGTCATAATACTGGGAAAGGCTGGCTAAGATTTTAAGTAGCGAGGTTTTAGATGTAAGCTGACACTTCTGAGAAAAAAAACAATGTGCTAATGTAAATATGTGGAAGGTCAAGGTTTTACTTTTATTTTATTTTTTTTGTTCTTATTTACTAGCATGAGATTAATTCTCAAAATGTAGTTCCTGTCCAACCAAATGCATTTTGAACATTTTCTTTTTCAAGTTCATGTTACAAATTATGACTCCAGGCAGTGTGACTGGCTGCTGTGCCTTAAGCCTTTGAATGAGGGAGAAAGTCCCGGTTTTCTTTTTTTTTTTTTCTTACTTTTATTTTTTTTTTTAAATATGTATTAAAAACTCAATAGTCTGTGCAATATACGCCTTAAACTTTAAATGTCTGTTTTTTTGTATGAACATTTCAAAGAAATAAAGGTTCAGTTTTTTTCATATATACATTTCACTTTTTTTATTTTTTTTATCTCTACTGAAAAATGTGCTTTATTCAGCTCACTGGCTTTATGGTAACGATTGTTAATTAATGATCAAATCTGGTAATATAAGTGGATCTGGTTTACCTTTCATGACACAAACTGATTTTTTTTATACCCTCAAGTTGCTGGTGATTAAGACATTTAAAAATGATGCAATCTCACCCTTTAAGTGCAACACCGCACCATTATTCTGAGGCCTTCAACTCTTAAAGCTTGTGAGTTCTTCTAAGATGTGCTGTATCTAATTCTGTACCTATTCTATTTCCTCTTTGGTAGTATGGCTATACGGACATCCAAGACCCTGATTGCACTTTGCCAGAAGTTTAATGAGTCTGAATTTGAGTTAGATCATCTTTTAAATGGCAGAATATCAGTTAAGATACTGAAAAGCATTTTTCAATTTAAATTGTCAATATTGAACTTGGTTTAAAAAAAAATTAGACATTGTGGCACAGAATCCAATAAACACTTTCATTTCTAAATTCTAGAAAGGATTAAACATTTCACAAGAGTTTAAAAAAGCTAGTTTTAAATGAGTAACATTTTTAACTTGCCACAGACATGGTCCATTTATTTATAGCAAACATACCTGATCCTTCAAACAATACAACCAGCTGATGGAGCAAAGCATCAGTCTCAACGCTTCAACCATCCGCTTTGCCAGGAGGCGATTCTCGCTGCTTGACTGTCAAAATCAAATAAACAGTTTTTGCAACCCTACGAGAATACAAAGACGACAGAGAAAGGAGCCACGTGGCAGTGCTGAAGCATCTGTGGTAGTTATAGGGCAGGAAGGGGTCATCATTGCTGTGTAACACTAAAGCTGAAAGTCCATACAGTCCCCGCACATATAAACAAACAGCGGTGTGCAATGCATCACAAAAATCTTACTAAGTTGCCTATAACTACCAGTCAAAGTGCAGTTAATGTAGTTTGAGCTGCAGGATGTGTATTGTAGAATACACTAAGGATCGTATGTGGATCCTTAGATTAAATCCTCGATCAACATGTTTACCATCAAATGTACAATACAATTTAAGGACATTTATATAGTGATTCTTATTTTATTTACTTCTAATGTACACTGTAAGGGGAGGGATTGGTGAGTATCTGTAGTGCAGCATGTGAGCAGGAGCCAGAAGCAGCCGTTTTCCCCTCTATTCGTCGTCCTTGTCCTTTGCGCCGTGTTTGAGGATGCGAGTGAACTCCGCGTAGTTGAAGTTGCCCTTCTTGTCGATTGGCGCCTCACGGAACAGCTCGTCCACCTCTTCATCTGTGAAGCGATCGCCCATGGTGGTCAGCAGCTCTCTCAAGTGGTCCTCGTGGATGAACCCTAATTGAGCGGATGGCATCCACTGAGTAATAAGATACAGCGCTGCACACTGAAAATGGCATCTACGACTCTTCCGTACACGACGTGGACCTTTGTCTACATGCGGACTCACCAGATCCCTCCTCATCAAAGCAGGCGAAGGCGTTGCGAATGACATCCTCGGGGTCCGTCCCGTTCAGCCGCTCTCCAAACATTGTGAGGAACATGGTGAAGTTAATGGGCCCCGGAGCCTCGTTCATCATTCCCTCAAGGTATTCATCCGAAGGGTTCTTACCTGTGAAGCAGTGAGGCGGTTAGATTACATTCAATGCTTCTTTAAGCTATTCACACCCCTTTTTTACTTCATATCGCTACGACCGTAAGTTCGTATGTGTATTGGGATTTCATGTGAAATACCAATGCAAAATTGTAAAGTAGAAATCTGCGGCTGCTTTTGTACTTGCAATGACAACTGAAAGTCTTTTAATGTATGTCACTTCCAGCTCTGGAGACTGAAATCTTTGCCCATTCCGCTTTGCAAAATTGCTCAGATTGAGTCAGACTCGATGATGAAGTGTTTTGGAGCCTGTATTCAGGAAAGCATGATGCTGCCCCCACTGTGTTTCACCCTGATGATGTTGAGTTCAGGGGGGCTGACCTGGCCCATCTGCTGTGCTCCTTATTTTATCATTTATAAAGAATTTTAAAAACCATGCATATGCTTCCACATAATTATGCAGCACTTTTTGTAGGTTGAATTCACAAAATCCAAGTAATACACTCGAGTTCTTGGTTGTACTGTTAATAAAGAGCTATTAATATTAATACTTTTGCAAAGCATTGTACAAACGCTTACATTTGCCTGATATGCAGCAATATTTGAGGGGTGAGAAATATTGAGAATAAGGATTCCGACTTAAGTTGAACCCCATAAATGCACCACATCTGTGAAACAATTTTTTTGACTTTATGTTTTTCTCCCATTTTGTTTTAGCCACCAAATAGTGACAAGAAAAAAAAGCCTGAAGTTTTTTCTTTTTTTTCCTTTTTTTACCCAAAGAGGCCAGCATGTCATGCAGATCCTCCTTGTCGATGAAACCATCCCTGTTCTGGTCAATCATGTTGAACGCCTCTTTGAACTCCTGGATCTGGGACTGGTCAAACATGGCAAAGACATTGGAGGTGGCTCTCTGTGGCCGCTTCTTGGTGGTCTTTCCCTTGGCACGTTTGCTAGACATGGTGACGGCTCGATCTGGACCTGTGCAGAGATATTCATCACGTCAGACAAAGGTAGGTTAGACAAAGCTTCGCCAACAAACACAGCTTCATGTGAATGCACAAATTAAGCTGGGTTATAGTGTGCATTTAGCACCAAGAAAGAACCAGGCCTTCCATAGATCTTGTCTGCACTTGCGGGCAAATCTTTTCCAGCTCACTTCCTCTAGAGAGAGAATCACATTCTCGGTGAAATGGCAGACACTTTGATGGGTGTGAAAATGACATGTCACTGCAGCACACACCTCACCTAACCGCAGATAGTTCCAGAATTAGACCCGTCACTCATGTTCAGGTCTACAAGGATTTATAATTCGTTTGTGTGTGCACATGTGTGACCCCCGGGGTAAATGGCTGATAGAGGACACAGGCGTAGGCTGGTTCGTGCAGGAAGGTACCTGAGGCTAATTATTCACACAGAAGAATGACATCATGTCTAGATAAGCACAGAAATGATGTAATGCAAGTGTCTTTATTGTAACAAAAAGACTTTAAAAAAATCTTAACCTTAAGATGAACACGTTACCTCAAACTCTAAGTAGTTTTTATATTTACTTTATATTGAATAAACAGAAGTCGGCGAGATTTTTCAGTCTTATTAAAATATATTATCCCTAGAGCTAAATCGGTGGTTTGCAGCATGTCTCTGAGGCCTGATGTCACTCTTCAGCCACGCTACACTCTTTGACAATTATCAAGATATGCATTTAGTGCTGATTAGAACAGGATTTCACAAGCTTACTGTTTGACTATTATGCAAAAATCCACATGCATTATTTTACACAAATGAAATAATGCTCAACTTAGTCTATCCCAAAGTGGATACTTATACTTTTAGTTTTTGTCTTATGCTTGTTTCAATCTCTAATTAACATCAGGCAGAGGGATTACTAATGCATGCTACCAATAATAAATCTAACTCTGGCACATTTAAGTTGTTTTTTTGTTTATCAAAGTCATTGCCCCCTTTTTAAATTGAAAATCTGAAGTAAGTTTTCTCCTTCATGTCTATTCCTTCTCTCTATTTAGGCATATGAAATGAGTCGAACCATTTAGTTCTGTCCAATGAAACAATCTAAGATGAATTTTAAAGTGGGTTACTGCTGCATGTCTACTTAATGTTTCTATTAAAGGTTGTGCCTGATTGAAGTGTATGGACACATTATGACGACTACCATATAAAGTGAATAATGCTGGTCCTTTTTATTTAAAACCATTACACCAGTTATTTGGAGGGATACATTAGACAACAAGTGAACATTGTCTCCTCAATTTTGACGTGGTAGAAGTAGAGAAAATGGGCAATGCTAGCGGTTTCAGTGAGTATGAAAAGAGACAAATCGTGATGTCTAGACGTCTACGTCTGAACATCTCAAACCCTGCAGCTCTTTGGGGCTTTCAGGTCTACAGTAGTCGTAATTGTCCAAAAGCAAGGAAGGGTGGAGATGAATGCTCTCAAAAAGCCATTTCTAACCCTTTGATGGTTTAATACATTTGTGCTCCCACAGTTTTGTTAACCCATTTTCACCACATCTTTCATCTCCCTGGTCCCCATCTGTGACAGTGTCTTTGTATTTAATAGAGCAGAGCAAAGCTGAATTACTGTGCAGGTTAGCCAAGACAAAAAAAAAAAGAGCAGCAGGTAAAATTGGTTTGCTCTGCCTCTTATCATTCTGGGCTGCAGATACATGTCCTACCGACATTTTTATTTATACAAATTAATGCAACTGTACCTCGTTCATACTTTTATAGCCAATGCAAATGTGGCGTGTCAGCTCAGTTTATGATCTTTATAGACAACTCAGTTGTGATCTGAAGTTTACATGAAGACATTATGGATCTCCATGTTTGCATTTCCTCTATATAGATTAAAAACAAAGTGAGGAGCCTTTACTGTAGGACAGTTCACAAACACATGCACTATAAAAAACTGTTTCACAGTATTGATCTATTATAGTACTAACAATTTTTTTTGTTTCACACTTATTTGAATATGCAATGCTCAATTAGAGGTAAATTCAAGCAACAATAGTAAATTTTTTTGGTAACAAACCCAATCTAAAAATTTTGATGAGAATATAACAAAACAATTGGTTCAGCTGACTGGTATCATTATACATGGCATGTTGTGTGCAGCAGAGAGTGACAGAGATGATATGTATTATAAATGTAGATGTCAACTTAATAAAAAGTCAAGCATTGCCATAAGACTTACAGATGAGAAGATGTTTATATCCAGGTTAAGTTAATTTAGCAACAGCAGTCTGAGGTAGTTGTTTGTAAATTGCACACCTTCAGTATACCGGGGTTCGATTCCCCGACGGGGAGTGAAGTTTGTTTCGGGTCCCCCTTGAAAATGAGATCTAGATCTCAACGGGGTTTACCTGATTAAATAAAGGAATAATTAATAAAAAATTCAACATGGTTATCAAGGAAATGGCTTATAAACCACCTTATTAGCATATGTTTCAAAGGTTTGTTACAATTTTACAAATGTTTTGTGCTTTAATAAGAAATTGTTAATTTCACTTTCACATAATTTCACAAACCAGATGACTTAATGAAAGAAACAGTGAATGTACTTGTTAGTTGTGATTCAACCACCAAGAGTCTAGCACAGGTATAAAACTGCATTCTAGACTGGGAATCTTTGGAATTGGATTAACTATTTAATATCATACTTTGGTTAATGAATTACAAATATCGCCTCTGGTTGTCTTGTCTGTTTGAATAAGTCAACTTGAGTAAAATAATAATAATAATAATAATAATAATAATAATAATAATAATAATAATAATAATAATAATAATAATAATAATATGTTGGATCCAAAATTCTCCTAAAACAAATTAGACAATTTGTCAAGTACATTTTTAAAATGTGTTGAATCATAACTAGTTCAAGTCTACTCATGTTGATTAAAGTTCACCAAAATAAAACGTAAGCAGATTTCTTCATCAGTTTTACAGGTTAAATTCTAACAGTTTATTCTACAGTCTTCACTGATTTTACCTACCATATGGCTGCACTACTCTCTGTGTGTCCCAGATAATTAAAACAAACACCAAAGGTGTGCACTTTTGGCCGCTGGCCCTTCCATTCCTCGCAGGAAGCTGGAAACAAAACTACCATGAAGAGGCAATACTAATTTCAGGAAGCAAGGAGTTCCTCTGTTCATTTAACGCTTTTCCCTTCATTCTTTTTGGAAGATGCACAACACCCAGTTTTTATCTGGTGCAAATACAAGTACATCAGACATTAGAACCTTTAATTTGAGGTCCTAGCCTCTACCCTTTCTTTCGGTGATGTTACCTCACTACATTCAGGCCTGACATTTAAAACACTTGGGGGTCTTTTCTTTAGAAAGCACATATACAAAAATGGCTTTTTAAATACTTGGCCTACAAATAATGTTGATGTGTTCCTTTTGAGCTATTGCAATGTGTGGTTAAAAAAGAAAACTCAAGTAAAGCACCAAAACTGACTTTAGTTCAGGAGCCCACATCCTCCTAAATCCAACTTTGCCTGAAAAGCTTGTAGCAATTTAGTTAAGGTCCTTTATAATGCCCCATAGGATGCTTTAAATTCATTTTAAGAGATACATGAAACACACAAAAAAAATTAATGACATTAACTAATAACTGATTTTGTAGATGTTTTTTTTCTTCCCAACTTTGGAATACAGTGTTCATAAGAGTAACGTAATGAAATCTTGCTTTGAATACATATAAGATAAGATAAGATCATTTTTATTAGTCTCCCACAGGAGAAATTTCTCTTGGAAGCAGGGGCAAAAACTGCAATACAACAATTAAATAAATAAATACATAAAAACAAAAATACACAAAAGCACAAATATCAGATCAGCAGTACCATTTCCACTCACATACAATACATCCTCTGCATGCTACTGTTGATCATCGTCTGGACGTCCTGTTACTCTGTCCAGGCCCCGCTAGTCTGCCATTTATCAGGTCAATGGAGAGTGGTAACAAGATACAAGTGTATCTTGTTAGAGATACACTTACTAAACACTAGAAGTACATGATGTAGAAAGATACCTTTATTTTAATTGCATAAAAATACAGCAAACCTATTTTGGAAGGAGTCAATTAATAAACATAATATGTATGTTTGGGTTCAAGACTTTAAGGCCTGTAGCTGACATCATAAATGTTAGACCTTTTAAGTCTGATACACAATAGAAATGGTCAAGTTTTCAGTGCACAGACTTTACCTTCAAAGAGTCAACATGAATAAGAATTAATATTAAAATCAGCAATGAATTGTGGCAAGAACAACAAAAATAACCACGGCTTGATTTGTACTGACAGAAATGTTTGTTCTCTGTCCATCACCGATTTCTTTCATCCTTTTATTCGGAGTGGGCCAAGACAAAGCTCCCCTGTCCTTAGAACCAATAGGAACAAGCGCTGTCTCACTCCATCTCACCAACTTTGAGACACGAAGGTCAGCCGGTGCTTAAGTGTGAAAACTTAAACTTCAAAAACAAAAACTTGGTCACACATACCAAGAACAAACAGAGTAGAGCCCAACAAGAGACGGCATCTCAGGTGAATGTAAGAAATTGGTCAGTTGATTTTATAAGTTCCTTTGTGGTGGAAATGCATATAACCATACAAGCTCATAGTTCAACTGGCCCATGATGAACACCCTATTAGTCTCCTTTCACTGAAGGAAATCTCCACAAATATTCACTTCGGAAGATCAGTGTAACTATTCTCTCCTCAGCTGCGACTCCTGAGATCTCACCTCACCAAACCACCTAAAATAAAGCAAATAGATCCTTGACGCTCTTAAAGAGTTGCATCCAGCTTTCATTCTCACCTTGGCTTCCAGCTGAAAATGAAGAGAGTCTTTCCAACTCCTTTTGTCCGGATCCGTCACCGCAGAGGGAAAGGAGGCAAGCGGTCCTGCTGAAAAGTTTGCTCAAACAATCAAACTCCGCTGGTTAGGCCCCGCCTCCTTTTCCTGCTCAGACCAATGGAAATCGCAGCGTGTCCCTTAGGGAGACGTCCAAGGCCCAGACCATTTGTCCATACAAGGCAAAGGAATGCAAAAGCTACAGCCTCGCTGCTGCCGCGGTCGCTCTTCGGGATGTTTGGCGAAAAGGCAAAGATGAAATGACAGGAACTACGATAAGGCTGCCTTATTTAGAGAAAGGAGTCTAAACATTTGGAGGCAGGGGATGGTGGAAACATATTAAGGGAGAGAGGGAGCAGTGAGGAAATGCCGACTGAGTTTCTGCTGGAACAATAGTGCCCTTAAATAGGCCGTGAGGCTGCGCAACTCAGGGGCCAGAATTTAAGATGAACACCTGAAATGATGCCATCAAGGACAATTTCTGTTTTCCCTTCCAGGAATTATCTCATAATAAAACTATGATAATTTCCTTCACAAGATTAATAAAGTATCTGATTTATTCTTATCTAATATATGTCACTCTGATTCTTTTCAGCTCTTTGCAAAATCTAAAATCTTCCCCTCATTGTTTGGGCAGAATAATTTAAGACTTTAACGCAACTTTTTTTCACAGGTCTTTAATACATTTTGCACAGTTTTTTTTTTTTTTTTTTTTAGAAAAATAAAATACAGTTGTCTAAAACATGAACATTTACTTGTATATGGTAATGTGTCTTAAGTGTATAACTAATAATAAATCGTTGTTACCTTTCCTTTTTAGATCTGTTGTTAACTCAGCAATAATAATCGGGTTTATATTTTAATAGAGCATAATCTAAATCACAATATTTGTATTTAGAAATACAGAATTAGACTGCAGTACAATAGACAAAAGGGGAATACGTTCAAGGTCCACCCGCGTGCTAAAATTATGTTCACCTGTGGTGCAGTGTCGCCATCTACTGGGCAACATTAGTCTTCAAATTAAAATTCATTAAACCATGGTATGGCGATCGTATTACACTGAAAGAAAAATTAAATAAAAGATAACGTAAAGATTTGACCCTTTTTAGGTGTATTGACCTAAATACACCTAATGGCAATGTTCCAGACGGTCAAACAGATTAATATTAAATTAAAATGACAAGAGGTAATAATTTCACACCCTGGCCCTATTTTAAGTAATTGCCCCCAAAGAACTAATAACTGATTGGTGAGAACAATTGCAACAATGGGAATGATCACAATGTTTAAGTTTTCTGTATTTGTTGATTATGACTTTCATTTGGTTCACTGCACACCAAAGCCTTATAAATGGGTTAGTAATCCTTTCTAGGCTGATAGAAACAATTACTTTCTTACTCGTCTGTTATTGAACATCCTCAGATTAGGTGTGGTGTTTAGACTTCTCAGATCTTTTAACCCTCCTATTGTTTGTTAGACAGGTTTTATTATATTTAGTGATATGAAACAAAAGAAAAATGTGCTTAATCACAGCTAATTCGTGATTACGAAAGGTGGCAATTCTATTTTCACATCACCTACCTACCTAATTAAAGAGGGTAGGTTGTGATATTGGAATTTGTCTGTTGATCTTAGACATTGACTAACAGGTAAAGGCAGATGGAATATTTGGAAAGATTAAGGAAATGCAACAAATTAAGATTATTTGTATTATTTGTCTCTTGAAATAGCTGACGAGGTTTCTTGGTGTGTGTTGGACCTTGTTTCATGTATTGTTTACTATTTACATTTAAAGCCGGAACAGTTTTAACACTCGAGTTTCTGATTGGCTTACTGAAGGGGTTGACTTGAGAACGCGCATGCGCTGTACAGTTGGAAGATGGTCGTTTTGTCAGAGTGAGGAGAAGCCCGAAAGGTGAGTTGTCTTTTCTCTCGTCTTTTTAATGCCGATAAAAAATAAAAGTGTTGTTTGAAAAGTGTGGCAGATGTAAAACACGTGGAGTGCTACACTCGAGTGAACTGTAAGAGTTTTTGTCGGTTTGTAAAGTTTCGCTGTTGTCCCGTCTACCGCGCTCTCCCAGGTTTTTCATAAAAGCAGTAAATGGAGGTGATTCATCTCTTTCGGAATTCCGTTTTTACCCAAGTGAACTGAAGGAAGTTCAGGGAGAAAGCGGAGCGCTTCCTTGAAGGGAACGTATTGTTTTTATTTTTGTGTAGGTTTCGAATAAAGTGGAGTGAAGTAGTTAAGTTACTCAGTGCCTGAGTAAGACATGTAACAGTCAGGGAAGCTAAGTTTTCTGTTGCATCCTTATCTTAAGGCTCCCATGAACTTCATCCAAAGTCCCTTTCGTTAGACGTTCGGCTTCAGATTAAGTATGTGGTGACCTTTAAAGTGACCCATTTTGTCGTCTAATGGGAAAGCGTCTCTGTTTTATTTTATTATTTTTATTAAAATTTTTTAGCTATATTTTTTGAAAATTATATTTGTTATTAATTGAAATAGTAGTAGCCTCTAAATTAAATTATTGATTAAATTATTTACAATTTGATTACATTTACATTTTTACAATTTAATTCACTAAAGTATTTTTGAATTCGAAATGAATTGTATAAGATTGAGTCATTGATTTAATAGAAAATAGTTTCTCCAGGGAGGGAGTAGACAAAAAGGAAGTGGGATAATCCAATCAGTGGGAAACTTGAGTTTTTAACTTAAGGTTGTGTGAGGATAGTAAATCTTATCTTAAAACATTAGGCTATTGTGGATATTAGATATTCATGGTATAATAAGAAAAGAAATATATATTTTTATTACTACCTCTAACATGGCACCCACAATCCTTAAGTCTAAAGTAATAACTGGATTGTAAAGCATCTGACCTTAAGTGCACTAGTTCACAGTTCAATAATCAATGAAAGGAAATGTTCATTGTGTCTTTTTAGGTGATCGAGTATTACAGTTTAATATGGGAATAAAAGTTTTTGTACATGTTTTTCCAACATTTAGAAATCTTCCCTAATATTTGTTGTTTGCTGTTGGAACCATGGGCATTTTTTCCAACCTCGCTACTATTAGGCAAAAAATGTAGCAGTAGTAGCTGTGGTAATTGATATTTTCACTACAGAAGTTTTGTATGTCATTAAAACGTTCACACACTCACAGTACTGTAAAATCAGGAATTGGACAGTAAATGCAAATAGGAAAATTGTCGGTGGTAGTGAGTGGTTAGCTTGTCTCTGAGGACAGCAATTTATATATCCCGGTGGTTTTCTAACATCCACAGATTTGAGGATATTTCCAGGTCTGCGCTCTAATTTCAGAAGTAAGTACAGTGAGTAGCCACCAGTGCTTGTCCTTAGTTCACAACTGTCTGTTTAGTTTGTTTTGGGAGTTCTCAAAATATTCACCAATTTGTATTTGTCTGGAGAATTTTGTGTTTAAACTAGAGAGATTAATGCTTTAGAAGGGCTCGTATTTTAACTGTTTATTGTTATAATTGTTTCTTGGGGAATGCAAAAGGCACCCCAAGCAACATCTGTGTTGCTTTTGCCACGCTTTAGGGAGAACTTTTTTTTTTTCAGAAAATTGTCACAAAATCTGTGTTGTTTTAATGCTCTATAATGTATTGCATCATGCAATAATCCCCAAAAATGTTTATACTTTATGTTGAAACAATGACTGTCTTATTCAAATCAACAGCGATTATGTTTTTGTTTTTGTTTTTAAAACTAAACCAAGTAGTTCATTTGTAAAAACACAAGACAATGTTGAGACCCTGCTCCTAAAGTGAACATGTATGAACAATAAATGACTCGTACCCTAGAAACATTTCAACAATGTTTCAACCAAGGCGCTCCTTGGTCATGATGCTGTTTGTTCAAAAACAAACCTCTGAGGTCTTCACTGACAAGCTGTATTTATATTGAGATTAAATTACGCATTCCATTTCTTTACTTATTAAGTAACTTTTGAAAACAATCGGTTGCATTGAATGTTTGTGACTTTTTTTGTTTTGATTGGACAAACCTTTGAAAACCATGCATCATTTTCCTTTCAGTTTATTGTTATGCTGTTTGTTACATAAAATCCCAGTAAAATAGAATGAAGATTTTGGTTGTAATTTGACTAAATGCTAAAAAAAAAAAAAGAAAGAAAAAAAAGGAAAATGTTTGCAAAGCTCTGTAAATTGGAAAAAAGGAAGTGTAAAACAGTGATTGATAGCTGCAGCTTTACAATTTACAGTATCCATCTAATTTCCTCTGAGAAGTGAATAAAAAGCTCAAGTGAACGAGCCTTCTGGAAAATTCCCGACAGAATCATACGAAAGCAATATTGGATTCATAACTGTGACTGTTGTTCACGCTGCAGGGGGGTTTCTTTTATTGTTTTCACAGTACACCACAACCGACCTAGTTATAACAATCAGCTATCACTTTAAGTTATTTATGATGAATGAGGTGGTGAGCCAAACATGTAGTTGTGTTTCTATTGCACAGCCACGTGATCGGCCAGAGTTGCGGTTGCGTGTACAGCCTCATCTCCTCATCTGCTGTTGTTTTCCTCAGAGGCCTACCTGTCTGTCGACGTCTCTAGGCAGCTTGGGCAGAGATATCCATCCTAATGTGAAGCCCTTTCTGTGAGACAGCAGATCTGCTGGAGAGTCCCCCTGGCCTTTGACGGCCCAGAGAGCTGTGGTTGCGACCAGAATGTGTGTGGTCTACGTGTGAGCGTGTTTGAAAAGCTCATCAGAGGCTTTCAGAAACTGCTGGTCTAGCTGTCATGTGAGGCGACTGTGTGTGTGTGCGTGCGTGTGTATGGGCGTGGGGGTGTGCGTGTGTGTGTGTGTGCTATGTGAGATAGAGGAAGCATCAGAGTGTGTGTATAAATATACTAGGACTCTCTCATAGATCACTGCATATGTGTATGTTTACCACAGAACAGAGAAGCGTAGAGCGTTGTCATCTCTTATGATCCGGTGTAGCTCAGCTCTGCGGACTTTTAGAACTTCGTCTTTAAGTTGTCCGATCTACCAATATGTAGGCCGACATTCACAGAGACACGCTCATCAGCTTTGCGAGGCAGTGGAGCAGAATGAGAACAAACGTTCTGAGGATCCTCAGATGAACATGGTGGCAAAATTTCCTGAGACAGTTTGTGAGTTCATAAAGTGGGGGAAAAGCTGATGGCGGAGAGGCGGTCAGGGCAACCTGGCTGGATTGAGAGGGAACATTTGCATCCTTCTCTCTGGGTAAGATTTAGACTCAGGATCTGCTCCAGATTAGTGGAAATAATCTCTGATCTCATGTTTTTGTAAGTACTGTTTCAGTTATTACAGATTTCTCTTTAAAGCCTACAAGAAGTAAAAACAGTGACTTTAAGACAAGGTTGCTTTATTTACAAAAGCATAGGAAATTATTATGATGATTAGTATTTTGTATTAGCTATTAGCTTGTCAAGAATTACTCAATCAATAATCTTCATGTGTAGATCCTTATTTTAACTGTGTGATTTCCAAAACCAACTTTGCTCCACTCAGGGATTACTTTTTATGATCAAGAGTTTAGACAGCCCCCTGAAATTATTGCATCTAGGAAGCCTAACTTCATGCTTGGCTTTAAATAGCTTGAAAGCTAAATTGACAGTCTAGCAATGGACTGTCACCTGAAAGTGGACTGTCCACCTTCAAGGTGAGCTTGAAAGCGGTCAAAAGTCAAGTTCTGCTTTGTCTTTTTGAAGCTGGTAACAGTTGGATTCGTTTGCCGTGTTTGGTGAGAAAAGCCAATTATTTTTGAATTTCACCAACATGTTGTTTTCACATCTTTAAAACTGACCCATGTGTTTGTGTACACTAGAACCCCGCCTAGTGAGCCCTTTTACATAATCAAGTTGATGGACCAAGAAAATTACGTCAGCAGATTCTATTGTCTTGCAAAGACAAACAATTGCATCTTTTCACAGGATCGCATCTTAACACATGTTAAGATCCAATCTTAACACGTGTTTGCTGACCTTCAGCCCATTAATCATAGTCAAAGACCTGATGCAAAGGTCAATAAGGCTTACACAAAACAATAGAAAAACCAGCTTGCAGGACATTGTGCTGTTTTGAATGAACTCTGCAGGTAGGAACTTTCTTGCTGGTATTTTTTTTTCTACTTGTGTGATTAAGCAAACAGAAATACAGCTAACCAGGTACAGACTGCAGCATTTACCAAAGAGTAGAGCAAAAACAGTTTCTTGCTTTGTCATTGCACTCGCTCTGCCTAAAAGCTCCCGCTTCTTGTTTTTTTTCTATCTTTTTTTTGTGTGTAGTCACAAACCATGAACATTGTGGGCCAGCTAGCAGAGACCGTGTTTGTCACAGTGAAGGAGCTGTACCGCGGCCTGAACCCGGCCACCCTGACCGGAGGGATCGATGTCATCGTGGTGCGGCAGCCTGATGGGTCTTACCAATGCTCGCCGTTTCACATCCGCTTCGGGAAGCTCGGCGTGTTGCGCTCCAAAGAGAAAATTGTGAGTACATTTTTTTATGCCTTATTCTCTGCCTAAATACTCTGTCATCTCTCGTTGAACCGTATGTTGTCATTTTTAGGTCGACATCGAGATAAACGGAGAATCGGTCGACCTGCATATGAAGCTTGGAGATAATGGCGAGGCTTTCTTTGTGGAAGAAGAAGAAAACATGGACGTAAGCTGAACAACGTCAGAGACTGCTTTAGCTAAATCACACTTTCATGATGTCAAATAAAGATGTTTTTTTTTTTTCTACTTCTCTTCTTGTTAGGTCCCAGCCTTTCTGTGCACCTCCCCAATTCCTCTTGAGGTCCCTGAGGAGACGGATGTGATCTCCGAGGGGTCCGGAGCCCGCAAGAAGAAGCGGTGGCGGAAGCACGTGCGTTATGATAATCAGCAGAGGGACGAAGCCAACTCCTCGTCAGAAGAAAGAGACAAAGAGGAGGAGAGCATGAGAGACTCTGACGCTGCTCAGTGGGAGAGTCTTTCATCTCAACCACTGCTGACCAGGTCAGACAGTGAAACATACAGATGTTGTTGAATTGGACTGAGTGAAACTCTTCACAGTGCTGCTCGAATTAAAACTACGTTATTTTAAATAAACAAAGTAATCGAATTTAAGTTGGAAAAAGTGTAATTTATTGTAGAGACAAAACTTAAGAAGGGGCTTGCATGTTTGCCTTAAAGACAAGAAGCTTTTTTTGGACAACCCTACTCAAACAGCTCATTATGAAGTTTTGAATAATTCTTTATTTATTGGTGGAAAGTTGTGGCCATGAGTTTTAACCCGATTGTAGCCGTGCTATAGCTGATGTTTCAGTTAAAGAACATTGGAGTTCAGTGTATGGGAACCAGGGTTTAACATTGACTTTAATCCCAGATTGAGGTGATCAAAGTTGTTAAATCTTTAATGTTTTCCATTTTACTTGTTAGTAAATCAGTGTACTACTCACTGTCTGAGGAGCCAAACGAGGAACTGGGGGAAACACAGAGCAGAGACACTCATCCACGTTCAGACGAAGAACTCTCAGAGAGGTGAGAAAAGCTTCTTGCGTTCTGTTAAACAAACATTCTTGTTCGTTCTTCAGTTTTGAGAATCTCCTGTGTGTTTGCCAGTGTTTTCTTGAGTCGGCCGGATTCTCCTAAAATCGACTCTGAGGTTCTGGATGAAGCCCAGGATTTGTCTGAGCCCCAAATGCAGTGGAACTGGGGAGGATTTCCCACGGTGAAACACACTAACACAGACAGAGCTGCACATTTACGCCAGACCTGTGCTGCGGTTGGAGTTCAACCTGCTGACATGCGGTTGTCCTGTTTTTCGCAGCCCTGTGACCCAGAGAATACACCAGGAGAGCTGAAGGCCTCAACTCACTTCTTCCCCATTGAGAGACAGGATTCCTTTGACCTTGACTACGAGGTCACACCTTCCGTGATCAGCTGCGTGAAGCCACAGCCGAAGGCGGGCTCATTTTGTTTAGACAGCAGCTCTCAGCAAGCCAGCTCTTTATCTACGAAGAACAACGTTCACGACGCACTTTCCTACCACAGCGACCATTTCATGTCATGTGTTTCTTCCGTTGACGTAGATTCTGAATGTACGGTGGAAGAGAAGGAGGAAAAAGACTTTTCTTCTGAGAGCATTGGCATTTGTCTCGACAAAAGCCAAGAAAGTGCTGAAAAAGTTAGTTCTGTAGCTGAAAGAGTTTCTGAAAATGGAACTTTGAGCAAAACAGAAGAGCTGACAAAAAAGATGGCAGAATGCACACTCCAAGAATCAAGTCAGAATAGTCGAGGACAAGAGAGTGTCTCATCTGAGCAGAGAGAATCAGATTCTACATATTCTGCTCCTGACAGAGGATTAGTGCCCAGCGCTGGTGGAGAAGATGACAATACCACACTCAGAGCAACTGATGAATCATCTGAAAGCTCAGCTACTGCATCACAAGCTGCCGACACGGACACTGGGAATGACGTGGCGAAATCCTCCGAAGCATCCTCCAAGCTGGAACAACAGGACGAGAAAAAAAGTGAAGCATTTGAGCGATTAAGTTAATTCTTTAGGTTAAAGTCACAAGCCTGTTTATGCATGAGGTGGATTTGTTCCTCACGGTGCTGTGTGACTGTGTCGTAGGTAAACAGAATCATCATGGAGGCTCATCGGATATTTACCTGGATGACCTGACCGCTCTGGACCCAGAGGTGGCGGAGCTTTATTTCCCCAAAGTGTAAGATGTTTTCTGACACACTAGACACATTTTGTCAAGTTCCAACCTTGAATTGCTACACATTTTCTGTACAGAAAAATGATATTTTGTCACCTTCCTAAAATAATGGCCTAAGTCATTTTTACCTAAAGTAATTTTGCCAAAAAAAAAAAATTACTACCGTACCTCTTTCTGAGGATAATTTAGGCAAAAAAAATCACTTTTGGCAAAAACTTATTTCAGACCTTTTTTGCAAATTTGTATGCAATAAAGCTATGAGAAGATATGTTTCTAATTTGCCATTAGCTGAATGCATGACACAGCAAAGATATGGAGTATCTTAAAGCTTATTTTAACTCATCAGTGTTAGAACTATGTAACAAGCTAGTAATTCTGATACAGTAACTTGCATTAATAGCAAATGCTGAATCTAAATTACTCACTGTTGCCTGACCACAGGGAGGCAGAGGAAGCGTTAACTCAGTATGCTGAACAGGGCTCAGGTAGCCAGTCGCCTCAGTCTGTGGACATTGGAGCAGTGGACAGTGGAACAGAGTATCTGTCTGATTCTACATCGTACGTCATGGACGTCAGTATGTCCCTTTGTGGGAAAGTAGGAGACACCAGCCAGATTACCAAAGGTAGGAGTGACTCATCCAGTGTCGGGTTGTTAGCTCTGCTCACACAGTGGAGAATGACTCCATTTTATTTTTTTTTGTATGTTTGTTTTTCATTTTGCTTCAGAAAAGTTCACAGAGCACCTTGTGACATATCAGGATTTTATCAACAATCCAGGAATCATTGAGGATCCAAGTCTAGTCATCTGCATAAATTCTAAGTGAGTGAAATAAATAATTACACGGTTTTTAAAAGTGTATCAGTTTCCAGACTAAAGTCCTTTTTTCGGTTGCTGCTTATTGACTCTTTTACACTTTTTGCAGCTATTACAACTGGGGAGTGGCTGCTCCAATGATCCTGTCCATGACAGCATTCCAAAAACACCTACCAACGGTATTTTATTTTTTGAAACCTGACCAATAAAGTCTTAAAAATGTATTATAAATTCAAACATTAAATACACTTTTGTTGTGCTTTTTAATTTTAAGCGAAGTTATAGAATATCTTAAAATTTTATAAAAACCTGCGCAATAAAAATGGTGGCAGAAAGAAGGAATAATTTTCTTTCTATGTCTCATACATAAGAGTACAGTAGAGCAGCTGGTGAAGGACAAGATGTCCAAAAAGCCTGGTCGCTGGTGGTTCTCATGGAGACGCAGAGAAATGGACAACAACAAGGTAGTTGCTCAGGTCTTCATGTATATATATATGCTTGTGTGATGGCTAATGGGAAGAAATGTTATATATTAGCCTGCACTGACTACACAGTTAATCATGAAAAGGTGTGTCTTTTCTAGTTGGAGTATATTTTTCATATCAGACATAATGGTGATGAATGCTGACTGCTCTTTTCTCTTCAGCAAAAACAATTAAAGGAGGAGCAACTGGCAAGTGTTTCCTCCTCAGCCCAGTAAGTCACCTCATTACCAAGTGATTAAATAATCCTTCTCCAGGAAACCTTGCACCGTGTTCCAGCTGGTGCTGTTCTAGATAGTCCTGCTGTTGCACATCTGTTTCACTACCGCATGACGTTGGTAGCGGTGGGAAACCCTAACGAGGATTCCTTGCATGTTTATGTAAATCTTTACTGGCTACTTTAGTTGTTCACACACCCAAAAATCTTCAGTGTTGTGGGGACGTCGTCTAATTTCATCCATATCTCTTTAACCTTTTCACTTTTTCACATTACTATGTATTTTATTTGGATTTTATCTGAAAAGGAAAATGTAATAGTGGGATATTTTTGCAACGAAATTATATACATAACGACAAATACATGAAAATTGTGTTTGAATAAAATGGTGGAAATGTTATATGTGTTTGAATGCCAAGGCACTGTACAGTTGCAAATGTTAACTTATTTGCAAGGTACACACTGTAAGTTGCTGCTGTGAAAAAGACGTTTTCATCTCTGTATGTTTTTAGGGGCGGATGAACACAAACTGTGACTTTCCTTTGTTGTTTTCTCAGAGCTGACAATGCTTCCAGTCTTTTTTCAGAAGCCATGTCCATGACTCAGTCCTTCAGCCACATGTACCGCAAATCACTACGTCTCACTTCCAAGGAGATAGTAGGACAACCCTGACTCTTTGCCTGAAAACATCAAACATATTTAAATAAGATCTTTTTGTGCTATGATGTGTTTCTGTCTGCTCTTCTCTGCCAGGAGAGTCTAAATCTGCGTGACGGAGCCAATAAAGTGGTATTCAGTGTTACCACACAATATCAGGGCACCTGTCGCTGTGAAGCTGCCATATACCTGTGGAACTGGAACGATCGGGTCATCATATCAGACATTGATGGAACAATCACCAAGTAGGCCAAGTTAAACACGGTTTCTTGCTATAAACCTCATCAATATTGCTTTGTGTTTTTATTCTGTAGAAAGATAAAAGTTTCCCTAGGTAAGCATCACCTTCCTAGATCTCTGATTCTGTAACAAATGAAATGTGACCTCCAGACAAGCCAGGCTACCAAAGATTTATTTGAACATATTGTAAAAATTCTATAGCATCAATGTATCTGAGATACCTTATATTCTGCAGATGCCTTATATTCTGCAGAAATGCTGTACTTAGTGAATGCTTGAAGTGGCTCCGGCTGCTGGCAACCTCTCTACTTTTTTTGTTATTTTAGTTAATAAATATTTGTCCACTGGTGTGGAATTTTCATCTCCAGTCCGTTGATCCTTAAATATGGAAACAAAATGAAATAAGATGGTAATATCATGACCAAAGTAACAATAACAACCCATCTTCACTCAAAAGAACACAGAATCCCACATCCTTAATCCCATTAAACAAACACTATAACTTTTATGTCATTCTCATCACATTCTTGCACATGCATCATGCCTTTCTACAGCTATTGACATAAGTGTTGATATTAACCTCAAATATGAATGAAAATGTTCTTTAGAATTTGCGACCTTATCGTAATCCTTGTCTGTTTTGTTCTTTTTTTTTATGACAAAATGTTTTTCTCTTCTGTTATAAGATCCACTCTCTCTCTCTTCTAGGTCTGATGCGCTTGGTCATATCCTACCTCAGTTTGGAAAAGATTGGACACACAAGGGAATTGCCAAACTTTATCACAAAATACACAAGTATGTGAAATGCTGTTCCTTTGTATACGACACATGAGCGCATCAATGGAACTCAACCTGTTGGATTATCTTGACTTTTTGTTGTGCGTCCTGCTATTTGAACAATTGAAAATACATGACACATTGTGTATTTTTGATCAAATGTAATAATTAATTTTGTGAATCGCAGTTTTGGTTGCTCATTTCTTTGCAGAAATGGATACAAGTTCCTGTACTGCTCAGCGAGGGCTATCGGCATGGCTGGTATTACCAAAGACTACTTGCGGTGGGTCAACGAGCAAGGCACTGTTCTTCCTAAAGGCCCTGTACTGCTGGCTCCCAGCAGCCTCTTTTCAGCACTACACAGGTAACAGTAGCTGAAATCCTGGCAGGATTGGTCTGTATTCCTATTCGAGACCAAATTTATAACAGTATATCGACACCCTCTTAAAATAATAGCCAAAGTCATTATTTTCAAGTTTTTCAAAAAACTTCACCAAATATTGCATATATATTATCTACTTAACTCAAGAAAGTCTTTACGATGGATGACTGTTGACATCAACAATCTTGCAGGGAGGTGATTGAGAAGAAGCCAGAGGTTTTTAAGGTCGCCTGTCTTAGTGACATCAGGGACTTGTTCGGATCACACAAACAACCTTTCTACGCGGCTTTCGGCAACAGGACGAATGTAAGCAATACTGAAGACTGACTCCAAGTCTTGCATAATATCCATACCTCTTAGGACAAGAGGAACTGTGGTTGAGTGGTTTACATTTAATCACGATGTTGAACACAATCTTGCATATTTTGAAAAATGGTAGCTAAAATTAGGTTTACTTGTTAAAACTTTTTTCTGGTAAAGAAATAAGATTAAAGTTATGTTAACTTCTGCAATAAAGCTTATCTCCAATGCTTTTGCAGGATGTTTTTGCCTATAAGCAGGTGGGAGTGACTGAGAGTAAAATATTTACAGTCAACCCAAAAGGAGAGCTTATCCAAGAACTATCTAGAGGCAGCAAGTCTTCGTAAGTAAAAACTAAGCAATTAAATGGAAATAATTTTTTGTAACTTGCCGTCATACATTCATGCAGATTAGTCAGATTTCTAACCTCCTGATTGTATTTTTTCTGCAGGTATAACCACCTGACTGGACTGGTTGAGCATTTCTTCCCCATGGTCGCTGCTGAGACCAATAACGCTGCAATTTTAGTCTGTCCTGAATATAGTAGCTTCTCTTACTGGAAGGAGCCTCTGCCCGAAGTGGACATTAGCATACTGACATAGACCAACTTCCAATGTGTGTCTAAGCCCAACATGCACGCAAAATAGACATAAATTCTCTGATTTTCTCAGGACAACCACCTTTGATAAGAACATAAAGAAGTAGTTGTTGATTTTTAATACTACACTCAGATAGATCCCAATTAAACTATTCGAGTCGAAGCGACTGAATAATTAGTATCTTAAGCATTTTTAGTTTTTCAAGGTTTGTTTCCTGTTACTACATGTTTTCATAAGTATAAATCTTATTTAACCTATTACCTGATGAATTGTATTAAAACTGACAGAGAAGAACTCATCTTTAGGCATTACTTGGTGTGTTTTTTAAATTGTGAGAATGACTCAAAGATAATTTGCTTTACTTGAACCTAGAGAAGGTGTGTTTACATTAACCTTGACATGCACACAATCTCTGTGTGTGTGTGTGTGTGAATTCATTGGACTGTATAGCATATGGAGTTTTATATCTCATTCTCCAAAGAAACCAAAAACTGCTTAAATATGCATATCAAATTAATCTTAATTATAAGATCTGTTTGATCTCATTGAGTTTATGAGTCAGTTTGTGATTATCGGTTACAGCTTTGAATTTGCACCTTACTGGAGAGAACAAAATCCTTTGGACGAAAAGCTATATTTTGAACTTGTCCAAGACTAAAGGTCACGCACCATTAGAATTTTACGTCATGCAGAAGGACCATTTAATCTGATTATCGTGAAGCTATGCCGGTCACAGTTTTTTAATTGTTTCATACCAAGTTTGTAATGGCATAAAATGTACACTACACAAACGAGCATCAGATTTAAGACCAACAGTGAGTTGCACTGCAGATGTGAGTTTTGGCTGTGAACTCTTAACGGTAATGTCATACATATTTATTATTTTGCATATTTTCTTGTCCAGCTGATCTGAAATTGAGTAGTTTTTCTGTAAATCAAATGTACAAAAAATGTGAAAGAATTTTAAACAATCTATGTTGTGCACATTGTAGTTGTGTAGTTGTGTTTTTAGAGTAAATACATTTTATTTGCAATAAAACCGCTTATAAGCATGTTTTTTTGTTGCTGATCATAATATACAAATGTTTTCAATCAAGACTTTGTTTTATTGAAGTGGAGACGTTTTCTTGCTGTATTTGGCGGAGCCTGTTACTGAGTGTCCTTGTGTTTTTTAATGCATTTATTGCAAATACCATAGTGGTCAAAGGTTTTAAGATGAACAGATGTATTTTGTTTCAGAAATGTTTCATCTTTTCTGGTGTTAGATCTTTGTATCAGCTGTTTCTATGGGACATAAAAGTTAAAAACGAACCACTTTAAGTAGTTTGAATGACTTGTTGGCAAACACATCTGAATATATGCGAAGGATAAATAGGAATAGGATCTGGGTCTTTTTTTTTAATGAACCTAAATATTTAAAGTTTTGATCCAAAAATAAACCACTTTCAATATCTTGTTGAGAAGCACATCTAAATGTATGCAAACGGTCAATATGAATAAGATCTGGGTAATTTTAGATATTTGATATTTAAAGTTCTCATCCATGAGCTCCTTGATTTTTATTTTTGAATTGTGACATGTTGCTACTCTGCTTTAAAACACATTGGTGTGTCTAAGGATTAAGCTCTGCACTGGTGGTAAACTGATATGTTAGTTGAACGCTCTTTAGAAGATTTCTCGGGCACTTGTTTCTTTTTTTCGGGTTCCCTGAAGCTTTCTCCCAGAAGTTTCTGATGAGTTCAGAATTGGTTGATTTCAATACAAGCAGCAGTATCCTTGCCTGGAAAGGTCTGTTTATGCAAATTGAATTCAAATCTGTTTATTTAGACAGCGCCAATTCACCACACATGTTGTTTCACGGCACTTTATACTCAAAAACGGTTTTTATGTAATAAAACATTGACAGCAACAGTGTCTTTCTTGTGGGTAACCACACTTGACAAAAGATTTATTTTAATATTTCCTACTTCCTTTTGTTAATTTTGCAATTCACATTTTGTCTGATCACACTTCATAGCAACAAAGATCCAAAACCACCATGATGGTAGGATTTGTGAAAAGCAAGTTTATGGCCATTTTTAAAGTGAAGACAGCTCTTCACAGTGAAATACAGTTTTGGGATGCATTGTTTTGAGTTGTCTAGTCAAACAAAGGAAACAGAGGTCCCAGGTAGCCATCTTTCTAAGATGTATATGTAAATAACTAAATTAAAAGAAAAATTCAAACAGAAATTTAAATTGAGTATCACCCCAGTTGTAGCTAATAAATGATACATCTGTTACACTGTCTCAGATTTAGTTTATTTCAGATGTTCGTGTATTTCTGTATCAGATATAAACATCACTAAGATACAAATGAAGGACATCTTTTGTGCAACTTGTACAAACAATTTTAAAATGACCCAAAATGAAGGGCGAAACAAGCCCTTCATTTTGGGTTTGGGCAAACACAGTGATGCAGTTCTTCACTCTGTTTGCACTTCAATGCATTCTTGAAAAGTACAAGTAGTTGACAATAGCATACACGGAAGGGGGAAAAAGGTAAGCCAAATAAATAAGATTGCGCTAATATAAAATGAAGTCATTTTAGCCGCATGTCGTGTTGCAACATGTTGCACCTGACGGATCCGGAGACGATGAAGGTGTTTATGACTGGCGCAGTCATAAACGCGTCAGTGGGTCTCGCTTGTTTTTAACTTGACGAGGAGGAAGCGGGATCAAAGAGAAAAGTGCCAGCAGGTACGTTTAAACCCCTGTTTTGTATAATTATTTCTCTTCAAGATTATATCTAGCTGTTGATTAAGCGCCGGTAGCCATAATACCGCTACTTGCTAAAGCTGAACAGTTCTTTGCAGCTGAACTGGTTCAACACGTTGAAGAAACTTGTGTCGTTTGGGTTATTCCTGTTCCCCGGAAATCGAAACTTAAGCGAAACCCGCCCTGTAAAATAAACAACGTGTCAATTTGAAATATGTAAAGACACATTTGGTTACTGTTGCAGTTTCCCTCCATAGTAAGTCACATTTAATACAGCCTACACACACACTGTCCTTTTAATTCGAGCAACTTTACTGGGGCTATTGCTTTTGTGCTTAGTCATGTTTTATCAGTCACCATGACTTGTGTGCAAGACGGTGTTTACTTTAGAAAACATAAAATTCTCATCTTTAAATTTGAGTTAATTTGGCAATAGACGCACTTAAAAAAAACATCCAGGAGACAGTTTCCCATTTTTAAAAGAAGTTATATTAAAGTTTGCCTATAAATAAATAAATACAGAAGACTTAGCTGGAGAGTGTAAAACAGCTCTAAAGAGCTGACGCATCTAGAATAGCACTAGAGAGCATAAGCAACATCGAGTCGAGCAATATTTCACAATTAATCGAGTTAGTCAGAGGGAGTAAAGGTCGCCAGACACAAAGTAAATAAACTGTGTTGATAGGATGCCTTTTAACATAAACATGATCATGTGTCCAAAATACAGAAATGGCATTGAAGGCAAAAAGCTAAATTTGTCAACTAAAAGTAGTAAAATTTAATCTGCAATCATGTAAAATCAATTAAGATGTAATGCTTTCTCATAATGTTAGTCTAAATGGTTGCTTCTTGAACAAATCCAAGAGACTATAAAATGTAAATAAAAGGCCTAAGTGTAGAGACGACAGCTGCAAAGGCTCTGTTTCATATTGATTTAGGGATAACAAGCCCTGATCAGGCAGGACTGATCTTTCCCAGAATTCTAGTGGATTCTGGTTGAAGAAGGGCAGAAACATAGTCGTGTGTCACTAGTCCAGAACTTTGAACAGTTTTCTGTCTGGAACAAGCTGCCAGAGAGAGCCGTAAAGGAATGGCATGTAAAATATAGTCAAAAACTTCACATTTTCAACAAGCTCCAAAATGCTAATCACCAGAGGAATACGTAACATAAGTCGTTATGTATGCCAAAAGACGTAAGATTTTTTTGAACTTGGGAAACCAACTCATTCAGAACCTAATAAAAATGTCAAGGTTTTCTCCTTGTTCAGCTGAAAGAAATTATACAACACCTGTGATTTTGGACATCTCAACAGTTTTTTGGGACTGAAACGTTGGAGATACATTTGTTTAGAAGATGTATCACTCTTTACAATATGTAGTGAAATTACCTCATGTGTCCTCAAGTACAGCTTGGTTCCGACGTCGAGCTTGTGCGACATCTGTATGCCCCTCACTCATATATCCATTTAGATCAAAAGGAGTTGTGCATAACCATTGAGTGAATTCCATCAAACTAAATCTAGTGCTGTTAATGTTGTCTTTTGAATCTGTAGGGCGTCTGCCATGTCGGGTGACCTTTAATTAAACTTTGACTGACTGTTGGGTAAATGCCTATAATACAACACTGAACTTGTCATACCATCTCTGTTCTAGATGTGCCAGCTCCTTGCAGACCAAATCAATCACTTGTACATCTTTGGTCGTGAGTAGCAGATTTTACCCATATCACAATATTCCTTCTACTTCCTTATATAGGTAATTATCTTTTTTGTCAGTGAATGTGTAAATACTTTTTTTAAATCTTTTGTCATGAAATTTAGATTTCCATTTACATACAGGCATGTGTTTGATTTAAACTTTGTATTTCTCTGAAGGTTTCCTGTCCCCACCATCATGTCTGTGTCTGATGGAGCAAGCTTTTCTGCAGATAAGCTCACATGTCCCATATGCCTGCAGCTGTTCTCTGAGCCCATTTCCCTTCCCTGTGGTCACACTTATTGCTTTCTCTGCCTTAAGAACATGGAAGAAGGCCTTGACCAACACAGGTGCCCAGAGTGTCAGGCTGAGTACCAGGGCACCACTGCTCTTATGAAAAACGTAAAAATTTCCAAATTCATAGAGACCTACAAAGACACTGCTGAGAAAGGTTTTGCCCCTGCAGATCTTCCTACTGTCATCCATGTAACATCCAAGAGTATGTGTAATTCTGCTTTGGATCAGTCAGATGGACAAAGTCAATGCTATGGAGAAGAAAACAAGACAAACAGAGGTTGTGAGACTGGCTCTGGATTCAGAGGCACTCTCTGTAATCCGATGCAAGCAAAAATCAGCAACAAAGGCAAAATGGAAATGGATGAGCCCAAGTTTAAACTGGCATCTCAAGTCACAGAGTTACACATCAAACTAGAGATCGCAGAAGGTGTTCTGATGAAAGAAAAGGAATGGGAGCTTCAGGTGACAACTTCTAATTCTCAGTTGAGAGAGAAAATATCGAAGCTGCTGGGGCAGATGAAGGACTCCCTGCAGAGCTATAGTGACCAGGTGATGCAGATGGTCGAGAAGGAGTTAGGCCCAGGTGAAGAAAGCATCCGCGCTCGAGTCGGTCAAGCGTCTGAGCTGGCGAAACAGCTGAGGCACACTGTGCTTACAGCTGAATCCCTACTGACTGAAGAGGATGAAAAAGCATTTAGTGATGAGCTTCAAAGTCTAAATGCAAACATTGTAGAGGTGCTAGAAAAACCACTGAGAGAGGACGAAGACTTTGTTGAAACAAAGGTCAACTTTGCATATGCCTGTCCCAAACTGGAAAACATGAACACTGTCCTGAGGGAACAACTTGGAGAGACTCAGCGCTCCCTTCGAAACACCTTCAACCCTTCAGAGCTGACCTTTGACCCAGAAACAGTTCACCCTAATCTCATTCTGTCAGAGGATCTGAAAACGGTAACATTCAGCACCGTGAAGCGGTCCTACACGTCCTCACCGCAGAGGTTCACCAGCTTTTACCAGGTACTCAGTGCACAAAGCTTCTCAGAAGGCGAACACTGCTGGGAGGTGGAGCTCGAAGGTTCTCCATGGATCATCGGCATGTGCTACAGTGGGAAGCTGCCACGCAGTGGGCTGCCATCCGCCCTGGAAAGCAGCCAGAGCTCCTGGTGTCTGATGTGGTTTGATAACTTGCTAACCGCTTTTGAGCAAGGTCACAGCGTGCCACTAAAGAAAACCACAGTGTCACGCAGGCTTGAGGTCAAGCTGAGCTTCAAGACACACAGGTTGAGCTTCTACAACATCAGCCCCACCAGTGGGAAGACACATATCTACACCTTTAAGGCCAATCTGAGTGAAGCCGTGCACTTCGCCTATAGGATGATGTCAGGACACCCCAAAGGCAGAGTCACAATTTGCTCATAAATAGAAGTTTTCAAAGTCAGCACACAGGAGCTAGGTAAATTTATCCACAAAACAAAGCTTTTTTTTTTTTTAGTAGCTTTTCTAAGACTGATAGAAAAGCCTTAGGGCTGCTTTCACAACTGATCTTTCATCAATTTCAACAACCTGTTTATATGCACATGGTGTTTACAACTTTTTTTTTTATCTTATTGGAAACAATTTTTCAGCAAATTGGTGATAATGTTTTTTGTCAGATGAAGGTGAAATGGCACCATATTTATGTACATAGGATAAATATGGCACCAAAGCATTTTGTGTAAATTAACTGGAGCTCTGACTGCTCAGTCTTACCCAAAGTTGCAGCTTTGACTTGTGGCCAAAGATGACCAAGCCACTCTGGTACACTTGGGCCACATATCATAGCTAAGCTACCTCTGTTATTATCAGATTCTTTCGTGCCACATTCTCAGGGCCCAGATATACTGCCACCACAGTGATGAAGAATCATATTGTCATCTGTAAAAAGAAATCAGTAAGAAAAAGAAACGGAAAAAGCAAAATCATCTGGGATATAAATATGTGGGATTGAGATTATGATTCCTGTGCAAGATTGTGAGATCTCTGCAGTTTACATAAATAATTGAGGAGTTTGTTTTTTGTTGTTTTGGCTTATGTGCAGTGTTTTAAATGTATTTTAGCAATAAATAAATCAAAATTTGCTTTGGTGTTATTCATTCAATTTCTTTTCTAATGGAATTAGCACTGTATAAAGGTTTTTTTAAGTACTATACCCTAGGAAATTTTATTTCCCTTTGATATCAATAAAGTATTTTTGTTTTTGAATTTAAACTCAGAGGTAGGCTTCTAAAGTATCTTTTCTGTGAATTGTAATTCAAAGCATATCTTGTCTATATAATGTGTTTCACTTGGTGAATTTAGTTAATTCATTTAATTTAGTTAGTTAATTAATTAACTTTTCAGTAATATTGCAATTTACTGAATTTAGCTGTAAATAGTTCAATATTTCAATATCTCGCGAGACAAACTATAGAAACGTACATAAATTGGGTCTACTTCATTTTCTGTAACTAGCGCACGAGTCTGAAAAAAATATGCAGCGCTCCTTTAATATGGTATTTATGAAACTTTGATATATTAGTTTGTATTGATCGATGTATATTTTCCTTAAAGATAAAAAAAAAAAAAAATCCAGAGAGCCGTGCATTTTTGTGAGCTGACATTTTGAAATGGAGTGCAGACCCCTCCCGCACAACTCACAGGCGACTGCGCTGACGCTAAAATGATGCCGACCTACCGTCAACTTGTCAGGTGACCGAACGGGAAATTTGCTCAAGGAAAGTGCTCAGGAGACGCAGCTATGTCTCGGATAAATGATCGATGTCTTGAATGTTTACAGCGGATGCAACACTGGATCTAGCTTATGTTTGAATCAAGATTTCTGACTGCGACATTTTGGAGAGATTACGTGCTTTAGACCGAGTCTTCTGACGGGGTAAGCTGTGACTGTTTACAATTTGGAGCGCTCGTTATGTGTCAGCGTATGAAAACACTGGCTGTAGTTTCACACTTGTTTCCGTCCCTACGTTGAGCTGTCGGCTTTTGAGCAGTGTTGGCAAATGTTGAGCAAAAGACGAAAGCACAATTCTCATCTTCGACGTGTTTATCTCAAACGAGGAAAATCATTTATTTCTCCAACAGCGTCTTCCGAAAGCTAGCAGCAAGCTACATGTAGCAGCTGTAGCTGACGCCTGAAATTCCCCTTTAACAGAAACCGCCTTGATAGTCCACATACAACACTCTGACGCAGGACTGTATAATAATTAGAAGCTCAATTACAACTTAAGTTTATTTGTGTAGCACATTTAAGCAACAAGGTAAAGTGCCACCAACTTAAGACAACTCCAGCCGTGATTGTCTTCCTTCCCAGTCCGACCTCTTTCCTTTAGTATTGTTTTATTATCAGGATATGTGGACTATTGTAACCTGAGTCACTCCCAACTGTCGAGTGGGTGTTAAAGGGATTACTGTAGTATTACTGTAGTTGCTGCTTCAAAATGAACACTGCTCGTGGACGGTGTAAAGACCTGTTACATAATCACCTTTTACTGCAGTTCAGCATAATTCTACAGTAAAAATTGTAGGAAAAAAAAACATCTCTTTGATTTCAGTATATATTCACTGTAGAAAAAAGATCCATGTTAAGGAAATCATTGGAACCCCTAAAAGTTTCATCAAACCAATGCAACAGAACTAGTCTGAGTTTCTAGGAATTAGTTATTAGTCCACGACTTGTGTTTTCCTGGGTATAAATGTGAGGTGACACAGGGGTGGTTTCTTAGAAATAGGCTGAAGGAGAACTAATTTCTCCATTATGTGTAACTTAGTTTATGTGTTTAGGCCGGATGGTTGGGAAGGATAACAAATGGTACTTTTACTGTAACCGTTTGCTTTGAAGAAATTAAGATTGACTTTATTATTGAAATGATGGAGGTGGGCCACCGTGAATGATGTGAGAGACCACTAATGTATGTGTGAACATTAGAAACATGTCATTGATCAGGAGCTTCGCATCACAGAAGAAGCAAGATGAGAGATCAGACTTTTTTCCAGCAGAAACAATTCATACTGTAGACTGTAAGGCTAACCTTGTCTTTACAAATTTGTAGTAAAGACAAGGCAGAAATCTTGGTTGGTACTCTGAAAACAGTAATGTGTGACACCACAGATATTTGCAAAATAAAGGACTAATCTGTAGTAAAGGACATCATGTCTATGGTTTAATATGGTGGGTGAACTGTGCTGGTTTCTCCTTCACAGCACTTGGGAACCTTATTGGACTGCACGGCATCATAAACCTTTTAAAATACCAGGAAATCTGAGATTGAGATAAATAAATACACACACATTTAAAAGTTGGGTTTTTTAAAAAACATTTTCTGTGTATAATTATGCTACTGCAATAAAAATCTTAATTTATTTCAAGGTTTTTTCCACATATTTACTTGGGATACTTAATCTGTTTGCAAGGATTGGTGCTTGTATAGTATATTGACAGTACCTATAGGAATTTGAGATCTTTGGAAAAGTCCTTGTTGACATGAGAGTTTGATCTGAGTGACATTCCCACGTTTAGAAAACAAAAGATTAAAACCATCCTTTTACAAGATCCATGTCTCATTGAGTAACCAGTCGGGAGATCACCGAACCGAGTCACGTGTTATGTTCTTTTCTTTTTTTCCTCTTTTAGGAACTGACAACATGCTAGCCACGGTGACTGCTGTGGTTACATTGGCTCAGTACAATGACACAGTGTCACCTACACCTCTGGAGAACACATCTGTATTTCCAACTGAAGGTCAAGCCAACATCACCATGCCTCACAAATGTCTACAAGTCCTATATGAAGATATCGGAGACTCCAGGTACCGTAGAGGACGGCCGATTAAAAACTCTCGATTGTGTAAGATAGCATCTCACTTTCACATTTCTCCCTTAGGGTGCGCTTCTGGGACATCCTGCTGCTGGTGCCAAATGTGGCCTTTTTCATATTCTTGATGTGGAAGCTTCCTTCGGCGAGGGCAAAAATTCGACTCACTTCCAGCCCTATTTTTGTCACCTTCTACTTGCTGGTAGGTGAACAACATTTCGACGGCGGTATGGTTCATGAAATTTCTGTGACCTTAATGTGATGTCTATCCTTGTTGTTGGAGATGCACTGATCAAGCTTTACTTTTAATCTCAGTTCCCGGTTTGCATTGAAGTCTGACCTGTTGATTCTAATTTTGACAAGTTCTAGGCTATAACACACAACAGAGAAAAAAGACATTCTGCAGATGTTTTTATTATTATTATTTTTTTTTTGTAAATCAAGCAATAAAATTGCTAATTAATCCCTATTTATGTATCCAAACACATGGCTAATATGATTTTGATTAAACTCAGATAATAGTGGAAGAAAATATATGATGCAATTATAGACATCAGATTATAGGCTTTCATATCATTTTTTAGAATTTGACCACTTGGAGAAAATTAGCTGATTTCCATCTCTGGCTGAGTGATTGCTACATTTCTAATCGTTGTCTGATGGCTGTGGTGTGCAGTTTATGACTAAAGTTTAATCTGGTTTTTGTTTGATTTAATCTTTGAATTGGTATTTAGCCTCTTAAGACTATTACAACAATTACAATTCCAGACATTAGTAGCGTAGAGTTGCTGGTTGATTCTTCTGGTGTCTCCTTTGTCAGCCCTGACCCATAAAAAGTGCCTCTTTCAGCCAAAGTAAGGTTCAAACATATATCTACTGTTATACTATGTTCATCCTTTGACTGTATTTGTTCTTGATTTGCCTATCCTTTAACAACCAGTGCCACACTAAGCAGAATATTCCAACTATGGCGGAAACAATAATAGAAGCACAGACAGCTACGTGTTATCAGCTAAACTTTGGTCTATGTGTGCTCCCGGAAATGGGCTGTGTGTGTGTGTTGTATAATATCGTGTGTACTGTGTTTCTTAGGTCTTTGTTGTCGCGGCAGTTGGAATCACTCGCGCTATTGTTTCCATGACTGTCAGCGCATCCAGTGCAGCCACCATTGTGGACAAAGTAAGAAGAAAAGCATGAATAGAACTGTATTTTTGGGGGGCAGGGAGTTCGGGGGATTGTGAACACCACTAAGAATCCCGACCAGCTTTCTTGTTTAAGAAAAACAAAAACCTGTTCATAAAAATGTATTTACTCATAGGTGTGAGTTTATTTCTCTGGCTAGTTATGTATTGTTGGATTCTGGTGATAAATAACCTTGGGAATTTAATTTAAATGTACGTTCATTTCATTTTTCAGCTTATTCCCATTGATTCTGATCTAGTTAAATCTTTTTAAGTATGAGACATCATGACTCCTGATTACACTAAAGCAAATCTAAGTGATCCCTGGTTCATGGATATGTTTTATTGGAGTCATGTAACCCAAATTTATTACAATGAATTGTGAATGCATTATCCAAAATTGCTCCATATTGCCAACTAACAGAGCGGGTACAAAAAATCTCCAATGCGGGTATGAATTGATGCATGGTCATTGTGAAACTTTGGCAACTGGCTCCAACTCTAATTTCCTTATCCATAGACCTTACATGTTTGGTTTAAGGGGGGAGTTTGTTTGTTCCTTTCATAATCAGAAGTTGACATTTCCAAGGTCCCCCTGGAAAAATAAGTAGGTCTTGTGGTAAATTTTGAATAGCATTTGACACAAACAATGTGCAACATAGTACAGAGTTCTATTTTCAAATGAAATTGTAATCATACACTTGCCCTTAGCTGTGTTTGAAACATTTGGAGATCATCTTGCGCAAAATTTTGTTTTGGATGTTGTTTTATTTTTGTAAAACCTAACTATTAACCCAATTTAAGCCCTGGAAAAATATTAGTATAATTCCTATTTGTTTTTAAAGATAAACATAACCTTCAGTTTTTGCCATTTTTGAAACCTATACAGAGCTGTCTTTGTCATAACAGACTTGTGCTTACCCTAAACAAGTATGAAAAATGCCCTTTCTGTTTTCATTTAGACTTCTAATTTGTTTGAAAGAAGTGAGGAATTTACTAATAAAAAAATTATATATATTATGTCTACAATATATATATATATATATGTATATATATATGTTTTATTTATGGAACTGAGATATCCTAAATTAATAACTCAGAGGAGATGGTTTGTGCAGCTGCTTGTATCCGGGCCTTCATGTATGAACGGAAATGCTGGGCTTGCATTCCATACATGCCAGAGAGATTCCTACTGATTTACAGTGCTGGATTGGCTGTTCTCATAACACACTGTCATGGCTGCCATGATTGGGGCCTTTATGACTCCATAGACCCGTGAGGGCACGCCTTTGTTGTGGGTAAAGGAAAACATGTTGGAGGATTTCAGATCTACTTTTCTGCCGTGGTATCTGACGATGTCTGTTGCTTCTTTAGGTGCTGTGGGAAATCACCCGCTTCTTCCTGCTTGCTATTGAGCTCAGCGTCGTCATCCTGGGACTCGCTTTTGGTCAGTTTGCTCCGTTTGTTTCAGTTCACTTTTTCTGCATTCTCGATATAGTGTTACCTCCTGCTCACTGGAGTGACTGTTATATCTTATTGTAGTTGTGAGTATAGCTAATGTGTTTTTGCTCTCAGGTCACTTAGAGAGCAAGTCTAGTATAAAGCGTGTGTTGGCTATTACTGCAGTGTTGGCATTGGCGTACTCTATTACACAGGTAATTACAAGTAACAGGCTATCAAATGTTATTGGTAAAAGTCAAGAAAGTAAAAATTAAAATGAGTTAACTAATGTATTATTGTAGGGAACATTAGAGATACTGTATCCAGACAGTCATCTGTCCGCCGAGGACTTTAACATCTACGGTCATGGAGGACGGCACTTCTGGTTAGCCAGTTCCTGTTTCTTCTTCTTGGTGAGTAAATGTTTCTCTTGCATCAAAGGCATACCATGAAACATACCAAAAGTTTATGCATAAGCAGACTCATTTTTGACTGATGACTCTGTCTTTTTTTAGGTTTACTCTCTGATTGTTGTCCTTCCTAAAACCCCAGTGAGAGAAAGAATATCACTGCCATGTAAGTCTTGGATTTAAACATTTGAAAGGCAAAAAAATTTAAATGCTAATTAAACTATGTCAATTGTTACTGTCAGGGCTCCTTTTTGTAATGTGGAAAAGCATAGAAGTTGACAAATCTTTCAGATCTGGAGAAATATGAAAAGACAAAATAGAGTATGAAAAAATATTTATGTTTCTAGACCTAATTCCCTGTCCCACTGCCTGTACTCTTTATCAATATGTCTATTTGTAGTATGTTCCTAAATTGTATTTAGTCTTAAATTAGTGATTTTCTTCACTTATCCTGATCCATTAATATTTTTTTAAAATAATTTAATTAGCTGGTGGCATTGTATTTGTTCTGGGATTTATTTTTAATATAAGAAAACTACAAACACCAACATGCATGAAAGCAATCAGCTCTGTCGAAATGAATTAATCCCCAGTCATTTAGCTTTCCCTGCAAACCTACAAAATATCACTGCTGAATCTGGCTTATTCCAGGCTCAGGTAATTAGAAAGAAAATCCTCCTTGTTAGGTTTAAACATCCAGCTTCTTTGTCATGGGTAAGTGTATATTTGCTAAAGCTTGGCTTGAAAACAGGGATTTCACATGTTGGCTAGAACCTGTAATCACAAATTGCTATGAGGTTTACTAAATACTGTAGGCGCTGAAGTTAGCTAACACGGGTGTAAAAACACAAATTTTGACTTGGTTCCAACTAAAACTCAGTTGAAGTTATTGCATAAGAAACTAAACTGATTTAATTTTCAGAATTTATGTAGGTCTTGAATTGAAATCATAAGTGTATTAAAAAGTTATTCAAAAGCTTTAAGTTAAACTTATTGACAGTTGGACGCACACTGTATTTAATATCTAACTGAAGTTGAAATGTCTTCCTCAAATGTATGACAAAATGGTGTTTTTTTTCCCTTTTGAAAATGTATGTAGAAAGATCTTAGAAGCCTTGTTTTAAAAAAAAATGTATGGCATTTTGACAAAACAATCTGAACTGTGAAGTAATTGACCAACTTCTCGGTCTTCTTTCATTAAGGCTAAACTTACAGACTATATCAGCAGCATCCAACTGTCATAAAAAGACAATGTAATTAATGACGGAGGTCTCCTTGAAACAAGATGAGTTGTATCTTCTAATATTGATTTTAAACAAAAAATAAAAGCAACAGCTGTCAGTTTAAAGAAACACGTGTGCAAAAGAGGTTGTGTTCATTTTAGTTTCACTTCATTAAACAAAAAAAGAAAGAAAAAGATCAATTCAACAAATGCCTCTCTAAGAGACCTGGAAAAATGTAATTTTCTTGGGTAAAAAAAAAGTGAAACAACACAACTCCACAGACAGATTGTTGCTGGATGTACCCCCATTCAAATGACTGTTTTGTTTTTTATGGTCATTTGTTTTCCTTCCTTTGTCTAGCCAAAAGGAGTTTCTACGTGTACGCAGCTATCCTGTCTTTGCTGAACTTTGTTCAGGGTTTGGGCAGCGCTCTGCTGTGTGCTGGGATTATAGAAGGACTTTGGTTAGTATTTTCTCCTTTGCTGCATGTGAATATATTGTCACTGTTCTTGTAATGTGAAACATTATTGAAGTTGCATTTGTCTTGTATTTTGTTTGACTGAGATGAACTTGCTCATAAATGACTTTAATTGACTGGATTGATACTATTTGTGTTACCAGTATGAGCAAAATGTTGGTTTTGCTTTAGATTGTAATCTCATTATTCTGTGTAGCTTTTACTAAAACTGCTCACTCTTTGTTTTTTTTTTAACCAGCTGCGTGGATGTCACCACCTTCCTGTATTTTTCTGCCTTTGCTCCACTCATTTATATCACATTCCTCAAAGGATTCTTTGGGTATGTAATTATATGCAAATTACGTGGAACCATGTACAATTTCACAACTTGATTCTCAAAACAAAAGACTGTAAAATGTACTTAAATCTTATGGCTTAGGAGGTTGTCAGCTAAAGTCACATATATTAGAGATAAATTGAGAAAGTGGCTGTAATTGGAGAAATTTCAGTGTGATCTGAACGTTGTTTTCGAGCTGAAAACAATGTTGTTGTGATATCTTCTTAAATCCTAAGGACATACAATAGTTGACTAAAATCGAAATCAGCTGGTTAAAGCTTCACAAGAAATATCGGAGAAAATTCTGATGGGTTCAGCTAACTATCATCGTGTTGACTTTTTAAAAAAAATGTGATTTTATAACACTCATTCTCTTTCTATGTGACAAAGCTTTTTTTTTTTTTGCCACTGTTTTCGCAGTTCGCAGCCAAAGATCCTGTTCTCCTACAAATCACAGGTGGATGAACCGGATGAAAGCGACGTCCACCTTCCTCCAACCATCGCCGCGACCCTCGGCCGCAAGGACTTCACCGACCAGGGCCTCTACTACTCTTCCACTCAGATCGATGGGGCCGGCCCCGGCAGCTCTCGCGTGGTTGGAGCGTACCTGGATGATGTCGCGTCGGGACCCTATGGGTCAAACAGCATCAACAGCATCGAAGCCGACCGTTGGAGACCTGTCAATGTGTGAAAGGATTCACGGCCACACAGCTGAAGTATGGTGTGGATGAAAAGAGTTTGGCAGGACTGAGATCAGAGAAGTGTTGCTGAGCCAGTTGCCTGGACAACAAGAAACTATGATCTTGGCCTTTCTTTGATGCCAGAATAGTTGAAACAAATGGACACTTAAACAGAGACTGTTGCTCCACGCCGAGGTTGCCCTCTCTATTGATTCTACTCCACGGGCCCTTCGATGTTAGTGCTTATCAACTTGTCTCAGCACATTTATTCTAACTCCAGCACTAAATATCAACTCTTCTGTTCTTATTTATGAAGTTTGAAGCCAGTTTTAGATGCCTGATTTCGCTAAATCTAACGTGTGATTTAGTAATGCGACACTTGTACGTTCTTGCCGAAAGGTTTGAGACCCAGCATATGAAGGAGTTAATGTGCCGTTTTATACTGTTAAGAGTTGTAGCTGAGATAGTCAGTCGTTGTGTTTTTGAGCACAAGCATTTAGTTGTGGGTTGGTCATCCAATATATTTGCTTTCTTAAGTAAAAAAAACAATAAACCACACAGCGACTCCTAAACACAAGCGTTAAAAGCATCTGCGACACAGTAACAGTCCTGAAAAGAAATTGTATTTCCCTGAGAATCTTTGTATACTTTGATTGTGTTCATACTTTATAATTTCTGCCTTTGCTTTATATTTTTTATACAAGGAAAAAAAAAACATTCCTGCCTCTTCATAGACACCTGTGGGCTTTGTAGATGCCGTAAGAAAATCATTATGTGTGACCTAAATAGCAAGCCTGCTTCTGCTCGTTCACAAATCTTCTTATGTGTTCTTCCTTTCTTTTTCTTTGCAGAACTTGTAGTATTGTGTCTTTGAACAAGAGGCTGCTGGTGCAGTTTATTTGGTGTGTTAATTCAGGACCAGCTGTTGTGAGACCAGAAACAATATTGCTCATTCTTAATGTATTTAAGATGGTGTTAAAAAAGTCTTGTGATATAATTAGAGCTTTTGATTTCCATTGAGCAAAGAGAAATCATAATGCAGGGAATCTGAGGAACTTTCCTCTTTTCCTTTTTAAGAAAAAAAAAGTAGTTCAGTTCCTTGCCCATTTATTTAACAGAAAGTCTTATACCTTTTTGTATGTATTCAAATTGCATCATATACATACCAGCTGTGGAATATAATTGAAAATTTCTCCCAAAAGCGCAGTGTTTCCTATGGATGACTTGCATTTTTAACTTTTTAGTTTAATTTGGTTGTGATTTGTATACAGAAAGTATTAGGTTATTTAAAAAAAAAAAGGAAAACTACATAAAGTAACAACACAGTACAGAAAGTATGTTTTCGAAAGTATTTGTATTTGAAATACATGATGTACAACTACAATTGCTGCTGAATGACGTTGACAAGCTTGGGAGAAAAGCATTTTTTTTTCTTTCTTGACTTTAGACGGTGCATTATCAAGAAACAATATTCTTTTTAGACACCAAATCTTTTATAGTGAAGTTTTGCAGGTGGTGCTTTAATTACAGTGTGTTGGCCATTCCATGTGCTGCAAAATAAACTCTGGACTTTTTCTTCTATTGTGTTCATTTTTGCATTCAAGTCTTCTAAAGAATGGAAAATCTGTGAAAAAGTGTTTTCTCCATTCTGGTAACGGAACCTCTATACACACATGCTTAAAAAACTACCCAGTGGTGTATTTTTTGTTTGTTTGTTTGTTACACAAACACATGTACACTGATAGTGAAAACCAGAGAAATTAAGTATAGATATCCTCTGCTGCATTTAACAAAATTATTTGAGTAAGTATACTGAAGGGGAAATAAATTCTGCTTTATATACATCTTTGGACTTCTGACATAATCTGCCTGCAATTTGAGCTGATCAGTTGGCTTTGGTCAACATGATGACTGAGTGAATTTTGACAGATTCCAGCATTTTTTTTTTTTAGATCTACTTGTCTAAGCCAAAAATTGACTCTGAAAACGCCAATCTATGTGTGGGATATTTCCATAGATGGCAAAGCTGAAGGAAATGATTGGGAGGGCAGTGATCCTTGTCAGAACTTCATATGTTATTAATCTATTTGCATTCATTAAGGTTGTCCATGCTTCTGACTGATTGTCATTCATATTTGCCACTGCATAAATGAGCAAATGCAAATTCTCTACTTGTGATTTTAAATAGTTAGATGATTTATCTGTACACTTGCACTACTTTAGCTTATCTAAAATACTCTTCTCTTTCTGATAACTGGAACAACACTGCAGGGTCAAACGTAAAGTTGATGGTACTGCAGGTACAAGCATCATGGTCTGGACTGTAGAAGTTTTTAATTTTTTGGCAGACGTAACGGGTGTTGCAGTAGTTCTGTACAAGGAGAAAAGTGTTTGGACTTGAAAATTGTTTTAATAGAATACTTAGATCACACAATATGGATTCTATGTTGACTTGAAATCTCAACGATCATTCAATCTGTCATTGCCTTCTTCTATTGAGGGCTTAAAGTTTCACTATAAATAATTGGTAAATATAGATATGTGTAGCAATTTAAATGACAACCAGAAAATAATATAGTTGTAATATATCAGTAAAATTTAAAGCATAGCTAAATGTTTCAAAAGGTAGTTAAATATTTGAATGTTATAATCAAGAATAAAGCTTCAGTTCTTATGCGTTAATGTCACAATTATTTCAGTATTTATTTATTTCTACTACAGTTCATCATGAAATATTTTAAAGTCACTATGCGTCAAACAAACTTCATTGTCTGATTGCTTAAATTGTGTAGCTGCTCGAATGCAGACCTGTCAGCTAGCAGAGTTATCCTTGCACACTGACTTTGACAAGCTGGGTTAGACAAATAAAGAAAATACCAAAAAAAATCACCATTGTGTTTTATTTTATAAGGTCCAAACGTTATCTTAACCCTCCTGTTATGTTCCGGGTCAAATTGAACATAACTAATTTTAAAACTTTAAAATTAGTTTTAAAGTTTAATTTTTTTTTTTAAATAGTTGGAAGTATTTTTTTTTGCATGAAACTTTTTCTATTTGTCTTAATAGGTGCACTCTACATATAAATTGAAAATGTATTCATTTACACATTTATACCAACCCCTAGGTTTACATTTTACATAGATACTTTTCGGGTCAATTTGACCTGGCAATCAGGTTAAAGGCAAAAATGATTAAAAAATGTCAAATTCTATATGTTTCCGGGGTGTGTTTGTGTCGGGGTGACACAAACACACCCCGACACACACAAGCCCACCCCCTCACTACTCTCTTTACTCCACCAGGAAACTGCGAGAAAGCAGGTGTTGACAGGAGCCAGGAATATAAAAAAAATGACCAAAGATCAATTTCAAGGAAATTATAGTCTAGGTTTTTTTCAGTGGACATTAAAAATGTAAATTACATTTTTTATGTCCAAATGAGTAAATGAGTAGGTTGTCGTCACTGATCCTTAATTTCTGAGAAATAAAAAAAACATCATTGCACAAATACTGATTAAAATGGTTAGTATTGGAGTTAATAATCAGATACAAAAATGTTTTGGAGGATTTTTTTGGTTTCTGACACTATTGCATGATTAAACACTCCCCGGGTCAAATAGACCCACGAACATTTTTGCTGTACCCTAGAAACGAACAAAACAGGAGGGTTAAGCATGTCTGACTAGCTTTAAATAATGTAAGCATTAAAAGTCGTCAACCTACAACTCCCATTATGCTTTGCAGCACTTCTTAAGCTACTCCCACTCCATTGGTTGCGAATTATTTCCTGTAACCAATGAGCTTTGAGGATACTGGAACGCCGAAATGACCTTTATTGGAGTATTTTGACAAGTAGTTGCTGTGGCGCCGACTCCGACTATCGTGTCATTAATGTCTACCTGCTGTTACAACTGTTGATAAGCGAGGGTGTAATATTTAATTTTATCCCGTGAAGACGGACAGCTGTCCACTCAGGATGGGAGGAAATGGGAGCAAAGCGAGGAATGTATCTTTCAGGCTGGACGAACACGAGAAGGTCACAGTAGTTGAAGGAGTGAAGGTATTTAATTAGCTGGTTTTATAGCCAGTCGACTTTAAGTAATTAGACATGCCAATGGATGCTAATATTACTGTGGAGGTATTGAGGCTGAGGTTTTTCCTTGCTATGAAAGTCATGACGTTTCCTAAATGAACTAGGGTTATACTATATTTTCGTGTATATAATGCACGTTTAACTTTTATACTGAATTAAAATCAGATATGTCCGTAGCTAGTAACATGAACGTTTATAGCCGGTGTTAAGTGTTAGCTTGTATGCTATATCAGCTAAGTTAACTGTTAGGGGGCGAAATAACTCTTCCATGACTGCCGATAAACACAGGGGGGAAACTAACCGCAATCTTGCTTCTTTTATGAGGGAAGGTAGCAACCAGGTGTCGCTATTTAAATGTACTTGATTATTTAGCACAACACTAAGGCAGAATGATATTAGCAATGACTCTAGCGAAGCATTTGCAACCCATAATTCTGTAAAGTGTTTACTATCAGACAGTGTGACACCCCCTGTGTAGGTAGAAGTATTGACATTCAATTATCTGGAGAATACAAGTGGATTTCAACACAATACAATGGTGAAAACACATCAGCTCATTATGGAGACAATTTCTCCTGCCCAGCAGTTTTGATCAGAAAATGGGACAACCTTTTTAAAAGCAGGAGTCTTGCACTTTAGTGATCTGAATCATGCAGATGTGTGGAAAGCTACAAACAGTAATTTTGTGTTTACGCTTGTAAAATTAAAAATAAAATGGGATTTAAAAAAGAAGTAAATTTCACTGCCTTCCCCTGGTCCCCAAAATAAAAAGATAACACATTTTGTCTACATAAATAACTAGTGGAATAATTGTCAAGGAGCAAGATTATTAACTGGTCTACTGTTTGTCTTGACGAGACAATAATAACATTTGTCATAACGAAGGTCATGTTCTTATATTATCTCTCTGGTCCAGCTTTCTGAGAATGTCCTCCGGCGGATGAGGGAATCTCCTGGTTCGGAAAGAGCTTGGTCTTTGCCACCTGCTCCAGACATGCAAAGGACTTCACCAAGTATGTCCTAACTGTGACATTTCTTGTATCACACATTTTTTATGCAGTCGTTATTCAGAAGATTACCTGGAAAAGGGAAAATAATGTGATTGTTTGTCGTATTTAGATTGTGTTGAAAAATGTACAACACACCAAAGGAAAAGATTCTATAGACTTGACTCCGTACATTTATGAGAACATGTTATTGAAATATAAAGAAAATATTAATATGTTTAAAGTGTTGTATAGAATATATACTCAACAAAAATATAAACGCAACACTTTTGTTTTTGCTCCCATTTTTAATGAGATGGACTCAAAGATCTAAAATTCATTCCAGATAAACATTATTACCATTTCTTTCAATTGTTCTCAACAAATCTGTCTAAATGTTTGATAGTGAGCACTTCTGCTTTGCTGAGATAATGGGCAGTATAAGGTACACCTGTGCACTAATCATGATGTCAGATCAGCATCTTGATGTGGCACACCTGTGAGGTGGGATGGATTATCTCAGCAAAGCAGAAGTGCTCACTATCAAACATTTAGACAGATTTGTGGACAACATTTGAAAGAAATGGTAATATTGTTTGTCTGGAATGAATTTTAGATCTTTGAGTCCATCTCATGAAAAATGGGAGCAAAAACAAAAGTGTTGCATTTATATTTTTGTTGAGTGTACAAACTGGTTCAGGTTTAAACTGAGTGTTTTATTCTCTTCTGTAAACTGTTGATACCCATCTATAATATCATTGTTAATGTTGATATTTACTTTTTGATGTTTAGGTTCAAAATCGACAGAAACATCATCTTCACAGACACAGGAAGAGATGCTTAAGAAGTAGGTGTTAGTTTTGTTTCTTTTAAAATGTCGACGTCACTACATTGGTTTGTTTATTGTGGTTTACAGTGTAATATTCATTTTTGCGCCTTGATTTGACATTTACTATGTCATGTAAAATACCCATGATCTTAGTTTCTGTGATGCTTAAGATGTTAAAACAAAAGAAGTGTAATCAAAAAGTAGTTGTCCCTTCCAATGGATTTCTTTTTTTTTCTTTATCAAATAAATTTCAACATTAGAAAAAGGTAATTCAAAAGGCTGGTTTCAAATGATGAACATAAATGACATCCAGTGACTTGCAAGGCTTAAACCACAGATAGTTTAGCACACAGTACAATCTGAAGTTTACAAAAAACTAAACGTCTTTAAAATCCCCAATACTTAGGGGAAAATATTCTGTGGACTGATGAGATAAAAGTGGGACTTTATGGAAAGTTTGGTGCATCATGTTACTTCTGATATAAAGGTATTTCAGTAAAGGATCAGCTATCAACAGTAGCGTGATGGGATAGAGCTGCTGCTTCTATACTAGGACAATCTCAGGGGGCTATATTTGGACATCAGATTGAGGTTGAGCATAAGTGCAACCGCACTTGAGTTATGCTGCAGGAAATTATATAAAGCACACAAACCAATAGGTTTTCAAGTATCAGAGAAACTAAGATAATGGGTATTTTACACGACCTATTTACACTATGTTATGCTATCCTATGGTTTGAGCTATAAGTGCCAAAAGCCTGTAAGTGAAGGGTCAGTTGTGAGGTCAAGTTTTCCAGTCAGACCAGTCAGAACTTACTTTGACAATTTTATTTAATTTGAAGAAAATTAAGTCTAGGATTGCCTACTTTTTTTTAGGATGTGGAAGTAAGCTGTTGGTTTAGATAAAAAGATATTGCTTAAAATGTTTTAAATAAATAGGTAAAATATCAATTTAAACTACTTTCTAATTCCCTTTATTTAATATTAGATGTTTCCAAATAATTTTATCAATATTATTAGGGCCATTGTGGAGACCCTGAAGAACTACTCCTGGCTTTGGAGCTGCTGGTTGCAGACTTTAACCTCTGGCATGTCTCTAGTTGAAGATACTGCCCCCCTATGGCTGCTACAGAAACAGCAGTGGCTGTAGGGTGATGTGATGAAGGCAGCTGTTGCAAAAATAAAACCTCTCTCACCTTTCTGATCTTAGTGAAAATTTCCATTTGGTTAAAGTGATGCAAAACAAACTGTAAACCATTTAAGCTATGAAGTGAAACAAAAAAAAAACTTAAATGATTTCTTGCTTGTCATTTGACAGAAAATTATTTTTGCCACCCCATTACCATCATTGTGAAGAAGTTAAATATGTATATGAGAATTTTAGCTTGTTTTCTGAGTGGCCTCTCCATGAATTGTCAAAGGTTAACATCTCATATCTTTCCTGACGTTAGCTATGAGCGTCAACAGGCTCTGGTGCAGGAGCAGCTGGCCAAGCTCAACCTGAGGGAGAGAGAGACTGTCTACGTAGAAAAATGGAGAACACAAGACGATAATGAAAAGAGCAAGGTACTGGTGAGTACGCTGTCTGGTTCTTTGGATCTCCATTGTACGTTAATTTCAAATTTTGTTTTAATCCAAATAAAACATAACTTGCTGAACAGTCTCAACAAATAAATCTTTCTACTCTTGTTTTGATGAAATTGAATATTATGAACTTTATGTCATGCTGCCAATGCTTCCAGCTCTAATAGAAACCACATAAATCTGTTCACAATTCTCAATGATGTAATAGAATTAGAAATTCAGCACTCCTAAAAGATATATTTGCACTATTTCTGTCAGGACCACCGAGTCCACCTGCATGCATTACATTTATTTACTTGAGCGTAAGTTGAGAGTAATTGACAAGGTATCGGGTTGCAGAGAACAATAATGTTTAGTTGCCTCAGTTGTTGATGATGCTTGTATTTGACAGGTTAGAGCAGCAGCAGTCTGATTGTGTGTATTTGTGCGAGCTTTACTGTGTTAAGGTGTGAAGCAAAATTGTGTCTGAGCATCAGAGTGAAAGGAAGTGGGAGCTTTTTTGCTTTAAGGTGATAATAGGTATGAAGCAGATGCCTATAAAGTGTGTGAAAGGTCTAGAGAGCATGAGGTGTGGAGTGTTTATGTGACCCCACTCCACTTTTTTATTTGCACCTTTTTCTTTTGTCTAACCGGTGCTTTTTGCTCGCTCTCACCTTTAAAGCCTGTTTCCGTCCAAACAGATTCATTCTGGCCACCTTGATTTGTCCCTTTTGCTTTAAATGAAGCTTCAGTTCATCCATCCAAACAACGAAGTCAAACCAGGCAGAAGCCACTCCTTAGTTTATAAATGAAAATCTTATTTTTTTTATTTTATCTTGCAATGGTTTTTCAGGAAATTGTTAGAAGTCTGATTTATAAGCTTCCACAACTTCAAATTTCACTGCTCAGCAGGTGAGCGTCCCTGTCGTTTTCAGCACTTCCTAGCAGCATCGACACAGCTGGAAGCTTAAAAACACGCTTCGCTTTTTCTATTCTTATACATCTTAAAACAAATCTTTTAAGTTGGTTGGAAGTGCTTTATTAATGTGAGTGGAAGCCAGATGAGCACCTGAAATCATACGTTCGCTCACAGACTCTAATGTGGCACCATCACAATTATACACACGAGCGCATATAGAACAACCCCCTCACCCTTGTGTGTGTGTTTCACATCCACTCTGGGCTTCCCAGCATGCAGGCTGCGTGTCACTGTTGGGGTGATGAGGAGGTTAGGGAAGTGTGAAGGCTATACCTGTCGAAGAGATGAGCGGCTGGCCGCCATGCCTCGGGCTGCCTGTCACAAATGCTCAAATTAGCCATTTACCTCTGCCTTAGCTACGACTTTCACTGCTGAGATACATCGTGTGTGTGCGTCTGTGTCGGTAGCTGTCATTGCATGTGCATTGGATGGGTGTGTGTGTGTGTATGTTGCAAAGAGTTCATAGATGGGTCAGTCAGACCCTTTTCTGTGATGTCATGTACTTTTTTGGTGAAAAATTCAGCAGACTTTAGTTATACATGTTTTTTTTCCCACTCGTTTCTTTGATGTTTTAATATACAAGCAGCTGTCTGTAATTTGCTTGTGTTTTTCTGATCACTAACATGGAGATAAACATCTCTAACAGCAGTAAGCTAGGAAGCTTTTCTTTCTCTCGCTCCACTTACTGACTAAAATCACTGTTAGTGTGGAGAAATCGGTTAGTCTGAAATGCCACTAGTTGTTTTCTTATTAATGTGCAGGAAGGCTCCTCATGTTTACACAGGCTTGCATGGCTGCTCATTGCACTTGATATTTATCACATTTCAGGACATTACAACCACAAACATGAGTGTAATTTTTGGGATGTTTGTTTAAGCATCTCAAATTAGCAAATAATCATAAAGTAGTTGAAAAACTATACACAGTTTTATTTATTCATTTTCTGAATCAGTCCTCAGTAGACCCACATTTTTCTGCAATTACAGCTGCAAGTCTTGTGGGATATGTCTCTGCCCGCTTTGTGCATCTAAAGACTGAATTTTCTACTTACATCTATTGATATTTATATATGCTTTCATGGAACCACGTGTAACAAATTATTCAAACATTTTCACACATTATTATGATAATGATAAATAACACAATTATTTCTCATACTTATTTATCAACATCCTCGTCTCTGCTGAAGTAAAGCACGCCCACAGCAAGATGCTGCCGAGTGACTGAGGGTCATTGCGCGTAACAGAAACCTTGTAAATTCTAGACACTAACAGGTACCATAGAATTGCACAAAAATCCGTGAGGGACGACGGAGTCCCTGCTCGAAATTCCGTGAAAGAGGTATAACGAGCTTCGTGCCGGAAGCCCGTTGAAAGGCTGTTTACATCGTTTTAAACTGCGTGATTGTGAGCGTGAATGGGAATAAAAATACCAATAAATATTTTGTTCCATATAACACAGTAGGAGTGTAACCGGTAAACCTTTTATGGATGCAAAAGCAAGGACCCCCCACTTGATGACTTTGTGTTTCTGTGTTTGATATGATGTAAAGCACTTTGAAATGCCTTGCTGCTGAAATGTGCTATACAAATAAAATTTTATTTGATTTTGATTTGCCACCATCTTGCTGTGGCAGCAGCAAGATGGTGGCCTTAAAGGTGGAGAGGGTCTATTCATTCATTGTGTTTGTTTTCTACCCCACAGCATTTTTCATGTTCAATTTGGCCTCATCTGACCAGAGTACATTCTTTTTCATATGTTCTCTATGTTACTGACATGGATTGTTGCAAACTGCAAACAGGGCTTCTAATGGCGTTCTTACAACAATGACTTTCTTAATATGCAATCAATTGTCTGTATAGCTGCCTGTCAAGTAGGCCAGTTAACAAGTTCATAGATATTTTAAATTCTATGAGTTTGATAAGTTCATATCGATCATAGAGATAATTTCTTCAAATAAATATATATGAAAGATGATGAATAGTTTCTGTTAAGTTTTCTTTCCAACTTATTGCTTTATTAACCAAGGAACTATTATGGTTTATTATTTGACTTCTGAATCTTTGTTCCTGCATTTATGTTAGCTGACATGCATCTCATTAGTTGACTTCCAAAGTACAGAACTTGAGTTTTTCACAATGCCATTCTGTCTTGTTTAGGTCTATATTTAACTGTTAAACCTTGAGTGAAGATGTGGGGGAAAATAGAAAGTTCCATTAACACCTCCTGCTTTCTCTGTTGCTCCTGTGTTTCTTTCTCTCCTCCCTGTCTGTTCTCTTCACCTCGGGGGGTGTCGTTCCTGCCGCAGGCAAAATGTAATTAGCATGCCCAGGTATTCAGTGCTAAACATCTCATACACACACACACGCATTGAATTTAGGCTGTTGAGTTTGAGAAGTCTGTTATCCGGCTGAGAAGAACAGAATTTCCCACTTGTCTGTTGGCTGAGGCTGAAGGTTTGTGCTGTAATATCAAAGCAGTCTTTTATCCCCAGTGAAAACACTACAGCAACATTACTTGCTACAAATTGAATTAAGACCCAATTTTAAAAGATAATTGCAGGAGAATATTTTCTGGAGAAAACCAGAAATATTACAAAACACAGACAAATATGAATTTATCAGGAATTTGTAACCCTGGACAAATTAAGATAGTATTTGTTTTAGTATTCGTACAGGGTTAATTGTACATTAATATTGCTTTCACTGTTTTTGTGTGTCTATGCTGACATTTCTTTTAGAAAACTTGCACGGCAATATCCAAACTATTTTATTTGCAGTACTGCATGGATTTTGAATAATCTGAATTCATGAGTCATTAATAACCTGGGAGACTTTTTTTTACAGTGCCTCTCCTTTGGCATTTCTCTACAATTTATGACTTTACAACTTTACCGAGATTCCTTGATGTTAGGTCTCACTATGCATTTCCAGTTGGATTTAATTGAATTTGTTTTGACTGGGCCATTAATTCACACAATTGGCTGTTCCATCGTTCCTCTTGCTGTATGTTTAGGGCTGCTGGGTTGCCAGAAAGTAAATCTGTGACACATTCTCAAGTATTTTGTATTTTCTTATGGATTCTGGACAGCTTCCTTGTCTCTGCTAAAGAAAAGCAACCCCACAGGATGATTCTACCACCACTGTGACACTGTGTGATATGAAGTTCTAGATATCCTCCACATATAAACTTTTGCATTTAGGCCAAAAAGTTCAATTCTTATCTGAGCAGAACACCTGCATTTGTTTTTCAAGTCTCCTTGTGGCTTTCTGCTGGTCACTTGTCCCCAAAGCTAGATTTGTTTTTATGTAGCCCAATTATCCCACCATAGCTGTGGATTTGCTTTATCCTCTCTTTTGAAAATCTTATGAAAAACTTCGTGGCACCTTGGTACCTTTCCACTAAGAACTTTGTGGATTTAATGTCACAAAATGTGACAGTTCAAAGGGGTCTGAATACTTTCATCCCAACAGTCAAGTCTGAAGAAAAGCTGTTTATCAAGAGCAGCTGGTAACACCTACAGCCGACTAAATCTGACAGGTCTTATTCATCCCCAAAGAATAACACCATCTGTAGGAGGATCTTTTTGGTTTTGTGGTTGAATCACAAAGTGTAATAAAAGATTTAGCACCCTTTTGTTAACTTCTTATGTCCCTCTTGTGAGATTCTTTGGTCTGTGTGTTTAAAGCACACTTCATGCTCTCTAATGTCTTTTGTTATTTATTGCTACATGACATTTTCAGTAGTTGCGGCACCGTTTTGTGAGGTTTGATACGCCCATTAATATTTTTCCAAGGTGTGTTGGTTCCAGTGTGGCAAAAAAAATTAGTTTTGTGAATAGGCACTAGATGGCATTGTTGGAACATTTTCATTCCTGGTAGGGGATTAAAATTAGGATGGAACCCGGCCCTGCTCTGCAAAATGGGCTGCTGGGCAACATGTTCTCCTAGATTCCTTTCTCTTTTCTTCCTCCTGTGTGTGTGTGTGTGTGTGTGTGTGTGTGTGTGTGTGTGTGTGTTAGTGATGACACATGGAAATGCCCCTGATACTGTCCAAGAGAAATTATTTAAAAAAGCAAGCTAAAAAGCTTGGCATTCGTTAAAGTCAGACCTGAGATTACAAAACCTTCAGACCACAGGCGCTGGTGCCATACATGTTAACAATGTGCTGCCCTGCTGCTGTGTACAAACCACCAGGAAGTGACACTTCACTAGAGTGTAAATGTTGTGTTTTGCACTGAATATGCAGCTTTCAGCTACAAGATGTTCCTGCTTACCACCCAGCTCTCCTGCTCTCTCACTTTAAAAGACATTTGTCAGTTTTTTTTCCCCCCCGTTTTTAATCTAACTTAAAATTTTTTTACTTGCATTGATTTTTTTTTTTAATCCATTACGTTTTAATAGAATTTTCTTTATCTCCGCGATTACAAACAGTCCTGACACATCTCTACTGTTATTAATTAGCACAGTTATTTATTTACTGACTCATCCCTTCCTGATAACCAGCCTAAAGCAACATTATTTTCTCAACTATTATCCTTTCAGCAGATTTGAAGATTTATTGTTTTTATGTTTTAGCAGAATAAATGGAAATGTTAACTGTATTGTTGCTCTGAAACAAGAAGATTGTCCTTCTAGAAGACGTCAGTCTTCGATAGAAAACACAGCATTCGAGGCAGGTATTTTTCCTTGAAACTACTCATGTTTAAAATCAGGCAACTTTGTGGACAGAAACAGCCTTGAGACTCCGGCTAGAGATTAGCCAGAGAAAAAAACAGATAGTTTAATAAGTAATCTTGTAGCTAATAAGCAAGAAAAAGCCTTGAAGTTTATTGCAAGGCTTAGAAATAAATTGCGATGCTTCATCCTTGCTGCTGGTTGACTAGTTCACCTCCTTATTAGCCAAAATCTGAAATGGAAGAAAAATTGAAGATAACTGGTCTAAGAGGAATAAAATGGAATAAGGAAGTAGTTTGATCTCAATTAGACTGGGTGGAAAACATCTGTGAACATCCATTATAAAAATATGTGATACATTTTCTTTAGACTAGATCATTCTAACTATGAATGTGGTTTAATCTAATCCATTGTATTGTGGATTTGGCCATGTTTAGGGTTGTTGCCCTGCTGAAATATTAATCTCCATCTTTGCATGTTTTCTTCCAGAATTTTGCTGTATTTAGCTTAATCTATGTTCTAATAAACTCTAATTAGCAACCCTGTTGCTCCAAAGAATTATCACCGCAACATTGTGTTACCACCAGGGGTGGAAATTAGCACCTGCCACTGGCCAAATATGGGTAAAAGTATGAAGTGGCGTGTAAATTGGAGCAACGCACCCACCACTGTGCCGGGTTGACAATTTGAACAGAAAAAAAGCTGCATTCAGTTTGAACTTCTGTCCAGGATAGGAGTGGCTGACCGGACTACTACAGACTGATGCACATACTGTATATGGGACGGACTGTATATATATGTATGTCTATATATGCATATATATATATATATATATATATACATACTGTATATGTGTGTGTGTGTGTCAGAAAAGTTAAGACAACTAAAACTAAAAAGCGCATAAGCCCATTCAGAAAAATATGTCAAACTAATGATATGTTAATTACCACACAGTAACGTCACAGAGAGTATTACTACAGTAAAGGCGGGGAGGGAGAGAAGCTAATATGAGAGAGAAATAAAATACAGTAGGTAAAATACAGTAGTTTCCCAGACAAAACGGGAGACTTGACAGGTATGGGGATAATACAGGAATGATGACGGCCTGTGGAATTAATGATGAACACGTTATTAATTGTTCTTATTAGAATAAGAATAACAATTATTCTTATTGGTAGTAAGAATAATTGTGAACTTCAATAGAAAACGTAATAAGTAAGGAACAACAAATAGGACCGTTAGAAAACAGCTATTGATACCATTTAATTTTTTTTAAAAATGACTGGACACATCTTCAGTAAATACTATCTGGGGGAGTTGTAGCCAAAATGTGGAAATGTTCAACATAGGAAATGATTGCAAGAATGTTTGGGTTGTGTAGTTAAATTTGCTGTTAGTAATTACTTAAAGTGAACTTATTGCTCTACACCTCTGTTAAGGTATCCATGCTTTGTTATGTTAAATTAGTTTGAATGCGTACATATGTACGGTAAACTTACTGTCAGTAAATTGGTTTTCATAGAGTTAAGAATAAATTCTGTATTTTATGTTATTTTCTCGTACTGGTGGGGATTGTAATTGAAAGAAAAAAACAGTGGCTGGTGAAATGTCTGAGTGGCCATTAAAAACCTTTCTCCATCAGCCACTGTGGCTGGTAGAGAAAAGTTTTAATTTCCTCCCCTGGTTACCACTACTATTTTTCAAAGAGGTAATGAAATTGTTTAGGAAGATTAGCAGTGCTGGTATTCAGCCACACATGGCACAATGCATAATGACAATAAAGCTCAGCTTTGATGTCAGATGTTTAAAAACTAGAATCCATCTTCTATGTTTATAACTCAACACTGCTTTAGGCAGTATAGTGTGAAATTGTTATTGTATACATCGAAGTTTGTGGTTGTTGCACCATGAAACGTCAAAGGGTGTTTGAATACTTTTATAACCCTTTGAACATGCACACACAGCTACACTTCAATTTACCTCACATAGAAACACTAAAAACATAACATTAAGACTAAGTCTAAACTGCCTCACCATAGTCTCACCAGAGACTTGACATCTTTTCTTCATGTTAAATCACATAAGCCCTTTGTGTGTGCTTGCTCATTCATAGATGCAAAAGCTTGCCCCCTTCATTTTGAGCAGCTGTAGCTGCTGTCGAGCAGATAACGCCTCAGGTTGAGGAGATTTTGATCTGTCGAGCACAAACTCTGTCGGCTGAAAGGTTCGATGTGCTGGAGCACAGCACGCATCCCATCAGAGAGCTTTTGGGATGTAATGAGTCAACTGGACAAGACTTATCGTAAAAATAAATTCCATCATGCTTGTTTTTAGGGAAGAGAACAACCCGTTCACTCAGTTTAGTTGTAGACCAGTTCATATAGGATAAATAAACCTTTTTTTTCTTCACATATGATTACATTTATTTGTGGTAGCACAGCTATACACATTTTACAGAAAGGCTTTTTAAAAAAAAAAAAAAAAATACTAACAAATGTACCTGATATAATCTATAAAAATTATAACTATGTTTAGTCTGATTTTTGTGCACATTTGTTGAACAGATAACTGTACAACTCCTCTGTTTCCTCTCTAACAAAACCTATTTTTCTTTTTTCAGCATCCGTCTTTTATTCTGCATTCTCTTTCTCACTATATCCTTGGCAGTGTCTCACCCCCCTCTCTCTGTCTCTGTGACAGTCTGTGTGCCAAAGAAGGCTGATGATGAAGTGTTAATTCATCTAACCTCCCACGGTTATGTGAAGAAACCTCACATTTAATGAGCAAACAGCTAGACTAACCAATTCATGCCTCTGGTATTTCTGCTACACCTTGTGTGCATGATCATGTAAGAGTTCATGTCTGCATGTATTTTTTTAATTTACAGGTGCAGGAAGATATACATATCACCCACAGGTGTTGGTGTGGTGATAAATTTATAAATGCAGTGCATAAACACTTGAGCAGTTGTCAAGAGGTTCTGCACTTATTGTTGTCATATTATCCCATTGTAAAAGTGTGAGGCGACCATACTTGATATGGAGTTATCCTTTCTATCAAACTAAAATGACTGCAAATAATCCATGAAGACAATGAAAATGAGATGCACAATTGTAATGCATAAACAACTGAACAAGTTTTAGGGAGGCTTGCATTTATTCTTGGACAATTCCATTCATGTGAAAAGGTGAAAGTGTCCTTCTTGATAGTAATTTTCATTTTATGGAAGATTTTGTGGGGCTAGTGGCCTTTGTTCTAAGTATTGTTATTTTAAAGGAAAGGGGTTAAGAGAAGCTGGGGAAAGACACGCTACAAAGATCCTGAGGTTGAGAGTTGAACCACGGACGGCTGCTTCCAGGGATAATAGCCGCCGTCTATCGGGTGCCCCGCTCTACTGCTACACTATGAGGTGCCTAGAGAGTTTTCCCTTTGGCCAAACTAAAACGACTGCAGAAACATGGCAAAATGCATGTTATTTTATTTAATAAAATAAAATATTTATACCCAGTGCAGCCAAAATTAATGATTTAACTGCCCATAAAAGTCAAATAATATGCATTAATGCAATGTAATCAAAAGGTTGAAATGATTACTTACTGCATGATAAACCCAAACATTCACAGCTGCCATGATGAAGAGATGATCTGTGGTACTCACTTCCCTTGTTAGCAGTCATAATGTTATCCCTGATCACTGAAATATAGTTGTACCTCAAAAATACTTCTTTTTTGTAGCAGTAATAATAGAATAAAAACAGACTATTTAAAAAAAATAAAACTAGTAAATACTGAACAAGTTCACATTGAAGCTTAACTATGGGTATATGTGCCTTTCAATGCAAAGGTTTTGAAAAATGCTGCTTTTTAGCTAATTTAGCAGCACCAATAAATCTTAAGTTTATATTCAGGGGCTCAGCATTACCACAGATATGTATTATTACTGGCACATGTGATGGATAACATGCTTACTTCCATTATTATACGACAGGGAGAGGGATGTCAGTGAATTAGCCACAATTTTCAGGTATTTCCTCTTCTCTGTTTGTATTTGCATCTGTCTCTGTCTTTCTTCCTGATTAAAAAGCCAAATCAAGAGTTAAATTGTGCACAGAATGTCTCCCTGTGACATTCTCCACACTAATCCTACTTTTATTCCTCTTCCCTCATTTCGCTCTCTCTCTCTACTCCTGACTTTCAGGCTGAAACCAAACCAAAACCTTTTCTCCCCAAACACATAGATTCATTCACACGCACCATTTGCATAATTTAACATTTGCATAATTGATTTCGAAGGAAGCGTTTCACACTTTGTGAGGTAGTGTTGGAGACCAAAAGGTCTGATATTGCCATGCATGCACATACACACACACTCACGCACCCCCGCACGCATGCACTCACGCACACACATTTACATTGCCATGCTCACATGGTTTTGTTGTGTCACAGTCTCTACCTCTGTTTTTTTCTGTTTTCCTCTCCCACAGAGAAATAGACAGAAACACACTATGTTACTGGATGGTTAAGATTCCAAGTCTAAATGAAGCATGAAGCGTTGCCAAGCTGGTGCATCTGGTGACCTGCTCGGTACACGCAGCAAACATAATCAACTAAGCATACATGATCAAATGTATCAGGATCCATGAAATTGGTGTGGTTATATTGAAGGAGCATCTTTGATTTTTCTGAGCTGGTAAAATGTGCCCCCCTTTTCAACTATACAGATATTTTGCACTTTTAGATCATTCTTATCTAATAAAATGCATGAATTATTCTCAGGCAGACGCAAGGACCCATCAAGTCTCGTGAGAAAACAGAATTTATTGAAAGGTTATTTGTCCTCTTTTTTTCTCCTCTAAACATTACTCACTGATATTGAAACGGTTTGGAGAGATATGTCATTATTTGTATATTGTGCCCATTCCAGATACTTGGGTAGAAAAGGACATAAATATTAGGATCATAACTGTGAACATGATGTGGTGCATAGGTGAAACTGTTTCTGATTAAAAATGGATGGCTTTTGCATGTTTTTTCCAGGTAAAATAAGGTGTTTATTTCATTGTTGTTGTTTTTTTGTAGTTTCCTCACATTGTTTAAAATATTACACTAAGCTAAACTATTGTTTCAGCTATTGTGCACTTATCCCATGTTTCATACTTAATTAGTTCAGTGGGTTGAACAATTTGTAAATTAATAATGTAATGTAACATTGTATTAATTTTGAATACAAAATTAATATTGTATTCAATATTGTATTGTATTCAATACAGGTAATACAATGCTCTACCTGCATTGTATTAATTTTGAATCAATTAATACAATACTATACACACTGTCTTTTTACCAAGAAGCCAGATAGATAGATAGATAGAAACAAACATGGAGGTCCACTTTGCTGATTTCCATTTTGGAAATTGTGTAAAAGCTTTTTCAAAATGTTTTTCTACATGTGTCAAATTTAACCAATGTCTTTCTTCTGAAATGTATCATTGGGCAAAAGGCAGGTCACACCCTGGACCGGTCACCAGTCCATTGCAGGGCGGAATAAGTGACATGACAGCATCCATTTCCTCTAATCATATAAATTCACCCCATTTTGGACAAAGTTGCTGGCATGTCCTCTAACCAAACATAACATACATGGCCTGACCCATGACAAGAGAACCAAATAAATTTTTAATTGTTCTGAAGTTGATGTTATATACACAAGTGGATGGTTTACAGCCACCACCATAATGGTTCCAAAAATTAGTCTATAAGTTTTTACATTCACGTTGACGTTTGATCATCAGGGAGATCTGAGTCACATAAATATAATGTAGATGTACCTGCAGTCACACTGTTTGCTATTGGCCTGCAGACTCCATCAAACTGCTTGGGCGTGTGTGTGTGTGGTAGGGGGGGGGAGGTGTACGTGTGTGTGTTTATCTGTCTCTGCATCTCTACAAGCCCCTTCACCTCTCCTCTAAAATCTTTCATCTATGGAAATGGGACCGCCTCACTCCTGTGAGCAATCCATGGGGATCCGGCTATTCACACATACATGGACACTCTTAGACACACATTCAGATTTGGTCCAGCGACCAAAGAGCGGGAAGGTTTAACAGATGGTGTCGGCTGTATCCGTTACAAAGATTACCCAAAACCACACAAACGCATTTTGCAGCCACTGGCTTTGTGAGTTCACCTCATTTAACTCAATGGTGTTTTTATGAGGCATGGCAACATTAGAGCCACCTACCGCTATAATCTGTCCCCTCTGTGTTCTGTATCCAACGCCAGACTGGGAGAGCTTGGTAGGAACAGAAAAACAGAATATGGCATTGTACGCCTGTCTGAGCTTTGCTTGATTTGGGGATAGCCTACCATACAGGTCATATAATACTTTGTGGCTGCATTAGACACAAAGTCGTAAAGGTCTATAATATATTATGAGTAGCATAAAAATGCATAGGCTATATTAGGAGTGTCAGATAACTCCATGTTCATTTATTTTTCCTAAGGTTTAGGTGTCGCAGAAACATCATTTGAACAGAATAATGCACAGGAGCTCGACTGCTTTAATCTCATAAACCTCAACAGTTTTTACTCCAAATCACAGTATAGCTTTGCTTGCAACTTCTGACTTGATTGATTTTTAACTAAGAAAAGCATACTGTGAATAAGCAATTTAGCTTAAGAAACTGCAAAGCATATATTAACTTTTTAGTGTCTTTAGAAGATCATGTTGATCTCAGTACTCTGACATAGCATCTTGTCTGTCACTCTGTCAACATTTTTGTTTTCTACAAAGCACCCAAAAATGCTGCCACTGAAATGATTTAGAAGGTGTTGATCCTTATTTAAGGCTGTTGTAGCTCAGTGTTGTCAGCCATCTTGACAACATTGATTAGTCGATTCTGTCAACACAACATGGCAACTCGGATCATAACACCATAACAGAAGCTATACTGGAACCAAGTTACAACATGTAGTCCTTGGACAGTTTTAGATGGATATAAGTCTGTGTATCATTATAAGCATGAGTATTTTTCTTTAACAATACATCTAGTTAAATGAAAGGATATATTTTCCTGTAATGTAATATAAACTCTAAAAGTAAACCGTTGTGCAAACAACAGCAACAACAGCACCCATACTGTTTTTCTAAGGGATTTTAGAAGTACCAAGTTTCTTTCTTCTGAAAGTTTCTGGATTCTACTTTCTGAAATGTGTCTTTATCTCACCTCCTTTTTCACCTAAACTCTGTATCATTCCTCCTTCTATTGTCTCTCTAACTCCAGTTCCCTCTTTTTCCTAGCTAGCAGATTTGGATGCGTGGGTAAGCAACAACACTATTACCGTCTTAGTTCGGCTATTCCTTTCTCTCTTACTCTGTCTCTTTTCTCTATTTAGATGTCATGTTTTCATTGTGCTTTAAAGCAAGGCTGCAAGTGTGCTGCCGCCATCATTTTGCACAACAAATCTTTGGGAGGTATTCAGCTAGAAAATTACACATCATCTGTGCTGCTGGCAGAGGAGATTTTACATGCAAACGCACATATACACACATTCTCCAAGCATCAAACAGCTACCGTTGAAAGAGAGAGCGTAGAGTAGGGATTTGCACATGTGCTCTTCAAAGATGTGTGTGTCTGTTAAGTTAGCATGACATTACACTGAATTACAATAAATGTTATGTCAGTCAGTGTAACTGTGCTTGTGTGCATACCGATTTATTTAAATGGTACAGAAGAAGAGTTGATCAGTTAATATTTCATCTACTCATACTCTTACTAATTCACCTGTTAAGTAGAGGAAGTAGTCATCATTTCAACATGATATAGTATCTATGTGGGATAGCACCACTTTCCCTTTCCATTCTATATAAGTTAATGGGCAGTTGCTGTTCTTAGGATCTTAAACTACCGTAGATTTTTTGTGTTCAACTAGCATATCATGTTCACACTAATTATGATGCATTCAAGAGTTTTTTTCATGAGTTTGTTTTAAAATACGGCTGCATAATAAATCGGCTTAAAGCGATATGTTTGTTTTCTGGAAAAAATTGAGTGGCTCTGTGTGCATTATGTTTATGTAAATAAATTAATTTGAAAAACCAAAATACATTTTTATGAATTAGCAATACAATGTGGCAGTGAACATATTTCTCAGCGTTGTGAAAAACAGAGTATTTACAATCTGCTGGCTTGACAGAGCTCCCTAACTTTTGTTCATTCGAAACTCATTCACTTTTATTTTTGTATTGATTTCTGTTCTTTTTTTCCATTCATTAGCTCTTTTGCTGGTTTTCACTATATGTTACTTAAATTCATATTATTCATGGAGTTCTTTTTTCTTCGTTAATCTTTTGGAAATTATAAAATTGTATGCCCCTATGCTCTTGACACAGGTTTCTTTTTTATCACCAATGCATACATGTATCTCTCTTCCAGCTAAAATGCCAACAAATTTTCAAAGTGTGTGTCTCTCTCCCTGTTTCTCTCTCTCATTTTATTTTATTTTTTTACATCTGTCTTTTGTCTTCTTCTGCTTGCATGCTGCTTTGCCATGGCCCAAACTGTGGGTCTTCCTTCAGCCAGTCCACCATCTTGCTGCCTGTCACAGCTTGGCTCAGTGAGCTTATAAAAGGCTTTCACCTCCTGCTAATGTCAACACCACCACTTCACCTCCAGCCACAGTTGTGCCAATCTTATGCCACCTAACTAGTTTTGTAAGTGTCATTGCATGGTGTTGGTTTACAACGAAATTGACATTCTTTGTGCTGCTTTGTAATATAGATTTTATGAGTTCTAATTAAATGTACATTTCCACATTACTGATGTTATTTTGACCTAAAATGAATTAGCAGGACTTGTGAAAAGAAGTGTAAACTACCCGGAAATACATAACCAGTTGTTTTTTAACTGAATACTTGGGAAAGATGAAATCAAACTTTTTTGTGTTTGAATTCTTTTGAAATCTCAATATGCAAATAATTTGTTAATTCACAGTGGAAGAAAGTATTGAATCTTTTGCATCTTGCAGCTGTACTACTAAGCCCAGTTGTGTGTTTACTGCTGAGGGGAACACAGTAGTAATATGAGCAAACACCTTCAAGTACTGTTCTTCTGCATACAATTGTATCAAGTGGCCATGTGTATGTCATCAGGTTTATAAGCTCTATATGGTGATTTTTATACTTTGTGATTCAAAAACATTTGTACAGTGGTTAGTGTTCTGCTTGGAGGTAAAATACAAATGATTGATACATGTTCAGTGTCTTCAGTCATGTTCAGCAGTATTTTCAGTGATTTCAGCCAATCATTTCCACACCACCTGGAGCTGCTATTGTTGCCTCCTGCCTTTTGTATAGACGCTTTGAAAATAAATAAAAATGTATTTTATAGTGCCTTCAAAAGGCATTCTTACCACCTTAACCTTTCCACAGTCATGTTACAGTTACAAACTTCATAGGGTTTTGGTGAATTTTCCAGACAAATATTGGAAACATGTGAAGTATATTTAGTTTAAGCACAATTTATTATGATAAGTAAAGTCCCTTGCCAACCAATTGTCTGCAGTACTCTCTTAGCTCTCTGCAAGCTAATCTTAGTATAAATCAATGTAGTACAGATGTTTTAATTCATTTATTTTTTTGTCATGTTTTTCTAAAAAAAATATATCTTTGCTGTAATTCATACGTAATCTCTGTCTCTTTTCTTGTTTTCTTTCCCAGGGTAGACTGCTGGAGCGGAAAGAACAGGAGCTGGCCACAATCCAGAGTTTCTACAAAGAGCAATTAGAAATAATGGAGAGAAAAGTAAGGATGCTTTTGCCATTTCTGCTGATTGTTTGTCGAAGTATTTGAAAATCACAAAAACTATATTTTGTAAAAGTGTTTTCGTCCAAAAAAGTGGTTTGGTTTGTTGCGTTGCACAGCTTTCTCAAAAGTGTTTTCTTTTTTTTTTTTTTTATCTCTCAAAAAAAACATGGCATAATTAAGGAGGTAGCTTGATCTTACATAAGGTAGTAATGTAAGTTATATTACTATATGTTGTCAAGGAAGTATTGAAATACAAATTACATTGAGTCAGCAGCCAGATGGGAATTCAGATGTGATGGAGCAGAGGCATCTCAGATGGATTTATTTTCTTAATTACATATGGCAAGGCAAGTTTGTTTGTACAGCACCAGTCATGTACATGGCAACTCAAAATGCTTTACAGAAAAACAAACAAAATAAGAAACCCTTCTTTCTACCATTTTATGGTTTTTCAAGTGAAAAAAGATAAATGCAGGTTGTTGGGCTTTTTTTTTTTAAGAAATAATGTCTTTGGTTTCTTGAATCTAATGTCATACAAGAAGAAGGTTTGTGGTGTAAAGTATCAGGACCTATTGAAAAATGTGTGATCCATACCAGATTTTAACGCAAAAAACACATTGTTTGGAAAATAGTATGAAGCCGAAATGGGGAGGAACTTGCTTAAAAATATAAGTAAACCCATAACTCAATGTACATAACTTTAGACAGTTGACATGGCAGCAGCACAGTGAATAGGACCTGTGGCTGCAGAACAACATCACATCACCACCTCTTTACTCGCATACTAAAGATCTAGTGTTAGAGTTTTGTGCTGATATGAGTTTAATTTCTGATAAACATTATGCTGTGTATTGTAGCCAAGCATCTCTGTCTTGGTCTTCATTTGCTATTTCTCTGCTCATTGCAGTTACCATGTAAAAGTAAAGTAAAATGTAGAGAAAGATATTATATTATGAAACTTTAAGTGGCAACCTAATATGAAATAACGCTATGAAATTATTGAAGAAAAACAAACTCCTGTATGCTATTGCCCTTTTCTCCTTCCCCATCCTCTGGGTGTTACTGTGTGTATTCACAGCTTTTCCCTCAAGTATTAGTTGGAGACTCTTTGGCTCTTCCACTCTAACCCTCCCTCCCTGCGGCAGGGCCCATCAGGTATACAGGAAGGGACCTTATCTAGTCCCTGGCACTCACCTCCTTTAGGCCTTTGAGAAAACCTTTTACATAGCCAAGTTAAATGGTGGGGTCTCTGCATGACTCATAGCAAGCGGCACGCGCTGCAATGCTTGACAGAGAAGACTGATTGGCAGGAGAGTGCAGGATGCTCTATCTTTCTTCGCTTGCCGCCACAGTCCCTTTTTCTCTCCTATCTTTTTCTCCCCCCATCATTTTCTCGCAGCTGACCTGCATGTGGATGAGGTAGTGAGAAAGAAAGGGACTGAGTGGGAGGAGATAAAAAAAAAAAGGCTATACGGACTGTGCATTAAACAGACTGTCTGTCCTCAGTCGGCGACCATCTTCCACCTTATTTTCCTTCATTTTGCAGTCCAACACTTTATTCATCTGGCTCTCCATTCATGGCATTGCTCCTATTTTGCTGTCTATCCTTCCCCTTTTTATTCTCCTATAACTGTCACTCAATTTAGTTTGTTGAAAATAAATGGTCTCTTAAAACCTGAATAGTGACTGACAGAGGTCATATACATAAAATTAAAAAGACTGGAAGAGTTCATGATTCAGTCATATATTTAAGAAAGCTTTTCAGAATGTATTGTCAGGAATAAATAAAAGAAAAGGCATTTATAACGGAGTCAATTCAGTTGTTTCATCAGTACTTTCTATTCTGTTGCTGCTGATAGTCCTAGATAGTTTTACTCTGACACATTCTAGATATTGGCCATGTGTCTCCTGAATAAAACACAATATACGTTTTAATATGTGATATACTGTACATACAACAAAAACTCCCAGCATCTTTATTTTGTCATATTGGCAACTATTTCTAATGTTAATAGTAAACAATGGTTAAACAAAACATATAACAAATTCAATCACCAATCAGCTAATCAAAAAACAATCTTTATTATTATTATTTTTATTTTTTAAATAAATCAAATCCTGCTTCAATAGGAGTTACGAAAATTTTCAGGATCTTCCTAAATTCTAACCTTTTATAATTAAATATCGTCATATTGACCACACATAGGCTTTAGGCATCTTCGTACTAATAAATGTTTAAAACAAAGATAAAAGCAAATTAATTGGAGAATTCAGAGACAATTACTGTTTTATCTTTCCTTTAACTTAAATGAAGTCCTTGAAGTTGTCTGGAAGAATATGTCAGTGTGCACATGTGCTTTGCCTGTGTGAAAAGACATAATCAGACATACTTCGGTTTCCTGTTTGTCTTATGAATAAAAGAAGATAACAAAGCATTCTTTTTGTCTAAAGGCTGTAGATGCCCTTTGATTGCACTACTAACACAAATGTGCAAACAGCCCGTGTGCGGGGGTGTATGTGTAAACGTGTGAATATTGTCTTTTTATTGACAGGTTCACGTGCAAGCTGTCATCTTTGAAGTATTTATTATACAGTAACCGATTGACTACATGCATCCTAAGGATATTAACAAGTTGTGTACTTTTTAAATTTACAAATATATACCGACAATAAAAACATAGCTGCCCAATGGAGTTTGGATTTCCACTGCAAAACAAAATTTCTTTTTAACTGATTTGTTATGGATTTCATTCACTAAGTTTTCATGTATTTTTTTTCCATCTAGTGTGAACTGGATTGATGTTGTTGGTACAGACTGTACTGCTGTTGCAGGCATGGTGGAGCTTACTACTATATACAAAGAGATTTCCAGTTATCCAGGATATGACAATTCTAAGTGCTTAAGTAGAAGGTAACTGGACTTCTTGCTAGACCAGCGCTTCTCAATTCCAGTCCTCAGGCCCCATGCTCTGCACTTCTATTCCAGAACAGCTGATTCAAATGACTGCATTACCATCAAGTGCTGCAGAACTTGAATTCAATCCAGGTGTGTGGCAGAAGGGAAACACTTAAAATATGTAGGGCAGGGGGGCGTGTGGACCAGAATTGAGAAACACTGTGTTAGACTAAGCTGAAGAACATTTTCATTCCATATATTACTGGAGTCATCTAAGAAACGAAGAAGGATGTTTTCCTGGCATGATATTCTTGTGTGTATTAAACCCAACAAAACTATCAAACAAAGATTGGTTCATCCCGAGGACAAAACACCCAAACACAACCTTAGTGGTGAACCAGCAACCTGCTAATTTTGTGTGTTTGCCACCGAGAAGAGCAAACTCACAGGGTTTAGAATCCACAATTCATTTACATCTCAAGGACAAGGAATACTTGTTTAAAGACAGAAATGTGTAACTTTTGGCAGGATAGAAAAGTGGTTTAAGAGAGCAGGGGAAAAGCCTGTAAATATTAAATATGAACACTAAACAGAGGAGATGGCTTCAGATTTCATCTTTCAAACACCAACTCTGCAGCCCTGACTCATCTCCGTAGGAAGTTTTTCAGTAAATTACACCTTAGAAGATGTGATTGAAACCACTCAAATGGCATTGTTGGGGACATGCTTGCATTGTTGAGTAACAATCCAAAAATTTGGTAGGACCTGTGATTGCCCCATTAGTGACTTCAATTGACTTACTGGTATGATTGTTATTACTGCAACTTATAAGCATGTTTCTTTCAACCATGTTCAGAACTGAAGAGGCATTTTGGATGAGAGGCAAATCTCTTTAAGAATAAAGAGAAGTAGCTCAGTGGCCTACCACTTAAGTGCTTAGCTAGTATGATGAGGCTCATTATAAATCTGTCTGTCTGACCATCATTTTCTGAATCTGACAGGTTTTTTTTTGTTTTGTTTTTTTTTGCAAATGAGCAACTCCACACCTGCCAATGTTGGTCAAATCTCTGATGGCTCGCCAGAAGGTTGCATTTAGCACAGACCATAAGTATTATTCTTCTGTACCAGATTTTCTTTTGTCCCAAGGCTCCTTACTTTGGAGTCTGAACCAGATGACCGACTTTAAAGAATTATCAAAAGGTCTAAGCACATCTCATACAAAAATACGTAAACGTTTTGCAGATTTTCACTCAAAAAATAAAACAATACAAAACAAACAAACAAAAAAACATGAAAGGAAATGCAGTCCATTGTATTATCAGTGCTGGTTTTGGTTCACTTGAGCCTGGATTCCTTGATGGACAAATGTTTTTGCTCTACCTGGGTCCTTTTGAACCCACCATAGCTCTGGCAGCTGCAGCATCTGAGAGAGACAAGGTCACAAGAAGACTTTGATGAACCAAAATGACTGGGTAAAAGATTATATTTTATCAAATATGAACTTCCTTATGGCATAAGAGACAGAACTTGTGCAAATGGAATGAATTAATAGTGAGCTTAGTCACAAGAATGGTGTTTTTTGTTTGTTTTTTTTACGTAAAACTAGACAGCAACAGATTTATTTTTTGTATAAACACTTTCCAAGGAGAAATTTTAACCATTAAAAACATTAATAAAGAATAAAATTTGTATAAATTGTAGACAAATGTACTCAGAAGAAGTGTGTTCAACTGCCTTATCAGTAGATGCATGAGCACATGTAAGCTTATTTTGAAGAGTAGATAGCGGTCTACAAAAAATAGCAAAAGAAACATAAAAACTGACATCACATTTAGTTTGCCATATGTGGCAAACTATATCTAACGGGAAGGTTGGTCAGTAACTTTTAATGTCTTCTCTTTCATGATGCCAAACACACAGAATCAAAACCCAGAATCATCAATATTCTACTTACTGAACATGCAGGAACATCCTTCAAATCTCCTCCCTCCCAGTCCCCAGTCTCCACCGTCTCGCTTGCTCTCATTAATTTTTGGAAGCTCTCCTAATCTCTATGCAGTGTACAGGTAGAGTATATCCTACTTCCTGTGGCAACATACCCGGTGACTCTGTAAACAAGTCTTAGTTTAAAATTCACCTCGTTTAATCCCCTCTTCTCCCCCTTCTTTGCCGGCTTGTCCCTCAGAAAGAAAAATTAATCCGCCTTCGTCCATGCGTGGAGCGTGAAAGAACCCCTCCCTTCAAAACCCTGACATCAGCCCATCTCAGTCAACAGCTCCTAGAGGGTGTTCAGACAAGTGTGCATGCAAGGATCATCTGAACACAGAGATTCGGGAGCAAATACAGATTTAGTCACACACCTGCATGTATGCAAGATTATACACAAACACAGCACACATGCATTCACACTAATCCCCTCCATGAGCCTTTCCAACAACCTCAAAAACCCAGTTCTCCCCCTTGGAGGGTTATCATCTCCCCCTTTTCAGTCTCTCCACATTGGGCTTTTGTCCCCATGGGTGGAAACGACTGGGAAGAGCTCAGAGCATGTGTGCCAGTGATAGGTGCTTCTCTTCTCTGGTGTCAGGAGAGCTGATCTGGGACTGCTGCTTGAAGTCTGCTCTGGTGAAAAGACACAAAATTTTATGTTAATAAACTGAAACACAAAACAGTCTCACTGTCCCAGAACAACTCAAACTCAGAAGCTCAAGCTGCTAATCCAGATGCTCCAGTAATGATTCTATTTTCTTTTTCTTCTGTGCTGCTCTTCTTTTCTTGCATGACCAGAGGACATAGTCAAGTATAATTTAGTCAATAGAGTATTTTGTGGTTCAGTATTTCTTTAATCACAAATAAATATGTCTAAATATGCTCAAGTTGTGTTTGATGGGAAATGCGCCTGTCATCACTGTGCTACTCTGCATTTTCTGTTGCATAAGATGAACGATCGACTTAGGTTGAACAGATTTTTTTCAGTTTTTTTTTTTCTTTTTTGTCACACATTTTTCAAATTGTCATTTTAATTTCAGTTAAAGATGATGCGAGTAAGAAATAAAAGAAGCTGTCAAATTATGATTTCCTTTTTTTGAGGGCAGAAACAATCCAAACTCGCTATGTGAAAAAACTTTGAAACTAGATATTGTCAAATTCATTGAGGTCACAAGCAGAACCACAACTGCATTCAAAGCACTGCAGGCCTCACTGGCCTGTTAATTAATTTCTTATTCATCCTGTTGACACTTGCCCAAGAAAAAAAAAAAAATCTAAATTCAACTAGGGACGTAACTTTGTTTAATTGGAATCCGAATTTTAAAAGCTGTTGAATTTATAACTTAAAGACACAAAAATTATACATAATTCTAAATTATGTACAATAGAAACACCTGCTCATTTCTTTGTTGCCCTGTTCTCTGTCTTGTGTAATCAGAGATTTTCACATTTTTGAGTTTTTGGGGATTCTTTTTTTTTTCTTCTTTTTTTTATTTCATTTTGCAAATCTTGGCTCCAACACTAGACATCCCACTGGTTCATTTGGCTAATTTAAATTCACATATTCACTAAAAACCTGTCAAAGTTGCATCTTACTTCCCTCCAACAGAAATTGTTTAGGGCTTCTTCAGTCCCAAACAGTTTCATTAAGGCATTTATTGGAAATAACTTAGGTACAGTAGATCATCGAAACACTTAAGTGCATAACATGAAAGCACAGCTGTGTATGAAATGACAGTTTTTCTAAAAAGTGAGATAAACCTCAAAATCCCTACCTTCTATTTTCAGTCATATAAATGTATTACGAACACTTCACATTCTATTTAAAAGCAAACCATGTAAATGTATTAAATTGATGAGTCTACATAAATTCAGAGATAAAAATGAGTATCGGATGTTTAAAAACATAGCAGTGGGGGCATTTTTTCCAAACTTAATAGTTGTTGAAGCAACAAATGCCTACTTTTAATACAGATATTTACATAGCCATGGTGTCTGATAACCACTTCAAATCTCCGTATTAAATTCAGTGGGAGTCACCTGACAAACTGCATGTGGCACCTAGACCAGAAAACGACAAGTTTGCATTCATCCGTCCACCAAAATCTTATTTGTTTGGCAAACTCTGGTCTTATCACACCATGTCATGTTTTCACAACAATGGTGCATTGTGGGACCAATAGTTTGCTAGGAGCAAAGTTGTGGAGACCACAGTAGTGGTTCTCCTATGCTATTTTGGCTTATTTTCCATTTATAAGGAAATGTTTTGTTTTCCTCATTTTTTTGGTTTTGATCAAATTCCGTTGATTGAACTTGATGCTATTTGAAGTTAATATTTTGAACCCCTTTTCAATCAATGATTGAATTACTTTGAAATAACAGCATGCATATCCTGACAGTTGGGTCTTTCTGTTTTATATTATTCTACTACATCTACTAGCGTATTACAAGCCAATCACTTCAATTATAAACATTTTTCCCAAATACATAGACTAATCTGGTCTTTGATGTGTCGCTATTACACAGCTGTATATGATGCCAGAGTGAATTACACCAGATGTCTTATTTTGAATGTTTCATTTCTTATCCCATGGTGTTTTGACCTATGAAACTTGATTAGTTTATTATAGTTGTACTTGGGATACATTTTCAATGATTATGTTTTCAGTGCCAAATCTGAGTAATTATTAGAACTTTTAATTTCAGAAAACAGCTGTTCATTTTATTAAAGAATTTTAACTATAGTCATACAGGATTGTAGTTTAAACATATTCATTCACGTTCATTTGTACCTTTATTAACCGAAGTCAGTTGTCAAAAGTCAGTAGAGTATCACAGTCTGGAGAAACAGTTGTTGATCTAAAATGTGCTCCATTTTAGAGGGATAACTTCTGTCATAAAGCCTTAATGAGTAAGAAAGGAAATCATATAGGGGCAGATTACTCATCACAAAGAATAGAAGTTGAACAGATTAGGTAAAAAATGCCTGTGAGAATATGTTGAGTCTTTTCCAACATCAGGCATTCAAACCGGGGCAAGCCTGTCTGTAGATGAGCCTAAAATAATGAGATATGAAAATGACTTGCGGGCACTGAAGGAGTAGAGGGCTAGGGATTGTGGGGGAGGTTTGTGTTTGATCCCATCTCTTCCCTGCACAGTCACTTCAATTATCTTCCTCTCCTATCACCTCATCTATTGGGAATATAAGGAGTTATTAAGTAAAAGCTCGAGAGCTGCGGTTATTGGTTTAAAATCGTGATTACTGCAGTGAATGTGTATGAGAGGGTGGCAAAAAAGAGATTAAGTTCATGTTTGGATTTTTTTTAGACAAACCTTTTCACATATTTTGACACTAAGCCTTCGAGGTGATCCTCACCAGCAACTAACATAGAATTTATTTTTAGATGTCAAATCGTACGCCTTTTTTTAAATGCTATCTGCTTTATTCTCCACAATGCAGTGTGCTTAACACTGCGACCACTTGACTATTCAGGTAAACGTCTGCTGTATGTGACTTTGCCCAGCAGGTAAAAGCTGCATCTGAGTTCTAATTGCTATTTAAATGCCAGAGTTTCTTGCATGAAATCAAACATTATGGAGTACCACCAGAGCGTCAATATTCAGATTTGTAAGCAGGCTGTAAAATCCAAAGGTCACTAATTTATGGAATGTGACATTTCCGTGGTGCTTTCTGCATTTTGCTCATCACTTCTGGCCTATTAATGCATAAATTAAAGCAGAAAAAAATTGTTGCAGCTGTAGTAATACTGTGTAAATATTCAAGTTGTGAAGCTTTGATTAATTAAACTTGAATTGAAAATTTTGACAGTCATGTTTTTATGCTTAATAATGATGCAACTTCAAATCAGAATTATGTTAAACCCCAGAAACAGTTTCTTGAATTGAAAGAAGCCTGAATGAGCAGCCTACTTTATACTCTGAATATACTATACTGTATATTTTGAGCTCTTAGACATTATAAAAATAATTTCTCAGATTTTAATCTTTGTGGTTTTCCTCGCAGAATTTTCAGAACTACAAGCAGACAGCTGAAGAGTACTTTGAGGCTGCAGCTAAAACTGGAGAGCGGATACGGTAAATACTAAATATTTGAACTGTCCGATTTGTAATTATGTTTCATCCTCACTGCCTCATTACATTTCCAATCTGTAGTACTAAATCAGTTTACGCAGTGTACTTTGAAGTGTACTTTATTTGTGATTTAATTTTGTTTCTATTTGTTTGCAAATCCAATGGATAAAAATGTTATTGTGTTGCAGTGGAATGAAAACCATCAATGAGAAAACAACAATTTAACAAGTGTGAGACAACAGTGTGTGGAGACTATTTGCAATATTATAGGTCTGTTAATGTGGACACTTCAGCCTCAAGCTGCCTGTTAAACAGTTTTACTCACAGTTGTGAGACAGGGTGATAATTTACTATTATCATCCCTCATTTATTCTATTATTATATTGTGACTGAGATGTCAAATTAACATGGACAATTACTTTTTTCCGTGCTTGAATATGTAGTAAAATCTTAGTGAAGTGTCAAAACAGCAGATTTAGGCTTAAAGAAATATTACACATGAAATTGGTCTTTAAAACTGTGACATCTATTTTGATGTTGGCAAAATTTATTTAAAAAATCTAATTTCTTAGATGTGAAACATAATATGACATAATACTTGAATTCATCCAAAAGAAGGCATGCTTCAGTGTACGGATGAGAAAGGATATCCTAGCATAAGATCTCACAAAAGAAATTAAGTTGCTATCAGTATGTGACTTTGTTTGAGCTTTTGTTATAGACCCTTGGAATGAATTATTTAAGCTTGTCTCCCAATTGTATCTTTCTATGATACTTTATTTTGATTGAACCAATGCTTTAGTAAATTCATTTCCCTGACATATTGACAAAGCATGCCTAAAACTGCTATTTAGGCCCTGTTACAAAAGCGCAAAGTACTATAAACATATTCTGATTTTGCATAAAGGACATGATGCTCCTGTGAGAAAAACCTTACCTGTTATCAGAAAGTATACCAGTTTTATTCAACACATACCTACTGTCATGCTGACGCTGACAGAGTATGTGGGACTTGCTAATTAATTCTGCTTCATAACACCAATTCTCATTGCTTTCTATCATTTAGTTAGAATGTGTTCAGTTTTCTTATGGGCATTCATTAGCACATGTCTACATGTTTTATTTGAATTTTCCAAATTTCATGAGACTTGCCAAAAAGCCTGTATCTGAAGACCCCTGATCAGAACCACTCCATCATAACTCAGTCTGCCGCAGACTGAAGTCATTTGCAGACTCTTAACAGGTTTTCTTCTAGAATTGCCCTGCATTTAGCTCCATTCACCTTCCCATGAGCTGTGGCCTTTTCCCCAGGCTTTGCTGAACATAAACATCCCACAGAATTATGCTGCCACCACTGGAAGCAGTATAATGCTTCTTTTAAATTGTGTTTTTCCAATGAAAACGTAATCACAAATCCTGCGTTATGGATGACTTTGTGTTTTCAACTCCTACAAGCTCGTCTTCCAAAATTACTGGGCAAGTGTGCTTTCAGAGCACGGAACAAGGAACAGGAAACTAAAGTCAGTCCATGTCAACGTTACATCTTTTACCTAAGCTTTCACCTAGCTAAGCTCTGTGTTGTTCCACATGTAAGCTCTTTAATTCGTTCAGAGCTTTAATTACAAGGTGTTGCAAACCATTCTTATCATATCAGCTGCATCAGGTTCTGCTGCCCTATATATTTCTCTGATCAAATGGCACTGGAGGATCAGCTGGTGCTGTGATCATCTGCTCTCCACACTCGCAACTTTGTGCCACTGCTGGTGCTTTGTTTTGCTTTGCATCCTTTCATTAAGTCACTGCCATTCTACAACCCCAAACCCAGGTAGATCAGGAATGTAATATTGGTTGGTTGACTTCAACCCTTCGTTACGTTTCAGGACCTCTCATTTGATCAATAGGGAGAAAGTATATAGCTAGATCATGGAATCAAAGTAGGCTCCTAAAAGGTTACTGGTGGGGATGATGTACACTGTTTATTTTCTGGCACAAATAGCTTTTTTTTTTTTTGCATGTGAGCTGAAATATTTAATTGTGGTGTTTTGTCACCAAAGCGGCAAATGTTTGCTGTATTCCATACTTTGCAAACTTTGCATGCCTTTCCATCAATGAAGGCCAGATTTGTGCACTTCACTATCACATACACTACTGTATTGGTTTAAAATGCATTATGCTTTTATACAATCAGATTTATTGTTGTAATTATAAAAATATGAAGTTCAAGGAGTATAAATACTTATGCAAGACACTGTGGGTTGCAGTGAAAATCTTTAAAAAGTTTATCGTAAGTGTTGTCTGATGGACAATGACCTCATCCGCCACACTGACATCTTCCAGTACCAGACACATTCAATTCAGCTCCACACAATGCAATCCTCAAATTTTGTCCAAATGATTTCATTTGTAAAGATTTGCTATTTTCTATAGTTGCATGAGCGAGGTTAAAAGATCACTGCAGCACAAGTTTGCTGAAGGAAAGTGTTTAGTTTGGCCACGGTGTGCTGCTATTATTTTTATACTGTGCACACAAAAAAATCACTCCAATTTCCCTTTTCCATCTCTGCCACACACTAAGGGACATTTTGTATTCAGACAGTCATGTGCTCATCATGTTCTGTCAGCATTAGGGCAGTGTTTCATTGTGGAATGGTCATGCTGTCATTTCACACTACACTGACCAGCCAGTAATTATTCTATTTACCAACTGTTCAGGGGAGGATTGGAGTAGTACACATTATGCTATTTAGCTAAATGGCACAAGAAAAGAAAAAGAAAATAATTATAATTCTTCACTCTTTCTTGGCAACTAGACCTCTACATGTCCGTCTTCTGTCTCTTTTTAATATGTTTTTGTACTCACTTTATTATTTATATTCTTTTGTTATAACTTAAATATGTAACACTGACAATAATCATAGTAGAATGTAAAATTTGTTCTTTTTTTATTGTAGCTATCTCTATATATACACATCAGTTAGATCTTTATGAATGCTCTTAATTAAAAATCAACATAAAACAAAAGATTTGTGCCAATCTCTACTGGGCATGCACATTTGTTCTGCCTCCAGTCTTTGTACTTCATAAATGAAACTTCTTAGCATTGTTTGTAAGTGTGTTGGTTTCATCTTATTCTATGTGATAAAAATAATTTGGGCTGGTCCAGGTGAATCTTTTTAAATGATTTCTGATAACTTGTATAAACCACAAGCCTTGAACATGTGCCTCATTCATTGACCAGTAAGAGTCTTTTGTGGCATGACAACCTTAAGTAAATTTAGCTAATAAATTGGAGTACATGACCCAACTGCTTTCATTTAAAGCAGAAAAGTATTTCTTTATAAATACAATGACAATAATGTCATCCATAACACATATTTGTTATTTTGACTTTGATACATAGACTTAAAATACAGAATAAATATAGTTAGCCTCCTGAATATAGTTGGTTTGCTGGTTTGCTTTATTGAGTAACACTGGGAGTTTATCAATGAGATATGAGCTACTTAATTAGTTGGGCTAGCTGGGCTGATACAGTACATTGTGTGTCTTCTTCTTCTCAGCAGCGGACATCAGAATAAGATTTTTGATATTCCAACCAGTCTATCTTTGGTAAGGCCCAGTGAAGGTAAAAAACTGTCCGTTTCTGATAAACAGGCAATTTCTGGATGCATTTCTGAATTCAAAATTGGAAGAAAATGAAATGTATAGCTGAACGCTTTGTGGGGGGGAAATCCAGTCTGTTTATATTTTGTTGTTCTTCTTTCTCATCCTTTGTGCAATTGTGGTTGCATGGACCAGCAACTTACCAAGACACCTGTTAACAATTCCCTTTATACAAACTAATACATTGCCTGATGAAGCAAAAAGCCACATATTTGGCCAAAATGTTTGGCAAGCTTTAGTGAAGATGAGTCTTACCTCAGGTGCTTCAAGAACTTAGAATACATATATTGGAGCCCACAGGTTACGTCCTCTCCTTGCCTGCAGTACATGTGATTCCCTATCAAAATATTGCCTTCATATGGAGACATATTGCATGGTTGTCTTGCTATAAGGAGTTTAGAAGAGTTCATCCGTTAGTTTTGCCTTGGGGTGTCCATGCAACCCATATTCCCCAAATAGCACCTGACTGCAAAGAAAGCACAACATTTTGGCAGGGCTTACCTTAAGATCTTGAAATCTATTAATCCTCTTAAAGAACCTTGTTACTCTAGGGCAGAATCTTAGTGAACCTCAGGTGTCTGTGTGCGGATTCGTCCCAAATGTGACTGCAGCCTGGTAGTTTAAAGCCCACTGTCTCATCTGAATCTCTGCATCTCTACTATTGTAGAGGTGAATACTTGAATAAGAGGTACAGGTTATTGCCTGCTATGCATCTCGCTGCTTTTAGTTTTTCATTTCTGTCTTTCTGTCTTACTGAGTTTTGATTGATTTTTTTTTAGGTCTTTGCTATTAAACATGCAAACAGCCCAGGCAGTTTAGAGTCCAGTCAAAACCTGACAAATATATTACTAACCTGGAAAAATTCAGAACATTGTATTTGACTATTGCTATTTGAAAGTACAGCAGTTGGTATCTGGTTGATTAATTTAAGATTTATTTTTGAGCTGCAATTTTACGCAAAGTTGTAAGTTGCAGTATAACATAAAGATATACAAAAAATGTTAACGATAACTGAAACTAGTGAGCAAAATGGGGGGAAAAGTATTACGTTACACCATCAATGTAGAAAATACATTAGAGTTGTGAGTAATACAAGACATCTTTAAAGAGACAATGTCTAAGGTTACTGCGTTTTGTATTTTATTTTCTCTCAGTATTGTTTTGTAATTTTCAAGTAAACATTTTGAGCCATAAGTTTGAAATGCTAACCCTTTTTTTAAGTAAAACTGTTTAAATGAAAAGCTAAATGGAGAAACCAAAAAACTGTCTGAAATCGCAAAGCTAAAGATGAACACTGATAGAAGGTCCTTATCCTTCCCAACTTGAGTGAGTCGTTCAACCACAAGTTTTCTTGATTGAGCAGTTATCAGCGATGAGGCGTCACACACAATCCCATGAACACACGGGGCCCTTATCTTGTTCTTGCTTGTCACCTGTTTTAATGAAACACTGCCTTTATCCTATAAAATCTTCCTTTTCCTCTGTCCCCACAAAGCGAGACTGGTAGGGATCAATCAGTCTGGCTAACTGAGAGCAAATTTTTATCAATCAATTCCATCTGTTTTTAGCATTTCATGTGTCAGCGTAGAAAGGTAGAAGCACAGCTCTGTCTATCTGCAGCACATGACTTCTACTGCTCCTGGATGTAATTCCCATTCGAGATAGAACTGTGTTTCTGCAGAGCTGAGATAAAATTTAGGGATGTAATATTGCAGTATATGAACTTAGGATTTAAGTTTGTGTCATAACTTAGCAAAGGTTGGATAAATCTTTCCCATGACTGCCAAATTATACTTTGTAGAAATATTCTATGTTTCTGATATTGCGTGATTGGTAAGTAAGATTAGTGTGAGCTGAACTATGTTATGCTCATAGCATTTTCATAAAAAGCTTCACAAAGCCTCTTACAATAGAAGATGCCTGCTCTGTCGTTTCTTTTGATCTCACCCCAACCATGACATCTTTGATCCTCTCTTCGCTTCCTTTTCATTCAGTGTATTATTAAAAAGTAAAGTAGAATGCCACAGCTGCTAGTTTAGGGCAACCAACATCCTCGTCATTAATAAGCATCCCCCGGTACACACAAACACAAACAATGCCTCCTCAGACACGGAGAATAATAAAATGCTACGCCCATTCGATCTTTTCTTTTTCTTATTATTTCTTAATTCCCTCATGTCATGCCCTGCAAAAACCAGGAGCTTGAGCTCTCTTCATAAAAAGCCACACACCACCAAGGTGAGACAAAAAAATAATGAGAAACTTACGATTCCATCCTAATCTTTTCCCCTCAACTCTTCACGCATCTTTGGCGACCGTCACTTTTCAGAAAGCAATTTGGATGTTGTTTTGCTTCTTTTCACTGCAAAAGTTAGCAATCAAACTAGCTGGGTCGACTAATGTTTTTGTAATAAGAGCTCACCTTTTATTTCAGTCAAACGAGGCAGTTGGTGCAGATTAGCAGAGGCAATTTTCTGCTTCAGATTCCATTATTAAAACACACCTGCTATCAGAAAGTTTCTTGTGTTAAATAGAAAAAAGAATTACTTTTATTCCTCCTGAGTTTGGATTAATACCTTGAGGCTATTGTTGCTGTTATCATGAGTTCTTAGGGACTAATTCAGAACACAGACATATTGTCAAGTTGCAAAGGCAAACATCAAGTAATTCAAAAGAATCTAAACGTTAAATTTGGACACAAATAATTGATTTCAACACAATGCAATCTCTATATCTAGCAGAACACTGCTAATCCCTCATCTATGTGTCAGAGATTGTCCCCTTTTTATCCAAAATGAATGCATTTCATTAGCAGGCTTGAGATCTATTCAATTAGAAGAAGTTCCATAAGCCACAAAGTATCACAATCTATCAAAACCAACTAGTCTGACAGTCTTTGACAAATCAGTCAGAAGGGCTAAATTCTTGACTTTCAAACTTGAAACATACTTGTTTTAAGTAAAAACTTTCAGTGGATTTGTATATGAGTTTTTGAATCAGTTCAAAGGTAATCAGCCTCTCAATTAAAATAGAAGACCCTTATTAACTTTAAATAAATTACACACAAATTAAGAAAATAAATGGAGAATTTATACTAAGAAATTAGCTTTCAAAATATTAGTATCAAGTAGGTACTAGTAAAATCTGAGAATTATTAGGAACGTATGGATTCTCAAAAGCCTGGAGAAACAGTTTTTGGTCCTAATTCTAGTTTTTATGAGGGGATAAAGGATTTTCTGTCTTCAGAAGAAACTTTTTTTTGGAGCACCAGACTTTGCTGATGGTCAACACCCAGGGGTGCGAATCAACCTCTAGCAACAAGCACCTTCAATCCTCCACAAAAAAAGATGCCGTCTCTGTGGCATGCTGTTTTAACATAAAATTAGTTTAACCAAATTTACATTTATTTGGTTTAGGACCAGTCGTATTAGTAAATTAAGATATCTCTAATTATTTTTTGACTAGACAAATTATCTGTTTGAGAAATCTCTAACTACGTTATGACTAATATAAATGATGTCATATTTACCATTAATTAGTATGAAAGCTTAGATATGTGCATTTAATTGCAAGTTATCTGAAACTTATAATTCAGATATCAACAATTAAATTATGACTAGTCTTTTTTGGTCTGCATCAGCATTTGATCATGCCTTCACACACCACCAAATGAACCAGACTTTCTAGACAACTGAACTAGAGTTTGATATAAGCAAATTAAACAGGGAAAGCTTGAATGCAACCTTTATGTCATGAATTTTTTTTTATTTTTTACCTAACCATGCTCCATCTTTGGCCAGGAAATAGATATGACTAGTTTATGGATAATATGAAGAACTGACTAGTATGACTAGTTCACATCCAAGGACGGTTGGCTCTTACAGTACTATTAAGAAGTCTGTTACTACATATTTGTGTCCAGCATATTAGAAATGTTGGAAACTATCATCAATTATCAATGTGTAGGACAGATCCTGAAGGCATCAGTCAGTAACCTGACTTCCTGTCTTGATAGGTTAACGTGGAGAAATGTTTGACTGCCTCCAGCGCACCTAGTGGCGTTGCACCTTGTAATGAGGAAAAGGTAAATCATAGACTGATGGTTGCCATGGACTACTGTTTGTCCATGCAAACTGGAAGGGTTATTCATCATTTAATTCATCACTGTCACATTCGGTTTGTTTCTCTCTCATAGGTTGCATTCACTTCCCTCTTCATGAATATTCCCTCTACCTCTGATTTGTTTAATCCTGTCGCTTTACCCTCCACTGCACACGCTAGCACACACACCCACACATACTAAGACTGCACAATAGACACACCAGTGCAGAGAAATTTCTCTCACAGTCTTATTTGCATGCAGTTTCTCACATGCGAGCACACACACACACACACACACACACACCCCATGGATTTGTTAAGCACAGATAACACCGACGTGCACACTGGGTGTGCATATTTGTTGTGTATTTGTAAGTAAAGGAAGGAACCTCTGAGCTCATTCATATGTGAAGGAGGCATGAATCCGTAATTGCTTTCTGGCATGGTACGAGGACAGCTCTGAGAGTTGACTGGGTGTTGGTGTGCGTGCAAGCATAGAAACTTGTGCAGGGGTGTGTGTGTGTGAATGTCAAGTGGTCATCTTCAGTTCTTCATTTGACATGATGAAACATGTGCCTCCTTATCGAATTAAACTCTAATTCATTCCCTCTACAATTCTTGCTCTTTGTATGCAGCCTGAAAAATCCTGTGGTGAAACATTTAAGTTCACCATTGCTTTATACAACACTGTGGCAACAGGTTAAGCATCGGCCATGCTTTCATCTAGACTTTATCTTGAATTTAGATGTTGATACAAAAATAAAATCGTTTATTATATATATTTCTCAATAAAATTTACCCCAAAAAGGTGTTGCTTTAGGTGTAGTTTATGTTTTGTTTGATCTGTGTGTGTTATGAAATTCCTATACCAGAAATGTCAGAGGAGTTTGTATTGTAAACATAATATAATGTCACCTTCCTAAAATAATGGTCAAAGTAATTTCCTGCCAAAAGTGATATTTTTGCCTAAAACATATTTCTGAAAGAAAGAGGTAGTGATTTAGGCCATTACTTTAGGAAGCTGTCGATATATGACCTACACTTGTGTAACTAACCCCCAAATCAACTTTTTTTATACTGATAAAGTCTCTAGTAGCTTATTTAGGATTTTGCCTTGATGTTTCTGTTGGAATTTTGACATTTGACATGAAATTAGTTTAGTCCTGCAATATTTGATCTCAGTCCTGGCCTTCTTTGGTCAAACAATACCTAAGTAGTTGAATTTTCTTGTTGGTTGCAGTGGTACAGTTTGGTACAGCTTCGTCACATCTCCATGTTCGGGTATCAAATGATCTCACTCAAACACACAACCCGTCCCACTGGTGCATCAATAGTTAGAATAGCTAGCATGACCAGCAAGCATTGATCAATATCATGACTCAGCTGTGCAAAGGTGTGATTTATTTGCAATATGGGCACAGAGTGGAATAGGTGTCCTACTGGCGATTGGTGGTGTGAGAGACTTGCTAAGGACAGCATTTACAGCATTTCTTTATTATAAGATGGCGTCAAACTACAGACAACAAAGCAAAAGCACTTGGGGCCTTTCACCAAGATCCTTCATGGCAGTTTGCAGTGTTTACAGTTAATGGCTTTAATGATGCGACTAAGGTAAAACGTAGAGATAAGAGTATCAACTGATTTTGTTTAGTGCAATCGTCTGCTCTGATGCCAGCCATTTAAAAATGCAAGGATTGGGATCCTGAGCCAAATACTTGAGTCAGATGCATACTTTGGAATATTCAAACATGTTTTATTTTACTGATACCAACAATTACTGACTTTTCTACCTCCAGAAGAACCATGTGTACATGTAAGCATCACAGATCTTTGCTTTGAAAGAAAAAAGTCATGTGTGTTTAAACTAAAAAAAATCCGTTCAGGAGGACCATTCAGATTGTCATCAATAAATATAGCAGCCGAGGTCTGTACGGGTTAATATGTAGATGCACTTAGAAAAAGTGATTCATACTTGTGTAGCACAAATAATGCAGTAAAGCAAATCTAGATTTTAGAGAGATATTTTTTCTTTATGCAGAACTTCTCTGCAGAGGTCCTCGGATTTTTAAAGGGAGAGCAAAACTGCATTCTTTATACACTACAAGCCATGGTTCCTTCTGAAAAGGATGTCTCTATACTTGACAACCTGTCCCCTATAGAAGGTGTGCAGAGAAATTTGAAAGGGAAAAAAGTCAACACTGCCGACACCATTTTATTTCACAATTGCTCATATAACATATTTTCAAGAGAAGCATGGCTGACGTGCTGTTTATAAAAACAGCAATAAATAAAAGTCAGTAAACGTAAGAAATATTGTATTTTTAAAATATACCTCACATACCTTCCGTTTTTTCCTTTCTTAGGGTTTGTATAACATTGCATTCCATTCTTTGAAAACCTACTTGAAAAACAGATAAAATGGGAAAGAAGTTATCAATATCAGGGACAAGAACTACATGATATTATGTTGCTGAATATTGCAATGACTGTGTGTATTTACCCACATGGGTCTGTCTAGTCTCTGTCAGAAATGTGCATGAATCAGAGGGAGATATGTTGAAATAGACTAATCAACATTTTATTTAAAGCAGAGTTTCAATGCACTTGAAATAGTTTTAATCTACCAGACATTGCATTCAAATGCACACATTTACTTTATGATTGTAACTCAGTATAATGTGCAACTCTATCAGGAATGGAAGTATGAATGAATGTGTTAGAGATTATATTATATTGTATTACATTATATTATTACTTACATTATTAGTATAATAATATACTAATATGAAGGTGGATATTTACTGTTTCAAGATGAGGAAAAAGGCTACATTCAGCTAAGCTAAGCTTAAGCTCAGTGAACTTGCAGTTTGGTTCGGTAAGATTCAGAATATGTTTATTTAATTTATTTTTTAGAGATTTCCATGTTGAAATGGATTGTTAATTATACATAAAAATGTGTTGGACAGAATTTCATGTGTCTTCACAAATACTGATAGCAGTTTCTTGATGAGAATTTAAGCATGTTGTGTCAGGTCTGATGTCCATCTTCACCTGTCTCTCTATGGCAGTAAGAAGTTGCTACTTTTTAATTAGAAGAAAGTTTGATAAAACAGATCAAGCTTCAGAGTGAGTTTCTGTAATTGCTATATTATACATTTTATTTATGTTTATAAGTAGTGTCTTACCCCAATATATTCAGCAACGTACCGAAAAGCTGGATTTTTTTTTTTTATATCTAATTTTTTTTAACCAAATATCAATTGCTTTTGCCACAGTTCGGTGCAGATGTTTTAGATATTTCTAAATTAAATTACTTTAATGTTTATTAAATTAAAGTGCATAATAAGTGAATTTAGTTGAGTCAAATATTCATGCTATGTAATTTTTGTTTGTGGCATTAGAAAAAAGCAATGATTTGTTTAGCTTAAGTGAGTTGTTGTAGAAGCATACCAATTCAAAGGGTTGCTATCTGCTTTGTGTTTTTGTGCATTGGATACATATGTGTGAATGTGTTTATCCATATCCTTCCATTTGCAAATTCTGTCACAACAGCAGGTAAATTACCACAAGCAACAGAGCAATCAAGGATTACACTCTTGTAGGATTAGCATTCAGTATCCGTGTGAAGGTCTGAGCCAGAGTGGATGTGCCTGAATGTGTTTGTAGGTGTGGTTTGAATTGTGTACTTTTGTTGCTGTACACGAACTCAATGTGCAAGTCAGATAACCAAAAAAAGAAAGTTTGACATTGACTACTAAGCTCTTTGCTTGATGCATAATTCATCTGTCCCTACAGACTGAGCCTGCTTTTGAAGCTATCTTAGCTTGTTCAACTTTTAACTAAAACAAACTACAGACAGTCCATTTTGGAGCATTTTTTTTTTTCATTTTCTTTTGCTACTAATTAATATTCATTGATATGAGCCAGAAGTTGCTGGTGCTACTGTCACTCCCATCTCTAACAAGCTCAACACGCACAGTTGCATTTTTTCCCTCACTGAATGAAAAGTTTAATTTTTCCAAAATTTTCAGTGTGAGATAACACTACTTTGTTAAGGATATTATTAAACCTGCACAGCGAAACACTGCAAAGACCTATTGCATCTGTACTGTTTTTTTCTTTTTCTGTCAAATGTATTGGCTTTTTGGAGCTCTAAACATATACGAAAACTCACCAAACTTGGTGGATGCATCAGACCTGCATGAAAATTACATATTTAAAGGGTTTCGAAAAGTCGGTACAGAAATGGTGCAACAGCACTCCCTTGCAACTTTCAAAACATCTTCTGCAATAAACTTACTTTATCATACAGCAATAAAATTGGTTTCTTGAAGTTTTGTTATTCAAATAATGGCTCTTTCGAAGGTGTAAATGGTAGATTTCTGCACCTGAATAGAAGAGAAGCAACATGTAATGTCCAAGATTTCACCATGGCATGTGAGAAACAAAGTTATGGTTTCAAAATGTCCCAGTTTTTCGAGATAGGATGTAAAAAATGCCTCTGAATTGAACCACAATGATTAATACATGTCATTAAATTACTAGCATGAAGTACTGATCAGCAATTATTTGCTATGTTAGTACTGCAGTGGGACTTCTAAGTTTATCAGTGTAAAAAGGAAAGTCTGAATTAGACTTCTTTGCATTATTACAGACATCCAAGTTTTTATTTTACGGAGTAAAAGGACTTTAATGACCCTTCTTTTTTGCTCCTCTTCTAGGCCCCGGTACATTTCACCCATGTGCACTGACCTGCAGACCAAAGTGCTTCAATGCTATAAAGAAAACCCAAAGCAGACACTGCACTGCTCCAGACTGGCTAAGCAGTACATGAACTGTGTTCAGCAAGGGAAGAAGGTAAGTCATGGCTGCAGTCTGCATGTAGATGTAAGAGCAATTACAGAGAAATGTGAAGTTTTCTTTTGAGGACACCATATTTATTTTCAGCTTAGCTGCAAGCTAATGAGATTTTGAAGTAACCTGCTTTTATTGCTGACAGTAGAAGATGACAGCAAAAAGACAAAGAACCTCAAAGTCTTAATTTAAAGTACTTAATTTCAAAGTATTTGCATCTTTCCTGTTAAATATTTTGACACCTCAAATTGGAGAATACAGAAATGACATATGCTGTCTATTTGGGGGCTTACATCATTACCAGTGTTCAAAAATGGGTTTTGCATTCACTTTGTAAAGCGTTTTGCTTTGCTGTTGCTTTTTCAAAGAGTGTTTAAACCCAAGGCTTATCTACAAAGTGTTTTATTTACTCAATTTATCAATCAAAAAGCAATTCTGAATGGAGTAATTTGCACATTATTACCATGGCAGAATGTCTTTCTGCAGCTTCAAAGTTATAAAAGGCTCAGAGCAACAATTGATGAATTTGGCTGTACCAACAGCCGATAAAAGCAAAGGCTCAGAATAAAAGCAATCAGTGGTTTTATATTGTTTCAAAAGCGTAATTACCAGTAGAATGCTGCTCTGTGGGGAAGAAACATTTTATATTCTTGCACCAGACTTTTTTTTTTTAATTATGTGAAATATAAATTGAGTGGAAGCTGTTTTTTTTTTTTCAAGCACATATTTAATTCAGAGTCAAATACTTAGACAAATTTGGTGAAAATGAGAATAACTGGCTAAATGAAATATCTACTGAAAAAAATAAAAGTATGACAGTGAAAGTAAAGAGTAAAATTATGAAAACCAAAAATTAAGACTTGGAAACAAAAAACCCAACAGTTTTACTCCTAGTGAGATTTCTCCGTATAATATTTTATCCAAAGTGTTTTTATATGCCATTGCCAAGTAACAAAACAGTATATATTTCTTAAGTACATGTTCCTTATCTTTGTTATGGTGCAGAATAAAAGTTTTTTAACTTTTATTGTTAAAAGTTAAACATTTGTGTGTCCATCTCCCTAAAATTCACAGAATACCAAGCTGGTGCCTTTTTAAAGTTCACATTGTGGCTTTTTCTTTGTAGAAAACAATCTTGACCCTGACATTTTATCGCTGACATCTTCTCTGTCTACCCTTTCTTTATAGGGATAATCTGACAGAGATTAAATCTTTCATTTTAAAGACTGGCTTGCACCACTATTTCGAAGATAGTGGCTTTTCAGGTTGACCTTTGAGACTTTTGAAGTTTTTTTTTCATCCCTGTCTCAGACTTTGAACAACTCATAAATGTTTCTAGGAATAAGATTTAAACCTGTAAGTCTGAAAGATTTCACATTAAAAGTGTTACTATCTCCATCCAGTCTATTATCAGATATCATCATCCCAACTGTTGCCTGACAGAGCCTCAGTGATTTTTTTTATAGCAGAAGGGAACTTTTTAAAAAAAAGAAAAAGAAAATACAATTCTTTGCATTTTCCTTTTTGTATGAGCAGGGTATTTTTAATCACAAGTTTGTTACCTATGTAACAAGCTTCTCCAAAGTTTCGAAGTAGCATTGACCAATTACTTCCATGCCACGCCACATTGATGCAGATATTCACATAAAGGATGAATGACCAAGTGTTGAGTCCCTACACTCTTCAGCATACGGACATAGTTTTCATTAGGAGAAACTGAATTTTGGATTTTTATTAGTTTTAAACCATTATAATCAAAATCTACATAAATAAATGCCTGAATTTTATCACTCATGAATAAAGAATTTCAATCTGAATTGAATTACACAAGTAAATTGTTTCAGTGATTTTCTAATTTATTTAGCTGTAATAGAGCCAAACAGGTTCAGGTTTCAGAATCCCTGAAATAAACTGCAGGAACAAAGTGATTATGTTTGTCAAGAATTGTGCAGTTGGAGAATTTTGCAGAAAAGTGAAAATGTTTTCTTTGTCAATGGTGATAAATATATTATAAAACAGACATTCAATACAAAAGTAAAAATCTGATTTTCATTTTGCGGCAGTTCGTTACCAGAAAAAAATGCTAATTTCTTAACACAAATTAATAACAAGTAATATTGCTTATGTTATAAGCTCTTTTGAAATTTTGCGTATCTGCTTAGACATAAAAAATTTACAAGTGGTAAATTTTGCAAAAGTAAAAGTCAGATGTTTACTTCATGTCACTTGGTTACCAGTAAACACAGTGATCTCTTAGCAACAGATTTTTATTGTTCAAAAAAACATAAGATTTCTTCTGCTCTTTCTAAATACCACTTACTACTTAAGAATTGTGCATTTGGTGAATTTTGCAGAATAGTGAAAATGTTTGTCATTCGTTTTAAAAATATTATAAAACAGACATTCAACACAAAATGTAAAAATCTGATTTTCACTTCTTAGCAGTTCGTTATCAGATAGAAATGCTCATCTATTAACACAAATTAATAACAAGTAATATTGCTTATGTTACATGAGCAAAAACTTTGAAACAGTGGGCCCTGGTGCGCTGACTTTAATCTAGGCTATATAATTCACACAACAGTTTGCAAAGCTACAAGCAGAAACAAAAGGACCTTATGCATGACAACGGCCCAAGCAGAGACCCTAGCAGAAGATGGACAAGGGGACTGATTGATGAGAGGGGGTGAAAGGCCATACCCTGAACTGCCTCAACAGATGGTAAAGGGAAGAGTGTGTAAAAAATGTGTATGCGTGAGCAGGCATGTATTATAAAACATAAAACAACTTCTGAGTGACATGTAAGGAAAGCTGCGCCACTGCAGATAGTGAAGTGGGGAGACTTCAAAAGGCAGCCAGAAAGAGGAAGATAGATATTCTAGTGATGTCGAGATCAAAACTTTGGAAGGAAAAAAAGAGATAATTTGGCTGCTAGTTTTATTGGCAGAATGATTGACAAACATAGTTTGATGGACACTAAAAGATGTATGGTAGAGTTTATACGAAGCCCTTCTTAGCTGTAAGCACAGAGGAAAAAAACTGAGGCGGATACAATCAGGAAATAGAACCAACCACATATGAAAAAAGGTTCATCATGCCATACTACATGCAAGAGAAAAGAAACTATATTCAAGAAAAGAATGAGCCGTAATTAATAATTTAACAGAAAAAGTTAGAGAGAGATCTTATGTTTTTTGAACAATAACGATCTGTGTGGCTAAGAGATGAGCGTATTTTCTGGTAACAAAGTGCCACGAAGTAAACACTTGATTTTTACTTTTGCAAAATTTACCAACTGTAAATTTCCTGTGTTTAAGCAAATAAGCAGTATTTCAAAAGAGCGTATGTAAAATAAGCAATATTACTTTTATTAATTTGTGTTAATAGATGAGCATTTTTTCTGGTAACGAATTGCCACAAAGTAAAAATCAGATTTTTACTTTTGTGTTGAATGTCTGTCTTTATAATACATTTACCACCAATGACAAAACATTTTCACTATTCTGCAAAATTAAAAAAAATGCACAATCCTTGTTAGATAGTAAGTGATATTTCAAAAGAGCAGAAAGTCAGCCAAAATACTTGCATCAATAATACAACTCTATGAACACTGCATATACTGTATATATATATATATATATATATATATACAAAAGTCATATACTTTATGTTGTTGTAGTTCAAATGTTGCACCCCATACATATATACACTCGTGTTTATTACAGGTTTTGCTCAGACCACACACATTTTTATAGGTGTAAGTGCAACTACAAACTCTTTATGTCCCCATTAAAATTTGATTGGGAGTATTTTATGTTGCTATTTGCCTGTGCTTATAGAGGCTTGCAAATGTTCAAATTCTTCACTTTTATGTGAAAAAGTTACTTACTTACTTTTAATTCATACATTATAATATAATACTCAATGTACATGTTGTGTATGTGTCCATGTAAACACTGACTTGAATTATGTGAATTAGGGCTGGGTAAGTATTGTTTGTTATTGGAGATGAGTATCATAATAAATGTTATTTATTGTGATAATTCTAAATTTCAACGTTTGCACACTTCCAAAACTGAGCAATTGTTTAGGATTGCTAGCTTAACTAAACAGTTTCAAGTGTTGATGTCATAAATATTGATGTATTTTAAAATGTGGTTGAGTAAAAAAATTGTTAATTTTTTTATCAGTTTAGCACCACTTCCTGTAACTTGTCTACTAGAGCAGCCTATTTGGTAATGTTCAGGTTTTATTTTTAGAGCTCCCACTGTTGATTGTAGGGCTCTTGCTGCATGCAGTAGTCGACATATAGCCAAAAGAGCTGTGATGCATTTTTGAATTTAAGTTTTTGTTGTTCTTTTCATTATCGCAGTAAAATCAAAAAACATAAGATTTTTGGTTCATATAATGTGAAAGTGTGATTTACTACACAAATGTTATCCAAAATAGCCTTTGGCCTCTTGTCCCACTCCACAATGTTTTAAGACTGCTGTGGAGGCCATGTACATTGCTGTCCTACTTCATACCATCAGCAGAGGCTGACAATTGCAAAGAAAAACACTTCTACGGCACCACCCCTCTCACAGTACTTGACCTATCTGAACCTGTGGGACTCCTGCCAGATGTATTTGTTTTTGTGCTTGCCCCTGAGAGATCAGGTGAAGTGCCACTCAGTTTCAGGCTTGATTACAGAGGTGTGCTAAGCATAGTAACAGCATTTGTGGGTGATATACAAAAATATGGTGATGTTTTAGACCTAAATAAAATGTTGTTCCACTTTCCACTTTGGCTTTTAACTGAAGTATCTATTTGAAATCAGCAACAGTCTAAATATTTTTGCTGTCCAGTAAATCACAACTATCTAAAACAGTCCTGTCGGAATCTCTAAAGTCCTTGTTTTGTTTAAAAAAAAAAATCTAATCTGAATGCACAAAATGTTAACTAGTAGCTTTGGTGTAGATGCTGTCACTGAGGTAGGAGAATTCCAAGTTAGCTGCTTTCAGTATCAAAGAGGTGCTTAGAAATGAAGTCAGAGGGAGCACAAAAGGTGTAATATGTTAGCTTAAAGGAAACTACTTTCTGCAAAGGCAAGGTGCCTGTAGTAGTGTCAGGCTGCAAGAGAGATATATTTACACCTTTTTCATAAAGACTTGAGGAAACATAGTTGCTGGATTGAGCTATAAAATGTTATGTGCCTGGAAAATACATAATGCTCTCCCTTCCCTCCCATCCTTTAATGACCACTCAAAGCAGGAAGGCAAGAACACATTTTCACAATGCTGCTCTCATCATGGTTCTTGAACCAAAATTGTAACTGAATAACATTGGGAAACCTCAGATCAAAGCAAAAACCCAAAAAATGGAAATCATATGCAAAATACTTATCAATTCATTTCAATTTAAAATTGACCTTTAACTGGAGCCTTTTTTTATAAAAGTGCTGTAGCTTTGAAAGAAAGCAACAATATCAAGCAGGTTTATAGTTCAAGAAAAGCAACTCTATTAAGTTTAGTTGTGCCACTATGATCATTAACGTTGGTATTGTGGTTTTCATTCTTAGTGAAGCGTCTTTGATCAAATCTCTTTTTGAGATACTGTCAAAGGTTTTGTTTCTGATAGCAAATAATTTAAAGAAATGCTGCTAGTGTCTGTTCAAGCAGCTAGTGTCTGTGGGCGGTGGGGAAAGGAACACACTGGTTTGGACTGCGTGGGTTTGTGGATAGATCCTGCTGTGTTTGAGCTGCATTTCTCTCTTTTTTTCCTCTTATTCTCACCTCCATTAGTTGTGCCATGTGGTGTGAGTGTTTGTGTGTGTCAGTATATGTGCATCGTGAGTATTTGTGAAGTACCATTCTGCCTACTTTCAAACGTTTCAGTTGACATTTTCTATAGCAGCCACATTTAACTCGAATTAACTTTTTTTTTTTTTGTTCAACAAATGTGTGTTGCTAGTAGCATCTTAAGTAGGTCTCAAGTGACATTGCATCTCTAACTAAAGGTTTAGTCCATTTGCTGCCAAAAACCACTTAAGAGTGTAAGTACTTGAAAACATATTTTTCCTCCACAACAAATTACAGCCAAATCTGTTTAAACCTGCTAATGTTTTCTCCAGGTAAAAAAACAAGATCACTAATTAGAGATGTAGAAATTATGGCAATTCTTTTGGAAAAGGAAAAAATGAAGAATGAGTCTTTGTAGCTGGGATGAAAGCTGAGGAATGGATGGAGCCTGATGAAAGGAAGGAAAACTAAAGGGAGGGAAGCTCTTGGAAGCTTTTAAATGTGAACGTTGATGGAAAACTGTAAGAGGAAAATAGAGAATAGTTGGACGATATGAGGGAATATGCACATGATGAATAGAAAGATATTCTGCTACTGGGAGGAATGGGTTATGGTAGATCGGTTTGTGCTTTATAAATGGATTTCTCCCCAGAAATTACTATTTAAAGAAGCAAAGTAAGTTATATATCTGTTTTAAAATGAGGAATGATAAATTAAATAGTTTTTTTTTTAATGGTGAAACATCAGTTAGCAGAAATTCAAAGTTTATTTAGTTTTCCTGACATTTTTTAATAACAAAAGCGTCTCAAAGAGAAATAAGAAGCTGTCATTTTTAGTGTCTCATACAACTCAGTGGCAGAGCGCACGGTCCTGTACGCAGCTGTCCTGGGTTTGATTCCCGACCCTGGGCAATTTACTGCCTGTCTTCCCATTCTTTCTCTACCTTACTTCCTACTTCAGCTAGTGATGAATAAAGGTCACTAATGCCAAAGATCGTTAAAAAAAATATTAATAATAATCATAGTAATAAAATTGGTAAATTCTTCTGTATTCTGTACCCTTTTGCATGTACTCTACCTAAGTACATGCTTTGCTGCATCACTCATAAATGGTAGGGATGAGTGTTAAACATCAGGCTCATATGTGATAAAAGATTAGACTTTTTTTTAAAAAATTCTTATCTTTGTCCAAACTAATAAAGATCTATATTTTTGTTGAGGCATAAATGTGGGACAACAACAACAACAACAAAAAAAAGATCTCCTAGCAGTTATACAATTACTATTTAAAAATTTTAAGACACCACAATAAATATTCAGTTCTTTGAAGTAATTTAAAGGCACAACAAAGTATGCATTTTCTAGCTGGAAAAGAAGCCAAGACACCTTATCTCTTAGGAGCAATTGTTTGGCCCTTTGGCTAAAACAGCTTCACTACTCTTCCTATAGCCATCCATCAGCCTCTGACAACGGTCGAAGCAGCCAAACGTTGAAAAGCAACGTTTGGCTGCTTCTCACTTTCAGCTGTTAGATGTTTGATGGGTTTCTTGCATGTACAGTCCACTTTATGTCACCCACAGCATATCAGTGAGATCAAGATCTAGCCTTTAGGGTAAACCTTCTTCAACATCCTGAATAATGACTTTCTAACCATGTCAACCTGATTTGATACAGTTGTGTAATCCGAGCCTGCTGGAATAAATATAGTTATGTCCTAAGCTATTCTTTACCAAAAGGAGGTTTCATTTATTTATTTATTTAAAATATATTTTTTTATTTAAGTGAACTTTTCTTATCCATGTGTCCTAATGCAGTGGTTCTCAAACTTTTTTCAGTGATGTACCCCCTTAAAAATATATTTTTAGTCAAGTACCCCCTGACACGGGCAAAACATTTTTGGAATTAAAAAGAGGTACAGTGCTGTAAAATCACTGTCTGATTTATTAAAGCCAAACAACTTATATCAGTGAACCTGACAAATACATCCATATTGCAAACATTGCATGGTTAAACAAAAAAGAAAAACAGAAGACGGTGACCACCAGGAAGGTATAAAACCAGTCAAACCGTTTTATTTTAAAGGATATTGAAACTAAATACTGAATATAAAATTCAGTGCATGAACACACATTTATATTTTATCGAACTTTTCACAAAATAATTTTTCCCAAGACTTATTATGAGGAGCCTACTGATTTTTTTAAAGATATTTTGAAAAGCTTCACGTACCCCCTGCAGTACCTCCACGTACCCCCATTTGAGAACCACTGCTCTAGGGTGTCCCTACGCTCTTTCAGGTCTCATACTGATGTTTCCAGTTTTGTTAGAGCCAAATTATAGACAGCGTTTCACCAGGAGACCTAGAGTGAGGAGCCCCGCCCCTTTCCCCCTTGCGCCTCAGACAGAGTTTGGGGAAAAAGATGGCGGTCGTTCTTCGTTCGCTAAAGCTGTTCTTGTTTACAGGTTAGTAGTGTGAAGCTGGTGGAAACTGTCCCCGCTAAAATGTAAATTTACAAGTTCATTCGGTGCTGATTTCGTAATTACTTGCTAGACGTGTTTAGACGTTCGAGGGAAAAAGAGTGATTTTGTTTCATAATTACGGTTTGTAGCTATAACGGTCGTAAAACAGCCGTTATAGAAGTTTGCTACATGTATCTAAACTTCGATACACTCTCCGACCCAACCTTATTAAGATTTCGGTGGTATCCTGACGGGTTGTGTTATCTTTTGATAGGAAGTGTTAAAGTTACTCTGTTACATGTACCGGAAATCAGTTCTCATCAGTTTCAAACATTTATTATAGACGTTAGCACTTTTCCCCTACTACCCTGTAATTGATTCTACTGTACTAGCTTAAGCTAGATCTAGTCCTCTAAATATGCCCATATTAAATTATAGAACTAATAATATGATTACATTTTTCAGAGTTATTACAATTCAAAGAAATTAGTAGCCTTACAATTTCACTGAACTTGAGGAATAGTTTTCTTTTTATGTAAATCTGTAAGATTTAAATCGATTGTTGAATTGTTTTGACTTGGCCCATGGATGCTGTCACAGCTGGTGGGGGCTGATGTTGTTTATTGAAGTAGATGGAATATGGTTGTTTTGGAGCAACGGAAGGACACATGGACATGAAGGCACAAAGGAATGTTCAATGTATGATTGCATGATTTCATGATTTTGACAATTTGTAATAAAACAGACAGAGTTTGGGGAAGAAAACGGCGGTTGTTCTTGTTTACAGGCTTCCCACTCGGAAGAAAGGAGAAGAAGAGACAAAACAAAACAAACATCAATTGTTACAACTGTTTCAATACAGCTGAGACATGTAACATAGGTATAAAAAACATTTTTTCTGAGGTAACAGCCTGCGATGTCATCGATGACATCACGTCTGTCCCTGACTGTCACTGATGACATCAGACCGACAAAACGAACGTGATGTCATCGATGACATCGCAGGCTGTTCCTTCAGAAGTGCTTGAATAAGACGACCACGTGGTAATGTGAAGGCCTGTGAAGGCCCTCGCACCGAACGTGGACGCGAGGACCTGTGAAGGCCTGGGATCCTTCAAGGACCTGCCCTGTGAAGGCCCTCGCACCGAACGTGAACGCGAGGACCTGTGAAGGCCTGGGATCCTTCAAGGACCTGGCCTGTGAAGGCCCTCGCACCGAACGTGGACGCGAGGACCTGTGAAGGCCTGGGATCCTTCAAGGACCTGACCTGTGAAGGCCCTCGCACCGAACGTGGACGCGAGGGCCTGTGAAGGCCAGGGATCCTTCATGGACCTGGCCTGTGAAGGCCCTCGCACCGAACGTGGACGCGAGGGCCTGTGAAGGCCAGGGATCCTTGAATGACCTGACCTGTGAAGGCCCTTGCACCGCCACGTGGACGCGAGGGCCTGTGAAGGCCAGGGATCCTTCAAGGGCCTGGCCTCTGAAGGCCCTCGCACCGCCACGTGGATGCGATGGCCTGTGAAGGCCAGGGATCCTTGAAGGACCTGGCCTGTGAAGGCCCTCGCACCGCCACGTGGATGCGAAGGCATGTGAAGGCCAGGGATCCTTGAAGGCCCTGGCCTGTGAAGGCCCTCGCACCGCCACCTGGATGCGAAGGCATGTGAAGGCCCTGGCCTGTGAAAGCCCTCGCACCAGCACCTGTATGCGAGGGCCTGTGAAGTTGTGTAAAAGTAGTAGAAAAAGTTGAGTACCTTTCTGCCGTTTCTACTCTCTGCTCCTTCCATGCGTTGCTCTAGAGCAGTGGTTCTCAAACTTTTTTCAGTGATGTACCCCCTTAAAAATATATTTTTTGTCAAGTACCCCCTGACGCTGGCAAAACATTTTTGGAATTAAAAAGGGGTACAGTGCTGTAAAATCACTGTCTGATTTATTAAAGCCAAACAACTTATATCAGTGAACCTGACAAATACATCCATATTGCAAACATTGCATGGTTAAACAAAAAAGAAAAACAGAAGACGGTGACCACCAGGAAGGTATAAAACCAGTCATACCGTTTTATTTTAAAGGATATTGAAACTAAATACTGAATATAAAATTCAGTACATGAACACACATTTATATTTTATCGAACTTTTCACAAAATAATTTTTCCCAAGACTTATTATGAGGAGCCTACTGATTTTTTAAAGATATTTTGAAAAGCTTCACGTACCCCCTGCAGTACCTCCACGTACCCCCAGGGGTACGCGTACCCCCATTTGAGAACCACTGTCCTAATGCATTAGAAAAACACACAAACTCTCATAGTGTGTCCTAACTTCTTCACATGACAGTAGGCTAATTGACAGTCTTAGAATAAAAAGGGGGAAAGGAGCAATTTTCCTTTCTCTTGCCAGTGTTTACTTGTTTTCATTTCTGTCAACATGATAATAAAGTGAAACAAAATAAAAATTTCTCCTTATCCATTTTTGAACACCCAAAAATCATTTCTCATTATTCTTTAATATTTGAAACCACTTGTTTATTCATTTTTCAATACTTGTTTCAGATGAGAACATCCAATTACCAAAACATTCATGGATCTGTCTGATTCACAAATAATTTAGTTTGACACTGTGTGAAGAAAGCAATTTTGTTGATATGTTGTCAATTTCTATTTATTAAAGCACAATCTTTAGGAAAATAAATTATGTGAACATTTTTAATTTCTCTTTGTAATTATCATTTCAATAAATATGAGGAAACAAAGTGTAATTTTGCATTTGTAAATGTTTTTTACCATGTAAAAGAAAAACTACTCGAATTTCAATTTAATATTTTGTACTTTCAAATAAAATTTAAGTAAGCAATTGTTTTCCTTTTTTTCTTTTGTAGTTTCTGAAGAGAAAATTCAATCAATGAGGCCTGCTTAGTCCCAGAGCAACTAAAGTGCATATAAAAGGGAAATGATAAAAAAGAAAGTAGTTTTCAGAGCAATAAAGAGTTAAAGGCTGAGAACAAAAATTGTTTATAAGTTGCATAAAAGAAGAAAGGAAATAAAATAAATATGTGGTTGTGTAAAGCTATCAATAGTAGCAGGTGGTGAGCCCCACTGTGAGCTTTGGACTGCCTGCTTTCTCTGATCCGATAAAACAGCCACTCTATTTATTCAGCAGCCTTCTCCTCCACACGCAGACTACATTGTGTGGACTATAATATTCCTATTAATATTTTTGTAATACTAGCATGCTTCCCTTCACTCATTATGGCTCCCCATTGATTATTACAAAAACATTTTCACACCCCTCTGCGTGTTATTTTAATAAACTTATGCTCATTTGCTCGCTCACACATTTCTGTCTCTTTATGAGTCGCTCTTTACTTCCAACCGTTCCTCCTCTGCTTCATATCCATCATCTCCAAGGCGACCACTGCATGATGGCACAGGCCTCATAAAGATTAGCTGTTCTCTCTCATGTCCCTTCGTTCTGCCTCCCAACAGTCGTTCAGTCTGTTGAATTCTCACACCGCTCCATCAGCATCTAGCCATATACCTGATCCCTTCTGCTCCTTTTTACTGATCGAGATCTCCCAACATGTGAGGAATTCCTTCCTGCCAACCTTTGGCTGGTATCTGTCTTACTTCGTTTGCTTAGGGGGAATGTGTTCAGGTAAACTTGGACAAATGAGAATTGCTATGTTCTTTTACTCTGCTAGTAAAACTGTCATCTCTAGCAGTAGCAATAATGGACAACAAAGAAACTTGGATAATTACATGTTCTGCATTAAATCAATGTTCACTTGACTGCTTTTTAATGATGAATTCCAATATTGTGATTATTTGCTTTAGATGAAATGAGCAGATTGTACAAAAGCAGAACACTCTGGCTTACACTGCTGAGGGCTTTTTTTTGTCCTACCAAGTTGACATCAATTGCAAAGCTGTGAAATATTTGAAACATAAAATAAACTGCGGCTCATAGTTGTGCAAATTGGCTGGATTTTGGCCTATGCACACTAACATGAGGAATACCTACAAACTCATTGGTGTAAATGTTGTTTTAATCCGGTAACTAAAACTGGCAAAATAAAGAGGAAGTATTAATTAAAATAAATACATGTGAGGAAAAAAGGAATTAAATTGAAAGTGATTGGTTTAATGCATCTTAAACTCAATTTTTTAAATTTTATTTTAGACTTTTTAGTATTTACTCCTTCAATCTCTAGTCAGGGTCGATCAGTGGGTTTAGACCAGTGGTTCTCAAACTTTTTTCAGTGATGTACCCCCTTAAAAATATATTTTTAGTCAAGTACCCCCTGACACGGGCAAAACATTTTTGGAATTAAAAAGGGGTACAGTGCTGTAAAATCACTGTCTGATTTATTAAAGCCAAACAACTTATATCAGTGAACCTGACAAATACATCCATATTGCAAACATTGCATGGTTAAACAAAAAAGAAAAACAGAAGACGGTGACCACCAGGAAGGTATAAAACCAGTCAAACCGTTTTATTTTAAAGGATATTGAAACTAAATACTGAATATAAAATTCAGTGCATGAACACACATTTATATTTTATCGAACTTTTCACAAAATAATTTTTCCCAAGACTTATTATGAGGAGCCTACTGATTTTTTAAAGATATTTTGAAAAGCTTCACGTACCCCCTGCAGTACCTCCACGTACCCCCATTTGAGAACCACTGCTCTAGGGTGTCCCTACGCTCTTTCAGGTCTCATACTGATGTTTCCAGTTTTGTTAGAGCCAAATTATAGACAGCGTTTCACCAGGAGACCTAGAGTGAGGAGCCCCGCCCCTTTCCCCCTTGCGCCTCAGACAGAGTTTGGGGAAAAAGATGGCGGTCGTTCTTCGTTCGCTAAAGCTGTTCTTGTTTACAGGTTAGTAGTGTGAAGCTGGTGGAAACTGTCCCCGCTAAAATGTAAATTTACAAGTTCATTCGGTGCTGATTTCGTAATTACTTGCTAGACGTGTTTAGACGTTCGAGGGAAAAAGAGTGATTTTGTTTCATAATTACGGTTTGTAGCTATAACGGTCGTAAAACAGCCGTTATAGAAGTTTGCTACATGTATCTAAACTTCGATACACTCTCCGACCCAACCTTATTAAGATTTCGGTGGTATCCTGACGGGTTGTGTTATCTTTTGATAGGATGTGTTAAAGTTACTCTGTTACATGTACCGGAAATCAGTTCTCATCAGTTTCAAACATTTATTATAGACGTTAGCACTTTTCCCCTACTACCCTGTAATTGATTCTACTGTACTAGCTTAAGCTAGATCTAGTCCTCTAAATATGCCCATATTAAATTATAGAACTAATAATATGACTACATTTTTCAGAGTTATTACAATTCAAAGAAATTAGTAGCCTTACAATTTCACTGAACTTGAGGAATAGTTTTCTTTTTATGTAAATGTGTAAGATTTAAATCGATTGTTGAATTGTTTTGATTTGGCCCATGGATGCTGTCACAGCTGGTGGGGGCTGATGTTGTTTATTGAAGTAGATGGAATATGGTTGTTTTGGAGCAACGGAAGGACACATGGACATGAAGGCACAAAGGAATGTTGATTGTATGATTGCATGATTTCATGATTTTGACAATTTGTAATAAAACAGACAGAGTTTGGGGAAGAAAACGGCGGTTGTTCTTGTTTACAGGCTTCCCACTCGGAAGAAAGGAGAAGAAGAGACAAAACAAAACAAACATCAATTGTTACAACTGTTTCAATACAGCTGAGACATGTAACATAGGTATAAAAAACATTTTTTCTGAGGTAACAGCCTGCGATGTCATCGATGACATCACGTCCGTCCCTGACTGTCACTGATGACAACAGACCGACAAAACGAACGTGATGTCATCGATGACATCGCAGGCTGTTCCTTCAGAAGTGCTTGAATAAGACGACCACGTGGTAATGTGAAGGCCTGTGAAGGCCCTCGCACCGAACGTGGACGCGAGGGCCTGTGAAGGCCTGGGATCTTTCAAGGACCTGGCCCGTGAAGGCCCTCGCATCGAACGTGGACGCGAGGGCCTGTGAAGGCCAGGGATCCTTCATGGACCTGGCCTGTGAAGGCCCTCGCACCGAACGTGGACGCGAGGGCCTTCACGGGCCAGGGATCCTTCATGGACCTGGCCTGTGAAGGCCCTCGCACCGAACGTGGACGCGAGGGCCTGTGAAGGCCAGGGATCCTTGAATGACCTGACCTGTGAAGGCCCTCGCACCGAACGTGGACGCGAGGGCCTGTGAAGGCCAGGGATCCTTCAAGGACCTGGCCTGTGAAGGCCCTCGCACCGCCACGTGGATGCGATGGCCTGTGAAGGCCAGGGATCCTTCATGGACCTGGCCTGTGAAGGCCCTCGCACCACCACATGGATGCGATGGCCTGTGAAGGCCAGGGATCCTTGAAGGCCCTGGCCTGTGAAGGCCCTCGCACCGCCACCTGGATGCGAAGGCATGTGAAGGCCCTGGCCTGTGAAAGCCCTCGCACCAGCACCTGTATGCGAGGGCCTGTGAAGTCGTGTAAAAGTAGTAGAAAAAGTTGAGTACCTTTCTACCGTTTCTACTCTCTGCTCCTTCCATGCGTTGCTCTAAAGCAGTGGTTCTCAAACGTTTTTCAGTGATGTACCCCCTTAAAAATATATTTTTAGTCAAGTACCCCCTGACACGGGCAAAACATTTTTGGAATTAAAAAGAGGTACAGTGCTGTAAAATCACTGTCTGATTTATTAAAGCCAAACAACTTATATCAGTGAACCTGACAAATACATCCATATTGCAAATATTGCATGGTTAAACAAAAAAGAAAAACAGAAGACTGTGACCACCAGGAAGGTATAAAACCAGTCAAACCGTTTTATTTTAAAGGATATTGAAACTAAATACTGAATATAAAATTCAGTACATGAACACACATTTATATTTTATCGAACTTTTCACGAAATAATTTTTCCCAAGACCTATTATGAGGAGCCTACTGATTTTTTTAAAGATATTTTGAAAAGCTTCACGTACCCCCTGCAGTACCTCCACGTACCCCCAGGGGTACGCGTACCCCCATTTGAGAACCACTGGTTTAGACAATGCCACATTTCATAACTGCTACATTCTCGTACTGCTCTCTCTACTCTTGAATTATTTCCTGTTATTTCAGCTTTTACCTTTACGCTCTCTAAGTTCTTTTCCTCTAGATTGAAACAACAGCTGGACTGATGTTATTTTTAGATGTTGCACCTTCCTGGAAGTCTGTATCAGCTGAGCTACTGCTGAAAAATGTCTTACTGTTCTTTTTCTAAAGACAATACATTTGGCCCCACCTCTTTAATGTCTCTTTCTCTGTTGCCTGATCTTCTGCTAGGACTAACTGCATGAGCTTTCATTTATCCCATAGACTTTAAAAATTGTTCTTCTGCCAATAGTTCTCTGTTTTCTCTTAACATAAAAAAAACACATCTGTGTTTCTTTTGGATATGTGTGTATATATATTTTGTCTTCTCAAAGCCCAGTCAGTTGTGGCAGATGACTGCTCACATTGAGCCAGGTTCTGCTGGAGGATTTTTATTTTTTTATTTAAAGGGGAGTTTTGTTTTACGGTGTCACCACATGGATGCTCAGTGTGCGGGTTTCCTGCCACAATAACAGATCATTGTAATCAACCATCCAACATGTTCGTCAAGGAGGAGTGAATTCTGCTAGTCAGTGACTCGATGAAATCAGCTGGACTTCCTTAGATAACCAGCGTTTCAACCAATTTGAACAATAAACTAATCTTAAATTCTGTGATGATGACTAGGATTGGTTTGGAATGTATGTAATTGACTGAATCTGTCTAAACGACTCAATCGAATTTACTTTTTTTGGCTTGATCTTGAGATGATATTTTCTGTGAATTTGCACCAAATGAATACATCTGAACTGACTTGTACAGAGCTAAATTGAATTGAATTGAATTGTTTTTATAAAGCATTTACGACCCTTTCCACTCTTGGTTATGATCAGTCCCAGCACCTGTCTCTGTCCCTCCTGAGAGGAGCTAAGAGCTGAGTGCTGTTAGCACTGAGTAGAGAAGACATTTATTGATTCTTTGCTGGTCTATTATTTCTATTTTTCGCAGGAAAAAAGTGAGTGACACCAGTGTGTTTGTGAAACAGAGCTTCTTTATATTTGCAGCAGATATTTGTGTGTGAATGTCTCTGCCGTGTTTGCAGACCGTTAGCTTATGTCTGTGGAAGTGCAAACACTCCCAGCATGTCCATGCTGCAGACTGTGGCTTTCATGCTGCTGACAGTTAGATCTGATCCGCGGCCTGCAAACACAACATCTATCTCCAATACCACATCCAGCTACACTTCAAACTGCTTGCTAATTGGACGGAAGCTGTCAGGTTAGAGAAAACACATTTCTCTGTGTTAGTATGTGTTTTTGGACACATTTTTTGGGATATAAATGTATGTTCTTTATAACATTTTTAGCTTTTTTTTTAACTCAATGTGATCAAAATATTTTTCACATCATGTAAATGACTTCATTAAGCAAATAAATAATCAGCATGGATAGAGATTCTAAAATCTCTATCTATAAAAGCTAATGTTAGCTTTTATGTTAACACCATTAAAGCTAACATTATTCCAAATATTGATCGTATCATTGTAAAACATTGCAAAAAGATTTCTTATATCTGCACCTGTTCACTTATGACTTCCATTCCAGTATCTGCTGAATTCAAACACAAGCACACACAATTATCCTAATGATTTAGTGATGAGGTGAACCCTACTGCAATGTGAATGAAAGGTGAAATGTGCATGAAAGTTGTGATTAAAATTCAGGGACTTTATAACAATGATCGTTTTGCAAACTCTTCCCTAGTAAAAACATGTTTTCTTCTCGTTAATTGATATCTGAAAACACCGTTTATTATTACATGTGTTGTTTACACCATTTTTCATTTTCTGAGTGCTATAAATGGAAATATGTTTTAATTTTGGATAATGTTATTTTATAGAACAAAACAAATAAATTCCTTCTACTCAAACACCTACACACTACTTGCTAAATCAAAGATTACATTTAGTTTCAAGAACTACCAACTTCAGCAAAAATAAGACATAAGTACCCGATAAACTTAATAGTTATCAGATGCCTATTGAGCTTTGTGTTATCTGTATTTATTATGTTTGGGAAAAATATGAGTCTAACAAACATCAATTTCTACTTTTATTTAATGATGTGGGAGAAGGTTCAAGATACTGTTTCTTTTTGCCTTTCATTCTTTCTTGGCTTTATCATTTATGCATTATGGGTTCTGATTTCTTTTCAAAGAAATGTTTTAGTCAGCATAAATGGCTTGAAGAAATTTTCAATAACCCTGCATGTCGTTTCAGCTGCGAATTTTTGAGTGTTGGAGCAGGGATGTCGCATATTGATTATTTGACTTGTGACATTTTTTTTCAAAGACTCCAGTTAATCATGTGCAGAGAAAACTAGTTCCTCTCCTTCAACTAAAATGCTTCAATTTTGACACCATCATTCTTATTGATGAGTTATAGCAGCGTACATCACAGGCTGTGGTTCTTTCTGTGAGCTTTCTACATACAGCGACATCAGATCAGGTCAGAAATAACAGTGGCAAATAGTGTCCGACATTCACTGCAAGCATCAGTGTAAAGCATCAAACCTCTTAGGTTATGAGAGAAAACACCGAGTGATTAGACAAGATTCTAAGAGATTTCACTTTATACAGTGGGTTTAAGTTTCTTTTAAAATACTGCGTTTATAAAAGACCTATTTGATCATTCGGACTGTCTAATTGTAGCTTGGTGGCATCTGTCTAAGAGGTGCCATTTTAGCTTGAAAACTATTTTTAAGTTTACCTAATTAAGAATGAATGGTGGTGCTCACATCTAATGTTTTTCACGACCCGTAAATGGTTCCAAACAGTTTAATTTGTTTTGATTTTTAGTGATACGTGCCAGCACGTTGTAGTGAGGCAGTGATACATTTCTCTGCTCCATATAGTCACTAAAGCATGTTCTCTGGCCTCTCATTAAAAGCACTTTAAGCTGTACGATTGGTAAGACAGAAACTTTCAGCAGTTTTGAAATAGTCACTTTTTAAAACTTTTTGAATGCCTTGATATTTGTAACGAACCCTTGCTTAAGGCCTATATATCCTCTGCATTGTCTTCCCTCTGTCAGGACTGCAAGAACAAAGTTTTTTTCTTGCCAGGACATTTCATACCTCATAGGAACTCAAGTGCAGAACTCCTCTGCATATGTCTCTCCCACTGCAGCACATTTACTTTATATTTTCGGGACACAGAACAAGAAAAACGTTCTGCCCAGAATATGCATTAACAATGAGCTGCAAAAACTCCCAAATCAGAGCACCCCTGGGAAAGAGAAGAAAGTTCCCTATTCTTGTCTTGCAGAGCATGTATTGTCACTTAATAAGGACCCAAGAAGTAACATTCTGATTTGGACAACAACGAGATGTGTTCAAGATTTAAATAGTCTAAGATATTCCTGTAATGCAATTTTATTAAAATGCTAATGCAGTAACTTGGTGTACCTAAGCAGCAGCTGAAATTCAGCTCAGACCTTGAGGTGAAATGTTTGTCTGCCCCCAGCACTTAAGGTGTTGTGCACAAAAAAGCTTCCCCTGTCCATATATTATCCAAGTTTGGATGGCAACAGTCCAAATTTGGACCTGGGGCACCAAATTGAGTTGTCTGCACTGTGGGGGGTGCCAGGGGTCAATTTGAAATTCAGGTGCTACTTCATACACTATGCATTAGGCATAATATGTGAAAGTGCTGCAATATTCACACACCTGCCACAACTCCCCACCCACCCAAACACACACAAGAATTAAAAAAAAAAACACTGTGCTTTTTGTGCATAAACTCTTGCACACATTAGCAGCCACCTTCACACAAAGTGTGGATGTTTATGCACACATGCACATTAATGCCGTCCTCCTTTATGTCTCGGGACGTGAGTGGAGCAGTAAAGCTAAAGCTCCTTGTCACATTTGCCACTCATCTCCAATTCAAAGGCACAGCCTGCGATGCCCTCGGATGCACTTGGCAAGTGAACAGCTAACCTACCCGCCAGCGTATCTGCCTGCCTGCCAGCCGGGCTCAGAGGCAGTTAGCATGCCAACTAGCCCACCCAGCAGCCACAAGCTAATGCTTCACTAACCCCGTGTTGCCCTGTGTCTCTTCCTCCGACTGGGTGTTTGTTCATGTATTGACACATGGGGAGTTTAGTTGCACTGTGTTGCATAGTAAAAAGCCAGTCTGTAAGTGTTGCTCTTCATCTACATGCAAACACTTAATATTCTTGTGTCATTTTAAAAAGCTGGTATGTCACAGGGAAGTAGCCACAATTCTGCTTAACTCTCTTCATTTAGTCTGTTCAGAGTTTTGTTCCAAAATTAAAGTCTCAAGTAATTATTAAAGCATGAGTCCCTCATATACACTTAATTGGGCAACTGTTAATTACTTTAGCTCTACACCGTCAACATTATTCTGTGTGTCCATGGATTACTTTGTTGGAATGAGCTACACCATCTGGTATTAAAAGTATGAATCCAATATTAGCACAACCAAGATGTCTTCTAAGCACAGGGAATTATCTTTTACAACAATGGGTTTCTTTAGGCCTTTGCTCTCACTTTTATTTTAATATATCCATTAATAGACTTATTATGGCTTAAGAATTCCCCAATTTTTCTGTTTCTGAACTATCATTGGTTGAAGTATATAAATAATTCCAGTCAGCCAATTAAAAAGGAAATAAACTCAACTGGTTTTTAGATATTTTGACTACTTTTTATCCTTGAGATTAATATATCTATTTGTTTTTTATTTATTTATTTTTAAACACAATCTCAGCACACCTCAAATGATGATTCATAACCTCTGTGAGATCCCAGTCGCAACACTGGGAATCAGTTACTGAGGATTCAAGTGTTTTGTGTTTTAATGATTGTAATTTTAGGGCAAAGCCTCTATAATGTATATCTACTTACAGTGGGAGTGTAATAATACATTTAGCCCATGAGATAAGGAGATCCATGAAATGTTTATGAGACATAACAGGACGAGAGAATTTTGGGAAAACTAAGAATTCTTTTTTGTTTTGTTTCTATGATTAGAACAAAGGATGAAAGGGCAACAAACTAAACTGTGAAGAAATCTGTAACCAGTGAAGGATAATTCAGTCCAACTTGGACTCGTCAATATCACTTTTTATGTTTTTCTAATTCTAAGGTCTTTCCAAAACCAAAAAAAAAGGAGTTTAAGAAAAGCTCAAACACAGACACAACAGCATGTAAAGCTAATAGCATTCATTCTTATATTCAGGCTTGATAGTAAAGCTAACACTAAAGTTAAACAGCAACCATGGTGCTTTGCAAGAACAAAATGACTGTTTTATAATTTTACTAACTTGCAGTAGTAATATCAGTTTGTTGCCTACAGTTGGCCTAGTGCAGATCCTATACCAACAAATGATTAATTGCAAATATTGATATTGACTTGGAAGTCTATATCCTACATAGAAAGTAAATGAAGATCTGCCTATTAGAGATATTTGACAGAAAAAGTCATAACAATGAAGATAATATTGAATTAGCCTGATTGTTATTAACCCAGAAAGTCATAGTCTTTGTAATCATTTAGGTTGGACAGGTAATAAAGAATTTGGCATTTTGATCAGTGTTAGGAAAGCACTTAGATTAAGTTGATAAAATCAAGTTATTGGACAAAACAAAGGTCAGTGGATCCATATGTCTAGTTTAAGGTGCCCAACAGGTTTTAAAATCTCTATTAGAATAGATAATTAGTGTAAACGGTGTATTGGAGCAGCACATTTGACAATTGTTTGAGTTTCAGAGAAATGTTTGTCTTTTGAGGCACTAACCTTTATGCTGCTATAAATTTGTATCTTAACAGTTCATGTTCACTTTTAGAAAGATAGTTTTTATCCCCTTTATTATCATCTCAATAAACAACAATCAAAGATTTTGATGAAATCTTTTGTCTGTTTTCCATCTCTGTTAGTGAGACAATGAAGAGTCACTGTTATGAAAGTGAACTTTCTCCAAAGGCCACATTTGCTTCCTTCGATTGTGTTAATGCTGTTGGAGCTGTGCAGCTGTTCACCCCAGAAATAACAGGTCAGGCCAAAATTTATGAAGTGGAAAGCTTTTGTACCAATAAACCACTACAGACATTCCCTGCAGCTTGTGAATCACTGAATTAGAACTTAAGTATGTTTTTTCCATATCTTATTAAAGCTGTCTGTTTTTCTAAATGTTGTTTAAAACCAGTTGCTTTAGCTGCAGGCCAGAGACACAAAAGGACACACCTCACAGACTCAATATCATCTGTTCACAAGATTACATACAGTCTGCGAGACGTAACTTTCCATCTTTCTTTCTATTTAGTTTAATAAAAGCCTCAATAGCCTGATGTTTTAACCTAAACCCATTTTAAATTGATCAATAAAACTGTTTTTAAAATCTGACATATTTTGTTACTTACCCAAAGTGCAACTCATACTCATTTTATTGCTTTTTATTTTGCCCTCTTTTGTTCATCAAGAATGTATTAAGCTAAATACATCCTTAATTTGAGATACTAAATACTAAAGCTATGAAATGAAAAGGTTGTGTTAAAGGTTGTAAAAACTTATTTTTTATTTTTTTTAATCTCCTTTACTTACTGTTGGTTTCTTACTCTTTAAAGAAGCTCCTGTCTATTGATCCATGTCTCCAGGGTGGAAAGGATAACCTCCTGCTGTGAAAGAAAGTTCTAACAGTTAGAAATTTAATACAGCGCTTTCTTTTTTCTTTTTTGGCACTGTGCCGTGTGGAGCCTGAGCTTCTGTGTTTATGTGTGAGAGACCGGATTTTTCCTGGTGCATCCTGGTTCCTGTTAGTTTCCCCTTTGCTTCCAGTAATGCAAATTCATACTTTGACAGTTTCTCCTCTTGTTCACCCTCCCCCTCCCCCTTCCTCTTCCCTCTCCTCCTCTTTTTTTTTTTTTTTTTTCCAGAGCTGTGTGACAAATCATGGCTGAGAAATGCAAGAATAGCCGGAACAAGGGGTGCAGTGAAGCAACGAAGAAACAAAAATCATATCAAATCCATACATTTTTTTTCTTGTTCAAAATCAACTTTACTTATCTGTTCACACATCTGTTTGGCCACCAATATGTATTAACCACCATTTCTCACATTCCCTTGTTGTTGTTTTTTTCTTTGTTTTCTTTCTCTGAATCGAATATGTGTTGATTTAATGCCAAGTTGTGCCAGAGCTCGTTCTAAAATAAATTCTCATAATCCGGTGGTGATGAGTTGTGTTTCTTTGTGTCTGCTGTTTGTGTGTTGCCTGTGAGCGAGACGTGAGGTGGCGGATGACTGTTTCCTGCCACAGCAGACTAATAATTCTTCCACAAGTGAAAATGGGGTCATGTGTACCCCACTGACAGCTGTAGGGGCCTAGAGGCCTGATTTTGTGCCGTACTTGTGGTTTCATTAAGTGAGAAGAACGGAGAGAAGAGTGAAGGAAATGAGGGATTAATGAAGTGGGGGACAGGTGAAGAGTGAATTAATGTGTTTGTGTGCCAGTGTGAGACTTCACCTTTCTCTTTAACTGCAATATATTCTCTGCTGCTGTTTTTTTACAAATGGAAAATTCATGAAAAACAGCTGCCACACCTGGACCCATCCATCGGACCACCGGACCAAGAGTGATGATTCATCACATGTCGACGCTGCTCTAGAGTCCAGTAGTGGCATGCTTTCTTTCACTCCAGCACTTTGTAATACTCTTGGTGATTTAGGGTTTGGATGCAGCTGATTGGTGATGGAGATACATGCACTTTGAATGAACTGTTCCTGAGCTAATCTGAAGAAAAAAATGTTTTCATCTCATTTCTAGTCTAATAGGACATTAGCATCAGATGTCGGTAACAACCCAAGATACCCATACACACAAGGAGATGACAGCAAATTTTCCCATAAGTTAAATAATTACTACAAACCTGGACTGGCAAAGGGAATAAGTATTGAACGTGCTTACAGACGTGTTGAATGCTTTGTACAAGTGTGTTTTAGTAACAACATTTTCTCTGATTCCTTTTAATGCACATTAAAGCCTTTCTAGCAGTTTTACTTTTATTCTCCAAAACCAATTAAGAGTTTCCTCATCTGTGTGTTTGGGACATTTATCTTGCTTTTAAAATCACACTAGTTTCTCCTTAAGATCCATTTAAATTAAGTCTTCATTCATCCTTCTTTCAATTCTGATGATCCTACCTGCAAATTTCACTTTTCACATGGGGTTGGGACCAATTCTTCCTCCAAACACGGTATGTTAGTGTTTAAGTTTACAGAGCTGCAATTTGTTAGCCAGGCTTAAAATGTAACACCAAAACTCCCAGCTATCATTAAAGTCTGCCATTTAAGGAAAGCTAAGGCGTCTTATTTAAAAATCTACAGTGACGATTGGAGGAAGAAAGAAGAATCAGACTAAAGATTAGTCAGCATTTACAACACTTAGCTTAATTACTAACAAGTTCACTGTTCACTGGTACCGAAGAAAAATTAGCTAAGGTCCTAGATACTGCGCAGCAGCAGACATGCTGGTAGGATTCCCGCTGAGGAGAGGGGATATCCCAACAGCTGGACTTTTAGGGTCCAGTCAGGGACAAGTTGTACTACACTGGATTGTCTGTGTGTCAAAACATCTCAAATTAGATGTAAATATATGTTATTCTCATGGATATTTTGTCCTTTTCAAACACTCCTAAATGTCAACTTTGACTATTTCATGGTGGCTTTGTTGAATAGATTATGAAGACATTGACTATACCTGATTATCTTTAATGAATTGAAAATAATCAATTATTTCTACAGAATTGATTATACTGGAGTACAATCTCCGGTCAGACCTCCACTAGTCACTCTTTAAAATAATGAAACTTAATAAAATGTAGCAATTTCTCCTCAAATTTGGGGGAAAAAAATCTGTTTACTTCTGCATTAAGCGAAAAAATTATATTTTGTTTCTCTGAAAGATACCAAACTGTGATTTTATTAACTATGTAGAAAATACATGAGCATGAATATTTGTAGATGGGCAATGCACTGGACGCAGCACAGATTGTCCCTGCTAGCTGTGTTTCCATGGTGACAGCAGGGGTTGTGCCAGCAGTAAGGTGCGGAGGAATCTTCCAGATAACCCTAAAGGTCAGCAAACGGAGCTACAACCTGCAGCAGTGGTCTGTACTTACACACTTAACTCCTCCCTACTTCGGAGTGTGTGTGTGTGGGCGTGGGTGTGCGTGAGGAACAACACAACTCAAGTCGAGATGCATTTCCACTTCTATATGGACATGGTTGGGCACCCTTAGAATGATGGAGGCTTGTTATCGTCCACTTACACACAGAATATCGACGGGCTTGTAACACACCAACATGCTTGTTCCCTGATATGAACGCACGTTCACACAAGTGGCTGTCGATGACAATTTACTGAGGTGTGTTTGTTAATGATAGCTGTGACGAGTGCTCTATTGATTGCAGTTTGACTCCCACTTGCCACCGCTGCATCGATCATGACATCCACATTGCCTTGGCGTGATCCATAAACGCTCGATTATAGAAATGGAGTAAAAATGAAAGATGTAACGGATAATTCGTACTGGGATTCCTTCCCTCTGAATCTGGAGCAGTGTGAAATCGTCACGGTCAGATAACATTAAGTACCGTGGTTTCATTGTGTTTTGCATAACAGTTCAAAACAAAAATATATGACATGTCATCTCAATATGAAAGACTGAAGGAAGAATTCTTTCTAAACCTGCAGAAATATTCTAACAAATTACTGCACTTATGTCGAATTTGAAATTATACTGGTTCCTTAAATCTTGTGGTATTTTGAGTTGCTATGGAAGCAAAATTAGATTGAATTCACACCTGTAAATACTGTAGGAATGAATGGAGAGAGATATCAAGAAGTATTATCAAACCTCACCAAATAGAGGTGCCAACCCTGCAGATCAACTTTCAATGTGTAAACAAATAGGCTCTTTATTTTGTGTTGTATAAAGATTGAAGAAAGACATTGTGATTTCACAAAAAAAATTTAACTGTGCCACCACAAATGTCAACCTAAACAAATCTTCTTGTTTTTGTACTCTACAGAATTTTCCTGATAGATGGAAATGTTGTATCAAATTATTACTATTAAAACGGCGGGTTTTAAATTCATATTTTTATTGACCTGTGGTCATTGGGGGTTAATATTTTAGATTTTCTAAATAATGTAAACACTTTAGAGATATGCTTCAAAATAAATGTCTCAATAATTTTGGTTTATTTTTAAATTTTTAGTTATTGTCAGTTCACTGTATATGGCGTCTCAAAGAACTTTACAAGACACACAGGCCCAGCTGATATCCAGGAAAAATAGGATCAAATTAATTTAAAGTGAGTTAAATAAATTTCATGTTGTTCATTATAATAAAACAGCTCAGTCAAATTCAGTTTTTAATGCTAACTAGATAAAGTTCTCTATCGAAGCAAGCCAGCTACCCGCACCAGCTCATTGGTTTTGCATTAATACCTCCTGAGCAGGCATGTGGTGACATTGCACTTTGCATCAGGCCGTTAAGGTTCTGCTAGATGTTAAAAAATATATAAACATCTAGCAGAACCCAACTCAGAAAGATTTTCTCTCTCTTCTTTTGTAAGAAAGGAGAAAGTGTAGTGTGGGTGGTAGCGCTGAATTACTCTGCCAGAAAAAAACATGCAACTTTTCAAAACTTCGGTGTACTTTGATGCCCATGCCGACATCCAAATGTAGTCTTCCCTCCCGGGCTGCTCAAACTCTTCTAATGCACACGCACACACATTTTGCGTACGTATATTAAAGCGAGCGTCATATTAAAGGTTTCAGCCACTGACTCTGATAGCCTTCCTCTCTCCCTGACATTTCTTTACAAATACCAGCTTCTATTCACTCTGTTATTGCCTTTTCTCCCATTCAGCAATTCTCTGATTAAACAAGCCCCTGAAAAGCTCAAGCACTGCTATCTGCCATTTGGCTTTTATTAGAAACCCATCCCCTTTAATTAAATACCTTGAATTACAGAAGTATCAGGGATATTTTGCAAATATATTGAATAAGAGAGCACAATAGATGAAAAAAAAGTGGAAGAATAGGCTTTATGAGATGCTATGAATGGGGTTTGTCGCTGAAATGAAATAAACACTATCTCAATGGTGGCGTTGGGGAGGGGGTTGTTTTCTTTTTAAGAAAGCTGAGTTTGTTAAATCTGATTGAGCCTCATCGCTGAACACGAGGCACAGCTGAAGCTCACTCCCCCCCCCCCCTTCTCTGCTAGTTCCATTTCAGCCCCACACTTCCAAGTGCCATGGCTTTTCTTTTTCCCTTTTTATTAATGTGGGAGATGTGGGATTGAGGTTGCTGTGGAAACCGGGCCGGCTTTGATTGGGGGAGACAGCTGCATGGTGCAAGGTTAGACGATGGCCGCTCACGACTCACAATGCGCCACTATTGATTTCCAGACAATTACTGGGTCCAGTTCAGTACGACGAGATGCTACACCGAGGGTTTTGTGTTGCTTGTTGTTTCAGCAAACATGCAGTCTTTTTCTTGCTTTCATTTTTTCTTTTTTTGAAGGACGTTTATTTGAGCCTATAACTTAAGCTGCAGACAAGTTTGACAGTCGGCTACAAAGTCTGCTTGCTGTTTTGGCTGCTCTGCACCGTCTCCCTTCAGTCATTCTGGATGTGTTGTTTGTCAGCTGTTGTTTGTCATCCAGCTGAGGTAGTATCAGATTCTGACAAACTATTGCCATAATGGTGGTGCATTTAAGTTAAGCTGCACACTTTGAATCTACAAGCACGACAGTCACATATACTTACTGTAGTCATTATTTGCCCCAGACTGTTGTCATCTCTTCAATGCTTCCCTCTCTTTTCCCTCAGCCAACTTGGCATTGTTTATGTGAGAAATTGACAGTGAGCCTAATTGGAGTTTGTGGCTCCATCGAAGACAATCGTCACTCTTTTCTCTTTTTTTCCTGCACAGCACATAGAGCTCTTTAGCTAATTGAATAGTCTTTTATTAAGCTGCATTAATGTGAGCCTGAACTGGTTGCTGGCGAATTAAATTAGACCCCCATCGCCACCACTACCAACGCTAATAACTACAATACGTACAAACACGTTCGGCTCAGTGAGGTGGTGTAATGAAAGGAACATGTAAAAGGAAGGAAGACAAGAAAGGAAAGCACTAATAAAGAGGCTGAGAGGTATGCTTGTACGGTGGTGTTTATTTCATTTACAGTGCTAGTCTGAAGCCTTTGTGCAGTCCAGCATAGAATAAAAAAAATTTGATTTGAGATTGCTTTCGTTCAATAAAGAAATTTGTTTCCGATAATGGAAAAGCCATCTTTTAAAACATTATAAATCAATGCAAAAAAAAAAAACAGAGAGCTTATTGGAAAAACTAAATGTAGAAAATTATTTATACCAGTCCCAACAGTAAATGGAAACATTTTATTGGCATTGCAGCAGTCTAACAGTTCTTATGACTGATCAGATTTTTGTATAAACATTTTTTAATAAACAATAAGCAGCCTAAACAATGCTCTTTTTTTTTTTTTTTACTGTACATTTGCGCTGTCATTGTTAAGTTGCATTGTGCAGAGGTGGATCACCATGAGCTCCAAGTCTTCCAGGTTGGAAGTCTTCCGTGCCATCACCCTAATCTTTAGCTCCCTCCACAGATTCTCTATCTGACTCCAGTCAGGGCTTTGGTAGTTGGGCTACTTCAAAACATTAGGAATACTTACAGTTACAACAAACATGTTTGTAAAATTATATTGTTGCATGACGATGACAGACCCAAAAAACTACTTAAAACCCAGAAAGGTGATATGGAACTAATGAGCAGAAGCTGCCAAAAAGAGCAGTGCAAGTACACTGGTCTTTGCTTCAGATAGAAACCACTGGAAAGACAAGTGCACTTCAAAAATATTTTGAGGAGCCCAAGTATAAATTAAGGAGGATAAAAGTGAACTGGAATTAAGTGCTGGTGGTGGCTATGTAAACCAACAAATAAATGGAGAAGTACCTCACTGTGATGGTACTTAAGGAGAAAATTCTATTTGCCTGAAACTTGGGTAATTTTGAGAGACTTTGCAGTAGAGGACTAATATTTAGACATAACACCACAGACTGACTCTGTTGCAACTTTTTTGTTTTTTGTCAAAATGCAAAGGTGCGAGAGATGAGAGCATATCTATGATGAACTCCAAAGTTTAATTCTGACTTATTTTAAATTAACTTTCTGAAATAAAAGAAAAAAAAATCCCACTTAAATTTTTTCTAACAGTTTTACTCTTCTCAATATAAATCTCCTCCTCCCCCTTCATCCTTACAACTTTTCATCTTCAGAGGCTTTTAATTAAGATCCTTTTTGGATAATTATAATCTTTACTGTTTCCTTTTATTGCATGCTGTAAATAGGTCCAATCAGTTACTCCTTACAATGGTTATTATCTGCACTGAGTATAACCATATTCTTTCTCACACTGTCCCCAAGGAAGAGCTGCTTTGTTAAATCTAGCCTTCAAAGTAAGAAAACAAAGAATGGATGAGCTATGCAGAACACAAAGATAACCAGAGAGAGGAAGCAGCAGAGGACCTGGAGTTACACAGCCTGGGACGGACAGTGGAGTGGTTCAGATGGCTCCTTCCTGCCATACATTGCGGAGGAATAAAGATTATAAAAGTGGAAAAGCATGAAGCTGTAAGTATCCACAATGTAAAGACAAAGAGTAAACAAAGGAAACAAAGTAAAACAGTCAAGGTTAAGAGGGACCAAGCAGAGATTCTGAGTGATGAGAATGGCAGAAGTTAAAAAGGTGGGAAAAAAGAGCTGAGAGTCAGTAAGATGGTCTACTGAGGCTGATAGAGGCGGTCAGGAGAAGATGGCTCCCTTCTCTCTGCTTTATTATATTACACTGGTGGATAAAAAGAATTCAGCATCCACTAAAGTCATTACAGCCTAGTAAGACCAGCTCAGAGGGCAACGTAGCTCTTTAACCCCTTTCAGCACATGGGTTGGTGTGTGGGTGTGTTCGCATGCAGGCGTGCGTGTGTGCATGTGTTTGTGTGCGCAGACCCAAAAGACAGATCATTCTTGTGAGCATGTGTGTTTCACCAAAACAGTGGCAAATTGCTTAATCCTTTCCGAGTAACTAGAATAAGCCACTAGCCTTATCTGTCTTTCCCCCATTGCTTCGTCTCTCACTTTCTTTCCTCTGGTAACTATTGTTCCTTTTCCCATCACACCGCCTACTCAGTCACTCCCTGTTTCAGTCTTCGTATTACGACCAGCCTCAGTCCCTGCGTTTTAATTCCTCATTCTTAAGCGTTTAGGGCCTGGAAAGTTATTTTGTACCAACAGTCGGGGCTAACTTCGATTCTTTATTTTTATGCTTTGCACAATTTGAGGGGAGAAAGTATGTTGTAACTTCGATTATCGTGCTGCTTGTTAGGTAAGCTGTAATATAGGGTCATTATGCAAAAGTAGTGTCACCACAACTACAGTAATCGTAAAGGAGACCATTTATGGAGGTGATCTTGGCACAAAAGGTAAGGAAGAATGTGCTTGGCCAACCATTTTTCCTTGGCAGTAAGTCTTACACCTTTCCAAAGCCTGCGTATTATCTCATCAAATGTGTCACATTTGTAAGGAAAAGGGATTTGTGGGTTAAGTATGTGGGAAAATCTTGCAAAGTCCTCTTCTGTGAACGTATGGGCACCAATGGATGCTTTTCAGCGCTATCTTTTTTTCTGCAACCAAAGCAAGAGCTATGTCTTGATTCTCGGCACAGAGTCGATCTCATGCTAGTTGGATTCCACTTGGGCTATGTCCTGTCACCTATAATGTTTGTAGTTTTCATAGGATCTTCATAAATACTGAAGCAGTGGCTGGATTGGGAGCCTTGCAGTCTCATCTGTTGCCATCTTCAGGTCATGGTCTTCATCATAAACTGAAATGGTTCTAACCCAAATGTAAAGTGTGTGGATGCTCCAGATTGAGCAGGAGAGTCTTGGGGGGGGGGGGTTACTTGCCCCTACTGCCCCTTTTACCCCAGTAACCCTGTCTTGCAAGTCAAAAGTTAGATGGACTGTAATCCAGAAAGCACTACTTTTGCAATCATCTTCTTCCAAATGTTTATTTTGTCAACTATGTAAAGTTAATAATCATACTCTTGACAGATTCTAAGCTGTGGCTCTCTCAAGCTTCTCCAGAATTACCATGGACATTTTGTCTTCCTCTATGATTAGTGTTCTCATATTCTGACCTGTTTTGGTGGGTAGTCAATGTTTTGGTGGGTTAACAGTTGTGCTGGATTCTTTCCATGGAGATAAGGGGAGTGGATATTTCTTTCCAAGGAACCTCAATTAACTTTACTCATATCAGAACTATGATGGGTTCTAAAATAGTTCCTACCAAGACTCTATTTGTGTGGACATTCAACATGGGTGTCTGGTGTTCAAGCTTAACCTTTGCCAAATGGGATTTTTTAAAATTCCAAGTTAATTGACAATATTACCATAGATTGAACAGAGATATATTTTTAACAGAGATGTGTTTGTTTGTCTTTCTTCAAATTTCCTCCCATTTCTGACAATATGTATTAAGGAACTGAAGATTCGTTTGGTGGACCATTGCGTAAGAGTTAACTCTTTATGTAAAACTTATTTTTGCTGTGAAGATTAAGATGAGGTTGACAGTAGTTAACTTCATCATAGAGGAAGCAAAATGTGTGTTTGGTAAATATTTCAAAGACTCGCCTTTCTTTGTCATCCTGTGACGAAGAAAAGAAATCTTGAATTGCACAACTGCTCTTAAAAGTATAAAATGTCATTTAATAACTTTTAGTACGAACACAATGAATGGCAATCAGAGCAGAAAATGCACTTCTCCTGAAGCACCCTGTGGCATTAGGAGATGTCTGACAGTAACACTTTCTGCACTGTTTAACAGGCTTCCAATACGCTCACTCTTCTTTCTTGATGCCCTCACCATGTGCCATCCATGCACTCACACAGACGCAGTGTCAATAATGGCTGGCTGCTGTTTGTACAGCGATCCTATCTTCCCAGATAGACGGAGAGCTATCTGCTTTGTCTGTCACACAAAGAGGAAATGCGGTGCGAGTGCAAGTGGATCACCCCTCAACACAAACTCGGAAACACACCAACGCCTCTATCGTGATGTTCTCCAATAGACTTCCTGTGTCAACACAAGCTTTGATTAACTGGGAGACAGACACAAGCCAGAGTATCACTTGGACAAAAACAGTCGTGCTGAAAACCTGCCCTGCTACATATGCCGAAGGAGGAGAATTGTGTCTTAGTCTGGAAATCTATGAAAATTCTACAAATAATATTGAATTTTAATTCAATCTGTTTTATCTGTTTTCATTTTTACATGAATTCTGAAAGTAAAAGCCTAAACATGCAAAGGTGTTCGTATCCCTTCTTCACATGTTTTTCAAAATCTGAAAACTATGGCATTTGCTTTGATATTCAACTCTTTATCTTGAATCAATACTTGTTGTGTCTTCATCAGATTTGTACGTATTTTTGTCTATCCCTCTATGAAAGTAGCTTGATCTCAGTCAGATTGGATAGAGCTATGATCTTCAATTTGCGGTTCTTGCCACTGATTCTAAGTTGGTTTGAGCTGTTTTTCTGCCACTGAAGGAGATTTGTAAAAACCATGTCTCATAGTAACCTTTGAGACTATGATTTTTCTCTGAGATTTCAGATCTGTGCAGCTCCTCTATAGTTAACTATGAGCTTTTGACTGCTTCTTCAGTTAATTGCCAACTAATTGTAGGTTTTTGCTTGTCACATTCCTTGGACTTTACAACGCTTTTTTCCTGTAAATAATGTTGGAAACAGTGTAAACATTTCCAGCCACTTTATCTGGGAATGTTCAGTTTCCTTTTTCCTAGAATAGCTAATCCAATTAGCTATTCTTAGTTTGCCTATCAGCAACCAGCACAATGTTCATCAGTGACACTGTAATCAATTGGGCCTCACTGATAGGCATGCATCTATAAAATCTGCCTACCTGTGGCAGGAATAGAAAATTCAAAATACCTGCTTGCCTGATGAAACCGGATATCTTTGAGTCCGCAAGTGTTTTGGGAATGTTGTGCGAGGTTTCCCACCCTGAAGCCAGAAGGTGTTTGTTCGTATGGTAGCAAGTATTAAGTGACAGGGTGGGGAACCTCTCAAGGAAACCTTTTGCTTCTTCGCCAGCTGGCTGTGAGCGCGCCAGGTGAGAAGCTGACCAGAAATCAAACAGGGCACCCAGGTGCCAATCAGACACCGTCTTTAAGGTCATGTTTGGACAACGTCTGTTTAAGCAGAGGGTGGTAATAACCTTTAGAAACAACTTTAATAATGACTTAAGAACTGACTGTTTAACTGCCCGTTCGGCTCACAGGAGGTATTAATTGATTTTGTGATTGATCATAAAATTATGATGATGTATGAACCCGTTTTCCACCGCCTTTCAAAAATGAATCACATCCCTTGAAGTGTTCTACATTTTTTTCACGTTACTACTTTGTGAAACAATTATGAAAAGAGAGGAAAATGATTGTTTTAAAATTACTTTTATACGAACAAAATCCTAAAAAGTGTGGTGAGCACACGTATTCAGCCCACTTTACACTTAAAGGAAATGTGGTGTCACCAGCGATCCCCAGGCTTATTTAATTGCTGAACTCTCTGTGTCTAACTCAACATATAACTGGAATGCAGTGTGGAGTATAGTTTAAATTAGGTTTAGGTCAGAGAAAAATAAAAGAACATGACAAGCTTTGAATGTCTCACAGACCACTGTTCAATTTGTCGTCTGAAAATCAAAGGAATATGGCGTTACTCGGTTGTTGTATAGATGACATGGAGCTGATCATAGGGAAGAAAACCTGTTACAGTCTCTAAAAGACTGAAGAGTGGGGCAAAACTGACAGAGACTTGCCCCAAGAAACATACAGCTGTAAATGTAGTGAAGATATCTCAGTAAGATTTTGACTCAGGGTGGGCTGAATATAAAGGCATAAATACCACAATTATACAAAAATGACCTCCAGCTTTTGTGTCAGCCGCCTTTTTTGTATTTCTTTCAGGGTTTTTGCTTCTCTTTCAATTTGTTTTTTGCCTCACTGTGGTGGTGTTAGGTGCAAGACATGACTCGTGCAGTCAGTCAGAGGCTCTAATGTGACTGATCTTACACCAGAAAAGTGTGGACTGGAAAGGCGTTGTTGGCATCTGGAATGAAGTGCTAACCTATAGATGGCAGCATTACACTCCAGTGAGTGAGTCACACCCGTTTTCTTGCAGCACTGCACTGACTTCACTCCCAATTCAGAGATGATTACAGGGAGAGTCTCCTGTCGCTCCCTTTGAGGATACAAACATGTTGCACATTGTAGAGCTGCTGGGGTGTCTTTGTCAGAAACATTCATTAAATCCATATTAACTTTATCCTAGAACTGCTTATGGATTTAGACTGTGCTGCATATAAAATACCCACCACATAAAAGGCGTCTTTATAAAGTATTCAGCCTCTTGGATGCTTCATCCTTTTAATTGTTTTTGTACAAATCAATCACGAGCAACAAAATTGAGGGTTGTTTTTTTTTTTTTGACAAAAACGAAACTAAAAAAAAGTTAAAAGTGATTTCTAAAAAAATAATAACAAAAAATAATAAGCATATAACATAAAAATATGTGACTGCATAATATTTATCCCATTCAAGTTAATTTTTAGTAGATGCACATCTGGGCCCCATCTTAACCAGACACTGTAAATTTCCTCCATTGTTCCTTGCAGAATTGTTCCAGCTCTATCAGGTTCCATGGAGATTGGAAGTAAACAAGTCCGTCCACAAATTCTCTGTCAGATTGAGGTCCGGGCTTTGACTGTGCCACTCCAGAACATCCACCTTGTTGTTTTCAACCCATTTCTGTGGAGCTTTATGTCTCTTTTCTGTCTGTAGAAAGCTGCAGAGCAGCTGTGGCTACAATGTAGCTTACCACCACCAGCGCATGAATGGCGAATGTGTGCTTTAATAGGTGAATAACTGAATGTAAAGTGCTTTGGGGTCTTCTGGTCTAAATAAGGCACTATGCAAGTACAGGCCATTTACCATTCATCATTACCATTCTTTTGTCCTCAAGCTGTAATAGTAGCTAGGAATACTGATTAACCAGTAAATGGACCTTCCAGACACAGGTGTCTTTATGTAACAATCACCAGAGATACAGTCACTCTTCTCCATTCCACTCAGTGTGCGACTGCTGGCACTGACTGGCCTGTGTTGATAGGTCTGTTGCGTTAAAAGGGGTGAATATTTGTGCAGTCGCTTATTTTATGTTAAATAATTCCATTTAATTGTCGTTATTTTGTAGAAATCTGTTTTCATGTTGACATTTTAACGGATTCTTTGTAAGTCTTTTGCTCAAAAGTCAAATGTTGTTGTTCATGACTGATTCGTAAAAGTAATAGAAAGGCGAATACTGTTTACTGGCACTGTGAAGCCGCAAAAGGATTTCAACAGAACCCCCATCCAACTCTCTGCAGCTCCTAAATTGTTTTGCCTCTATGTTTTCATGCAAACTTATTTTTCTGCTCAGGGCAGTGTCTGCAAGTGGGCCATGAAGATGTCACCTGACAGGAAGCGATCATCCGCCCACCACCTTCCTGCCAGCCGAGGAGATGACAGGGCTCCGAGACGTGCTTTCAGTTCAGTATATTCATATAATGTTTGCTGTGCATCAAGCTTAAGTCACAGTCTTCTGTCTGTCAGCAGCACTGACATGCTGACAGAGTGTTTACCATCCACCCTAACAACACCCAAAGTATGTGTCTCTCTACAGGCTTTCACAATGGAAAGTGGTTGGTATATGGAATATATTATGGGGATAAATCCTTTACTTTTACTTCACCAGCTATACGTTCTTGTTCAGTTTATGCAGGGAATGAACTGGATTGAATATACATAATTTTCAAAAGTTTTTACAAATACAAATTGCACAGTTTGACGTATATTTTTATTGAGCCCTCCCTGTCAATTACTTTGCTGTAATTTCAGCTGCAGGTCTTATTGGGGTTTGTCTTCCTGCTTTATATTCTCTGAAAATTACCTTAAGCCCAGATTGCATGGAGAATGTCTATAAACATTTTTTTTAAAGTCTGACAGCAAATTCTCATTTTGATTTACACCTGGATTTGATTGGACCACTCTGAGTCATGGTTGTGCTTTAATCTTAACCTAATCTTAAAAAATGTCCAGCCAAATCTTGCAGCCAATTATTTCTTTGTGGTTGCAGTATTGCACACATTTTCATATTTGCATTGCAATAAGAAGGGGGATTTAATATGGTGTGTTGCTCTGCTTGCAACAAGAGCTTTCCTGTGGCACCACTTAATAATTGTCTTGTCATTAGCCTCTCCCAACTGTGCTGTGGATCTCTGCAGCTCCTGAAAATTTACCACTGATCACTTGGCAGTTCCTCTGATTAAAGCCTTCCCTGCCTAACTTACTAGTTGACAGTCAGGCTTTACCGGCTCATACTCTGCTTGGGATATTACTCCATAACTTAACCCTAAAACTACCAACGGCCTACTGGGTGGAACCTGCACCAGCTCAGGGTCCAAATGAAACAGACGCCTCCACATTCTGTTTACCATCGCAGCCCATGAAATTGATTCTTTTTATCTGTATGTTTATGAGCATTTTCACAGTATGACACAGGTCGCTCCTCCACTTTTTTTCCTCTGAGCTCTCGCCATACACTGCCTGGCATGTCTGCATTGTGTGTGAGATCCTCATTTCATGCTTCATTTGTCATCTCACAAGGTACTTTAATAAACAAGACCCTTTGTTGCTGCTGCCGCCACCTTGACACCTCATTGTGTGTGTGTGTGTGTGTGTGTGTGTGTGTGTGTGTGTGTGTGTGTGTGTGTGTGTGTGTGTGTGTGTGTGTGTGTGTGTGTGTGTGTGTGTGTGTGTGTGGGAGGACTTGTCATCTTCTGTAGGAATTGGATGAGGAGTCGTTCCCGTCAGCGTCGAGCATTTGTGTCCTCTGCAGAAAAAATAAGAATTATGTCACACTCATTACCAACTTCAGCATCGCTCCTTTAGGGATTGTAACTCCTTCCATCAATAAACCGGTGATTTCGATTGTTCTCGGATCACTCCAGAATGGAGTTGGAACCAGTGTGGTTTTTATATGAATGTAATTACGGGAGGCAGCTGGAGCTCTATTTTTTTTCTCTCCTTGTTATCCTGCTGTCCACGTGTCCGTCTATCTGCCGGCCTTTCTCTGAAGGGAAAAAAAAATTGAAATTGCTCCAGGGCAGAGTTCATCTCCTGCCTGCCCATAATGCACCTGTTAAGGGAGAGAGCAAACACCTGAGGCTCTAACAAGGCGAAGTCCATCTTTACCATTCAGCCTTTCCTCAAGAAGCGTTTCTGCCGCTGCACTCTTTTTCTTGGCTTATTTCGAGAAATATTTCTCGCAAAACACATTCCATGGGGTTGTTGAAGAAAGATGAACAAAAGAGAAGCTAACATAAATGTGGCCATAATTACAGCCTTTATGGTTTTCACAGGGGTGTAGCTGTTTTTAAAAAAATGAAACTTGTTTTCTTTAATAAGCAGAAGCAAAAAAGAGAAGGACATCACAGCGGTTAGGGTTATTTTCTTTTTGTGCTCCCACTCTCTATTAAAAAGCACTTCCCTCAGAGCCTAACATTAAATTTGGACTTTATTTCCCCCACTCAGACAGCATGAAGGAGTATTATATGTTGTGTTATTAAAAGGGAGGGAGCTCAGACAGTGACTAATCTATTTCCTTTCACACGCTGCAGCCAGTAATCACTGTTCTATGGAGCGGCTCACTCATCCATTCATAATGTTATCAAGGCACATTATCTGTGCATTTGTGTCGGCACGCGCTAGTGTGTCAGTCGGAGGGTGTGATTTTTAGGAGCTTTGAAAGCAGGTGTTGAAATTGTTTTTTCTGCGTTTTGTCTCTAGTGGACATGAGCCACTATGAGCCTTTGTTTCAGAGACTCTTCCACAGTAGCTGGCCATTCATATGCAAGTTATATATATATTTACAAATATATATATATATATACATATATATATATATATATTTTTTTCTCTGTGCCTGGGACTTGCTCTCATATTGTCAGCCAGAGGTTAAGCATTAATGTGTGAACTTGGATCCTGCTGGCCAGCCCTAAAAGGCAGATGCAGCTTTCTGGGGAGACAAAGCCGAAACAACGGAACAGTGTCGTTTTTTTAAAAATTATTATTATTATTTACCTAATTTGGTTGAGTGCACTTCTGTGCTTTTAAAGGTATAAACTCTATGCATAGTTTCATCCAAAAGGATTCATATCAACCAAGACATTCTTTAGTTTCACCATTTTTTCAACTGTAATGGCAATATTTTCAGAATCATGTACTATAACTTTTATAGCCACTACAGTGCATCACATCTCTAATGGAAATAGTCTATTTTTTGTGCTACCAGTATAAGACAACTTGGCAAATAAATCAAATAAAAGCTGGAATAAAACAGTGTTTCCTACCAGTAAGGAAGAATATACATACAGTGCTGTAAAAAGTAATTGGTTCTTTTTACAGATTCTTACCCATTTTTTCCTGTTTTTTGTCACACTATCGATTCAGAATCGCAGAATAAGAGAAGTAACAAGAGAGAGACTGGGGGAAAATGGTATCCACGGGAGAGTTCCCAGGTGAAAACCGCTGCTCACTAAATGCCTAAAGATCCCTATTCTTTTGGGAATGCATTCTGTAGACTGCTGAGGCAAAGTAATGCATTTAGGATGATTTACATCTGGTATAAAATATACAGATTAAAAAGAAAACGTAATGGTCAAAATTGGTTCTATTCTCTTCCAAAAAAATTCTTAAGTGGAATCTCGGACCATGAGGTCATGAGCGTCAGCTCAAGTGCACTTGGGTTTTTACAGCAGGATGAGGATCAGAAGCAAGCAACAGGTTCACCACTGGACAGCCCGAAGGAAAAAAGAAAACATTTTGAAGTGGCCTAATCAACGTTAGACATAAAGATTTAAACCCAGGTAAGATATAGTGAATCATCATCACCTATTATAAGAGTTGTTGCCAAGGGTGGGACAAATGTTTTTTCCACATAGGATAAGTGAAGTAATTATATGTCACATAAGGCCAGGTTGGGTTAGATAACTATTTTTGCTTAATAAATGAAATTATCATGAGAAAAGTGCATATTGTATTGACTCAGGTTGTCTTTTTATGACATAAAAATTTGTTTGATATCCTGAAACATTTATATGTGACATAAAGCACAAACAGAAGAAATCAGTAAGGACGCAAATACCCTTTCATCCCTGTATCACATGCATGTTAATGATAGCAATAATACATTAAGCAAAGCATGCAGCCTTTCAACAAACACTGTGATATTTGCCATCAAGGTCAGGCTGCAATCCCTGTGGGAGTGTTAGGACCCCGGCCCGTACCTTCAGGTTGAACCCGGCCCTGTTTTTTGCTGACCTCGTTCTGCGTCCAGCCACACCTGTCATCACTCATCAGGTGGCTTGGCACACAGCCCCACAGGACATATCCTCGTTCAGGTTTTGACCTTTCTCTCACCAAATTATAGACATGATGTAGAGCGGTCAGGAAACCTCTCCATTTGAATTTCCCCTGATTTTGTAACGCGGCTACATCTAGTATGCAGGAGCCGCTCTTGGACAGACGTGCTGGAAGTTGCTGAGCAACTCTATGAGATGCATATAAAAGAACAATCTGCTGTCATCCAAAGAAAACTAACACAAAAGCATTGAGGTTATCGTGTAGCAATAGTTTTGCCACAACTCGCAATTCCTAAAATTATTTCAATTCTCTTAAATTTTGGGGAGCAGAAGCCATATTTGGAACAGAAGGGTCAAGGCAGCAGATAAAGTGAAGAAATATTTTTGTGGCTGATGAGTCATGGGGTGCTATTTCTTCCACAGCACCTCCCTATGTTCTCCAGAAAAGCAGCCAGAGCGCCTTGCCTCATTCCCTTCTCCCCGGGGAGTCCTCTCTGTCTGACTGCAGGGGAAATTGACCTGTGAGTAAAGTGAGCTTTTTTTTTTTTTGAATGGTTATTTATTGAACTGGTGGAGGGGAGACTTGATGATCGCTGACAGTTTCACACACACATACATACGCACCCACACGCCCACACACACACACACACACACACACACACACCCACACACACACACACACACACACACCCCTACGCATGCACACCCCCACAAACAAGTCTAAACATTTTTCTCGCACTCTGAGGAAACTTTAGGGGAAAGTTCGGAGGTAACTTTTAAGCAAACAAATCAAACAGGGATTTTTGCCCTTTCGCCCTGCAGTCAAGAGGGGTTTTCTTTCTTTCGCTGCATCCCTGCCTTTTTTCCCCTCTAACCTCACTTTCATCTTTTAGAGCTCTCTGCAGGTAAAATATGATTCTGTGTTTCCTCTACAGTTTTTCAGTCGGCGTAGTTCACTAAATTGAATTTTTCAACAGAAAGGAATGTGAAACGTCTAAGAAAACTATACAAGCCCCAGATATATCCTGCATATAAAGTTAATCGTTTTTATGATTCTCTCCAAAAGCAGCTCCACCCATAGGTGGCAGGAGAGATTGCCTGTCTTTGAATCAGGCAAAATGTGTTCCTCCCTCACATTCTCAAGTGAGACCTGCAGAATCCAGAACTTTCTTTAACAGAACTGGTCCAACAACATGAAGTAGGATGTAAGATCTGTAATAGCGAAAAAAAACATGCCGTATCTAAAGAAATTTAACAGAACAACAAACGCACTGTGGGATCAGTGTTTATGATTCAACAATCCTTTCAGATTGATAGTACACACTGTACCAACATTAACTACATGAATGAAGGTCATTGTGACCTCATGTTTACAGTATTTCTCTGCATGTGAAGGGCCCTTGGAGGAGCTGATGAGAGATGGCAACAAACACAACTTTATGTCTCACCAAGATTTAGCATCACTTTACCAGCAACTTTCTTTTGACCTTATGTCCATCTAGAAATTGATCGCTACTCTTTGCTAAGTTTTGTGTTTCCTGCTTAGAGATGTCTGTCTTCTTAGCTGCTAAAAGATCAGGGATGTACATCTGCTGCAGTTCCTGTCTGAGGCGTGTTTTTCCTTCCACCCACCAGACATCTTCAGACTGTCTAAGTCATCTGACTCATACACCCACCTCACCTTTATCCGGTTCCACTAATCCCTGCTGCATGTATACCTGCCATCTTGCCCCTGTTCTTTCCTTGACTGTCACACACACATTTTTTTTCTCTCTGCTGATGGTAATTTTTTGTTTTTCCAGTTCCTGCTTTACTGGGAGCTCAAAATAATTTAAATACACAATATAAACAACTACTGTCTGCCTGGACATGCCTGTCTGCCCTGGCCGTCCTTCTTGGTCTCATCGTGAAGATTTTTGGTAGTCAGACTTGACAAAGCCTTTGTGCTCTTTTTGACTACAAGCAGCTGGGTGTCTAGGTTTTAATAAACATTAAAAACACTTACCTTTCAACCACAACCAAAAACAATGTATTGCAATAGAATTCTATGTAATAAACCAACACAAAATCAAAAGTGTGAGGTGAAAAGAGAAGGATGTGAGACTTATTTCAATTAAATACCTAAAACCTTTGGCTATATAGTCACACTCCTTTATTCTGGTACTTGTAAATAAAAGCCAGTGCTATTAAATGAGTAAAAATGTGATCTTTGTATAAATACAGTTGTTGTCAGAGGTGTTGGGAAACATAAGAGAAAAAACAGCTTCATGATGTCCAAGAAGCACATCATAGCAGTCAGAGAAGTTGCACAAGGTTCGGTTATAAAACAAGACTACAGTACAAGTGAAAACCTACTAACACATTGTAGTCCTTCTAAACAGGCAGAAAAGGAGAACAATAATCAGAGAAGCATACATGGTGACTCTGGAGGAGCAGCAGAGATCCACAGCTCAGGTGTAACAATCTGTAAACAGGGCAATTATTAGTCAAAGTTTATTTACAGTATATAGCATATTTACAACGTCCTCAGCTGACCAAACCACAACGTCACAGGTAGATAAATGATAAAGTAGAAATAAAATTAAGTTTAGTAAAAATAATAAGACAAATATAAAATTGGCAGAGATACCAAAAGCTAATAGTATGAATAAAAACCAAACAATATTGAGCTTTAGATGCAGCAATTTTCTTTCATCCTTTACCTTAACTCTTTAACTGGTGTTGAAGGCCAGATTTGGATGTAGTCATCCAAATCTTTCCTTTATGGAAGACAAAGAAAGCTATTATTAAAAAACTCGCAGTTTGCCAGAAGCAATGTCGGGCCAAATCAGAATCATGAATGCTCTTACCTAATATTATTGAACAAGTGGGCCGGTTGTGCTAGAATGTATTGCTAAAACCTGTTCACAAACTTAAAATATCAATAACTTCTTTACATAATATTATTGAACATCTTTTCCGTCCCTTCAGGATTTTGTGACACTTTTTGTGATTTTTTTTGGTAGTAAAAATCTAAGTGTTTGTGGTACTAATTTGGAAATATTTGTGATATTTCCGCTTATTTATGACGGTAAATGCAAATTTTTATTACTGGCCGTATAGAACGTGGACTACAATCTGACATTAGTTAAGGTTGAGGCAGTTGTTTAGTTCAAGTTTTTGACAATTTTTGAGAAAAATCTGCAATGAACTTCCAGTTATGTATTAGTGCAAAAAAAGTGTGGAGATTTGTTGATTTTGTGTGAATTTCCACTATAATTATCAAGGTACTTGAGGGACTGATTGATTTAATTTGGCAGTAAACAGATAATTGATTTGACTGATAACATAATAAACACTTTGTGTTTAATCTAGAATCTGGAGGGCCACATAAAAAGTTATGGCGGGCTGGATTTGGCCCACGGGCCTCGAGTTTGACACGTGTTTACATTGAAAAGCCAGTGTGTGGGAAAATGGTGGTGGCAGCGTTGTGCTGTGGGAACACCCTTCTTTATGAGGGAAAAGATTTGGTCACAGTTGATGAGAAAATGGAAGAAGTCCAATACAAAGCACAAAAAAAGAAGAAGAAAAAGATATTTTGTCAAGAGGAAAGGCCAAAAACCAGAAGGATTCCCCATAGACATCCCAATGTGATGGCAATATTGGTGGCTCTACAAAGGACTTATATTGGGGCTGAAAACAATTCAGAAATTGTATATATAAAAGTACCTAAAAAAAAACTTTTATCATTTCACTTTGACTTCAAAGCTCTCCTGTGTTGCTCTGTTGCAGATGTTCCTTGTGGATGTTTAGAGTTAAAACATGGCAAATTATAAATACGTCCAAGCGCAAGGTAGCGTAAACTCTAATATCGCTAATCATCACATTTCAACTGGAGGCTTCAGCCTGCCTGAGTTCAAATAACAAAGAAAGACTGAGATCCCTGAAGAGCACATAATGATACCATTCTCTGAGAAACCCAGAAACGCGCCCCGCCCAGGCCAACAGCCCAGCTGATTTGATGCTTAGCGACATGACCTTCACGTCCTGCCCAGCGCCACAGAAAGGCCCTCGGGTCTTCTCTCTCTGTCTTGCACCTCGCCTCCCCCCTCCACCATCCTGCCTGTTTTGGGGTGTGGGTGTGGAGGGGGCTCCTTGCTCTGGTCTGGTACCTACTGTCACTTGCTATTCACCGACAGCGTATAGTCACAGCAGCCCACACACAGGCGCAGCCAAGCGTGATTAAGACGCCAACAAAGTCATATCTGCACACACGAGCACACACACAGGTTCAGAGAGAATATCTAAGGCAGAGGGGCTCGAAGGGGGCTAGAGAGGAATGTGTGGCGTGTGTTTGCACTGTAATGCAGCGTGTGGTTCAAAGACTTTTGCTGTTAGCACATGATGTGTTGTGATTTTTGTTGTTGTTGTGATTTATACATTTAATCTAAATGGGGGGCTTATGCAAATAAAAAAAGCAAAACATGCAGGACAGTCACACCATGATTCCAAGAAGGGTGTTGCGTTTTCTGTGTCCCTGTGTGTGTCCTCTAATAGGCGGAGTTGTAATTAAGCCCCGGGCTGTCCTGTCCTGACATGAACTGGACGCTTACCATCCCAGAGACACGCTCACTCTGACAGCTTACATTATAATTCATGAGGCGAATGCAGCCCTCCAGATTTTCACTGCCTTCATCTCCCAGTCGCAGCTACAAAGACAACCTTCAAGCCTTCCTGTTTCGCTGCTGCAGATTGTTTTTCTCTGCAAGCAGGAAGCCTAATCAGCTGATGAGCTTCGGTGGTTATTTGAGAAGTTCCAGTTGGATTTTCAGAGGGGTGTGAAACTTTTCGATCAAGTAAATTGGGAGCCATTTTATGCAGCGTTTCTCCTCTTCATGAAACAATAAAGCTCTTTTTTACTCAAACGCTTGCGAAGCTTGTCTGTAGGAATAGCAAAACGTCTCAGCTAGAACTGTTAGTTTGCAGAACGGACAAATTGCTTTATCATAGTAAGAGGTTAATCCATAGTACTGAGCATTTAGAGGTTTTCACAAATCATGGAACACAAAATGTGAAAAAAAATGTTATTGTTCACACCGCTGAAAATAAGCTGAAAGTTAGTTTGATTTTATATACAGTACAGACCAAAAGTTTGGACACACCTTCTAATTCAATGGGTTTTCTTTATTTTCATGACTATTTATAAGGCAAGAAATCCCACTTATTAACCTGACAGGACACACCTATGAAGTGAAAACCATTTCAGGTGACGACCTCTTGAAGCTCATCAAGAAAATGCAGAGTGTGTGCAAAGCAGTAATCACAGTAAAAGGTTGCTACTTTGAAGAAACTAGAATATAAGGGGTATTTTCAGTTGTTTTACACTTTTTTGTTTAGTGCATATTTCCACATGTGTTATTCATAGTTTTGATGCCTTCAGTGTGAATCTACAATGTCAATAGTCATGAAAATAAAGGAAACTCATTGAATTAAAAGGTGTATCCAAACTTTTGGTCTGTACTGTACATCTGGGTTTGCACAGGAACCAGGAATCAGATATTTTCCCGCTTTTGTGGCATGCCTGATCTATTCATGACAACAAGGAGTGTGTATTGACACTGCAGTCATGAGAACACTGGAGTTCGCCAAATGGGTATAAAAATAATCAGAAATTCTGTCAGTATGAATGGAGTGTCTGAAGCTGAATCCAGCGCTGACATGTGAGGTTTCAGCAATACTGCAACACAAACATTATGCCACAAGTGACATGAAAAACCAACAGCAAAAAGCAGCCTTACAACTTTTTAGTTTTAGTCCTCTGCTTCTGTTTTCCCCCTGAGTTTTCTTTACTGTGACTCTGAGAAAAACTGAAAATATTTATTTCACAGAGACGTATCTGAGGGTGTTGGGCCCTCAGAGAGTGTATGTTCTGTTCTGGAGGTGATGCATATGTTTGTTTTGAAAGAACAGATCCATGAAATAATTGTTAAATCTACACTGTTAAAACAAACTAGTGAAAATTAAAACAAATACGTACATTTTATGATTTGATCAGTACACCAGAACAGAATGCAGGTCTAACAGTTAAACGACAGATAGTTGATACAATTCAACCACTTTTTAACATATGCTAACGTAGTTAACTGCTAACAAAATAGTTATTAAAGATATTTTACATGACACTGTTAGCTTAAAAATTGCAGCAGAGATGTGCTATTCGTTAGCATCAACAGTTGAGAAGCACAGCCTGCTAGCATGCTGAGCTTTAGCATTACTACTGTTGCTAAACTAGTTAACTAAAAAAATATTAATTGAAAATGATAAATCTTAAATCTCTTTTAACAGGATGGCACTTAAATCTTTTCCCTGTCAGCCTTCAGTAAGATGTGCCATTTATACGCAAGATCTAACAAAAGCGTTGAGAAATTCAGCTTGCTAGCAAGTTTGAGCTTGACCTTTAACTGTCACTAAATAAGCTAAAGTCAGATGAAAACTGCAAACTTTACACAATAAATAGTCAGAATAATGGACAGAATAATCAATTACTAAAATAATTATCAGCTGCAATCCTAATATATGTATATCAATGGGTCTTTTGTTTTGTAATTGATGATCCAACTGCAGCATTCAACTCAGAGCATTTCAGTTCACATAGCTGGACTGGACGTCCATCTGCACCTGATATTGACAAGTACTCAGGTGTTTGGATGTGTCACCTGTGTAATGATAACGCCAGGCTGTACTCATTTGCATTTAAAGATCTGTCCACTGTATAAACCTCCTTCATTCCTTCTAAATTATGACGAAGATCTTACTATGCAAATGACAAAAACAGACATGAGAGCCTTTTTAACAAGCACTGCATGTACCAGATCAGGGGAGGTAATGCTGCCACACAAGAAATGCCAACACAGAAACAGTCAGGGGCACCCTTGTCCATCCCTCCTTGAACACTAACAATATTGCCTTTACGGCTACAGTTGTTTTTGGTTGAGCTTTTTTTTTTTAAATCCAGAAACTGTGCCATGTGTTATCAAAAATCATTCTAAGCTACACACTTTATTTAAATGACTTTTATAGTCAAGTTAGTGAACCAAATCAGGTGTGTTTAGTATGGTTAAAACCACGTAACAGTTTTTCCTTCAAATCCCTGCCATCTCTTTAGCCCCCCAATTCTGGGTCATGGAGTCAGGGGGAAATAGAAAAGTCTGTATGTTTTATCCCTCTAATGATGTCTACAGCTTGTCATCAAGAGTGAGATAACAGTTTGGATGATTTCATTCAATTTTCTTTTGCTTTCAATAGCACAAGATGATAAATTAATTACACATAATGCTTGGCAGCCTAGCCATGCAGGTAAACATATGTGCGGTAATTCTTTGATGCAAGTTGCACAGGCCCTACAGAAACTGTCACTCCTAAAGTTATGTGTTTAATTTATCATCGGTGTACAGAATTGCTTTATTAATGTTAGGTATTGGTTTTGGTGTGTTTTATTGCACTGACTATGATTAGTAGTTTTCAGTACTGGTGATGCTTGGATGTTGGGGGATTAAATTACACCAACGTTTCTCCAACAGTGTCTCACCTACTGCTAGTGTTTTTAAGATGGATGACCACGAAAAGCTACCGCAGAGTAACTCTGCTAAAAATACCAACTCAGGTTGTGATTTATGTAAGTGTACATTATTTAGACCACACATTTTCCCCTATAGTTAATTATTTATCAGTAAATATAATCCCTACTTCTGTTACATAACTTGAACAGTACAAGGTGCAGTGCAGTGCAATATAGTATCAAGCGTGTGAGTGCTTTATTTGTACCCTAAGAAAAGAGGTAAAGATAAAACGGCAGCTTGTGCTTAGGGACAGGTGCACTCAGCTAGAAGGCTCCCCTCTCCCCTCCCCTCCTTCTTCATATCTACGTCTGCATCTCTCGTCCCCTGCCATTTCTCCTTTCCCCTCTCTCACTCTGCAATGTTCAGGTAGGATGTTGATGCATCAGCTCTGGCGGGCATCTTATTAGCTGAGTGCTAACAGGCAGTCTGTGCCCCTGAGAGACCGAAGGCTGCTGAGTCATCCTGTACCTGCTGAACAGTACGAGCATTCAGCCCCTTTTCCTTTACCATTATTAAAAATAGATCTTCCCTTTGTATATAACTGATTTGGTGTTATTTAGCTTTACGCATATTTTCTAAACCTGCGTCTGTCCACAGCAATTGAAGTAGCAACAGGGGGAATTCACTCTTTAAGAAATTTTAAAGGCTTTGGAAATCCTGGCCGTCCGTGTTTGTCTTCTCAGAGCTGATAATGCCACTACATGTATTGCATTGTCTCGTTCAATCAGCTGCTTACCAGAAAAGAGCAGTGGATGAAATTGCTTGTTTTCTATCATTCATCTAACCAATCACAGCAGACAGGTCTTTGTTGGCAGAGTCATGGAGACAGTTGCTGATAGGGGAGGACTACCAACTACACATTCACAAGAAATACATCAGCAATGTGAACTATAAGCATTAAAACCTGTCTATGTAGACCTGGACATAAAATACTTTTAGATACTACATTTAAAGGGACATTTCACTTTAATCAACATGAGCACTTCAGTCCATCATCTAATGGGACCATCCAGCCAAGCAGTAACAAATTCAACCAGACTTCCATTTGCAGTTCTTAGCAAGTGGAACGAGATTAAAACTTTAAATCACAGGATTTCTAAAAATACAAGATGATGAATAAAATATTTACACATGAGAAAATTATAACAGTTATACACTAATGAAATGGATTCTTTAATACTGTTTTTGCAAGGTAAAAAATCATGGTTGGTTAGAACTCTGCAGAGATGGGATTTCATTTTATAAATTTTAATGCTTGCTTATATTGTCATAAACTCATTGATTGGAGTTCAGTCATCCTTCTTTGATGTTGTATGTAATTATGGCAGATTTATGACATTCACGCACATCTAGGAAGCCTCAGTACTTATATTGTTCCTTATGTATCAATTGTTTTTTCACAATTTGAATTTTGTTTCAACAGTAGATTGTTTATCCACTTACCATATAAATCTGTGTTGCATTCTTTTCTTATTATCTTACATCTGTCACTACATCTTGATCTGTATATCCCATTGATGTTGAAATAAGGATATTTTATCAACATTGGAGTTCAAGAGTGAGTTACGTAAGTGTGTTTTGACAAATGTAGTCAACGGTTTTTGGGCTGAATAGTAATTTTTATTTCCATGTAATTGTGCAATAAAGAATGAATCTGATATGTTACTTGAGGTGGACAAATTTCAAGAAAATAATTCTCGAGAAAACTAAAAAGAAAAGGACCGAACCTAGCACCTGGAGGTTACACCTACATTTCTGTCATCCTTTTTAGAAAATGCGCCAACTGTGCAAACGCAATAAGTTTTATTTTTCAGATATGATCCTGGGCATTTCATTACGTCAGCACAGAAAAACAAATTCTGATAACTTGACAATGAGGACATCACAGACTACGGTATCAGAGGCCAACTTCAAGTTAAGAAAAGATTGTCTTACTACCGCATATCAAATTTTGCCTTGACATTTTTTGAGGAAAAGATTATCTTCCTTCCTTGAGAGATATTTCCTAATTCATTGGTTTGTCCAAACATTTTGACAATAGTAGAAGAATATAAGGAATAACTAGCTTATTATATTATGTGATAAATAGATATACTTTCATTTCAAAATTGTATGTACCAACAAATCATTAAATTTAATGTATTAAAGTACTATTTATTGTGTTTTGTTGATGTGCTGCATGCTCATGTGCTTATGTTAAGAATAGTTATGGGAACATGGAGTATATTTTGGTGATATTTTATGGGCAAATTTTGCATGTTTTTGTCTCTTTCTCTGTTTTCCTTGCCTTCCACATTTTAAGGAACTCTGGCAGCTGCCTGACATATTGAGACACCTGCACATAGCCAACACAAAATTTACTGGTTTGCTGGATTCCTTTGGGAGTGTTGTAGAGTAGGCGTGTGGGATTTATTGTGTGTCTGAATGAGGGAGAGTGGGAGAGCCAGAGACAGGAAAGTTTTTTTTTTTGCTCATTAGTTGTGCAGATTGTTGGAGCAGTAGAATGAGACCAGAACTGTTGACAATTTCTGTCTTCCCATAATCAGGTCTCTTCTTTTGTCTTGTATCAACCAATTACAATGATAATACATTTCAAACATCCCATAAAGTAGTAATCATGTGAAAGTTTTTTTTAGACATTTTGCCCGACTTTCCTGCACTAATAGAAATTTTTAGAACAATGTTGGCATCAATTTTTAAAGCTGACATGGCGCTAGTTTTCATTAGTCTGGTGTATCTGCATCTTTAGAGGCTTTTATGTGGATCACAACAAGAAGAAAACAAAATCATTTTGTCATGTAAATAAAGTATTTGTACTGTTTATAATATGCTCACTTAATACATACCATGCGTTAGGATTAAGTTGTGTAAAATCTACATTTTACTTCCAGATAAAATAATATTTAAGGGTTCACTTCTCGATTTTTCACACAGACAGCATTAAATGGAATACAAATTTTTTGATTGTATTAGACTCATGTCAATGTCATTCAACCAATGACTTTTGCGAACTTTGCATGAGACGTTTTTGACTTTCACTTCACAACACTTCATCAAATGGTTCCTGTGTATGAAAATGTACTTCTTACCTGCCAGAGCCTTTTTCTAGGGTAAATCTCTCTTTCTGAGGATCTAATTTTATCCTGATAAAGGAGGAGGAAATACAACGAAGTAATAAAGGCCACAGAAAACCATATTGGTTCTTGGAAAAAGGTTCCTGTGGTGGGAATGTTAAATTGCATTCTATTTTATTTTATTTAAATATATATTTATTATTCACCAGCATGTGTGTATACAATAGACATTATAAAGTGACAAAAAGCAAAAAAGTGTATTGAGCTACAAAATAATTAACTAGATAATAGACCAAATAAGGGAGTATACATTAAAAAGGATACATTCAAAAGAAAAACAAAACGCGGAACATAGTCAATTGGTGTCACAACAAAAATGAAATTGATTAACAAGTGAATTAGGATATGCTCATTTCCTCTAATCTTAGCAGTTATTTTCTAATTTGAATAATTTTTCAGTTTTCTAATTAATTACTCTTGCATCACAGATGTTTTGGGGAAAAGTGGAATGTGGTGGAAATGTAGAGGAGTAAAAACAAGTTGTTATAAGTAAATGAAAACACCAAGTATAAAATTAGGCACCCCAAAGTTATTTTTCTCTGTTCTTAATTTATCATTGCAATAAGTGTTTTGGCGTTACTTCAGTTATTTAGTACGATTCCACACACAGTCGCTAGGTGGCGTCTGTCGCATTGGTGGCATGGAGAAGGTTGAACACAGAAGAAGCATAAACCTTCGTGTTAAATGCTAATGGAAGCTTAACGTGTGTGTCTCATCTTTTCTGTATCACAGGACAGTAAAAATGTATTTTGATGCATATATATTGTTTAGCTTTATGAGTTGAGGATCTTGCTGAATTGCGAGTCAACTAGTGAGTCACGTTATGCGGTTTCTGAAAACGGGCTATATTTCAGGATACTAGTTAATGCTAATGCTAGCGGACTTTGTGCATGTGTGTTGAGCTAGTTGAGAAACAGCTGAAGGACTGATGAATTTACTTCGAAATGGTTATATTTAGTATTTTTCCGAAACAGTTCTCCAACAAAGGACATTGTTTTGTATTTCAAAATTGAATTTTTTTTTTAAGGACTACTGTAAAAAAACACAACAAAGAAACTATGTAATGACATTCCATGAGAAAGTAATGACTGTCAATGTGTGAAGCTTAATATAGGAGCATTACACCTTTTTTAATTTTGTAGTTAAAGAGTAAAGGTTTTTGTGTTGAGATAAGATGCTGTTATTCTGGTAAAAATATTTTTGTGATGTACTGAATCTAAGGATTATTGCACTTACTCAGTGATAGCTGAAGTATTTGACAATTATTTGAAATGAAGTATTCAGTATAAAGTATCTTATATGGAGTATGTTCACTATACAGAAGAAGAACAAACCTTCCTGTTAAATGCTAATTTAAGCTGTGTGTCTCATCTTTTCTGTGTCACAGCGTCACACGTTGAGAGGACAAACAATCACATTATCCTCAGCCCATCCAAGGTTGCCGGGTAATAGAAACACACCTGTATTGGTGGAAACTAGATGAAAGAGGCCCGTCCATCTGAAGGTAAAACTGCTTTAATACAGTCAGGCAGTAAACGGCATTTTTGTTAAACAGATATCTGTGTGCTCTATTTGAGCAGATTACCTAATTAATTGACCAAAGTCGGCTTGTAATACTTATGTTATTGTATAAAGAGCACCGCAAAAAGGTCTAATATTCAAATTATTTCTCAACTATTATTTTCTTTTAGTTTTTGTAATATATTTTCAAGTCTATTTATCCATCTACCTCGTCCATACACGTATAATTAGCTTCTTCACAGTGACTGTTCACAATATTAATGTCAGGAATTAAAGGTGAGAGAGAAGTACATCTCTTTGTGTGAAACATGGTTATAAAGCAAAGAATAACTGCACTGAGAGAAAGAAATGATGAATTGAAAGCAACAGTAAACAACAGAGTGATCGATGATGGACTGACATGACTCAGCTCTCCAGTGCCGGCCACCACTTCCATGACTGCAGAGCATGACGAAGACAAACGACTCGGCAATGAAGGAAAATGAGGATTTTATCACCCATTTCCCTTTCACACTATTGCTGGCCCGCACTGCCCAGATTGTGTCGGCGTGTGTGTGTGTGTGTCTAGACTGGGAAGTTAACCAAATGTGAGCTTTCCTGACAGGCTGGCTTATGCTCATGCGTTGACCCAAGGGTGCAGTTTAGAGAAATCACTCACACAGTTAGAGATTTGTGGAGAAATGCCCAAGGTCTTGAAGATCTATACATTACCTGGAATACGTATGTGTGCGCATTTTTCTCTGCGTGTGCGTGTGTGCAATAGAGTGCTTTTACAAGGACATTTATCTCATCCTCAGATATAATTACACTGCCTCAGGAAGAGGGGACATATCCACCTCTCCCTCCTTCTAAATCCCTCTCCTCTACTAACCTTCTTTCTCCATTACCTGTGCTTTCTTATCCAAGCTAAGGAAGCCAATCAAAGTCTTCTATGGTTGGAAGTCATCATGGGATTAATTTATTCCCTCAATCCCGTGGATAGGACTCCTGTTCACCTTATGAGAAATCATTATTTTTGCTTCTTCTCATATCTTCCAAAAATATTAATCTAGAATAGTTATTTTATTCTTATTTCTTATCTTCAAAGTGTAAACTTATAGGTATAGGCTGTACAGGGGGGTTTTGTAATGACAACAAAGTTGTTCCCACATACCTGACAGGAAACCACAGCCTACAGGGAATATGTGTAATATCATAACTTCCTGTTTGTCAATCCCTCTGCCCCTGTGGGTCAGCAATAATGACACCTGCCAACATGCCAGCAACTCTCCCTTACTCTCAGGGCAAGATTAGCAGCTGAAAGTAAAACATTTGGTTCTGGAGGGGAAAAAAACAGATTAAACAGACTTTTGGAGGGTTTGTAACACTTTTCACCTCAATTTAATTCTGGTTCATAAGCTAACAAATATTCCTTTGAACTGTTTCACATTTTGTGATTTCCTTTCCCAAACGTCAATGTATTTTATTGAAAGCTTAGGTAATAGAGCAACAAAAAACACTCAAATATTTCCCACACAGAGAGCAGAACATTCAGTCTGTTGCAGTAGTATAGTTTTAGGCTTAATGTTTATTTTGCGATTATTAATAAATGATTGCTGTGGTAAAAGGAGAAAACTATAAATATATCGCTGCACTTGATTTTACTGTATGGCTAGTTGGCTGTTACTGTCTCTTTCTCTGCAGTTGTGGAGTCACAATGTCTGGGATCATGAGCGCCCCCTGCCATGAGGCAAGAGAACTGCCTGCCTCAACTCGAATCTGTTCTCTGCGGTTTCTGATCGCTCCTCAGCACATGAAACACGTTACACACACAGTTGGTGACAAAAAACACTGTACATTATATTATATAAGCTAAATTATGGAAAATCAGTTCATACATTAAATGTTTTTTAGCCATTTTATTGGCTACAGACAGGAGGAACATGCTCCCATTGAATGGCAGCCAGTGCAGTTAGTGAGAGGTTGCGCAATTGAAGGTGAGGCTCTTTTTTTTTAAAGGTTTTGTTGGCTCCAGTGGCCTTTACTTGAAAGTAGTTCAAAAGGAAACAGGGTAATGAGAGGGCATGCAGCAAATGTCGCCAGGCCGGGAATCAAACCTGCGACCACCACCACAAGGACTAAGGCCTCAATATGTGGTCATGCTTTGCCAATGCACCACCACATCACCCACAGAAGGTGAGGCTCTGCCTCACCTGCCTCCCCTGACCGCACGTCAATGCCACAAACCAAGTAGGGCACAGCAAACGTGTGGAAGAAGTTGCTATGCTAGTAAGACCAAAATCTTGCTTTCTATACTCTAGACTCCATGACTCCAACTAACACTGCACATCACCCTGAACACATCATTCCCGCTATTAAACATAGTGGTGGCTGCACAATGCTTTGGGGAATTTGTTCTTCAACAGAGACAGGGAGCCTGGTCAGATTTTATAGAGAGATTGAAAAAGCTTATACAGGGCAAATCTAGAGGAAAACATTCAAGTGGGAAACGAGCAAGAAAACAGAACAACAACCCTTAACAATAGAGCGACAGCTGCAATGGAATGGTTTAGATCAGTGTTTCCCAATTCCGGTCCTCAGGCCTCCCTGCCCTGCATGTTTTAGGTGTTTCCCTTCTGCTACACACCTGGATTGAATATATGGGTGATCAACAGGTTTCTGCAGCACTTGATGGTCATGCAATCATTTGAATCAGCTGCTCTGGAATAGAGGCACATCTAAAACATGCAGAGCAGGGAGGCCTGAGGACCGGAATTGGGAAACGCCGGTTTAGATCACAAGTGTCTAACTCCAGTCCTCAAGGGCCGGTGTCCTGCAACTTTTAGATGTGCCTCTGCTGCACCACACCTGAATAAAATAATTAGGTCATTAGCAAGGCTCTGGAGAACTGATCTACCCAAGAAGGAGGTAAGTAAGCCATTTCATTCGTATGTTTTGTATCTGGCACATCTAAAAACCGCAGGACAGTGGCCCTTGAGGACTGGAGTTTGACACCCCTGGTTTAAATCAAAACATTTTAATGTGTCATTTAAAGTCCAGACCTAAAGCCAATTGAGATTCTGTAGAAACACTTGAAAATTGTTGTCCACAGCTGCCGTCCATTCACTCTGACTGAGCTTGAGCTATTCTTAAAAGTAAAAGGTTCAAAAACGTATTTGCCTGCATGTACAAAGGAAGAGATAGAAGCCAAAATAGGCTTCTATCTCTTCCTTCTACAAGGAGAAGGTCCCTACTAGGTCCCTACTCAAGGGAAGGTCAGTAGAAAATATGTTATTTTCCAGCTGCTTTCCAATATCTAATGTTGTTCTGTCACATAAAATCCTAATAAAATACCTTCAGATTTGTGATCGTAATTTGACAAAATGTGAGAAAAAAAGAGTACTTGCTACACACGGTAGAGTAGTTTCACCTGACTAAAAGAGAGAGAAAAGACAGCAAGCGGTGAATTTGTTGTGCTGCATAATGTCCCTCTTAATGAAAATAGATGTCTGATTTTTCAGGCCACAAGGCAACATTTTATGAGCATGTGATGTGCAGTGGCCTACAGTAAAGCTTTCTCTGTTCTCTACTGTCTTTACAACTGTGCAGCTGTCTTTAGCCTTGCTCGAGGGCATAATAACCCTTGAGTGGATGGCACACACTTATATGCATTCACGCAAGCACACAGTGCGTTATCTTCATCCTGACACGTTTTTATTTTTTCTAAAGTGGGCCATGTGGCAGCCTTTTGCTATAAAGAAGCTACACATGTTTGGGTGAAGGCCACATATTTATCTAGGGTAATGTGATCTCCGTGATGTGCCCTTGTGCTCTGTGATGACCCTTCGGGGTGGGCCACATGGTCTCAGGTCGGCCACTCCCCTGGGCCTGGTTTTTACTCACATCAGTGCTGATTTTTGTCCCTGTGTCATCTATCAGAGGTAACAAGCTGATCGGAAGTGACAGCTCGCTATTTAAAAGCTATTAATCTTTCTTTTGTTGTTTAACGGGTCCTTGTGTCTTTATGTTGCTGCCTGCTACATGTCAGATTTATAGCAAAATAACTGAAATGATGGTGACAAGCAGTTGAAGTCACCAAATGCTAATTGTCTGAAATAAATATATATATACACACACACATACATATATAAACCCACAGGTTGTTATATATATAAACCCACAGTTAAACCTTAGCAATTGAATTTTATAAAAAATTTCTTTATCCAAATATCTTGCCTGTGACCCAGAATCTAAAACCTGATGCTGTGCTGGAAAAACTGAGCTGCAAGAGCTGAGGTTACTGTAGCACTCCCGAGTGAAACTGATTACATCAGCTTTAATTAGCACAATTAGAATTTTAAAGATCTGATGAGATTAAAAATGTGTTCCAACTCAGTAGGAATAAACAAAAAAACCGACTTTCATCTGCACAGTACACCTCCTGACACTAAATACTGACAGCTTGCAGCACAAAGCTTCCTCTGGGTCGTGTGAAGCTTGTTTATCATAATCTATTATTAACTTTCTCTCTGTCTGTTTTAGTTTTTTTCTGCTTCAGTTTACATTTAACAATTGGAGATCTCATTTTGCATTTTCTTATCATTCTGTCCGCCAACCGATGCATGACACGTTATGAGATTTTCATTTAAGAGAAATCAGAGTAAAAGAGTTTGCCATTCTGTTGCTCTCAGCTGAACATGTGAAAATAATTCTTAGACACTCAACAGGGAGATGTACTGTATGTCTACTTTAACTAAAATCAAGAAGATTCATTCATAAGATATCAGAAGACATGTAATATCAATGCAGCACTTACAGTATGTAATAGTGTAGAAACAAGAACCCAGTATCTATTCCACCTTCCTTGTCTTTGGAAGAGTGTTGTCACCTTTACTAGCTTGCTGACCGGCAGTGTGTAGCATGGTAATACGTTTCATGGATCTCGTTAAGAAAATATTGAATCATAAGAACGATGTGAGGGAAAAATGACCAATTTTGAAACCATGATTTTTGGTTTGCATTACACCTTGCTTTACTGAGTTTTCTCATCCCTCCCTTCATTTTCTTTCTGTCCTCCAAAGTGACTAATTCTAAATAAGTATTAGGACTCTTCCCACCTCAAATATCTCTAAAGTGAGTGAAAGAGGAGAGAACCCCAGTCAGATCGGCCACGAGGGGGTAGAACGATTGCCAATCTGCGCCGGCTGTGAGTTTAAATATTCTGCTTTGGTTTAGCCTCAGTGACAGCACTGTGAGGCAAGAGGTTGCCCACCACTTCAAAGACAATTTCCACTGGCTTTGAACGAGAGAATAGGAAGGTTGTCAGCTCAACTCCCTGTGGGAAAAGAGAGTATGGAGTGCACTCTCTCCTAACAGAGATATATGAGGTTTGTTCCATTTCTCCACTCTGGCGTAATGTCAGCTGTTTATCCACACAGAGCCACCAGATACCACATCTCTCTATCTTTCGATGTCGTCCATTTTTCCTTCTCGTTTCTTCTTCCTACCCCATTCTCCTTCTCGGATGCTCTCTGCTGTCCTCTGCCCACCATTGTGGTGGGTTCAGTTCCTGACAAGGCCCTACATCCAGCTAGATGCTAAATGAATAATACATGCATGTTCTAGTTCTAGCAAGACAGAGGCAGAGAGAAAAGAGACCAGGAGGGAGAGACAAAGGACACGCACAGAGGATGTTTGTTTTTGTGTGTGCCAGGGACAGCTTGGCGTTGAAGTCCCAGCATGGAAAGGCCAACGCTGTCAGAGAACTTTAGAGCCAGTCTATACACAGCCTGCACGAGTAGACATCTGCAGCGGACACTCAAATGCATTCTTTCTTTTAGTCCTTCTGCAGAATTAGGAGGTTGTCAGTGAGATTCCCACTTGAGTGAAATACGGGCTTTGCAGCCTGAAGCAGAACGATAGAAGACATTGTTTCAGTCAGATCTAGAGAGCTTTGATTTCCAAGACTCTCTTTGTGTGAGTGTGTAAGCATGTGTAGGCGTGGCCTTGTATTTGATAAATTGTAAGGACCATTTTCCTAACACACTACATTGTGGGGACCGACAGATCCTTATGTGGCCCAGAGCCTGGGCCCCAGAAGAGGTTCTGTTTTTGGGTTACGGGTTGGGTTTATAACCAAGGTTAGGGTGTGAGTTACATTTTAGATAGGGTTAGGCTTATGAATAGACTAGTAATGGTTAAGGTAAAGGAAATTGTCTGAGTTAGGCATAAATGTAGTTACTAAAATGAATGGAAGTCAACACAAAGTCCTAATACTAACTTGGGTCTGTGTGTGTAAGTTGCAACTGTGAGGTCCCACAATTTGTTTCAAGGATCACAAGTCTCCCTTTAACCCAGCAGAATGAGGACTGGCCTACATTTTATCAACTGCTTTAATTCAGTTTTGATGGGGATCAAAGCAGCACCACAGCAGCCAGCAGAGAATGCATGCATTATCAATCATGTCTGTGGCTTTTTGTTGTACAGGAAAATATATCGCAGAGATCAAAAGGAGAGGGTCATCAAAGGCGAAATCATCACAGACCCATGGCGCTTATTTATACGTAAGCCGGAAAACAAATAAATCCAAAAGCTGTGTTAATTGTATGCAAATGCTTCCAAGCATGTATGTTTGTAACAAAAAAAAAATTCTGCAATCTATCCTCCGGCTTCAGAATTAGGCATACATGTGCAGCTGTATGCTGTGCACTTCTGAGAGCGTTTTTGTTCGTCTACGCTTGCTCTTCCTTTCGGTTTCTTCCCTTCTAAAGACAAGAAATTCCTGGTATGAACATGGCGCCTTATCTCAAAGGACACATGCAGAGTGAAATGATTTGCCTCTGCCTCTGAACTGGCTTCACTTTTATTAGGAAAAAAAGAAACAAATGAATAGGAGCAGCAGGGGTCTAAGTTTGTAGAAATAAGTGAGTCAGCCTGGTTTTTAGAACATCTGTAGGGTTTTATAGTGGAACAAGTGGGGTCTTGGTTGTTGCTAATGACAGTTCAAAAACAGTTTACTCTGACAGAAGGTAAGGTTTTGCTCCCAGATTCTTTTACTATACTTTAGGCAGGTAAACATTTCCTTAGCCACTGTTTAACCTTGATACACACTAGAGCTGAGGCAGTGTGTCATTGCATTTTTCTCTCAACCATCACCAAAGCAACACAGCATACTTTATCACCTCATGGTGCCACTTTTTACATCCATTTAAATGTTGTTTAGTGTAGTCACGCCAAAAAGAAAGCAAAGATACTCATCCCTAATTGTATGGCTCCTATATATTGCATCACATCTGTAAACCCTCTGCGGTATCAACAATTTAAACTGCAGTTGTTGTTTTATTGCTGGGTTTCCCATCATAACTACTGGAATCAATACCTGTGAGCAATAGTTGGAAATGTAACACAGAGACTGCTTATAGCCTTCATTTATCTGGCCTTGTCCACTTGTTCACTTTTTGTAATGTCATAACTACAACTTCATTGTATTTAAGGAGGATTTATCTGGTTAAGCAACACAAAGTAACACATTATGGTGATGTGGGAGGAAAAGGATTGTGGCTTTCAGCTTTTTCTAAGTAAAAATCTGAAATGTAGTTTTATTTTATGCTCTTGATTCAATACTGTCTACGACTATGAATAGATGTTTTTAAAGTCTTGCAACAAGTTTTCAATGATCTAAATCCTGCATTTAGTTCCACCTCTCTTCACATACTCTGACCAGCTTCATCTGGCTCAGGGCTGAGATTCTCTCCAAGCTGAAGCAACTAAAGGAGCTATTTCTGCCATTAACTTTTTCTTTTCTTCAACAAAGAAAGCATCAGCATCAGTGTACGTATTTTCTTAGAGTATTTTTTTTTGTTTGCTCAACCCCGGGATGGAATAAGTTTCTGCAGGAGGTTTCCTCCAGCTAAAGACAAGTTTTCCTTTTCACTGTCACCACATGCATGCTCAACATGAGTTAACAATCAGCGGAGTTAACTATCTGGATTCTGTACTTCTGAATGTAAATTGGATCTGGTTGATTTGTGAAGTGCCTTTAGACACTTCACATTTACATTTGCCGTGTAATACAACTTGTGGGATTGTGTGTTCAGGGTGATTTTCCATGTTTTTGCAAGTAGGTCAAGAAGTTGAATCTTTCCTTTGGTGTAGAGCATTTCTTGCCTCTCTCTGTGTATAGGTTGGGCTCTGCTTAACACAGTTTCAAAACACATCATTATAAAAGTACCAGGATTTTTTTTTTTCAGCAATCCATGAAATCTAACATTTTTAACAAGTTGTGAAGAACATGATGCAGGAGTCAAGTGTATCCTAGCTAAAAAAAAAAAAAACTGCTGCTGCGCCTTTAGCCTGTTGGAGCTCTTACACACAGCATGGTGAGCAGAGGAAGACACAGCAGCGATGATATGCTGCTGGGCACTTGAAAGCAGCAGCATTCCTGCATATCGAACCCTGCTTAGTGAGAGCTGTGCTCCCAAGCAGTGAGCTGGTGTGAGGAGATGCTGAAATACTGCACCAGCAGGTATCTGGGTAAGTTCAGTCGGATCAGCCTGAAGGTAAACAATGAGCCAGACTGTGATTAGCAGAGAAATCAGCACTCTGAGGGAGTTATAGCGTAGAAGTTCAATGCAGATATGAATTGTCTGACAGGCTAAAGTGTGGCGACAAAGGTTGGTAGACGCTTCACTCAAAGTAATTCAACTTACAAGGGACACAAACAAGCCCAGTCCAAATTCTGTGAAGTGCAATCCACTTTTTTGTTTATCTGAAAAACCAAAGAGCTGTACAGGAATTGATCTGTTAAGTCAAATAAGTTTTAAAGATTTCTGTTGGTAAAATTTTCCTTCAACACAGTTTTACAATTGGATGTTTTCAGTATCAATGTAACAGTGTTGTAACAGTGGCAATGCGTTTTCCTTTCTAGATTATGGGAGATGGAACTATTCGCAGAGACATGCCTTCTATCTTATCTTGCTCATTTTTAAACTGTGAACAACACCCGTTGGACCCAGGCAAGGTAACTTACTATTTTATTCTGTATATATTTCTTAATTATGCTTCAGTATTACTATTAGAGCACACTGCGAGAGACTGGCGACCTGTCCGGGGTGTAACCCGCCTCTCGCCCGAAACGTTAGCTGGAGATAGGCACCAGCGCCCCTCCTGACCCCACTAGGGACAAGGGTGTTAGAAAATGGATGGATGGATGGATGGATAGATGGATATTACTATCAGAGCATGTGTCTATAGCAGAGGATTTCTCAGAGTACTACCTTTCATTGGAGCCCTCACTGATGACAGTATGTTGAAGCATAGAGGAGTTACATTTCAGATGTATAAACTGTGATCCATTTGGATAATGTCTGAACATCAACACAAAAAAAACATGTCCAGTAATGTCATTTTTGAGCAAATTTGAAATTCAGGTAGACGAGATTTCATTCTGCAGTTTTATTCTGTTTTCCAGTCCATACCTTTTATGTAACTACATTAAACAAACAAGTTAATCCAAGTAGTGCAAGCTTTTTGAAATTAGGTTGTGTCATGGACAGAATAACTACATACTCATTACAGGTACAATATATTTGACTGCACATATGAAATAATTAGATTATCTTCATAAAGAAATCATTTTGAATGTGCTCTGGAGGGGTTCAAGAACAACAGCTGACTTAATTTTGGTTGGCTTTTTCAGAGGTTTTTGGTGATTTTGCTGGCCATAATAAATTTCACAGAATTACATGTTATACTGTTTTGCTGAGAAGTTACTTTTAAACTAACCCTTTTCCCGTTCTGCTGCATTACAGCCAGAAAAATTAATGTGCTTTTTTGTGGTATTTTATCTGAGAGACCAACACAGAGCAGTGGATGATTGTGAAGTGGGATAAATATTTAATGGGATTTTTATTGTTTTAAAAATTTAATTCTGAAAAAGGTACTATTTTATTTAGTTCCTTTTAGTCTGATACTTCAAAATAGAATAAATTAACAAATTAAGTCACACACAGGTGAACTTTAACTCATTATCCTTGCTTTTCCGTGACAATGCCAGTGGTATATTGGAGAATATTAATTAGTTCTTTAGCTGAAAGAAAGCTATAAATATTAGATACACAGTTTTTGCTGTTTTACCACATAGGAGACAGAGCAAACATGTCTCTCTTACACATGTAGGACACACATCTATTCTTCTGTCGGTCTAACAAACTAAATAACAGTGCAATTTGTGGCTAATATTTGTCAGCATTTAAAAATATTAATACTTCTGAAGGGCATTATACTGTACCTACCTTTATCCTTCAATTCTCTTAAAAGACGGCGCATTTGGATTTTACTTTTTTAAATTTAGTGTTTGAGCTGTTAGATTCTGTGACTTCTGATCTTTTCAGTTTGAGTTAAAATGAGTTGACTTTATGCCTGTGATTTGGTTAAGCTTTGGTGAAAACTAGTTTCTTCACTGTGGAAGAGATCAGAACCCTTTTCTTGCATGCTGAATTTATTTTCCAACTTACTGCTGTTTCCTTCAGGGATTCTTCCTATTTTGATGAAACGAAGAAAGCGCTTTAATCTTAAGATGAAAGTCCTGTCATGTAAAACCAGACTCCGTACTCTGAAAGTAGCAGTGACACGGCTTTAGGCGCAATTTTCTCTGGTAGTTGTTGTGCCGGAGGTCTTTAAATTTGTGTTGTTTTATTAAAAAGATGTATCCAATAAGTCACACCTCAATTAACTGATGCAACTCCATCATTTTGAAGTGAACCGAGAGTGGGAAGACTGACAAATTCAGCAAGTCTGCCAAGGTTACAAAAGATATGTATGGCTGTATTTGTATAGCTGGACAAACATTGTTTCCATAACAACGTCAGTTGCAGATCAAAAGATTGTACCCGTCTACTGGTTTTGAAACCGTACAAAAATAAAAGTGTACAGAGTCACCATAAAAGGTGAGTACATGCTATTTTCCAGAGAAACTAATGGCCCGTGTCTTTATTTGTCGTGTGCATGCGCCTCCACGCAGCATTTCAACATTTAAAGTGGAGAATATTCTCTGATTACAGCCGGAAGGAGTCGAGCTTAAATCTGACAGCAGATGCCACAACACAACCCTTTATGTTGATGCTTCAGCTGGCACAGCAGTTCAGCATCAGCACAACAGGACAACACAGAAATATGCCTTTCTGTCTTTGCACACGAGGTGTGAAGCGCTGAAACCCTGTATGCACTCTCTCCTGCTTCTAGATCCCTGATTGTATCCACACTCTTGTTTGATTCTTACTCCTTTACACTACCCTTGTAATTTACCTCTTGCCCATCCCAAGTGTATCTTAATCACATCCCTCTTCTCTTTCTCCATCTCGCTGACTTGCTTTGTCTTCCTCTCCTCCTCCTTTCCCCAAAACTCCATTGAGGATTCGCAACAATGGAGTTGTTGACTGGATTAGGCAGTACGATGTCTGATCAAGGCGGCGGACGGGGTAAAATCAATGGACACATGTGATTTACTAAGCTGCTAAATATCCTCTGACATGTCGACCAATTAGCTTTGTAAAGTGGAGATATCTTTACTGCGTTTACAAGGTCATGAGATAAGTGCGTGTGAAGCAGAGGAACTTTCTGTGCTTGTATTTCTCTGCAAAGGCAAGACAAATGAATTATGAGACATTTAAAAGAAGAGACATATCTTGATTTATTGCCTGCTTTGCCTAAATAGGGTTGCATGGTTTGCAACTTGTGGTAGTCACTCCAGTTGAATTTGTTTTAGTTCAGATTAGTAGATGATGAATAAGAATGTACAAGTTGCCCTTCCAGATCTTTATTGGAATTGCTGAGAAGTGTGTGGTTGTTTCTTTGGTTGTTTGGTGTTTATAGCTCTGGAGAAGGTTTTTGATACTGTGCTTTGAGGTTTTTTGCAGGGAGAGTTGATGTAGTCTGAACTCTGGTATTGTGTGTTGTTTTTTTTTAATAGATCACAAATATTAACATTAGCTTGTTATTTAGCGTGTTATTTAGAGATTCTGTTGGTATTCAAGATAGCCAATCAACTATGTTAGAGGAAAACACCAAGTTACTGGTTCTGTGATGGTAAACTAGACACCTTAATACATGCCCTGTGGTCATGACCAAAGTTTTCAGCTATTTGGAAAAGGCTCCATGAAACCAACATCACAAACTGTTACTTTCCTGGATAGAAGCATGTGGGCAAGATTCAAGTTCATGGTTGAGCAGCTGTGAAAAGATGTAGTCTTGGATGATACATCTAGACGTGTTTGTTTCCACATCCTCCCATTGATAGAATTTGATTTATTGATTATAATACCTAAATATTTCCACTTTATCTTGGGGGGTTTTCCCGTTGTGCCTAAAAATGCACATATCAGCTAAATATGAATTATCCCAATTAATCATATTAAGCACTTAAAACAGCAACACCACTGGCAAAGATATCGAACTTGACAGTGTTACTTTAATGTTGCTTTAAATTTAAAAAAAAAATTCACTTCTCCACATCTCAGAGCCTGTGAACAGAACTGTCAGTACAACCTCACTGTTATTACAGTTAACTTTCATAAGTGATACTTGTGCTAGTTTGCTGTACCATTGAATGTTCGGCAAATTATAAAGCAAAAAGTTATAAAAGAAAACTTTCTAAAAGCCAATTTCCGCTTTATTGTTCATGATAAAGAAAATGCACTTTGCTACTTTCTGCTGAATGACTGTTAATCACAGCTTCAGTCTCGTAGGCTTTATGATTTGACACCAAGCCTCAGGACTTTTGTTCATTTCAACTGAAGCTTTATAAAAGTTCACTAAAAAAGGCAAACAAGAATGCTGATTAAAAGTTGCATAATCAGCTACATAACACCAAGTTATGCAGCTGGTTTCTCTTGTTCCCATGAATCAAACCAAATTGCATCAAATCAGTCAATTCTACTGCATTGAGTTAGTGGTATGAATCCGAATTTGCCTTACTGGTTTTTTTCTATTCAGATATCGAATCGATCAAATATTGGCCACTGCGATGCAGATCCCAACTAAACACAAACAATTTGGTCATTTTGGCTTTTTTGATACATGGATAGGATAGCATCATTTTTAAAGCACCAAAGTGCTTTAAAGTGCAAGTTTATAAAAACACCAATATATGATGGCAAATTTCTAGATGTGATTAATCAATGCTTTTTATTTATGATTAACTGACCCAACCTATTTCATCTAAAGACCAAACTAATTCTCCAAGGTTTGGATACTGAACAGCATATTAGCATTTTTAAAAAGTCAAGAGAAAAGCTAATTTTATAGTAGCTGCAACATCTGGAGGCATAAACTCATATTGGATAAATCAGAATATGCATGAGGCTCCTCTGTCACATTACAAGGACTTTTTTATGTGCTTTGATCAGGTACGGCACATACTTTTTGTGAAGTCCACATTTCAGAATTAAAAATGTTTACTTATTGGTCCTGTGTAATGTTCTAACATTAAATGTCCCATTTTCTTTTATTAAATATTATTGAAAATGTACTTTTTAATAATATTCTAACTTACTGAATATGACAATATATACAACTGGAATGAGGTTTTTACCATCCGACTCAAAATGTGGTTTAAAGAAATGTATTTTTGTCCGACAAATAGTTATCCAAACTTGTGATCATTTAAAAAATATGTTACATTTATTTGTGTTGTGGTGAAATATATATATGAAAGAAAGGCTTTAAAATTCCTCTAGTTATCTTTGATTTAGTTAGATGTTTTATTAGGACCTCATTGATTACTGTCTATTTGCTGGGGGAGAAATCTTTCCTTAAATGTATATTTTTTAAATCATTTCAACCTGATACTCAGAAACACTTCTACCTAAGATCTAGTGAGATTTTCATGTAAATTATTCACGTTCCTTAATTTTAGTTGAAGTCCTATTCCTTATGTGAAACTGAAATTCCACCTATGACATATTCAAAATCAAACTCCGGACAAGCCAATGTATTCTGTTTGAAAGCACTGAGGGATTATGGTTTTCAGCTCTCTTGTGTTACTGATCCAGCCAGGTAGTCACCAGGTTGCTGTGTTGTGTCACAGCAACAGGTCGTGTTGTTTTGCATTTAAATAGCCCCTGTAACTTCTGTCTAGTCCTGGAAGAAAATTACATTGTGGGATGCATCTTAGCATCCTAGCACATTGTGTTGTTTTGCAGAACCAGGGTGTGCTTGGCTGACTGAGTCCAGGACAGCTGTGAGTGAGGACCATTCACTGCTCTGTCGGGGTTGGAGATGGAGGCACTGAACTGAGGCCACCTATCCTGTGTTTCTCCTACATGTCACCTCTTCTCTCTCTAATAATTTCCTGAGTGGAAGACAGCTCGGAGTGAAAAGCAGAGAAGGAAAGATTGTTTGTGTGTGTCCGTGTGTGGTTCTGCGTGTAAAAAAAAAAAAAGTCTTCTGCTAAACAAAATACACCAAAACCCTTGAGCACCGTCCTTAACAGATTATGTAAGATCATTTGCTAGATTATGTAAGAAGTACTGAAAAATAAAAGCATGATTTAACATAATACGTGGCCTCAAATTTAGCTTTTGGGAATTTTAATTACATTCTTTTTACTATACCAAATTGGGTTTGGGTCTCATGAATAATTTGTCCATAAATTTCGTTTCTCGAACTATTCCACCCATGTAAAACATGGAACCACTTGTTAATTCAAGAAAGCAGTCACCTTTCAGCCAACATCTTAAAAGGGAGAGCCTTCACTCTGAACCGGCAGAAATCGAATAATAACTTGCATGCAGAGAATAGGAAGGATGAAGGACAGTGGTGTTTGAATTATAACCCCATGATGCCATGGTAACTAAGCAGTCCGGAGGTTGGCTGGGAACAGGAACAAGGTAAAAGGTTTTTCGCTGCAAACCATGAGTAATGAAATGCCTTTCATGAAGTACATTTAATTATTAAACAATTTTCTTTGCAGGAGGGTTTTATTCAGCCCAGAATTATTTTTGTCTTCATTTTTTCCCACAGGTTTGTCATGCAAGCCTCTGCAGGTTACCAAAAGGACAAATCCACTGCTTTCCAAGAGGCCACATTCTGTAGACTCTTAATGACCTTGTGGTTTTTTAATTTTTTTATGGAGAATTCCATAGCAAAAAGGCCCTCGTCTTTGCATTAAAGTTCAGAAATTTAGTTCACAAACTGTATCCATGTAGATTCATTACATACAGTGACATATATCATCCCTGCCAGGTTGTTATTGCAAATAAGAATTTGTTCTTAGTAACTCACCTAGTTAAATAAAGGTAAATTAAATAAATATCAAGTGTTTAGATGTATTAATTTTAAGTTTTCAAAAAATTAAATAAAAAAATGACAGTTTTATACATTACAAAAACATACAGTCTGGCACCCAGTGAAACTGACATAATTGGCCCTTTGCACGTCAGCTTCCGTGTTCGGGGAAAAGCGGCTCGGTCGATTCCGGTCTATTGAAAATGCCATTTTGCACTCAGTGCTTGCAGGACTTGCCCTATGTAACAATTAATGAGGTACCTCGATCCGAAGCACCAGCAAGTAAGCTGGAGAAAAGATGAAGGCCTCGTTATACATTCACAGATAATAAGGTGAGTTTTACTTTCTTTAAACTATGTGGCTAACATTAACTTTACCTTATGCTAGTATGCAATATTCTCTGATATTTTCATTATAAAAATATGCTATTTAAGTATCTAAACATTTTAATCCATTTTAATGGACAATGTTTTTACCTTATTTTGTACTTATTTTCAAGTATATTATGTGTGTTTATTGTCGTTAGTGTCAAACAGAGGAGATTACGGTTCAGGCTTTTTACTTCCGAAGCACAAGCCCCATAGCTTAAATGTAGGGCAGCACTGGTAACTGTCAGAGTTCTAGTTCAGCTGACTGTTCAGGTTCAAAGTTGTTGAATTTAGAAAAATATGGCCGTGTTTCTTAAGGTCTCCGTGTTATTTAGCTTTATTACTTTTGCATGCTTCTTGTGAAGAGTTCAAATAGGACGGTGTTTACAGCAGTGTGTACTGCAGTGTGTACAGGCAGTTCAGTCGCTCGGCTGTCTGGCTCTGGCCTGCTCACTCGTTCCTATAATAAGGAAGGAGTGAGTGAATACTTCTGTATTTGCTCTTTCAAGCTGAATACAGAAGTGATTCCATGGAAATAACTGGAAATAACACATCGTCTCTCCCCGGTAATTTTAGGCTGAATAAGCTGATCCAGAATGAAGTGAAGGCTGCAAACTTTGCTGTTCGGCGTTGGCTTTAACCTGTAGCGACAAATATTTACAAGTCACCGTCTTCTTAATTCAGGACCGCTTGGAAATCCATGAAAACTTAAAAGCCCATTATATTTGAAAAACAACAATGTTCATGGTATTGCTTTATTTGCTTCTGAAACTGGAAGCAAGAAAGCCGCATTTCGCTCACGCGGATATGATGTCAGCACCGTACGTGCAAAATGCCCCTAAAATGATGGCTTGCAGATTGGAAAGCATCACAGCAGGAATGCCCCAACTCTGAGAAAAGATGAACACAAAAAGTAGGAAAAGGAAGCGAAAAAACAAATGACACACACAAACAAACACTTTAGGATTTATGTTGGACCAAGGATATTTATTCCTCCCTATCCACTAAAGTTGCGTCATTCTGTTCGAATAATAGTGAGACTGTATTTCATCTTTTCAACTGTTGCCACCACCTTTCTGGGTTGGCAATGTTGTTCATGATGTTTCTTTAGACAAAATGAAGAAACGTGTCATTTTTAAAGATATGATAATAATAGTGTCTGACGAAGTCTCTTTGGACAAGAGTTTTATCTTACAAGATGGTAAAAACGATTCATGACAAATAAACAACTCAGAAATAAATCTGTGCAATAATAAAATATTAATTCACAACTCAAGCCTTGTCAGGTCACCGAAACTGCCTGCAAGTCAAAGGTTCAACAGTATCACGTGCGTGTCGTTTCTTTCTGCACAAAACAGTGTCCATTTTGGATTTTCACCCTAAGGCCACAGAAATGTGTCTCCCTACATAGGATCTTGTGTCCTCTCCACCTTCTCAATAATTCAATGGAAAGAGGAGATGTCAGCTCTGGTATAATTACTGTGTGAGGGTGACAAGCTCCTCTGTCAAGGGCAAGATGGGGAAACAAGCGTTACAGTGCTGAGAAAGCTAAAAGATCGAGCGGTAGTGTGTGTGCAACTGACACTGTTGATGGGAAATGCCTCGACTTCTACAAGGTGATGAAACTGGAAGTAATTTGGATGGGGAGCGGTGAGACAACAAGAGCTATTTAAAAAAAAGAAAGAAACTCAACTTATCTCCAGCTTTATAGAAGTAGCTCTAAAATAATGACAGTGGTTTCATACTCTGCACAAAAAGAATCATGTCCAGGTGCAACATCTCATTCATGAACTTCAGTATTAGTCATGGGATTCGTGATTGGTTTGCAAGTCTTCAGTGGTTGTGAAGCAATGCAATCCATCAACATTAGGCAGAGAGGTACAGTTCAGTGTGCAAGATCTGATTTCAGCTCTGGGCCCAGCAGAGATGACAGACTGTGTTAATTTAACACCAGGCGAACCCCAAACTTCCTGCTCAGAGAGAGCCTCAGCATGAGCAAAGCTGCCAAGATGTGACTAAAACTGTTAATGTCACAGAGACCTGAAATCCTGGAGCAGGCAAACGGTTTGGCACAAAGCCCCGGGTTTACAATGAGCTATACAGACCAGGTAGTCGTCTTTAGAACTGGGCATTTTTGACAGATGGGTACCCAGGAAACCATCCCCACTGAGATGTATCATCTCTGCTAGAGTAGTGATCTGGACTTGCCCCTCGCTGTCATACTCCACCTCATGTAAAAGGCTGATCTGATCTGAGAACAGCACTGTTCTTATTTCTTTGAAACAATACAGAGTGGCATACAAATTCAACTATTTACATGTATTCTGCTATATGTTTTCATAGTATTTGAGAGTAATTGAGTCTTATAAAATAAGTCTTCATTGAACTTTCACTGTGGCTCTGTCTATAGGTGTTTCAGCTGATTTGTGAAGGATTACTTTGGCATCAGATAACAGCATTTTGAATAGCCTGCCATAATGAAGTTTTCAGCATTCTTCACCAATTCTTCATTCCAACTAAGATATCAAAAAAATACGGCCTTAGGATTGATGGGATTCAGAGTTGCACCTTGCCCTCGACCGTTTCGTAAGGTCATCCAACCTTACGAAAACACAGACCCTAGCTCCCACAGAGTGAACTTTCATAATACGAGTTCATATTCACATTACAAGGCAAGACTGATATAAAGCATGACTCACACTGTCTTCACACTCCTCTCCTCTCCTTCTATTATGTTGACCCCAACATTAATGTGGGATATACATAGGGAAGTTTCATACTGTCATGTGGGGAGCTTGGCAAATAACAAATAAGGCATATGGCAATTCCCAGAGATTTTAACTTTCTGTAAAGGTATTTTTTTAATTCTTGACAGTTAGATGGAGTCTAGTGTAACCATTGCTGCTAAAGATTGTGTGTTTGAGATTTATAAGACGTATCTAAATTAAATCAGCCTATCGCGCTCAGTTAAATTAATGTAAAAATCACTCCTGAAACTCACCCAAAATAACATGTAGATTGTTTTATGAATAAATAATGACTGAAGATATCCTCTACTGACTGGTTTGAAAAAAAAATGTGAAGCTCAATTATGTGGAAGTCTGAAAGACCTGGTAAATAAGTAGAAAGACTAAGAACAAATTAACTTTTATTGCAGTGGCATGAAATCACACTCACAATGTCAAGGAAATCCAACCTATATTTAGTAAGGAAAATAGGAATCATAAATTATTATTATTACAAAGTCATTAGTGCTTTTCTATGTATATCGGATTCCTGATTCTTCTCTTGCTCTTTTCCAGGGGTCTTCAACTCCAGTCCTGCAAATTTTGGATGCGTATTTGATTCGACACACCTGCGTCAAATAATGAGGCAATTAGCAGGACTCTGGAGAACTTGACTGCATACTGAAGATGTAATCCAGCCTTTAGATTTAGGTTTCTTGGACCAGGAACACATCTAAAAGTTGCAGGACACTAGTCGTTGAGGCCTGGATTTGACAACCCTTGCTCTAGTCTCTTTAGCTCACCCCACAGCTCCTCTGTAGGACTGAAGTCTGAGGATTTTTTAAGGTTGATTTTAGAGTCCAGGGAGTCATTTCTGTGTTGTTTTTGACCATATGTTTTGGTTCATTAACCTGCCAGAAGACTTCCTGATGACCCATTTTTTAGTTTTCTGGTACCAAGTTAAAGAATATGTTGAAACTTTGGTATGCAGTTTTTGACTTGCATTTTACATTGCCAAATCAATTCAAATGCACAACATTCACTGTTGTGCTCATTTTTAACAGTAGATGTCCTTGCAAATACAATCTGTCAGTGCTGAAAATTGTGAAAATGTCTAGGAAGAATATTGTTCATATCTAACTCTAACTATACAGTTCGAAGTGATACATCTAGGCAGTTTTGAGTTAGTCTGTGGTTATAATTAAGCCTGTAAAAAGAAACATGCTTTCAGACTCTTACAATCGTGTCATTGTCAATGTTCTTATTCCTTCTAATGAGCCTTCATTTTATCCAGATGTGTTAAACCAGGAAGAGAACTAAAACACGTAGGATGCCGGCCCTTGAGGACCGACTTTGGACACCACTGTTTTAGACTAAAGTCAGGTGTTTGCTGTTTAAAAGCTAGATGTTAGTGTGTCTGATCAAAAGAAGTAGGTTTATTAAAAAGGTTATTGTCACATTTAGTAAACGTAGCATGTTTATTTTTGTGAATTTAGAGCAGGGAAGGCAATTTTTAAACTTTTAGCATGAGAATTTGTCAGTCCTTTAAAGTCTATTTTTTCCCTAAAAGGAGTTAGCGACAAGTATGTAGGGCACTGCAGAAGCAGCATGAAATGAACAAGTAGTTCTGTCTGAGATCAAGCAAAAAAACCAAAAAACAACCCTTCTCTACTTAGTGATTCACCAACGTTGAAAAGGACTTTATTAACTGAGAACGTCCTCTTCCTCTTGTAACTTGACTGTATTCTGACATATATTAGAATATCATAGAAGAAGCCATGAACTCACTTCACTGTTTAGCTTAAATGGTTTACATTGCAGCAAAAGCACAGATTCACACGATGATATCACCAGGGATATGCTCAAATATACAATAACAAGGAGCACAACTGCTGTACAAATATGCCTGACAGATGTTAAGAGCGTGGAAGCTATAAGCAATTATTGCACAAGGCACATTATGACACAAATGATTCCTATAGGCATGTAAAATGATCCTCGGATATCCTTCAGAGTAAAGCAAAACACCCACACATGATATAATGTTTCTTAGACACCGTAACTGTTTAGGTCACTGTTAGTTTTATTTATTTTGTTTGACTAAGTTCAGATTTTTTGTTTGATTTATCTTACAGGTTTCTCATGTGTGTGTGTAGGTGTGTGTGTTTATTGTAATTTTATATCCATAATTGTTTTGGACATTACATTTCTCATTTGTACTCCGTCAAGGATAGAGCCAAAGTGGAGTTATTTTATTTTTTATGTGTTTGTCTGTCTTAGCAAGCTAATCAAAAATTATCACGAAAAATAAAGTGGGCAGAATAAGGCTGAACAAAGGAATACTTCATTCAGTTTGACTGTAAATCAGAATGTATTTTGGTGTAAAGAAAATAGGAACACAACTTTACCCTTGATGTTTTCCCTGAATGCTCTGCTTTATACCTTATCTGTTAGCTTTGTACTCACTGAACGGGTCTCTGAGGTCAGTTTTACATCTAGTTTACGTCATTTCAAGATTCCAGTGTGGCTCGTTTTAGTTATATTGTGTTCTGTCATTTTATTCAATTTTCACAGCAATTTTCCTAATGTAAGTCCGAGAATTTAGCAGGAGAAAGTGACTGCACCTAGCAGAGCCGAACTCCTAGAGGACACATGAAAAGCTTAACAGCCTCAAAGCTTTCTTTTTCATCTGTTTACATTTGTCCTTACATTGTCCTGTATCTCTTGCACTGTAATGCTAAAGAGGAAGAAAAAAAGTCCAATATCAAAAGGGACTGCAGTTTTGATCGTGGGGGGAAGTGGCAGTGTTTAATCAAACGCCGTGTTTGCCATTCTCCCTGTACTGAACATCCCAAGGCGAGCACATCAGAAGCCGGTGGAGAAAGGCCATATTCTGTGTTTGAAGGCAGCTGAGCCATGGCACACAGAGGCTGTTTGTAACTAATTAGGTCTAGTTTGACTCACCTAGATTTTAATTATGATGACCTATCTTTCAAAATTCCTGCCCATTACACAGTGCCTTGAAAGGTAACCCTACACTCAAACTTTTTCTCACTTTACAAGTACAAACTCCTCTGTATTTTGTAGGGATTTTATTTGAGAGACCAACACAAAGTAGAGCATTGCTATGAGCTGGAAGTAAAATGAAACATAGGTTTGAACATTTTTCATCAATTAAAATATCACATAGTGGTATGTATAGACATTTCTCTCCCCCACCCCCCTTTATTTTAATGTTGCTAAATAAAATAATTTGCATCTAGCTTCCCTCAGGGTTACCTATAAGTAGTTATTGCCTTTTTGTAGTAGAAGGCATGATGTTTGTTAGACAACACTGACAAACAGGAAGGACCACAGTAGACAAGTCAGGGATATAGTTGCAGAGAAGATGAAACCTGAAGTAAAGAGCAATGCATTTAAAATGTGTTGCTTAAGATGTGCTTTTCTAATTATATGGCTCTATTATTGTATGATCAAAGCCCTTCTTGTTTTCTATTTCACTTATATTCTTCATAAAACCTTTCCCCCTAATTGACTTGATAGCAAATTGATTGCTATGTCAGATAGCGAATATCTGTTTTCCACAGACGTCCTGAGGTATTTTAAAGGTTACAGCAGACCGTTAGCTTATCAATTTACCACCTAATGAGGTCCATCAAAGGAAGGATCGCAAATCATTATCGTCACTTCAGGTTTCCTATATTTTCATGGTGGTCAAACTCTTCTGCAGCATTCCTAATTAGCGAAATCAGTCTTCAGGCTTAGCTCTCATTCACCATGAACTCAACTGTTAATCAGATTTGTGAAAGCCTAAAATGTTACGCAGCCAGCTGCAAATTATTAACTTACTAGTATTTTTCCTTCAGTGTATGACAGATTGCTGCCCAGAGGAGAACATTCAGCAGAAAAGCAGCACAGACAGGTGATTCATGGATAGATGTTAATGCGGCGGACATACGCGACTGAGGATATTCCCAGTGGTGTGCACTTACAGTTAATTGATAATGGAGGTCTATGAAAAGATGCACACTAAATCACAGCCAATGAGCTTGCCTATAAGGTTGCAGCAATTCAAAGAACAACTCTCCTGAGTCCCATAAGCTTTTCAACAAGTGAAAGCTCTCCTGAATGAATAATAATGGAGGAAATATGTTTAACTCATATTACATTAGAAAAGACATTGCGGTTTGAAATGGGGAACTTATGCATAATGCTGCAAAGAATAAATACACTAACCTCCACCTAATCCAGGTTACGCAATCTTCTAATGACATTATTGATGTCTCTTTTTGTAGCAGTTTGATTAGTGTCTGTACCAATACGCTCAAGCTTCTGAAAATGATTCAACATTTGAAGTAATATTTTGAATACAGAGCAAAAGTAATCATGTCTCTTGGTCTCCTTATAACCACAAACTTCAATGTATTGTATTGGATTTTTTTGCGATGTACTAGTTTTAAGTATACAATTGTGCAGTGAAAGGACAATGATGAAATTAAGTTAAGATGGACTTTATTTACTAATTACCTGCATTACTTTCCCATGTAAAACAGGCTTTTAGTGCTATATTTTACCACCAACATATATTTTTTAAAACCAGAACCTAGTAATTTGGTTCAGATACCATATCAAGAAGTTTTAATGCATTAATGGTGCAAGCAATGAAGCATTGTGAAAAGCAATCAAATAATTGGTCTCACTAAAAGATCTTTAAAAGGACACCACTGGTGTATCAAAACAAGATTTGAAAAATGGCAGCAATTTTGAGATTCAAACAATGATTTGTTTTGGGCACCTTTATCCATTGTAAATGAGTATTTGTTAAAATGAATAACACCCTATCATGGTGAATGGATTACCATGATAGGGTAATCCTATCATGGTAGGATAGGAACTTCCAATTACCTATCATGGTAGAAGTTGGAAGTTTGCTTCCAATTCCCAAATTTTAAGTTGGAAGCAAACTTAACATTTCTGAGCGAAACAATTGCTATATTAAGATGTGTGACCCTCGAAAATAAATGCTTTTGGTAAAATTAATTGGACTAGCCTTTAGGTGCAGCAAAAATGGAATTACTAGTTCAGTTTCTCCTAGTCTGATTTTGGCATATTCAAAAAATAAGGAGACTATGATCAAAAATGGGTTTAAAGCAACTGTATAAACAGATCAGAGAAATTTAGCCACATGATAACTTTACCACCTTCTGGTTGCCATTGTTAGCCTATTAATGGCTCATTACCTGTTTAGCTTGAGCTCTTGGACCTCAGGTTACAAAGCCAGCAAACATGCACTTCACCCGCCGGCTCACATCAGATTAGCTTCCCTTAATTGATGCAGATCAGATGTTTTCATGGCTTTTAAGGAAGAAAAATACAGTTTTGAGAGCAACTTCATTGAGTGCTTTAAAAATAACCCTGTCAAAAGAATAAGATTACAGTATGTTACTTTTTTGTCAGGAAAGACTGAGAACTCAAGGTACTGTCAGTTTATTCAGTTCTATTTCTGTATCTCTGATCACATAGTACTGTAAACACAGCCTATCTTAGCTGCATGTGTGCACAGAATTTTATGCACTCTTTCATACATATGGTGTCTTGCAAGGGCATTCACCAGTTGTCACATTACAACAGATCACTCAGGTCTTGACTAAGCGTTCAGGTGATGCTTAGTCAGTGTTTTGGACCAACAGTGCGTACTTCCTTGCGGCCTTACCCGGTTGCTCCTTAAAACTGTCCATTCTGGTATCTGGCTGAAAAATGTGCTTTTTTTCATTGGAGCTTTTTACTGATAAACATTCCCACAAAACTCTGACCACTCACACTGTGGTTTTGTATGCAGGGGAAATCAAAAAGTTCACCAATGAGGTTGTTAAAAGGAGGGGTAGAACACATGAGCCTGACAACAGAATTATGACATTTTTGCAACTGTGGCATTGGGAACTGATTTTAGCACTTCTGGCCAACCATGTAGGGACCTTTAAAGACTAAGGTTAGAGTTAGTGTTTAATCATACAGCATTTTGTATGTCAAGACATTCAGTTCTTTCCTCCACTTGACAGAGCACCTTCTACTTTCTGTTTGCCATGACGCTTTAATGCAGGGGTAAACTGCATTTAGGACTTATGCCATTCTTTCCACAACATTTTTCTTTTCTCATCTATACATTCCAGACTGTCACTTCAAATAACTGTATTTGAATCTGTGCTACTGCACTTCGGAGCATTGTTTGTGTACTTTCAAGGGCAAGGGCGACTCTCTCTCCCCACTCCATGATCAGTCAGCTCTTGTATCTTCTCCATTCCCTTAAAATGCTTGTTCTTCTTGCCAAACACAGACCCATTAATAGTGCATGGATTTTTTAAAAAAAAAAAAAAGCAAATTGAGAGCAAACAGCAGCAATGCATAAATTTATTTAATATTCTCATTGCTTTCAGCGCAAGCTGCTCAGCTTGTGCACTGCCTAGTGAAATCATGACAGCTAAGATTAATCTGGCTCATTTGGAAAAGCATCACTGAGCACTGTAGACAAAACAACTTTTGGTTTGCATGCTGTAGGTAAGAATACTGAAGCTGTACCTTCATTTGAACTGTTTTATCATTTGAGTTTTACATGTCTGAGCTATGAAAAGGAAGTGACAATTCATATTGCAGGCTGTCTTTTGATCCCAGTTTTCATAAGGGTAGCATTGTAATTCATAATTTATCAATTCTTCCCATGATAATGGTGCAAAGCCTGAAGTGAGCTGAAAGGATGTGAGTCGCAGTAACCCAAAGCTAATCAATGTGTTAGTGTTTAAGAGTTAGATGGAGGACGGTTTTGTCCAGGGGCCTTTCACGTGGTAAGTGAGACTAATCTTTTAGTATTACTATGACCAAACTAATCAATTCTAAAGACAGACAGTAGGCTTTAGGAAAGAGCTCAAAGTTGGGTTGTGGCACTCACCCAGGGGAAATTTTCTCAGAAGTGCTGAAATTCATCTGGTCTTTTATTCACGCAAAACACACAAATGTCCTTATCATTCTCAATCAAAAACTCACATTCCACCTACCTCTTTGAATCCATCTATTCTCTCTCTCTCTCTTTTTCTTTCTCTCTCTTTATTACACACACACTGAGCACATGAGGCCAGGTGGTGTGGTTAGTGCCAGATCTTGCTCTCTGCTCTCTTGAGTGCAATTGGTAACCCGAGCTGCCTGTTTGAATAACTCACTTATCCCAAAAGCTTCCTCACTGCAAAGACATACGTACACTAACATAGCAGTGCTCTATTCACAGAGCATTTAAACAGCTGAAATCTGCTGGTGATCAAAATCCAACGCGACGGAATCTAAATCACCTCTAAATAATGGCTCATCAGTTTATTATTGGTGTCAAGCAGAAAAGTGGTAACATGTTTTTACTTACACCATACACCAGAGATGTAACTATGCTTTTACAAATTGCCAGTTTTTAAAAAAAATGTATTTCATGAATCTTTAAGTCAGCACTATGTTTGCACTGGGAAGGGAGCGAGGAGGTGGTAATCCACTAATGATCTTTCTATGTGAAACAGTTACTGTAAACATATCATAATTGCCTCTGGCTGGAGTGAATATCTGATATGAAAAAGAAATTGCAAAAAAAAGAAAAACACAACATTGCAGTAGTTTATGTGAATGCTAGCTTATGATTCTCATTGTATAATGATCCTCATTAAACAAACCATTTAACATAAAAGCAATTAAAGGTCAAATAATCATCGAATTACTTTTATCTAAAACAGAAAAGCAATTCCCAACGCTGCTAAAAATCTCACATTTATCATTACAGTCCTAATGGTGTTGTCTAAACTGTTAGTTTGTTATTTTAATGCTAAACGATAGACAATATTAGCTACTCAACAGACATGGAGCTCATAGCTTCCCAACTGTGGCTTTGAAACAGTGTCAGCTCAATAATTGTGATGGGTTGCATCCCCTGTATGTACATGCATGTGTGCGTGCATGTGTGTGAGTATATGTGGTATGTCATTATCTCAATAAAAAGTTGAAAATAATTTCTGAAGTTGAAAGGAATAGGATTCCAAGAAGGTGACTATATACCTTTTGATCATGATGTTTGATAATTCACCAGAACTTGAGTGCAGAACGCCTATGAAATTTTCACAAGTCTGCCACTGCAGCACACCAGCTTCATTTCTCTCTGACGTCACACAGGAAAAAGTTCTGCCCCAGTTATGACAACAACAAGCTACAAGAACTCCAGAACCAGGGCTGCAGGAGGAGAATGATGTAATTGTGTTCTTGTAACTCTGGGAGAGAGAACACATTAATCTGGTCTTGTGGGGCATGTGGATAATAGGCCCCAAGTCCAGATTTCTGGAGTGCATGAGAAATAGTTGTAGAGTTAAGATAGATTATTATTTCTTTCAAACTTTCACCCTTTGTCTCTAATAAACCTAACCATGCTACACAGAATCGCTTTATTTATCCTAAGATTGAGATACACCTATTCATATATTGTCATTTTATTTAAGAATACAAGAGTAAAATGTTAATACAATTGCACAGTACGCATTTTAAATATTCACTTGTTATTGGCTACAATGTGTTGGCCTATCGCCCCAAATCCCATTAAAATACACTGTAGTTTGCGATTGTAGCATAAAGATCCTCTAAGTGTTGACAAGTTGTGCTGTGAAGCCCTCTAAAGGTTGTGTAGAGTACTGCAGCGGTAGGCAGTGCGCTTTCTCCTCCCTCCTCCCGGAGCACGGGCTGCATTCCTCTCCTCTCCGCTCCATTCACACGCAGGGGAGCCGTCGGACAGAGAGCACCGCCGCCGCCGCCAGTCCGTGTGACCAGCGTGGAAATGTGCCCAAGTTGTGGAATTTAAAACCATGGCGGGGATATCAGCCCTTAGGATCACTTGAACCCGTAAGTACCCGGCGCGAGGGGACCTATTCTCGCGTGGAACAAGCTCGAGTTCTAGGTGGAAATTTTGAGGTTATGATTTTCTTTCTTTTTCTTTTTTCCTACATTTTGCTGTTGATTCGTGTGGCGAGTTTTTGTCCCCGTGTTTCTCCCCGACTCTCGGGGACTGGCTCCCCGTGCGAGTTGGAGGAGAGCTGTGGGGAAACCGGGACCGGTGGAGGTGAAGAGAGTGTGTTCGGAGGTTTGTGCAGAACGTTTCGGATTGAATCCGCGCAGAAACAAGTTGTTTAGGCGTCTTGGTTGATTTGAACATTTTTAATGACCTCGGGTAAAACACCTGGCGCAGAAACTACTATCTGCTGGGTGTTTTTCTCCTTCGTACGCTCTGCTTTGGCGCAGTGGGCGCTAAGTTTCTGACCGTCTGCAGTTAAAATTAGATTTTTGTTTAAAACCTTTAAGAAATAAAACAAGCCTCGGAGATCGATGTTTTGGTAGCTCGGGGTGCGTCTTGCTGTGGCTTTTCCTCAGAGGAAGGAGGAGGAATGCCACCGCAACCACCCTTATGCATAATTACAGGTATTCATAGCTTGACACTTAAATGTTTCTTGGATACATATTCTCCTTATGCGTTACTATTTATTTCATTTATCCTAAACACTTGCTTTTTAAATAGACCTCTGGGAGGAGTTGGGTTAGATTCCTTAAGGGGAGGGACAGGGGGGGGGGGGGGAATCGATGCTCCTTATTAGCTTTGAAATAATTAGAAATTGTGTTTGTGCGATGTGAAAAGAGCGTTAATCTGCTAACGAATGAGAGGCAATTTGCGGGCTTTGTTATTCGACAGCAATTGAATCCCCCCCCTCTCCCACTCCACCCCCAATTTCTGAGCAGAGCAAGGATGGAGTGAGAGGCGAGGGCTGTCTGTGGGTGTGTTTGAGTGCGCATTGGTTGTCAGCTATTGAAAATGCTCTCATTGCTCTATCGGATTCTCCTCATTTATGCGTGTGTGTGTGTGTGTTTTAAAATCAAATACTTGTTAACCAAATTAGTCGTCACACCTCACCTCGACCCCCTGCACGCTGCTTGAATTAATCTGTTATATTACATTAGCAGATGCTTAAATATAAATGTGTCTCTTTTTGAGAGAGAGCGAGAAGAGAGACGGGAAGAGGTGGATGACTGGGGCCAGAGTGCAGCTTATCTACAGAAATCTCTGCAGCTTGCCTTAAAAATTAATGCACACGTCCTACAGTATATCAGGTCGTGATAAGAGGGTGATTTTCTCAATTGAGACCACAGTGTTTATATATTTTTTTTCCTTCCAGCATCGGTGGACAGGCAAATATAGCCGGCGTAAAGGGTTTATGGTTTCAGAATTTGCTCAGATTTTTTTTTCTTGAACCTGTTATGGTTTGAAATCCTTTTTGATGAGATTTTAAAACTTGTTAGTCACCTGAGCTTTCTCCTGCTGTCTGAGACATAGACTGGCGCAGTGCTGCCCCTCCTCCACCTGTTGCTGTGCACTGGCGATCAGCTGGTTGCAAGACAACTACTGCAATTCCCCCCTTTTTAAAAGACGTGGGAATATTTCCGGTCGCCACAGATATGTCACAATCCGCAAGCCAGCTGTTTTTGTTGCAGCATACCCAGGTGATGCAGCCTCTCTCCCAAAGGTTGCTGTGCATTGCTGGTCAGCTGGTTTAGGAAAATTTCCCACACATTTCAAATGCTACCCAGAAAGACAAGTTCAGGTGTCTGACAAATATTCCCTGCATTCCCCTCATCTTAAGCTACTACTGTTTTTGCAGGGCAGATAGCCAGACTAATAACCAGCTAGCATCAACTTGTCATACTTTCATACAAGCAAATTTAACTGGATTTATTCCATACTAAATCTGTGTATCAAAATCACTAATGACTATCAAATATAATTGATTATTACCGATATAATCTGTACAATCAAAGGTACCGTGATGATCGGAGAGGCCGAGCAATAGCCTCCCTCAGTTAAATTAAAAGGAGATGCATTCAAATGTAAATGTTTCGGGATTTGAACCGTGACTGGAGTGTTTGCTTAAGAGGTGGCGTCCAGCTGCAGGTAAAGAGACATTTCACCAGCCACACAACGGGACTGTGGTGAGCTTGTTTTGTCAAAACAAACAGCATTTCTATTAATGTTGGGCTGGTGGAAAAGAGAGGCAGTTATATAAACTTCAGATGCACCAGTGTTTTTGTTATGAAGCTTCAATTTGTAGATCTTGGTGTTTTGGTGAGTTAATTATTTATAGTGGGGCTGTATGTGATGTCACACTAGTTGTGTGAAGGAGAAGCCAGTTTGCTGTTTTGATAAAGGACAAATTATTTGAAGTTATTTTAATCTGCCTTCAGCGCTTGATGTAGGGAATCAGTGAGGCTGTTGCTAGCAAAACAGCAATCAGTCCATGTGTGTATTCTCAAGAGTATGTAGACATTTATATTAACTGTGAAATATCCAAGATAATTTTTGCAGTACATGAGTTGCACATTTTATGCAATTTCTTTAAGAATAACTTTTTTTCTTTCTTTTTTTTTGTCTAGCCTAAGTCTGCTTGAAATGAAGAATAACCTGTGATCAGTTGTTCTTGGAAAGAATGCCAGAGTAATTGTCAGGCTGTAATAGGATAATAATATGTGAACATGTTCAGGCTTGTCCACACAATCACATTGCTGCAGCCTAAATACCAGCATTCAAACTCTGTCCCAAACGCTCTGGGAGGTTAGTGTTGTTTGCTTAAAGATTGTGCAAAACGTTTCCTGTGCAAGTCAAAAGATGTTCGTAAATCATTTTTGCTTCCCTAAAGTGTCATCTCGCATGGCGTTTCTGCATAAAAGCTGGCAACCCAGCCAGAACATTACAAGCAATTTGCCTCAATCGTCCCTAATTATGATACAGATCTGCGCCACAAAGGGCTGTTGCTGTCAGGAGTTTTAGGAGGTAGCGCTATCCGGTCTGCCCAGCTGCAGTGTTGTTAAGACTGAATCGGTGATGTCCAAACTTTGGAATTTGAGCTGACGTGCACTTTGCACCCCTCTGGCCCTGCCTTTGTGTGGCTTCTCCCTGCGTTGCATTCCTATGGATCTTTCAGTCGGCAGGTCTGATTAGACTGTTGGTGGATGACTAGAGCAGCAAGGGGTTTGCTGAAGTGAAAAACGGAGTTGCACTCGGCACACAATCAAACTGGTCGTTAATATTTTCCCGTAGTGCTGCTAGTGCTTTTATTGATAAAGGATTTTGGCCAATGAGAATTTAAATGAATTTCCTGCAGGCACTAGGCAGATTTTTATAGCTTGATTGGAAAAATGTCCTTACAGACCTCTTTATGGAGTGGTACCACTTGCAGTGTGTAGTGTCTTCCTTGTGTGCTCATTTCTAGTTTGACATTTTGAACCAACCTCATCTTTAGGCATTTCCTCTTCTCGCCTTCTCTCTCATGCCTATGCTCTTCTGCTTCTCTTCCTGCTCACATTCTTTTTCCTTTCGTTTTTGCCTCACCCACTCCCGCTGTCAGTGTGGTCTACCTCTTCCCTCTTCATTTTACTCTCCTCCTGCCATCATGTTTAATTTTTCCAGTCTGTCTCTCTGTTTTTCAAATGCTAACCCACTCGAAAATGCACCCTTTTTCATTCGTCTTCCTTCCAGAGATATATCCACCCAGTACATGCAAGGCTTATACCTTCCTGCCTTTCATTTGCTCTCCAAGCACCTTGGCAGATTAAGGATCCTCCGTTTTTTTGTGTGTGTGTCTGTGTACAACCGGTTTTCCGGGATGTTCTTGCTGGGATAATTGGCCTTCGTAGTTTGCCAGCGTCTGTCCCATCCTTGCTTTTCAGATTGGTGCTCATTGAGGAAGCATTTATCATCCTGAAAGAGGATCTCCTCTCTGACAGACGTAGCGGTTGTGTCAGAGACGGCTTGGTATGCTGTAGACCTAAGACTCTCCGCCATGCGTGAGCACTTTCTTGGCTCACTGCTGCTGTAATGTAATATCTGTTGTCATATAATAGCCGGTGAGGATGGCTTGTTTTTATTACATAAGTTTTCATTTGTGTCAGTCATCCTAAAGAGGTTATAGCTAGAGTGGCATGTTGCTACGAGTTTACTTTTGTTGTGCATCACATTTTTCACGTTCAAATATGAGGACAAATCTTGACCTCTGTAGAAGTATTTGGCATAGATTGCTTTAAAATCACTAAAGTTACGTTGAGAGCTCTGGAAATTTGAGTCAGAGAAAGCATTACAATTATTATGTGGAAATCTGTGCAGAAGCCTGGTGCTTCTGACACCTGAGTCCCACCTCTTCCTCTGCAGTGTGATTTTTCAATCTTCTGTCTGAGCATTTCTCTTAGTCTCTCTGGGTTTTTGCTTGGAGCCCCGAGGCGAGGAGCCACACAACGGCAGGAATATTAAACGCTCTAAAGATGAAGAAGCAGTTAGAGCTCTATCTGAAAACCACGTTCTACACACGCCTCTTACGGTATCAACGCCCATCCAGCCGACGAGCACTAATATATAATAAACTCACTCACCAATACCTGGCGGGTCCGTCTTGACTGACTGCTCAAATTGGAATGACCTCCATTTGGCCCACATAAGAAGCTGGGATTGAGCGCCGGTAGGTGGTGTTGAACTGCAAAGTGCCGCTGCATTACTGATGATATTGAGAGGTGAATTCGCTGGTGAGACGGCAGCACAAACCCTCATCAGCACCAATCAGAGTCGAATTTAAAGGTAGACTCGGGGACTGGCAGCTTTATTTTGGTCCCTGGAAACTGTCTGTATTAAACCACGCACTCCGTGTAAATACAAGTGTGCAGAATTTAAAAACGAAAGCTCAGTGTGCATTGTTCAATGACCTCCTTTAAAAAAAGAGATTCTTGTTGCGTCCCTCCCTTCAGTTGTCGCCAAATTAATTTGACCAGAGCTTTGGCAGAGCTGAGCTGTCTTGCTGCTTTCTGTCTCTAAGGAAGGCAGCCTTAGTTTCTTTTTCTTTTTTTTGGTGCCTCTGTCGTGTGCTCATCCAAGTGAACTGTCTGTTATGTATAATTAATTTTCTCCTCTCTCCCAGTTTATTTTTATCGCCCACTTTTAACAGTTTCTTCAAAGGACCCCTCCCCCGCTTCCGTCCTCCTCGGTGCCTGCTGAAAGTGACAGCTGCTCGGGTATGGGAGACACTTTTTGAAGGAGGCACTAAAAAGGCCTCTCCGACAAGACGAATTGGAGTGAGAAATCTGACATTATCCAATAAATGTGGCTACAAATTGGAAATAAGTTTTTACCGCAGTCCCCATTTGTCTTTTGGAGAACCGAATTGAAGTTGTCCTTTTGTCTTAATTGTTGTTGATTAGCTTGGTGGCCGAGAATAAACCACATTTCATTTGTGGAATGGGCTCTGATCCAAACCAAAGAAACATTTTCGTCCGTTGTATCTGACCCTCAGCTCACCGCAGCTCGTATTGGGTTCTAGTGGCACTCATAAGATCTGGTTCCTCTCCTGACCCACTGGCCTTGTGTGGAAACCCCACAGCCGCTGCAGCTAGCGGGCACAGCCTCAGCATCTGTGGTTTCCTCCCCAGCATGCTAATACTCTTGTCAGCATTCCATCCATCTCCCTTCAGACACTGAGTCAGACAGGCGGCCAGGGTCTCTGATTTATGTGGACGTAAAAAAAAAAAAGTCCTCTCTTGTTGTGTTTCCTCTTTTGAAGAAGAGTCTGAATCTGCTATCGATTGAGAAGCCACAGTTCCTTCCTGTAACATTAGATGACACCTATACACTTATTTTATTCTGGTCTAATTTTACTCCAGAGCTCGGGAGTAAATCTTCACTCCCGAGCTAATCTACACTACATAACTCCCTCGTCCTGTCAATTCTTGTACAGTTTCAACTCCTTTTTCTTTGAGTTTTAAGAATTGGTCTTGAAAATTGAGAGACAAATCACTTTTTGTTCATAAGTCTGTACAAAGTAGCTGCATAGACCAGTATGAGATTCTCATGGTATGAAAATCTTGACTGACAAAACACAATTTAAGATTTTCTGCACAAAACATTTAAAACAAAATGCATAACATGACCTAATTGCTTTTATTTAATAGAGAAAGATACAGTCATACATGCTTCTGTTAAAATAACACAAAATATTGTTTATTAAAGGTAAAATTGTGTTATCGATAACATTTATTTCTCATTTTAATATTTAAAATGTGGGCCAAAGCAAAGTTATCAAGTGTTCATTGCACAGAATGAATACTGTCATCCTTTTCCATTATTTAACAGTAAAACAAGTTTATCAAGCTGCTAACTGATGTAATTAGTGGGGCTATCTGCTCAGAGTGTAAGCCAGCCCTCACTGGACACAGGGAAACACGTGGCTTTGAAAAGGGGTGGGAGTGCAGTGGTGTGTTACTCTATCCATTTTGCTTCAGCCACTTTCTTTGTATTTCATAAAAGTACTTCAAATTTCAGGAACTATTTGACAGAAATTTTTGTCATTAAAATAATAATGTGACACGGGCATGCCCAGTACCAAAGTTTTTACTTTCTACTAGTTGATGGAGTTGCATCAGTCTGCAGAAGACCACTGTCAGGTAGTTGGTATATTTTGTAATTGAATGTAATTCAGATGTAATTTGATGCATAAATGGAGATAATCTTATAATTATCTCTATCTGGTTTCTTTACAGCAAGTATTTTCAATCAATCTGGAAAAGTCAGTTTAGGATTAAGTGTTGGTCAGCTGTTTGAGAACTGGTTAATATAAGTGACATTACATGCAGCAAATGTCTCTCAACTAGTGTGTTTATTGGAAAAACTTAAAGATGCTCTGTCCAGTGATTCTACCTGTCCTGCTGAATACGCCGTTACGCAAGTCGCTCTACGTTATTTTTAAGCCTTTCTCAGCGATTCTCTGTCGGTCTTGCTCGCAGAGATAGTCTAAGTTTAGATGAGGAAGCCCGATGGTTGTTTACCGTGCTCGCTAGAGTCTGTCGGCGTCTTCAGGCATGTTTGGCTTGTTAATGAGAACCACTGTGTGAGAGATGAGGCAGCGTGCTGTGGGTGTCTGTCTTTGCATGTATTTGCATGGTGATAAGCCGAGCATCGTCCGTGCGCTTTCAGATGTGCACGGCCGTATATGGGATGTTGCTGCAGTGGATTTGTGGCAGAGTGGCGAAGTTTGTAACATAGCCCTCCCCAATGTGGAGGATGAAACAAAACTCCACATATGGGCATTTAATAGTTGTGATAAATGTTTATGGTGTTGCACCTCTTAATTGCCCCCTTTCTTTATTCTTCTCAATCTCCCTACCTCCTACATTTTTACTCTTTTCTTTCATCCTGCTCCTCCCTGGTCTTGCGTATGCATACCCTCCAGGTTCCTGTTGTGTTTACCAATGGGAACCTTAAATAATTCAGGCTGTCCGTACTTCCCAGCCCTGTAAATAAGACTAATAGAAGGCAGGCTTCTGAAGAGAGCCACTTGCCCAGGGAAAGCATTGCTGTGGGCTAGCCTATAAATCAGCTAGCTGCCTGTTTGGCCCCTTTACTGTGGCTGCGTTGTGGACTACAAAGCAGGAACATCCATGTTAGCGGAAGGAAGGGTGACTTAATGCAGAGAGGTCAGCAGCAGGGTGGCGTTGGCCCTGAGGCGGTGATTGGTATTGGGTGTTTGTGTGCAAATCCATGCAGGATGCTGTTCTTTTTCCTTTTTTAATTGGATTTTGAGTTGGATCTGTGTAACACATGCATACATGCACCATGGCTCATAAACTGTTCATCCTGATGTCAGCACAGGCATTTAGTGTACCAGATGGCAATAACTGTTCATTAATACCTTCTCAGAGTTAGCATTTCATTGGTTAGTTTTTTGGTAGACATTTTTATAGATGCAGCCTTGAAAAGAAAAAAAAATACATACTTTAGAGTATCTACCAAGTCTTTTTGTATCCATTTCAGAAGGCTGTGGTTTTTAAAATAGATCTTTGCTCTGAATTTCTTTGAAACGCATCCCGGCTTCTCACTTCTTCAGATTATAATTTCAAATTGCCTGTGTGTGTGTGTGTTTTTAAATAATTTTTTTTATGACTGAGTCAGGTAGGACCTGTCTGGGGAACATTTTCAGGGAGCACTTCAGAGTTTGAAATTAAACTGTTTCAGTATAGCTGAATCTTTAGACACTTTTTCACAGTTAGTCTGTCACAAAAGCACTTTTTCTCTTTTAGAACCTCAAAAGATACAGGAATATTTGACGGTTTTCAGTTCTGACCACAGCGCTTTATTCTTGTCAGATTTGTTTCCTCTTCCATCCTTACTTTCTTGGTTTCTTCCTTGTTTACATCTGTAATTTTGTTAAAAGTTGACAGTAAACTATTGCGTTTAGAATTGTACAATAAGCTAAAAATTGAACGAAGGACTTTGGACATCAAAACTGTGTTGTGGATCCCTTGTCATGCGAGTCATAGTTTCAGATTCTACTTTGTCTGTTCCCTCAAGCCAAATTAAAATATTGTCTGAAACTTTTAAATTGATGCTGAAACAGCATGAAATCTCCAACACCTCCTCCCTCTCCTGGCCCTTTCTCTTTCCTCAGCCAGTGTGTCAGCTCTCCTTTGTGCTCCTCTCAAAGGGTTAAAGAGGGAGAAGTGATGAGTGGCTCACCGTCTCTGGCTTTCATTGTGTGCTGGCATTGTGCCACTGCATAGCATGTCGACCACAGACATATGTACAAGGGACTTCGCTTTATTTCGCTGTGCTACACTGACACAGTAGTATCAGTGGCTGCAAACCAATGCAAACATTGTGAAAGCATGATTATTAGCATGACTGTTTTTTAAATTTCTGTAATTTAAATGAAATTAAATAGTTTATTTTGCCTTTTGCTGTTTCACTGTTTGCTTACACCTTCCTTGTGATTTTGTAACAATCCATAACTTTAGAAACAAGTTCAGTGATGCCTCAGAAAGATTCTGGTTTTCTTCTCCTGCCTCAGTGGAAACATGTGCTTGCGGACCATAAAACCCAGTTACCCTCTGTCTCCTCCCTTGCATAGCTTGTTAAGGGAAAAACCACTCGACAGCATGTTGTGCAGAACATTAGCTGCTGCATGGGATAATTCTTTTAGCAGACCTGGGCTACCTCCACTCTGCAACGGAACAAATCCTGGGGGTGCTCTTAAGTCGTCTCGCCCTTCTCGACCCCCTGCAGAGTGAAGGCAAGCAGAGAGAGGCGGCTTTGGGAGTAAGTGCTTTGGGACAGACAATGGTGGACTGGCCTCAGAAGCAGACTGGGGGGTGGGGAGGGGTGCAGCCAGAAATAGAAGAAGAGCACGAGAGGAGGTGGTGGGGGGCCTCAAACTGGAAGGAGGAGGAATGGGTTTAGGGAGGTCAGAGGTTAGACTGATCCCTACTTTAAAGGTGTAGTGGGGCAGCGGAGGTCTTATTGCCAGGGCTCTCTTGTTGCTTTTTACCCTGCCTGGGGTAACGGTCTGCTACTGCATCATGGGGGAGGGGTATTTAGGTGGGTGTGAGTGTGAGCTGCGCATTGCTGTCCCATGATGACTGCAGTTGTGCTCGCTGACCTCTGGCCCTGGCCTCTACTCTCCCTACCAGGAGCTGTCACAGAGGTCAGCAGCATGCCAGCTCCCACGTGAAGACACTGGGTAACTGAAGGGTATCTTTGCTACAGCAAGTCTTTCTGGGAGAAGATAAAGAAGCAGAACATGTGACGAAGCAGCCAGCAAACATGAAGGAATGTGTCTACGATGCCATTCAGCATTTTGAATGAAATGGGGTGTGTAACTTGTGACTGGTGTGTTGATGTGTGCGACCGGGGGGGGGGCGTGTCCTTTCTTATGCAAGTCCTTTTCTTTTAGAGTAGTCCTTCATTCCTCGCAGATATCCACTATTTCCTTGGTTCCCTTTGCATGTGAAGGAATGTGACTGTTCTGCATGATCAGCTCTGTTCTTCACTGTTATAGATTGTGATCTTAGTTGCTTCAGCTTGGCATAGCCTCAGATGCACCAATAGTTCCTCTATCCTCAGAAATGTGATGGATAGTACTGGCATTTGAAGCAATATAAAATGTGTTTAGCTTGTAGTGTTTTGAAGACTTCATTTCATTCATTCATATCTTTACAGTTGAAACTCGAGGAGTACATACAGTGTGGGGAAAACAAGACAAAACACACCTTTGTTTCACTGTCTGACAAAATTATTTTTATTTGCTAAATCACAGAGTGAGAGCACTATTTTTCAGACAATTTTTATTAGTTTCTTCATATTCAGAAGTGTACTACACTAATATTTGCATGGCTTAAAACTAATTGGAAAAGTTAAAGTAACCCTTAAAGGATGTGAGTTTTTTAGGTACAGCTGTGGATATATTTTAAGGCAACCCTCACATACCCTTCTTCCTTGTGCGTCATCCTGATTTAATCAAAAGCAATCAGCCAAGATCTAGGAAAGACCATCGCGAACCTCCACAAGTCTGGTTTATTTTGGCCTGCATACAATACAAACGCCTTTGGAAAGTCCAAGGTTTTTGTGCTAAATAACAATTTCAAGTCCTGAATAAAAGCTAAAGACCTTGTGAAGTTGCTGGTTGGTGCTTGTAAAAGCGTGTCATAATTTGCAGTGGAGTCCTGGACTGATGTGGTCTGAAAGCATAACGATAAACCAGATTAAATGTTGGAGTTGCCATCACAAAGCCCTGATCTCGGTCTCATCTGAGCTGAAAAGGCATGTAAGAGTGATTCGGCCTACAAATGTGACTCAGTTTCACCAGTTCAGTCAGGAGCCAGTGAGCCAAAATTCCAACAAACTATTGTGAGAAGGTTGTGGAAGGAAACCCAAAGTCTGATGTGTTTGACCGAATCCAGACAGTTTAAAAGGCAATTCTAACAAATACTTAAAAAATAAAGCAGATATAAAAATACTGATATTCCTAACTGACCTAAAACAGAAAGTCCCATTTAATGTCTGAAAATAAGGGTTCTTCAATACAGTGTGTGTAAAAACTAGTTTCAGCTGAATTCAGGCATTCTTGTGTAGGGCATTGCCATTTAGCATGGTTATAAAACACAGCTCTCGCTGGTTTTAGCCACACCTCGTCATTCAGACTTGGCCACCACACAGACACTTCCAAAAGCAGCCCATCTCCCTGTCTGCTTGTAGCTACATTAATATAAAAGCCCTTAGTGCTTAGAATTGGTAAAGGCGGGAAAAAGAAGGAATCTGAACAAAACGTTGCCAGAAACAGCGGAGGGAAAAGAATAAGACCGCCAAGAAACGAGGGAGGGAACTTGGCAGCACTTGCTAACTGAGAACAGCAACGAGGCAGCTCACACCAAAGAATAATAAATGCCGTTGCACAGAAAAGCGCTTATATGCAAGACACGGTGAGGTAGAGAGGAGTGGTGAAAGAGGAATGAGGGGAAAACTAAGTCACTCTGATTCAAAGTTTAATTAAGGTCTAAATGCAGCATTGGAACAGCTGCTGTTGCTTGCACCACCCTGCAGTACCCGAGTTACAGCTTTTTCTTATTTACTTGGAAGCTGAACAGATGTTATAAGGGGGTGGCAACTTTATCGGACGAGAGGTTTGGTTTCCGGGAAGAGGAGGAAATTAAACTCCTCACTTACTGTGGTGAGTTCAGTAAATTGCTGTCGCTGTGTGCTCATCCTAGCAACACGGAGTGAGACTCTGACTTCTTGTTAGTTTTCCGAGCTTTATGGATTCTTACTTAATCTCAGCCTGTAATTGTGTTGCTTCCCCGGAGGCAAGATAATAAACACAGGTTATTAAATTTTGAGCCAGACTAACTAAAACGCATTAACTCATAGTAACATTTTTATGCATGCACAGAAATATTTTCAGTCGGAGTGTAGCTACAGTATCCTGGGAGGATGAATGAACAGTTCTCTAACTGTACACTAAGCTGCAACAGTATTCACATACTTGGAACTTTTTCTGTGTTTTGCGTCAATATGTGTAATAAAATGCATTGAAATTGACATTGACTTCATTAGGTTTTGACAATTGCATTTTAATATGCATTTTAAGTTGAAATTCACACCAGGTTTCTCATCTTGCATTTCAGTCTCTTCCATCTTTTTACCCAAAAGTCTCTCATCATGAGGATGAAGGAATCCTGTTCTGTTGAGCTCGGTCACGTTCGTTGTCTGCGACTCTCTCTCTCCTTCTTGCTCTCCCTTGGAGGCCCTGATGAAAATGGCTGTTTAATCATGCAGAGAGGTCAACCAATCAAAGGGCACAGCCCGAGTGATTTAAAGGCCTGTTCGGAGCACAGCTGGAGGGGGAGAGAAAAGGGAGAGTGATTTGGACAGAAAGAGAGAGATGTGTTGGTGTTGATTGTTCTGTGGCACAGGTCACTTCTTGCAGCATACCTCTGGTCTCTTTTCACCCATAATTGATAGATTGATCTACAGGCAGGGAAATGTGCTGAAAATATGCAGAGGATGTTGGGCAAAGAATTGAGCATTTTAGTGAGCCGACATTCTCGGAATGAGGTGTATGCACACATTATTAGCATTAACCCACATTCTCCCCTTCAACTTTTTATTTTCCATGCTACCTTCCCAGTTCACAATGATGCATGAAGTGTATGGTCAAAGTTCTTGCCTGTATCATTATCTTCTTTCTCTGATCTATCTAAGACTTCGTAAAGAAATATATCTAACTTAATCTTGTTTGTAAAATATTATTTGTCTTTTTTAAAGTTCAGGCCATTGATATATCAGTGGATAAAACATCCGAGTGGTTTATGCAAAGGTGAATTTATAGGAGGAAATTTATGCACATTACATTAAACTCTCCAACCCCATGTTAAACATGGTGGTGGCAGCATCATGGTGTGGGAAGCCCTTTCTGCTTCACAAACCGGGAAGCTGGCTTGAAGAAATAGGAAAGCCAATGGATCTAAATTCAAAACAATCCTGGAATCCTGCTACAGACTGCAAACGACCTGATAACTGGGGCAGAGATTCGCCTTCCAGCAACCCCAATTATAAAGCCAGAGCTTGAATCAAAGCATAGCCATTATGCTATGTTGTCCATCTCAAGCTACTGTGGCCCAGTCAAACCCCAAGCCAAACTCAAATTGAAGAACTGGGGCAAGACTTCAACATCGCAAAGTACCTCAACCTCAGAGCTATATTGCATAAAGAGCATTTGTGCAAAGCAAAGAAAAATGGGCAGATTTCACTATCTGGACTCGGAGTAAAAACTCAAATAGACTAGCAGCAGTAATTGCTGCCAAAGAACGCCAACGTTTCAGACTTTTAAGCGTACACAATTCATAGTCAGGTTTTTGGTTGTAGCGTGGCAAAGTGTAATGTGCCCCACAAAAGTAGAGCACTGCACCACTCAATTTTGTTTTAAACTATTTTTGGAAGAACAAATACTACTCACCAATTATCACATTTATTAATTCTAAATCAGCATGTTTACCAAAAGAAGACTATTATGACTATTCATTACAATTGTTGTTAGTTTTTACTGTCAGCTTGCCAATTATATTTGGCTCTCAGCTGTGTCTTAAATATCTGCCTTTGCAGTTGCATCAGAAAAGGTCAATCATAGTTCAAGAATGCACTCCTTGAAAAGTATCTCCGTCTGCATCACATCTTCAGAATTCAGCCATTCAGATTGTTGCTCTAAGCGTACATCATCGCTTCGTGTGTTTCTGATACAGCCAACGAGTTAGTAGTTGTGGAGTACCACTCCAGCAGATAGCTGGCCTCTTCCTCTCTCTCACACTCTCGCTCTCTCTCCCTCCTATTCTCTATGACCTTGTGTCGGCGTGCGCTGATGAGCGCTGAGTGGATACACTCATGAGTGGTGTGTGCACGCATGTGTGTGAGGGCTAGAGAAACCGTGGGAGCTCCATTTGTTGTGTAAATGCGAGCTGCTAATTGACTGCCGGGCACGCATCCTCTCCTTCAGCGGCTGAACCCTGCCCTCCGCCGGGTCCCGGGGATCCTGCCAGGGGAATGTTTGCCCCTTCTCACACACAAACACATCCACGCACGCTCTCGGCAGCCTCCCTTTCTCTGTTTTTCCTCTGCTGGAGCAAGCCTGGCGCAGGGCCAGAGTGAGGATGGGCACAGTGATCGGCTTCTCTGTTCTCTTGCTGTGATGAGGTTTCATTATGAAAAGATACTCGACATTTACCCGGAGCAGCTCAGTGGTTTTGGTTGATCTCGCTAAGTTCTCACTAAGAGTTCTCAAGAACTCTCGTGTTAATGCTGTACATATTAACATGTCTATATTTGTAGATAAGTCCACAACTCTGTGATTTTCAAAACTGACAGAAAAAGAAGAATTTTAGCTCAAACTGCAGCTCGAGAAACAATGGTCACTACATCTGGTCATTTATCAAAACAAATTGCTTTACTGCAACTGTTGCTGTCTCACTGGAAGCTGCAAACTCCATCTCTTCCAGAAACATCACTGAGAATGAGGTTAATAATTTACATCATAATTTCTAAAGCGGTTTTACTCAAAGAAATATTTATGAGTAACACATCGGTTGCTTTGCTTTCAAACAGAAATAATACCACATAGACATAAAGAGATCCCTCAAGGCATTGAACATAGATTCATGTATAGCTGCTTGCTTTCAGAGCTAGATTTACATTTGTGGCTCAGTGATGGACAATACAAATGTTAGCCTCAGTTGGAAAGTCTGCATGAGACATGTAGCCCAACTGTTGGCTGGTGAGAGGCCCAGATCTTGCACCCACACACAGAGAGGCTGACACATGCTGCTCAGCTGGAAGAGTCATATTTTTCTCTTTCAGAAGCTATAGGTAAATACACTGTATAGCCACAAAGATGGTCAAATACACTCTTAGTAGTCAGAATGTAGTGAGAAATCCTATCTCTATATTATAAAGGTTTTCTGCTTGATGTTTTGGTTTCATAAAATATATTTAAGTCCAAATAGTTTATTTGTTTTTGGGCAACTAGATTTAATTGTTCTATTATTGCAAGAAATGAGAGTTAAAGTGCATAAACCACAAGATGTAGTTCATCTGAGCGTGTGGATGGGGTGTATTTTACAGACTACACTGCCTGCTATTTAGGGAACATAAAAATGAAATCATAAATACAATAGATGCAAGAACACGCACACAGCTATGATTTTCCGTGCTCAGGTTTTTCCCAGCCTACTCCATTGTTCTGTAGAGGTAAACATCCAGGAACACAGAGAGAGAGGGGAACAGACAAACAATAAACAGACTTACTCTCCCGTTCCACTCTGTTTAGACTGTAAACACAGAGGAGTAAAAGCGTTTGTGTGTATGTGAGTACATGTCTGTGTACAGGTCAGTAAACTCCAGTCCTGGGAGTTAGCAAAAAGTAAAATAGACAGCTTGAAAATTTTAGGTCCCTGACATTGTTAGATTGCATCCATATGTCATTTAAGCTTCCCTCTCAGTTGGCAAACTTTGAATTGTCGGTCCAAAAAGGAGTCTAATGTTGAGGCATGTTCATCTTGCATGATGTTAAATTTACTATGTACGCTCCAATATTTGTTTCCAACAGACCGGAAAAAGGTTCTCAACTTTCAAAGTTGGCCTACACGTAATTCAAAATATCATTTTTACATTATTTCAGCAAAACTAGGAAGCACACGGAAGAATTTTGCGTTAATCTCACTGCTAAGCATCCGGAGACAATAACAATGGAATCCTAGAAATCTCAGAAATTTCTAGTTTTCCAAAAAGAAGCATACTGTAACATGTAAAACAACACAACAAAGTTTCTGTATGATCATAAAAATAAAATAAGTCAGGAAAAACTTTGTTACCGTAATGCATGTTTAAGGTTGTAGTTTAACAGCATGTGCCATTTTAACACAGATGTTAGTTTTCAAAATGCAAGAAAATCAAAACCTAAACAAAGTTGTGCTTCACTAGCAAAGTGCACAGCTTAGCGGAGACGCATACAGTGTTCACGGTTGGGCTGAAAGGTAGATGGTCAGAGCTCGAGGAATGAGTCCACAGATGGGTGTTTGAAGTACGGGCTGCTGGAAGAGGCTCACCAATGGTGCAGTTACGTCTACACACCCTGGTAGTTGCTAAGGAGATGAATACAAATAACTTGACGTGGTCCTTTTTGGTGTTATTGCTTTGTGCAATGCAACCATCTCTCTAGCAGAGTGTGTTAGAAACTGCCTGCAAACTTTCAAACCCAGATTTTTTTCAGGTTCACTACTGAGAAACCAGATTGGTGAGTAAGAGTTTTTTTTTTAAGAGCTCTGACTCACCTGCTAAAAATAATTACATATGAAGTGCATCAAGGCCAGTTTGAGACCATTTAGCTGTCAGATGTGTTGTCATACAGAATGTGAATGCATGACCCTTGAAATTGATAGTCAACCGAATATTCTGTACTTGCAAGTGTTTAATACCAATATTAAGCTCTACAGACAACATTAGAATCTCTAATCACACTTGTTGCGCAGATTGAGAAACCTCGTCTAGCAAGTTAATATTGCATTCAGTGAGGCTTAGTAGTCTGAATTTGACGTCACACCTGAGGTAAACCTGTTTTAGTTGGATTAAGCAAAATGGCTGATTTGCAATTCGGCTTTTATAAATATAAAAGTCATTTAAAGTTTTGTTTTTACACTTCTTATTTACAATTTGAATGACTTATATTTGATGGGGACGTAGTTATTCAGTGGGGCTGTAGTTATTCCCACATCCAAGCTTCAACTTCAAAGACTAGTTGACATCATCATTAAAGCACACACTTCTCAGTGCTTAGTCATTTTACGACAGAGAGACAGTTCAAAGACAGTTAAATACAGGTTCTCAACTGTTTGAGATAAATGTTTTGATTATATCACAATGCATTGACACCTCTTCAGTCTCACCTTTCCATTGTGGTGAAAGAGGAACTGAACCAGAAGAGCTGTAAATCTGTAACTTGTCCATCAAGTTTAATTTATTAAAATTAGGGAGTTATGAATATCTAGTTTCAACATGTGGGAATCAAAATTGAAAGACTATCTAGGAAACTAATCAGTATTTAAATCAACTGTATTTCCTGCTCCACCCTTTTTTAATGCCCTGCTCTGCAAAAAAACATGACTGTAGATAACGTTTATTAAATCAAATGGTTCTAATGGAAGGGGAAGATGTTGGGAAATATTCTAATGGCTGAGCAGTGTGGCAAATTAGGGTAAAAGTGGAAGCAAAACCAAAAGATGCATACAAACTTTAGGCTTGTATGCAAAAGTTTGACAGTGAACAAGCAGTGAAATTGCTTCTCTTCCTCCCCTTCCGGCTGTGCCAGCAGGACTGCAGTCAGACAGGCACTGTTGAATCTGAGTCAGCAAGAGTTGAACTGGGACTTTACCCCAAAGCCTCGGGGCCGGTAGTAGCTCACATACGCTCCTATATTCACACACACACACACGCGTGCACACCCCGTCTCACACAGGCGCAGTGTCAGACCTGTCGCTGTGCTCCCCTCAGCCCTGCAGCTCCAGCCCTAACTATAGCTGTTCAGCCAGCGACTCTTAATTAGTAGCTGCTGCTGCTGCCGCATGCCCTGCCCCGGCGCCACCGTGGTGAAGCCCCAGCCCCACGTCTGTGCGTGTGTGGTAGGTTTCAGGACGTGTTTACTCAGAGCTTCTGCTGCAGCGACGTCCCTGTGCCCTCTCTGGCTGTGTGTTTGTGCGAGCCTTCTTGGTGATATTACAGGTGGAACAGGAAAAGTGAGGTGTACTTTGCAGATTGTTGTTTGCTCAGCAGACTCTGTGGTTATGTGCATCAGACCCCTCGAACCACAATGTTGTCTCTTAAATCTCTTTTTATGCTTCCCATCTATCTTAGCTGAGTGCTTAAAAAGTTCCTGCCTTAAAGCTACCGTAACGTCTTTTTGAGGAAACTGAAGAAATACAGCATGGTACATTTGCTTTGAGAGGTTAAATATTGTAAAATCACTTATCCGTGATGTTATAGTTGTAAACTTGCACCAACTGTTCACTTGGTAGTTCCAGATAAGGGAAAATAAGCTAAATGGGTGTATAATTATGGGTATATACCATCTGAACCCCAAACAGCAATTCAAGCAGATAGAGGAAAGAAAAATGCAGTGATAATCCATGTGTCCATGTTCAAACCCAATACATCTTCACTCTCTCTGCCTTTCATCGTTTTGTGTCGCGTTCCTGTGGGGGAAGTGGCAGTGAAGGTACTGTCTGTGCTTTGGATCAGGCTGACACATGTTTCCCAGAGGACCCACCCCAGTACAAACACATAACTGGAATAACTTGGTGAGCCAGACACCACCGCCACTGGCCTGTTAATCAGGACCATATTATGAATAAATGGAGGGAGGACTAGCTTAGTTTAGCACAGGAAATGCACACAGCTGAATAACAGACCATTGATGAAGTTTAACCAGTTCCGCATGTGCAATTTCCATGCATGTGCTGTACTTAAACAAAAGAATTTACTTCTTTTTTATATATATTATTATGTTACAACCACAAACCTCAGTGTATTTTATATGATTTAAAAAACACAATTGTGAAGTGGGAGAATGATGCATGGTTTTCATTTTCTTTGTAAATAAATATCTGAAAAGATTCCTGTGCATTTGTATTCACCCCTTTTGCTGTGGGACCCCTCAATAAAATTCACTGCAGCCAGTTGTCTAGAAGTTACTTAATTATTGAAAAGTTTGCCTCTGTATAATTATTTTTCTCAGTACAAATACAGTTCTGTCAAGGTTTTAGAGGTGTGTTGGAGAACATTAGCGAGCAAGCTAAAGGCACACATCTGATGTATACACTTAGTCATTTTGATAATAGGCTAATATAGCTAATGTAAACACTTAAAGCTTGTTTTGCCTTTATTATAAACCTTATATAAGGCTTTTAATTTTTTGCGGCTCCAGACAGATTTGTTTTTTTTTTTTTGGTCCAAAATGGCTCTTTCAAAATGTTGGGTTGCCGACCTCTGGACTATCACAATGTGAAATACATTGATGTTTGTGGATACTACACGACAAATGAGAAAACGTTTAAAATGCATGAACGCTTTTGTATGGTACAGTATGTTTATCCAAGCTTAAAGAAGCACAGAGCCTGGCCAGCCACACAGTGACCCACATTGGGTTTATATTAGCCCATTTCCCTCTCAGGCTGGTGCTGGGCCTCTCGTAGTCATCACGCTTACTTACAGAAGCACCTCAAGCATCGCCTGCCATTGCCATCCATTCACACGCAACCACTGCACTCCACACGTTGATGGATGACTTACAAATGAATGGTGAAGTGAGAGATTTAGTTGTGTGCTTTGCTGGGATCTTGTTAAATAAATGCTTACATCATAATGCCACAGTTGAGACTTTCCAGGAACACTCTTATTTGCTCTAACACCTTTAAGAAGTTCATATCAGAGAATAGCTTGGCTGCAGTAATTTTGAGTTCTAGTCCCTAGTTTTTCCCTGATTCTTCCATCTTCCTGTATGAATCCACAAAGGACTTTGGCTGGTTAGTGAGGGTTCATTTGTTTGGTAATTTTTTTGTCCATAGGAGCAAGTTGTCTATATTGCGGATACAATTTAAATTTTCATTTTAGATGCTAATGTAGCCTTTTAGGTGAGCAGAAATGGCACGAGTATGCCAGCGCTTTGTTTTGTCCCAATTACTCATTAGGCTTCAGTAATTACTGCCTTGCGTTTCATACAGAAACAGCCAAGAGAAATGGATTCACTTTGTCCTTTGCAGAAAGGTCAGTTCGTATTGTAAGACACTTCCTCAACAAACACATTCACAGTTTATTTGTCACCTCAGAGAACTTTCTCTCAGCATTCTTTCAGCCAATTGAACTGTAAAGCCGCCGTGTAAGAGTGTGTCTGTGAGACTTTAAGGCAATTGTTAAAATTCAAATGAGACGAATAGGTAGAGACTTGAGCTATTTCTCGAAAGAGAGAGACTGGGACCTTCTAAGAATGTCTCTGGCTGCATGGTCTTGGCAGGAAGAGGTCGTAGGCATCACCCTGGTGGCAAGTTCTCGTTGTTGAGTGAATGTTAACCTTTTCCACCTTTGAAATCACATGAGTTTTAACAAGATAAAATGGATCATACAAGCCATCCATGACCACATCAAGGGACTGGTCATATTACCCACAGAGGGAAGTAGGTGGTGACCGGCTTTTTCCTGAGTCTCATTATGAAACTGCATTTTTTAAACCATGGTTCAAGACCGGCTCATACCATTAGGCTGTGGGTTAATTCCCAAGTTGTTTGGAATTGATTTCCATCAAGAAAGATTGCCTTAAATTTGTTCAGATATTGATTTATAGGAAATCGTGATCTTATTTGCTTTGCAGAATAACCTTGTTATAACCCTAATAATATCTGAAAAGCCTTGATAAATATAGCTTAACACTGGGACCTCAGTTTTTATTAGTATTGATCATGTCTGGAGTTCTCCGGTGATGTGAAACGCTGAGTTAGTTTTCAACCCTCGGAGGCACTTCAGCATTGCTGTCATGATTCTGTCTTAACACTGTTGTTCACGTAAACGTTTGAGGCCCCCATGTCTGCGCTCCATCCTGTTTTGCACCCACCATGACAAACATCCATACCAGCATTCCTTGCATCATTACCAATGCCAACCACCTACCTTTGAAGCAGAGCAAACGGCCATGCATAAATATCCAAACAATGTCCGATGATGGCGATCAAGTAATGCCTCTGACATATTTTCAATCTGCAGGAAAAGTGGCGGTTGGCAGCAGAAATGAGCGAGGGATTTGGAAGTTATGAGTGGCAGTCGTTCCCCCGGGGGCCTGTGGAACATGGCAGGGCTGTTATGTGAACAATACTGGTGTGATATACTAGAACACTACAGTGGGATGCCTGGTGGAGGACGTCAAAGATGAACTGAAGGGGCGTTTGGGATATAAACAAATTGAAAACATGATCGTACTGCTCCAGATTGAAGCACATTAACCTCTCTCATTAAACCACACGGTACAGAATATTAATGTACTGAAAGATTTTAATTTAAAGGACTTTGGGTAGAGATGCAGAGATTTGTGGTGGATTCTTTTTTTTTAAACAAATGTATCTAAATTGCTACTATGTCTAGCTTCGTTAAACTTCAATCATCTAATCAATTGGTGAATTCCTAATGTGGGACTCACCAATAGTATCAGAATAGGGATTTTAGCATGAGCTCAACCCACATACTGAACTCTACTGCTCAACCCACAAATTGATTTTTCTTAATGATATGGCATCATTTAAAGGGGAATAAATTGGCTTTCCAAAATCACACTAATTATTTCCCAGAAGCATTTTTACAACCAAGATACATCTGACCAAGCAGAAATTGTCACTTTTTGTGCTAAATCTATAATAGGAGCAGTGACAACTTTCCACTGTGTGAATTTGAAAGAGTTGTAAAATGGGGTTTTACTCATTTAAAACACATTTAACATGATCTTTTGCATCTTGTGTTAGCATCATCCTTATATCTCCGTGTGTATTTGGTAGAGTATATGGATTCTAGAAATAATCTAAAATTACCACAATAGTAAAAAATCTTTCATTCCTACACTATGTTCCATAACATACAAAGGTTGAACGCTCAAATGAACCCAGCTACATAGCTGTAATTATTCAGCCTTCCTAGTGTCTGCTGAAGGTGATTCCTGGTCGACCTACTTTGGCGAGACGTCAATTACGCTTTGAGTCCCATGGCAGATGATCCCAGGACAGCAACACAACCACAACAAATAAGTACAAAATGCCAAAGAATGAGACCGGCTGCTGCTTAAAATCTCAGTGCTATTGAAATGATTTAGCTCTATATCATCTACACTCACTAATAATACCCATGTAGAAGAGTGTTGTACTTAAATGCTTATGAAAGTTTCAACAAAAGATGTGACTTTTGTCTTTCTGATTACAGCTTATGGATCTCCTGGGATTTCTTTGTAAGGTTCTTCTTTTTTTTCCCAAGAAAAGTCTGTCGTCTTTGTGAATCCACTTGTCAAGAAAACCCAGCCTAGGAAAAGAAAGTGCACTTGATCATCTAGAGGCCTCGGTCTTTCCAGACGCTGCTGTCGCGCCTCAGACTCTTCGTATCAAGCTCAGTGTCGTGTTGAGCAAGGCACTGATATATTTAGTTCTACCCTGTCTTCTTGCCACTTTGTCTCTGGCATTCCCCTCACTCATCACTCTTCCTCTCATCTTCCCCCGCTCACACCAGTCTCTGCTTATCTCCTTTCCTCTGCGTTCACATTTCTGTCTTTCCAACACATCTCCCACTGTGTTTTCTTTCGCTCTATGTCTGTTCTTATCCTCCTCCACGCTCTTCTCTTCCCCAGAGCTCTACCTTGTCCAGGGCTCTGTTCCTGCAACGATACTGACAAGCTCTTTAGACACAGTTGTGGCTCTTTGTCTCTCCGCCGCCTTGCTGTCTCTCGCTACATTTAGACATGGCGATAACTATAGCAAACTATGAAGGAAACAAAAGACGTTGATGACCCCCAGAATGTGGCCACACTCCCAGTTTATATTTGCTGCGACTTTATTAAATGTGCTCCCTGCCAAGTCTAAGGACAATCCCTTCAATTTGACCTAATGGAAACGATGTTGCCGTGTGTTTAAACTCTCCCTACATCGGCCTCGTGACTCTCACAGATGTTACTTGTCCTTCTGGACCGACCAGTAGGCCCGGCCCTTCCTTTTGGGAAGGCTCCAAGAACAGCTAGGCTCCTCACATGCTGTTCTGATCATGTTGGAGGGAAGAGTGGAATTCCACTTGGACTGTAATGCTGAACGTCTTAGCCTTGAGCTCTGTTCTTTCAGGAGATCTTAAGATGATTACTGCTGGACAAAAGCCATTAAAGAGAAAAGGCTTTGTGAAAATTTACACCTCAGCTTCACTGATAAGATTAAATTATTCGGGGTGCCTGCCTGACTTGGTTTAATTTACTTAGAAATGCAAATGATAATGAGGAAAAGATTAATTTCAAACATTTTTTTTCTTTGATGCTTTCAGAATAAGGAGGTATGCTTAAGTAGAAGCAGAAATAATGGCTGTAAGCCTATAAGTAACAATCTAAAGCACTTGATTAAACTCTTAAAAATCTGATCCTTAAGAAAGTTGCTTATTTTGAAGTACTTCGCTGGATTTGAAGTGGTGCTGCCTGTTATATGTCAGACACTCAGGTGCCCACTTGCTGAAAATAAAATCCCTTTTGGCTAAACATGTAAAGACAGATTGTTCTCCTCTTATCTCTCTCCATTCCTCTTCGTTACACCCCAGTGACTCTCTGTGAAGGTATCACCATCTTCTGTCATCCTGCTCCTCTATCACTCCCTTGTTTTTGTTCTGGTTTCACCACCACATTGTTTTTAACTTCTGCATTTTTCTCCTTCTTTACGGCGTCATTTATACACCTGGTTTCACTCAGGATATTTCTGCTCTCATTTTCTTTATTGTCCGTAGGAAATTTAATCTGTGCCAGGATAAATTAATAAATGCTGTACAATGACTTGCATACCCCTTAAAATATTTCACTTTTTTTTTTATGTTAATGGGATTCTATGTGACAGACCGGCAGAAAAATGACAGCTTTGCTCATCTACAGGCTGACATTTTTGGTTATTTTATGCAAAAAACATCAAGCTGAGCTGAACAGACAAAGTTTGTAAATGGTTCCTTTCAAGTATTAATACAGATTCTCAAATCAGTTTACGTCTGAGCTTTGACTGGACCATGACACATAATGATGCTTTGACCATTCCAGCATAGTTGTGGCTGTATGCTTGGGGTCATTTTCAGGATGGCAGGCAAATCTCCATCAAGTATTTGTTTTCTACCTGGTTTGTCCTGTTTTTAGCCTTATCTACCTGAATCAACTCTAACTACCTTCTGGCCCTGCTGCTGAAAAGTAACCCTGCAAATATGATGTTGCCTTCACTAATTTCACCTTGGAATCGTTGAAGGCTTTCTGCCAATTTCAGAATTGGCATTTTAGCTTTTCGCTAAATTGCCACTTCTGCTTGTAGCCTTTTTGCTTGGAGGCCAAACGGCTCAACTTTTGCAACCCTATTTATACCTCACTTCAACTTTTTTTCTGTCATTTTCCACTTTTATATCTGTTTTAGATTTATTTGTAAACAATCATATTTACTTATTTATGTTTTGTCATTAATTTTTACACTAGTTGTTCAAATTAAATATACATTTTAGTTTATTTAGTAGTTCTCTTATGAATAGTGTTCTATGAAGAAAGACGATTTATTTGATTGTTTAATCTGACCTGAGCCTGTTCTTCTGTTTCTCTGAGTCTCTTACAGAGCTTGAAGTAAACTTGGGGGGCGTCCGATACATTTTTATTTTCCTTTCTGCTCTTCCCAGATTTGTGGAGTGCCTGACTAATATTTTTTCCTGTCAACAGATTTTCTGCAACTCCTCCAGAGTTAACATTGCCTGCTGGCTGCTTCTCTCATTAACTTTACTTATGTGACGTCTGATAAGATTATTGTGCACGTTAATAATTGTGTGTTTGTTTCAAGAATCCTATCCTAGCCATTTGCACCCACACGTACATGTACACATTTGTCTTCCATGCATAGTGAATCGGTGATGCATGCAAAGCTGTGTTATTATGCGCCGACTGAAAACACGGACAGGACAGGAAATCTGCAAAACTCACAGGTTTGCTTTCCAACTTGCACCGTCTGCTGCCTGGAATAAAACGGGACTCCTGAGCTAAAAGCGGCAGGGGTAGATGGGCTTTCTTTGTTTCAGGTTCACAACGGTGCATCAGGAGATAATTGGAGTTGGCCTTGCATGACTCAGATGCGACTGTGCCAAACAAAATGAATGAATAGTCCCGTCCCACTGAGTTCCTGGACATGATTCTGCCTTTGTGTAGTGTTGACACTGTCGTGGATTTTCATGTTTATTGTAATGACTTGTGGTTTAGGCATAGTTTATTGCAATCACATAACAATTAACTTTCATTTTTGGGATATGCTTCCTTTGTTCTCTTTAGCTCTGATTTTCTATCGAGGAACTGTGCTCCCACTGCTTCAGATATCTGCGTTTACCCAGCTGTCTTTCGACCCACCAAGTGGACATAAATCTGCTAAATGCCATTTGACACAAGCCACACGCCCGTCTTAAAGCATTTAGAGCTGGGAGAGGGCCATGCCGTCATAACTATTGATATGGTTACTGATATTACTCAACAGCATGTATCCGGAAACAGTATGGCCTTTAATGGACAGAGATGGATAAGGCTGCTGTCCGAGACAGTTGTGAGCCAGTCCTGTCCCACTCTGTGTCTGTGTGCGATGAGACTTTTTGATTTTAGTGCTTTTATTAGAGCATAATATATTTTTTGGTATAAAAAAAATGCTCTGGATAATGTACATGTTACAGCAAAGAGTAGATCTGATTCCTATTATGTCTGTTTCAGTTTAAACAATTAAGTCTAGACAAAAATTTGCAACAGAAGTGATAACATTTTTAGAATCGCCTAGATTGTGTGCCAGCTTCTTTATCATGTAAGATCAAAGAGTCATCCTCTGTTATGCTCCTCCTGTCATCTTGTAATGCATTGATAGCAAGAATGCGGCAAGGCTGAAGCAATGGAGTGAGTTGTTCAACAGCACACAGTCAAAACATGTTTTGAACTCAACAGGGATGTGAAGATTAACCAATTACTGATGATTCACTGACATGCTCACATCTGATGTGAGTGCCTTTCCAGAGTATTGGTAGATTAATTTTTTGGATAAAATCTGTTAAATGTTTGTATGAATGAAATCAAATCTTTTCAGAGAAGAGATAAAAAGTACTCTTACATCTGTGTCATATTGGCCTCATACCATATACTGTATATTTTCTCCTCGATGCAACTCCTCTCCCTCTCATTACCACTCTGACCAGAACAATCCTCAGATCATTTGGGAGTCGATTTGCAGCGGCATGCATATTTTTACAGCAATCAACACTCGGTGGCAAGTTTTTACAAAGCAGTGCCCCAAGTGTCAGGGGTCAGACAAGCTCCTAGATGAAGGTTGTTCGGCAGGGAAAGTAAACAGGGAGTTTCAGTCCAGGACCGCAGTGTTTAGTAATAAGCTGTTTCGGCCTGAGCGGCCCGCATTCCTCTATAGTGAGCTCAGAGGTCCAATATAAGCAGCGCTACGGAGGAATGCACATGCTTTGTTTTAACAGTAAGAGCTGTTAACACAATTTTGTCTTTGTCCATGCATTATACAGTGGACTTCAGTCTGGGTTATGTTTCACGAACACACTCCATGGTGTTCTGTCATTTCACATTCATCATGTATGTCCTCATTTTTATCACAGCTGTGTCCCACTTCAACCAGTCTGCTGACTGGATCTCTCCTCGGCTGTGGTTTCATGATATCAGCACCTGCACAGCCAGCCTGGACAGCTAAAACCACAACTTTCTACACTCAAGGAGAAAGTTTTCACTAGAGAAACTGTGACCTTTTTGATTAAAGGACAGGAATCATTAGTTGTAATCAATAGTTTTTCTATGTAGGGGCCTGTAGGCCTGGTTCTATGGCTGTTCTGGTTGAGGCTGGATCAAAATATAGCTTAAACATATGTATTAATAATTATTTTGATCCCTAACAAATCTGTAATAATGGTTATATTGGGATGCTCATAAAAACAACTCAGTCTGAATGTTCAGTGACTTTACGTAAAACATTTATAGGTCGCCATTAGCAAGTTGATTCTACTAGTTTTATTTACATTTACCATAGGGATGGGGGATTAGAACTGAAAACATAACATTTTATCTGATATTTATTGAGACACAATAAATATTGTTAGAAAATATTGATAAGCTGTAAACTTCCTAACTTTTTGTCACTTTGAAACTATAAACTTTTAATGTGTTTCATTGTGTTTTCATGTCATAGAGTACAAGAACGTGGGACATGATTAAGAATAGGAAGAAAAATGGTTTAAACGTTTCCAAAATTAAACCCTAAAAACTTGGCATGCTTATGTCATGAAGTCTTTACTGTGATCCTAATCTAAACTTTTCTGGGTTCTCAAGAGATTTATTATCCCGCAACTTTTAGATGCATCCCTTCTACACGCCAGAATCAAATGAAAACCCCTGAGCTAAACTGTTCACACACAGAATGTAAACAATTAGACTAGAATGAAGAGTAATAGAGGCTTTTATATAGAAATAAAAACATATTTCATGCTACTTGAAACATAAGAATCTTTTTAATATCCCAGATAATCAGCATCCTGTTGCTTCCTGTCATCTGTACCGCTGATCATTCATCTGCCCTTGTTCAGTTAAAGCCTTATCAAACACGAAGAGCATTAGTGTAATGCTTCAGGCAGCAGCACACGACTCAGTGCGATCTTGCTTTACTGAGCTGGTGGTTAAATGGTGATTTTTTATTTATTTATTTATTTTTTTAACAAGGCACCTTTGACCTTGACCTACATGTTGCCTACCTCTCCCACCGCATCGCATGTACACACATACACTCCCACAGACACTGGGAGACACAGGATTTATCACAGAAAGAAAGAGCCAGTCGCCTAACACAGTCCAGAGATTAAGAATAAACCACTAATCTCGGTGTGTTTGTGTGTCTGTGTGCTCCTATTTAAAATGTGGGTTGATTTTAGCTGGTTCCTGGTTCATCAGTGCTTCCGTCTGTCATAGCAACTGGAACCATGGTCTTTGTGTTGTGTGGTTTTTCAACCCTGGCTGAAGAAGTCTGGAGGTGGAAATCTGCTTCTATGTTCACGCCTTAAATTTGGTTTGGGAGATGTGGTATTTAAGTTGGCCGTCTGCGTTGCATTAGAGCTAAGAAGACGCAGAACACGTGAAAAAATACTCCAATTTGAGCTTTTCAGCAGAACAGAAGAAAGAAATAAGGTGATTGTGGTGGGATTATTGGGATAGTTGCAAAGGAGGAGACAAATACAGTCTGTCTGCTCTTCATGTGTTATTTTAATGACAAGGGCTGCATGCCTGGGAGACAGCCTGGGGTGCTCAAGTCAGTGTTCGGCAGCCAAATTAGACACAATGCTCATAAACCATTCGGAGCACAAGGATGGTGGCGTTCACCATCCAGCTCAAACTGCTCAGAGAAGATTCCAAACGGCTGCTGAGTCTGAAGGCACAACGATAAGCTCGGGCACAACAGATGATTGCTTGGTTTGTGTGTTTTTGAAGAGGTGTGGAATTCCACACTGATAATTCCCTCTGATCCAGTTCAGAAGTGCCAGCTGTAAAAACTGGAAAGATAGAATTGATTAAAAGGTATATGCACCTATCTACAACTTTTGTTGATTTTACTTAGGGGTGTTGAAGTAAAGAGTGTTGAATACACTTTTATTTTAAAATTCTTGTGTAAACCGTGTGCGTGTTTTTCTCTTCCACTTTTATTTTAAGTCTTTCTAAAGTCTTAAAAGTCAGTAAAGTTGTTCACTGATACAGTGAACAACTTTACTGTATGGTGTAAAGGTGCCCATAACTTCACACTAAAGACTCTCCGCATCTATGCTGCTGACAACTTAGATTGCCAAAGTGTTTTATATATATAAAACACCATTTTGTAGACATAAAGGAGTTTGTCCCATAATTGTTGGGTTGCCAGTTCGAGCCTGCGCTTTGTACAACTGTCATGTCCTTGGGAAAGACAGTTCACCCACATTGCATACTGGTAGTGGTCAGAAAGGCTGGTGGTGCCGGTGTGTGGCAGCCTTGTTTCTGTCAGGCTACTCCAGGGCAGGTTTGGCTACACTCCAGTAGCTCACCACCATCAGCTTGTGGGAGTGTGCGTGGGTGGGAATGACTGATCTTATTGAGTGTCCAGAAAAACAGTATTTAAGTCATTTCATTAAAAAAAACCCACAAGATTTATCTCATTTATGTACACCTTTGTTCTGTGCAATTTCACAAATGAAGGTGTAACTTCAAAATGCATGGAGAGTGTGTGGTGTGTATAGTAACTCGGAAGTTATTACATTTTCAGATAATTTTTTCTTTATTGGTGTTGGTCTTAAAATGTATATCCTAATTATCATAAATGTAATGTAACCTTTCCTTGACTGCTTTGATTAATGCAGTTGGTGGACTGCCATGTCTCGAGAGGTTTACCGGTCAAGACTAAAGAGGGTTGAATCTGAATTCACACCACACGGTTTAGATTTTGATTTGTTAAAAATGTTCAAGTATGCACTTTTTCTGACATAAATTCTGAATAAAATACATTAAAGTTTGGGACATTGTTGTCAAACAAGCAAAAAAACTGTCATGACCTCAAATACTGCTGTTTTCGACACACTGTGGTTTCCAATCTTCATACTGCGCTTTAATCTCTCATAAGTGGTTTTGGATTTATGCAAACATGCCTGTGGTAACGACGGGCAATAAAACAATTAAAATATGTTATCCAAGAACAGAAAATGACAATAGCAATAAAAAAGGTGGTAATGTGTGACCCACATTATGTGCTTTTATAAGGGGCAGAAGAGATTTGCATCATTTTGCGACCTATTTCGTCTCTTAAATAGTACTGCATATTAATTCTGTATATCAACATATTGTGTATTTTTCTTTTACTTATCATCCAGAATGTCCCATAACAATTCAGAAAATTGTGCAGTTCATGGCAACTTTTGAATACACCTCATTCATTAAAAATGTTTTTTTTTCTTTCAGTTTGTTGTGAACCAGAGGCAGTCTTAGAAACTATATTGTTGATTTGAAACAGTCTTTGTTATTCACTGAAAAGTGCAACACAGAAAAAATATTTAGGAATATTTTGTTTATATCACCTAGCTCTACTTAAGTGACACTTGTTGTGCTTGCATCCTCAGACATCCTCATTATGTCTGAGGATCTAAGGATCCTTAGATCCTCAGACTGAATATATGTACAGCACATGATAATATGACTGAATATCATGTGCTCAAGGAAATAAAGTGCTGTTAATGCATGCGGCGGTCCAATCTGATGTGGTCAAGTAAGCCACCAAGCACAGGTGCATTTAAGTGCCACAGACATGCATACAAATGCAGCCATATATTTGTGTAATGCTGTCTGTCTGAATACGTTGGAGGGCAACCACATTTCCTATGGAAATACATGTGTGTGAGTGACTTTATAGTTGCAGTGAAAGAGGAAAGGAATAATTTGTGTGATGTAGTGCCCACAGTCTGTCTCCACTCTTGGAATGGCAGCTGTCACACATCTGTTACCCACACTGCACTCAGGTTTTCAGGGAAGTGGTTGTCCGCGTGATTAATAAGTCTTTAAGCCAACTTGTTAAAAGGCAGTCTTGCAATTTCTATCTTCAGACTAGTTCCGACCTTTTGATACAAGCCCCAACAAAATGAAGATTGGCTGTAAAAATGTGCTATATTTTGCTTTATTGCTCCATGTCTCATGATTCTGTCTTTAGGTGAAAATTAAAAAAAATATATATCTATATACAGTTTTGTGATTCCATTAATCCAGCTTGTAAAATGGTTGCTGTAAAACTTTTACTCTTGTCAAACATACTTGAACAAAATTAATGTAAAGCAAATCAAAGATGATGATTTGGCCTATTTTCCTCCCTTGCATTGATGGAAGAACTTTGACAGTGTTTTACAAGGTTCCATCTGTCCCTCTGGGCTGAAACAGCTGTCCATTATTAGGGAGAAATCATTACAAAAAGTATTCATGCTCTTTGAAGTTTTTCATTAAAGTTGAAGTGGTATTTTTGTATTTTGTATGAGGTATAACATCTCAGAGAAACATTTTCAGCACTTCTAACCCAAGGCGCTAGTTTCGTCTTCACAGATGTAAGCCAGGAAGGATGCATGCACTTGTTTCTAGAGCTGTCATAGGAGCTTTTAGTACTACTTATGATGTACTAGTTGGTCTGTTTCTTTAGCAAAGACAGGAAGGAAACAATAGAAGACACCACATAATGGAGTTCTGCTTTACTGCCGTTCAGTTTCTCCATCTGAAAGCTGTCAAGTCTTAATAGATGAATTGAATGCAACCCACTGGTATTTGTTTTTGGCACCTAAAAAGTGCCTGCTAATTTTCTTTTTCTTTTTTCTTTTCAGCACCAAATGTCTCTTTCGCGAATTTCAAGTGACAAAAAAAATAATTACTGGTATTACAGTACATGGCTATATTGACCTCAGATAACTCTAGAAATCAAGTGTTTAAAATCTTCTGCCAACCAGCTGGAAAAATGGGCCCTGTATGAAAAAATGTCCATGTATGGTGACAGATGGGTTTGGATATTTTTGAGAATATTCCAGTAATTCTCCAGAGAGGAGTGATTAGTTAGTTGCAGTGAGATTTGAGTTTGTGGTTTGGCACAGGCACTTTGTCAACCAGATTGGTTTAGGTGGTTAGGCCTAACTCCTGCTCCTATTGGTCTCAGCCGCATGGACACCCTCTGACTGGGACATATGCCAGACTGGTGGTGTAACCAGCCTGTGCATGACTAACCAACACCTTACCTACCGGCAGAAAGAGTGAAAGAGTACAAACCCAAGTGTATTTAAATTTTTTTTCAAAGCCCAAAAATAAGAAGAAGCCCAATTTCTGTCATCTCAACTAGATGTGTGTGTCTTCATTTTTGTTTTACATTTACAGCATATCCAGGGATCGTTACCCACTCTTTTGCCTATCCTATCTAACTCTCAGTGCATTGGGGGGGATGGTAATCCATTCTTCCCATATGTTCGATAGTGATGGCGGGATTAGGCAGACCCTGCAAGAGGATTAAGGCTTCAGGGTTTGGGTCCCCTTCTATCTGTCCTCTTCTCTAACCGTCCCACCCCCTCCACCTGCTTCTTGCTGTCTCCTCGTGCCGTTCAGCTCCTCTCCCACCCTTCTCGCGTCTCCCTTTCCTCCCCTGGGCAAATATCCAATCTCTGGAGTGTTTTAGCTGTTGAATAAGGAGGGAGAGGGCAGATCATCATGGAGGTCATTTCTTCTTTAATTTAACACGGTAATGGATATTTCTGCTGCCCGTGTGAATTATTGTTTGTCTTTGTGGGATTTAGTGTTGATATTTCAATGAATGTGACCCAGATTTTTCAATGAAAAGCCTCAGTCAGAGAATTTGTCCATGTGTTGTTTTTCTTCCTTACTCATCACCTCTCTCTTTTTCTCTCTTGATATCTTCTTCTTCTCCTCCTTCTTTCCTCCCAGTGTTGAGGGCTGTAATTGATATGCCAACGGCAATAAATCAGCCCGGCTTTACAGTGGGAACGTTATCTGAACGGACAGGTTCAGCCTCTTTGGAGGGGAGGCTGAGAGTGCAAGTTAGCCAGCTCAGCTTCACTAACGGCTTACCTCTTCCTCAGCCTCTGGATTTTTAACAACATGCAACCATCTCGCCTGTCTTTAAAATCAGACGGGGGTGGGAGGAGGAATCCCTTCCCTCCTTTACTTTCAATTTATTTCCCAGTTTCCAATTCCTACTGGAACAGTTTCCTGTCCTGTCAGTTGATAGGATGTGCCAATATTAAATCCAATCATCTCACCCCTTTACAGCCTAGTGTCTCTAATGCTTTCTCCTTAATTGATAAAGGCTTCGGCTCCCCCAATTCGTTGATTCCTCATTCCTGAGGCAGGAGACGGGCTCATGCCCAAATGATTGACATGTTTTCCCCTGATGGAGCCAAATATGATTCGCATCCTTCCTCCAGTGCTCTTCCCAGCATTTCGCTTAAGCTCTGGAGGAAAGTGAAATTGAAGAGGGTTTTCGAGGATAAGTGTGGGGAGAGAAAAGAGGAAAATTTTGAGTGAGAGGAATGTACGCAAGAAGTCGAGTCAAAACCTCCATTTACAATTTAACATTATTCCTGCACAGTATGGAAGGGACAGGAATTTGTTTCACAGATCTTGATTAAAGCATGGCAACCAAAGGTAGAGTGCAGAGTAATAGTTGTATATCCAAACTGTCTCATTAACAAGAGGCTCCATCCATTCATTCCTGTCCTAACCCATCCCTATGGTACCCAATGCTTATAAAAGATGTTCTTTTTCGTTTTGTAAATAAAAGAGGCAGAAAGGACTTGGACCTGGGTAACTGAGTCTGGACTCTTCACAGGCAAAACGTGTAGGAAACTTAAGTGTGTGAAGAAGGGGACTGAGGATTGAGGGTGAATGTTCCTCAGGGTCCATTAGTAAGGACATTATCAGCATGATTCCATTTTCCATCCCGTATCCATCATCCCCTCTAACTCTTAAAAGGTGTTTCATTATGCCTTATTGCCCAATAGATAAAAGCAGCCACAGACTCCAGATGCAATTTGTCGTTAGATTCACACTCTCTTACATCAAGCTATACCTGACCTAAATGAAGAGAAATTACAGGAGGGAAATTTTTTTTCCCAGGTTCTCTCGCGTTCTTTATCAGGCATTAGCTGGCGTTTTCTCTCTGCCTCATTGTGCCTTTGCCTCTCTTGGAAATGACAAAGGAAAATGAGGCAGCCGGCCTCCCCACGCGCTGCCACGCTTTAAATTGACATCTGCTCTCATCGCGCAGCGCGACTGTACTGTTGAACAAGAAATTAGTTTTTTTTTTCTGTTTTTTTTTTTTATAGGCCGGCTCGTCACTTTATTGCATCTGCCTGTGCCAAAGAGGCCACGATCCGCGTCAAGTCATTTTAATCTCACAGAGTGGAGAGTAGCGGTATATCTGATAATTGCAGCTCAGGCCCTTCTGTCTGCAGTTTTCTTGCTGAAGTGCCTCATTCTGCAGGGCTCCCCTGATGTTTATTTCAAGCAAAGGTGTAGTTGATTTAAAATGCTGTTGACATCCATTTTAGCCACTTTTACAGAGCGTGCCTTCAGCTTTCTACTGCTTTTTTCCCTGTCATCTAGTTTTTTCTGTTTCATACAAATGAGTGATTTTCAAGGTGAAGTGTAAGATGACAGAGCCTCTTCCTGAATCTGGCTAGCTTTGTGCCAGCTGAGTGTTGACTTACTGTTGCATGGACCAACCCTTCTGCTCTCTTCCACTCTCACCTGTTATTTACACTGTGCAGCAGAGTGACTAACGATAATGAGCATTTCAAAGATGGCTCTTACAGAGGTGTTTCGTTGCCTTAGTTATTACCGAACTGCTTCCTCAAAGTTGTCACAAAGTTGTTTTTTTTTTTTTTATTCAGCAGATTGAGGCCTCTCACCAGACTTTAACAGATCAGCCTTAGATCTGTGTGCTTAATGACTAATAGACAGTTTTCTTTGCTTCGTAAGTTAAGCTAATCAGTCAGTTACAGAACAGTAGCTTTGCTATGCTTTTCTAAGCATTCCTTTGCCTATCCGTCCACTTACTTTTTTCTGTTGTGCCTACAAATCAATTAATCAGAGATCTGAGATTCAGTTTTGACAATGCAGCTGACAAAGATTTTAGGTGGATCAAACAATTTTAAGACTCCAACAGCCTTCATAATATATGTTTCTATGTCCTGTTATTAATTAGTTATATTAAGGCCAGAGACAATGATGAGCAGTAGATGATGTGTAACAAAGAATAGCACAGTTAGCATGTGTGGCATTATAAATTGGATTGATTAGTCTCCTAGAACTGAGGTCTCCAAATGTTTTTGAGTCATTGACCAGCTTGATTTAGCAGAGAGTACATGGTGCAACATTGTAGGCCTGGAGCAAGAAGGCCATAGGTTCTAATCTCAGCCTGAGGTCTTTCTGCATAGTGTTTACAAGTTCTCCTTGTACATCCTTAGGTTCTCTCTGAGTAACTCAGCTTCCTTGCACAGCCCAGTAACATGATGTATTACTCTAAAGCAGTGGTCCCCAAACTACGGCCCGCGGGCCAGATGCGGCCCGCCTCCACATTTGTTCCGGCCCCCTGAACAATACCAGAGTATTTTCATATATGTGCATTTTTATTTGATAAGTTGGACTTTTGCAATAAAATAAATGTTCCTTAGTAATGAACTTTATTTATTATTAACTACTAGTTAATAACTATTTTATACATGCATATAATTGACCCTAACCCTTTTTTTTATGTGGAGAACCCAGTGTTATTTGGTTATTATTTATTTCATAAATAGTGTTATTTCCTAACTTTTGTTCTCTGAAGAATCCAGAAAAGGTTATTTGATTGTGCTTTCTGAAAAACAATACATTTTTATGTTTAGCACTCTTACAATCGTCACACTTTTTCTGTTACAAACTGACCCCGGCCCCCCATCAGAGAAGGGACAAGTTATGTGGCCCTCACAGGAGAAAGTTTGGGGACCCCTGCTCTAAAGTACCCTGAGTTTTCAATCTGTTTGCACATGGTTGTTTGTTCTGTGTGTGTCTGAATTTCCTTCGTGTGTGTGCTGCATAGAAAGGCCCAACGAGGGACTGGAGATGTGAATTAGCTTTAGCTATATACTCTTTGTGCATTGCATCAGCTATAGACACTGTTCTGTTGCTGTGTTGGACTGCATTGTCCCTGTGAAATAATACAAAGAAAAAATAAAATAAATACATGAACTGGTGACCTGTCCAGGTTGTACTCCAACTTCAAGGATAAGTGGGTTGAGGTGATGGGGTGAATTAACATTTACAAAATTACATAAAACATAATCACATCTGTCAGCGATTCCTATAATTTCTCTCTAACATTTTGATATCCAGGAAAAAATGTTTGTTGTTACCCTTTTGATATAGCACATTTTTTTTATCGGCACTGAGTGCTAACAATATGTTGGAGTGCGCCTTGAGTAAACTTTTAAGCAAAATAAATGTTTGCCAAACCCCCACTCTTCAGTTTTCCATTTGAGCTTTGTTGAGCAGAGAAGGGACTACAGTGGATAAGGGAACGGAGCCAGACGCATTACAGCATGGGCAGTTTTCAGACTGACTTTAAGTGTTTAAAGAAAAAAAGAAGAAGAACATTTGCGGAGTTATTGTAAGCACTTAAGATAATATGTATACATTAACGCCATGTTTAAAAGTTTATCACTTCCATAAGTGTGAGACACTGAAAAACACAATAAAACATTTGTCGCAGCAGTGAATAGTAAAACGATTCTATCATTTTTCAATTTGTATATGTACTTAATGTATTGGACTGGATTCTCTCAACCCAGGCAACACTACCAGATTACCCTGCATTGCTATGAAATTTTGGCTGCTACACAACTCTGATGCCCATTTCTAGCCCATCAGAGCTCCATGGGTAATTACAATATGGAAAAACTTGTTACAGTACAAACCATGACAGGAAAAGCTTTAAGCAGACCAAGCTGTAAATTGCTCGCAGTCAATGCTACAGTCCCCAGTAGCAGTTTTTCCAAGAACAAATCTCTAAAAGCAGCACTGTAACAGTGAAAGTTATGAAATATTAGTAGGTTCAATGTTGTGAGACCATAACTCATGGCTATACTTGAATTCTGTGTATAGAGCTTTTAATAATAGACTCCTGGCTCCCTTGCATTTTTGCCCATAATTCACTGCAGACACATTTGCCTTCCAGACCTGATTTGATATTATTTATATTTTACCAAGGCAGATGTCAACCTTGCTCTTTTCTCATTTATCTGTGTAATCTTTGTGATTTTTAAGCCTCTCTTCCTTCTTGATGCCTAATCAATAAGAAATATTTTTTAGACTCTAACATATTTTCTCTGTTTTGCCTTTCAGGTCTGCAACCTTGTGCCTCTTTGGATGATGTTCCTGATGACTGCTCACAGCGTTGAAAACAGGACAGTGGATCAATAGGAGTTTTGTTTCTCCTTCCCTGGTCCTTCTCCCTCCCTCAAGCTCTCCTTTCTCATTCCTTAGTAGCAGAGGAGGCAAAGAATAAAATCCTGACTTGGATCTAAGCAACAAAGATTGTTCTCCTTCTTCCTTTCTCCTCCCCCGCCCCCCAAGCCTCGCCGCTGGACACTTCAGATATGTGTCCTCTTTCTCGGACATTAGCCTTCCCTGGCCAGGGGAACTTGCTTTTCCTGTTGGGGGTTTTACTCCTTATGGTCCCATCCCTCTCTGGAGGTCAACCCCCACCCTTCAAAAGGTTTGCTCCTGCTGACCATTTTCTTACACATCTAGCCATCCACAACAAGACTGGAGAAGTCTATGTGGGAGCTGTCAATTGGATTTTCAAGCTGTCCAGCAACCTGACTAAACTGCGCAGCCACATGACTGGCCCAGTGGTGGACAATGAGAAATGTTACCCTCCACCCAGTGTCCAGTCCTGCCCTCACGACCTGGCCCAAACCCCCAACGTGAACAAGCTGCTCCTGATAGACTACCCACAGAACCGTCTCATCGCCTGTGGCAGCACCTCACAGGGCATCTGCCAGTTCTTGCGTTTGGATGATCTCTTTAAACTTGGCGAGCCTCACCACCGCAAGGAACACTACCTCTCCAGTGTGGCGGAGTCGGGCACAATGTCAGGGGTCATCATAAGCTCCCCTCAAAGTCCTACCAGCAAGTTATTCATTGGAACACCTATTGATGGAAAATCTGAGTACTTTCCTACCTTGTCCAGTCGCAAACTCATGGAGAATGAAGAAAATGCGGACATGTTTAGCTTCGTCTATCAGGATGAGTTTGTCTCCTCTCAGCTTAAGATCCCCTCAGACACTCTGTCCAAGTTCCCTGCCTTTGACATCTATTATGTGTACAGCTTCAGCAGTGAACAGTTTGTCTATTATCTGACAATGCAGCTAGATACCAAACTGACCTCACCTGATGCTAGTGGGGAGCAGTTCTTCACCTCCAAAATTGTTCGCCTCTGCATGGACGACCCAAAGTTTTACTCCTACGTGGAGTTCCCCATTGGCTGCACCAAAGACGGGATAGAGTACCGCCTGGTGCAGGACGCCTTCCTGGCCCGACCAGGCCGGCAGCTGGCCAACTCTTTGGGGATTTCTGAGAATGAAGACATCCTTTTCACGGTTTTCTCTCAGGGTCAGAAAAATCGGGCAAAGCCACCCAAAGAGTCTGCATTGTGCCTGTTCACCCTGAGGAAGATCAAGGAGAAGATTAAGGAACGAATTCAGTCCTGCTACAGGGGAGAAGGGAAACTCTCTTTACCCTGGCTGCTTAACAAGGAGCTCGACTGCATCAACTCGGTTAGCTCACATATTTGCTTTAACACATTTTGTTGACTACATTTGGCTTGAGATTTTGTTCTGACAATCCAGATAAAATTATTAGCACTGATAAACACAGATGTAGTAATTTAAGCCAATTTAAGCAATGAGAACAAATTGCTATTCTTGACGCTAAATCTGATTTGCAGTTGTGGAATATTAACAGTCTCTGGCTGTCTATCTCCTGCTGTTTCTCTTACTTTTTCTATTCTTTTTTTCTCCCTCTGTCCCCCAACAAACTCTTATAGTGTTGATTCACTCAGACAGGGGACATCATTAGCCCAGTCCCCTGGATTTGTGAACTGTCACTCAGAAGGAGCACCCAGGCACATCCACACTCCTGCACTCAGCATGATTCAGTGCTCTGCAGTGTTAGATCCTGGGATATAGTGCAACTTAGACTTGTTTTTCACCAACTAAGCCTCAAATCATGGCCTTGCATGCATTACAAAAACGCTGCTTAAACAGACACATACTAGCGACTTTACAACACTGCAGGGGAACAGATATACCTTTTAGACCTCACATTTATAAAGAAGTGTTTTAAAGTGTTTCCTATAAGTCAACATATTTCTGATTTCAGACGTTGTTATAACATGAAATGCACACAAAGCATTCAGCTTGTGTTGCATCTAATGGAATAGGATAATTTAGAGGAATGGGAATGTTTGCCTTTGTTAGTCTTCATTAGCATAAGGGTACAGATTTGTGATAAGTAACGAGAATTTCTGGAAGTGCTGCTTTTCATCTCCTTTACCTTTCTCTTGCTACGTTCTGTAGAATTACTGGAGATGGTGGTTTTTTCCTCTCTTTTTGTTGCTTTAATTTTCAGTTCCTAGTTTATAAGACTGTCTATGTTAAGGCTGTAAAACAGAGGATCTCATTTATTTTCATTTGATTAAACTGAACTGTTGGTGCACATTGCTGGATGACCTAGTTCTATGTCACACGGGTCAACTAACCTCACTATTTAGATATTCAAAGATCAGAATCATGTCTACTTTCTGGTTTTTGTAAAACATTTTCTTTTTAATGGTCATTTTACCCATTTCTGATTTCGTAAGAATGATGTAAAGCTATAAGAACAGTATTGAAAGCATTTTCTTCTAATCTTGCTGCCATTAGTGTTAAATATTTTACATATGAAATACTAACAAGTTGACCAATTCTTGCCTTTATTTAACACAAAGGAATACATTTAATATTGAACAATTCTCAGGCCATATGTTCTTACCAAATTTAGATGTGAAAGTCGAGCTTGATTTGGAAATTTCATCAAACCCTAATAAATCCTCGATCACATGCAGATCTATAGATATTTTATTGGATTTTCTTTCACTTCAAGAATTTCCTTGTTCACACATACCATGCCACCAAGATAACATTTAATGCTTTTACTGCTGCAACCTTCATGTTTTCTCCCTGCCACAGAATCATTGATCCATTTACTCATAAATTCACTGATATGCCTCACTCCATCCCTCCTTTATTCCTCCAATCCCGTTCTGTACGGCTTGTTACCATGGTTTCTGTGCTTTTGGTGAGGATTACGTCCACCAATAATTTGTCACTCAGACAACCTCTTAAAACCTGCTGTCCCTTGAAAACCGTCATCAATGACAATGTAATGGCTTCACAAAAGAGCTGACTAGCTGACCCCAAGACCAGCAGCAAGACCTAGGAGGTCAGCGTCAGGTTAATGATGTCTGCTCCAATGCCCCTTAAAACTGACCTAATTTCAGCTGCCCTAAACAGGCCTAGACCCCAGCTCCACAAAAGCTTGATTCCAAGATTTTTTTTCAGTATGGAAACAGGGACTGTGTGAAATAACTTAACCAGCCAACAGTAAAACAGAGACAATGGAACGAAACATCAAGATAACCAATCAGAGGAGATCTAAATATCCCATAATTTATTAAGGCAGAAACAGGCACATACTAGCTAATATAACCTGGTGAAAAAGCAACACTGTACATAATTCAGTAATGCATTAAATCTGGTTGTGTGGTCGAGTTGCTTCGTCTTTTAAAAATAAGTCTGAGTATAACATCTCTTTCTTTTAAACGCAGTGGTAAAATCTGATTATTTTTGCTATAATTATATTTCAGCTATCACTACAGTATATTTATAAAGGTCCTACAAGAATAAATAATTAAAATGGTTAAGAGAGCATAAGTTGAATTTGAATAAATTACTACTTACAGATGTTTGAGTTTCCTCCACAGATTTAATTAATCTTCATTACCTTGGTAATAACACTCTGAAATGCTGTGTGCACTGAGTTCAGCTTAACTCTGAATGCTTTTAGATGTTAGATGGGAAAACAACCTAAGCCAGAAGCACTACAGTGTTAGGAACTTACATGATCTCCAATGAAAGATCACTAATGACAGAGTATGTAGAGTGTACTTTCTGTATACCTTATGAAGTCATTCCTGCTGTCTAGTAATATTATGTTCCTGGCATGACTAAATGAAATGTACAGCTGCAGTTTCTTAAATTTAAGACATGTAGTAAAGTTCAGATTGCTGTTGAATAAATGTAAAATGGTGGTCAAACTACTCCCATTAGTACTTCGTATTGGGGGCAGAGGTGACGTCACACTGTGTGCCAGAAAAAAAGTTGCTGTAAAACATGGTTTTAGTTTTTACTGTTTTTAAACAAAGACAAAATTATTTTTAGGTCAGAATTTTAAGAAATGCTTTTAGTGTAATAAGTTACATGCCTAACACGCTTGGTATTAGCAGCTGCCAACATCAGCTTTATTATATATATGTTAGTGAATGCATACCCTTATCAGAACTCTCAGAGAAACCTGCAAACATTTCTATATCCAGTCCTGTTCCACAACAGACATGTTGAAAACTGAAAGGATAAAACCAGTAAATTTTGCTTCTTCTCTATTTAGTGTTTCCGGTATCTTCTGAAGTCGTCTCTTCCTCGGTTGGCTCCTTTTTTCATTTTGATGAAACAAGATCCCAGGAGAATTCACTGCCTTTGGAAAGCTAAACAGATTATTTGGGAAATAGTTGAAAACTGTTAAGGAATTGGCACCCTCTAGTTTTGTTGTAGAAGCATGACTAAACGGTCAACAAAGTAACGTAGAAAATACAATTTTCTTATGGTTAGCTTTTTGCAGATTTTGCTTTCTCTGGCTTTATTTGTAAAATACCCCACAAGTACTTAAAATAGTTACGTTTTCACTCTTTATGTATCTTTTGGATAGAAGAGTGAAAGTCTGGTAGTTGTTTCCTAATTAAAAAAAACAAAAGAGAACTTTTGAGTTTCCAAGCTGACAATAAGGTTTCCAGCACATGCCTTGATGCATGTCTAATATTTAGTCGAGTCACCATCAACTACACTTTGGTTCTGAAGAGACTTTTAGAGAATCATAGGATGTGTTGATTTGGACCCCCTATCACAACCTCCTCTGTTACTGAACATGTGCACTGCAATGGATTTAGGGGAATTTTTAGATGGAGTTATATTTTTTATATATTTACTTTTGAATACTTTAGTGTTAGTCTTATGCAAAAACTGTTTGAGCATAAATAAAAAGGCAACATCAAAATCTAATATTTACACCACAGTTGTGGTGTAAACTCTTAAAATTTTAAACTATTGCATGAAACGGAGTCCCAAAAGTTCCCGCTGAACAACCTGAGCAATTGAAATGCAGTCTTAGCAGTGTGGGAAACACTCCTTAATGCTGAGGGTGAATGTTCTCAGGTTGACCCTGCCATGGTGCAGAGCTGAGGGCAAGGCAGGGCTGGTTTGTGGGTGGTGGGCTGGACAGGCATGGACAGCTGTTAACCACAGAGCCATGATTGATCACCAAGAGCACCATCAGCCTCCCGTGTGAAGCTTAGATCAGCGTTGGATCATCATTTCTTGCCTGTGGCCATCATCAAGCTGGTGTGTTTTACTGTCGCATTTGCACGTCATCTGTTTTTGGTAAACACAAATCTTCAGGTGCATTAGATGCAGGTCTGGTAAAATATGTTTTCCTTGACAAAGCGTTGACGCTCACTGCATAGCGTTTAGCACCTCAGCTCTGCTACCAGGCTATATTTGTCTCCTGTTTGTGTGCAGTGCAGTGTTGGGGTGTTTGTGTGTGTGTGTAGGTCTTGTTTTGTCCCTGAGCTTTATTAGTGAACCCCTGACCTTCTTCCCAGTTTGAGAGTGGATCAATACAAACCATTTCCACAAAAGGAGAATGAGAGGGTGGAGGCGAGTCGCTAAGTTAGGAGTGAGCGAGGAGGAGAGATGACTGAAAATATGGGAGGGAGTGCTATGGGAAGGGAAGCAGGAGAGAAGAATCTGTGTAGAGGTGAGAGCATGAAAGGATGAACAGGAATGTTGCAGAAACGAAACAAGGGAGGCAGCCTGAACCAAAAGGAGAGAGAGGTGCAAGATGTAGGTGGAGATAAAAATGAAAGAACCAGAGGGAGTCCGAACCAGAGGAAGAGTTGGATGCCAAAGAAACCCGCATAAGAGAGCAGAGAAATTTGAAGTAAGGAGATAAGGATGTGAGGAAAACGAAGTGAAAAATGCAAGTGATCTTTTGGAGGCAACTAAAGAAAAACCCCAAAATCAGTTTGTGTTGAATTAAGTTGGTTATGTACAGTATTTGTCAGCAATGAGGCTCAATGTTTAAGTGTAGAAATCTCTGATTTGTAATTATGAGCAAGGAATTTTAATGTAATTGTACAGGGGCTTTAAGATTGTGGCATGGCAAACAGAGTGATGACCAGAGGTGACGTCACACAGTGTGTATGAGAGAGACAGCTGTGTGTATTACACAGCTGTGCAGTTCATTAGGATTTTAATGTTATTTCAAAACAAAGTGATTCGAAAGTTAATATTCAGTTCTGATCAAAATTGGTGTAATTTTGATCAGTCAAGCTCTGTGTAGAAGTAAGCTACACAGAGCTTATTTCTCTGTGTAGCTCTGTTTTACACAATCAGTCTAAGGCCTCAGAGATTGATATATGGGTATTCACACTGAACTGACTCATTATCAGTTTTGGCCACTGTCCCACACTGTTTTCAGTGAGTAATGAAATGACACATAGTAAATGTAATCAGTTGTCTTTTAAAACAAAAACACAGAATTTAATATTTCATATTTGAAACTTACTGGGAAATAATAAACACAGCACAGCAATCAGAATCATATCATAGTTTGACATTAATGTATTGACCATATATAACCCACACGTTTTGGATTTACCAAATTAGATCTGCTCTTCTGAGCCAACACTCTCAGCCCACTGGATCTTCTGGCTACTCTGTGTTACCACACTGCTGAATCACAGACTCTATGAAACATATACAGTAATTGATTAATTGGGGGGTTTACACTCGGAAAAATGGATAGATAAGACGGGCTTAATGAAAAATGAAGTCACGTTTCTCGTGATTTGGTTTGCTTCAGTCGGAGCAGGTTAACTTTGGATGCAATGTCAGATTTTTCACCATTTTGAGCTAAATTAAATTTAGAAATTAGTGGAAAGACTGATTATCTCTTCTTTGATTCAGATGTTTTTTTCTTTTATTTTGGGTTCTGCACAAATATATAAAAACAAAAAAAAAAGCCAAACCATAGCCAAACAAGGAGGGAAAAACTGGGCAAATAACAGAGATGGACACAAGAAATTAGGAATTAATGAAATGGACTAAGAGAATAAGCTTTGCAGTGGAGGAAAAGAGGAAACGACAAACAGCCAAGGAGGGAGCAGCAAGCCTTTTACAGCCAGTGTGCTCAGGAAGGAGAGAGGCAATGATTCACCGGCTGAGGGGAGAGCAGGGCCAGAGGAAGAGTGATGGCCTCAGAACTTTTTTTCACTGCCGCTGCCAAGAACAGCTTGAGAAAAGGGTGGATGACAGAAAGAGGGAAAGGAGAGAAGGAGAGCGTGATTGAACACTGACTGCCGCACGAATAATATCGGTGTCCCTCACCTGGCCAGCGCTCTGTCCTCTTCAGCCATATGTCTCGCCGTCATGTCAACCCTCAGAGTGTGTGTCGGAGCCCCTGTGACAGGGTGTGTGTGTTTCCAATGTAGGTGCCATACTAATGAGGGCTCTGAAGCACACATCTTTCTGTGTGTCTGTGAAATATTCTGGGTTGAGGCAGTCATAAAGCCTCTTTGCTCTGGGGCTTACTTTGTAGAAAATACATTTTTTACTCTTTAAGTAGTGTTTAATTTGGTAATGAAAAGTAACAAAAGACTTTTTTTATCAAGTTGTAAAAAGTTAAAGAAAAGTGTATCTAAATGAATCATTCTGGTGTTCCTTATTCTTGGTGAATTTACATTTTTCGTCTGAATGACTAAAGACGTCATGCAGACTGTCAAAATCCAGAGCTACCAATCACTTTCAGACCCCAATTGTAATATGTTCTAATGTCATGCTGACAGTAAGGCATTGTGCAGCTGGTCTTTCCCTCCTATGGCAGTTAATATATTCCCCGTTCTCATGGGAAGTGCCACTCTTTGCCATTTTTCTTCTTGTTCCAACGGATTACTCAAACTGTCACAGTGTTTTCTCTTGATTACAAGATGGATGGGAGAGTTCTGAACTTTGGCACAAGTCAGGGCATCAATCAGAGAATCAATCCTAGGAAACCAGTCGGTTTTAAGTAAACGTCTTTTAAGGCCGCGTGGACCAGCTGTTGTCTGGCCAGCGGTGTCAAAGGTGAGATTTTGAAACTAAACCTGAAATCAATGGTTAGGTTGTCTGTTTCTGTTTAAGATTAGATTTACTCATTAGTTTAGTGTCACATGCTATTTAAAATCTTATTTCTGCAATGATATTGTGACACGGCTTGTTAGATAATATGCCAAATACTTTTTAAAGAACTATTATTTTAAGAATACCATAAATTTAAGGCTTTGAAAGTGGAGATGTTTAGCTTATTTCACATGGACGGTGCACTGTTGTTCTTAGAAACAACAGTTCACAAAGAAACAGAAAGTACATTTACAAGAAAAAAAAAAGATTCAACACTAAAAACTAAAAGTGAAACTTTAATTTTCAAACACAATAAATCTTTAAAAGCTGCATCTAAGTTTAATTTTACTTTATTTTGAACCAGTGTCATTCTGGCACTGAAGATGGGCAATTACTAAAGTTTATTGTCCTAGGAGAGTGTTATTGTCATAATTAATGATGTTTGTAAGCCCCAAACATAAAGGATAACCTTGTAAATGCTGCTTTTTTCCACCTTCGGTTATATAGGAACATTAATAAATATCATTATTTTTGAATAAATGATTATGTGGAGTTGTTTTATTCAGTATCCCTTTTGGTAAGGGCCTTGAATTAGGTTAGCTTTACTTTCATGTGTGTTCTTAGGACTTTAATTGTCCAAGAACACACATGAGATATAGTCATAACCATGGAGTCTATTCACAAAAAAGACCACGTTGAATTTCTAAGACATTTTTGATGCTCATTATTTCTATAAATACTACAAAATATTGTGATAAAATTCTAAGTCCATATTGCCCAACACTTAATGGCACCAAATAACATACCAACTGGTCTGTAACTATAGGTAGAGAGATTATTAAAACCTTTTAAGAACCTGGCAATATTGAAAGATTTTCTTAATCTGTTGTCATAAATTTAAGCCATGAATATGTGAAGTTAAATTTCTTCTGTAAAGGCCACAGCTCCAGTTAAACCACAAGTTTTTCTTTTAGTTTGAGTTGCTTAGAAAAGCTGAGTTGAAAGCAAATTATCAGATCTGAATCTGGTCTCTGCTTGCAGCAGAATGGAAGATGCAAACACTGAAAGACATTCAAGGTGTAGCTGTCAAAAGTTTTCTAGAGGGCTTTCTGTACTTTGACATTTTTATTGAGGAACTTGTTTTAAAAAATTGCAAGTTAAAGTAGTATTTATTTTCTTGAAACGCATTGTGTTCTGTATTAAAAAGGGACAAAGAAACAAGTTGAGGTCGCTTTGGACATCTGGATTACCATTTCACAGCTAAGGCAAGTTGGAATTGACTGTGAGACCATCTTCTAACCCGATTAAATCCATCATTAAGGATATCATGTAATGAGTGTTACACTCTTGTGGTCTTTTGTAAGACACCATCTCATTTCTGTGGACCTAATCTAAAAGGATATGGCAGCAAATGTGTTTAAGTAATTAAACCTGATTAATTGAGCCAGAGTTGATGAAGAGATAATTGACAGACTAAATGAGTCTGGCAGGGAGACGTCAGTGGAGCGCCAACCTTTAAAAGTTATTTCAAACTAATGAGCTTGGATCATTTAATATCTGCCGATGTGATAGTTTTAAAGTAAGGAAAGAAATTCTGTGTTTCAGAAAGGAATTTTTTTTTTTCTGCTGATCTTGTCACATTTGAATATCCTTCTCATTCTGTCATTACAAAACAATAGGAAACCTTTGGAAAAGACCCCATAGAGACTGTGAGAGCTGCTTATTTTATTTTGACCTCTCTCGCTCTCTGAAGAGTGTTTAGCTCCACAAATTAGCAGCTATAGCACAACTCTAATGATACTAATCGTCAGTGTAATTATGTATTGATCGGTACTGTGTGTGGGTGGCGTGCTGCATGCATCATTATCAGATGTAATCAGGAAGTGAGGGGAAGTGATGTGCGTGTATTGCACGTGCTGGTGGTTTCTTTTTGAGCTGTTTTTATGTGGCTACAAATGTGCAGTTTGGAGATTTATGCAACGCTTTCTTTCCGTAATAATCTTAAATTCATAATGTTAATCTTAAATTCAGAATGTTCAATCATCTGCTCTGCCATATTTCATCTTGTTTAAACATTTGTTGCTGCTTGGACTCCATTTTTACCCTGCTTGAAACGGAGCTGCTCTGTTAGAGGTTAACTACTTTGCTTGAGGGCACCATTTAGTCCTCCTCTGGTTTCTAATTGATGCTGAGCTGTTGCAAATATTAATTTTACAATAATTGCTAGGATTTGTATGCATTTAGAAGGCATTGTTTCTTTCTTGCACAAACTGCATGCACTAGGCATGACATCTTTCAAAAGCATCCGCACTCCTGAAAACTTTAATAACTTCTTTTCATGCACTACAACAATAAATCTCATTGAATTTGTTGGAGGTTTCATGGGGCAAAGTAGAGCAGTGATGGAAATGGAAAATTATGCAGATATTTTTTTTAACTAGACAGAAATCTTGTGTGCATTTGTACTCGGGGCCCCATTTACTGTGAGGAGGCACTTGGATAACCATCACTAGATGTGTACATCTAGAACCACACCCCTAAAGAATTTGAGCTGCAAGTGTAGCAGAAGGTGATTCTAATCAGGGGGTAACTACAAATGTGAACCACATGTTCGGTTTATCATATGTAAAAACGGTTTAAAACCATGAGTAATTTCCCCTCCACATCTCAATTTACCCACTAACTTCATGTGGGTTAAGCACATAAATTTCCATTAAAAATGCTGAAGGTTGTGAAATAAAGAATGTAAAAGGTTCAAGGGATATTAATCCTTGTGCAATGCACTGCAATATTTCTATATCTCTCCATCAATTGTGACCTAAATACGTGGTGACAGATTTTGCAACCACTGCTCTGAAAACAAGCCAACTTCTCAAGATTTCCAAGGTCTGCATGTAGAGCATTCAGCACTGAACTTACCCCACTGCACCCAGGTTCAAATTTATTTTTTATCACTTTTTGCTAGCCAATCATTAATTAGTTAATCCAACGTATAGTCAACAGATCAGTCCTATTCACATGTTGATGTGAGAAATATTTTTTTCAACTGCAGATGAATTCTTCGCTACAAGCGAACATGGCAAATGCAATGTTGTTGCAGTTTAGACAACAAAATAATCTCTTTTCTTATTTAAAATAGTATTAATTGTGGCCATTTTCTTTATACGATGAATTGTCAGAATAATGGAAAGAATAAAAGTAGCAGTTACTTAATGGGTTAGTGGGTGCAACATGCATATGTATATGCATGTTGTTTGTTCTCTTCACTCATTTTGAACTTTCACTTCCTGATATTTCCCACACACATTCAAATGATGATGCTTGTGAAAGTATGATGGTGCCCGAGTGCTTGCAGAAAGGCACACACAGATGAACTACAATTGTAACCGTAATGTCCTGTCCACTCAATTTATCAGGCAGCTTTTCATGTTAGTATTTATTTCCCTGAGCTGTTATTTAAAGGGACACATGGCACCCGTGAGATGGAACAGGCTGTCCAGTTTATTTGCATGATGCTGAATGAGTGTTTTGTGTATTTTTTCATTTCTTTTCCTCCCACCTTATTAGCTGTAATCAAGAGCAGTGTGTCCCATCAGGATCTTCTATATAGTACTATTGTACTTTGCTGTTTCGGTATGTTTAACTGACACTAGGTGTCACATTGACAAATCCCAGTAGAGTATTGGGTGATGTCTGCCCAGGCATATCTATGTGACTCCTAATGTTAAAGAAGTGGCAATAACAGGGAAATGATTATTCAATCAGTTCCTTCAGCGCACTTCAGCCTCCCCACATGTGCAATCAGTCAGGGTTACTGTGTGCACACACGTGTTTGGTACCGCAGGAATGACGATACATCAGAGCTTTGCAGTACAAAATAGAGTACAAAAGCACCACCCATGCGGAAACAAACACCCCGCTGTCCACTAACACATGACCTGTTTTTCTAAAAGCTTAGCTTGTGTTAGTGTTAATGTGCTTCATATATTGTATTAGCTGTGTTTGAGTCACACATTTCTTTATGACCTTCAACATCAGCAATATCACATGAGCACTCTTTAAAAAATATTTCAATGTTATTTTGACTTTGGATACACAAACAAAAGCAAAACATAAATAAATAGACTTCACAGGAGAACATGAATACCCTACAGTTTGCTATGCATGTTTGCTATTTTTGCTCTTCGAAGACCAACACAGCGACAACACACTGATATGAGCTCACTAATAAGGCTTTCTGCACAGGTTGACAGCTTAATACACATAGTGCTTGTAGCTCTCCAATAGTAGTTTCAAAACACTGTTACTTTTTTATCAGTAGGGAAATACTTCAGTCACTCTAGCACTTTTTTTGCTACTTGATTACTTTTTAACACAAATTTATAATTGTAATAATATTACAAGCAACAAGCATTCTGCAAAGAATTCCCTGGTGTGCAGAAAATGTTACCCGATTAAGTACCATGCATTCAAGTTGTCAATGTAATGTTTGGGGACACTAGCTGTCATTTTAAAATAACTCTTTACTCTGCTGGCAAATTGAAAGCCCACATGAGCATGTTTTTAATGTTAGATGAAATAGACTGATAATAAAACCAAATTTGTAAAACATCATAAAATGTGATGGAAAAACATAGAAACCTCACTTGGAAAAAGTACAGAATCTTGAAATGGAAAATTTGCTGGAAAAGTTTTAGAAATTTAAATGAAAACACAACTTCTCTTTTGATGATACCCATCACTGGTGCGTGCAGCACATTAACTTAAAGAAGATAAAAACAGGAAACCTTCTTTTCCTCATTTCCATCTCTACTGCCAAAGTCAGATGAAGGTTTTACACTTTAAGTCTTTGCTTACTGGCTTTTTAAAAAAAAAAAAAACTGCAGAACTTTAAGTACAGTATCCAGCCAATAACCTTTAGAGACCACTGTGAGAAACACGTCTTCCACCATGGCTATTGGCCCAAAATCTCCTGGGAATTTATTGTTGCGTTAAATTGCATAATACTCAGAAAGTTGCCCTTGTAAAAGGCTGCCTATCCTCAAGGGAATCCGCTTTTATTCCTTGCTGATCTCGGCTGTTTAAAGCTTCCAGATTGTAGGAAAATTGAAGAACTTTTACCTTCATGTGCCCCAGGGAGATGGCTAGATAGGCTGTAGGGTATTCATGTTGATGTATAATGCATTGATGTAGAATGTTTTAACCCTTTTGGGGGTCTTGTGAAATCTGTACATAGTGATGTTAGGAGCTACAATGATGAATTAACCCTCTGTTTGTGTCCCTCAGGCACAATGTCATGTGATTGTGTTTGACTGACACAAACACATTTTCTTTCTTGCATTTATTTCTTACATGACTATAAAATTGTTGTCCCTAGTTGTAGCTCAGATGAGGATGGTAGTTATTTTGCTTGTGGCAAATCTGTTTATAAAGAATACTTTTGATTTAATGTGTTTGTCAGTTTTTTACATGGCAGGATTATTAGACCATATTGGTGTTGTAGTGAGTGCATTGTCGGCTATCTTTGAGAGAAGGAATTTACCCCTCAGGCGTCAGTGGTTACAAAACAATGTAGTTTTCAGTTATAGCTGTGTGTTTCTGTTACTTGAACACACCCTCAGTTATGAGCTGAAAATTATCCTTTTTAATTATTGTTAAAGAACTGCTTCAGAGGATGTAAGACAGCAGAAAGCCTCAACACTTCTCGGGGAACATATTTAGGTGTATGAAGGGTGACTTGAAGCAATTAGAGCAAAACAGTGCCATGCAAAAGAATCCAAACCCTATTTGTGGGATTTTATGTGAAACAGTGGGTTTTACTTTGGGATATGAATGTAAAAGGAGCTGCATATAAATGCTTACCACACTTCATATTTTCATGTGGACAGAACCCTTAAAGCCATGTCACATTTAGCTTCCAAGTCACAATTAAACACTACTTTGACATACAGTGACATTTGTGTTTGCAACATGACAAAATGGAAAAGTTCAGAAATGCAAACGGTTAGATTGTCTAGTCAGAGCTCCAGTGTTCCTATTGGTGCCAGAAACAGGCTTTAAAGGAGAACGAGAATGTCGAAAAACGCAGAAAAAGGCTTTATTGACGTGTTCTGAGCTGCAGGCAATTTAGGTAGATCATTTGGGAGAGAGTGTGTGGAGGAGGGAGGTGTTATCTTTTCTCCTGTGTGGATCAATCAGATGATGTAGTGATAAGTCTGTGGATTACACTGCTATTTACACACTCCCCCAAGTGCAGGCGTGTGTGTGTGTGTACTGGCTCTGAATAACTCACTGACGGCCATTTGGTTTTAGTGTTGTTCTTCTGGTCCAATATGCTGCTTGTCAGTAACACAAAGCAGCATCTGAAATGACTCAAACTGTGTCTGACTTTCACTCTCCGTCATAACCAGGATCCCTTTTCTTAGTCCGATGGAGTTATTTTGTTATAAATATCAATTTGCAGTAGACGAAGCTTAATATTGCTGCCAGTAATTAAATGAAGTCCAATCTGATCGCTAATCCAACAACAATAATAATGACGGCTTGATTCAAGGAAACCGTCTACAAAATTACAAAATGTGTTGGTTTAACATTGTCATTCATCATCAAGCAAAAGGTTTCATTCATTTTGGCACTTGAACCCTTTTTAATGCATTATAGGCTGAATGAGTGTGTGTGGTGACTGGTTAAGGGATCATATGGGTCAGTGATCCGCCTTGGGTGATGTGCCCCTCGTGATATCGGAATGCTCTCGATATTGTCACATGGTCGCGGTGTAACCGCCATGACTGAACGCAGCTGAGGAAAAAGATTTTTGCTGGGTGGGATTGTGCTTTATAGAATGCAGCTTGTCGGTATGAATGGCTCTTTATTTGAATAACCTATTTACTGTGTTAGCAACGGAATCAGAAGCATTAGAGACCAATGGGTTTCACTGCAATCCCCACTGGGCGATGAAAATGAGCTCCATGCGGACTTGAACACAGCTTGGGGGCTTTTAAGATCTGTTTTGAAAAGATTCTGGGGGTGCTTAGGATGGAGTGCTGCAAGTCCTGGGTCTGAGTGGACTTTCTGTTATCTTATCCTCAGCTCTCAATAAGGACTCAAAACATTAAAGGGATATTCTGATTTGTTTGAATTCTGGCAAATCTATGAGACGTACCTGTAACCATGTTTCAACATTTTCTTGAAAAAAGTTTCTTTTTAAATGGCTTTTTGCATCTTTTTTCCCCTTTTGATTATTTTATGGCTAACTTTGAGTTGCCATCACTTAGTAACAGTCCCCACACCAAAGAGTACCGTTGTACTGTTTCAGTTTTTTCTGTTCACTCATTGAAAAAAAGATTAACATATTGAATATCTGGATTGGTGCTAACTGTTTGTGTCAATAATCTCAGATCATTCTGGTCAGGAGATAATTTTTTGGGGAGTGGTGAATGCATCTTTAGACTATTATGCTTTATTGTGTTGGAAAAATGTCAGGTCTTTTGCCTCGTTACTAACTTTTTGTCTTCACTTTGCAGCCCCTGCAGATAGACGACAACTTCTGCGGACAAGACTTCAACCAGCCTCTTGGAGGAACTAGCACCATTGAGGGCACCCCACTCTTCATAGACAAAGATGATGGCATGACTTCGGTGGCTGCCTACGACTACCGTGGCAACACGGTGGCGTTTGTTGGTACACGCAATGGTAAACTGAAGAAGGTAGGATTGTTTGGATGTTTATTCTAATGATCTGATTTGCACAAGCTGAACGGATGTTCTTTGGTTTTGTTGTCTTAATTTACTTTTAGCTCAACTGGTTTTGGCTGCAAGCAACTGTTGTGCGTTTTAAATTCAAGCAGCGATTTACTGATCTTTAAACTGAGAGGGTTCAGTTTCTATTGAAGACATTTGATATAGCTTGTAAACAGTGTCTATTTAATACTCTTTAAATGACTGCCCCTCTGTGTCTGTGCATAAGTAAACCAAAAATGACTAAAAGACAAATATAGCAGCTGTTGGACAACGACCAGCTTTTGAGGACTTGAGCCGACAGCATAAGCGAGCTAAATATGCATGCTCTCTTTATGACTGGACAATTGTACACAGTGAAAGATACTGCACTGAGATGGTGTGTGATGACTCTGTTAGATGACATTTTGGTTGCATGCCAATTATTTATAAACATATCTGAATACACCAATTTTATATGTATTGATTTTTCTGACAACAGAAAAAGGTTGTTCTTTATTCTGTGCAATCATTCAAAGTTTTGAATGTGAATATCCTTTTCCTCGCTTTTCTCTCTTTGGTCATTGGCCTTTTCTTAACTGGACATTTCAGCAGACTCTTTCAAGGTTTAAATGAAGTAGTAGGCTTTGCTTTATTATTCCATCACATAAAAAGACACTGCATTGTCCCGGTGTCATGTGTATTCTCACCTTGGATATTTAAACTATATTTAACTTGGCCAAAAGAGGGCTTCTCTGCTGAGACCTCTAAGTAAAACCAGTTTTCTTTGCAAGAGTTTATTCCCACATTAGATACAATTTTCCCCCAGCGGTGAAACAAGTCCGTTCCTTTATTTTTTTTATATAGAGGAAGGATGATTATGACAACTGAATGTGTTCACTACGAATTTCGTTTTGTGAATGTATGGTAGGTAGACATGAACTAACAGTTTTTATGTTTATATAATTTGAACGTCTGAGACTTTCTCTGTGTATTCAGTTTATAAAGAAAAGGACTCTCATGTAAATGGCAACTCATTAGAATTCAACCCGCTCCCCTCCTCACTGCTCAAGACCTGTCATCCATTCAAAATTATGAATGTATAATCAGACTGTGTGTTTTTGTGCCTTTAATGCCTGTTTGCGTATGCATGTGGCGTTTGTGTGTTTGTCACTCACTGTATGTGCAATAATGCGTTCTCCTGTGATGGCGTGGGTTTGTATGTGCGTGTCTGTGTTTATGTTTATGAGGTAGAAGACAAACAATACAAGTTGACTAAGATTCAGTGCTTTGCATTTGTCAGCGTGACGCCCATTCACTTAGCTTGGCAACAACCGATTTATTTTCTCAGCTGTTCTCGCATGTCTCTCCCTCCGAGCTCCGAGTTATCCACTCCGGTTGAGGTATATTTGTTTGTGGAATCTCACTTGGGAAGTAGGTTGTTGTGTTGCTCTCGTGTGCATTAACAACAAAGACAAGGCGCTTGCAGTTCTTTTGGCTGCCTCTGAAAGTACAGGGAAAAAAAGGATATCGTCTCAGAAAAGACTGGATGTGCTGAGAGGGACCAGAATACAAAACCTTGAGCACACACATACTCGCACTCCGAGACTCCCGATAGCCATGAAGTCATAAAATGCTGGGATGAATTAATGGCTTTTTTAGTTGCACTTTTAGAGGAAAATAGATGGAAGGATTGATTGAAGGGCTGAGGTAAAAACAACCGGTGTGTGAAAAATGGATCTTTCTTCTAAGGATCCTAGAGCATCGTTCTTTTTTTAATAACCTTTCAAGTACACTACTTCATTTTCTCTTAGATTCATCTCCTGATTCATCATTTGGGCAGACGGGAGAGCTTTGATAGCTCGTGCCATCTCCTTTCAGTCTATTTTTAATTAACAATGATGTTCAAGGTTGTCCAGAGCAACAAAGCAGTGGCATAAACAACATGTTTAAAGTGAGCACTAATGAAGTCCCTTTGTGCTCTGCTTGACACACTCACTCTCAGGGACGTTCACATGGGAAGCTTTCACTAATGAGTCAGGGTTTGATGGGACACAGATTGAGGAGATGTAGGAGCAGGAAGGAAGATAGAACGGTAAGACAGATAAAGGAAGCAATAGGAGATGGAGGAAAGAAGGAAGTGATAAAAAGGGGTGATGCCCACTTAATTCTAGTGGTCATCCAGACACTGCTATGGATAAAGACTGTGCACTTCCTTAGTTAATTATTCACTTCCAACTTTGACTGTTATTGAAAAGTGGCAAAGCCATTATTAAAAGGTGCAATTTTTCTATGCAAATCACACTTTTCAGAATTTTATTCATAAAATGAGAAAATTGTCGTCTTCCAATTTTCTAGTTATGCACTTCTTCATGTTGACTTAACTTGCAAAAATCCTAATAAAATGTTCATGTTGCGTGGTCTAAAATGTGTTTTTAATTTTATGAGTTTGTAAATTTAGCAGGGCTCTGCTTTACTCAGCTCCTCAGCCTTTCTCCGGTTTTCCATCTCCCAACACTACATGAGCTCCATAGTCCCTGCTTTTCTGTCTGAATAAGTGATGCACCTGAGTCACTGCTGTACACATCAATTATTATTTAACTAAAGAAAGAGGTGACTGGCCACTTCTGCACCTCGGGGCTTTTTGAGCATTGACAATAAAAGGTCATTGACCATGACAGGGACACACTTCCATACATTTTCAAAGTCCCTATGGGTGGTCTGGGGGGGGGCAGAGACAAAAAGAGAGCCTTCCAGTCAATAATCCAATACCTAATTGTTCTTTTTTTTTTATTCTGTGCACACATTTACACACAGACAGGACTTAGGATTCCTCAGCTGCGCACACCATCGGGGGGCAATGTAAGCCATCTGTTATGTGCATGCAGCCTTTGTGCCAGGTGGTCAGAGCCCTGAGTGCCCGCTGGGTGTCTGTTGTGTCTGTGCCAGGCTCAGGTGGCCCGGTGTGGAGATGCTGCCTGATGCCCATTCAACAGTGGATCAGTGAGGATAACCCCCAGCTTCTGATGGCAGATAGCAGGAGCTCACTGTCGCCATATAAGGCTAGTTTTCCTTACAAGAAACAAAATGGTTCAGTAAGGTTGAAACCTTTTAGCCTACCTCAGATATGGTAAGGAAGACACTCAGTACCTGTACAACAGCACAGCTAACTGATAAGAATAGCATTACTAATATTTGTAAACTCAAATATTTGTCTATCTCCTCTCCTGGCCACATATTGCTTCGTCCATTGAAAAGTTTCCCTGGTTCTGCGTTTTTTGTTTTGTTTTTCAGAGACGAGCTTTAAGAAATGTTTTTTCTTAATCAGCTTATTTTCACAAGTTCTCCGTCATGTGACCACTCCGATGTCAGCATTGTTGGGAAATGTTTGGCATGTCAAGTGGCAAAGGTCCGATTAGTGATCTCATCAGCCCCATTAGTGTGACTGTTGCCTGCAGCTTATGCCTTTTGCATGACATTTTCAGTCATGCAAAAGGCATGACTTATGTTTCTTCTACAAGAAACAAAAGTAGAAGTCAATTTGCTTTCTCTTTAAGCACTTATTTAATCATGTACTAGACAAAGTATTGATAGATTGTTTCTCTGATTAGCTTAAGTATGATGTGCATCCGTGAAGGAAAATAAACACAAAAAATAACATCTAAAACAAAAAGGGGTTAAACTCCATGCACCATAATATGTTACAATGGTTGGGTTCTAATAACAGTGGTGAAGTTAGACAGCATAAGGTTTTGTTTTTGTTCATAGGTTGTTTAGTCAGGCTATGTGCAATTTGGACTTTTATGTGGTTTTCCAAAGCAAAGAGACCCATTTTGTGGGACTACTGCATACCAACTGTTCAAGGATCTCAGTGTAGCACACTATTTATTAACAGACAAATAATGGATTGTTTGCTTTAGCTGTTCCGTAGGTTCTAGTTGTTCCTGCCAGACCAGTGGTGGGACACAACCTGCATGGAGACTACACTGCCAAGAGAATTGTTGTTAGACAATTAATAATTATTAAAATACTTAACATACTACCAGTTCTGTGGCATGACACCAACATGTTCACTCCTTGAACGCCAGTCTATGCTGGTACCATGGATAAGAACCCAGAACCCTGACACGTTGCTGCCACAATAAGTAATCAATTACAATCTCACCACAGAGGTTTTGTGGATACTCAAATAATTTTAAACACTCTCACCCAATCATGTCTAAGAGTTTGATGTTGTTGATGTGCCCCTAAAGAATTCATTCACTGGCTTGCTCAAGTCCTCCAAATTCTGGCTCCAAATTTATGTTGGGTTGGGTTTTGACCCATTGTAAAGGAGACCATAATAGTCTTAGCTATTGCCAAAACTCCAAAATAAAGGAAGAAATGGCAGTTTTTATTTTACACTGTAATAGTATAATTTGGAACATGGTAGAGCAACACATTTTGTCAAATTATAATTTTCATTGTTGTTGCAAAATTGAACAATGAGTTTTTATTTGTGTTTCATGCAGCCCTAGAACTTAGTCAGACCATGATAATATAGTGCTGGTGTGATTTGTATGTCTTTCTATGAATGTAATGACTTGGATTCAGCTGTTTTGCTAAAGGGTTACATAATATTTCTGAGGTTAATAAAATCTGACAGTTTGTCACTTTTATGTGTATTTTTCTGTGTAAAGTCACTGACGTCCCTCTGAGACTGAGACTGGTGTGTCACCATTAAGAGACCATGTCATGGCCTAATTGACGGATGATTATGTTTCTTGCGGATAATGCTGTCTCGTCAAAATCCCCTCGTGTGCTTGCATGTGCAGGCTTGCACTTGTTTTTATGGTTTCCATTTAAATCCATGTTACCACCTCCCCTGTGCCGCATGTTCTCCTCCCAAATGAGAACCGAAACTTTTTGCGGGAACTCCCCAGTTTTCCACTTTTGACAGAGTTCGGAGAAATGATGACTTTGTTTGATCAGTTTGTTTTCTGGTGTAAAATGAGTCTGAAAAAACAATCATAATTAATTTTTCTGTTTAGCCCGAAGTGTAAACTTGACTTTTCTTCATTTTGTGTGAATGCGTTTCGTGCCGTTGTTCAACTGAACCATCCGAGCCACGAGTTGTTTGGCCCGGGCATGAGTACAGAGACTGGCTTTGTGCAGGCGTTTGGTAGCTCTCGGTCATTAGTTCACACAGCCGCACAAGGTCACACAAACACACACAAGCACACAAACGGAGCATGAGATAGAGATGTAGAGCGGGATGAAAGAAAGCAGGCGTGGCAGAAGCCAAGGAGGTTAAGACCAGGCGCTCAAAACAAAACTTATGATTTATTCTTGCATTTAATCCTGACATGTTCTGCTTGTTTGCTTTACAGTCAACCCTATCACGATGTTCCAAAATAAACACACTCAAAAATATATTTACTGTGTTCTCCATTTAACTTTATCCTACACTCTATCCACAATTTGCAAGAGTTTTAAATTTAACACAGTGAAGGGGCAAAAAACAAACAAAAAAAAACATTAAAAGCTTATTTACACAAGAGCCACCATAAAATAACAGATAAAAATCAGTGTTTGTCTAAATATTTACATTTTGTACCATCTGCTAATCTGCATCATAAGTGAGTGTGTGTGAGTGTGAACTGTGTTTGCATTGTCCACACACTGTCCCCTTTACACTACATCGCTGATCAGTCATGGATAAGAAGAGACAGTTGCTGAGGAAACTAAAGGCTTTACTTGTTTTTGATGATGCTTTAGGAGGATGAGACGGAGCAGTAAGAATGTCAAGTTATCTCTCCTACACATTCCAGAATATCTTCAGTACGTCTCAGTTCACAGTGACCCATTTTAAATCCAATAATGCACAAATAAAACATCAAATGCTTCAAAACAATTTATTGTTTGGTAATGCTGCTGTAGACACGTAACGAGAAATAGACTGAGGAGGTAAAGTCCGAGACACATTTCTGTCAGAAATGTCAGTTTAACATGTTGCTTACAACTTAGAGCAAAAAGAAAAAGAGAAAAATAATGGCACTTATTTAACTCAATGATTTTCAAAGCAATTGTAGTGGGATTAAAAGGAAAGAGAAATGACCAAAAATCTATTGATCATTGCCAACAACTTTTCAATTTTGGCAATGTTTTATTGTTTTGCATCTCAAACCATTGTTATGCAACTAAAGAAATGATTCTATGCAAACGAATAATTTCGCCTGTATTTTATTGTTTTACATCTCCAAGATGAAGTCAGCTGACAAAACTCAAACTTGTTGTTTGAGTCGGTGCTTTTGTTTGAGAGAGGGAGTACGCATCCGACTTTAATGACCGAATCTTTTTTTTTTATTTTTTTACATAAATAACAGACAACTTTATTTAATATAAACTGATATATCATCCTTCTCGAGACCAAATTTGCCTCCATATGTGTGTACATATGTGTATCCCACAGAAGCATGTGGATATCAATTATCTCTCATCATTGCCAGCCTGAGTCTTTCTCCCATCTGCTGGCATGTCCTCACATGTGGCTACAGTCAGCTTAGAGATGAGCACAATCTTCCTGTGAATGATGTCTCCAATTCATTCATCCAGAGGCACAGTCGAGGCTTTGGGTTGGCATTGTCAAATCTCACACATGGAACGCTCTGCACCACCTCTGGATGTGGGATCCCTGCATTTGGTCGGTGTTTAGCAGGTTGTTTTTTCAGTCCTGTCAAGCAATCAATATCAAACAAATTTAACCTGAGTAAGTACAAACTGCTATTTTCAAATGATGGTTTCAGTCATTAGGGTCTGAAAGCTCTCCAAACCAATTTTTTGCCGTTGCTGCATTTTGTTAGGCAGATTGTAAGGCCTGACATAAAAGATCAAGAAATCACTTTTTTTTTAAAGAGTTTGAGCCATAGACCACCTCTGAATGACAAAGATTCTAGTTTTCTAGTTAAAGTACAGATTTACATCCAATTGTGATGACTTTACACAGGTTCCCAATGTTGCTAAGTTCAAACAATTATGCACAGAATAGTGGGTCAGAATTTAACCACTGTGATTTTTAAAGACGTTCACTGGCATTTTTGCTTTGTTTCCTTCCCCTGATTTTCTTTTTGTTTTGTTTTTGCACCTTCATAAGCTCAAACAAAGCCCAATACACATCAGTTGCTTCTTTCTTTAACTGAATTGGCCACTATGTGCCACCCGTTTTATGAATTAGTAAAACGATTCTTTGCTTCTCTCTCTTTTTTTCCGTTTTATGTATTCCTGTTTCATGTGCTGCTCACATTTTCTCTTTCTACTCTTTCTCCGTCTCTGATCAAACATTCCACTCGCTGATAATAGTCGATCGAGGAATGCACTGATCCTGTTTTTCCTCTAATCATTTTCTCAAATTAAATAAAAAAAATAGTGCCTGTATAAATATATGTGTACATGTGGCAAGTTTGCATCTGCACAACATCAACACTTTCATTCATACACATACACGGATTGCAGCATTTATGTTGAAAGAGTAGACAGTAATGAGGGTCCTTTTAAAAGACTTTTATGTCATCAGATCTGCTTGAATCCACCCACACAGTCTCATTAAAACGCCGTCTCTATCTCTGCACCTTTGTCCTACAAAGTCGTATCTCCTCTGATAACTCATACTTCCAGACTCCCTAACAAGCATAGGTGACAAAAAAAAGAATGACTTGGCAGTCATTGTGGCTAATCTTCACATATATGTTGTAATCCGAGTGCCAATTATTAGAAGGAATTTAACAAGCACTGCGATGAATGTTCAAAGCTAATCACCTTTAAAAAGCAGGATAAGTTACAGTGAGCCACAATGTCACCTAATGTTACAGACGATAACAGTTTAGTCCTTTATAATCTCGGTGCTAAAGCAGTTTAGCTCGGTCCAACAGTGTGTCGCTGCACTCATTCACTTCTTGTATGTTCCCTACCCTGATTCGCTGCTGCCAGGGGTTAATGAGCCAAAGTGAGGAGCAGATCAGAGCAGGAAGGAAAGGGAGACTGTTGAAATGAGAGCAGAGGAGATGAATAATAAATGTATTACGCTTGAATCCATTTTTAAGCGAAGATTGGAGAAGTCAGGATGCAAGCTGGGATGCTCACGTGTACCAAGTGAGGGAGATTGTAGGTCATCTCCATTAGGTATCTCTGGATAGTGTGACAGACATCATTTTGTATGGGAATAATAGCCGTTTTAGAAAAGGGAAGTTGATCATAAGGAAAAGGAAATTCAATGTCCGGTTAGGTGCTTGTGCCCAATGTTACTGCAATCACACCAGGTGGATGGCAGAAAGCCAGACATCTGCCAAGACTAACAAAGTAGCAAGTCATAAACAAGTTTATTCTAGTTAACACTGTGGATGGGAGCAGGATGAGATTTTAAGCAAATATTACAGAAATATCTTAATTTAAATAATCTGACGGCTCATTTCTCATGATTGGAAAAAGTTTTTTTTCTACATACTTCAACTTCACAATCAAACTCTGAGGGCATTTCTGCCATTTTGTTTAAAATTGCCATCAATTTGGGGGCGTGCTGTGGTGGCGCAGGGGGTTAGCACGCCCCACGTTTGGAGGCCTTAGTCATCCGCGAACGTCGCGGGTTCGACTCCCAGTCCCGACGACCTTTGCCGCATGTCTTCCCCCTCTCCTCACCCTCCTTCCCGTCTGCCTACTGTTGAAAAAATACGAGCCACTAGCGCCGCAAAAACTCTTCGGAGAAAAAAAAAATTTGCCATCAATTTTAAAACTGCTGCATCAGAGGGGGCTCCATTTATTGCACAAATACACCATGAAATCAGCATGCGCAATATTAATAATGCAAAAGATATTTTGGGGATGCAATAGTTGTTTGCCTATTCATTCACCCTTTGCATCCTAATAAGATAGTCAACATATTAGATAGTCTCACTGTAAATGGAACAGGGAGAGCCACAGTTGACACAGGTTACATTACCCAAGATGCTAACGGGTAATGTCAAAGAGGGAGTTTAAGCATCCAAATGATTTTCACCACATTTTCACCAATCATATTCATAATGTCACCACCACTTGACTTTGTAACATTATCGGTCACTTTTAATTTGAAGCATTTCTATAGCGTTGCATTAAAAAGATTTTAAACAGTAGGAACGTGGTAGGATGGAAATATTTTGTAGTTTGGAAACTGTACCTTTAAAAAAAACCTTACACACAAGGTTGGATACGTCCTGATATTCAACTTGCTATTAGAGTGTTAGTTATCTTGAGGGACACAGCAGGCATAGCTTAGCTTTGATTGTTATCTCACATACAGGCCATTTAGCGTCTCTTACACACTCATTTGAACATCCAGGCTCAGCAGCACTCGGCAATATGCTTTAATTTAGAAGAGAGGCTGTGCGGCATTCTAGTAAGAATGCCGCACAGCTCTCCACTAATTTTCAAGAACCTCACATGTGGGCTGCTTAGCCCTTAACCCATAAAGCTTTTTACGAAAGAATAAAAACATCCAGAGGTAGGAAGCGTACTTCAACAAGACACAGCTCTCTGATGCTTCTTTAAATCTGTGCAAAATAGATGAATATGAGAAGCTTCTTCAGCTCCATTACATCAAATGATGAGTGTGAATATGAGTTACTATCAAATTAGCTAATCTACTGTGAAGAATGTAGACAGCGCTGCAGTTCAAACACACTCGCGCACACAGGGCCCTATGGGGAGTAACTGTAGGCGGCTTATCAGATTACTCATTGCAACCCTAATAGATTTTTAATAGATTGTTTTGATTAGTTCCTCTGCTTTAGTGATGCAAGATGCTTGCCACTTGTGCGTACTGAAGCGAAAACACACACCGTTTTATCCTCGCGTGAAGTCTGTTATTAGGTAACACCGAGGGAAATGCGTTTTACTTGAAGGGTTTCTTGCTGTTTCATCATATGCTTTGGGAGCATGAAAAGGTCAAAATAGATATTTTGCTATCAGTCTTTGCTTTCTTTTCCAGACTGAAGTAAATGCTCAAACTCCATTCATACATCCTGATGTCACCACCAGATCTTTTGACAAATTGGAATATGTTTCAACGTATATTGACTTGAAAATATATTCATACCACTTTTGTTACATTACACCAACTGACTTCAATGTAATTTGATATGGAGTGTGTCTAATAAACTTACAAAGTGCATAATTTTGTAGAAGTCAAATAATGCATGATTCCGAAAGGTAAAGCATTTTTACTCTAATAACTCCAAAAGGATTTTAACTTTCTAAAGCTGCTAAAGTTATCCCAAAGTCTTTTTACATCTCTTAAACATTTTATTGGTCCCAGCTAAATAAAATGATCACCACAGCATGATGCAGCCAATAACATGTTTCAAAGGTTGCACACAGTTTGGCCTCATCTGACCAGAGCGCCTTCTTCTACCTGTGCCTGAAGCAAATGTTTCAGGCTTTCAGAGAACAGCTGTATGTAAGCTGTGGTTAAGTTACAAGCAGGTAACTTAACTGTTGAGGGGCATCAGAGTAAAGGGGACTGAACACAAATCTCGCACATTTAAGATTCATTGGAATTTTAATAGTTTTGAAAACAATGTATTAGATTCCATCCACTTCCCAATTAGGCTCTACATTGTGTTGGTCTATTATGTATAATTACCTGAAACTATCTGGAAGAGTTCAAAGGGTATGAATACTTTTGTGAGGCGTTTTTAGTGCTATCTGATATGAACTTATTTCAGTTCACCAATCTCAAGCTCACACATTTTTAGTTCTGTGCAGGGCAACAAGTTCACTCTAATTAGAGGATTTTTATTTTGTTTATCATCGGTGAGGAGTGTAGCTGTTGTTCTAGTACCATAGAAGGCGCTTTGCACAGCACAGGTTGCAGAAAACGCAGTTAAGAGTTTGTACAGCTGACCCTGTGACAGTATAATTTCCATCTGCTACAGCCTTAAAAATGAAGAATTGAGCATTTAAGAGGGGCTCGCTGGGCCCGGTTTTATTCACTGTCTTGCAGAGTGTTATATCTTTTTCACTGCCTCTCTTTGTCCTTGCAGCCCTCTTTTCTTTTCTCTCCATCTGCATTCACTAATCACTGATTGTCTCTTCTTGGTAAAATATTTACCCATGCTTTTCTTTGGTTTAAATGTTTCAAACTGATTAATTAGTCATGTGTGCATCCATCTCTCTGCTCTGCCGTTTGTCTTTTGTCTTCCCCCCTCTCTGCTTTTTCTCTGTTTCACTCAGTTCCTCTGTTTCTTCCCTTCATTTCACTCAAACCATCAGTACTCTTTCTGCTCCTCTCTTTCCTCTCTGGATTTGGTCATTAGCTGACTGAGCGAGCTGATTGCATCTATTCCCAAGGCTAGTATTTGTTTATGCATCTTCTTTCGTTCGCCCTCACCCCCATCATCACTTCACACCCATCATCTCTTATTTGTATTCTTTTAACTTTTTCCCAGCTTTTTCTCAATTCATCTGCCTTCTTTACACCTGCGTTCCCCTCTGTCTTGCTCTCCTCCAATTCTGTGAAAATGTGCTGGCCCTTAAATACTGTTTTGAGCATCTAAATTAGCCCAGACATACACATCGAAGCTCCCAACAGTCTCCTCCACATTTACTCTGAAACAATAATTGCACACTGCCACTCTAAATTGGCTAACACCAATTAAGCCTTCACTATTATTTTTAATTGGTGATTTAGTCTGGCCACAGTTTGGATTCTTTGTCTCCCTGGATAAGGTTTAGTTGGCCACCAACAGCCCATGTGGCCATTTCGGAGACAGTTTCCTCCTCTCTATGGGTTTTACAGTGGCCTGGCCAGCTACTGACACTGCCAAGAGCCAACGTGGAGACCTGTGTGTGTGTGCGCATGTTGGCGTGTGTGTGTTTGCTTGTTGAAGGGAGAGTAACAAATGCTAGACAGAAATATTGTCCTCTATCTACCCTCCTACCTCTCTTTTCTGCCACCTCTCACACTCCAGCCATCCACACAGTCCTCTCCTCTTCTGTCCATGTGTTACTGTTGGATTAGGCTAATTAAAGTGCTACAAACAAGGTCCCCAAGGAGAGGCTGCAGTCAACCACACCATGCACGTTATTAAACGCATGCAGTTGTTAATGAAGGCAAGAGTGCAGGTATATCCAATGAATGGAGAGAGATAGAAAACAAGAATCAAGTGGACATACATCATTCTAAACATAGCTGCCGTTTCTCTGCAGCCACAAATGAGAAATCGTCTTGGTCATTATTTGTTTTTGAAAAAACATGCTTTATTAACATGATTTAATGCTTTATTTTCATTGTCATTTTAGCAAGTCCTAATGTAGTTCTTTGGGGATGTTTTCCCTACATCTATCTCATTTTGTCTAGACTTTATTTTTTTACATCAAACTAATAGTTGAAAGATAATCTAGAGTGATGTAGCTGTAGCATGCATTTGAGATGCTAAATTTTAAATGATAAAATGCAATCCAGACTAATTTGAAGTGTGAAATAGCCCTTTAGTGTAGCAGTTGTAAACAGATGCTAGCAGTTAGCTGCTAAAGTTAACCTGACACTGTATTATTAATGCTTAAGATCTTCTATATTTTGCCTGTCACTGTTTTTAACTTAATTTCTTATTTTAAAATAAGAGTCTTAAGTATATAAAAACAGCGTACCAAGCTTGAACAACTTACCTTTTTGAAATAACAGCTTATACTTACATTCCTATATAAAATAATATGCCAACTAGGCAGAGGTTTCCGAGACAGACTTCAAATTTAGGAGAAAATAATGCTTTCATATGTTTTAAGGGCGTGTCTTTGTGACGGATGGTTTGTCAGTTTTTTTAGCATGGCAGGGAAGGAGGTTTCAGGACACGATTTGCCTCCAGGCGTGGGAACTTTTTCGCTTTCCTGTCTGATTGTGAGGATTAACAGTTTGTTCTTGAAACACTATCCTGTCGTAGAGGAAGAAAGGAAGGGATGTGGAATGCTGTGTCACTCGGTAGAAATTCCTTCCGGATGTTTCCCGTATCAGGATATCGGCTCCGTCTCTAGAAAAGCGCCTGCTTCCAAGGACACCTATTGGATTACTGATAACCTTGGAATGGATATGACCAGCTCAGAGGGTGTGAAGGAGAAAATATGGGTGCACTGGATTTCTCCTGGATGTGTTGGACTCTTTCGTCTTCCTCAGTTTTCAATTCATTTTTAAATATATGTGGGTCTGAGTTGTGCTCACTGCATGCTCCGTCACCATCAACTGCCATGATGGTCTGGTTTGGCTTTTGACTGTTCTGATGTTCCCATGAGAACCGCGTTGTCTTGCTGCGCAGAAGATATAAACGTTTTTTGTTTTTTTTTACGATTTAACAGACGTACCACCCGAGCTCGACCAAGCAGACACACTGTAATAATTCTCCCCTAACATAGAGGTCTCTTCTTCAACTTGTCTCCAAACCCTCCTGTTTTTTGGGCCTGCTCCTCGGTTGCCAGGGCAACAGTAGTCAGGGCAGCCACGGCTGGTGATGTTGAGGAAGAGTAAGGGCTGATGAGGGGAAAAGAGGGGAGTCGCAGAGCATTGATGTTTTGCGATACAGTCATGGGAATTACAGCGCAGTCGCAGCGCCGAAACTGGGTTGCCGCTGCCGAACGTTATGAGCAAAGCAGGGATAGGAATGCAGTCTGTAACAGGGGGTGGAAAATAAATGGGCTTGTAGGTCATGTTTACCCTTGTGCACATCTGTGTGGGTGTGTATGTGTGTATGTTCTGGTTGACTGAGAGAGAAACTGCAGAGGCACCACACGTTTTCATGTGCTCTCCATTCATAGTGCTTTCATGGTTACTCTTTACAGATGAGCCATGTGTCTGCAGTCAGGAATGAGTCTGCTTTCATACATGTTCCCAGTTCAGGTTTGCAGAATATGTACACTAAAGTTTAATATTGAACTAAAGCAGGCTCCTAAACATACAAATGGTAGGTCAGGGTTTGGATCACGCTATCAAACTGAAACCCCATTGTGGAAAAGGTTTGCAAAATGCTCTTGTTAGAGGATATCTCTTCTCCACACGTAGGATACAGGCTGGAGACTGGATGCACGGCAAACAGGCAGTTAGTGTCAGCACCGCGATGGAAAATCCATAGTTTCATTACAGGCCCAGTGGTATGAATGTGGCCGGGAGGCGACCGGAGCTCCATCACGGGCCCTACGGGAGCCAAAATGGCTGCATTTAGTGATGCAGTGGAGTGAAGTGGAGGCAAGAGGGTCAAGGCTGCCGCTGGGAATAAACGCTTAGAGAGACGGAGAAAAGAAAGGCAGCTAAAGTTCATGTGCAGTAACTGGCAGAGCTGCTATTGTGTACTCACCTTTGACAGATCTTGCCGCGGACTGAAATGCTTTTATATGTGTGTGAGATCAGCTACATAAATCACAAAGTGGCTGGTAGATTTCAGACTAAGAATATTAATTTACTGTTGAATGCACAGCCCTTCAAATTAAATTGAGTTATGCTTTTAAGAGCCTCGGTGTGACTGTTTAGCACATTGCTTTACATTAGCTTCTTGGCCTTGGGGCTGGAAAATCAATCAAATTTTAATCTTGGTCATTATTTTGACCGTGCCCCATTAAATGAATGTGATCGATATAGAAAATGCATTCTCCACCAATGGCAAGCAAAGCACAGGCTGCTGTTGTACTGGAGACTTACAACTACCAGCAGCATCAAAGTCCCCAAACCTGAAAGCACTGGGTTTACATATAGAAAAGTGTGCATATGGAAATATAGATGCTGCTATCCTTTGAAATATTGCTATTCCACACACTGTTATTGCAATATGATGTTGTGCAACCCTATTGATATTATTAGTTTTATGTTAAGATCAGATCTAAGCTTTGTGGCCCATAGATTTAGTCTTGATGTCAGGACCGACAAAAATCCAGATTTCTTCAAGCGCCCTAGAAGTATATTAAAGACAAAAAGCCACTTGGTTATTAAGAAGGGCCTGAGGTGAGTTCATCTGGAAGGAGGTTACACCCAGAATCCCCCTCTAGCTATTGTTTGTCCCTCTGGGTAATTAGAGTAAAGAGACATGCTTTAAGGGAAATTAGCTTTCGATTGGCCCTTCTGATAAAGAGCTCGTATTGTAATTGACCTTCAGGACCAAAAAGCAAAGACCAGGTGAAATGTGTTGTCTGTGTTAATGTGGATTGATTTGGAGATGGTGCTGAAAGTTTCCAACCATGGAGCACTCAAGGAGAAGGGAAATGTTTGAATGCATAATGGGGAAATAAAACATGATTTAAAAGTTTTTCTACGGTTTAAGCGAGGCATGTTGTCGTGCATTTTTATGCTTTTAATCATATCTCTGCATAGGACTTTTGTTGACTGCACAGAGACGGTCTTACCCATTTCTCAGCTGAACTTTGTTGCATTGGTGATGTATGGAAACCTGTGTTTATTGTCACCCACTCACCATCAGGTGCACCTAACCAGATGATATAATGTCCAACCTCAGAAAAACAACCTAATTCCTCAGAGGAAGCAGCACATGAGGGATTACAGCAGGGAGCTTCAACAGCAGAGCACACACACTCTCTTAATCAGAGTGATTGCTTGCGGCTCTGACTCGTCTCGTTGCATCATTTCTCTAATGCATTGGTCCTACATCCCCCTCTCCTGCTGGGTTTGTCCATGTGAGGAGCAGTTTTGAGTTTGAGCAGTCCTCTTAAAAAAAAAGAGTCTAAAAACAGCAAAGGGCATGTCCTGATGATGTGAAATGTTGGGTTTTCACCAAAATGCATTTTTGTGTGCTTGTTCACAGCTCCCAAAAGGACTTTAACATTTCATCAGCAAGCCAAATCTGCACTACATGCTTCTCGGAAACACTGGAAAACATCAACTTGACCAGTGGAATCTCTCTCCCAGTAGATTGGAATAGAAGAATAAAAGACTAAACAGGACATTTTGCTGCAGTTATCCTAGTGATAACTACCTTGATTTACATGGTTTCCTCCAGCCCTTTAAGTTACGACACAATTGGAGATAAATACACATGAACGCACGCACGCTGAATTGTTCTTCTGTTCCTTCTTCTCTCCTCGGAGAGAGCGATGGAGCCAAGAGCGATGCAAATTGGGTAAAATGTTCCGGAAAGTGGATTTTCCCACCGGGACTTCTCAACTCCAGCTCTGAGTTAGCACTCTGCATGTTTGCTTGTGGGTGTGTGTGTCACAGTTCTTCTTTTTCATGCATTTGTAGGTGTGGGAATGCAAATTGCTCAGCATGTGTGCATTAAAAATTGCATTCATGAATGTATGTGTGAGCTCAGCCCCTACTTCTTTCGGCCTGCTGTGATTTTCTTTTTTTTTCTTCTTTAATATATATAAAATCACAAGTACAGATAAGAGGGACTCTATCGTTTTATTGCCAAAAAAGGCAAGCATTCATACATTGAGTAATTCTTTTTCCTTTTACCAATCAGACTTTCAGAAGTTTTAATTAAAAGCCAAAATAGTTCTTTAATGTCATGCCAAGTCCCTTCATTGTTGGACTGCAGCACATGTCCTTGTGCAACAATGAATCAAGTTTACCTCCGAATGAACCCTGGGATTTGGTATGTTTTTTTGGCATTAGCTGCTGCTCCCGCTATGTTTTTTTGCGGGGGTGGTGTTTTGCTGCTTCGGATTTATTACCCCCTGTCCATGTGCAACAGAGTTTATGTTTATGCACATGTGCCCCGCCCAAGTAGATAGTGAAACATTGCCCTGCATCTAATGGGCCGTACGAAGCCTACAGGTTGGACCATCTGGAGACTTTTGTCTGTTTTTGCAGGTATTGTCCGTTATTCATTTCTGATTCAGCTTAGGACAGTTTACACAAATATACATTTATAGATAGCAGGTTTACCTTGCTTTGCAAAAGTATTCATCTACTTTGAATACTTTGATGAATTCTTAGGTTTTTACATTTAAAGGCATAAATAAAATGTATTTTATTGGAGTTTTTATTTGACAGGCCAACACAAAATAGTGCTTGCGAAGTGGAAGAAAAGGATCATGGTTTATGATGTGCATCATGCATTTGTGTTCAGACCCTCCAAATCAATACCTTAATCCAAAATTAGGCAGCGGCATGGGCTTTTGGAGTGTCTCTTGTCAGATTTGGTAGTCTTTAGAGTGAAATATTTGGCCATTTTTTTCTGAGATGGATTGGATGGAGGGAGTTATACATTTTCAAGTCATTCTATAGATTCTCATTGGATTAGAGTTTAGACTTTGACTGGTTTGGTCTCCTTAGATCTAAATTATTTTATGGTACCTATATGGTAGCTATATGTTTAGCTGAACCTCTGCTCCAGTCTCATGCATTTTCTTTCAAGGTGTCTCTGTATTTAAATGGTAAATAAATGGTAAATGGCGCTTTTCCAGTTATTTTGACCACTCAAAGTGCTTTACACTAGAGTAACATTCACCCAGTCACACTCACAAACACACACACATTTATACACCGCAGATCGGTAGGCAATTTGGGGTTAAGTGCCTTGACATGTGAGATCGAACCTACAATCTTCCGATCACAAGATGACTACTCTACCAAAGAGCCACAGTCTCCATCCATCTTCCCAACTCTGACCAGCTTTTCCAGCTGAAGTAAAACTGCTGCAAACCATGATGTTGCCACTGCCATGTGTCACTGTGGGGTAGGCCTGTCACGATAAACAATAAATCAATTAATCGTACGATAAATTAAAACTATCTACCTCATTTTAATTATCGGCTTTATCATTTCTTCCGGCCTTTTTCCTCTTTCTGTTAATGACACTGAATGAAAAATGGCTCAACTCCGGTGCTCTCCACTGACCCTCCCTTCCTCATTTCCTTAGTGTAAAGCCCAGCGCACAGGACACTATCTTAGAGTTGTTGGCCGAGCGTCGGCCCATTTTCAAAACCTGAGAAACCACATTAGCTGACAGAAATCCTAGGTAAAACGGTTTGATCGGGTTCGTTCCTGCCGTGTGGTGTCCAACAATGGGCACAAAATAATGGCTACAAGTTCAGTTAACTAATTTTAAAACCAGGCATTAATCAATGCTTTACTACAATCTACCTGCAATGCATGTGACTAGTGTCAGTCCTGACTGAATGAAAATCATTATAACCTATTTATGTCACGTTAACAAAGAACAACTGAAAAGTTACGGGGTTTATCAACTGCGGTAGCAATTTCGCTCCAACTCCTCCCCTTGTCATTTCTATATTCTTTGCACGAAATGTTGAATAAACATTTATGTTGTTTCCACGTATCATCTCCAATGTCCGCTGGACTTCGGGTTGCGCTGTGTCAGCTGCTTGGGATTCCCCTCCGTAATTTCCCCTCAGAAAACACTGAGGAGAATCCGCGCTTTCTGATTGGCTACCTGTCACATTCAACAGACTGCTTAAGCTCCCAGTCGGGGAAAACCCCTGATTTAGATCAGAGCGGCTACGGTGATCTACCGTAACACACCAAACACTACAGGATGATCGGTTACGAATTTCAAGCGACAATCGACCAACTTTCTAAGATTGTCATAAGGGGAAAAATAGGGGCAAAAAAACCCATGTAGTGTGAACTATTGCATCAGGTAGTAGGATGCGCCCATCTTCTCTATTTAAATCTAATTATTACTGAAGGGCAACATAATATACAAACTTCATAATCTGCACTCTTTTGGTTGAATGCAGTATTTACTTCCACTTTGGCTTTGTGTTTAGTTTTTATTCAAGTGCGTTTTTTTGTTAATGGAGCCTGAGAATCCATTTTATTTTGGTTGTTTTGTTTATTTTGTTTATCAGTTCCAGTGTTTAGTGTTCTTTTGAAAATAATGTGTCTCTATCTTTGGCAGGAAATCGCATGGATTAATACGTCATTTCCATTAAATCAGTGTACAAAGGTCTTCAAACAATATTATCGTTTATCGCAATAATTTTTGAGACAATTAATCGCTCAGCAAAATTTGTTATCGTGACAGGCCTACTGTGGGGATGGTATGGTTCAGGGAGATGTGGTATGCAAATTTTCTGTCACAGATTGTGTTTTCATGTTCACTTTTTGTCTCATCTTAGCAGAGAAGCTTCCTTCACATGCTGGCTGTGTCTGCCAGGTTTGTTGGTCTGTTAGATGCTGTTTGTTGTTCTCTAACAAACCTCTGAGGCCTTCATGGAACAGCTGGAAAAGAAGTAACACATAGAGGTGGACTCTATTTACTAATTAGCTCTTCTGTTGACAATTATTTTCACAATTTTCTTATTTTTATTTATTAAAATTTATGCTCTACCTCATGTTGATTCCTTACCAAAAATACTAATTCTGAAGTACGTCGAAGATATGAACAGAATAGAAAGGCGGCGGGAGGGAGTTTTTAGGAAAAACACCCGGGAGAATGGTCAGCTTTGGATGACATATGGAAGTAGCTTTAGAGCATTGGGAGGAAACGATGGAGAAAGGAAATAAAACAAACACATGAATGTATTTGTGGAAAGGCACAAACAGTATCTATCAACAGCTGTAATCACATAGTGAGCAAACCTCACTGAAGGGATTTCGAACCCTCCAAGTGAATTGCCTTTTGAAAAGATGCAGTATTACATTAGTATTGGTGATATGGCTTTCTAAGGATGTGGGACATAACTTTCATCAGCTGCTTTTCTCCAGGCGGCGCCATTAGAGATATTTACATCCAATCCATCTCTCCCTTCCTCTCTTCACGTTTCCCTGCGCGCTCACTCCCAGGAGGAGACCGCCGGAGTGTGTTTTTAGATGCGAGGAGCTTGCCACGCCATCTGTAACACGCTCATTTGTAGAAATAAGAATATAAGTCTAATTGAGCTTTTTAATTGTCCCCTAAATCCTGCTGAGCGCCCATGCTGCTGCTTAATGTCGAATGCATGTGTTTTCTTTAATGCGTATCTGTGTCCAGGTCTGCAGGGATGTGAATGGAAAGAGTGAGTAAGCAAGTACAAAAGCTCCTTCTGTGTTTAATGAGCCGATGGTAATGCACAGCTACCCTTTGAGGAAATCTTCAGTGTGTGTTATGATTTTGGTGTTTATCAGAGGATTCCTATGCAGGGTGGAATTTGATTTTAGTATTGTCCACATCTGGATAAGTATGGAAGAATATTTGTATTTCCAGAAGTTTTTACTTACCCTCTTGCCTCAGTGTTATGTGCTTCCTCCCTCCCGTGTCCTTCATTCTTTCCTTCGGTACTGCTTTTCTTCCTTCCTCATGTCCTTCCTTACTTCTTCCTTTCTTCCTTTGTTCCTTCTTTCCTTGTGTTTTCCTTCCCTCCCAACCATGTCTTTCTTTTTGATTTGTGTATTTCTTTAAAACCTTCTTTTGCCTTCCTTGTCTCTTGTCCATGTCATTGATTTCTTCCTTCTTTCCTAATCTTTCCTAAATTTCCTTCTGTTGTCCAACACTTTTTTCCTGCCATCTGATTTCTCTCTTCTTAACTATTATATTCTTCTTTATTTTTGTTCTTGCTTCCCTCCCTTGTGTTTTTTAAAGTTTCATATATAAATTCTGCTCACTATAGACCATAAACTCATCTTCAACTTGAGTATTTTTTAATTTTTAAACAAAAGTAATATGTTAAAAACTCCGAAAAAGTTGAGTCTGGAAAAGTCAGATGTATTTGCATAAAAAATATGTCGAAACGCTGTTATTTCTGTGTAGGAAGAGAAGTTAACTAAAGGTAATCCATTCAAGCTTTGAGGTTTCATCTTAGCTTTTTCTCAGCCACTTTGTGTCTGCAAAAGTGTGCACAAAGTGTAATTTACTTTGATTCTGAGCTAATCTAATCACACAAGCTGCACATTGTACAGCTTCAACATGTGGAGCAGACGTTTAACTCCTCTGGCTTCCTGTCAAGTCAGCACAGCAGGAGCAGAATCATCGATACTGTGTGTCATTGTGCCATAATTAACACCACCTCCAATCAGCCCTCATCTCTTTCATTGTCTCTGTAATTGTCTCATCTTGTACATTTGCGTGTGTGTGTTTGTGCGCTCGTGGCTTCACATGTGTGAGATAAAGCAATCGAGCACGAAGGATTTCCTCTGTTTTCTATATGGACGGCTTCCTCTGCTCATACAAATTTCCTGTCTCTGTGTGTGGTGCAGTGGTGGGAGCAAGGAGGAGGAAAAAGGCCGAGATAAGGAGGCATATGTTTGTTTAAACGAGAGAGGGAGAGAGTGTGTGTGTGTTTGTGTGTGAGACCAACAGAGACACAATAAAAATCATTTCTATAAAAAGCGGCCTTGTGATGGTCCAGTGCCCTCAGCTGACTGGATGATAACTTTGCATGGCTTTTTTTCTTCTCTCCCACAACTTCATTGCTTCTCTTCAGCATCACGTCCTCTCTGTTTCAAGTTAATTTCTACTTTTTAGGTCCAACATTCTCTTTTTGTTTGAACTTACCAAATATACTTTAGCAGTCATTGTTTTTCCACAATGGACAATTATGGAAAGAGAATCAAGAAAAAAAAAAGAGTTGAAATGTTCAAAGTTTTTAGGAGCAGATCAAATCAAAGAGAACTAAATATACTGCACAAATTTGTTTGGTTTGGTAAAATATGGTGTGTTCAACAAGATTGTTGCAGAAGAATGTATTTTTTATTCTAAAAAATGACCTTATCTTTGGGCATGATTTTTAATATCGTCCTATGCAAACTGCACTGGTGACATGGTTAACATGAGTAAAGGTCAATTGAAAACCTGAAATAATTCGCCCCACCAGTAACCATAACTACATACACCACAGTATGCCAGCATTCACCCCAAAAAATAACAAAAATATACCCAATCTAGTGTCTTTTATTTAAAATGCAGAAACAACAATGCTCTCTTCTTCTGCTTAATACTACGACATGTTGATTATTACATCTATAATGTTATGCATCTTTTGCTATTTTGATTTCAGACTGTAGAAAAGTGTAGGCTCATTATTTCAGGCAGCTGACAAGCAGTGTCAGGCAACAGGTGGGGTAGAGGCAGCACTGCATCACTCCTATCAATCTGACATTTCTTCCTCATCTCAATTAAAAAATAAAGCAGTCAGACTGTTTTGAGATAGCCACGTTTTTTTTGTAAGCCTTTGCTTTCCGTTGATAGCGGCTACAGGCCTGTGCCTGTACGCCACACATGGATGAGGATGGTGGTTCTGAATGTGTGTGTTCACACACGGATTTTGAGCGATCTATTCAAGGAAGTAAAGTCCTTTTTTTTAAAAAAAAAATGATGCCAACACATTATTATGAAGTAATCCGGCTATTTGAAAAAGATTTGCTCTCTGGCAGCATAAACACAGATTTAGGTTATACCTCTACATGCCTTTCTGACATCCTAGCACCACATGAGAACAAGCAGGAGCCTTTAATTAGTCTGGGCATCCTGACAACTCATATCTGGTCAAAGGTGTTTAAGATCACAATGACTCTTTGCTTATTTAGGGAAGATAATGTTCTGAAAATCATTTCAGACATGGTTTGTGAATGTACATTCATACAAAGTTTGAATGTTTTGAAGGAGGAAAAGGGAGACAGCCATTTTTAGGGCTTTGTGATCAGGAAAGTGAATTTGTGATTTCGAACATATGACTTATAGGTTACAATTTTTAATTCTTCTGGTTTTGATGTATCCACCACTCTCAAAGCTTCATCACTAAAATCTACCAAAGTTCATCCAGCTCTGCAATAACATGTTTACCTTAGCCCAGCTAGAAATAAAAGCACAATGAGAGTTTATGATTAATGGAGACAGACGCAGGGACAAACACAAAAACAACCACTGGAGGTATTTCCTTAGATTAGATTATGATTGTGCCATTTCCTATCATGTCATCTCAAGTGTTTTTTCTTCTTTGCTTCTATCAATAGATAGTTTCTGTGCATCAGAAAACAAAGAGTACCTTGATGTAGGAAACCAGATGATGCCTTTCGTAAACATGTAAACCTGTATTGCTTTTATTGTTTCAGCCAGTTTCAGTTTATTCTTTAATCATTGGGTTGATTTTTTTTTTCCTGCTCTGCATGAAAAATAGAGAAAAATAAGGGAAGTGCTTCTGATATTCGTGTGAATGTTTATTCTACTTCTGTTATTTTGTGAATGAGTTGATGTAGCACATTTGAATGTATGGGAAATATACAGCTGACTTGGATTCAATTTATGTTCCTCTTTTTCTGTACTTTAGTACGTATGACTTTATCTTTCTATTTCCCTTCCTTTTCTTCATTCCGCTCCTCCTTGCTAACCACCAGGAATAAGAGTTGAGTCACCACCTCAGAGAAACTTTATTCTTTTTTTCAATTTCGTTCTTATTTCATTCAATCACACATACCGACATATGATCTCTAAGTTACCCGGTGATCTATCACTCATAAATCTATTGTGTTCTATATGTATTTGTGTTCTACTGTATATCCGCCATACTTCCTTGTTGTCTGCCATCTGAGACTGAACCAAAACTCTCTGCACATTACAAAATAATATTTTTACTTGTGGTTTTTGAGTAATATAAGTCACTTAAACACAGTTTGTTCTTGTGGGAAAGAAACGGTTGGAAACAAAAGGCTTTGTAAGACTGATACGTTTTTGTGGTTTGTAATGCCCCTGTGTGTCTTTGGGTGTTGCCAGATTTGCTCTCGCTAATTGTTGGACTAAAATCAGGCGCCAGCAGGAACATCCAACAAGTCACTCACAGCTTCTCATTATCATCATTTGGCAGGAATGTGGTTGAACGTGGGTGGGCTGTATCATCTGGACAGCTTTGGATGTCAAACACAGACTTCACCCCGAGTTGTCCTCCTGGGGCACAGCGGCCATTGGTCAGGCCCTGTTTTGTTACCATGGCTACCGTCCAAACCAGAGGCGGGGTCTCTGTCCTCCACCTGGTCACGCCAGCTGCTGCAGTGCTGCTGCTGTGGCATTCCTGGAGTGTACGTTTCTCTGTGTGTGTTCGTGCACCTGCTTGGGTCTGTTTTTAAATCCACTCAAGTGGAGGCGGAGTGCAGGGTGGAGGGGAATCCCCTTGTTGTCTGTCCATGCTGCAAACTTCTTTGGCTGAGGTCTGTGAACCCCTGTGAACTATACAGAGCTGTGTGAGGTATTAATAGATGTAATTTGAGAGTGACACACCAAGTGTAGAGCACACTTAGACTGTATGTTCATGTGAACAAAATCCCACAGGGAGCCATTCTGCTCTTCCCCTCTCCTGCAGCAGAGACTATTGAGTTTTCAAAGGAAAATGTAACATTGTTTTGTTGCAAAAAAGGACAATTTGAGCAATTTAGATAATTTGTTTTTAATTCAATCTTATAATAATTGAATTATATAATGTAGTTTTGTTGCCCTTTTAGTTTGCCTTTGCTATTTAATTACTAAACTGCTTATTTTGTTTTATTGCGGTGATTAATTATTTTGTGGATTTTAGTTTAACTCTATTTTATTTGTATTCTAATTAACTTTTTCTTTGTATTTCTTAGTTTTGTTTACATTTGTCGAATGTTGACTAAATTATTCAACAAGAAACACAAACGCCTGGACTATTCAATGCCTCCTTTTTCCATTTAATGCAAAGCACTTTGCTTTTCCCTTAATATGCGGATTCCCTTAATATACACTCTAAATATTGACAGATTATTAAAAGCACACAGTGAGTTCACAAAGCAAAGGCTGCAGGCTGCAGAGTTTCACCCACTTCCTGTTTCAGTGTACCAGTCACTGCTTCTTATGCAATGGAATGTTCTGGGAGAATAATTTATTACCTTGGAGCTCTTCTCATTGGCAGAAGCTCAACATCTGCTTTATTGTACATTTACCTTACTGGGAGGCAGAACAAACCTTTGCACTGTTATCAGCCCTCTGCCCTCTTCCACAAGCAATACTCTTTGTATCATAAACACTGTGGTTCAATTTCAGATTGAAACTTGGGAATTAGCAGTAAACTATGATCCCCTATTGGAAGGCTTCTGTCTTCAACTGGCATTTTAATTATTTTTGACAGTAATAACGTATCATAAGCCTGTCTTTGAAGACATGTAGTGAGCATAGCAATAAATATAAAAGACAAAGTAATTATTGTCTTAGGATTATTAGCGTCAGATTTTAAACTTATGAAAAAGGCCTGCTCTGTTGCACAAAGAGGAAGAACCCAGAAAAAAGAAACCAGTCATAGTGTGTTTACAGTTTACAGGTGCAGAACTGAACAGGGCGAACCACATTCCTGACGTTCCTCCTCCCAGTGAGTCCCAGCTGCTGAACTGCTCTGACTCACTCCCATGTTGGCACTAATCTGTGGTTGTCTTTTCATAAAAGGGGAGGAGTGAGATAAAAATCAATATCATGTTCTCAACGGCCCAGATGGAATGAAAGAATACCTGATAAACTCGGGACACAGCAGTCTTGCTTATGAATCACTGCAACACACCTGTCTTTGAACACATTCTAAGGAATTTGTCATCTCTATGTATTTATTTATTTTTTATTTTATTTCCATATATCGTTTCACAAAGACAACCTAAGTTTAAATCTCTTCTACCCTCATAACTCATCCTCCTGACTGACTGTGTTGAGTTTGCTCAAGACTAAGTAAAATTGTGAAATTCAGATGTTGAGCAATAAAACTTAAGCATTTTGCCATCTTTAAATGCACAAGGGTGGGGTGAAAGAAATGTCAAACACATGTCATCATCATTGTTTTTCCACTGGAGTCATTTCATGAGCTATGGAAATTATTAAAGCTTGTTTGTTGTAGAGCTGTAAAGAAATAGTCACCCCATGACACAACCCAATGTACTATACTGGTTTCAGGATGAAGATTTTTGTTTTTTGTGGCTTAATGAGAAATTGTCTTTATTGCATCACCTTTCAAAAAATAGAGACAGCTGTTAAACAGAGAAATCATAATCATTTCAAAGTATTTTGGAACATTTTCTATTGTCCTGTTGGCAACAAAAAATAAATAAATTTATTAAATATTTTTTTAGTAAGTATTAAAGTATTTTGAATTTTCAACAACAGGAGATCAAATACAACACAAATTCTCCAAATTTCTTAAATGGTAAAATTACTCTGTAGATTTGTCCCATTTGAAAGCTAGATAGGTTTAGCATCATTAGCGGCTAACCAGTTAGGAAGTCATGCTATTCTCATACAGCTCGGGTGTCATACTCATTTTAATTTTGGGCAAAATCAAGTTCATGAATGTCCTCAAAGGGACAATTAACAAACTGTTAAAATATAAATAAAAAAACTGAGTTTTACTTGATAGTGGAAAAGTTAAGCAGGTCACAATCCTGGTTTTAAAGAACCTGAAATCTACGTGACATGTTCTGGTCCAAGTTTGACCAGTTCATATTTTGCAGCTTTTATGTTTGTCTAACTGGAGATGTTGTTTTAATGCCGACATGTATTGAACATTTTCCTTTTTTGTGTTTTGTCCTAAATAAAATGAAGGCTGCATAACTTTCATAGTGTGTTAAAGAAATGCTGAAATGGCTTCAATGGGGTGTTGAACTTGGGGGCCCTTACACATCCAGGGCTCTTATGTATTTTCCTCTGTGCAGACATCAGACAACTCTGTACATTGTAATGTTGAAAGGTCTCATTACACTTGTCATTTGTGTGTAGGGGTGTGTGTGTGTGTGTGCATGGAGTATATCTTTTTACTTGCTCATTCTGCATTTTTTTTATCAGAAAACCTTGATGTTTTCACACGTAGGTTCAATTACAGCTGTTCTCTGTTTGTACCCAATATGTTTGTTCTGACATACTCATCTTATTCAGGTTTGAACTCGACTTCATGTAGTCTTTTTCTGTGTTTATCTTTATCTTTCATACACACACGTGATTTTTTTCCCCTCTGTCCGGCCTTTTGGTTCTTAAATCAGTTATTCTCCTTTTATTTGGAGGGCAGCAGCCAAGGCCTTCCCCGTGGACCATTACAGCACACTCAGAGAGCAGAATGACCTGGGAGGGAGCTGGAAGAGATGGAGAGATATAAACATATGAAGAGGAGATGATTGCAGAATGAACAACAAAGAGATAAAAAAAGCAGAGGACAAAGTGCTAAAAGAACACAAGAGTGGCATGAAAGCCAGCCTACTTTAACTTTTATCCAGAATCTACTTGCTCTGACATTTTTTCAGTTCCAGTTACAGATTAAACAAATCTGCTCAAACAGGGGTTAGCAATTTGGCCAGAAAAGTGGGTGGCCTCATTTGAGGAAGAGGCAGGGAAGGGTGTAGGAAAATGGTTAGCTTTTGTTTCGTCAGACCTCTGAGTCAGACATGCTTTTGGTTTCAGAAAGCAGCTGATGCTGTTTTTGCTTGAGTGGCAATGCTGAATAAGTAAAATCAGCTAAGAAGAGATGAAAAAAGAGCAAAATTCCTACATTGAATGTGTGCATGCAAAATTCATATAAAAAACCAGATAGAAAAAGTGGTTTCTTTGCCAGTCAACAAAAGGCGCCGTTGATTACTGTTAATATGCTCAGTTCTGTCATGTTGTTCATGACTGACAAGTAGGTGACTGATGGTATTTTAACCTGAAACACTTTTGACCACACTTTCCTCCACCCAGATGATTTTAACCATGTCCATGAGGACATCTCTCTCTGACTCCCAGCAGAAAGTAATGCATTAACCCCACGCCAAGAAAAACAGAGCTCTGCCTTACAGACAAACACAAATACACTCCAGCCGGGTTAAACTAACAGCAGAATCCCTTCCAGGCCTACAGGTCACATACCACATTTCAAATAAAAGTCAAAAGCAAAATGCATATTTATTGTTTTTGAGTTTTCCCCCATTGCTCCTGTGAAGTGTTGGACAGACAGGCAAACTCTCTGCTTTCACTTCCTCTGTAACTCTGTGCTGTAATTGTTTTGAGGTTACCATGCCAGTGTCTTCCATGTGAAGTGTGGGAATTTACGAAACCTATCTTGGTCCTTTTTCTTTTTTAATAGATTGACTCTGACAAAATGTAAATGAAGAAGCAGACACCCATACTGATGCATGCAATGGAGCAGTAGATGATTTTAATGGCAGGCAAAATTAATGCAGTCATGAAAGGAACACCGTTTCGTTTTCTACAGGGATAAAAAGCGGCACACAAATTTGATATGAAATGCAAATCATACAGCCTTTTCACCTTTGACCCAGTCATCCACTGAGAGGAAGGAAGATGGCACTTTTATCTCTATGAATAACCCTGTATGATAGTGACATGAACAGACAATTATCATTTCAAAAGACTGGTTGAATTGCACATTCAGGAAACCGCTGTCATTTTGTTTTATGTACAGTGTATTCACTCTTTAAACAAGGTTCAATTAGGAAACAGTATAGCAAGAAGAAAATGGGTGATATTTTAATTGGTTTATGATATTTGAAGATGAGTATTTAAATATCCATCACAGCATCTTGTGGTAATAGATTCTATGACTTTGACTCAATATTTCTGCAGACAGAGCCCTACAATCGCAAATATTCTTCTTAAAAGTAAAAAAAAAATGTTGAAATGAAGAACTCAATGATTATCAAGAAGACTACTAGAGGAATTCACTTGCATCAAGTTATCAATTGTCATTGACATAAAACAATATCTGCATTTCATAATTTTTAAAATAGATTTTGATATTCATTGCTGCTCTCCTGGAACCAAAACCAGTTGTTAAATGTAACATCTTAGGAGGATAAATAAAATAATTTCCCAAGACTTCGAACATCTCATTGAATATTGTTCAATCAGTCATTTGAAAATGGAACGAGTTGAAACACCAAAACTAATAAACCCAGCAATGAAAGTAACATCCAAAAGAGGAGCAGCCAAGAACTCCATCGTAACTTTGGAGGAGAATCTGTTAATGGTTAGTTTGCTTTTTTTAGTAGCGTGGCAAGGGAAAAAAAAAACATTGTTAAAGAAAGCCATAAGAAGCTCTATGTGGAGTTTGCCAGAAGCCATAAGCCATGTAGGCACCCAACAAACACGTGGAAGTCTGGCCAACCAGACTGAAACAGACATTTGGTAAGTTGGTCACAATCGATTAGAAGACGGATGGAGTGAAGCACATGGAAGAAATGACATTAAAAATCAAAGACGCTCAAGACTCTGGAGGATATTCACTATTAAGCAGGAGAACACGAACAATTACACACAGAGCTGCTTTGCAAGGGTCAGAGCTTATTCATGTGTTAAGTCAAAGTTCATACCTGACTCCAACTGAGAATGTGTGGCTTAAAAGTTGCCATTCAGATTCTCTCCATCCAATCTGACTGAGCCGAAGTCAATTTGCAAAGAAGAATGGGTAAAACTTTCTGTCACTGCATCGTACTAAGCTGGTACAGACATGCTAAAACATTTTCTGTGCCAAAAGCTACAAAATAGTGACACGTGGGGGTAAATCCAAAGGCATATTTACACGTACAGTTATAGGGCAGTTTGGGTTAGTTTACCTCCAAAAAATTCAGACGTCTGTGAATGTTATGTAACAAAACAGGCATGCCCTGGTTAACAGTTTCAGATCTAATATTAAGGAAGAAAAACAAAGATGCAGGAAAAGCACAAAAGCTTGTGTTCCTGTTTACTGCTTCTCCAAGATGAAGTACCGACTAGCCCGACCACAGCTATAAATCACTTTAACCCACACTATAAAAGCTCATTTTAAACTCCATCAACATTCCACTGGCTTTATAGCTGCCAAACTTTGTATGTTGTTGTGCATAAATGTTTAAAATTGCAAATTTAAGGTTCCTGTGCTAACTTTCTTCCACTTTGTGCTTGTTTGATTTTTCAGTTTTTCAGCCGGCTTACTTTATTCTATTGAGAACGTTTCCTTTTTGGCTGTGTTTTTGGAATAATAGAGGATGAAAATGCCGCTTAGAGATGGCACTTGAAGAAAAGAGGCAGATTAACAGAGGAAACAAAGTGTCAAAACAAATACAAAAATAAAAGGAAAGAGAGAAGATTGGCGTGACCGTGGTAGCTTTCCCAGAAGTCTGTTCAGGGGGAGGGCGAAGTATAAGGAGCAGAGCGGAGAATGCGGCTGGCAGTTTGCGGCCTGGAATGGTTTGGCACACGTCACTCCAAAATGTGGTTTCCACCATGCCTCCCCCATTAGAGTCTTGTGTTACATATATTGCAAACATCTGCACACACACTCGCAAAGCAGACAGCACAGTCAAAACAGCCCCTAGAATTTTCCCGTTCGTCCCCAAGAAAGATGGAAATCACTCATCTTACCCCCACCCGTCCTTTCTCCTTCTCCCCTCCCACTAAAAGATGTTATTAGAGGCACCAGTGGCCATGTAATCACTTTGGCTCTCCCATAGGAAGACACTCACGCACACACCTGCCTCGGTAATTACAGCTGAAGATGAGGTCCCACTCGCTATAATCCCAGTGAATGGCTGATGCAGTCTGTAAATGGCAGGTCAAGCCGCACTGCATAGTTTCACATTAACAGCAGGAGAGCGTGTGCATGTTCTTTGTTTCCTCTTTTTTATCGCTGACTTAATAATGTATTTACTGTACACAAGTACTTTTATTCTCATGCAAATGCTTACATAGAAAAGCAAGCACACACTTCAGCCTCCTCTACTCCTACTCACACTCAACGCAAACACTCCACTCCCTTTTTTGCTTTTGCAAACCTACACACCACACACACACACACACACACACACACACACAGGCATAGAGACCATGTGTATGGTTCCATCGGTCCCCCCTCATTGCATTAAGCTTTCTTTCCAATCTTTGTTTAGTTTTTCCACCTTCCTGTCTGCGATAATGCTGGCAGCAAGCATCTTGTTAGCAGAGCTTTCCCCTTTTTTTCCCCCCCTCGCTCGCTCAGATGATCTGCAGGCATCCAGAAATGCCTGCCTTACTGCAGGAGCAATGTGACAAGTTGCTCCGCTCATGTGCACATACACATATTAAATTTGAGGCGCATGTTACTTCTTTAACGCAAATTACACTCTCAGCAGCCTTTGATGTAAATGTGTAATATTGTTTCGGGTGAGATATCCCATAAGGGATTTGTGTTGCATCTCGGCGTAAGAGGAGGTCTTTTCTCATTTGAATTGCGACACTAAAAAGGCGTTCAATTGGATGTCTCTATCTTGCAGCCTCATCTTATTGTATATGATAATGTTGTGGTGCAATTTCTTCCCCCCGTTTGCAAGGCAGCTGATAAAATCAGTCATAGTAAAGCACCTCTCTAGACGTGGCGCTGCTCACACTCGCAGCTGTGTGTGTGTGTGTAGCTCCATGCTGATGATTGAGTTAGTGTGATTTAGTGATGGTCGGAAGATGAAATGCTGCCGCTGCGCCGTGTCTAGCAACTCGCTACATGCACTTATCTGACGACTGCTCGCTAAAGGCATTTAATTCTCAGGGAGAGACTCAGAGAGGGAGGAAAAGGGAGAGATGAAGTGATGCTGGGAATGCTCAGGTGAGAGAGGGAGATGAATTCATGAGCACGGAAGGAAAGAAGACAATGGAGCCGATAGAGAGGAACGACAGCGTCTTTTTAATTTTAGCGAGTGTGGGAATTAGAGTCCTTAACAGTGATGAATAGGTTTAATTTGCTGTGGGCGGCATACTCACTGTACATCGTATGCATTGATGCACGGCGACTGAATAATGCCACATGTAGCTCAGGCCTTTGTTCTTCCCCTCCAGCTATCCGCAGCCTGTTGCATGTTTCTGCAGCTGCATCTTGAGGAGGACTGTGACCTTTAGCATGCACTGTTGGTGAAAGGCCACAGGTTCGCACACACGCGAGTAATAGCAGTGCAGACATGTGGATGAATACCAAATCTAGCCAATGAGGATCAAGAGTGCAAGTAAAGTGATACAAAAGAGTTGGGCAGATTACCCAGATCTGATCTTGTCAGCTGATGGGATGTGTCAGGTGCAGCAAGGCCTGACACATCAGGGTTGCAATAAACTAAAATTATGAGGGAAACGTTCAAAAGAGTTTGCAGTTTGATTCCTGTATTATTCCAGTTTGGATAAGTAAGGAAGAAGATTAGAAGGAAAGTTTCGAAAAATATTTTCAGGCTTTATTTGCTAACCCACTGTCTTAAATGTATGTCCTTTGTTTGTTTGTTGCTTTTTTTCTTTATCTCTTTCCTGCTTTCGCAAAATGCTTAGAACTCTAATTTTATTTATGCATCCTCTGTGTTCTGTCTGCATTAATAAACATTTTTAAATTAGTGAAATGAAGAGGTGAGTGAAGCATTCCTCTTTCTTCTTTTTGTGTAATTGGAACAATTAATGAACATTTGAATTTGTTCTGGTGACATTGATTTGATTGTATTTTTCTACATAAAATTAGACTTGTTTGTGTAAAGTCGCTTGAGGTGACATTTGTTGTGAATCGGTTCTATAAGTGTAAACAGAACTGAATTGATGAATGAATTAACTTAGTAAGTTTTCAGAAAGATCAATAGTTTTTCCTTTCTTCTCATAGCGTTAAACAAACCAGTCCTGAAGTGTTTTGATAGCCGACTGCCTCACATTCCTGTGTTTGTGTGTGAGCAGATATGTTCTAGGGCATATCTCCTCCATCAATGTCACCATGCCTCTTAGTCTGTCATGGTCCTAATGAGGCAAAGGCTGCCTGGTATCCAAGTGTCTGACCTACATATGGTTAAGGTTTACTCTAAGCCCATCTATGTGTCGGGCCTGTGTGCTGAGAATGTGTGTGTATGTGGTGGTAGTGGGGGATTTGTCCCGTAGATGTATCATGGCAATCGCTCATGTGTGCTGGTCCATCTGCTTCCACCTTTAAAAGACAGCCAATCATGGATCAGGTGGACATATATGTGCACACATTCTGCTATACATGAAGAAGAATCTCCCTTGGCAACAGTTTATGTGCCTGTGTGTTTCTGCTATGTTTTTTTGGAGGGTCAAAAGTCTCACTTTGTAGTTAAAGGTTTAATAATTAGATAAAGGTGTCCATAAATAGTTAATATTGGATCGTTCTTTCAAAAAAGAAATTTTGGATCAAGGATTACAGGGGGAGCAACTCTGATGGTATATTTACAAACAGAATGCCAATCAACTAAGGAATAACTGTGTTATTAGCAAACATTACATATGGGACGCTATGAATTTCTCATTGAACTGAGTGAACATAGAATATTTGGATGGTATTTACACAGATATGGAGCAGAGGAACCAGGGATCTTTGTTTGAAACTGAGACACACACATATCTAGCAAGAAAAATGGGTGTTTTCCATAGCATCTGTTGCTGTTTAAGAGCAGCTGATAGATCTGTTTTTCTCACACAACCCAGATCCCGCCAAGCTTGTGATGCGATAAGACGAGAGTGATTCCAGTCTTCTACCCGAATACCACTGCTAGAGATAGAAAACTGCTAAGACGAGCAAAAAAAAAAAGATGGAATCAGAGAATTTCACAAGAAGCAAGCATTATCTAGGCTGTGTTTGCCTGATAGAAATGCCTCCTTGCTTTAGAAATAATGATGACATTTGGAATAAAGCCTTATTATCAAGAGATGTTCCTTTTTTTATCTATAATGATTTTAAATGCTAAGCTTAAAATTCCTCCTTAGAGGGGCATTTTATAGTTCTTCTGCAGCTTGAAATCATATTGTATGATTAAAAATGACAACACTGAGGCCTTGCTAATGTGCCAGGATGAGGTATCCAAGTCATTTCGCTATATCACTCTGTTTTCACTCCTTCCACCTTCTCATGACCACATCCTTTAGTTCAGTCGTTGTTGAACGCCGTTCCTCTCCTGGTCATCATCACCATAATGCTGCTCCTTTCATTTCCTTTTGTTCTGCAGAGCTTCATGTTAAACTCCCCACTTTACCGGGCCCTCTTTAAACACATGCACATTTACTATGGGGCCTCCTGTCACATCAAAGGCAGGAATGCAGAGGCCTGTTGCAATTATCCGCGACCGCACATAGTTATTGTCAGGTTTCTGCTGTGTACGTTCTTTATATTGTTCAGGCTGGTGGAGATCTGCGCATTTACGTTCACACTTTGCTGTGAAATGTCAAGTCCGTTATGTGCATTGTGTGCTGCTGCACCTCTCAGATCTACATGGCAAAACCTGGAATGTATTGCTCTGTTCAGTTCGATTTTAATTACGATGGACCGTTCCATCCTTTTCTTTACCTCCTCTTAATGCGTTTCATCCTTTGCTTTCAGTTCACACCCTAAAGCAACAATTTTCTGCTGGACTCCTTCTCGGCTTCCTCAGCCACTCCCCTGTATGAGCTCCTCCCTTCGTTCCCTCTCGCTTTCATCCCATAAAACGCATCCATGTTATAAAATCTAAAATTAACTCACGGCTACAACAGGCGTCATTTTTGTCGGTGTGCCACTGTCTTATCACCCACCTCTCTCAGCCTCACATTGCCAGGCGTCCCAATCAGCAAGCGAGCTATCCAGTATTTCTATCAGAGCTAACCAGGCCTGCCTGGCACAGATAAAACCCAACACCGGGGGCTTTTTGGTGGATCGGCAGGCAGAGGGGAGATGTTAATGCTAATAGTACAGATGAGAAATGAATGTTAGATGTTGTAGGAGGAGGATTATGGGTGGTATTCAGGAATGTTGCATTGTGGTGATTGTTTGTTGTTAGTTTATTTACTTGCAGTCGTATTTTCTCTCACAGGGATTATGCAGGGTTTCTGAATGTCTGGTAATAAAGTCCGTAGGGATGTCGAGGAAAGTTGGAAACGGTCACTTTTGTAGCCGAAGTTAGCCTTAAACAAACTTTCCTTTGTCATTGTATCAGATTTTGATTTCTGTGTGATGGGGGCAGGGTTCTCCAAGAGAGCAAGATGTTCCTCTTTTTCTCTGTTTGTTCCCTTTTACCAAAGATGGAATAAACAAGAATTTTATGTTTGGAGTTTCTAATCTTTAAGTGTCATGTTTGAGCACCTTCATTTTTGCCTTTTTGTCATGAAGTTTAATATTTGTTAGCAGGTTATCTTACCTGAACCCTGGATCTCTCCAGCTTCTCCAGAGTTAACATGGGTCTCTTAGCTGCTTTTCTAATTAGTGCTCCCCATGCCCTGCCTGTTATTTTACTTTAGATGAATGGTCATCTCTGATTTGTGCCACATTCTTTCAAATTTTTGTATGACGGTGCTGGGTAATATGTTCAAAGACTTGTATGTTGTGGTGATTGGTCTTCATGAAGCTCTGTATTCACAAATGTTTTCTAATAAACAGAACTGCTAGATTTATACAGAGATTAAATTACACAAAGTCGGACTTTATTTACTAATTTGGTGACTTCTTTATTCAGGTTATTGCACTGGATTTTATTTAGGAGTATGGGAATAAAGAGGTGTAACAACAGATTTACTACACATTTACAAACCTTTTTTGGTAAAACATTTGTTTTTGCACTCAACTTTGCATAGCTCAAACATGTAAAGTCCCACTATAAAACATTGAAGTTTGTGTTTGTAAAGAAAAAAAAAACACTTCAATGAATGTGAAGTTTTTTTTTTTTTTCAGGCATTGTGAGTTAACTCAGTGTTTTTTTTTCTGTAATCTCTCTACTTTATCCTTCCTGTTTTCCTTTCCCTTTACTTATAGCGATGCCTATAATGTGTTTAAAGTCTGTTAATGTTACATTATACATGTTGACAAGAGAATAGGATTGCAGCTTGTCTTGAAAGCACAAGCACAGCATCATTCTGTGAAGCCATCCATCAAGCACTTAGTGGAGAGCTAAGCAATACAGAGAAAACAATGAAACTAAGGCACCTTCTCCTGTCACTGCAGACTGTTGAATTGATTTCTCAGCTTGGTTTATGTGCGTTCACAATGCTCAGCATGCACACAGATGGGAGGGATACCCTCCTCATTTTGTAAATCAAGCTGACTTTTGCACGCTAATAATGCTCGCAGATGAATATGAAAACCAACACAAATGTGTGCGTGATGCCACCAAGCTTGCCAGCGCACACATTTGTTTAACCATACTAGCGTCTTTATGCGTCCGGTACACCCACTTTTTCATTCCTCCACCCGCCTGTTCACTTCTTGCATCCCTCACTCTTTTGTTGTCTGCCTGTTTCACCGGCCAGCCTTGGCTGCGGCACCCGTAGGACAAATTGATTGAAGCGATTTATTACCTATGTTTTTTTTTTTTCCACGTCACCTACCCACGCTCCCTCGCCATCCCGTGTTCCCGTCTCCCTCATCGTCATTCTTTCTCGAGAAGTGTCTGTAATGCGGATGAACTGCGTCTTTGGTGTCAGAGGCGCAGAACAAGGTGTGGGCAGAGGCAAAGATTGGATGATGAGATCAGTTTGTAATTTGGGGATTTTGCAAACCAATAGAAAGCACAGACCAACAAGCAGATGGACTCGAACAGAAAACAGGAAGGCTGACAGACTGCCTTTCATTCTCCATATTATCTCATCTTTCTGTGCGCAGAACCAGTCTGGGCTCGGACTGGTCATTAGCCAGTGAACTGGAAAAGTCTCATATTTTGTAGGATGCAGGGACCTCGGCGAACAAAAGCATTTCTTTTCCTCCCTCTGCATATCAGCCTCTTTGTGTGGACGTATAAACTGTGCAGCGGTGTGCGTTTGCAAGCCATCCCTGAATGAAATGTATCCTTTGTTTACGGCCCCATTATCTAGATAATAACATCCATATTTCCTCTCATCTCCAGTGCTTTATCACAGCCTTATGAGCTCTTTCACTCTATCTCTCTATCTCGCTCTGTTTCACAAACACACACACGCACACACCCTCACACAGAGACAGAGAGAGAGAGATAATGGGATTGTTGCCTCTGGTTTCTTTTGGTGAGATTGTAAATAAATTCTTCCATTATAAAGTGTGTGTTTTCAGCACCCAGCCATGTATTTCCCCCCCCACCCCCCCGCCTCCCCGTCTCTGCGTGTATGTACACATCAAAGCACAAACAGCATTACCATATGTATCCGTCTCTGTCTGTGTACGTCAGCTTTCATCTTACCGGTTTTTTTTCTTCCCATCTACCTGTATGTGAACCTATTTGTCTCCGTGTGTGTTCAGGATCATTTTCCAGCAACTCATCGCCTGCTGTCCTTCCCTTGTCACTGAGGGCTGATAGCTGCACCGGCCTACAAAGCTCGGTAATAGAGAGCCGACGCTCGTCTGAGCCCACCCCTCCACACCCCCGTCGCTCTGCACTTTTCATTTGCTGCTGAGATGGATTTGGCTCACAGCCATCTCGGCCAGCCAATCTCCTATCTTGTATCTGCACCATTACGCTCCAAATCTGGGCAAATTATTTGCGGAAGCTAAGAAATAAAATCTGAGTGTTTCCATACGGGCTGTTTTGTGAGCGTGCTGATGTTTGCTCCTGAGTAGTTAGGGTTGTTTACACGGCGGCTTTAGCTGGGCAGGTTTTCATCCAAATAAGTGCATTCTTACACACACACAAAAAAGGTGATTTATGATTCTTGTTTTATGCTCTGTATTGATGCTACAGTGCTCCACTTCCTGCTTTCTTTGGTTCTACAATGCAAGCCAGAGAGTATTTTAAAGCGGGATGTTGCAAGCTTTGATCAGTAGTTTATGAATGACCGAAGGCAGCTCAGAAAGGGGGTCTCGTCTTTGTAGGTTTATGACAGAAACTTAGAAAGAGGTTTTTGATTGTTGCGGGGAAAGCTGGAATATTTTTTTAGATTGATCAAAAATTATTTGCAAAGCTTGTGATGCAGTTTTGCAAACAATGTATGTCAAAATATTTAATTTTTCCTTTTAAATGTTAGCTCTGAAAGGCTCACTGGAGATCTGGCTGGTATAAAATTTCATATTTTACACTAAGGAGTTTAGTCGGGAACTCTGAGCCCTAGTCCATACGGAACCGGATATCTGAGAAACCACATACATTTTTATGTGTTTTGACCTTTCATCCACTTATAAACTCAATTTAATATCACTAAAAGTGATTATTAATAAACACTCAGACCAAGGTGGAGTTTTGGGAATTCTTCTTTCACGTGTTTGCATGTGCACATGGGAAACCAGAAATGTAGAGGTCTGTGCATTATAGTCAGTAACAAATAATGTTCTGGCATTACATATCTGACCATTATTGTTTAGGAATGCAGTGGAGGAAAAATGACTTTTTCAGAAAGGTGCTGATTTTTCTGTTTGCTCAGACACGTTTTCTTTGTTTCTTTACAAGCCCAGTTGCTCCAATACATTGAGTTATAAAGAAAAAAAAGTACTTCCCAATTTATTACTTGTGTTTTATTCATTAACTTTATATTCTAACACAGTATTTAAAAGTAGTTGGACCTCACTGTCTGTCCACACAAATTTAACCTCCTGGTGCCATGTTTCACTCCTAACAGGAAGTCATAGTTGTTTTGAAGAATTTTGATTGGCTGACATAGGTTTTAGGTTTACCCTGTACTGCCCCCTATGGGCTTGGCATGCTTAAAACACTGCCCATGGTGTAATTCAGCAGGTTCTTAAATCAAAACTGTGTGCAGAATATTTTTTTTTTCAAACAATGTTGAAGAGATTTGTTTTTATAAAGACCCAGCTACATGTATACAAGACCTCATACAAAAATGACTTGAGTGGGAAATCCCCACTCTTACCATCTTTTGACTGCTTAAGAATAAAGGGCTGCTTAAGACATTTCAAATTCCCAATAGAAAGAATAGTCATATAGGGATCTGGATCCCTATATGGTATGTTACTTGAGAACTGCAGTCCTCAGCTACATCAGTTCTCAAAGTGCGATTGTCATGCATATTGAAAGAACTGCGGAGAGAACTGCGATTTCACATTGCAGAGGTGAAAAAGTTACTGGCTGAATCGTACAAGTAAGTTTGATTCAGATGACACTTCATCTGGATCTGCACTGCCTGATCTCAGTGGGTTCTAATGAAGAAATAAGGATGGTATTTTTTGAAAACTTTGTGAAATAAAAAATTGAGGAATTGCCAGTAAAAAACCTTTTACCAGTTCCCGTCTAAAATGGTTTTCATGTGTATTTCCTCATAGATCTTGGTGAACTCTGTGAGCTCCAACCGTCCGACGGTGCTCTACGAGAAGGTGACCGTCAGCGAAGGAGGAAGTCCTTTACAGAGAGACATGCTGTTCAGCCCTGACCTGCAGCACATCTACACTCTGACTGACAGACAGGTGAGGTTATTGCTGCAAATGCTCTACAGATGTTACGTCCATCGCTTCTCCCTGTGCAGCTGCGATCCAGAAGTAGGTGTCTGAAATTCCTACATGTGTTAAACACAAACACACATATGTAGCTATCAACAGTGTGCCTCATTAAATTTCCCACCACAGGTGATTTACATTCACTCACAATTTAATTGGCCTGAAACATCCGCTCCCCCAAAGTAGCCTTATTACCAGCTGTCCAGAGCAGATCTCACCCCCATTAGCCATTATTTGTGTATATCTTAACCTTCCTCCCCACTGCACAATCACTGCACAGTGCATCCCCACTGGATTTAATTGCAAGGCAGCACGCATTCAGCCCCGCTACACATTACCCCTCTAACAGTTTGCTTATAATCAAGAAATTTCACACACTGAGATGTATAGGGAGTGTTACAGGTCACATGTGGTGTGTGTGTGTGTGTTTTCAAGTGGTCATTAGCAGCCCCCACCTCTGGTGAAGGTTGTTCTGTTTTAATGGTGAGCTAGATGGAGGAAGAGGCAGGGAAGTGAGGAGGAAGAGGAGAGCATGTCGCATCTCTGTCGCTCCCCAGGCCCAGCTGCTCCCCTCGTTTTTCTGTCTCATTAGTGCCGTGAGTGAAGGATGCTGAGATGGAGGGAAGAGAAAGGAAGGAAAGTGGGGTTCAGCATAATGGGAAGATATTTCTTGGTCTACAGAAAAATTGGTTGTTACTGGAGTAAAAGCTGTATGTGTAGGCATGAGTTGGTATGATTAAAAATACCAATTACGATAAATAATATTGTAATTTTGAGGCCATTTCAAGTAATACAATGGTAATGGCATAATAATGCAAGTTTACTCTCAAAAATCAATAAACTTCCTAAACCAGCTCCTTGTAATGACTAAACTTTTGATTAAAAGCAGAATACTACGACAACATTTTTAACTGAGGTCTGTTAATGTAAATTAACCTGTAAATTCCCGTGTTGCTGGTTGGATAGTTGTGTGAATCATGAACTGCTAGTGACTCCCACAAACATTTCACCTCATTAAGTTTGCACAGTACAAAATGCTAACAGCACATATTACTGTAAGACTCAAAATTACTACGGGCTGTGTACATATTGTGATATTTAAAAATCCCCCATTTTAGCCTTTTCTGGTTTAAAATAAGATAAGCTCAAACGACTGGGAACTTTATTAGAAATATTAGAGACCACATGACTTACATGAAACAACACAGGCTTTAATACAGCAGAACAAAATTGTTTTTACACAGCAGACAAACCGTTTACCACTTAACAGTAAAACTAAAAGTCTATCATGTGACAATAGGTACTTTATTCTGTTTATAGATGAAGACCAAATCTGTTGTTTTATTATGATGGTTAAATTGTCAAATTCTTTTTGTTGATTTTAACATTAGGAGAATCTTTGTCAGTTTTCTCCATTTAACCTGGATGCCAGATTAATTGATGCATCTTCAGTTGCTAATGCATTAATATACAAGCACCAGTGGGATTAAACACACTTTGTGGCAGCTGAGAGCCTGTGGGCCACATGGACAGATAATGTTGTGTATAGACCCAAACACAAAATGGGAATTTAAACTCAAACTCAAATGGTTTATTCATACACACACACACACCCTCTAGAACAGCCTCTCACACTCGAGGACATTCTGCCTCCAAACACCCAGCATGCCTTTTTCCCCACTCAAACACACACCATACATTCAATCTGTCACATACGTACCCACTTCTTCATCTCGCTGTGTTTGATCCCCATTAATGGTTAGCAGGCTTGGGTTAAGCAGAATGGGGTTCTACCATTGCCAGACCTCCAAGCTACACCCCACCCCTTTCCTCCTCAGCACTAATGACTCGAGGGGGCAATTCCCCTCGCTCGCCCTCCATCCTACCCTCATCTTTATCCTCTGCCCTCCATCTATTCTACCAATGCCCCCCATCCCTACTTTTTAAAATCCTCTCTTCAGCTGCTACACACACACACATGCGCACCCCTACACACTCTTAATGTTTCTGTCTAAGCCAAAATTGAGCCCTCCCCTCTCAAATGCATTCCACTGATCCCATTCCCATATTTTTAATGATCTCTTGATATTGCTGCAGCCCCCATACAACCACGTGCACATACACACATTAACAATTTTTTCCTTTGTAAATTTTAAACAGTAGTAGAATTGTCATAGATGTATCTTTAAACTATTTGTTGACCAGAATCGGATGGTTTTCAATCTTGATTGACTCAAAAAGCTGACGTTTCATTAATCAATAAATGCATTTTTGTATCCCTGGTACTGAGTGAGGAAGACTCACAGTTAGCTATTTTTATTACCAGTGAGGTATTTGAAATAAAATCAGATGAAGAACATAGATGTCAGAGGCTGTTTTAATTCAAATTTCATGCCAAAATATCTTTGCCATTCGTTCAGTCTGTGAGAGAGCAAGACTTTCAGCAGATAACAGGAAGGACAAACACTTTCTGTACCCTGTTAGACTGTGGAGCCAAAGTCAAATTCCTTGTTTATGTACTCAATTTTATCCAACAAAGATGATTCATCGTCATCCAGTGACTAAGTGACTCTGTGCGTATTCACTGGAAATAACTGCTTTCCCTCTCTGACTGTAAGATGCCATCTGTGGTCCCAAGCTTCTCTGATGTTTTTTTATTTTTTATCAATTCACATAATAGGCCTTAAAAAGAAAATGTAACCAACCAAAACCGGTGTTGGAAGATCAAAGCGTTGCAAACACTGATTACCAGAAATAGACCTCAAATTTCAAATGGGTGCATCTCTGAAAATCTTCGGTTCTAGAGAAATATGGGTGTGGAAAGACGGAATGGAAGAGTTTTTCTACTTATTTTTCTGGAAGAAGACACACACCTATGTATTTACCCTGTGTGTGTGCGTATGTGTGTGTGTAACTGGTTGCCTGTGGGGGTTCCTAAGACAAGCCAAGCACATTAAGGTGTCAGTGGACATATCCAGTGATGCGTAGCTTACAACAAGTCCCCCCCCTCATACACATACGCTGGTACACACACACACAAATGGAGGCGCAGGCGGTGAGTTAGAGATGGGGGGGCAAGGCCTAGTGATTTATGACTCACTCGGTCCCCGCTATATTCATCACTGTCGTTATTATCAATGGAGGATATGACAGCAGGAGCAGACGGCCCCGCTGTGTGTGTGTGTGTTTGATGAGATGGTGTGTTATTGCAGGAAATTTAGATCAGCTTACTTTTGACTGCAGTCACTCTGCTGGCTCTGTGTCCTTCACTGGAAAGCTTATTGTTTATCACCGTGGCAGATTTCACTTTGTGTCGGAGTCACCTGCTGCTGACATTTTTGAAATCTAAACGTCTTCAACAATGATCCATTCAGTAACCTCCAAATGTTCCACGCACACATCTTCTAACGGATGCAAATCTTTTTTTCTTTTTTTTTTCACCAGGTTAGCAGTGATGTTGTTGTTGTGCTTCTGCTTCGCTGGAGTTGTTTTATCTGCACGACGAGCTTCACTAAAAGCAATGTCACCCTTTGAGTCAAAACCAACTTTTTGAAGCATCTCTTGAGCAAAACTCTCGCCGTAAGAAATCATCTCATGGTGTCTTGGCTCAGTCAAGACTTTTCATCATCAAATCACTTCCCTTTCCATTTTATAGTCAAAGTTAGGAAGCTGTGACAGCGTTTGAAGCCTCAGTCAGAGTTTTTTTCCCCTCTCTCTCTGCTCGGCCTCAATGTCATCCACACATGGCCGCACACATCGTTGTTCCTTTCAAGACAGCTATTGAATATGGTAGTGCCTTAGTGTGCAACACTGGCTAATTGCTGGAAGCATGAATATTCATCTTTGGTGTGGGAAGGCGACTTGCATTTGGAGCAGAAGAGAGCAACTTGGAAACAGGAAACAGACCCCATATACTTGTGGAAAACTGTGTGTAAGGACAACCTTCATGTGTTAATGACGCAACATATTACACACAAAATGTTTTCAGACTCAAAACATGTTTTACATTTTAATTTAGAAACACAAACCTAAAAAATATTTTTGTGGCTAGAACAAAATGCTTCACATAAACATATGAACGATTTGATGTGTATTTTTATTCGGCCCTCTTTAATGAATTTCCTTTTATAAAATCCAGTAGCACTGGTTGCCTCCAGAGGTTGCATAATTAGTAAAAACAGTACAACTGTGTGCAATTCAATTTCTGTACAAATACAACTGTTATTGAGCAATGTTGAAAAACGGCATCACGAATAACCAGCAACACAGCAAGCAATTCAGAGAGACAGTTGCAGTGAAGCTTAAAGTCAAAGTTATAATCATGTGCACAAGTTTTGGCTATCAGAGTCCTAAGAAGACAGCCATAAGAAGTTCTGCTTACGGTCTATCCCAAGACCGTAAACAATAGTAGGTCTTGGGATAGGCAACAGTAAATGTATGGCAGTATGTGAAACATGAGATTAATTCTAAACTTTTTTACGAGCTCTTCCAAAGTCATATAAAGGAAAGGCATTTTAACCAATAGGAAAATTCAACCGCATTAGTCACCATTTAACTCAAGAAGGTTATGCTAAATATTGCAGAATTAAACAGGTTTACATGAAAATGGCACAATTTGCACAGGAAACTTAAGGACGATGCCTTTAAGGAACAATTTAAGCAGCAACAAAAGGGTTGATTTGGGGTTTAGTTACTCTTTCACAAATGTTTGCAGACTGTTTGCGTGGCAACCAACAGCATTGTCTCTTTCTTCATGCATTACGTAAAAAAAAAAGATAAATAAATTCCCCAAACAATGTTTCAACAAAATTCTTTCAAAAGAGGATGAAGCCTCAAGCCCCATACTATACACACACAGTTCTCGTGCCATTTACAAGCTACTGGTATGAGTCACTACAATCCCAAACAATGGTCTTCTTTGTGTTGTTGGGTTTCTGAACATGGCCTCATCAAGTAATATCCTCCCCAAAGGCCTTCGTCAGACACCAGTCCTCTGTGTGTGTTTGTGTGTGTTGATCTGTTTACATCCACATATTACTGGTTCACTGCCAATCTCGTTAGCAAACACATTAGCACAGGGTGACATCAACATACATAATAAGCAGCTGGTTGCATCAGTCTAGACTGCCATTTCACTGGGATAGATACAGCTAATCAGTCAGTTCTAAGTGGCTTCAAGATGAATTTCCCACAATTTATCAAACTCTGGTTGAATGAGGAAATCCTGAAGTTAACAAGCACATAATGTAGTGTTTAAGCATGGGCTACTGTTAGAAGCTGAGTAAGATAAAAGAGGAGGGACTATTTAAATTTATTATTTTTCTTGCTAATATTAATTACCCAAGCCCATTAGGCATTCCCGCTCTTCATTTAGATTTATAAGCACTCTGATTTTTTAGCTTTTATGTCTACTTGCTGCAAAGCTTCTGGGAGTGCTCATGTGTCCACACTCCAGACATGCAGACTTTTAACCAAGGAGATGGTCATTGTTATGGAAATGTTAATAGACCTGGTGCAGCGAGGCGGACACAGGAGTACAGTCACTGGGAGGGAGGGGCCGGGGTGAAATGGTGGAGGGGTATAGTCATGTAGGTATATGGCACTCAATTACAAGAGTTCAAACTATTAGAGCACCTTTTCTCAGCACAGGAATGAGCTCTCACAGCGTATGATTAACAATATGGCTCGTCATGCACTGCTGCGCGCTGTGTGTCGGTGGCCTCATTCACACACTGGTGCATTTTATGAAGAAAAAACTTCCAACAACTATCTGAGTACTTTTACCTGTATTTTTAGACAAATTCGAGCACCCCAGGAAAGACACGCGTTACTTTCAGCTGATAGTTTTTTAAAGTTTCACACGACCATTGTATGATTCAGGCAAAAAATATGTTCTCATGCTGCTTTTGTCATGGCTGTAATTTCTTGTAGGGAAAAGTGGGGATAAATACATTTTTAATGTCTTAGAGAGTTGATTTCAAATATGAGTATACTGAAATGTTTACCTTCAAAATGTTTTGGTTTGATGCTTTTGATTGTAGGGTTAGAGTTAAAACATAAACAAATCAGATGAACTGTCAGCTATATTTATGTAATTTTAAGATACCTTCAGCTGAATTAATATTTTCTTTATTGGTAATTACATAACTTCAGATGTTAATATTTAGAGTAAGCTGCAGAGCTTAGAAAATCACTTGATTTTAGTCCCTTTGTATGAGCATTTGTGCTGTTAACGGTTACAATGTTTAAGAAATATTGATGTCATGTGTATGTGTGAACAATTGAGAGCATAATCATCAAACAGCACAATAAAATAGTAGTTGTCTATTTATAGAAAAAAATGCTAGCATCGGGTTTGATACCCATGTTGTTGAATCAGAATGTTGCCAATTCTAGTTGAAATGAAGATTATATTACAGTATGCACTAATGGTCTTGTGTGATGTGAATGAAGTAGCTCAAGAGTTTCTAAATTTGACAGCAATTAAATAAATAAAAACATATGAATGCAGCTCCCCCTACACTTTAAATACTGCTTAAAGAATTTCTTATCTCCCTCTGCAACAATTCAGCAAGAATAATTTACTCTTATGTACATGTGTCTTGGTCAAAAATTACCCTTTTCAAGCCTCATCTTCTCTGTAATGTAATGAGTATTCTAATAATTCCTTCAGAACCATGATAGGAGATTCAGAAAGTCTCTGTCTTTACTCAAGGGAAAGCGTTTCACATTTTCCTTCCTCTTATTCTCTTAATTATGTTTCCTGCTTTTCCCTTCACTGCCCTTCTTTCCTTTCAAGTATCATTCTCTTGTGATTTTTCACATTTTCTTTAAATGCTTTGTGTGTTTATGCGCCTCGTCAGAGAAGTATGCTCAGACACTTGTCTTCTGCTTGATGCTATCGGCCTTAATGGAAGCCCAGCTGCCACTAGATAGCTCCGTCTTTCTCTCATCTTTCTGTTTTCACTCGACCGTCTTCTCCCAGAGGATGATGCGATAGAGCAGAATGATATGCTTAGGCAAGGAGGTGAGATGGATAGGGAGGTTAATGGTGTCTCTCTTTCCCCCACTCGCTTTTCTTCTCAATCACAATCAAGCGGACATACACTGTTCCTCCTGTTGCTCGACAGTGATTGGTGCGGAAGGATGTGGCTCTGACTGATGGCGGTGGAACAAGGCCAATCAAAGCTGGCATGGCCTGTGGAAATGCTCCAAATGGCACACAGTTTGGAGTCTCGTGCCTTAACCAGACACCATGCTGGGTAGAACAATTACCAGTTGGTCATGCATGGCGAAATGGGGACTTGTTTTGAATTTGGATCAAATTTGCTTTCAGATTCATACATGCTACTTCTCGTCGGATCCAGTTATGAAGTAGCAAATAGGAGAAAGTAGACAGGCAAATCTTCCTCCTGTGTTAAAGATTGAATTCAGCAGCAAATCATTTGCTGTCTTCTTTTGAGGCTTCACTCTTCATTCAGGCAATTCTAACAATCTGTTGGTCCTTAAGGGTTCTTCTGCATATCTCTTTTTATTTTGTGATTGTTTGCTGAAGGTTCACGCATTATTCATGCCTGTACATTTTACCCTATTTGGACAGAATTTTCTATGTAGACTTGAAGCATCATTGCGATCCTCTCCATGCATTTTTATTAGGGATGGGCTGATGACTGATAGCAATTCGTTTCAAGATTTTAAAGAAATAGCTTAAAAATGGCTAAAAACTGAAAACCACTGTTTCCACTGCCCTGAAGGAAAGTGACAAACATGTAGCCTGTTGTAAATTAAAGCCATTAGATCATGTCATAGTTGTTTTATAATTTTGTGTTAATTCCATAAATTCAGGATGGATTTCCTCAAGGAATATTGATTGTCTTTGGTTGCTATGGTGGTTTTGAGTGACACATGAAACATCAAGCTACGGTCTGTCAGTCACATCAGGTGTGTCTCTGTTACAGTTGCCTGTGAAAGTTAATCAGGAAAAGCAGGATCCACCTACTCTTTCCTCGATTCTTCTTCTACTCAGCTTACCTCAGCTGTTGTGTATCGTGGAGGCTCGCCTGGCAGTACTAATGGAAATGCCAGCTTTGTGGCTCCTCACTCCTCACCAGGTCCATTTACTAAAGTGACAGAGTCATTTACCAAGCAGACGGCTGCTCGCATTCTCACTTAATTAGAAGACCTCTAGGCCTAGATACCTCAGTTGACCACAGTTACCTTTTTCCTTATTTCCTCCCTTTTTACAGTCCCTCTATTCTAGTTCCTTGTTTTCTGTAGTTTTTTTCCCCAAACCTATATCATTCTTTGTCTTTGTCCAAGTTTTTCTCAGACAGATTATAATGAACAGTGGCTGCACATAGGCTGAGAGTATATTGACCTATAGCTGGAGATTAGTTTACTTTGGAGGAGGTAATAGAAAAGTCCATGCGAGGAGGATGGTGATGAAGAGGGATGAATTTTTGTAACCACTCTGTTGTTGTCTCTATTATTGCAAAGAATTTTAGCTTTGAACAATAAAAGCAAAAATGGCAAAGAGCATAATATTTGCTTAGTGTCATTTTATATATTAATAGCTGCAGCTTAATTTCTGAATGAGTTCAATGCTTTCCAAATGTTTTAATAAGAAGGAGGCACAGTCTAAAGTTGCATCCAGTCATGTGCTTGTTTTGATTGCACAATATGCATTTATACAATCTACATACACATGTTTTCTTGGAATGTTTTTGAGGTATCTGAATTATGTTTTTTCGTCCTTGAACTCACAATCTGCGCACACTCAGATATACACACTCAAACAAATGGGTTGCTTGATCCGCCTCTTATTTGTGTTGGAATTGTAATCAAAGCAGTATTTCAGATGAGAGCGACACAAAAGCAGCTGTTAAAAACTGAGCAAGATAATAAAGAGAGATGAATTATATAGAGAGAAAAACGTAGAAAAGAACTGAGCTCAAGCCGCGATATGAGACACATAAAGATAGCAAGGACAGGAGGAAGGCTGGTAGGTGCAAATACTGGAGGAAGGGAGTTGTCAGATATCACAGCTATCACAGAGGAGACTGTTTTGTTCCACTGTGAGACATAAAGGCCTAATTTGATAAAACAGGCCTGCAGAAAATGACAGTTGGATTGTAGTAGCAATCTTTCAGCAAGCTCAACATGACAGAAGGTGATTTTCAGTGGCACACCCAATAATGTCATGTTATTTTCTCTCATGTTTGTCCCACAGGTTCATTGTAGCCGTACCTTTGCCCTCTCTCCGTTTGGAGCAGTTGGGGCCGAATTCTGCCTGTTGTGTTTGCCTCCCAGCGTATCTGGAATCAGTCAACACATCAAGCCCAGTCTAGCCTACCATTGATCTCCTAAGCCCCTTACAATCCACTCATTGCACACATGCTAACCCAGTCTTCGATATGACCCCCCGCTTGGACGTATACGCTCAAACATGCGCGCTTGCTCTCAGCAGGTAGTCTGGTGCTGGTAGAAGTGTCTTGCTAATAACAGGGCTACCTTGTGTTCAGCCATGTTTTTTCATACCACACCTCAGGGGTAGCTGGGTGAATGTACCTCCGCTTAGTTGTAATGAACCGCTGTTGGCAAGAAGCACTAATGTCAAAGCATAAAGAACCACAGCTCCCATTGGCGCTACGTTTGCAGCCAAGGAAACGGTGTGATCTCAGCTCCTCTGTCATCCTGGGGCATTTAGTGGCTATATGGAAAGAAATTGATTTCTTTTTACTGTCTGCTTGAATTAATCCAGGAGAAGTTATAAACTGATTGATGGTTATTGAAATAATAAATGTGTGGTTAATGTAGCTTCACAGAATAGAGGCCACTGAGAAGCAATGATGATGCTTGTCGTTATGCTTGCCCTCTTTTTGCCCCACAAGCCGAGGCTTTAAAGCAATGACTCTCAGACATTTTCGAAAAAGTGCCAGCTCAGTAAATACAAAGTTTTTCCTAGTACCATCTCACTGGCTGACGCTTGAAACATGAGTTCATCAGGGTTACGAGAAACAAATGTGTTTATCCATTTGCACTGGTTATTTAGTTGAAGAACGGCACATAATTATGTGTTTCACAGTTACTCAAAAGAGATTTTCCAAGTTTGAAACTTCAAAATCTCCCAGAAAAGTCCTTTAAAGCTGAAATTTAGAGAGCGGAAAATTGGAGGCTTCTCACAAATTCTGAAATCACGGTCTCACATGCACAGCTTTCAAATATAACCTTCTGATAGTTTGGAAGAAAATATTTTGGCACTTCTGATGATATATATTTCATAAATCTTTTTGTTGCAGATTGTTTTATACCCTCCAAAAGGAAAATACTAACTTTTGCCATATGTCACCAAAGTTTTGTCCCATCCTGAGATACATTTTCATGATCCATTAAAAGTTTTGGGATGTGTTGCAAACATTTTGTTCTTGGAAGATTGTGAAACTGCAGACTGAGAGAAGGATCTAACTGGAAATATGAAGCTTCCACTTCTCCTACCAGAAGTGTGTAAAACTGGGTATCCTTTGCAGTTTCTTGTGTGTTTTGATGATTATTGAGTTGTCTAAATAAATGCAAAATGCACAAAATTTTAGAAAGAAAAACAAGTACTTTTATAATTTATGAAGCTGGCTAGACTTGGAATCCAAAAACTAAATGCATGTCATTTTGTTCAAAAAAATACATGAAAAAATCTGTATGTGAAATGAAATCATTAACATAATTGCGGGCCAACTTTTTGCAGGTTCTATATTTTAGAAGAGTGATTAAAATATTGCTGCAGGAGTAACTAGCAAATCATGCAGGTGTTGTAATGTTACTGTAAAATAATTTAGTTGGGTTCGATGTCGTTCCCAGATTCAGGTTCTGACTTTAGAGATAACCCAGCATTGATTATCACCAGTGGGCAGTCCTGCTTCACTGCTGTCCCCTGCATGATAACTAATTTTTTGGGTAACTGGAAATAATTGATGGCTCATTTTTGTCGTCGTATCACTAAAAGGAGCTGTAGCGTTACTGCCGTAAGGCTTAGTTTAGAGAAAGAAAGCAAAATGCTTAATGTTTAGAAATGAAAGGTGTTCACTTATGATAAAGCAGATAAAGCCGCCTTCTCTTTTTCTACTGTACTACGGACTCCCTCAGTGTTTGAATTAAAGGGGGGGAGAAAATGACCCTCCAACAAGGCTGATCCTTTTATGTCTTTAGATTTTACAACCAATGAAAAGCTGCGTTGAAAGCTTTACAGTTCCTCTGGGTCTTGGGAGGGGGGTGACCATTGCAAAGCCTTTTAGCTGAATGTTTAAAGGCAGGTGATGACGCTCTGTAAAAACAGATCGGAGAGGAAAGGTGGAAAGTTTATTGCGCATAGATGTTGTGGTTTAGCTATATGGTTAGGAGGAGGGGCAGGAAAGGAGAACCGAGTTCCAGCAGCGGCTGCTGTTGTAAATAAAGTCACTGCTAGAGAAGGGAGATGGTGGGTCTGGTTTATAAGGTCATTTAAAGGAGTAATGTGGCGCGCTGTCTGGAATTGGCTTTCATTAAAAGAGCCATCAGGAGACACGAGAAGTGGGGGGGAAAGTGAAAATTTGTGTGTGTCTGTGGTTAGACAACATTCCCTACACACACCCCCACACACATTCACATACGTACAAATTTTGTGCATCCTCTTACAGTTTGTGCTTCCCCAGCTCCCAGTATTTTATATCCTCGCTGGGAAAAGCAACAGTGATGGGTTTGCCCACCACATTAACAACTTTGTGGCACCACCACTAAATAGCACACCAAGTCTTCACCATTATGAGCTCAGGAACAATTGTGAATGACAGACAATCGCTATTACAACACAGGCCAGTGATAAGATTATGGCAGCCTTCCAAGGACTCATCCCGTTAGCATGATTTATGTAAACCATTGTCCTTAATAACAGACAAAATGATTTATGAGGAAGGAAGTGGGAATGGGATGATTCCATGGTGATATTGGGAACATACATTTTCACCCGGTCTCTCTGTTTTCTTTCTTTTTTTGTTAAATCATAAAGTAAATGAAAGGGGACCCGTGGGATGTCCTCTCGCTCTCAGCTTTCTATCCATCATCTGTTCGCTTGTGCAAGCTCCTTCTCCACCTCTGTCCTCCCTATGTAATCAAAGACACCCATGTACTTAATTCTGTCTCCCTTTTATCACCCCTTTAAGATGAGAACCTCACTCTGGTTCAGCTTGACAGTAACACATAGCCGGACGTCTGCCACCGTATTCCATCTACTCAGTGAAATGTCCTTGCCAATTCACCCTGTGTGTGTCTTCAATTACACTTTTCCTCCACTCATCCATCGCGCCTGCACTTCCAGGAGATGACCTCCTTCTTCTCTCTTCCCTTCCAGCTCCCTTCAATGCTCATTTGCATCATTTCATCTATCTTTTTCTCTGGGCTCAAAGCCAGCCAGAAAGCTACTGTAGTGGGTTCTACTTTATTGACTTGAAACTGAGGGAGTGGCTCCTTGTTTCTGGCTATATAATAAATAAATGGGATGGTCAGAGAGGGATGATGATGGTGGGAAAACAGACAGAGGATGGAGGGAAAAGAAGTGTCCTGATAAAAGGAATCTGGAAGCAATGGCCTCTAGACATGTGAAGCCTTGCTTGTGATGTGCAGAGGTGGAAATTCAGTTGTTCTTCTGGTCTTTTGATTTCATCGATTTTCACTCAAATAGTTTATAAGGCACTATTTTCTTCTGACCCACATTTGTGTAATACTTGTTCTTGGTTACAGAACCATTTTTACTTTGTATGGTTATTTTTCACTTAGTAAAAAAAAACTGTTATGTGAAGAAGATGTAACCACATACTAGATATTTTTACCAAAGGCCTCTCTGGGTCTGTTTGCCTCTTAGATGATTCATATCCTTGTTTCTCTCCAGAAATTTACCATTTATTTTCCTAGAAATGAGGAGTTGGTTGATTTCCTCTCTGTTTGGATCCGATCAATGATTGGCAAGGCAAATACAGAAATATTCTAGCTTTTTCATGTTGAATTTAACACGTAAAAATAAAGAACTCCAGAAATGCATTAAGCTACAGCATGTATTTTGATGCACTTCCTTTAATTCAACCAAGGTTACGAATCCTTTATTGCATAAATTTTAATATTTGTTTGCTATTCCTTCGTACAGTGTTGGATTCAAAACCAATACCGTTTGCCTTATGTTTTTTTATATATAGAAACAAAACTTTCAAGAAAATTCAAAATTTGCATTCGCCCAATAAAATCCTGATTGGTTCATCTTCTTTATTTTACCCATGTTGCCACGTTGTCCAGTTTCACTTAAATTTCTACCTGTAAACAAACATGTTTTAAACCCATGTCCTCACCATGGCATGCCTGTAGATTTCTTGTAGAATCACCAAGATAAACATTCTTAAAAAATGCTCATATACTGCAACACTTTATTTAATTGTGCATTTTTTACGAAGAGTTATAATTGCACCTTATTTCCATTGAATGTGGTTCCTGTTGGGGCCTTTATGACACATAATGATGCCTGATCAAACCAAAGTATCTCAGATTTACCTGCTGCTGACTGATAATTATCTTTATAAATTTACTGTCCAGTTCCATTTTCGAACCATGGCACTTAGTCCTTCAAGTTACAATCCAAACCAACAAACGAGTCTCATCATGTTTATGGAAAAGTCCTGGGGCCAGTTAAAGAGCTTGAAACTGCAATCCTTTGTCCACCAAGGTTCTGTCCTGCAGCTAATGACAAACCGGTTTCTCTTGATCTCTTCCATACATCCATCACTGTCTCTTTTCCTCATCACTGCTTCGTGGGAAAACCTGAAAACATAAACCCTTATGTTAATAACACTTTGATCATTATACCTACATGTGTGGAAAGGTTTTACAAAGTGGTGTTTGATTCTGCTAATCTCTAATCAGCTGTGGACTGTTATTGCAAGTTTATATGTACGAACAATTGGCACCTAATATTTACATATTTTTTTCCAAATTCACAAGTTTCATACAGTAACATTACTGTGCCTTTAAACAGTACCCAAACAAAAACACTGCTTCCTTGTGTCTGAACAAAGGGAAATTAAAAAAGAAATAAGCCAGAGTATTAGGAACAGAACTGACTCCAGGTATGACGTCTTCCAATAATTACATGTAACCATAAACGCCATTTAAATCTCCAACCATTTTATGTCCCAGAGATTAGCCTACGAAACATCTGTATCAACCCCAGACCAAAGGCAAAACAAAGGAAAAATAGTCTTTTACTTTTTATGCAACTCCTCAATATCTGGTTTCATCTGTGTGTGCTCTTTTACGGTGGCCGACAGGTGCAAATGCGCAGCAAAAGAGAAAACGTGCAAACAAAAAAGAAGACACCCCCGAATGAAATGCAGCAAATAAAAAGAGAGACGCAAACACCCCCGAATGAAATGCAGCAAATAAAAAGAGAGACGCAAACACCCCCGAATGAAATGCAGCAAATAAAAAGTGAGACGCAAACACCCCCGAATGAAATGCAGCAAATAAAAAGTGAGACGCAAACACCCCCGAATGAAATGCAGCAAATAAAAAGTGTTGAAAACGGAAGTGCTCCAGACCACTAGGGGGAGTCAAAGAAAATAGTATTCATTTCTATGGGACCAGATGCAAGATTCAGAGAAAGAAATTTGAAAGAAAGTAAAGGTATCTCTCTGAATCTTGCATCTGGAAAGTGTGATTATTGTGAGAAGTCTGAAACAATAGAGCATGTTATTTTAGAGTGTTGTAAGTATGAAGAAGAGAGAAGATGCATGCTGAGAGAGTGTGTAGGTATTAAAGAAAGGTTTAATTTAATAGAATTTTTGAGGAGAGATTTCGGGAGTAGACATATTCAAATAATTATTCGGTATCTTAAAAAAACAAAGCTATTTCATAGGATATGAGTAGAGCAAGTTGGGTGTGAGTGTGTAAAGAATATCAAAGAGGGGTATATAAAGCTATAAGCAAGTTGGATAATATAAGCAGGTGTGTATGTGTGGGGGTATGTTTAATCAGGAGTTAATGGAGGGAAAAGGTAGAAAGTGAAAGTTTATAGACCATCTCGAACCACACTCCATACTGGTAAGTGGCGGTAATGCTACTGTAAGTTTGTTGCCAACCGCCAATAAATACCAAGAAGAAGAAGAAGAAGAAGAAGAATCTTGCATCTGGTCCCATAGAAATGAATACTATTTTCTTTGACTCCCCCTAGTGGTCTGGAGCACTTCCGTTTTCAACACTTTTTATTTGCTGCATTTCATTCGGGGGTGTTTGCGTCTCTCTTTTTATTTGCTGCATTTCATTCGGGGGTGTTTGCGTCTCTCTTTTTATTTGCTGCATTTCATTCGGGGGTGTCTTCTTTTTTGTTTGCATGTTTTCTCTTTTGCTGCGCATTTGCACCTGTCGGCCACCGTACTCTTTCGCATGATGAAACGCGAGTCGGGCGGCATCTCGGAATTGGGTTCGTCAGTGAAGAAAAGTTAAATGCAGCGTTGACACTTGCAACACTTGTGTGCATTCCAGAACACATGGCCACTTTTTTTGCACACCGGCTCTGCGAACATATGCTAGCAATCTGTCCGTCACACGTTGAAACACACTCGATCTCCTGTGAATATCTTGAAACACACAAGCGCACTGTAAGGCCCGGTGGGGCGATGTTGTGAACCATCTGTCATCAGCTTTAACTGAAGTGGAGGGGCTAAACTCGCACACTTGATCTTGTTTCGTAGGTAACATCTGTAGCCTATCACCAGGCTGGTGCAACCAGGGTGGTGGTGATGTGTCGGGGTGATTACACACATGCTCACACACACAAAGTCATGTCACATTGATGCAACAAGGCCCTGCTGAGCAGGCTTTGCAGACCTGAGAGTCTACTCTCTGAAATGTCCTTCTCCTCCACCTCCTGTTGCTGTTCTGAGGTCAGCCGTCAATCAGCCGCTGTCACCACAGCCACCTGTCAGGTGTCCCAGCATGCTTTGCAAGTCTTACAGCCATTGCATGCTTGACTGAAGGCTGTCACACACGGCTGAACCTGGAGTCGCTGGCCAGAACACACACACGCACCGACTTCTCACAAGAAAAAACGCCTCGGCACAAACACACACTGACTATTGGCAGAGCAGATATTTGAAACTGAATGTGTGCAGCTTGACTTTTGCTGTATATTTTTCCTTTTATTATGGTGACACTGATCCTTTTCTTAAGATTTTTGTCTCTGGTTTTTGTTTCTCTGCAGGTGGTGAGAGTTCCAGTGGAGAGCTGCGAGCAGTACACTACTTGTGGGGAGTGTTTGGGCTCCAGAGACCCTCACTGTGGCTGGTGTGTTCTCCACAACGTGTAAGTTCTTCATGCTGAAGACGTGAACTTCCACATATTTCTGCAATATTATATTTTAGAATGGCACCATCTTTCCTGTAACTTGCATCAACAAAAGTAAGAATCAGAGGAACTCCTTTTTATGTCCCTCTACAACCTAAATGGTAATTAATTTTATCACACACAGAAGGAATGATTTATCTTTGAATAAACTGAGTTAGTTCTAAATAACTAGTCTCCCCTTTTCAACTTTATTCTACCTGGCATATTTCAGTCTTACTTTTAGTGATTAATTGTTTTTGTCATAGTTATCACTATAATTTACTTTTTATTTATTTTTACAATTTACAGTGTGTGTGTGTGTGTGTGTGTGTGTGTTTGTCAAAGCATCAGCTCTAGTCCTTTATTGGCATTCTGTAAATGTTCATTCTTGCACTTGACTTTATTCAGTCTCTTAGTAGATATCAGCTTACATTTGGTAGCTACTGCCTGCTCATGCATAGTCTTTGTGCTTATTAAGACCTTGTCTGTCAGACAGACTATTGTGTTTAATGTTAAACGTTATTTTACTTTATATGCACTTTGAAGCATTGTTTCCTGAAACAATTAAAATTTGGATACAACAACAAAAATTATATCTGGGAAATTTCAATTCATTGACTTGACCATGGGACACATATGTTAACAGAAATGCAGATGGAGGAGTTAGTATTTCAGTTTTAACGGTGACAGATGAGGGTGAAAAAGCAAAACCTGGTTAGGAACCTTAACAAGAGAAATATCTCTAACAAACTCAGCCACCTTCTCTAGTTTAAGTTGAACTAAACTTTTCTCATAATTTGGATAATCGGGTATATAAAGAAAAGTATAAATGTGATTATTATAGTGATGTTACTAGATTTCACATTTTTCATGGATCAGACAAATTTTCACTAGATTCCTAATTTGGATCTTTAGGCAGAATCTCGAATGCAGAAAATGTGCCTGTTTTCAGCATGTAAGACTGCATGTTGAACACATGACAGAACACATAGTGAGCCCAGAGACTTCGTCTCACTCCTTCATTTATTTCACCTGCTGATTACGCTGAGAAAGTTATATTTCAGCCAGAAGGAATATTTTTATGTTGTGATAATCCTGCGTTAATGTAGAAAATGTCTTAACACACAGGGATTTTTTCCTCAAGTTTTGTACAGGTTTTATGTTTTTGCTTGGTTAAACTCAGTTTTCCAGCTTCTGGTTCAAACACTGTTTGCCTTCATCTGCAATGAGTCTAATCAATAGCTAGTTAAACCTCCCAGCTTGACAGTGGTCTCCAACAGGTGGTCTACAGCTGCTTGTCACATTATGCCTGTGAAATAAATAACGTTGGAGTTCAAGATCCATGTGCTCCGACCTGTCAATATGACAAACGACTTGAAGACTTTACCCTGACTTCAAAAAGGTTAATGTGACCTCCTGTGAGAATCCTTAGCAGATCTCTGCAGATAATAAAAGTTCTGTTACACAAATTAGAAAAATCTGAGTTCAGACGAGTGGAAATTTTGAAAAAGCAATGGTGTCACTTTTTTTTAAATTTTTGAATCATTACTATTTAAAACAGTTTTTTCCTAAGATCCTGTGAAAGTGAACAAAAGTGGGAGCTTGTACTTTGAACACCCTGTTAAAGCTTTACTGAGGTGCCGCTAAGAGCATAAAACCTTGTAAATCTGCCAGCTGAATAAACCTGTTGTTGGAACACAAATAAAATCACAGCTTGGCCTCCTCTTTGACACCATTGTCTTTCTTTGCTGAATTTATTTTTGTTGGTGTGAACACAGTTTAGCACATCTGCACTGCTTCACCTTAAGTGCTGCTGTGGGATTTTGAGCTGGGTCCTGGTTGCTTTAAAGTTTCTGTACAAGATAGGAACTTTAATCTTTGGATGAATCAGCAGATTGGCTTAATAAACCCTAAGTCATTGATTAATATGAATAGAAAAAATGTTCACATGTACACATCGTTTTTCATTTACATAATGAAATAATGGCATTCCTGATACAAAACCGTATGGTTTGCAAGCTTTTCTCTTTGGTGATGGAAAAGCCGTCTCTCAGTGTAATTACAGCTGAAGTTCTTTTGGGAATGCCTTTACTAGCTTTGGACATCTACAGACTGAAATAGTTGTCCTTTCTTCCTTGAAAAATAGTTTGAGATCAGTGAGATCAGGTCTAAATATAATTTATTGTCGACTTTGACTGGACCAATATAAACCATTATATTGTAATCCTGGCTGTATGCTTAGGATAGCTGTCCTACATTTTGCAGGACTTTCCTGTAGTAGCTTCATTCATTTTCCCATCAACTCCCTGTCTACATTGTCTGGCGTCTTAAGGTTTGTGTTAGTTTTCCTCCTGGCAAAGCTTACGGTATGTAATCCAAAAAGTTTGACACCTTTTAGCATGTTTGCCTGTTGACAATCGCTGCAGCTCCTCCAGAGTGGCCATGGGCCTCTTCTTCTATGATTAATGTGCTCCCTGCTCCGTAGAGAGAGAATACATATGGATCAAATGTCAAAATAAGTTAAATAGGTGTGACTTGTTAGAGATTTTTTGGTATTATCATTTTATTATTCCTTTAGATTACATTCAGTCTAAAGAACATTGTGATTTTCTTTTAAAGTGATTCTCTTCCTTATGTGTGTATGAACTGACCTGGAAGTCACTACTGTCTGTTTATCTTCATGTGAAACAGTTAACAATGTGTTTCTCAGACCTTTGATTAGTTATCACACCTAGGAACTGGGTTGCTAGTTGATTGTATCAGAAGTTTTACGACCTTTGTTGTTTTTCCTGACTGTCCCCTAGGTAGAAATTCCTTAGTCGTAAAACTGTGTTTGATTGTGTTCGTTTCGGGGGCTTCTAATCTTATCAGCACCAGCCCCCTTTGCTTTTGTTTTGTGTTAATAAAAAGACAAGCTCTACTGCAGAGTTTCAGAACACATGGTGAACTGATCAGAGGAGCAGTTCTCTGTGTTTTCTCCTTTTGCAAAAGCTTGGCTATAAAATTCATAATACGTTGTCTGTGGTTCTTTATTTTATATAGGTTCGAAAGGAAAAATACCTATCATGACTACTTTAGCAAAATATGGTATATTAATTTCCCATCTGTGCTGTGTGTGCACCCAGGGGAGGTAGACTGGTTACATATTGTTAAAATCTGCCAGAATGTTAAACCCTATTTGGAGAGCCTCAAATGCTTGCCATAAAACCATCTCTCGTGTCATTAATTAAACTTACAGCACATATCACCACCTTTTTCTTTCCTCAAGGCACACACCACCTGAGTCCCAGTTTAATAGCTATAACCTTCTACTTTGGGCTCACGTTAACCTTGTGTCCTTTAGTCAGCTTGTTTATTTCCCACCTTAATATTGCCAAATCTGTGCGACGCTCTTAATATGGCAACATATTAATAGGTAAATTATTTATAAGCTTTTGTTTTAGCCCTCTGGTGCTTTCAGCCACATGTTATTAAAAGTCACAGTGTTCTCCATCAGCAGTGGAATTGAAGGGAAATTAAGACGTTGGCTCACAGATGCAGGTGTTTCCTGACAAAAGAGCAGACTTCATTTACGGCGTTACACAGTCACCATCACATGAGCAGTAAAAAGAAAAGAGGTTCATAATGAGAAAACCTGTCCATACCTTTGTACTGCTCTGCTGTCACCCCACTCTGTGTGTGTGTGTGTATGTCAGTGATTCCCTGGGGAGTGGTTGGCGACAGCGTTTTCCCTCCGAGCGAGAGTGAAAGCTAACCAAATGAGGGAACGTGGGGAGCTGCTGTACGGAGCAGGCAGTTAGCATTTTTTTCTGCCTCTGTCATGTTGTTAAAGCCTTGCGGAGTGCCACATCAGCACTTTCTTCTCACCACTGGGACCAGTTGTTGTTAGTGCATAGGTGAAGTAAATGCATTATGAATAGCTAATAGCGGGACGACCACAAAAATCCCGAGGCATATGCTGATTTTTAGCACGATCAGTCGGTTTGTAAGAAGGCGGGTAGAGGTAGAGCGCTGGTGATGTGGGGCAGGCTGGAATTGCATTTTATCGGTCCAAAGAAATGTTGGAGATTGCTTGTGTGTCTCCAGAGAAGTTTGATTAAGATGGACCTGCAACATAAAGAGATTCTGGGCGGGGGTGGTGAGGTAGTTGTCTTTGCACCTTAGGAATTTTTGCACAGATTACGCAAGAAATAAAATCATGATATAATGTCTTAAAATAGAGGAAGCTTTTGCCCTCTTTATATTTTAATATTTTTCTCTTTTCTTTGACACTTATAGCTGCATGTTTATCATATTGATATGGCTATTAATTAACATTCTGTTGTAACTTGTCTGTTTTCCTTCTTCTTCCCCCCTCATTTGTCTTCATCATCCTCCATATATTTTCCTTTGCCTTATTCCTTTTCCTTTGCACCCTCTCCTCCATGTCTCCTCCTAGATGTTCTCGTAAGGACCGCTGTGAACGAGCTTCAGAGCCTCAGAGGTTTGCCTCTGACCAGAGACAGTGCGTGGAGCTTACGGTTCAGCCAAGAAATATATCTGTCACCATGTCTGAAGTTCAGGTATGTATGCTTTCCATTGGCTCATATCCCAGCTGTGCCTATGTTTTAATCATCAGGCTAAAGAAAAGATGGCACAAGAAGCATTGGACTCATGCAGATGTTTGCTTTAAGAAGAGCATTTTCTTCCTACTCCAGATTCAGATGAACAAAGATGTTGGTTCTCATTGAAGGATTTTTTAATTCAGTAATTTCCCTTATATTTTCTAAATAATGCATTCTATTTATTTTTTTTAAATTAATGTAGATGTTAAGATCGGCACTGAAATTGAATATAGAAAAGTGATGCACCAGGCAGTTCCCTTATTTTAGCTGAAAGCTAAAAGACAAGAAAAGCAGCCAGAGTTGAGAAATCTGAGTCTTGTTTTGAACTTAGTAGTATAAACAAAAATACAAAACACGAGTTAGACTCCTACTCTGAAGACTTGAGATGTCAGCCAGGCTGAAGGTCTGATGTTTGAGTTTCATAAGCAAACTGTATCTCAGTTCAATCAGGGTGTCTAACTGAACCCTTATGGAAGACATAGCTCTGAGGAGCAGCTGCATTTCTTGCTGTTGAAAGGTGCATTTGATCACAAAGTATTGTGAGCCCTTACTAACTCATAACAATTTCTTTAAGTTAGCTGTAGCTCCATAATGATCTTCACTCTCTCTTCTCACAATGAAGTCTTGATTAAATGACTTTAAAGAAAGGAAATGACTTCATTTCCGAAATGTATTTCCATCACAAAATACAGAACATTTCTGTAATATTCATTCAGAAATTTAACTACATTGCGTCTCATTCTAAATTTTGTAAATTATCAGAACATTTTTTTCTGTTTAGACTTTAGTAACGTTAGTTTATATTCTTGAAAATATTTAGATTGGGAGTAAAAGGAAGCCTCCAAACACAATCTAGTTCATTATAAAATAAAGGAAGTGACAAATTCAAGCATGGAACGAAGTCTTTTCTAAGGCACCAACAATTCTTTAAAATAAAATCACTTTAAGTTTGTCTCAAATATTCTTAGCTACTAGAATATTTAATTTACGTAAAGAGAACCTGACTCTCCTATGGACCAAAACATCCAACAAGGACCACGTTTATAGCCAGCTAGATGAGTTCCTGACTTTTCACTGTCTCCATTGATTAAAACACTACAAACGCCTGTGTCTTTAACAGCCCCCATTCTGTCAAAGTCTCCTTAATGTGACCATGTAGGTTTGAGTGATTACTTTCCATCACTTTCCGTCTGCACGATACACATTAACCGCCCAGTATCTGCTACAGATGCGCACCCCCATTCACACAAGCTCTCGCTCCTTTATTCCTGTTCCTGTCATGCATACCCACACCCACGCCTCACTCCCCTTCTCCACAACTCCCATTAACCCCCATGTCATATCTTATAACAATCCATGTTACGCCATGTCCTTCCATTGATCTTGCACTGATCGTCTCGCTCATGCTCTCTCCATAGCTGGTCCTCCAGGCTCGCAATGTGCCCGATCTGTCAGCGGGGGTTAACTGCTCCTTTGAGGACTACGTGGAGACAGAGGGACGGATTCAGGGAGGACATATCTTTTGCTTGTCTCCTTCTGCAAGGGACATCGCCCCCATCACCAGGAACAAAGGTTAGGACTTGAAAAGTCGATGAGTGTGAAGTCATTGGGTAGTAAGGTCACTGGGGTAGCCAGGGTGTGGTCAGGGGTAGTTGGAGACACAGATATGTCTCGATGACATTTCTGCATGTTGATTTATGGATCATATTTCTTTTATGCCATTCTTTTACTAGACCTTCTACTACCATGATATGATGTGCATTAAGGCTGAACTGTCAGGAGGCAATAATCAGATTTTTTAAATTTTAGAACTAAACAATAAGAAGCTTTAAGAACAAGACTCTGAATATTTTTTCAGCCTCCCTGTGGGGAATGGGTTATGGGTGGGGGGGGGAGGAGTGGGTTCACTGTGAAAACATCAGATTAGTAAAAATTCTGACTTGCTGGTCACTGATGGAGGCCACCACCCAGTTTCTGGGTGCATCTCTGCTGATGCATCTTCTCGTGAATTTTTGTTATTTGCTTAATGGAGAGTGTTAAACTAACCCGAAAGGCTGTTACAATCGCTACTTTTTATTAGAAGTTCTTGTTACCACACAGATGCTATCCTTTTCCCTCAGAGAAGAATACACTATTCTACATTCATGTACTGAAAATAGAAATGCTTTTGAATTTCTTATGTCAGTCTCAATTTGGCCTTCTTTGTGTCTAACTGAATGCTTTTTCTTGGTAACTTCTTTTCAAAGCAGCAACTTCAGTGTGGTTATAAAAATATCCTCATCTTTATGTTTTTTTTTATTCATGGGAATTATGCACTGGTTTCATGTCCAATTTTGTCACACTAACAGAAGTTTAATCTTGCATCGTTTTCATATTCAAAGCACTAAAAACATGTCAGACTGTGTGCTTCGGGATTCTTGAAAGAGACAACTCAGAAGTTGTTCAGCCCATTATGTCCTGTTAGGAGCACTCATCATTACTGGCATCTGAATACAGATTGGAGCTATTTTTAAAGTCACCCTACTGCAGTGAAGTGTGTTGCTATGTTATAGTGTGTGTGTAATCTCTTCAGGTCAAACAATCTGAAATTAAAAAGTGTTCTACTGGAGCGGTGCTGAAGTTATATTAAAAAATGCCCTAACCTATTTTTGTTGTTATTGTGTAACTGTTTACCAAGAAAAGTTAAATACAGACAAAATCTTGAGAGACAACAGTGTAGATAGTTTCTAATATATTTACATTTGGATGCCATGCAGGTGACAAGCGGGTGGTAAAGCTCTTCCTCAAGTCCAAAGAGACGGGCAAAAAGTTTGCCAGTGTCGACTTTGTCTTCTACAACTGCAGCGTCCATCAATCGTAAGTGAGAATGTTTAAATCATCTTATCAAATATCAATGATGCTTCTCTTCTTTTTTTTTGCAAAAAGCTCGAGATCAGTCAGATTAGATAAAGTGTCAGAAGAACAATCATCCATCGTTCTCCTCTTTGACATACTTCCCTTTCTCTGATGGAGGAAAACAGTATATCCCCACACCATGATGCCTCCACTACTATGCGGTGGTGGCTGGTGTGAATTCTTAGTCTTCTAACACACATAGGTTTTGGCCTCATCTGACCAGAAGATCCTTATCACATATTTGCTGTGTTCCCTGCATGATTCACAGGAGACGACAATAAACGTCTGAGGCTTCTTAAAATAGTTTCACACAGGACCTTATTTACTAAATAGGCCACATAGGAAGGAAATTGGTTGCACTGAACTCCTACGAAATGTGGGAAAGTTTTTATGTTTTCTTTCTTTATTCTGAAAGTTGTCCTTTTGCCTTTGTGTACTTGTACTCCCTGTCTTGCCCTTCTTCCCTCTTTTCTTTCTCTATTCTTTTCTTCTTCACATGCAGCATTGCGTACTTGGTTTTAGTAACCTTTCCTCCTTTCTTTCTCACCTTCTTCTCTCCGTCATTTCGTTCTTGTACTTCCATTTGTCCTTGGTTGCTTTGCTCCTTTCTGGCTTGCATCCTTGCTTCCTTCATTATGTCCTTGCTTTCTTATTTCACTGTATCCATTTTTCTTTCCTTTCTTCTGTAAAAAGCTAAATTACATTAATATTAGTGCTTGTAATGTGAAAAAGAAAACAAGTGATTGCCTTGGCTTCTTTTCCTCCTGTTCTTCTTCTGTCTGCCTCTGAGTCGTCTCATGTCACACATCATGAGACACACACACACGCACACACACACACACAATTCCACCTTTTTCGACCCCCACTGGAGGCTAGTGTTACAGTTGAAGTGAAAAATCAAATGTGCCGTACATGTGAAACATTTTAGTTTCAAGATGGAAATTAAATGCTTTTTATCATAACCGACAACACTTTAATGATCAATTATTTATTTATTACACTGTGATCTATTGTAATTCCTCTCAGTTAACACACTCTGACTTTAATTTTAAAAAATAGACTGGACTTTTTGACTTTATAAATTTGCTGAATTGGACTTATTCACATTGAAAACAAAAATCGCTGCAACACTCAGTACTTGCAAATAAAACCTTGTGCCCTTTTAATAAACTTTACTAGCTTAACATGCCCCTAATTCTGTGCCTTTTTAAATCTACCACCCTTACAGCCACACCCTTGCGTCAGTCCCCACCATGGTAAACGAATCCTCCAGTTCCTCTACCCCAGCCCACACAATACTGTCCCTCCTGTCAATCCGTGGCTGATCCAGGGCAGGCAGAAACGTCTGGTGGGGTATTAGCCCTGGGGCAGCAGATGGCTCAGAGGCCCCTCGGGTGCAGGCAGGACTCCGCTCTAGCTCCCCCCCCCCTTTAGATACTGGATGAGCCTCCTTCGAGGATTGTCCACAAACACACAGCGGCATAGACACATGCATGCACAACCACACCTTTCCCCACTGTGTCACTTTGCGCTAACTGGTGCTGTGGATGTCTTAGACACCTAATCTGTTATTGTGACCTTTAACCCAGTCACCCCACTTCCCCACTCTTGTAGACAAATCCTTTGCCTCAGAAAGATGATTAGCTCAGCTGGTTAAGGGTGTGGTGGTTTATGGTGTCAGATCATCTTTAAATTATCTCCCATGAGGACCTCATTGTGTTTGCTCTACCTCCTGAATACTTTAAGTCATAATTTTAGAGTACCGCTCATATCTGATGGAAACCCTATGGTTGTATATTTCCAATTGATAGGAGAGAAATCATATAAAAGAAATAAAGTTGCGCTGGATATTTTCCCCAATTGCCTTAAATTCTCACTAACAATAAAGAAGCGTAGAGGAACTAATGCAGAAAAGAGAGTTGCCCATTAGAAGTTATTCCCCCAATGAACTCTGATAGTATCCGCTCTCTGTGCTGATCTAATACAACCTTTGAGTGATGTAATGGACGTGTTTAATGAAGTTACAGACAGGCCACGTCGCGTCTTCTCCAGTAACTCTGATGGTGAAGCGAGATGCAGCGATAAGAACCCCATTTGGAACTGGCACTCTGTCCTGTGTGCATGCAGAGGCTGGCAGGCCTTCGAAGTGTGGAGTCTGATGAGATCAGACTGGTAATGTTATTGCCATAATGGCTGCGTGGCCACATGCGCCGCTTTGTTTCTAGAATGCGGTTTTATTCCTGACAGAGCTAAGGTTACACTTAAAGCAATTATTCTCAAAAAACTGAAGACGTTTACTTTGTGAAGGAGAAGTCCTCATTGAAAGGTGTTAAAACACTAATTCTGAAAATGGGTCCGAAGATTTTATCAGGGATAGGAGAGTAGGAGTTTTCAGTAATAATCTGACCTTGAGTGACATCAGGTTATTAGCACAAAAATTTTAAACAAATGCACATCTACTTGCTTCTAATAAACGGATAACCAACAGTATCAATTGGTGCCTTTAACACACACTGTTCATATCGGTCTGAAGGGGGCACCAAATTAACCTACACACCTACAAAATTCCACTTGATTCTCATCTCCCTTTAGTGTTCTGTCTGGAATTTCTTTCATTGAGCTAGATTTCTTTGGTTGAATTTTATGAGGAGGAACGTGTAAGACAATTTATTGTTGGCAAAAATATTGTTTGGCTCAGCACTTCTTTCTTCACAGTGGAGGATAGTTGTTTACAGCACATTCAGCTGCAAACTTCATAGCTGACACATTATGTATATCATGACCAAACCTTAGTGATTTGTAATGTTAAATCCAATCATTTAAAACTTTAACATAGTCCATGCCTCCAGCCAGCAATAGTTTCTCAATAGTCAGGGGTCCAGACCTTTTGCATGAATCAAATTGTTTAAAACAGTTGGCTGGTTTGCACCAGGCTAGCTGTATCCAGGTACATCTCCAAAAATTCTGGAGATCTAAATGAGAAGTTTTAATATTTTTGTCACATGTTGTAGAAAGTGAAATCCCTATATTATGCTGATTAATTTCAGATGGAGTAAAACTATTTCAAGCCTTTATTTCTTGTAATTTGATGATTTTGATTTACCAATCATGAAAACCCAAAATTACAATATTTTAGAAAGTATTTAAAAAAAAAAAGAAAAATACTAGGAACTCATGGAGTCTCACCTTAATCACCAAATTAACTAAAACGCCTTCAAAAGTTTCCTGACCCTCTAAATGATCTCTCAGTCTGGGTCAGCAGGCTTCGCAATCAGAAGGAAGACTGCTGACTTGACAGATGTCAAGAAGACACTGACACCCTCCACGAGGGTGAGCCACAAAAGGCCAGGGCTTAAGCAGCTGGTTATTCGGAGTGCTGTGGTCAAGCATACTCATAGAAAGTTGAGTAGATGGAAAAAGTCTTAGGGATACTGACAGCAGAAACTGAGGCTGACGTTCAAGAACAACCACACACAGATGAATCCCACACATGAGCTACAAATGTTTTATTTCTCATGTCAAGCCACTTCTGAGCCAGAGAAAACATTGTTTTAGAGCACTTCATGCTTCCTTCTGCTGATGAGCTTTATGAGGATGTTGATTTAATTTTTCAGAGCTGACCTCTTAAGAAGTCAGCTTCTTAAGAGGTGCTAGTTTTAGTTTTAAAACATCTTTACATTAGTAGGAGAAATATGTGGGGCTTGTTTTGTTTTCACTTCAGGTGTGTCTCCATTTTTCTCTTCGGGACATGTTTCCAAACATTTGTTTTTTGATCATTTTTGACATCTTTATGTCTTCCAGTGCTGCACGATTATGTGAGCATTTGCTCTTGGACTTTAAATGGTCAGGATGGTAGAAACATTTATGCTGTTCTTCGAACTATAACTTTTTAAAGTTTTGGTATACCTCAAAACTGGAAAGCATCAATTCCCTGTGTATCATCAATCTTTAATGTTGAATACAGTGTAGATTTTTCTGATGCCCAATCCCTGGGTCCTCCTGAGCACACGCCCCTCCTCGTTATTTACTCAGTAGATTACATCGTGGCCCTGCTCCCTTAAAAATGCCATAAATTTGCATAGTTGTATTAATCTAATTAGATTCCCCAGAGTTTAAGTTTGAGGGTTGCTGAGATTGAAATAGAAAATCACCCACAGCCATGATTACTGCTTAATTAAATATTTCCATATGCTTTTTTCTTTTCATTCCACATCCCCGTGGTTAATAAAGACGGAGAGTCTGGAAATGATTTGAAGCTCAAGTGTATGCATGAGGTCATATGAACCACCTCCCCTCACTGTGGTCAGTTTGATTTGGTCAGAGATTAGATCATTTCTGAATCTGTCTGTTGTAGTGGACCCCAGAACAATTTAATTTAAAGATCAGCTTTTTAGAAGAAAGGTATTTGAAAAGATGAGCTTAAAAAAAGGCTTAAGAACTATTAATTTTCTTCCAAGCTAAACTCAGACATGCAGTAATACCATTTGTTTTGCATGAATATTGAGTCCAAGTTTTTTTTTCCTCCTTGTCAGTTTTTAAGAGATCTAGGAATCAAATTGATTGACAATTCCTTAGAGGAGTTAAATAATTCAACTCCTCGCCTTTGAAATGAAGAGCAGCCAATAAGCAGCTTGCCCAAGTGCAGGAGAGTCAGACATGCCTCATTGGAGGATGGCTTGTATTTAGCCTTTCAAACTGACCAAGCAGACACTCGAGCAGGGAATCAGTCTATTGTGTTGGCCTTGAAGAAACACTGCTAGTGTATCTTGATTAGCATCTGAATATGAAAGGCTTAAATTAGCAATGCGAGCGTGGGTATACAGGGAGCATGTCTCCAGCTGCTCAAAGCCTCAGACTGGCTGCAGGCAACGGTAAAGGACATGAAGGCGCAATAAGGCGTTGCTGGGGGGTCTGAAAAATAGAACCTGCCCTTGATAAAGAGAATCAAACACCCTCCAATGGCACTAGGTGGGCTTTTTCTGACGAGGGGGTGCACCCGGCCTGTAATAGAGACTTTGAGATCCAACAGCAGCTCGTGACAGGGAGCGCAGCAATCGAAGAGTGAGCTGCAGGGGGTTGCTGCCGCTGGCCTTGGATTGGACGCATAACAGAACCTTCTTTTATTTGAGAGTTCATGCTTATAAAAGTAGAAAGAAACACAGGCAGTTACCTGCTGATATTTTTCTCGTTATTTCAAAGTCGCTGCTAGACTAACAAGCTTGATTTGACATGAATAAAAGATGTAAGCTGGATGAAAATGGTTATTATTAGGGTAATGCGACAGATGTGATGACTGATGTGGGCCGCTAACTATACATTGTACTGTTCGCTGTTTGACTCAGGTTTCCTGCTGTGTTAAGGTGATGTTGAAGTGTATTTTGATGAACGTTGAACCGCTGAACCAAGCTCTTTGACATTCAAAATTGTGATTGTTTCTGTTTGAACAGACACTTACAAGCATTACAATGAGCCCAGCTAACTTAGCTGATGTTCATTTGTTTTGCCTCAGTAATATCTAAGGGTTTAACAATACATGTTCCTCAAGAGCAGTGTTGTCATTTTAGTGATGTTGTTGTCTTTCTTGGTGAATTTTCAAAAACGCAACTTCCAGCAAATCCAGAAATGTATTCAGGTGTTATTGGAGACTCTGACTAATAGCACATTGCACTAAGTGCTAAGGTAAAATACAAATAAAAAAATTAAGCATGTTCCTTTGGGGTAAGTTTATGGGGTATTTTTTAAAAATACTGTATAACGTCTTTGCAGATATACTATCCATTTTACTGTATTTTTTTGTGCGTTATTATTTGGACTTTCATGTTTTTATTAGTCTCTTAGTGTTATGAAGTTTTTAAAAGTAATTTTTTGTCATCACAAATTTATCTTTTTTTTGTTTGCTCTCTTAGTTTGGTTGCTTTTGAGGTATCTTCTGTGTCTGATTTTAATTAATGTAAAATACTTGATGTTTCACTCCTTAGTATGGAAATTGCTTTCTGAACATTTAATAGTATTTTCCAAAAAGCTAAGTATCCATTTTTTGTTACACCTAGTTCATTCTGATCACAATTTTACTGCAACTTGGGTTTTAGATGATATGTACATAATTTAGACGGGGTTTGGACTTGGACTAGATAATGCCAATGTTGTCAACTTTACCCTGTTGCTGCATTTAGACAGTTTTCTGACCCCATACTGACTATTTTTCAAAAAAGCAATGAGGGATTTCCTGTTGTTAATGGAGCCTCTCTGTGACGCTGACGTAAAAGAAAATATTGTTCTCTCAAGCAGCATCCACTGTAATCCTCTCTCAAAACACTCCCAGGCGGTCCACTCCTCCCAGCTGCAGGACGTGTTCATGCCCTCTACATTCAGACTGTATATAAATAATACATGCTTGAAGCCACTACTGACAGCCATTGTTATAACAATGCTACATCTATAGATGTTATAACAATGCTACATCTATAGATGTAAATACAAAACTGCCTTTGTCATAAATTCCTAAGCCCAAATATCCTTATTTTGTCAAAGCTTCATTGTGGTAGTTTGATCTACTTCTCTCCATCGTGATGGTAAAACAAATCGGTGCATTTCTATTGTCGCTTTTTGACATAGTTAAATTGTTAAAGTGCATATGGAAAAAAAGTCTGATCACAAACTTCCTTTGTGTTAGTTGGTGTGGATACGGTTCTTCTCACTTAAGGTGCAGATGACTTTTACTTTAATTATTTCAAATATGCAAATTACATTCTAATGCGTAGCAATTTGTAGGACAGCCAACTGTCTCTTTTTCTCTGCATAAGCAGTGTCCCACTACATGGATAGGATGCTGCAGGACAAATTTCACTTTGTCAAGAAATTCTGTATAGTTTGATTTTCTTGGGATCTCAGCACATCCCTAGTAATGTTCTGATTTGTCCTGTATCGACCAGCCATCTGCGGATTCTCATCTGTTCTTTCCAGGACAAATCACTGGACTAAAATCCCAGCTTTGACTTTAAATCTGCATGCTAGCCCAGCATAGCCTAATCGCTTTCCCTCCATTTGTTGGCAACGTTGACAAATCTCCTCTTTGCTCTTGTGTGGTATTAAGAGGCCTGTTATTTCCTTAGCTGCACATCTTTTATTCTAAATGGACAGCTTCTGTCAGCACAATGCTAAATTGGTCAATTAAAGCGGCAGTGGGATTGAATTAAGCTCCAGCCTCTGATCTCGTTCAAAAGGAGGGGGTTTCTGGGCTGGAAATGATCACTTAAAGTGTGCACCTAACAAACGAGCGGCCCTAATTGATCCAAATGAATCCACGTCAGGGTTTGATGGATTCATACGTGGGCTCCATCTCAGAGCTCAAGAGTTAAAGCCCTCATTTTTCATGCGGATAAGGAAAAGAGGAAAGCTGGCATTTTACATAGGGTTAAAACACACTCCAGAGCTTGTCAGGAGGGCGAGTGTGATTTTTGTCGCTCCAGACAGATCCACACAAATCTACACTTGACAGATGTGGTGAAATACAAAGCAACCTGCTTACTATCTTAGCTTTATTAAATGCAGTATTTCATTGTTTCCCAATAAACCATATGCTGACACAAATCCCTAGCTAAATAAGGCACAGAGATGAAACCCTAAAACTGCGCTTTAGTAAATTGCTCTTTAGTAAGCTTTGCAATGGCATGAGGCTGTTTTATTTGCTAACAAGTAATGATTTTATTAGAGTATGCTGCAAACTTTCTCTCCACTTATTTGAGAAGCTGCATACATAAACCTTTATGACTCTCCTCCTTGGGTTTTCTTTAGATATGAGAATGCAGATATAGAATCATAATCATCTTCAGATATCCAAGCTTATGTTTCATCTGTCTCCCATGAGACCGCCACCTCTCCACCTCCTCTCTCTCACGATACCTGGTATATACACCTCTGTAAGGGAAATCCACCTGCTTTTGATGTCTCTCTCTCTCTCTTTGCCCCTCTTCTTTCTCTCGTCTTTCTCTTTCTGCCGGTCTATCGGCACCTCGCCTCTGCCAAAGCAGGTGAATTAAAAACGGTGGAGGGCTCTTAGCCCCTTGGATGAAAGAGAGCTTTAGAGAAAGAACGGGGGGGGGGGGGGACAAAGCAAATGGAGAGGGGTATGTGAATAGAGAGCCTAGTAGAGATGGTGAAACATAAGGGAAGGTTCACCACTGAGCGGATAAAAAGAACATAACAAGAGCGTAACTGTATGCAGAGAGTCGGATGGTGGTTGGAGAGGTCTATGAATGTGCAGAAGGTGAAAGCAATGGGAAGTTCAAGCGAGCAGATGAATGAAAGGGATGTTAAGGCAGGCTTTAAGTCTAAAGATGGGGGGATGAAAGGTGAAAAGGACAAAACCATTTCACAGGTTGAACAAATGTCGAAAAAAGATGAGTAAAAAAGATATTTAGGAAGGTATTCTGTTGGGAGATGGTCGACGCAGCCAACCAGCTGGTAGGAGATTCCCACAGTAAAATAACCCTGAGTAGAAATAACACAGTTTCTACATTTTTGTTTGCACTTAAAAATGTGAAGTGTATAATGTGTCACATAGGTTGTCTAATGGCCAATTTCTCATCCGGTGTGGCTCTTTGCCTTTAAGAACTGTGGAAATGTGAATATTTACATATTTATCCTCTAAGTCTTCACAGTATGTTTTTGTGACCATGAATAGCTCAATGAAGCTCTGGTGACTCTGCTACTTTCCTTGGTATCATTTTTAAAAGAACCTCAGACTGTAAGAACAAATTTTAGTCATTTTAAAACTTTCTAGAACCTTCTACACCTTATTTGTCAATCCTATACTGATGGTTATGATTTTTAAAAACACAATTTGTTTATACTACCATTATTCCACCTGTCATAGTTTTAAGGATCTACAAATGTTTTGCAAAAAAAAAAAAAAAAAGATTTCTGTTTAGATTTAACATGAAGGTGCAATAAGCTGTCAAAAAAAGCATCAGACTTGGATAACTATCTTCATGGTCTCCTCCAATCTCCATTTTCAGCTGCCTTTCCTGTGTGAATGGCTCCTTCCCATGCCATTGGTGCAAGTACCGCCACATGTGCACCCAAAACGCCAACGATTGCTCTTTCCAGGAGGGACGTGTCAACGATTCTGAGGTAAGACCCCCCGATGCTTCGCCACAGTCAGCACGGCTGTCATTTCAGCAGCACACATTTGTTTTCTTTGCTACTTCTTTAGGAAATAAAAAACTGAAAAAATGGACCATTTACTTCAAAATGTAGAAGTATTAAATATATCAAATTCACATAACTGCCATATTTGTACACATGCGAACACACATAGCAACATGAGCTGAGATATTAGTTCATCTGCACCTCCATCCTGTGTGCCTTTTGCCTCTGGGGTTTCCTCCCCTCGTCCTGCTGTGTGTCTGCTGTCTGTATGTGTAATATTGGCTTTTGGCACAGTGACAACAGCTTGTGTACTGTGCAGCAATAATTCTGTCGTGGCCCATAAGGCCATAAACAGGCTGGGATGAATGACTTTCTATGGAAATACTGCCTTGTTCTTACAAAGCCAAATACTGCATTAGCATAAAAGCTAATATTAATCGTGCCAAGTGGCAGTGACTGCAGGCGTCATGTAAGGCATATCAAGCATTTGTCACGTCCTGTAGTACATGCAGGGCTGGACACCAACCTGCATGGGGTTTTATGCTGCTGTTCTTTATTGACACCCTCAGCAGAGGTGGATGCAAAGTTTAACACATGTTATGAAATTCATATCTCCAAAATGGACTTAAGGAATCAGTATTACTCCCCAGTGACTGACGGTTATACCAGTGCTGTATCTGTCCTAACACATAGTCCTAACACACAGTTAGCAAGGTAGCAAGGAGAGCAAGACAGGAGAGAAAGAAAAAAACACGAGGGAGGAAAGATGCAAGACAAAACAAAGGAAGGAAAAAAAGACAGAGGCCTGTGTTTATGTGTGTGTTGCTGTCCTGGACCCATTGTCTCGTCTATTACAGGGCACAGAAGCTGTGGTTTAGCAAGCTTGTCTTTAGGATTCAGCTACAGCTCCGGTTGGGAAAGCAGATAAAGAGGAAAGCAATAAGTTTTAAGGCAGAGCAATTAATAAAGGCCAGTTATTCAGACTCTGCTGACAAGTGACGGAGGGAGGCTTTAATCTGCATCTAGATAACATAGAGAGCTGGTCCAGAAACATAAAGAGTGAGGGATGAATAGTCCTAACTTACTTTTTGTTTTACGTCATCCCTTTATTGTTTTCTTGCCTTTTTGTTCCTCCCTCTCTTTGTTTTATTTTTTTTACATAAACATTTAGAAACTCTGTAAATAGAAAATATGCTATCATTGCTTTTCAGCTTTCTGTAATAATACCATCTCTGGTCATTTATCTGCAGGACTTCAGATTTGAGGGGTTTGGTGGGGGATAGGCTCACAACGTTCTAATGCACACATCAAAATTATTTTGTTGGTTTTTGATCCACAGTTTTTTATAAAGTGTCAGCTTGCCTGAACCAGTTTTAAGTTAAGAACTTCAGGCTTCCTGTTATCTACAGAAAGCCTCACTCTCTCTCACTGTGGAAAAAAAACACAGAGACATCAACAGGTAACATGCATTAAAACAAAATGTCTGTCATTCTTTAAAACGCAGCAATGTTTTCCAGGATATCAGGTATTCTAACGAAGATATTTCTTCTGCAGAAAAAGTATAAAGTCATTATATTAAAGCAGAGAAATTAATTAAGTTGAAGAGATTAAAGATCACAGACCACTGATCTGATAGTCCATTTCACATAAATACTATGCTTTGTGTTTTTCATGCAGAAAAGTGTAAACAATCTTACAGTAACTTGCATACACTCACACACACACCAGTCCATGCACCAAGTCATTTATCATCCTTCTCTTAGCTGCCATATCCATTAGTTCTGCCCTCAGTGCCCCAACAAGAAATACTATTCCTGAAGGCTTGGCTTATCCCCTTCCTCCTCCTGCTTCTCTCCAGCTCCTCTCCAGGGCAGGCCCCGTCTCTCCCCACCTCATCCTTCACCACTTTGATGCTCGGTCACCTCATCTTTTTCTCATTCGTTTTCGTCTTTGTGTCCCATTTTCTGTTTTTCTTTTATTTGTATTGTGAAGGAAAGGACAAATTGAACAGAAATGTGCCTTTGTTTTTAGCACCTTCTGGCTTTTCTTCCCCTCTATTGGCTGGTTGTAGAGAAGAAGCAAGAGGTCTTCTATTTGTACATCTCAAGTAGAGATTGACTCAGATAGATTGACTCATTAGACACAGAGGAATACCTTTCAAGTCTTTATTTTTGTTAATTTTATTGATTGCTGCTTACAGCTAATGAAAAAAGTCTGCTGAGGCGTTCAGAAAGCCATGATAGTGAAATATCAACCTTCAGCTCTTCTGTGTTGTTTTCTCTGGTTTTTCTCATCTTCCTTTGGACAATACTCGGGTCAGGCCGGTTTGGTGGAGATTCAAACCCAGTCATTCCATAATCTTTAAATGCAATATTGTTACTTTTAGTGGTGAGGTGTTAATTTGATTAGTTTGATTCAAGAGTGATTTAATTGAATAAATGTAAATTTTTTCACCTATGTCTGATCTCGAAGGAATACTGCTACAGTCCAGTATGTAAAGTCTGCTTTTAATTCTGTTGTTTCTTTCTATTTGTGCCACATATTTTTCTTCCACTTAACTTTCTAATTAAATGCTTAAACATACCAGCGGACTGGAGTACTTACCTAGTGGAGGCTGCCAAAGTCCGTCGGTTGAAAAACTGTCAAGTCCACAATCTTCAGACATGTTGGCTATGACACAACTTTTCTGGATTAAAAAAAAATCCAATATTCAGGTGATGGGAGAAACTGAATTTGAAGTTTTTACTAAGTGTAACTAGGGCTGGTGTAAGTTACTAAATATATTATCAAAGTGTCAGTCGTAAAGGTTGGTTACTTGAAACATCATTTCTATTAAAAATGGTATTCAAGGAGTTGTCCTTTTTTTGTTTTTGTTTTTTTTTTGGGGGGGGGTTGCGATTGCAACATTGCAGACACTGATACTGCAATTACTTTTTCAGTAAGCCTTAACCATCAAAACTACCAGAAAAATACTTTAAATGTACAGCTACGTGAAATTATTTTGTAGAATACGAGTTTTCCTTTTTCACTGCACTACAAAAATCTCACCAACTTATTTACCGAGATGCGCCCTTATGTGTACACGTTTGATTTTCTTCCTCAGATTATCCTTGTTTTTCCATCTTCTTTCTCAATGCAAACAGCAGTGAAAATCTCTCTCTCTCCTGAAAGCAGACGGTAAACTCAGACCTTTGCCGCTCTCATCCGCAGATGAAAACAGTCGATTGGGTGGGATGAGGTTCATTGTCAGACTGTGATCAAAGGCCAGATAGAGCGTTCACTGAGAGTTGAGGGATGAATGCTCCTCCCGTATCACTCTTTGGTCTGACTGGTGTTGGACCAACCAGACAGAACAGTTGAGATGAAAGAATGAAGCTAGCAGATGAATTATGAACGTGATCAGCCTTTGTTCTCTTTCTGCTTTGCTTTTATTCACACATTCGTTAACAAGCATTGTTGCTGGAAATAATACACGATTTTGGTGTAAATATCATAAATACAAAAGTAACACATCCAAAAGCTCTTTGTTGTGGCTGTTTTGTACCCTTAAATCATCTTTTTTTTATGTATGCTTTTTCAAAATTGTTTGTGTTGCTGATTTGCATCCCCCCACTCTGCCACTAGAACAGTAATAATAATAAAAAGGGGTTATTTGTGTTTTTGTAAATAGACTTTGTCTAAAGAGGGAGGGAAACAGTGGGAAAGTCATAGCTTGTCAGAGTAAGCAGAGAGAAAATATGTATAATGAGTGACATTTTCAAATCAAATATGCATGAATCAACAAAGCCTCCAAATGGCACAACAAACAAATTCTTGAATTAAGGAGCGACGAGGCGGAAAATTGCAAGAGAGGAATTAAAGTTACTTTTATCATAAAAACAAAAAAGCCGGAGGGAGACGTAAGGAAGAGAATGAAGCGCTGCAACCTGTTGATTTATTTCTTTCCTCCCATAGTTTCCTTTTCTTCTCTTTACCTTCTTTCTGCTTTTGCTCCTTGATTGCTATCTCGTATTCAACTTTTCCCCCCTTTACAGCCCTAGCGTTTTATCTGAGCCAACGTCTTGATGAGTGCCAGGCAAAGTTCAGCCTGGCTGGGCTCAGCTATCCTAAGACATGCTTACGTGTTAGTTTTGCTGAAATGCAAGGCTCAGTCTTACTTGAGCAATCAAGGCGCCGGATAACTTGATTGAGAATTGTAATGAAGGCAGCACTCTGTTTTTTTTCTTCTTCTCTCCTGCACCTCCATTGTCACTCCTCTGTGTTGTTACCATTAGAGTTTGGTTTAACACACAGAAAATACTTTTGGTTGTTTTTTTTCTTTTTACAGATTTTTATGGAAAATGTGATCGTCTTCCTACATTTTCCTTAAAACATATCCTCTTTATTCTACTATGTTGCATGGAAATAACCATATGACCTTTCGAAAAAAATGGTTGAATTTAAAAATTATTTTCTATTTTTCCCCCTATTTCACATTACATTTGAACTTATAAAGTAATTCGGGATTTTTTTTCATGCCCCTTTATTTTTGGCCTTCTTCCCTTTTCCTTTTTCCTCTTTTAAGTCACCACATTGTGACAACTCATCTAATAACTCTTTGGTACCCATCTGCCCAGTTCAGTCAGAGTGTGAACAAACTAAAAAACACCCCAGGTATGCAGGAAAAGCCATATCTGAGGACTTTTAGATGCCAGGTAACTTATTTTTGTACTTTGAGTTTTTCCAAAACACACTTTCCCTGTCTCGCTCTTGCCTCCAAAACTTTTTGGTAAATATTCTGTAGACTGACAACAGAAAACTACAACATATTTACAGTAGAACATGTTGGTAGTGGTTTAAAGGACTGGAAATTTTTTGCTGCTTCAGGGCCGTGCTGTTATTGATGATCCATGAATTCTGCAGAAATTCCTAAATTAGAAGGTCTGGCCAATCACTAGTTCATCTGGGTTACACAGCAAGACAATGACCTAAAGCACACCAGCAAGTCTACCTTAAAACAGTAATAAATATATATGCATATAAATTAAGGTTTTGGAGTGGTCTAATGAAAGGCCAGACTTAAATCTTATTGAGGTGCTTTGACATGACTTTAATTGGGCCAATAAAAAGCCAAGTTCATCCACAGGGATGTAGAAGACTCATTGCAAGTTATCTCTGCTACCAAATGGCAGATTTTACCACAAAGCACGAGGAGTTTGTAGGTTTTTTTTTACTCTTTTCTTTACATATGGCCTAATCTGTTTGGATAGTTTGTTTTAAGCTCTATTTTATTTGTCACACAACAATGTATTCTTTTTTATTACTGCTTTTTTGTTTTTTTGCCTACACCAGTAAAACAGCCACAAAAAAAAAAGAATCTAACAACTTTATTAAGCCTTGGCTCTAGGCTTTTGGAAAACAACCAGAAGAAAGTCAGAGGAGCAAAAGAACTTCAAAAATTAGACCCAGTTTATCACTTCTTTGGGCTCCATGGTTACTCTTGGGAAGAAATTCAGTGTATTTCCAATTTTGATATATGGTTTTTTTAAATCCTCAAAGAACCTGTTGACTGCAGAGAGTTTGTACAGATAAGAGTGCAATATGAATCATCTCTGTGGTTTTTCCAACAGCCTCATCCACACTCTGTCCCTTGACACTACATTAACAAGAGAGGCTCCATATAGACTGCAGTCTGAACAAAGCGTTGCAGTGCACTGGCTCATTTTCTCACGCACTGTCTTCCTCTCACACACTGTTAGCCATGCAATTACACTTATCGCATGCAGCCTACCTCCTCTTTCTCCAAACAGTCACAGAAACACACGGTCAGTGTTTCCGACTCTCGCTGCCTTTCACCGGCGCACACAATCCACGGCTGACTGGGTTATTTGTGACGGAGGTGTGAAGGCCCCGAACCGTGACATTCTGGCACACTGTGTTTACCCTGGCTGGTACTCAGACACTGAGCAGAACACACTCGCACACATTCTTTATAGAAAGAGACCGTCTCACAGACTGCAGGCCAAGGCTGCTTGAGGGGCCCTTCTTTGAGTGCGGATATTCGTATGTGTTTGACTGTACTCTTTCAGTGTGTGTTTGTGTGACTGTCACTGGTTCTTATCAGGACAAAGCACAACCAGCAGTGCAGGGCTGCAGGGGGCACAGGGGTGAGGGGGAGGCAGGAGTGTGTGGGTACTCGAATGAAATTCACTGTTTCCCATTTTCTCTTTCCTCTTTTTCTTTCAGATCTCTGTACCTGTTGATGTTTGTCTTCACTCACTTTTCACCTTTTCTGTTTCAGCTGTTGAGCTGAAAATAGTTTGATTTGGTCAACAGATGGTTTCTTGGTGCATCACTTGTATTTTTTTTCACTCATCTTCTTCTATTCGTCTCAACTTAATGTTCATCCCCATTTCCTTGATTTTTATTTGTCTATTAAACATAAATCTTTTAAATGTGCTTCTCTTAACTTGTAACAAAACCACTTGTCTCCACCCATTACTTGCATGTGCTGCATTTAAAATAACCAGCTGTGTTGTAAAGAGGCCACAAATAAATAAGAAAATCACTGGAGGTATGATGAATTATCCCACATACAGTTTGCCTAAACAATAAACTCCTTCCAGTTAAGTACATAATATACTAGGAGCAAACCAAAAGATTTGTATAAAATGCTTTAATTAGGAGCAGATGTCACAAAACAGTGGAGAAAAACACTGTAAAATAACAAAGGTGACATCAGAAAGGCAAATAAAAAAAAAACAGACCATGACAAGCTACAGATAAAACTGAGAGAAATGCAATTTTCTTTTTTTTTTTTTTTTCAAAAAAATGCTCTAAAGTTGGAGATCAGAGAGCAAGAGAGAGAAGACAACAACATAAAATAAAGTGGAGGCAACAGGATGAAGTAACTTCTTGCCTTCTTTGCCAGACAGCTCTAATTTAAACCGTGACTTAAACTGAACCAGGGGTTCCGTTTGCTCATGTGACGCTTTATCTTTTTGAACCATTTCAACCCTGGAAACTTTGCAAATTTTTGGGAACAGAAAACTTCAGACATGTTTCTGATGCATAAATCACATTTCCACCTGTATGTGATTGTTGCAGGTGTTTTGGGCAAACCTGTAAAAAGTTCTGTTTTGTCAAAAATCAGCAATGAATTAAGTGAATGAAAGTACAAGGTCTTGGAGAACAGATATAGAAATGTGGCCATTTGTTAACATTGTAGAAATGAAGTGGTGTGTACGCCTTAGATTTTTCTGTATATTTCTATGCCTTAATTGTATAGAAGGATATGGAACCATTATTTTCCATAGACATTTAAATAATTTAAATAGCCTCTTTAACCCACATACAAAAGTAAAATCCAAACTCTCTGTATGGGAAACTAACTTAGCTTAGCCCAGTATTGCAAAACCAACAATACGTTTGCAGATTGATGCATGTCTGATTCTTTGAACAGCGTAACCTGCTGCTGTAATGGTAGCTTAAATACTAAACTGTGACTGGAGAAAATGTAAGACTAAGATAAATGTTAGCTTTTTCGGGGAAAGAAAATGTTCTGGAAAATGTTTCTAGTGAGAACATGGTTTGCCTCGTCTGGGACACCGTGGCAAGACTCTGATCATAAAAAACTTTGCTTAGTAGACAAGGACAGCAGATTGATATTTATGGAAGAGGCTGAGATTTAGCAACCTCAGCATGCATAATATATTGACTTCATGCAGATGTGAAGGCCACTTTCTTGGCTAAATCAGTTAAAGTGCTTTGATTAGACATTAAAACTTCAGTTCAGTCTGGTGTGCAGCATTGCTGCTGGGTTATTCTCTTCTCCATATATAATCCAAGCCCCATTAGTGCAGCATGTTTCACCCCAGTCATGCCAACACACTGACTGCACCATTGAATCCGGCATCAGCAAAGGTTTAATGAACAGCTCATTTGTAGCAAAGATGTCACTGATGGACACACAGGCCGTTGCTGCAGGCTGTGCACATGGACACGTCAGTGTTTGTGTGCATGCTGGTTTGTGTCTGTGTTTGTCACAGTTCCCAGTGGTTTAATTATTCAGGCCGCTTTAAATCTTCATCTCCACAGCCCTCACAGCCAGCCCGCCTAATGGTGAACACAGATGAATATTGCATTTTTACCATCAGACTGCCTGTGTGTCAGGGATGGGAAGAAATAACTGCCAAGTCACTGAGAGAAAGAGCAGGGTAGTTAGAAAATAATTCAGCAGAATGGGCTAAAGGAAAAACAAACTCCAAAGTGCAGGCAGATCACAGAAGCAAAGACTGTGATTGAGAAACAGCAACTGCCTGCTGAGATGGAGAGCCAGTGGACAATCTCACAAGACCAGCTAAGTGAGTTTGTCATGTCTTGCTTTTCACCATGCTGTTTTCAGAAAGTAGCCCTCACTGATTCTTATTTCAGCCTCCATTTTACAACACCTCAGTGCTCCCTAGGAAAATCCAAGATGGCAAACTTGGACTGTAACCACATGCTTCAAGCTGAACTGGTCAGGTGATCTGCTGAGGACGCTGAACTGAGGCAGGGAGACTTTAAAAAGAATTAGAATGATCGGAAGAAGCTTAAAAACTCAGTAGAAGCACACAGAATGCCAAAAGCTGAAATGAATCACAAAAATAGCAGAAGCTGAAATCAGAGTAAGATCTCTACCCGATCTGTGTGAAAAAGTTTCTATATTAAAACTGTTTCTTTATGCTGCGATATCAAACTGTTACTTTGTCTAATTAAAAGCTGAACCAAAGGAAGGAAGCATTTTTGTCAAGACTTGGAGTAAGATCAAGTAGAACCTCAATCTAATAAAAATATTTTGACTCTCACATGTAGATTTCTTAGTTTTGTTTGACCTGCCTATTAAGGGGAAAGAATGTAACAGCACAGAGATGAGCATCACTAAAAGGTTTGCTGTGGAGTAACAATAGTTTGCTGTCTCTCATCTTCCTGTCATTTATTTTAACATCACCCACACAGGGTTTAAGTTTTGAAATGTATTACTTTAAAAAAGTTTTTTTTTTTTTTTTAAATTGAAAAATTTAATCTGACACGTTTACAGTGACCTAATCAGGTGGTTCCAAGTTGGCTCTATTGTAAATAAAGATGGTTATTAGAAACCTGCTGTATGTATGCACTGGAACCGATATGGATCTGAATGAACGTTTTTGGTTAAGTGTCTGAAGCAGCAAAGTAGGTAGATGGATGCCTTGACTTCAGAAATAATTTATGCTTGTAAATAGATTAATGCTCTATTCTATTTATCTTAAAAACATCAGTAATCTTATAAATCTGAGTTTAATAGTAACTAATCACTGTAGTAATAACTGGGTATAAAAGCATTAATATTTATTATTTACGTGAAATCCAGCTATCTCTTAGTGGTGAAATTCTGGTTTCACTCCAGACTTTCTGAAGTGTTGTGCCGTCTGTAGAGAAGAGCCATGGGCAGCAGATAGAAGAGCATATCTACCTCTGAAATCAAAGCTCGTCTTTGAAAAGCTGAAAAGCACAGAGTTTGATTGCTGCTGACATATCTGGGTTAGAATGAAACGGGGTGCCAGGCACCCGCACCCTTCCCCCTCTACACTATGAAAACCCATAAGGAGGAAAAATGAAGAGCTCCGTCAAAAAGAAGAAGAAAAAAATCCCACGTTCTTGTTTTATTTTTATTGTCTTATAGCGCACGGCATCATGTGTGTCAAGGGGATAAACTGTGTACGGTTGCCGGCTTGCTTGTAAATCAAAGATAAGGGATTATGAGATGAAATCAGAAATGTATGTTTCTACAGTTGATGTATCAAAGGCCAGAGTTTGAAGCAGTTTGTGGGCACATGGAGTAAAGAGAGTAGATGTATGCTAGATTCAGGCAAGCTCCAGGTCTGGAAGGTGTTAATAGCACAAACAATCAAAACTGAATAACAGGTACTCAAGTCATGCATTCCTTCATTCATCTGCACTCAGAGTTCACCGTATTTCTCTCTCATCCTCTCTTTCTACATCACCAGTCTGCTCAGAAAGAAGGTTGTGGGCAGACAATCTCACAGTCCCTTTCAAGCTTCAAAGTCCCCTTTCTTCCTCTGCATCCTTTTGCTCCTGCACTGTTCTACATGTTGCTGCCTTATTAACTTGTTCCTCACTCTATCGCTCCTTTCATCCCCTGTAGTAAGTATTCGGTCACAAAACATATTTCTGGCTTTTGCGTCCTAATGAGCCGCCTTTACATGTACACACATGTTTTTACCCTGCTTCTGTGTAAAATATGCAATGTACAGCTTCCATACTAATGTACCTTTAGCTAATTTTACCACCGTGTTGTTTTTTCTTCTGTATATCTATAAATAGCTGTTATGGTGCTAATTTAGCTAATAGATGACTTTGTAGAGTCTTAAGCACACGTAGTGTAGACGATTAAAAAAAGCTGCCTGCCTTTCTGTCATGATTTATTTCATCTATGATATGGTTAAAAAGCTTTGACCAAAAATTTTTTATATTATAAACCTTCTTATTATTTTTTTTATAGCCATTTCATAGTTCATTATTTGTTGTGGACTCTAGTCAGGCTAATCCTAAAAAAAATTAGCTAAATTGTTGGATCAAAACAAAAAATAAAAAATAATTGGATACCCAAGTCACACTCCATCTGCAGAAAGACTTTATGGTCAGATGAGACATGGGTTTGAGCAATTTGACGAGAAAAACTGTCAAATGTGATGGTATTATGCCGAATGTCTTCGTCACACTTTGTTTCCACAAAATGGCTGGAATGCCTAAAATCAACAGGTTACAACATGGACTCAATTATGTGTTGCAACAGGATAAAGATCCCAAACGTACAACTAATCAATAAATTGAAACTTGTGCAGACAAAAGTTTGAACACTTTGCATTTTTAAAATCATTATTGTATGCTTTATCAACCTGGTTTGCAAAAGAAAAATAGTGTTTTTCTGTGATTCATTTATAAAAAACTCCTAAACAGAACTGTCAGTTATCTTTCTGGTAATTTGTCAATTAGATAATTTAAATACCTAAAATTGTTTATATTAATAGCAAGATTTAGCACAGTCCTGACAGTCTTTATTTGACTTTGTAAAACAGTTATTGTACTTTTTTTCACTGTGAAGAACAAAACACCCAACATATTTAATAGTAAATCTTTGTGGATGCATCTAAACCTGCATATTTTATAGTTGTCACTAGCACTGCTTTGGTGCATAAATCTTCATGGATTCTGAATTTTGCTAGATCTTGTTTTTTGCCACCTAATTTTTAGAACCATTAAGTTAAATTAGAGTTTGAATAGCTGAATTATGTATTTAATCGTGCTACTTTTATTACAGAGCAATTTTTTATTTTTTTTTAGCAAAAAAGTGTATCAGCCCCATTATGTACGGCCCTCCTTGTTATATAGAATAAAAATGACACCTTATGTTTTGGCTGTAGCAGCCTATATGCTATAACTTGTGTAAAATCTTTATCAGAGAACCTAAGAGACGACATCTACAGACAGTAGGATGTGTTCGGCATTCTTTATGTACCTCTATTGTGAGCTCTTTGTGACACACACACACACACACACAATGTTCCCCTTATTTGTACCATTGTGTCCCCTTTGCTCCTCTGTGACCATCGCTGCCATCTCATCTCTCCCCCAGGCTCCCCATATCGCTTTACTTCATTATTTAGCATGTTATTTTTTCTCATCCCTGATCTATAGTCTGCACATCACAGAAGCAGCTAATTAATTATGGATGGAGGGGTGTGTGTGTGTGTGTGTGAATTGGAGAGATGAGGGGCTCTTTTAAAAAAAAGAAAAAGCAACGACCAGACATCTGCCTCATTACGAATGCGCAGTGTTTTTGGAACTTTATTAATTTATATCTTGTCAGGCTATGCCAAACCTTCAGAACTCTTTTAGCTCTTTTATTCCATTTATTTATTAATAAAGCATCCCACATTTGCTTTCTGCTTTTATCCCTCTCTTACTCCCACACTTGTGTCCCAATCCACCCCCAAACCCATCACCACCTAATGTCTTGATTTTAATCTCTCACCTTTCTACATATCTGCACGAACACACACATACATACACATGCCTACTGACACACACACTGGCACATCTTCCCGCTGACTGTCTCATTATCTGCTCTTGGCGGATGTTAAAAGGTGTTTGGCCCACCTGCAACGTAGAGATTACCTCTTCCCAACAAACATTGGTTTATTAATGTCTGCCTTTATTTATAAAGTGTAATAGTGGAAGAGGAATAGTACACATCTGAGCACATTGACGAAAGGAAAATGTATTAAACCTGCCTTAATGTGGAGTGACAGCTGATCTCCTGTAAGAAGATTCATGGTGGCATCTAATCTAATTTGGTATCCGGGCATTTATACACACACGGTTTCTAAGCAGTCCTGAAAACTCTGGAATTTGATTTTACTGTTTTCCTAGATCTGATTGAATATAGAAACGTTCGATGTTTTCTACATTTTAACTTTTTGACAAGTATTTAAAATTCCCAGAATGAGTTGATAAAAACCATTTCTGAATGCCTTAAATGTTTACTTCCACCTCAGATATGACAGATTTTTTTTTAGGGTCAGCAACCTTTGAAAGCAATAAGTTTCATTAACAGAGTTTCATCAGGGTTTGGACCAAATGAAGTCTAATCTTTAAGACATTTAGAGTATAAGCAAAAAAATAACAGCAGATAGGTGTTGATCCTTGTGTATCTCCTAATGTACTGTACAGTTCACTATGAAAAAGTATGTAATTTCAAATTGAAAAACAGATGGGAACCCAGTGATTTAAAAAAATACTTCTTAGGATGCAAAATGTCTCACCTTTCCGAGAAGGAAAATTTGGGAAACATTTAGAGGCAAAATTCTGAATTTGTAAGTAACAAAATAAATGTGTACCAGGTAAACTGTATCTGGAAGATAAGTTCGCAAAGCTATCAAATACTCCATGACTTGACTTATTGTCTTGTCTCTAAAAGGAAATAAAATAAATATCTGGATCACTGTGGGGCATCTTGTCAATGAACGCTCATCAATTACCCTCATTGAACTTCTTGAGGCAAACTGAGGCAGAAAATATTGCTGGAATCTTGCATTGCTTTGACAGACATGGCAATCTTGAGTGTTTTGAAAGGCATTAACAAATTAAATGCATTATTATTATTATTATTATTATTATTATTATTATTATTATTAATGATTCTGCAAAGATTTGATTTGAGAAGGATCACTGGCTTCCCTCTGAATTGGCTGTCTGCCATAGTTGGTTGTTTGATGGAAAATAACAGAGGTGTATTTCATGATGTGCATCTGATGTCATAGTTGCTCCTAATGATAGCTCCCAGCTAACCTACAGATAATGCTAATTTCAGCTGTTTGTATCTGGGATTTTCTTACCTCCTCTCCCATCCAATTGTCATTCCTGACCCATCACCTTCAGGAGGGAACATTGAGTTTGGGCCCAATATGAACTCATAATAAATTTATTTAAGTTGCAGCTTCATTCAACAACTTAGCTTTTTAGCAGAAAATAAGAAATCAGGGGGATCTGAAGGAATGTTTACATTTTCTCTTCATAATCTATATATTTATACATGTCATTAGAACATGGAAATTGCAGCACTAGCCTCAAGCAGCCTTGGAGGTAGAGCAAATATGCAGAGCTAAGAGACCCCTCTGGCTACTTGGATATCCGCCATCACAAACACACTTCTGCACACATCCAGGTACCCATACATACTGTTTAGTGTTTTTGTGATTAGTAAATGAACTTTAAAGCTACCATTGAATTTTTAGTTGCTTGTGCAAAATGGTGGTTTTCTATTTTGGCTTTTGCATGTGTTGACAGTTAAGTTTATGAAGATGTTTGAATGCAAAGACAGTGATGAGAATCCAAAACTGAGCAGATGTTTTTGTGCCGCATTCTCTTGAAGACAAAGCCATCTGTGTCATGCATTCTTTCACGCATCTCCTGCACATCCCAGATACACACACAGCTTCACTAAAAGCGCCTGTTACCTGTTACAGTGGAGCAAGATGAAGTGACCCTTATGAAGCGAGCTGCTGGTCTGTGTAAACAGTTCATGGTCTGGAGAATCTGTTTGTCAAGAAAAGCTTAAATTGCAATTTGCTTTTTTATTGATCTTCTGTGAGACTTTTGACTCAGTATAATACCTTTAAGTGCTCCTGAGGCATTTATTACACACACTGTGTCTGGCAGTAAGCCCACATGGTTGGAGTCGCACACTCAAAAAAAAAAAAAAAGTAAAAAATACACATGCTCTTCCTTCCTGTTGGTCATTCCTATATCCGCCAGATGCTGTGTCACATCTGGCAAAGCAAACCAAAGCATCCGTCTTCACAGATGAATTGAAAACTGAGAAGTCGGGAAAAGGAAGGAAATAAAAAAGAAGAAAAACTCTCCTCTAGCTTCAAAGTATTCCCTTCGGTAAAATATTGTTTCAGTGTATTCTGTGCTCTGTAGCCCTAATGCAGGCTTTGAACTGTTTTGGCACCTGTCACAAAGACTGATGAAATTGTTTCTCCCTGCACAATGGTGTTCTGTTCACCTCTCTCCCTCAGTATCCTCCTTTTTTGATTTCTTTTGCCTCATGTTCCCCTTTAAATCCTCTTTGTTTCAAATGCATCATTGCTGAAACAGGGGCAATGATGAAGTAGCATACTTAAATGCTAGTTAAATGTTCCGTGTAAATGAATGTAATGCTGTAAATATTGAGAAGCCTGACTTTATATGCACATTATCTCTTATTTTATTGTTACTATTACATAAGCTTTGCACTGAGTTGCCCACTTTATATAGCTCTAACTCCAACTCTCTCTGCACAAGGTTTATTAGTGTTTATTTAGGAGTTTTGTCAGGATGGCATTTGCAAGGTCAGGCACTGATGTTGGATGCGAAGAGAGTTCATTTGGCTAGAACTAAGGGACCAAGCCTAAACCATAAAAACCGCCTCAAAATCAAACCCCCTCTGTACCAGACCAATTGTCAGATGGCGAAGCAATGGCAATCCAGACAACATGTCTCCATTTGGTTGATTTGTTCCTGACTTTTTTGGTTTGAAACTGTGTGGTCCACCCAGGAGGTTTCATAAACAGTTTAGCAGTTTGTGCCTGCCATGAGAAAGTTTCATATCTGCTTAGATAAAAGCAATGTCAAAACATCTTCTCAGTCTACTGTAAAGAAAATATCGCTCCAATAAATAACTTTGATGGTGGTTTCATCAGGGGTCATAATGTCATATTTTATTAATTTCATAGGTCTCAAAGGAGACTATAAATACGAAGTAACTCATTTGAGCATTTTCTATAATTTTTTTTTCATTATATGTATTATATAAAATAAAGAGTTTCCTTTTGTAATTTTTATATGGCATTTTAGTTTTGTGTATGCATTAGAAGTGAGAAGTGATTCAATTGAAAAGATACTATAAGGAAATATAACTGGCCAAGAAGCGACAAGTAGACCGCGGAGCTGACACAAAGCCGATAGACGGATGAATAAAACATCAGTTAGCAGCAGCTTATGCTACAGGCAGTGCTAGCTTGCAATTCAGAGGCTTTCTTGACATAGCAGCAGGGTGTTCAAACCCCCCCAACCCCCCACCCTCCTCCACCCAGGGTGATGCAAGTCTGCCGCTTTTGACTTGAGCTTACAGTACTTCTCTGTGACTCGACTTCAAAAGCCACAAGTGCAAATCAATCTCTGTTTCCTCTTCTGTCGCAGTCTCCTGCCTCTCCCTCCATCTCTGGTCCCTTCCATCAATTTTCTAGAGCTGTCTGAGACTCCAGGCAGTTAATTAAGTAGGACATTGTCGGGGACTCTGTACACGATGTGGCTGGAGATGGATGGATGGATAAATAGATTAAAAAGATGTAGGGGATACGGACGTCCCACTTTGCCATTTTTTTAATTTAAAGTATAATTTTATTGTACTTTTTTTTCTGCTCAACATCCATTTGATTATGGTCCTTTTTTAAGTTGTTCACTTGCTGATATTAACATCTCTGTTTCATTTTTTTTCTCTCTCCAATTAAACTACCATCTCACATTTCTTTCCTTTCATTTCCTCACCCTCTCCTCCCTCCTCCACTCCCTACCTTCCTCCTTCCTTCTTAACCATCCATTTTCCTGCTGCTCTCTTCCTCTGCTCACCCCGCCTCCCTCCTAGTTGATTATACGTCTGGTCCTCTGTACTCTGCTTCGTCTTCCTCCTGTAGTATTCCCCTCCCTCATTATGTGTTGGGGAGGGAGGGCGCGTGTTTGTGTGTGATCCGAAACACCAAGCCAGGGCTAAGCAGGCTAATGAACAAACTCCGGCATTGTGTTCGGGCCCCGGGGACGCACTGAAGCTTCTAATGTACAGCTGCTACAGCTGGAAAAAGGGTAAAGGAAAATTTTACAGACCAGGAGTCAGATATGTGCTTAAAGAGAGAGGTGAGCGAGTGTGAGCTGATGTATCTGGAGTGAATATTAAACGAGGATCTGGTCAAAGATCTTTTTTTTTAAGTTCTAATAAGAGTGTGTTACCTAGTGCAGCTGGGACTTGTTTTTAAAATAGATACTGCAGTAGTTTAGGGGGAATAATCTATCTGAAACCAAATGCATTGTTTGAGGTCCCTTCTTCCTATATGAACGGCTGAATGTGAATTTCCTAGCTCTGCATATTTCCTATCATGCAAGTCATTTGTCTCCATGTTGTAAATTGTGTGATATGTATGACAACGTACAGGCTGGGATCTTTAACTCATTTTGTTGAAATTGTATCACCCACACCCTTGTGGTCTTTCTCTTCCTTCCATTCTGTGTTGATGAGATGTGCGTCCCTCTGCCAAATTGCAACATGGTCACTGTAATGACTTAATTTCTTCCAGCACATGCACAAATTCACTTCTCGGAAAGTTTATGCTCTGAGCGTTTTGCCCCGTCTTATTCTTGTCCTAAAAATGCTTAATTAATCCAATTGCACATGGAGGGAGCTGTTTGTCTCTAACACATCTGTACAAGGGTATATGCTCAAACACACACCCTGCTCCTGCAGTTGACGGGTGGTTTCCAGATGATCATAACAAGTGTTTTGGATCTTCCCAGAATCCCAAGCTTGCACGCATATGCTCGAAAATGTGCAACAATTATAGAGCTTGTTATTTTATTTCACACATGGTACTTCAATGCCGTAACACCAGCACAAATTCTTAATGGGTAAAAAGAATACCCTTTATATCTTGTATAAAGACATACAGCATGAGTTTCAACCTGGTGTAAGGCCAGAGGGAGTTTGACCTTACATTGCATTGCAAAGTGTTCATATCCCTCGAACCATCATGTTTTTCCCCCACTATTTATAACCTAACCATTGGTTATAAGGCTCCTCCAAGCTTTCAACATCCCCACAACTTTAACTCTGACCAGTCTGCTGTTCCTCCGTCTTTATGATGCTGTCTGTTCACTAATTATCTAAAAAACAAAAAACCTTAAGATCTCCACAAAACAACTCCATTTAAGAGTCAGTTACACACAGATGGACTCTGTTGTACAACTAGGGAACTACTGTTAGAAAACCATATAAAATATTCCTTCTACCTCACAGTGCTGTGCTTCTTTGTGTTGGTCTGCTACTTAAAATCTCAATGAAATCCATTGAGATTTGTGTCAGAACGTGACAAAATTTGGAATAATTGAACAGGGTGTCCATATTTTTGCAAGGCATATGTTGCTACTGCATCACAGATATTAGAAGGTTTTGTGGCAACAAATTTGATTTTATTGCATATTTTCTTGCTACTTTGTTACTTTTCTTTGTTGTTTCTTTTAGAAATAGAATGTAAGTATCTCTTTATTCATATGATTTCCAGGATTGCCCCCAGATTCTGCCATCAACCCAGATTTACATGCCAGCGGGAGTCACCAAGCCGATCACCTTGGCAGCCAGGAACCTTCCCCAACCACAGTCCGCACAGAGGAACTATGAGTGCGTCTTCGACATTCAGGGTCTGACCAAAAGTGTTCCTGCGCTGCGCTTCAACAGCTCCTCCATCCAGTGCCAGAAAACCGAGGTGAGCAACATTGGAAAGATTATGGGAATTCTGGGTAAATTGTGAATTAAGGAAATGCGGGTTTTTTTGCACAGTTAATGTTGGAGAACACAGGAGGTGACATGTTCTTTATTCAACATTTCAGAGAAAAATCTGAAGTGTAAAACATAAGAATGCCAGATCATATTTTAACATACAAAGCTAAAGTAAAAAAAAAAAAAACTAAAAAAAAACTACTATTTAATGAACTGCAGTGCAAATGATGTGGTGCATTAGGTTCAAACAGAAAACATTCTCATTACTTTGTTATAATCAATACAGCTGGGTAACTAAATCATGATCCCAGAGAAGGCATTGACTTGGTCAAGGTTAAATAATTGCCTCCAACAGCTAATGACCATTCTGGACATAAATGTGCTCACCATCATGATGAATCACTATGCACTCATTGCATACTGGCTTGCTGACAGTCTAGATATATGACCCTATCCTTATACGCTGCATTGAACCGCTAGTTGGCAAATAAATATTGTTGTCAAGTACTAAACTTATGATTAAGATGCATGTATACATAATGAGGATTTTCCCAGTCTTTTTATTAGTCCAAATCATAAGTGATTACATTGGATTTCCTAGAACGTGATTTAAAATATTGATCAACCATGAGTAAGGCTGAGGAGTGGATGTTCATAGCTTGGTTTTACGATGCTGGCAAAAGTGTTCATAAGGTTACATGAAAACAAAAAACATATTTAGTTGATGTAACAGACCAAAATGAAGTAGTTCATTCTCAAGTGAATTTCCTGGGCAAATAAAAATCAAAAAAAGTGTTTCATGCATTTGTTGTCGGCCACTTTACTTTGATATTTCTCAATAAACGCCAGTTCAACCAATTGCTTTCACAAGTCACCCAATTTATGGATGACATACAAAATGCCATGTGTGGCAGAAAGCAAAGTCCTTCGCATCACCCTGATCTTTTAATCCACTTCAAATTTGACAGATTTTACTTGCAAATACATTTTAAAGATCTTTACATCCTGCTCTGTGTAGGTCTATCACAGAATCCCAGTGAAAGCACATTGATGGTTGTGATGCTGACATGACAAAACGTGACAAAGTTCCAGGGGTATAAACACCACTGCAAGGCTCTGTATGTGCTCATGACTTTAACAGGAAGTGGTGCATATTAACTGGATTTAGTGCTCCCACATAGGGCTTTTTTTTTCTGCACACTGTCTAGTAAGAACCCGTTTTGTTTGTACGTGTGCAGAGGATTTGCAGGTAGGTCCATGGCAGTTTGATGTTGGAATATGGCTGTTTTTGCACGCGCATGTGTGGCTTCAAAATAGCATGACAGATAAGAGGTAGCTAGCGTCGCGCTTCATTGAGGCTGAAAATGTGCAGAGGAAGTCTCTCTCTGAACCTAGTTTGGAGCGGATTGATCATGTTTACACCTCCACTCTATACCTCTCCCTCTATTTTCCTCCATCCTCCTGCAGAGTTCATCTTTTTCTCTCTGCCTTCCTGCTGCTCCCTGGTTTCAGCGCTCAATCTTCCGCACATGTTCACCTGCACTCTGCACCAGAGTGTTTTCTATTTTTGGAAAAGAGATGATAGATAATGCTTTTAATTTAGTTTTTCATGCAGGATCATGAGGTGTCACTGCAACAGAGAATAGTGGATTTGATAAATTAGAACCACTTAGATGTCATTTTTTTCGTTGCGGAGCTCTTTCACTTGATAATACTCTGAGGTTTTGTCATTTACATATATGAGCAGCGGTCCGTACTTAACCGTAGATCTTGACGACTACCCACTGTGACAGTATTCTGTCCATATTGACGGATAGTCTACAGGTGTTGGCACACACTTGACAGGGAAGGCAGGGATAATTATCCTGCTACAGGGTTGTCTCTCCACAGAGATGTCTGTTTATTGACTCTTTATTGTAGCTGGAAGCCTGGTGTTAATAAGCAACAAAGTCCAGCTCTGGCCAAAAGTTAAATATCTCTATTTGATGTCCACCAACCAGACATGCTAGCAGTAATTAGCCTCAGGCTGTCAACACTTGGTCCTTGTTTAGCAATTTGCTGCGGCAACTTGACTGCAACACCACATATCGATGTAGCACATGCATAGAGTACTCATGCACCCGTATTTAGATTCAGGAGATGAAAAAGGTGCCAGCTGCATGAACTTGCTATTAAGGCATAATTCATGCAGACTTGAGCTTATGAGTTTAATTATGTGTCATGAATTATTAGGATGAGGATCTTATTTTAGCAGAGGAGCAATATTTCACAAGAATAGGGTCTTAAATATTAGTTTATCCATTTATAGACCTTCATATCTCTAGTTTTCACACAGGCTCCTCTCTGTTTGCTCATGCTGTGACAGCGTTCAGCACGGAGTCTATGAATCATGCATGACTGCGGTGGAAATAGACTTCATCTCCTATGCTGTGTACACATTGCTGCATCTGTTTGTATACACACACGCGCACATACACACCTATGGCGAGAGGGGTTAATCACTGTCTGTAGGCACGTTGACATGTGCATCTCTCAACATGGCTTACTGCGAGTCTCCCATGATAGCCCTGTATGCATCTTTGGATTTTCACTTCCCTCAGACCACTGCAACAACACTGCTTTATGGCTAGTCAATGGGATGCTAAACCAGTGGTTTGTCTTTGTGTTTGAGTGACTCAAATGTTTATCTAAAACTCATGGGTCAAACTAACACAGCTGAAGAAAGGAGCACAAGCAGAGAAACTAGAGTTGTGTTGAGTTATGGATACAGTGATGCATACAGCTGACAGGACGATGCAGAATATTGGGCTCATAAAAATAAGATTGTGGTAATATTTTGTGGAAATCTATCTATATATATATATATATATTTTTTTTTTTACAAATATATTTTCATAAATCACAAATTGTGCTTTATAGAAGCTTTATTCAGTGTGAAATTATCTAGTTCAGATTTGGGTATAAGTTCTGAGGTAGAGATTATCAAATGATGTTCAGACTCATTAAGAAACCGTGAAATAACCCTTTAAGTCAGCATGACTAGAAGCGCTACAAGATATGCCAACTTTGTGCTGCTTTTGATTTGATCTGAGACAAACATCTTTCCAGAGTGGAGAACATTCTAGTTGGTGTTCAGGAAACTAGTGAGATTTGCTAATTGGTTTTCTCGGCGATTGATTACTAGCCCATAATAATGTATTTCTCTTCATTGTATGGTTGCAAACAGTAAAGGAACGAGCTCGGTAACATAAGTCATATAGTACAGTGGGCCCTGCTACGTTAATTTAAGAAGAACAAATAAGGAGCTTATTTCACCACGTGCAGCATCCATTTTGAATATGGGTTAATGGATTACCAAGGAGCTTCAGCTAGGTGTTCTGTGAGATTTTTGCCATATTTGACTCAGGTGAGAAAATTGTGTTCAGAGCTCAAACCAAGCGTGTGACTAATGTATTGAACAACAGCTGTATGTTGCTAGTTCACACAATAGGTGTGGTCAAAATCTACTCTCACAAGAGTTAGACCAGTGTTTTGTTTCTTGTCATAGATGTGAAAGCTGACTTACGTTGTCTTGAGGTCATTAATGGTGTTTTGTTTTTTTTAACACCTCTGGCCTCCAGCTATTGTTAGTAGTTAACAGTTAGCTAGTGGCTTGGTGTCTTGTCTGTCACTTTGTAGAAAAACAGACAAGACACTTTCATTGCCAGTACACTTTTGTGCTGGCAATGAAGTACAAAAGATTCAACCAGATAATTGCTCTAAAAGTGGTGGAGTTTTCTTTCACGTTTTAGTAATGGAGTAGTGTTGGCTAGTCCAACAATAAAACTTTAATCTGTGGTTTTCCAAAGAGACGAGCGCTGAGCTTCCCGCGGGAGTCTGTAGGAACTCCTGTGGGACTAAACTGAAAACTATACCGATAACATTGTTTTCTGTTCATCCTTAATGCAATACACACAAAAGGGACAAGTTTCAAAGGAAGAACGAGATAATGGATATTAAAAGCTGCAACACTTCAGCGATGGTGATGTTGCCTTTTCCTCATTTGAACTTGGTGCAGTACAGCTGATCTTCTCTAAACTCTGTTTTCACACTGACCGGCTCCATTGTGTGTAATAAGGATCAATTATATTCAGTTTATGTCGACTACAAGAGTACGCATCACAGCGCACAGAAGTCAGAGTTCAACATATTTCAACGTTGACAGTTCAATTTCCCTCTGCCACACAGACCTCCACACCGAGGTAGGCGCTGTTTCATCAGCACTTTTTCCAATCTAGGACAAAATCCTTGTTTTACACCCAGTGCCAAACATCCGGTGATGCTTCTTGCCCCTTTAAGGCCAAACTTAGCAAACTTTAGCAAACTTTGTCAGCATAACATGGCAGCTAAAACCTACTTCCTTATTATTTCAAAATAAAAGTATAAAATAATGATAGCTGTAATTTACTTCGCCAGTCAAAATCACATGCTGACAACAACTGAATTGCACGGTGCAGGACACGTTTCACTTTGACAAGACAAATGCTTTCATTTTTCTATTTCCTTAAACCCCTGGTGTTGAGAGCTAAATGTTGAAAGAATTGGGGATCGGAAGTAGACAAAAGAAGATGAGGAGGACAAATGTTGTAAAGAAAAAAAAAGCAGAGAACCAGAGGAAAGAGAGACTGATTGAGCAAGAACAAAAAAAGATGTAATGCCTGAGAGAGATAGTGACTAGAAAAAATGAAGATGAGAGGGTGTTAGATGGACTAGGGAAATTGGAGCTTAATAGACAATTTCAGGTTACATGAATGGAGGAAAGTGGAAGAGGGAGAGAGATGTCGAAAAGAACATAAGGGAAGGAGCGGGGGATCGAGATGAGAGCATGTGAGAGAAGAAAATCTTCTCCAAAGTCTCTCCTGAGGCCAGAACTCTTTCTCCTCTCTTTCATACAATATCACACCATCCCAGAGTAGACAACTTCACCACAGGATATTCAGAACATCCAGAGTCAGATCAGGTTTAAACTCTAGTTTCCCATATTTTGCTGTTTCTACGGTGACTATGATAACATAATACTCTTATGGAGGATCCCCTGGGAGGAGACTGTCAATAACCCACTGTATATGTGGTACACAGGATATATGATAGTGCAACTCCAGCTCTATATTACCCATGTTAGGTATTGGCTATCCATATGTGCTCTTGGGAGAATTCAGTGTTTTTGTATTAAGTTCCTGCACACACCAGCTGATCCCAACGGGGAAAAAAGACCAAGTGGATTATAGATCTTAGGAGAAAGAAGGCAGGACTGTAAAAGGCTTGCTTTCGCAAGCACACATAAAACAAGTAGGCCATATTTAAGGTGTTGAGACTTTGAAGATTCCTACGTTATAAAAACTGCTCAAAGCTCTAAATTTTGCTGTGTTGAGCCTTCATTGGGTTTGTATTGCACAAGTAATAATTCATAGCAGTTTGCATATCTGGCTTTTGAAGTTGGGAATTTTGCAAAAAGTAAAATTTTTTATACCCTGGTAAAGTTAATAAAATAACTCGCTGTCCAACGTCCACTAGCAAATAAATTGTAGAAGCGCTCTGATCATTTTGGAGGAGATGAGGAGGAAAAGCGTGTCCTCTTTGCTTCCTTCTTATTTCTTTTTGCCAGAAAAAGCCCACATTGATACTGACAAATTCACAACCATCAGCCAGACCTTATGGTGGAAATAAACTCTGGTCAGCAGCCACCAAAACAACAAGCTGGTGTCTGCATCAGAGCTGTCCGATTTTCTGACCTGGAAAAGACAGCTTCCCGGTGTGTGTCGACCAATCAGAGGCAGCGCTTCGGGTGAAAGGGCCAATAGGATGCTGAGCTGGGGGTTGTGAAGGCTGCGGTTGCACTGCCAAAGGGGTCACCGGCGTAAACAAGCACTTGTACACGCCCACACGCACAGCCCTGTAAAAGTATTCACAGCCCTAACATTTTTTCTAATTTTATTTTCAGACGGCCACAAATTTCAGGGTATGTTGCAGGGTTTTATGAGGTGAAGAACTGTGAGATGGAAGGAAAGGGAAATGTAGTTTTCAAAATATTTTTACAAATAAAAAGTTGAGAAATCTCTTCTAATAGCCCTAAATAACATTTTGTGCAAATCTTTCCTCTAGGAGTCACCTAAGTTTTAAATTCAATGTGTGTGCCTCAGAGGTTTGCTAGAGAACATTAGTTAACATTTTTACTATCAGTTTTACACATTTAGAAACTCAAATTTGTGCCCATTGTTCAAAGTATTTTACTGTCAGGCTAATTGGATAACTACAATTATCAATTTCAGGTTTTGTAAGAGAGTATCTGTTAGAGTTGGTCCTGAACTTTATAATTATTTCTGTGACTATGTTTAGTCTAGCTGTCCTACATTAACTCACATTAAGTCTCCGAGGTTTTTTTTTTCTGTAGAATTGCTTTTAGTGGCATTTAGTTATTTCTGAAGCCTTCCCGTTGGATGATACTGCCACTATCATGTTTCTGTTTGTTAGTTTTGTTTGGGTGTGTCATGATAAAGGGGGCAGAACTGAAATGCTCACTTCTTAATTTGCAATTTAAATTGTTTAATTTTCCTTTCACCTTTCACATTGATGCACTACTGTGTGTTCTGTTGAGGAAAAATCCCAATAAAACACCTGGAAATCTCTTGTAGAAAACATGACATGGAAAAAAATCCAGTACTTTCAGAACCAAAGAGTCTGGGGAAGATCATCTGGAGATCTCTTTAACACTAAGACTGAATGAAATGGCTCAACCTGTTGTAGACTCTACTTTTCTTAGCATTATGGCCCTAAGTGTTGTTAGCTTTTACTTCAGTTGCACGTCTCCACTCTCCTCCCTTTTCCTCCCTCTTTAACCTTCTTTCCTTGTTTCTCCCTGGAGGGCAGGAATGAGAGGACAGATGATATCAGCTCAAGCCGTACACCATTACCTCAACGTCTGATAAACCAGTCGGCCACTCCATCACCCTCCTTTTTTCTCTCGGCTCTTCACCAGTGAGGAAAAAGCAGACGTGGGGTCAGGAGGAGAAAATCTAGTTTGGATATAAGATGTGTGTCTGTGTGTGTTTTCTCAGCGTGCGTAGAGAGCAGCTGTTTGTTGAAGAAGAGATGTGACGTTTTAGAGGTCCTGATGGCATCCAATTAAGGGAGATAAAATGATGATGAATTGCAGTCTGGCTGCGGAGATCAACACCATTGTGTGTGTGTGTGGGTGTGTTTGAGAGCGCACCCATGCGCGCGCACCCTCGTACAGCAAGACAGCCAACTACAAAAGCAACAGATTTGGAGAAAATTGTGGTATGTGAAGGAAAGATGGGAAAGGTGGAAAAATACAAAAGCAAGAAAGTTCTGATGCAGCGATTTGAGAAGGAATCTGAAAAATAGATTAGGAGAAAAGGTGAAAGATAAGTACAGCTGTAGAGGAGAGAACAAATAACTTCCAATGGGAAATGAGAAGGAAAAATGGCAAACCAAAAAAATGAACTAACAGATAAATGAATGGATGCAGAGAGCAAACCGAGGTCTGGAGAAGGGGCCAAACATGTCTGCAGGGAGAGAGGACAGTCCAGTGATAGTCTGTCACACATCCTTACAGTGTGTGTGTGTATGTGAAAGAAATGAGTCAGGGTGCTGACGCAAGCTTCACTCCTATGACTTTATGAGATTTGTTAATATAACTAACCGACTGCAATAACCGGAGGCCGTAAACCTTTTTATTTTCAATACATCAAAGCGTGCACATATTTTCAGACATTCGCGCCGTTAAAAGTGTCGGGAAAGAGGCTAATGAGGGCCTTAGTGCTGCTCTGTGTAGGGTAGGTGCGGTGGGGCATGGTAAAGTCTGGCCTGGCATGGCCTTACACAGCTTAATGAGATATAAACAGTGGACCTGCCACCTCTTTCAGCCATACCACACACTGACTCTGTTTTAATTGGCCTGCAGACTGCCTGTGTGTTTAAGTGTGTGTGTGCAACATGTGGGGGCAGTGGCTGGAATCTACTGTGAGCTGCTGCAAATTAAAGACTGCCATGTGATCGCTCAGATGACACTAATCAGATTTTGATTTCAGGGGAGTGCAGTGTTTTTACAGTTGCAATTTTTTTGTTTTGTATTTCCTTTAAAAAAAAAAAAATTGGTACTTTATTCAAAAACATATTTTTTTTACTATGTCAGTTAGAAAGCCTTTGAGTCATTTAATGCTGAAGTTGGTGCTTTTTATTTATGCATTTATTTGCACTGGGCGCTTATCTTCCACTGATTCCACTGAGTTTGATATCTAAAAGTCCTTCATTGTCTTGTCTTTTTCCTTCCTTTCAAATCAAAATGCTTGGTCTCTGAGAATGTTACTGGCCCACTTCAGGATGAATTTATCGGATTGTCCACTCCTGGGCAGCTCCTGTCCACTCCTGCCCTAAATGATGATGACCTCAAATTATTTGTAAATGTCCCTTTAATGTTCCCCAGATTGATGAGAAGCAGCAGTTACTGCTTTAAGATGATTGTTGATATCTTTCCGCCTTGGAATTTTATCAGCACACATCTTCACCAGACCAATGATCCATTATCCATATGATTTTATTTAGTAGCACCAGGCTGCTGAAAGAGTACATTGTTTTTTTGCACATATTAGATTCAGCTTTGGTAAATAAACAACAATAGTGTAGAATCTTTTGTGTATTTGTCCAGATAAGAGTAGATTTAAATTATTATAGGGAAAAATCATTTTGTGAAACCATAAAAAAAAAAACTTTCTCTCCTTATTTGTTTTAAGCATCTGACTTCCTTTCTTTGTCCGTCCTATCTTCAGCTTTCTGTCTCTCCTCCAGGTGACGATCAGAACGCCCACGCTCCCTTCTAGGATAAATAAGAATTAATTGCTGCACAGCTATCATCATATGCCAAATGCTCCACCCGTCCTCCACCCCACTTTAATTATCTATTTTTCATTTCTACCTCTCCCCCACATCCATTCAATTTGTAACCTTTACTCTACACACGCTCTGGATTTTACCAGTTCAATTTCTTCATGATTATCAGGAGATTAGCAAGAACAAAATTTGCCTTCAGGGTCTAACAGAGCTACCCGATTTATTTTGTCATTTTGAGCAGATGTGGTTGCATTTGGGTGGGGAAGACACACTCCATATGAAGGGTTTTCTGCCAGAAGATGGCATCAACTCGTTTTCTCAAATGCCACTGTCAATGAGACACTTCGATAGCAGGGTTTCTGTAGAGTACATGAAACGTCTAGTATTGAAGCCATGAAAAGTTGATGGTACTTCTGAGATCTAAAGAAGTAGGACTAAAGAAAAAGCTTGAAGAAATGTTTCTATTTCCAAACTTTATTCCAAGTTTCAGTTATTCATGTTTGTCCATCCATCTTTTTATATTTCATTAGAGGCACAAAAACGCATTTGTTCTTTTAAATTGAGCAAATGTATTGAGAACTGTGGAGTTTTAAGTCTGGAAAAATCTAAAATTTTAACATAAAAATGTGCAAAAACTTTTTACCAACTATAAGTTCTCATCTACAGCTATCTTTCTCTTGATATGTAAAGGCTACTTTATTAAAGTGCTGTTCTTTTGATGAATGAATGCCACAAAACTCTGGGTTTTTTTAATACATGTGCTTATTTAAGCCTACTGGCGAGTTGGTGAGGGGAGAAAGGCTGCCAGATGAATGGCACAAAGTTGACAGAGAAGCAAAAGGGTGACACTGAAAATATGGACATTTCTGCAAAGTACCACATATCAGATTTTTTCCCTCTGTAAGAAGTCTTGTAGCTTACACTAGCTTAATGTGTTGGCTGAAAAATAAGAAACATTGACTATGACAGCATTATTTTTCTCTCAAGCCAGCATTTTTTTCTCCCGCTCCCTTCTTTCTGTGTTTCTTTCTATTAGTGTAGAAAGTATTAGTCCAAGCCTGTGCATGTGTGTGGGCGTGTGTGCGTGTGTGTGTGTGTGTGTATATGGGTCTCTGTGCAAGAGATAAGCTGGCTAACTGGGTCCGGCCATGCTCCAATCCTGTTAGCATTAGCGATTAGCACTGGCTAACAGTCTCCTATTATGAGCAGGGAGTGATTCCAAGTTGCCTGACCTCACACATAGTGTACACACATTCACACTCCCTAAGCAGTGAGAAGGATTACCACTTGAGCCTTGATTAGGAGGCCATATCTGCCTGGAAGTTGACTGCATGTGTATGTGTTGTGCATAAATGAGTATAGCGATGTGTAAATCTTGACTTGGACAGACACTATGTGTCGGACCTAATCTAGTCGGGTAAAGACTATTTTAGATGGACCAACTTTGCGTCAGTGTCCTCTGTTTGTTTCATCGCCTCTCCTTTTGTGAGATATCTTATAGCTGGAAGGATCTGCAGTTGATTGAAGGATGTGTTCGGTCAGGTCTGACTTTCCTGTCATCACCTCTGGAAAACTGTCAAGAGATGGAGAAAAGCCTGTCTTGTCATCGGTATAGACTTGCCCGGGGCAAGTTTGATATTTTTAGGTGTCCGGCTTCAGAATGACTAATTATATGACTGTGACCCTCAGAAAGTAGCAGTTGTTATACTTTTAGCTTCCTTCAACCATAGTTCCTGCTGGTTCTCATATTCATTCTCCGTTTGTTTGTTCTGTCTCTTGTTAGTCTCTCTCAGGAATATGCTGACAACAACACGTCAGATGCAAATAAACTCACACTTATTTCTCCAGGGTCACTGATTGCCCCACTGATCTCTCTAGCTACATTCAAACATTGACTTTGTCTACAGCTCATCTCTGTTAGATTAAAGGATGGGTAATTGCAATTCTACAAACATTCTGAAGAAAACATTTTCTGTTAATTGGCAAATATCAATAAATTTACCCCCCAAAAAACCCTGTTTAAATGTTGGTAGTGGCTTGATAAACCAACAACATGCTCTCAATGTTGTTTGATATTAAACACTGAGGAGTATACAATCATATGTTTGTACTTAATGCTACAAACAATTTTTTTGTTTTTATTTTGTTGTATTGTATTTATTCTATTGTGAGATTATAAGAGACTTATATGAATATAAATGTTTAGTGAGATTTCGAAAGGGAACTCTAAGATCCCATGACTATTGATTCGTGCCCCTTGTCAGGCTCCCAACGGCTACTTTGGGAACCACTGCATCACACAGTTGTTACATTTCAGGGGGAAAAAATGTCTGTATTTAATAGTGGGAATGGAGACATGTCTGGAAAGGCAGAAGGGTTTTCTCTTTGCGTCTGTCCTAATTGTGGATTTAGCTTTTTAGAATCATGCTAGCTTCAGTTATTCAACAACTGAAGACATTTATTGAATAAAATGTCTTTTTTTTATTCAATAATCTAGCTTCAGTTATACAATAGCTGAAGCTAGAAATTATATAATTATACTAATATGAATATTCTGTTAATACATTTTATTTCAACAAATTTATCTCTTTCATCATGTTTTTAAATAATAATTGGTTGACATAAAGAATAATGCTTTATTTTTTACATTTTGTGGTTAGTCTGTATTGTGTCTTGCAAACAGTGAGTGGGGTTTTTTTTTAGTTGTGTTTTTCCTGCTGTCGCTTAAATATGCATTGTGCCACTGTGCTGATTTACTATAAAACTTTAATAAGCTTTTGGTTCAGTGACAGAAGATGAGCTCTAGATCATAACCTAACAATCCCAACCCTGTGTTACCCATTATATGCATGTACATGCCCAGCCACACCTTCTCCCTTACTAATTATTTATGCTTTTTGAATGAAGACCCCACAAACCCTCATTTCTCCATACTCTGCGCACGAATCCTCACCTCTTTGTTGATGGATGTACGAACACAGACACCTTTACCACCGACTAAAATGGAGAGTAAAGGCTAAGTAGTGATGTTCCCAGCTGTCAGCGAATGCCTTCAACATAGGGGTGTGTGTGGTGTAGATTTTGAAAGAGACTACTCGTCTGGCTGTAAAGCAGGGTTAAGGGGAACACCTACATCAGTCATCTATTAGGTTATCCAGTGGAGTTGGCTGTCTGATTCAGGGGGAAGCAGGGCATGTTCTCATTCACTGCTCAGCAGAAAAGCGGCAGTGACAGTGAACGGTGCCTTGACCTCCTGGTCAAGGCACCTCCAACAGGTCATCTGTCCTGAGGGGATACGGCACAGCAGCACAAAGACACAGTTAATGACTTTGAAATATAGAAATGGATTCAGCATAGAGCCATAGAACACATATGACATTATATTACCGGAGGGAAACCATTCCCTCAGCCCTGCTGTTTGGTGTTTCTGGGTTCGCTGAAAATGTGCTGACATATATCCTTCACTACAACATTAATCAAAGATATTATTCATCATCCTTCTTTTTTCGAGTTAAACACCTCAGCTTGTCTTGTCCCAATTACAAACTTTTCCTTGTCTCTTTGAGTCTGTTTTAATGAAGATTAATTAGATTTTTAATATTCTGCTTTTAGTAGCCACCTAGTTTCCAACTAGACTGTTACTTCTTGAAAGACAAATGTGTGAATGTGAGATACACACCTGATGGTGGTCGCTGTAAAAGTTAATGAATCTCAAACACCTGTATCAGCTTTAGCATGTGCCACATGCAGTCTGTAAATGTTCTGCATTTCATAGAAACTTATGAATGTATTGCCCCTCAATATTTTTTCTTTTACACATTTTTAACATTACAAACACAAGTTTTAAGTTAAGATCTTAATCTGATCTAGAATAAGTGACATGACCATGACTTGATGCTTTACTTTCCAGTTTACTTTGCTAGTAAAAACATGAAAAATGTCAGTCTCTAGATTTGCAAACCTGCTGATTCTGCAAAGTTCTGATTTGTCTGTTGCATTTCGTTATCCAAACCTACAGCAGCGATGTGTCCCTGAGTATCTTTCTTACCCCACTTTCTCTTCTGTCTTTTTGTCTTGAACACTCTCACACACTCAAACATACTATTTCATTCTCTTCACCCCTTGCAGAAAACGTCTTGCTCTCAGGCACTCTGGGTGGTCTCTTGGTGATGAGGACTGGGAGGAATGGATGGGGGAGGGAATGCTGAAGAAATCCGTATGTTTGGACCGGACAAAAATAATAACTAACGTTCAGAACGCGGTGTTGGTGTGGCGGTTCCTCTTCCTGTGTTTGCATGTCTTTCTATATTTCATTTATGGTTCCTGTACATGAGCCTTTGATGAAATTTCCAACAACCTTCTCCAGAAACTGCCCCACGTGCGGGATGCGTATTTATAGCACTGCGCCTGAGATGTTTGTTATATGCGATAAAGAAATCTGCTTCATATTTCCTTGTTTGACTGCAGGTGTTTTGGGGGCATGGAGGTAGACGAGAGAAAGTCAGGCCGAGATTGATAGCAGGAGAGGATCATGCAGAGGTGTGGGGAAGGAATAATAAGAGGCAAAGGAAGAAGAGGGGAAGAGGCGGGAGTCAGGAGGAGGATAGGGAGAGAAGGAGGCGCAGAGGAATGTGTGAATAGACCAAGGCAGACGTGTCAGAGAACAAATTGAAAATGCCAATTTCACTTTAGCCCCCACCAGTTCAAGCGCTTATAGCCCAGCCATGGCCTCTTATTCCGTGTGTAAATGAATGGTGTCCACGGAATAACACACAATCACCTCCCTCTATCCATCTTGGCCTCGCTATTTCTCCTTCACCCCTGCTGCTGAATAATCTGCTCTCTGCTCTTTTTCCCTTATTGCTGGATCAGGCTTCTTCTCCACAGCTTTTCTTGAATTTCACCTCATCTCTGGACTTTCTATCACACATTACAAGCATGTTCTTGTACACTAATCGTTATTTGCCTCATGTTGGGTTTAATTCACCTCGATGATTTGGTAAATATGACATCTAAACTTAGTGTATATACTTTGGCATTAACTATCTTTCAGTTAACATCCCAGGTTTGTAGTACACCACTGCCTGCCAAAATCAGAGCTAAAGTGGGCTTGATATCCCACTTTGACAGGACTTCCTATTTAAAATTAGAAACTACACTTTTAATCTGAGCTGCATGCAGACATGTTTCTTTATTCATTTCCACCTTCAGGGCACACTAAATGCAAATCATCCAATCACAGAGGCAAAGAAAGAATTAATCAGCTATTCAGAAATTGTGACATTGCTATGTCCTTTCTTTTTCTTATCTTGTCTATGCACATTTCTTCACCTCCTCCCTTGCTAAAACACATTTAAAATCACTATTATTACGGACGCTCAGATAAATCTCACAGTATCGCTCTGAAGTGGGAGATATCGCATAGTGGTAGCAAGTTGTAGCTTGATTCAATCTGCGAGGACCCTGTAGCCTCAGGACGGGGGCTTTCACATTAGATTTTATCACCACTTCACCACAAGAGAAGAGGCCTGCTATCTCTGCCCCCTGAAGCTACTGAAGATGGTGACCATAGCAGAGGAGGGGAAAGCTATTGGGCACCTTCTGAGTGACTATGGTATTAGGTCGTATCTCCATTCCTGCAGGCCATCATCCCTACATCAGGGAATATGGCAGGCAATATGGTACATATCATCAGCATTACGTGCAGTGGCTGCAATAAATTCCTGTTTTTGTTTGTTTTGGAGTAGCATTATCCTGCACTGACAAGTTTTAGAAAAAGTTTACATTTAAACCCAGTACTTTTAGTCAGCTTTTGAGGGGGAAGTGGTTCAGTAAGAAATTTTGAACAAAGTCACCTTGTGTTGCACAGCCCTTTTTATTGTTTCAAAAGGACAGTTCCAAACTTCTCCCATAACATTTCGCAATGTTTGAGCAAACAGAGATAAGGGCTTGTCCAAACTACTTGGTCCTCTTAGTCTTTTGTTTCCTCAGTTAGTGCCAAAGTTTTATGTGTATTTAGGTCGATGTTCAGCTACTCTACAGGATATTTTAATCTAAATCTATATGGTCTGTTAGATTTTGATTATAAATGCTGTACTACCAATTTTCCATCAGTAAATACTCATGTTGATATTAACTAGCTAAAATTTCAAAAGAAGAACATCTTAAGTATCACTAAAACAACTGTGGGTCACATTTTCTTTGAAGCAAATCTTCAATTGCTCATGTTACATCTGAGGTTGTTCAAAGTGAGGGTATATGGCATTGCTCTGGTTATGTCCAAATGACCATTTCACACAAATACACAGCAAACATTCATAGTTCTCATTGAGAACTATTGTTCTCTTTGAAAATGTTGTTTTTTTGTCACTAAGCACACCTGGTGGACAAGAAGTAGAAATGGTGCAGATGTTCCCAATTTGTTTGAAAATGCCCAGGTTAATGTAGACAGTGTCCATTGAGGAAGGTTGTGTGTTTAGAGAACCATTCCTCTTTTGACGTACCACACATTTTGCATAACTATCAGGCTGAAAGTTTACTAGTTGGATTCACCAGATTTTTTGAATGAAGTCTCCTGTTTTTTTAAAAGCTTCATTCAAATGAGTGGCATAATGACAAAAAAAAGGTTCCCAGCATTATCGACTCTCCACTGACCTTAACAGTGGGCTTGAGGTGGTTTTCTGAACATTTTATCCTTCGTTTCATCCCAACCTGATGTGAAATGCTTGTGGTAAAAAAAAAACTTGCTCTTATTGTAATCAGAAGAAAGCACACAGTTCCCGTTAAAGTGCAAGTAGAGTTAAGCAAACCTCACTTCTGATGGTCAGACAGAAGAATCTTCTTTTGGTATTACTCCAAATGAGTCGGTGGGCATGTAAATGATTTTGGAAACTTGATGACCCTAAGAGGTCACTCATTGCTGCAGTTCAACAACAGTTATCTTTGGGATGTTATCTTCAGTTTATTCTCCTTACTGCTTCTGGTGACAAGATGGATGTAAACATGCTTCTCCAAATCTAGTAAAGCTAAGGCTACATCTTGCTTAAGGAGACTGTTAGCTTAAACGTGCTTGGCACTGTGAGAAGAGAGAAGGTGATGACGCAGCTTGTGCTTTCAGCACCGCTCCTGGGTATCTTTTGAGAAGATAGTTTACGTCTGTGTGACTCAGGGGAGGAGGTGTACCCTCTGAAGCTGCATTTTATTTGGTGGTGATAATTGTTATTTATTTGTTAGGAGAGGTCTCAAGGGAGCTTTTTTCTATGTCATCCCTTCAGTTCACACACCGCCATCAGATTACCGCTTCTAAGACTTGTTGTCTCATTTAAAGCAAATCCATAAAACTGATTATGCCGATGAGGAGTCAATTACGTTTCATTTCTTATTAGTTCAGGATGCAAAAATGAAATTAGATGAGAATATTATTGTTGGAGATATATTAGGCTTTTCATTCATCACTGGGATGGAATGAGTCATGCAGTGATGGGGATCCCAATTTCTTAATCAACTCCGCGCTCTGCTAGGGAGCCGTGGATGTGCCATGTGTGAAAATCACAATATAGCCTGTCTCTCATACTTCATTTTTATGGCCCCTTTGACTGTGTGAGCGCCGTAGCATATCACATTACTAGCAGCTAGTCGCTGAACTCAGTTTCTTCTTTCTTATTTTTCTCCTACATTCTCCTTCTTTTATTGAACTAATGCAAGTTTTACTATTGTAAAAAAAAGTTTAGATGAGCAACTTTGTACTAATCTTGTGCTTAATGTTGTTCTCTGTTTCAGTATACTTACGAAGGGGATGAAATCAGCGACTTGCCAGTGGATCTGTCTGTAGTTTGGAATGGAAACTTTGTCATCGACAACCCCTACAACATTAAAGGTAAGTTAGTTGTATGTCATTCACTTAACACTGTATTTACACTGTTTAGCTTTGAGTTTTACTGTTCCTAATAGTACCATCTGTATGTTTCATATTTTTTGCTCATTAGTACTGTGCTTAAGCTGGTCTCAACACATGGGCATATTGCTGCTTTAATTTTTTTCTTAACACTTTTATGTAAAATGAAATTAAATGTATTTTTTTTCTTACACTGATATGATCCGTCTGCTCTAAGGACAGGCTGGGATGAGATTCTTAGCGTATAAGCATGAACAAAAGTACTCATTTTTAACCAAATTTACACTTTTACATAAAAAACAACTGAAGCACTTTCTAATTATACTGAAATTTAGCAATCAGAAAAAATTGTGGTGACCTAACACAGGAAGAGGTTTGTTTGATTTAGTGCCAGCCAGTGAGGAAAAGAAAGGTGAGATGTTAAACAGGTTACTATACAATTAGGCATACAACGTTTGTGTAAACTCTAATCTGCATATATATGTTATGTTCTGGTTTATAACCCCAAATTGCTCTCCAAACAAAGAGCTATGCGGGTAGTGATTAAACTCATACATGCTCTATGCAACACTGTGGGACAAGACAATGAGATCATGTCTGTTGGATATAATTACTGGTAAAACACTCTTTGTAGGGCTGTCTTTATAATTATTGTGGCTTATGCAGCACAGCAGGGGGACTATAACATTATCCCCCTGCTGTGAGCTAAAATAACCTCATCACCAGTGTTCGATACGTCCTGTGGATGTACACAGGGTGGATGCACACACATTCAGAGGGAGTGTCATTGTCTGGTTCTGGTTGTTGCTCTTTGAGGGTTGCAGACACAAGCGAGACGCTGAGGGATTCTGGCTTGACATATTCTATATGCTCAAGCTGTTTCATCTTTAATGCTGGTAAAATGGTGATTGCTGCCATTTGGTAGTAATATAAGTCACTTCATGTATTGATCAATCCCTGTTGTCTAAATGTGCCAGCCAAGCTGTTGTTGTCTCACATTTCACATGTTTCTCGAGCTGCTGAGCTGCATCTGATGTCATACGAGTGTGTCTGTAACGTATACCGCGTGTCTGCACAAACAAATTCAGACAGTATCAGCATCAGGCATCAGTGGCTCTGCATTGTGTGTTATCGCTAATATGAATCTCCTGAGTGCATCCAGAGGGCATCTGCAGGACAAAGATGTTCCCCTACCATCAGGGTTAACATCTGGTGGAGTGTTAGCGATCCTTCTCTATCATAAATACGGTTAGGATCGTGTAATTACAGGGAAATCGTTTAGCTGCCAGTAATTGGAACACGTTTTTTAAAAGCTGCTGCATTACCAGTGGGATTTGGAGTTAAAATTGGGATGAGAGTGAGGTGATCTTTAAGTGAAGGAGTCTTAGCTTTGTCTTATGAAATACATTTTCATGGAGATCTTGGAATGGTGAAAGTAGTTTGTTTCAAAACACAACCCCCTGTGTTGTTTCTCTTTGCTGTCTTGGCTCATAAAAATTTGAAGAAATTGTTGACAGCGATGTTTTCTCTTGCTCTTGTAGTAGCGGAAAACAATTCAATCGCAACATTTTTCCCGTTCTTCTCATCTTCAGCTCACCTGTATAAGTGCTTTGCGCTACGAGGCAGCTGCGGCAAGTGTTTGAAGGCAAACCCTAGGTTCGAGTGTGGCTGGTGCGTAGGAGATAAGAAGTGCTCCCTCAGACAGGAGTGCACTCCCCCCGAGAACACCTGGATGCACGCTACCACTGGAAACAGCCGCTGCACACACCCAAAGATCACAAAGGTAAGCCCCAATTTCAATAATGCATAATAAGATGTTGAAAAGGTGTGTATGAAAGATAAATTATATCTGTGATGTTACAGTAACATGGTATTTATTCTTAACATGTAGTCACATTATAAAACAAACAAAAGAAAACAACAGAAGGCAGGTATTTGTTGTCCTTTTATCAAACCTTTTTCTTGCAATGACAGTAATGCCCAGAATTTTTTTTTTCTTCTCAGCGAGCTTCATAATTGCAAAAACAAAATCAAATGGGAAAGATTTTCACTGTCACCTGACACCATAACATCACAGCAGGCATGAATACTTCTGTATAAGCTCCTAATTATATAAACCTGAAGTTGAAGGGAATGTATAATCCTTTTACAACTTGTCTTTTTCAATTCTGTTTTGAGTTGTAGCTCACGAGAGGACAGAATACAGCCAAAAGTTGTTGACGAGTGATGACGTTTCACTTGGAGCAGAAAACTTGATTATCAGTGCATAAAACAATGTCAACCCAAGACCAGACGAAGTGACAGCAGTGTCTCCTGCTTTAATGTGGCATCATAAGGATGTGGAATTTTATGCTGATTTATCCAGTGACAAAGAGGAAGTTCAGAGAAACGTTGCCATCTGCTGCCACCAGAGACTGTCCAACTGTCTGAATATTACATTAGCATTTAAAATGCAAGTTCATAATAATTTGAATATATAGGCCAGCAATTATTTCACTCTCAACAGTCCTTTGCGATATGAATATTGCTCACACTGATATTGCAATTTATTGTGCAGCCCTAGTTACCAGTCCAATGGCTCTGTAAACGTTATAAGTGGATGGAAGCAGATGAACATCCCACATTTCTACATATTATCAGCCCTTGTATTACTGTCTGCTGTTTCTTATATTTTGTTTCACCTCAAAAAGTCTCTTCATGCTAATGTTTCCGTGTGGTAGATGGAAGAAAAATGTAAATGCTGAAACACAGTTTGTCTTTCACTTAACTGAGAAACTGAAACACCAAAAAAAAAAAGTTCATGCTGACATTCAACACTTATGGTGACATTATTGGTCAGAATAGGTACTTGCTTGGATCCATTTGTTTTCCGGTTGAATGAACTGTAATGTTGTCACCCCTCAGGTTTACTTTGTTGAATCCCTTGAAGCCAAGTTTTCAATGTTGTTATAATCCTGGGGCAAAATGTGTTCTCTTCACCTATTTCACAAAGCTGACCCACATTTCTTGCAACAAGGATCTTTGCGAAAGGAGGTCACTCTGTCCTCTTTCTTCTGCTGCCCATAAAGTAGCCATTTTTCTATTGTTATATTCTTGCTAGGTCATTTTTGACAGACATCAGTGTGAAGAAACTTTCTCCCAACCACTCACTTTCAGCTCTCAGATGTTGATCAAGTCACCCAAATATTTGATTTGACCAAAAGGAGTTGAAGTAAGCTTCAACTCTGCCCAGATTTTTCAGTCTCTTAGTTGTCAGTCAGTCCTTGATAGACTTACTAGTATGTTGTGAGTCGTCATGTTTTAGGCTCCACTTTTTCTTGAGCTTTGATTTTTTTTTTTATCACATACTTTGTTTTTTTCGGACAATGGTGTCTGAAAGCCATAATTTGCTTTAAAAAGAAAAAAACAATGAATAATTTAAGTTTTATACTTTATTTATACTACACAATATGTGGTTCAGACCAGCACAGACGGGCGAGCATGGAGGGGGTAGTCGACACACACTGACGCTGCGCACACTGACCAGATTATAGATGAGGCACAAAGAGGCAGAAACAGTGGTGATGCTGAAGAGGAAGACGGGAGCAAACCTAAGATGTGTGTTTCTGCTTATTGTTTCCCACTGCGGGTAGCCTGCATGGTTGTATGCTCTTTTGCACACTTGTGCATGATAGGCTGGGGGAGCTGAGGCGTCTAAACACTACAGTGTAACCATCTGTTGCCATCAGCAACCATGGCGGTGGTCCTCGTCTGACTGTGACCTGGGTCACGATGCCCACAGTGCTCACCACTGGTATGGACACACACACACAGCCCAGTGTGAAACTAACTCACTGGTCTGTGAGACATGTCTTGACATTCAGCCCTTTTAGCTACTGTCACTTTTTCCTGTTTTATTTACCTATTATGTTCTTATTTTAATCAAAACATATTTATAGAACTGAAAAATCAACACATTAGCTGAAATAGATGTTATGTTTAACAGCTGAAAGAAGTGAGAAATGCATAGGTAATATACATAATTTTAGATGCTTTCTCCTTTCATTAATGGAGACTTGTACTATTATACCCCTTAGAACTTTTGTTGTGCGACAGGCTGTGTTGCTTCGAATCCTTAATGGAGATATTGGATAATTGGAGCAGTGGCACATAGATAAATCCCTGAACCCTTGCGCCTTCTCTCTTCATCCTCGCTTCAGTTATCTCTTAGAAACAAGCATACAGAGACGAGGGGCTGTGTCTGTAAGAGAGAGGTGAGGGGGTGGTGGCAGGCAGGCAAGCAAACATGTGCTCCTGCATGCATATGTAGGGCTAAATTTTACCCTCTGGGCAAGATGTTGGTGGCAGTCAAAAAGCTGGCATAGACGAGCTCCAGAATCAGCAGGAGAGAGTCGCTGCTGGTTTCGGAGGGCAGGAGGAGAGACAAAGACAAGCCGAGCTGGGGGAGACACCGGGAAGAGGCATTATCGCCTCACTCCGCCATCGTCCTCTCCACCTATGACATTTACAGTCTGACATTTAATGCCAAAAGAACATCCGCAGGTGACAATCTCTCTCTCTTTTCATTCGCTGTTTTATTCCGTCAGCCAAAGAGCATCACATCGGCCACAAAAATTCAATACAATTTTGCTTCCTACCAGTCACTTGGCCAAGTCCGTTCTCCCCGCCCCCTTTTTTAAGCCTCCTCTTTATTTACTTCTGGCAGCTTTGTTTCGTGTTGCACTATGGAAGCTGCTCTGTGGCCTCTAATTTCACTTGGATTGGAGGTTTGCTCGGCACTTGATCCAGGAAGGAAACGCCACAGAACGTTGAACAACTGTCGACACAGTTGGCCAGAGACTTGAAAACAGCAAGTAGTGCCTCTGTTTGTTGTGCAACTTCCCATTTGATGTGGCTTGATTGTGGTCAGCTGGGCACCGTTTCCATAACAGCTCCAGCACCTGAGCAGCAGTAAATGTTGGGTGTTAAACTCTGATTTTAGAAATGGCAAAAATTAGGACCGTAAGCTGCTGAAGTCCTGATTTAATTTTTGCAGTGTTTCTCTGGCTTTACTCTTTCCACCGAATTCAGACTTGTGTGTGCATTTACATATGCATGTACAGTTTTTTATTTTTTTATTTTTACATATTGTCACTTTTAGAGCATAACCTCAAGTGTACTTCAATGGATTTTTCTTTTACTGACCAACAAAAAGTAGTTTATGATTAAGTAGGTATGTTAGTATTTTTGCAATTAGAAATTTGAAAGTGTGCTTTTTTATACAGTTAGGGCCAGAAATATTTGGACAGTGACACAAGTTTTGTTATTCTAGCTGTTTACAAAAACATGTTCAGAAATACAATTATATATATAATATGGGCTGAAAGTGCACACTCCCAGCTGCAATATGAGAGTTTCCACATCCAAATCGGAGAAAGGGTTTAGGAATCATAGCTCTGTAATGCATAGCCTCCTCTTTTTCAAGGGACCAAAAGTAATTGGACAATGGACTCTAAGGGCTGCAATTAACTCAGAAGGCGTCTCCCTCGTTAACCTGTAATCAATTAAGTAGTTAAAAGGTCTGGGGTTGATTCCAGGTGTGTGGTTTTGCATTTGGAAGCTGTTGCTGTGACCAGACAACATGCGGTCAAAGGAACTCTCAATTGAGGTGAAGCAGAACATCCTGAGGCTGAAAAAAAAGAAAAAATCCATCAGAGAGATAGCAGACATGCTTGGAGTAGCAAAATCAACAGTCGGGTACATTCTGAGAAAAAAGGAATTCACTGGTGAGCTTGGGAACTCAAAAAGGCCTGGGCGTCCACGGAAGACAACGGTGGTGGATGATCGCCGCATACTTTCTTTGGTGAAGAAGAACCCGTTCACAACATCAACTGAAGTCCAGAACACTCTCAGGGAAGTAGGTGTATCTGTCTCTAAGTCAACAGTAAAGAGAAGACTCCATGAAAGTAAATACAAAGGGTTCACATCTAGATGCAAACCATTCATCAATTCCAAAAATAGACAGGCCAGAGTTAAATTTGCCGAAAAACACCTCAAGAAGCCAGCCCAGTTCTGGAAAAGTATTCTATGGACAGATGAGACAAAGATCAACCTGTACCAGAATGATGGGAAGAAAAAAGTTTGGAGAAGAAAGGGAACGGCACATGATCCAAAGCACACCACATCCTCTGTAAAACATGGTGGAGGCAACGTGATGGCATGGGCATGCATGGCTTTCAATGGCACTGGGTCACTTGTGTTTATTGATGACATAACAGCAGACAAGAGTAGCCGGATGAATTCTGAAGTGTACCGGGATATACTTTCAGCCCAGATTCAGCCAAATGCTGCAAAGTTGATCGGACGGCGCTTCACAGTACAGATGGACAATGACCCCAAGCATACAGCCAAAGCTACCCAGGAGTTCATGAGTGCAAAAAAGTGGAACATTCTGCAATGGCCAAATCAATCACCAGATCTTAACCCAATTGAGCATGCATTTCACTTGCTCAAATCCAGACTTCGGACGAAAAGACCCACAAACAAGCAAGACCTGAAGGGTGCGGCTGTAAAGGCCTGGCAAAGCATTAAGAAGGAGGAAACCCAGCGTTTGGTGATGTCCATGGGTTCCAGACTTAAGGCAGTGATTGCCTCCAAAGGATTCGCAACAAAATATTGAAAAAAAACTATTTTGTTTGGGTTATGTTTATTTGTCCAATTACTTTTGAGCTCCTAAAATGTGGAGTGTTTGTAAAGAAATGTGTACAATTCCTACATTTTCTATCAGATATTTTTGTTCAACCCTTTAAATTAAACATTACAATCTGCACTTGAATTCTGTTGTAGAGGTTTCATTTCAAATTCAATGCGGTGGCATGCAGAGCCCAACTCGCGAAAATTGTGTTACTGTCCAAATATTTCTGGCCCTAACTGTATAATCCCCTCCATTCTGATATTAGAAGAATAAGAAGAATTGCAACAGATTGGCTTCAGATATGTCCTAAATAGTAAATGGAATCCACTTTTTTATATTTGAATCTAATGTTAAATTCAGCTTACTTGTGAAGACCTCAGTGAATAAACAGCTCCAAAAAGGCAAAATAACACAGCAGATAGGCCAGAGGTGTGAAGAAAGGGTTGGCTATAAAACAATGCCCTGGGCTTTTTAAGTCTTTCAAGGCACTGTTCAGTCCATCATCTTAAAAAAAAGGGTAAAACTACAAAAAATATAAATCCACATATATTTTTGTTGGCATCTTATAATAAAATAGACAGAGGTCTGTGTCTGTCAAGTGATAAAATGCGAAAATGTCGAATACTTTTGCATGGCCCTATACGTAACAAAACCCCTCTAACTCACAAGTCGACATTTGGAGCAATAAAACAATCTCCAGCTGGTGTGACCTGTATAAATGTCCTCAAGACCATGTTCAAAGTCGCACACTGTGCCTCTGTGTCCCAGTATTGAGCGGAAATGTCCCCTTACTGGTCCTGGATGCTACCTGGCCCACCATCATCCATCATTTCCTGCTTGCTCCCTCCTTTGGGACAGAAAGAGTATCACAGTGAGCCCTAGGAAACCAATTAAAACGGAGCCGGCCGTGCCAGCGTGGGGGCGGTAATGGTGCATTTTTAGTGCTTCTGCATGTGGCACAGTTTTTTTGCATTCTGTCAGCTTTTGAAAATAAGAAAGTGGATTACGTAAATGATCAGCTTTTTCTGCGGAGAAGTGCAAATGTCATTTATGTGCACATGAAAAAGCCAGTGATTTCTCTACACTGGGCTATTTAGCTCCAAGATTTTCAGCCTTCTCCTCTAATTGTTCTCCTCTGTGCATCTGTACCCCCTCAAGTTTTCCTTTTTTTCCCATGTTTTTCCTCTACAAGTCCAATGCTCTTGTCATTTTCCCATCTTTATAGCGACCTCTGTCAACACAGAGATAGTTTCTGCTCCTTTTAGAGGCTTTTATCGACTGGACCGCTTTGATTTGCTGATCGAGTTTTAGTGCTGAGCTTCATTGTTACTGCACAAGCAGACATAAAATGGGCTAGTGGCGGTGTAAATGCTTGCAATTCCTGTCCATAAAGGAACAATTACGGCAAGATGTCAGCTGTTTACTTTTTTACGATTCTTTCTGGGTCCTCAGAGTTGAGCTAGAATGTTCTAATTGGCCCCGAATGGATTTTGACTTCTGACATAATGTTCTTCACACATCTTCATTGATTATCTTATTAATAATTCACTTAGCCAGCTTGTAAAGGCTGTTATATGTATGTCAGTACCATCATCAGTTTGTTTGTGACTTTTTGTTTTTGTGAGAGGCTTTCACACTGCAGATAACTTCAGAGGCCTTACGCAGCGTGCATATCATCTCTCCGTGCCCCCTGCTTTCTTCTCCTGTTCTCCTCCCCCTCCTATAATGAGCAGATGCTATCTGTGCTCTGCTGCTTAGTCAGACACAATGGGCCTGACACAAAGCCTTCAACACAACAGGACAAGGATGCTACAAAGAAGAAAAAAAAGAGACTCTGAATGGGCGTAAAGCGTTGTGATGGCAAGCGGAGAATAGAGCGAGTGTTTAGGCTGGCGGCTTTTATCAAAAAGGCCTTTTTGTTTCTGCTGTTTAGCTGTTGATGTAGCAGCTCGTGTGTATGTGTGTTTGATAAGCTGCCACTTATTGAGAAAGAGAAGTTGATTAACATATCTGAAGATTCTGGCTGGGGAACTACTCCGGAGCCTTTAAAAATGCACATTTAGAGCAGAGCAAAAGCTGCAAGTTGGAGGAAAGTTGAAAAGGTTCGAGAGGGAGAAGAAAAGAGATGCTCATCAGCGTCTGAGCTGGTGCAAGATGGGAAGCAGTTTATTTTTATCTCTGTGGCATTTCAGCTCTGGCCTTCATGACACTGCGCTTCTATCAGCAGCGTTTGGAGCAGCTGCGTCTTACACTAACCAGCCACAGTTTCCGTAGTTCTATTTCACCGAAGTTTTTTCGTGGAAGGTATCGCACTGAAAAACATTTCCTTGAAGGACCAGTCTCATTATTATCCAGAAGGGCTCAAACACCTCCAGGAAGTGTTGTTATTAACAGATGTCCACACTATGGTCCAGTTTTACTTTCATCAAGTTTGATTTATTAAATTAATTTCCTATTGTTTAAAAGTATAAGATCCTGAGAATATGACTAGCCTGAGTAAAAATTCCAGAAAATTCACTGTATGTCAAAGTTATCATAAAAATGTAAATAAAACATTATCCAACTGATTCAAATTAAGTTTTTTAGTTATTTCACATATTGGCAGGTTAATTTTTTGTGTTATCTTTTCGGGTTGCCAGCCTGTAGTGGACGATTTAATAGACACACCTTCCAGCTGTAGGTTTAAAAATCTTACCCTTATAAGATTGAGGGGTGGTGTTCCTCTAGGACCCACTACATGACGGGTGGTATTTTTTGTTTGTTTGTTTGTAAAGATTTCCAAACAACCAATTTGTCCTTGTTACAAGCGAGGGGGGAAGTATATTAGCTTTATTTCAACAGCTGACAAGCAGTATGCAGCACTGTGAAAGGACTTTTGAAAGGATTTTAAAATAATTTTATGAGAGCTAACGAGATGCATACATTAGCTAGGATATATAGAAATAAATATTTTATTATAAGATATTTAACAAATCTTGTTTATGGCAGGGCTTGGAACTTTAAGTTCTACTTTAAGCAAAGTTCACTCCAAAGGTGGAGCTCAGTCAGTGTGGTGTTGTTGTTGACACGTCTGCATCGACGTACTGGTAATCTAAAAATAACAACAAGTGCTGTAGTGAAATAAAAGGTATGATGAAGGCTACTTAAGACATGCATAGAGGAAACAAATCTTAACAAAAACTAAAAATTTAATCTGTTGGGTTGTAAGAACAAGTTAATGAAAATAATGGCTACTTTCCCTGAAAAACAGTTACCAAACATCAGAACATGGTTAATCTCACCACTGTAATTACAGAACAAACACATTTATTATTATAAGTTTTTGATATGATGCAAGATTTTTTAAATTGTAAGTTTCACATCTAACATTTAACCGACTAACATCATGACACCCAACCGGCAGATTCTCCCACATTCCTCGTCCAGCCCCATTCTCCCCCCTCTGTGTTGCTTCAAATGATCCCTCTGCCCTGCCATGCTCTAATCCAATTAGCTTTAGGCCTAATTATGGTAGAAGTGACTGATTACTATTGTCTGCATATAGGGCTGGATGAATAGGAAGTGATTAGCGACCAGGCTGGCGCTTGGTAGCTATTAGCACCTCTGCTCACCTCTCACAGACCTTGAGGGGAAAGAAAGGGGATCCCTAGTTAAAGACTTTGTGAGTGTTAAATGTACAGATCAATCATTTCTGGTTGAGCGAGAGATAGGAGTGAGTCTTAGAGGGATGGGTCCAATATGAGAACTGGCATACTGGGATTGTTTAACTGAACAGAGATGTACTTAATAGGACTGATAAAGTAGCACTTCTCGCACAACACACTGACCATATCAACATTCATCACGCAGCTTAGTAGAGCGATTTGAAAAGCTGTTAAAATCCCTTGAACTTTTTCACATTTTGTGACTTCACAAACCAAATCTTGATCTATTATTATATTAGGATTTTAAAAAAGAACAACACAAAGTGCCCCATCCCCATGCCGCATGTTTTGTACAAACACGTTTTGATGTAATTACAGCATCCCAGTCTTTTACTGCCTGAAACCTTCTTCCAGGATTTTTACTTTGTTTTTCAAAAGGATGGACGGAGCTGAAGGCCAACTGCACCCCCATCTTTATGTTGTTAATGTATTGCTTTCATGTTCAGAAGTATTTTGGAACCTTTGCAATGATTTTTTTCTCCCATCATCTAACTTAATGTTGTCATTGTCATCTAACGAAAGGGCAGCTTCAGACCCGTCTACCCATGTCCGTTATGTTTGCTGGTTTGTTGTTCTTTGGATGGGCTGTACGTAAATGTGAATTTCCCCTCTAAGGATTAATAAAGTATTATCCATTCGTTCATTGATCCATCAACTCTGACCAGACATCAGTCATTGTTGAAGAAATTAAATCCCAACAGCATCATGCTACCACCACCATGTTTTATAGGGAGGATTATCAGTTCAGACTGATATTCCATACATGTCTTCTCTGGTGTATTTTTACTGTGCTTATTGTAAACACAGAGCCTCTTCATTAAGTATGTTGACTTTTTTAGGGGTGTCAGAGTAAAGGAAATAGTTATTCTTATAAAGGCCCCGAAGGCCTTATCAGTTTTTTTCCACTTCTCAATTATATATTACTTTGTGTTGCTCTGTGTTATAAAAATGTCCAAATATTTTAGAAAATCAAAAATGTGTATGAGAAAATTTAAAAAGCATAAATACTTTTGCAAGAAACTGTTCTGTTTTTGCATTGAGTCATTTAGTCCTTTAAAACAAATTACATGTGTTACACATTAAGTTTCTATGAATTTACTAAATGTCTTATTGTTTTGCCTTTCCGCCAGCTGTACCCGGAGACGGGGCCCAGACAGGGAGGGACCATGCTGACCATCACCGGTGAGAACCTGGGTCTGCAGTTCAAAGACATCATAGGCGGAGTCCGCATTGGGAAGGTGCAGTGCATCCCTCAGGAGGACCAGTTCATCAGCGCTGAGCAGTACGTTGACACCGTCAGATGTCTTCCCATCCATTCACATTACGTCTAAAACGCTTTACTTCCCCTGCTTGTTCTAGTCCCATATCGATGTGACACCGGGCGTTAAGCACAGCAGTCTCTCTCTCTCAGACACCGTTTCATAAAACCTGTAAAGGTTAAAAGCTGTTTCCTCCTCTCTAACAGAACCAATTCCTTTCAAAGCGCCCCGAGCTGTGCATGGTGCCGCCGCCGCGCTGCAGACGTGCAGTCCATGTGGATGTGACGGCAGATAACAATGAACTTTCATTCCGCAAATAATGACAACGAATCAACTGAGTCATGTTGCCTCCTACGCCGGATTATTATTTTTTTCAACTCTTCTGATTTTAAGATTCACCAAATTAATAGTATTTTAAAATTGGAAGTGGGTGGTTTTCATCCTATGAAATTGTTTTGTAGCTAAACGGTTGGCATGTGAACGCCTCCTCTCATTAAGTTATATTTACTGCTTTCTTGGAAATTCTGAATCACAGCGGGCGTCGAAGATTTAATTTAACTCTCATTTAATAACTGCAGCAGTACATTCTGGGAAGCGAATTATTTGCAACAGCCAGAAAAGTCCCTTCGCTTTATGTTTCGGCACAGTCTGTTTTAATATGACTGAGGTCTTTGTTTTAACTGCGAAAGGTCATTTCATTGGTACAGAGCTTTTTTTTATTTCAGATATAAGTAATATCATGCGAGTCATGCATTACACTACAGTTGCCATCAGAAAGGTAAACGGTGCCCTGTTGTAGCTTCTCAGAAATAGCTTGAGCTTCACTGTGTTTTGGAAAATTATTAATAGCCCTTGATTATTGTTCACATGCTGTCACCTTGAAACCACAGGCTTTTATCTGTTAAGTCTGATTTTTTGGGTGGGGGATTTTAGACCAACACAAAGGAGGACAGTCACAACAGCAGTGCTGTTAGGTCACTAATGGGGTAATTAAGGTTTAGTGTTATTGTTCTGACTACACTTTATAAGTGTGATGCTTTCAACCAATGTTCACAACTGAAGAAGCCTCTTGAATGAGAGATGAAATGTCTTCTACCATCTAAATAAGTCCAGTTGCCTTTTAGAACCACCCTTCACTGCATTTATCCATCATCCAGCTTTGTAAAGTTAGAGACTATACTGTGTTTCTGTTACTTTTCTGCTAATACGTAGCTAAAACTGAGTATGATTAGATGGAGAGGGTGTACATTTTTGGGGGTTGTTTTCTTCTGGACTATCTGGGTTTGATCCAGGATTGCCCTGTATTTATTTTGATCCATCTTCTCATCAATTTTGACCAGCATCTCTTTCCCCTACTGACGAAAAGCTTATCTGCAGCATGATTCTGCCACCAACCAACTTTCACTATGAAGATGGTGCTGTTAAGTGTGACGCAAAGTTTTACCTTATCTCCACACTTAGCATTTTGCTTCTCGTGTAACCAGAGCAATTTCTTTGCAAGCTTGTTTGTCTTCCACCAGTAGTTCTTCAAATGTTTATTCTATAATAATATTGAATTACACACAGATGGATTTTATTTAATAAGTTTTGAATCCATTTAAAATTTTTGTGACTCGGGTTGGTTATAAACATTGCTATTTGCAAACAATCTGGATTAGTTGTCCTTAGACTTCCATTTTACAATTAAACATTACTCTATGTTGGTCTGTCACATAAAAATAAAACACAAGTTTGTGGTTTTATGTGACAAATTGAGAAAAGATTAATGAGTATGAAAAGTTTGCAAGGATCCCAACAGGAGTTGCAGTCTATCTTATATTGAATTCATTTTTCTTGAAGCAGAGAATAAAAAAATTTGGGACAAGGAAGAAATTTGGGACACTCGTGACAGCTTGAGACGTCTTCGGTATTCACGTCCTTACTATGTAGTTGTCAGCTGACACAAATGTTTCATTTGCTGAGTTTTGCTGCACAGCCCCAGCTGACTTAGTTTTCTGTCTGCCTCCTCACTTTGAAGGAAAGGCAAGAAATGTGACTTTGATGGTTTGACAGTAAAAACAACAGAACGCAGCGCTGCTCTCCCCAGTGACGACAGGTGTCGCCAAAATGGGTAGTGACATGTCAATTGTGATCTATAATTTACGAACTCTGATTTTGTTTTTCCGTTTATAGCAGTAGATTCAAGAGGAATAAGGGTGAGTTTTTCTCACAGACTGTCTCATTGAAGCTTCATTTAGCCATTAGATCCACCCGATCAGAACGATCTCTGGACTGATCAAGGATTTGGGGAGGGAGGATTTTTGTAAAACTGTCCTCATGACACAAAAATAATTCCTAATTCCTTTGTTTTTTAATCAAATGTTTGACATAAAATGTAAAAAAAAAAACAAAAAAAAAACGTAGAGTTAGCTACGGAGCTGCCTGTTTCTGTATGGAGTTAAAGTGTTTGTAAAATAAAACCAAAAATAACAAGGCCATGACCTTGTGTTACTTTTTAGATTATTAAATAAATGATAGCAATCAGTATTTCTAACTATAAATTAGGCTGAGCAGTCTACGCCTTGAATCATTATTAGTTATTTATATAACTAATGTAAATAATGCGGCAAAATAAATTTTATTTAGTTCTTCAGTTAATAAAGTATTGACGATGTTTAAAAAAATAAAAACATGACCGACAGGTTAAACTATTCTTAACATATATTTGAAATTGTCATGTTTAATTTGCTAGCTGTGACCATCAGTTTCTTTATGTTTTCTCTATAAAGATGCATTTTTTTGTGCTCAGAAGTAGAATTTTCTGAGTTTCCAGTCGAAAATATGACAAAATCCTAATTCCAACTGGGAAGCTCCGAGCTTGTAGACTAACCCTAAGTTTATTTTCTAATATGCCTGCCAAACATGATGATGGTCGATATACATTGTTTAGTAGTGCTTGTGTATGGACCTCTGCTCCTGTATAAAGCTCTGTCAGACATATCTAAAATATCTTTAACATCTTCTTTTTGTACATTAGTGCATAAAACAGAGAAAAACATTATTTCGTCCAGGAGGCATGAATGCCGCAAGTCAATGATTCGATGCAATTTGCCGCGTTTTCTCAAAGTACTCTTTGAACTAATTTGAATAATTGAGTTTAATGTACTGTTTGATAACTAGGATTACTTGGATTGCATGTGTGATTGAATTGACTTTTTTTTTGTAAAGTACCTTGAACCGACATTTATTGTGAACAGGCGCTATACAAATAAACCAAACTGAATTATTTTTGGCTTGTAATATTAATAGTAGTGTCTCAATGATTGGCTAATTCCACTGTTTTCCATCTTGCAACCAGTTAATAATTGAGTTAATAATTGAGGTTTGATGCACTTCTCTGCTCTGAGCTTTGTTTTCCAAGTCGAATCAAAGGAAAATACAAGATAAGACCAACTATTAATCTCATTCAAAGGAAAGTCCCTAGTCAAATTATCTCAGAAAAACAATACAAAGTGCAAAACAATTAAACAGGCTATGGAAAATAGACTAGAAATACAAAAAGACAAGAATAGACTATGTGCATAACTGCATTTTAATACCGGAGGTGATTGTAATAAATATCAGAGGTTATTTCACAGATCCTTCTTACAGAAGGATAACAGAATATACCTAACAGTTTTTGAATAGTATATATATGCTTAATGTCTTGTTTAAAATTAGCCAAAAGTAAATTTTGCAACTTTTGTGGTTCCATCTCAACTTTTACTACTTTCACTTATAATAATACTCGCAAAATTAGTATTATTTCCTCAGTAACAGCATCTATGTCGAAGAGTGTTGTCAGAGTGATGAGCTAGCGGTTAGGTCTAATGTCTCTACTGATCTTAAAATAGAAGATTTTTTTTTTTACCAATTAGGGTTCACAAAGCATAAAATGATCCAATTTCAGTCACCAGCTGATTACTGGGTACATTTGTAGTTTAACCTTTTCAGCTCTGTGATGCTGCAAATCTGTTACAGCGCTACGCTAAAGACGAGGAGGGCGTGGTAGGCAGTTAGGCTGTCATCCTAATTATAAGTGATGTTAGCCATATGGAGCCATTAGTGGCCTGATTTCACTCGATGTTCCTGTAACCCCATCAGATCTGGAGAGGAGTGTTTAGGACTGACAGCACAGGTCAAAGGTCAGTGTCTTGAAAAAGAGGGGCGGATTAGGTCCTCTGACAGCTTGGTAAAAATGTGAACACATTGTTCTCACTACCGCTCTTCATCCCTTTTGTTCTACCGACACTTGTTATCCACCTTTCACCTGGTCTCTGTTTCTTTGATTGAATTGAAGGAATTGAAGGAATTGACTTCACTTTGGGAAAAGCCTGTAGTGAGGAAAAAAGCTATTGGTTTATTAATAGTAATGTGTCACAATATGATAGGTTTCACTCTCTACTATTTTACATTTCAACATAATAATTTAAATGAGGTACCTTTTAAGTACTTAAGTGCCAGCTCGGTGTAGCCAGCCATCTTCTGTTGCAGCTGAAGCCGCATTTCTAACTGAGAGATGTCCAGCATTTTAATCGCGGCCCCCTGTCATACCAGGAGACCTGGGAATAAATGAAAGGGAAAGTAAAAACAATTGATGCGCGCGGCATCGGAATGTGAAATGCATTGTCGCCGCCGCTCTGTGGTTGCTATGGCCACCTGCAGGGAAAGAAGGAAGCAGCAGAGTTAACAACTTATCCCAGGGTGAGGAAGCTGAGGAGATGTGTAAGATATGAGCACGTTCAATTAATCAGCCTCTCTCTCTTTAATGTCCTTTCTCCTCCTTTTCTGAGCTCTCTCTTCCTCTCTCTCTGGTCTGCACTCTCGCCCTTTCTCTCTGTCTCATTCGTTCGCTCTGGCTAATTAACAGTCAACTGTGTCTCCAGTGGCTGAAACATGGAAGTTTGTGTGTTTGTGCATATGGGGTGTGCGTGCGTGTGTGTGTGTCCCTGCAGGCTGCACCACCACTCTTCTCGTCGCTCGATAATTTCTCCAGTGGATTTTCATTTGGCCAGCCAGCGCCCAGGGCCATGTGCTCTGCTTACGGTTCTACAGTATGAGCTAATGCAGGCTTAGTGTACACAGGAGCAGAGAAATCTCTTCCATTTCAGATGAGATTTTTTTTTTTTTTCTTCTGAACATTTGTTGTTTTATGAAGGACACACTGTAGCTACAGGACAGACAGATTTTAGACTCACATCGACGGATTAGGAAAAACAGTTTTTCTGTTCAGAACATCATGAAGTTCGCTTGAGCGTCTCTTTGTATCTTTCTTCCCCAACATCTTTTTTTGTTGTAAGTTTTTGTAAAGCGGGGTGTCAGCTAAAGCAGTTTCCGTCATGGAAAACTTTCACCTTTCGCTGCTGTCCTTTGCTCCTTATATGTCAAGCCCTGTAACATGCTGCTGTGAAATAGGTAACCCTAAGTAGGAAAGACACTTTTATGTGAAAATAAATAATGTGATTAATCTGAATTATGTTAGAGAACCTACTCTGCCCCTCTTGCATTTCTTTACCGGCCTCTAAGAGTGCTATTTAAAAGTGATGAGTCATTTATTCACTTTTATATATTAGTTATGGTTGCAAATGTTCTTATCAAAATGGACTAACAACAACATACACTGCTGTTCTTTAAGTTTATGAATACTAATTTTACACATATCTCTGCATTTCACTTCCACCGACTCTCCACAAACAAAATTGCAGCCTTTAAGAAACCACTTTAACGCCGCTGTGTTTTTTGTCTCTTCTAGGATAGTGTGTCGACTGCTTGATGCAACGGGTTACAGAGTGCAGGAGGCTCAGGTGGAGGTCTGCGTGGGGGAACAACCCTGCATCAACCCTGACTACAAAACTGTTTCATCAAAGGCCTTCACCTTTGTGGCAAGTGTTTCTAATTTAAAATACACCTATGACAACAGTTTCTACGCTGATTTTGTAACTGCATTTGACAGCCATGTTAAAAGCACAGAGTTATTCCTGACCTGTCTACCCTCCGTCCCCTTCATTAGTCTCCATATTTTTCCCGTGTCCACCCCTCCGCCGGTCCTCTGTCTGGTGGAACAAGGATCACCATCGAAGGCAGCCATCTTAATGCAGGCAGCGCTGTAATTGTGAGGATCGGCCTTCACCAATGCACCTTTGAAAGGTAAAAATAATTATATTTAAAATGCATTTGTTGAGATTTTGTTTTTGAATTGTTGCCAATTGTTGTTTGTTTCACATTACACATTTTGAGATGCTTTACTTTTAGTTGACTTAATATTGTTGCATTTCTAAAGAGAATGTAGTCTATCAATTAAACCTCTTTTTTATCAACAGTGTTGTACACATATCTTGACAGTTGCAAGATTTTGAAATCAAAAGTAGCTAAAGTTACTGCTGAAACAGGTTTCGGTGTTTTCAAATTGCTTTGGTTGGAGTTAGAGATGCAAGCTGAATTCAACATGTCTCAGCTTTACTTGCTCTGACCAACGACCTTCTGGTTGAAATTTCAATAATCCAAATAGGGAACCGTGTCTAGGCATTAGCAGTTCATGCCAAAAGTAATTTATATATTTATTAGTATCAGCAAAGTGTTTAAAATGACATCTGAGAAACCACAAAGTTGTAAAAACCTATTTTTAAAATTTAAATGTATTTGACTACAATGTGTCTGCTATTCATTCTGGCTCCCAGCGAGAGCAAAATCTTAAGTAGACAACAGAAATTTCGAACGTAGAATAGCAAAGTTGCTATTTCTTTTCTTTTCAGGCTTTCTATCCCTCTCTGTCATCACACATGATGGATTTGGAAATGCTGACGTTCTTTTGGAAATCTTAATTAAAAGACTTGCATTTTCTCAGGAATACACACGCACACTGCTGTTTTAATAATTGTAGCTCTTAGCTGCACTAACTGCTCTAATAGCTCATGTGACATGCTCTCTCACACATGCAGTACATTGTGAGGTCACCTCTACTACTAATTCAAAGGGTTAATCATTTCTTATAGCTCATACAGAGAAATTAAAATTGGCTGAGATTGATACCTGCAAATCAATCGTTTTACCAAAAAATAAATGAAAACTGCTGTCAGATAGTGACCACAAAATTCTGATCAGCAATCTCTAGTTTTTTTTTTTTTCATGTTTCTTCATATCCAATAACTAAAGTGTTTGCTTCATCTCTATTGGTTAGATTCAATCCAGCTTCCATTCTCTCCCTTTATTTGAAGTGTGCCATAATTATGTATTGGCAGTTTCTGGTTACTGTTTGTGATTTGCGGCAGGTCTGAGGAATGCAGCGCCTAAGATGATGACCTGCAGGACTGTAATTCACAGCAATTTTGAGAATGATAGTGCAGCATTTTCAGAGGAAACTGATATCACTGTTCAGCTATGTTGTGAAAGGCTTAAGTGCGAAACCCTCGTTTTGTCAGAAATATGACTATAATTTCAAAGGAATGATGTGGTTGCGAATGATTGCAGTAACAAATGTAACTTGTGCTGAACCCTAGTCCTTACATATATATATATTTTAGAAATAGTTGTTTTGATTATTTAGTTGACTGCTTTAGTTTCATATTTATATTTTTGTGCTTGGCTAAGATGTGCCAGGGTTACACAACAAGATGTAAATTCAGTTATGTGTTACCCATATTTCACAATTTCTTTTTTATTATTTGGCATACCGGTAAGAGAATGTAGTTATACATTTGAAAAAAACTTTTAATCACTCAGAAAATTATTCCTACTGTCTATTTTTAGAGCCAGTTCTTTTTCACATGTGTTTTGAAAGTTGCTTCCTTCTCTGATGCAACAAGTGACGGGTTGAATTAATGAGCTTGGATCCTTCAAGATTTTTTAAGCACATCAAAAGAAAAAGTGGAAGCCAATTTAAAGCTCTGTAGCACATCACCAGAAAGGTGAATATAATAGTCTTGGCCTTTCATTCACTGAGCAGCAATAACCTTTATGGCCAAAGTAATGACCTGGTTGAGTCTATCTTTTTAATGCGTCTTTGTATTCAGTGGGGCCTTTGCTTTAATCAAAGCCTATTTACCCCGAGTCACTCATCCTCTTATCTCCCCGTGCAACCCCCGTTTTCTTTCCTCCTCCTTTTTTCTTCCCATATCCTCTCTTGGCTTCTTTTGTGTGGCAGCAACCTTGTCAAAAAATACGTTCGCTGCACCACAGGCGCTCTCGACTTCGACGATGTTGTGAAAGTGGTTGTCATGGAAACACAGCACCAGAGGAATGTGGAAAATCTTTTCCATTTCGTCTTCTTCTTCTTTCTTTTTTTTTTTTAATTGTCCTTCAATTTCATCCCCTGCTCTGTCTCCTCTCGGTCTGAGGACGTCGTCGTTGTTGGAACTGGTCCCTCCCCCGGGAGGCAGCAGCAACATGTTCAACAAAGCCGCCCGATAACCCAGATTTTTGGTCAGTTGCCCAAATCTCGCCCTCGAAAACTGCAAGTTGCCAAGAACGGGCTCCAGGAAATTGTTTTCACACCTCTTCTCCTCCATCTTGCATCTTCATTTTACTTTCACAGCGGATCTTGAAGGAAGAGTTGTGTATAGATCGGCTTGCTCCCTTCGTGATCAGATTGCTCCAGAACATTGTACAAGCATCTGCAGGAAAACTGAAGGACTTAAAAAGATGATTGAGTCACTTACAGGGCCTTACAAAAGTATTCATACCCTACTTATACACAAATGCATTCACGCAACTTTTCCATATTTTGTCTTGTTACTATCATAAACTTAAGTGAGTTTTATTTGACCAAATAGTGCATAATTATAATAATTTCAAATTTGCAGAATGAAAAGGATGATTCGACATGATTTTCTAAATTTCAGAAGCAAAAATGAAAATTGCGCAGCATTCATTCAGCATTCTGATTCAATAAATATTAGGGCTACTTTTCACTTCAATCACAGTAGCAGTACGTTTCAGCTGTGCCTCTACTAGCTTTGCACATATACAAACTGAAAAATGTGCATATTCTTCATAGCAAAACAACTCAGGCTCTATTAGACTGGATGGGGAGATATTTTCAAGTTTTATTACAAATTCTCATTTGGCGTAAGACGTAGTTTTTGTCTGAGTCGTTGTAACATATGAATATGCTTTGGTCTGAACTACCAGAACTGGATTACGCTGGATTTTATTAACAGGTTTTAATGAAATGGGTCTGATTAATTTAGACGCTGTACCTTTTTAATAAATAAGCCGTGTGTCATTTTCTTTTCTCTGTAATACTGTTAACTCCTTTGTTGGTCTATAGCCAAAGAATTCTCATAAAGTGAAGTGGAGCTTATGGTTATGATGTGGTAAAATGTGTGAAAGTGTTAAAATGCTCTCACAGTAAAGATGTGCAGAATTTTATTCTAGAAGCATATATTCAAGCTCTCATAAAGCCTTTCCCAATGATGCCCAAACTTACTGTTACAAAGTCGTTGCATGAAGTTGCTCAGCTGGCTGTCGCTGGTTGTGTCCATCAGGGAGAGGGTTACATCACTCTAGGAGACGACCAACTACATCAGCTTTTTCTGATCTGTTAGCCAGAAGAAGCACAGGAGGGGAGGGAGAGACAACTAAGAACTTCACCACATTGTGGTTTTAGCTCTCAATCAAAGATATTTGCCTTGTGGATCAGTAATTCCCAGCAAGAAGTTGCACGTGCAACTCTGCTATTTTTTTGTGTTTCATAAATAATTTATGAGCTATTTTAAAGATACGTTATTTCTTTCCAGTCTGAGTTCTTGGAGCAAAAGGTTGAACCTTCATCTCGTCTCTCCATCCTGTCCTACTTCTTCTCATCCAGGCGGAGCAACAAGGAGATTGTGTGTGTGACGCCGGCGGGTCAGTCCCCGACCCCCACTCCGGTCATGGTGGACATCAACTCTGCAGAGCTGAGGAACCCAGAGGTCAAGTTCAACTACACGGACGATCCCACCATCCTCAAGATCGAGCCTGACTGGAGTATCGCCAGGTACGGCAGCCGCCGCAGCCTTTCTGCAACTCTCCTGGAAATGATTGCCACAGTTTAGAGGAAATTTAAAACAGGTTTGATTGTCGTTAGTAAATGCTGCGATTCAAATGACCCTCTCCAGTTTCCATATGGCTGATATTGAATAAATTTGCATATTATTTGATATTTTGTTATCTATAATTCACATCTGTACAGTGTTTTCATCTCTGATTCCTCTTGATGTGGTGTCCGTCTGCAGAACACACACAAAAGCCTCAATACATTATTAATCCTTTGAGGTGGTTAGACCTCCGGTTCAAACTCTTCTTTTAAAGGAGCGCAGCCATCCTAACTCAAACACGAACTCTCCGTGAAGCGTGATGAATGTTTTATTTTGCCTGCACATTCCCTGTCTGGTTCTCAAAGAAAAGCAAAGTTTCCCTCTCCATCGTCACCGTCATTTCTCTTTCTTAAAGTATGTTATTTATTCTGTTTATGTTTCTAAAGTAAACCTTTAAGAGCAGAACAGGGGTAAAAAGAGGCTCCTGAAGCAGTGCACTGATGAGCTGAAACAGAGATGTGTCTGTAAATATTTCTTGACTTATTGAAATCAGCCTGCATAGCCACAGGAAGATTTCCTCTGCAAACTCAAGCTGCCATGGAGAGGGGAAGAAAACCAAAGCTGGAAGCTTTCACATCCTAATGGGCTCTCAAGCATGACCTAGAAACTCCTCTGCTGTTCGGTTCTGAAGGGACACCAACACACTTTCAACTCTCTAGTTATTTTTAAAGTGCTGTGTAGTTCCAGGAAGTTCTGCATTTTCTTTAATTCCTTTTAGACTTTCAAAATATTGCAATTGCAGAAGTAAGTATTCAGAGATGTTAAGCAAAAGATAGAAATGTTTATGTTAGTTTCAGAGAGAAACTAATTGGTATCTTGTTGAATAAAGTCCAGATTTGGTGCCGTTCAAAATAGTTCATGTATCTAGAAGTTTTCCCATTTTATTTAGTTGTATTAAAAAAACTTCAATTTATTTTATTGGTATTTTATATAATAGACAAACCATCGGGAAGTAGTGAAGAATTGTAACTTTGAGGGAAAGGGATATGCGAGTTTCAAAATCTTTCCATCAAATGTGCATTACTGTCTCTACAGAAGAAAAGCATCCAGGCACATGATGTCTAGTATGGTTTACCATTTGTATGGTGTGTTAGTGTGATATGCAATGTTGGTTTTCTGCTATGTAAATAATTTGGTATGTAGGCTAAAGAGATTCATTTTTGTTTTCATCTGACCAGAGCTCATTTTTTATGCATTTACTTTGTAATTTAGGTGGCTTGTAGCAAAACTCAAATGAGACTTTCTTATGAAAACTCATAAATTATGCGCTTTTCTTATGAAAAGTGTTTTTTCTTTAAAAAACACTTTTTGTCATCACAGTTGTCCTGCCAACATATTGTCACACCTGAGCTGTGGATCTCTGCAGCACCTCCAGAGTTACCATAGGCCTCTTGGCTGCTTCTCTGGTTAATGTTGTCTTTGCTCGTTTTGTCATTTTCAATGTCTTAGTAGGTTTGCAGTTGTGCTATGCTTCTTCCATTTTCAGGTGTTGGATTAAACGGTGTTCTGTGAGGCATTCAAAGCTTGGTGTTTTGTTGCATGAACCAAGCATGCTCTAAATGTATCCATAGCTGACCTGTCTGTTATGTTCCTGGGTCTCTAACAAATCTCCGAATGCAAAGGCATGCCACAGTTTTTTCTTTTTTTGTTGTTTTTTTTTTTTTTTAAGTAACTTTAAGTCTGTGTAAAATGTGGACAAATTCAATTAATTCCAATCCTTTTGCAAGGCACTTTAGTATTTATCTCAACCCTGACTGCTGTACCAAGTCCCATTTTTCTCACTTCAAACATTGTGTCAAGTGTAGCACTCATCGGCTGCGTTGACACAGGGGGCTGAGGTGAAAATAAAAGCGTTTAAAAACTCTGCAGGGAAACAAACTCTCACATCACAAGAAATGGGTGTGAAAGGATGAGGAATCTTAAAAGGAGGGAACTGAGGATTGAGAGTTAGAAAGAAGAATAAAGCAAAAGCTACAACCTTGAGGGAAATGACCTCAGTGCTTGATTTGAGTTTGTTGGGTTTTTTTCTTTTACTTTGTGCACCCAGGAGAGGAGGTACATGGTTCACCTGACCAGTCAGGCTTTTTTTTCAGAATGCTGTTTTTGTCACAGTTTCTCCTTTTGGCCACTGTGTATTCCTGGGGAGATGCACTGGCATTTTTTCTTCAGGAAGAAGCACCCTTCAACTGAAAGCACTGACACATGGCTCTGTAGTCATTACACATCATAATGGTGTCTTACTAAAAATTGCTTAAAGGTGCGGTTTGTAACATTTATACAAGCATGTTACTTACATATCTGTTAAAACTGTCACTATGTCTTTACAGTGACATTTTTTCCCATATAATCTGTGGGAAAAAAACCTTCTCCCGGTGCTCTTTTTGCCATCTGCAGAAACACTAAATAGAGGTCAGAAATAACCAATCAGAGCCAGGAGGAGGGACTTGGGGCTGTCAATCATGCGCTAAAACCCTCCTCCGCACAGCGCATAAAAGCTTAAGATTGCTGTTTACAACAACCTTACTGGAAAATTGTTTATCTATCTTCATCGGTGGCCTGTGCATTCATGACAAGTTTCAGTGTGGGGGAGGAGCTGCAGTGGAGCAGAGATCAAGGAGAAGGCTGTGAGCAGCAGGTACACCAGAGTGATTAACACTGCTAAGCCCTCCACCTGACTTTGATGTATTTCTGCAGTTGGCTGTGGAACCAAAGAGAGAAGGCAGAGGAACTTGATTACAACTTTAAAGTAATGCCTACAGGCCTGCACATTCTGGAAGCATCTGGCATTTGTTGCAGGTATTTTCCAGATGTTTGAAAGCCCCTTTTGAAAAATCTGTCATCGATTCTTAGTGAAATATAAACTTTAAAGGGAAGTATAGAATTTTGACAAGTGTTGCCTGTCAGAGTTTTGTTATATTGATACATGTGTGTCTACCTTGCTGTTGTACAGCTGTGGTTTCTATTCTTCCACCAACAAAGCATATAACCACATGTGAAGCGATCTTATGTGTTCCCTTTCCACCCCAGAAACCACACCGTGTGGCCTCCTGGAAGCCTCTCAGCCTTTTCTTGGCTCAGGTGACGTTCCCGTCCTGCTTGGTCTCGGTCCATTTCAAGGCCAATTTTACTAAAAGCTGTGCAATTTAAATCTCCCCCCCCCTAATAACAGCTTTGTTTGGCACAAACTCAACACAGCCAACTCGGAAATTGAGAATAGGCTTGTTGTATGTCTTTATTTTATAATGCTAAGCTATATGGCTTAAGGGTCTTTATGTGGCGCTGCTGAGAACAGACGAACATGATTAGTGTAAGGGTCAAAAACCTTCTTTCACACAGCTTAGATACAGAACATCTTTTTTTTTTTTTTTACGACAGTACTTTGCCTTGTTCGGGAATTGTTTGAGCCAAAGGATCTTCAGCCATTGCATCATTTTTATGCTGGGGGTGACTTGAATTAGCTCTGGACTTGCATAAGTTGTGAGCTAACTTAAACAGAATCTGTCAGGATGCCTCGCGTCAGATAAAGTTCACCCTCATGGGCCAGCAGAGGCTGTCGACGAGGCCGTGTGGAGATACGGGCGTCTCGCCCACATTATCCCATGTCCCCGCCGGTCATCATCATATATTCCCATAAAGGTCAAAACTGTGTGTCTTGACACCTGTGCTTATGTACATTTCCTATTAAAAATACCAGAATGCAGCGATATTACGCTGGTTGTATGTCCTCTGACTGCTGAGATGTAGTGAAAAGAGGCCAGAGGCTTCTGCGGTCTGAAATAACTACATATTCACCTCGTTTTCACCCCTACCTACATTTGGGTTTAAACAAGCTTTTAACATTCAGATGACGGTTGTAGCATCACACTCATTACAGCAAAAATGGTTTTCATGAATAAGCAGGTGAAAGGCTGCACATTATTGGTGAATTGCCATCTGAAGGGTCTTGCTGAATCCCACAGAGAACAGATTTAGTCACTTTTATCTCTGCATAAAAGCAGCAGGAAAACACAGTGGGAAGTATAAGAGCTTATAAAAATCGTGCTTTTCTTTTACTGTTGCATAATTGTCATTTAGATTTTTTTTTTTTTTTTGCTTTTAATAAGCTGTTTGTTTGTTTTTTTTCTCTACATGTATTTCTTATAGTGGAGGCACGATGCTGACCATAACTGGAACCAACTTGGCCACCATCAAAGAGCCCAAAATGAGAGCCAAGTACGGAGCGGGACAGTCAGAAAATGTGAGTTCAGAGTCTGCACCTGCACTTTTTATTTTCTTTATTATTATTATGAATATTATTGACGGCACAAAACAGACACTGATTGGATTTGGTAAGTGAGAGGAAAAATTACATATATTACACATATTTTTAATGGCACAATAACAGTCTTCATATCAGTTGTGATGGCTTTAACATGTTTGGTTCAACTTAAAAAACATGTATTTGAATTTAAATTATTGCAACATGAAAATAAAAATTAGACTGTCATCTTTTAACATATCTTTGCATGTGGTTTAATATTATATTAATATTATAATATTTTATATTATGCACTTTGTTGAACTGGGTTCATGTTAATCTCCTCATTCAACACATCTCAAAGTTGCTGTCCTGGTTTGAGATTTCCTGACTTGAGGCCATTGGAGTGCAGTGAACTCAATGCTTTGTTCAAGAATCCAGTTTGAGTTGGTTTGAGCTGTATGACATGGTGCAACACCTACCAACATGTGGTCATAGTGGTTGGACATGTTGGCAGCAGTATGTGGGGTGTGATGGTTAAACATTTCTCAGTTGGAGCCTAAAGTCTCCTCCTCCCCCATTTGATTATACAAGCACCGCCAGCAGCATGAACATTTTAAACAAAGAATGATAAATCCTTGCTTTCATGTTGTCTATGGCAACTTCTGAGCCCCCTTATTTCAACATTGCTGCTGAAATCAAGTCTTCTCAGACATCTTCAGTCTAGTGTTTGAACTTTTAATGTTGATAAGGGAAATTCTAGCCTCAGTTTCCTGTTCTTGGCTGACAGGAGTTTCATTTGATGCCGTCCTCTGCTGTTGTAGCCTGTCAGTTCAAGGTTGGACTTGATGTGGCTCTGACACAATTTTCCACATATCTTGAATGTAACAAGTGTATTGGAGTTATTATCTAGATTCTGGATACCATTTTTTTTTCCAGAAGATATCAGATGTTTGTTTTATACTATAGACAGCCATTCCAAATCCTTTAGTCTTTTTTTTTTTCTCTCCATTTTGATGCTTGGTGTGAACTTCTGCAAGTCGCCATGTCTAGAAGACTAAATGTACTTCTGCCATGTCATTGAGCAGTTAACAGGTGTACTTAATAAACTGGTCAGTGAGCATACTTTTCACTTCTGATTAATATGTGAATGAAAAAGGGGGGAAAAAGTAAGTTTCTTTTTAAAATGTGCAGTAACCAGAGCAAAAGTCTTATAAACTATATAACACATTTTCTATAAAGCTTTAGTTCATCCTCAGTGAGCAACAAAATTACTGTATTCAACATTACTTTACAATTAATGTACTTTTTTTTTAAATTAAGAAATTGAACTGATATTTTTATCAGCTTCTTCAAAGAGTGTCACATTCCTCAGTGGAATATTTGAACCCCAACTTGATTAAGTGCCAACATGGAGGGGGAGGACTGTGGGTAACCCTAGGAAACGGGATTCAGCCTTCATCTCTCCCATTCTGTGGACAATCTAACTGGTAGATTATACATACTCAGTATACACACACTCATAGTCTTGACCTGTCGGTCAAGTTGCCCATTTTCTGTTTGTTTTTGATGTTGAATTTTCTTTTAGCAGTTTAACCTTTGAAATGTCAACTAGCAATAAAGCTGCTCTTGCAAATCCCCCTCTCCTCAACCTTCACCACGGGGCTCAACTAACCTTTTTTTCCCTCTCTCACTTCGAGCTAAAAGTAAAAAAAAAAAAAAATATCCCACACTTTCCTTTTGTCCCTCCTACATAACTGCAGAGAGGTTTATTTATTGACCTATAAACACCATTCGTCCAAGGTGTTTGTACAAACACAGATGTTTCACTTTGTGACACATGTAATACAATGTGTGGCGCCTGGCAGACGTTTTCATACCTTTGACTTCCTTTAGTTTGATACCCTTAAATAAAGTCCAATTTTCTTTCAAAAGTATCAAAATTGGATCATAGAGTCCACCTGTGTGTAACTTAATCTGAATTTAGATACAGCTGTCAACATTTTCAACGGGTTTGAAAACTTTTTCAAGGCGTTTTAACAATGGAGGACAATCTATCCAAGGTCACTTCTGCTATCCTGTGTTGCCGTTAGCAGCCATGAGTGGACCACTTCAGTTTCTCTCCGTCATTAGGGGCTAATTTGTTCTAAGTTTCGAAACCCACGGGATATATCCAGATGATATCAACACTGATTACAGCACTGATGTTATTAGGCCGCCTTTTCCTCATTATGTCGTTACAGACACATTTAATCAGTTGCATCACATAACCCTGTTTAAGCCCTTATAACAGAGCTCATGCTTGAGTTAACCTTTTTATTCCCTACTCCAGTGAAACTGCCTCAGAGTAGGAAGTAGGATTTCTACTTTATCTTGAAAAGTCTGGATTTTTGTTGCATTATTATATGCCAAGTCTGAATAGGTACAGACAAGACAGCTGAATATGAATAAAAATAAAAAAGGGACTTCTTGCTTTCATATTGGTTCATATGTAGATTATGCTCACTTTTGTTTATTTTTAACATTTAAACACTATTCTTTTGCCAGCCCATTGGTTATTTTGGCTTAAAGTTTTTTGACAGAAGCTAAAAATAAATTCACACCCGTTCAACAATACGAAATTATTATCTCATTGCTTTTTTTTTTTCTTTTGCATCTAGACCCTTGTAGACCAGGGTTTTAAACTAAATCCACTATTTTTTTAACTCTGTCTCAGTTATCATACAGATAATACAATCTAACTGAGAAGGTTTTTAGATTTAAATGTTCAGAATTATTTAAAACTGTTGAAATTTGTTCCTTACCATTGCTAGAATAATAATCATAATGAAAAATGTAATTCTCTGTGATCCATAATATGTTACAAATAACTAAAATTTAAAAAGAATGAAATGCTGACATGAAATGGCTAGTGCCTGCTCAAGACATATCTTTATTGTATTGCTGTTTCTCCCTGTATTTTAGAACTGCACTGTTCTCAACAACACAGTCATGGTTTGTCTGGCGCCCTCTGTGGCCAAATCTGGCAAAAGCTTCTCTGAGATGGGCACCAGTCCTGATGAGATTGGATTCGTCATGGATGGCGTGCGCTCTGTGCTGGTGATAAACGAGACTTTCAGCTACTACCCAGACCCAGAGTTTGAAAGTCTCGGTCCCAAAATGGAGCTGAAGCCCAGCTCACCACTCATACTCAAGGTAAGTTGCTTTGTGTTCATGGCACTTATCTGTTACAACCTTCTCTCTGCCAAACTCTTCTTTTTTTTTTATTCTTCTGCTAAATGATGTGTTTAATGTTTTCCTCCATCTTTCCTCTCTGTGTCCCTTCCCAGTCAACGTGTCTGTGTGTTTTTTCCCTCCTTCATGCCTCATCTTTCCCGTTTTATGTCAGCTTTCAGTGTTTACCTGGAATGTGTGAGAGGAGTCTGAATGTATGGGCTGAGTTTGTTGTGGTTTTACATGAAAGCTGTTTTATATTGAAGGTTGCTCTCTGAAGCTGAGGCAGAAATGTCTCCACACCCCAGGAGTTCAGGACAAAAGAAGGTTAGCTGAGTGTTAGCACTAAGTCGGTGCACAGGAAGGGCTGCATTAGTAGATTGCAGGATTCCTGTAATGTGCGTACTTGTCAAGTGTTTAACAATTAATCTCGCAAATGGGCTGAAATTTTTTTTTACTATTTCTTCAATGGAGCTAATAAGCTGCTGATAATTGTTTGAAATCATTTGCTTTTCGCCATCTGTCTTTCAGCACGGCTCACTTTTAAATGTGGCTCAATCTTGAAGGATATTTCTCCACCTGTTTTTCTCCAGTGGGTGTTGAAGACCTTTAAGGGAAAAAAAAATATGTTTAAACCGTTCCTTTCAAATCAGGTGCAAAGCAAGTCATGTTTTTAAAGTGGGTCCATGTGTTGCTAAGGCACCTGCTCAGATTTTTATCTAAGAACATCTGAAGAGAGACTTCACAGCCGTGTTTACTATGAACCGCAGAGTGCGTTTGTATACTGTGTGCATTTGTCCCACCCACCCACTCTGTCTAATGACACCCCCCCCCCCACTTCCTCACCCCTGAACTTCAAAGCCTTTGAGGAGCGAGAGGGAAATTATCATGCAATTTCATGGGAAACCAAAGCCTCTTTTTTCCTTCAAATCAGGGAGGGGCTTAGGAAATGAAGACTAGCAACGCTCTCCTATACATCTTTAAATATTATACCATGGTGACAAATTTTGATTGTGGTAAGAATTTTCAGAAATGCACCAAAAATTTAACCCAGTAAATATTTTCTGGGAAAGCTTCTGTGTTTTTTTCTTTTTTGTCTTTTGGAAGGAGGGAAATTATTTCTCTCTCTGCAAAACAAATTCAATTGTATATATGAAAAAAAAATGACTTAAGGTGGAAAGAAAGCAATCTGCATTAAGTAAATTTCACCAACAGTTCTTTAAATGCAATACCTGACTGGATTCCCCTTCCCCATATAATTATTATATGTAGTAATGTATTTAAAGCATTTATTTCTGTTAATGTAGGTGATTATAGCTTATGGCTGATGGAAACACTAATTTCTCTCTCTCGTAAAAGGTGAATATTGTATAAAATCCATAAAAAACATGTTTAATAGGAAAATATTCTGGCTCCAGTGACCATGTACTCTCCATGGTCAGTTGGGAAACTACAATCTCTGACACCCTCCACAAGAGGGCGTAGGTATTTCTGCAGAGATTGGTTGTTCACAGAGCATTGTATCTGAGAGTAAAAGTTTAGTGGAAGCAAAACGTAACTTGCTCTTGAGATCAGCGTGAAGAAAAGTCCATTCAAGAGTTTGGAAAGGATCCACCAGGTGATGACTTCATCCAGAGTCTGAACTTGGCACCAACACATATTGTCAAAAGTACAAATACCTGCTTTTATGATTATAGCGCAAGTGCTGGTTATTCAGTAAGCTCATCTGACATAAATCGCATAGCGAACCTGGAAGATCTAAACTCAACAATGCAGATAAACTCAAGGCTACTTTTAAAGTAAATTCAGCTTTTTTGAATTCTCAGAACTATAATAATTCATATAGTCCTAAAAGCTCTCAAAATGTCTTAATTTTAACATGCTAGAAATTGCAGAGAATCTGTTTATGACTGCTGTTACCCCCACTCTCTGAGCTGATGAGCTACCTGTGTGTCTGTTTCCAGGGCCGCAACCTAATTCCTGCAGCCCCAGGAAATTCTAAGCTAAACTACACGGTGCTGATCGGAGAAATGCCCTGCGTCCTCACCGTGTCTGAGAGTCAGCTGCTGTGTGAATCACCTAATCTGACCGGAGAGCATAAAGTCACAGTAAGTAAACTTTTTAAATGTATTTGGTTTTCCTTACTGTGCTAAAGTCACAGTAAGTAAGCTTTTTAAATCGATTTGTTTTTCCTTTTTTCTTATTTTGACCTTATTTGAGCAAAGTATAGTGAGCAACAGATTTTACATATGCAACTGGAAAACAAGCTTTATCCAATCCTGACTTATATTTTCCTCCTGATTAGCAGCGGATATTTCCTATTCCACTATTATGAGTTTGGTTTAACTGATGGAGCATTCACGTTTCTTTTTGTCGCTTTTATCTGACATCCTCTGCTCAATATGCTGTTTTCTCAATTCATCCCCCTCTGATGCGTCAATCCACTTCCTCCCTTTTCATTCATTCATCTCATTCTCTTCTCCCCCATCTATTCGACCCAAATACCTCCAATTACTCTACATTTTATCCTATTCAGATAGCTGCGAGTGCACGAACACACACATCCCCTCTCCTGTAATGTTGGCAGCGCTTGTGACTGTATTTGTGTCTTAGAGGCTTTTGATCAGTCTGGTTTGGCTGGCATCCTCCCTGGCATTTGGAGAGTGTTGGTATTCAGTGGATACCAAAAAATGGCTAGCGGGCATGAGAGGTCTTGTGTCTATTTTTACCCTCCTTCATTTCCTATTTCATAGACTTAAGCCTGTTAAAAGGGGGTATTGAGTGGGGGTGGGGGGGTTAAAAGAACATGTTTTGGAGGGAGTGTTTCTCAGGATTTGTTTCATTTTATGTTTGCAATTTACAGCTGTTTAAGGTATGGTCCAAAATCTGTAGAGTGCAGATATTTTCTCTTCTGGCAGAAATGAAAATATTTTAGTGGAGTTTGCATCTGTTCTTAGCTTGACCAGGCACAGCTTTGTTTTCATGTTAGATGCTTAAAGGTTTCCCTGCCTGGAAAAAAATAAATAAATCTGGAATACTTTCCTAGAGACGTATTTTCCAGGATGCAACATTATTTGAATTTCTGGACTATCTTTGTTTCAGATTCTGTTGTCTCAGTGCCGTATCCACCTATACATACTTCCTTACTTCCTTTTTACTCTACAACCTTCCTTTCTCCCTTCCTCCTTTAATTTATTTTTTCATTCTTTTTTCCCTTTTGACTTTTTTCCTTCCTTTTCCATTCCTTCCATCTTTGTCAGAATTTTAAAGGAAAGAAAGAAAAAGACTCCTTTCTTCCTTCTTATTCCTGTCTCCCTTTGCTTCTTTTTCTAAATGCTGCTTTATTCCTTTCGTTCTTTCCTTTCTTCCTCCCTTTTCATTCCTTTCCTGTTCTTTTTCTTCTCCTTCTGTCTTCATAACTCATTTATTTATGTCCTTTATTTTTTACTCCTTATTCCACCTTGATTTTTTTCCCTAGACTCCATCACTGCATATGTTCTTCTATCCTGACTTCCTACCTATTTTTTACAGGGTTTCTAATTAAAGCGTGACCTTGAGAAATATTTCCACAGTAAATTCATGGTTAACATTTGTGTTTTTTACTTTAAAGATAGATGAGAATTTTGTTGTTTTGAGTCTGTAGTTTGGTCCTGAAAATGTATAGGAAACTTAGTGATTTGTTATTTTTTGTTTTGCAAAAATATGGTTTGTGTCTCTTTATTTTCAATTTTGTTGGATTTATATTCCTTGTGCAGGTGTTGCCTTTTGAATAAGTTGCTTTCATCCTGAGTCCATGTGAGGTTCTTAAATGTTGCAGGATAGAGAGCAATAAAAATGCCAATGGCATTTTTTTAAAAAAGTTTTTTTTAAAGGTTTCTCATGTCGCTGAATACAGGACACTATTATTATTCTATCTCCCCCTTTTTTCAGTCTTTCATGAACTTCCAAAATTTCATTGCCTTAATGTCGTTGCCAGGTCCGCGTCGGAGGCTTTGAGGCTTCACCTGGGACGCTGCAGATCTACTCCGACAGTCTGCTCACTCTGCCTGCCATCATTGGCATTGGGATAGGTGGCGGCCTGCTTCTGTTTGTCATCATTGCGGTTCTGATCGCTTACAAGAGGAAGTCCCGGGATGCCGACCGCACCCTGAAACGATTGCAGCTGCAGATGGATAATCTAGAGTCTAGGGTCGCCCTGGAGTGCAAAGAAGGTGAGTGGTGGGTAAGAGGTGCTTCCCTAAGCCAACTTACTCAATTCTCAACAAACTCGACAACACTGTTGATGCTGCTGTTCCTCTACTGTGTTCCATCCTTCGAACTTTCCATCAAAGCTGCACAACATACTATTAACAGTCCTATCAAGTTGTTTGTCTGCTCTTTCTCCCTTGGTCTCCTGCTTTGCTCTCCAAGTCGATGCCAACACTCCCCTGCTGTTCGGTTGCAGCAGTGTGTGTGTGTGTATGTTTGCGTGGGTGTTGGTGCGTTTCCAGAGGAGCACTTTGATCTGAGCCAGCCACCAGATGTTGTCTCTCCTCCCCATGAGGGAGCAGGCTGGCTGGCCTTACCATCATCTACACCAAGAAGTGTTGGGAGGGTAGAGAGGGATGGAAAGAGATGGGGCATGGAGGTGGGAAAGTAAGGGGTTATAGGGAAGGAGTGGCTTGGCAACAGCTGAAGCCCAGGGAGGGATTGAATGAAACTTACACACCAGTGCTTTAGCATATATTCATTTGGCAAGAAGCAGCATGGATCCAGGGAGAGGCTGCTGATGCTGGGCTGCTGGCAGAGCAGTGAGAGAAGCAGATGGGGTGAAGGAAAAGGAGAATACTGATAACATGATCATCCTAATATCACCTAAAAGAAATCACTCCATTTGTTCCATTGTTTTGAGAGGCTTGAATAAATTCGCATCATAAATGTACAGTTTAGTCTGCACTGGTTTTTAGCTAGTTGTTCAAGTTTAAGTCAGGAAACTGTCCTGATGTTCTTATCAGAATAAAAAAAGACACATCCAGAAAAACACCATTGCAGTTTAATAAAATCTAGCAGATTTATTGCGACGCACTACTAAATTTCTGTTTTTATGGAATTACTTTTATGTTCTTATAGGTCCTGTTATTTTCTGTAATTACCTCCTGTATTCAGCAAAATGAAATACCAACTTGTTTCTGTTTCAGAAATCACAAAACTTTACAAACAGAGCAAAGTACTCAGATATTCAGAGATATTTGTTGGCATCCCTGATAAAGATGTTTCAAACGTCTTAAAATCATTGTTTATTTCAGTTGCATAAGCTCACATAGAATTTTTTTTTTTTATCTCACCCTAATTTTGAATACACTGAATTAAGAATATTAAATGTGTCCAACCCAAAGAACTAAGAGGTTTAGAAGTTAATTGCATCACATTTTAGTATCAGATTGTGGAGTCTGGATCTTTGTCTTGATCAGTACAGGTATCAACTGATTCCAGTAATAAAAATGACATTGTCAGCAGAGGCCGACAATATTGCAATGGTGAGTTTCTAACTCCAAATAGGAGCATTAATTGAGTCATAGACATCAAATATTCTTCTGTGCTATGCCGTCTGATAAATGGCTAGGGAAACCGGTAACCAAGACAGTCGTAGACATGATATGACAACAGAATATATTTATAGGACCAGGAAAGTACTGCTGTATATTTTGAAAAACTGCCTGGAGGAAGTTGAAACATCAGATTGAGCTTCTCACACTGCATTAAAAGTGTTTGCTTGGGCTGAAGCAGCTCGAGGCTACATGAGCTGATGCATAACACACCTGCAACCTCTGAACAAACTGCCTCAAGACAAGTTGCTAGTGTGGGATTTAAGTAGCAGATTGTGATATTTCTTTTACATTCATCAGCCAGGCTGGTTTTTAAATACAGTAAAAACATCAGGCTTAATTTAAAATGCTGTATTAAAATTATCTTGTGATGTTGTGAGGCTTCAGCATTTCATACCCAGAGATTTTAGATGGCCTTTAAAGCAGAGGCCCTCAGATAAAGACATCAACACTTTTGTTTTTTCTTTGTAGCCACTTCACACCTCTCCCCCTGTCTTGTATTCATTTCCTGCCCTTTAGAAACTACCTGCAATCCCACACACATATACACTCACACAGCGGGTCACGCTGCGATTGGCTGGGGTGTGCCAACAGTAAGTCTACATTCCCCGACCCCGTCTTTTCCCAGCTGTCACTATTGTCTGCGAGAAGAAAGGTAGATGAACATGAACAAAGTGATGGATTGAAACGGGGAGCCAGATAAGGGAAAAAATCCCAGAGGAGGTTATGAAAAATGTGTGGAATGGAAGAGGTGTTTATAAAGAAAGAGGTTAAATTGGAGATAAAAACGATATGAGAAGAGGCAAATGCAGTGAAGAACTTTTTTTTTCTTATTTTACAACCACTGAGATTTTGAGTGATGAACCATCACAAAATAGTTAATTGTGAAGTTGAAGAAAAAATACATTTCCATTTCTTTTTTTCCAAATGAAAATCTTATTCAGATAAGTCAAATTGAATTCATTAAATTAATATGCTGGCGTTAGCATTAGCTGCCTATGCTGATCACCTGCGACTCGTACTTTTATCTTTAAAGAAAACTCGGTAACACTTTATTTGACGGGTTGTGAATAAGACTGTCATGACACTGTCATAAACATGACATAACACCTGTCATGAACATGAATGAGTCTTCATGAATATTTATGACTGTTATCATAAAGTGTCATTCGGTAAATCATGACACTTTTAATACAAAGTTGACGTCATTCAAAGTTATGACAACTTGACATTAACCAAGAAATCATGATCTGACATAAATTTATTATAAAAGTATTACTGATTAAACTTTAAAAATTATGTAGCTTTATGTTATTAAAGCATTTTGAATAATGTCAACTTTGAATTAAAAGTGTCAGGATTTACCGAATGACACTTTATGACAACAGTCATAAATATTCATGAAGACATATTCATGTTCATGACAGGTGTTATGTCATGTTTATGACAGTGTTATGACAGTCTTATTCACAACCCGTCAAATAAAGTGTTACCGAAAACTCTATCAAGAAAAGTTGTTGGCATGCAAAATATGTAAACACAATACATTAGATGCATTGTTGTGTTGTTTTGACAGTTAGCTTTTTTTATGTACTATAAACATGTTTTCAGAAACATCAAAATAGGTACCATGAAGTATACATTAAAAGTTCAAACTACAGATTTAAGCAAAGTAAAATCTAACAAAGAAATTATTTAAAACTTTGTAGATCCTTATATATACAAGGGCAATAAATTAAAGTGCAAATGTTTTCAGAAAGGATATCAACTTAATTGGTTTAGGTAAAAGTGCCAGTCTGTCATTAATCGGATCAGACGCTGGCTTCAGAATGGATATAGCCTCCTGCGACAAGGAAGAATCCACCACTGTGTGGGCACTAAAACCACACCAAATCTATTTGGCCCTACTCCATAAAGGCTAGATTGGTGGAGTGCACAACTAATAGTTTTCTTGTTGACAAATTCTCCCATTTGAGTTGTGGATTTTTGTGGCTCCTCTTGAGTTATAACCTCAATGCAGCTTCTCAGAAAAATGCTCTCCTTGCAAAACTCTGTGCCTGAAAATGATTTCACCACCAAACCAATCATTAGTGCACTTGTCCATTATATTCTGCCCGGTGTTGGTATGTCATATAAAATAGCAAAAAATATATATTGAAGTTTTTTGTCAAGGGACAAAATGTGAAAAAGTTCAAGGGGCCATGCATGAGAGACCATGTATTTTACCACAAAGTGAAGTGGGTGTAAAGTAGAGAGAGAAGTGGAGTACATGGGGAATCTGAAGGGAGGAAAGAAAGGAAGATTAAGAGGTAGAAATGTGACTTTAAAGATGTCACATTGATAGCAGGAGAGAGGGAGAAAGAGAGATGGGGAGGGAAGACAGGGTGACACGAGCCATCTGTTAGTCTGGGCTTTGGTTTATTTGTTTGGATTACGTATCAATGTGTGTGCCGTATTTCAGATGAGGCAACAGAGCACACAGACACACAGTTGTCCTAATGCCAGAGTTCCATATTTTGTCCTCAAGGAGTTTTCTATATAAAACACATTTGAGACAGTTTAACAAAAGTTAGGATATGTTTGAGAGTTTTTTTCCCCTATTAAAAGTAGTCGAGTTCAATGAATGGGGTCAGAACACATGCTGTCCGGGAGCTGAGAATGTGTACAAACACTGACATGCTTTCACATAAATCATCTGGGCGCAAGGGTGTGTGTTTAGCTGTGGGCCAAAGCAGAACAAATGTGTGTGTGTGTGTGTGTAACAGGAGTTTGTGAGGTGGCAGCATGTAATGTGTGGGTTCTAACACTCTGCACTCCCCTCCAGCTTCCCAGATCCAAACGCCTTTCCTCTATTCCACCTTTTAGTTTCTCTTTTTCTTCCTACTAGCCTCATATTTTGAGCTTTTTTGTCTTTGAAACATGAAAGATTTCAAAGTGCAATTACTTTTTTCTTGAGGATGGTTTATAAGCTCATTTGACATGTCTAAGCAATGTTCCTTGCCATTTTCGCAGCCTTTGCAGAGTTGCAGACAGACATCCATGAACTGACCCAGGAGCTGGATGGTGCAGGAATCCCCTTCCTGGACTACCGAACATATGCCATGAGGGTCCTCTTTCCTGGTATTGAGGACCATCCTGTGCTCAAGGAGATGGAGGTACGGGTCAGTAAAGAGCGCTCTGCACTCATGCACACCCACATACAAAATAAGCCTTATTTAACAAGTTTATATAGCAGTCACTTATATCCTTGTGACTTTGAAATAGTTAATTGGAATTAGTAAATTAGAGGTGGATTAGCCTGGCTACTGCCTTCACATGTAATTCCGCTTAAAAAAAAGTTCTTGCTTCCAGCTCAGTCTGGGCTTTGTCCCTTTCTCCTCTCCGGTTGGTTTTTGAGCGGAACAATCAGTGGTCAGAAAGAGAGGTTGTGAACGATGGCAATGACTGATGGTTCTCCAGCTGTTTACAAATCGTTTATATCTCGTCTGTAACTCTGTTACTGTTATCTGTTCAGTACCCAAAATGCATGATAACACAGGAACTGCTTCATTTCTTTCTTCAAAATAAGAGTCTTAAACATAAATAGAGGCTGTAGAGGTTTAAGCACATGTATTTTTATCTGGGAGTCATGATAATAACTTATACTCATTGCACCAGATGCTAATAGGAACGGTCCGGAAATATTGTATTAATATCCTGAGATAACGCTAGACCTCTTTAATTGACCACTTTGAGAATTAGCACAAATCTGAGGTGAGGTGTGTACAAGAAAAAAACCCTGGTTGGAATTTGAACCCATGACCTTCCTGCAATCTTGCAACAGTATTGCAAACCGCATCACCGTCCAGCCCGAAATGTTTACACCCTTTGGAAAATGCAGAGTTGTATTCCTCTGTCATGGCTGCAGGAGCAGGCCTTGGAGACATTCTCTATGTGCTTGTGCTATCAACTGTATTCCAAAGGGATAGTGTAACACAGCATTGGATTTTCATTTGTATGGCCCAGGCAATCACAGGCCACAGTGGTGCGCTAGCAGGCAGATCAATTTCTTATTACAGCATGAAGTTCACATTCTTTCTTCAAATCTGTGTTTGTGGCTCTCACAAGGGGAGGCCTGGCCATTGCTTTAAGATAGAAGAGAAAATGGCAAAGGGAGGCTTGCACCTGATGGTATAGAAAAAGAGGGTTGTGAGGAAAATGAGCAAGGCACTTTGTTCCGGAGATATTTACATACATGCGTGTAAAGGAACAAATTGAAGATTTATTTGTAGATGTACCCGAATTTTCACACGCACCTCATTTCACAACTATGCTTCACAATCAGTTCTGTTCTCTCAGTCGACTCTTGTTGTTCTTTTTCTATTTTTGTCTGTGACCTTTTCCAATTACTCCACACCTTTACCCACCCGCCTTCTTAGTTTCATATCCTTCATTTTTTTTCACATACTTCTCTTCTTCTCACCAAAAACCTGCTTCAGTTACACCGCCTTCATCTTTTTTTATTCTAACAATTGCCTTTTTGTCTCGTATTCTCCCCACTCTTCTCTATTTTCACTCTTTCTGTCTTCCCTTTTCCACCAGGTCCAAGCAAATGTGGAGAAGGCCCTGACATTGTTCGGCCAGCTGCTGACCAAAAAGCACTTCTTGCTGACATTCATCCGCACGCTGGAAGCTCAGAGGTCCTTCTCCATGCGAGACAGAGGCAACGTGGCTTCTCTCATCATGACAGCATTGCAGGGGGAGATGGAGTACGCCACGGGTGTCCTCAAACAGCTCCTGTCTGACCTTATCGACAAAAACCTGGAGAGCAAGAACCACCCGAAGCTGCTGCTCAGGCGGTAAGAAAAGGAGGGATGAACAGAGGGTGGGAGAGCAGCTAAAACGGCACCAAAACATGTCGGTTCTTCCAGAGCAGCTTCAAGTTAATGCCCTATGGACTGTGCCTGTGTGCGGGTTCAAATCTTTGTTTAGTCAACTCTTCACACATTCAGAGGGTCTTTTAGGAGAGTTTTTTTTTAGTGTAAGTTATCACTAATTGGCTAAATAAAAATATTTAGCTATTTGCTTTATTACTAAATTGATAACAGAGTAGCAAGCTGTTCAAAGGATACTTTAGAAATCCTGTTTGCATTTTGCCACGAGGCATAGCAGTGACACTTTGTACTTGTGGAAGAAGGGGCTCGGATAGGATGATGCCAAAACTAAACTTTATGGTGAATATCGCCAAACCAACACTGCAGTTCCCTGAACACAAAAATCACCAAGATAAAAGTTAGTGATGGCAGCATGATGCTGAAAACAAGGAAGCTGTCAAAATTGATGGGAACATTGTTGGAGCTAAATATAGACTAGGCAAACTGTAAAAACCTTAAAATCAAGATTTCTCTTCCAGCAGGACAACAACCTTAAAGATTCAGCTGGAGCGACAGTGGAAAGATTTTGATCAAAACATATTCAATCGTTAGAATGGTCCAGTTAAAGTTCAGAGCAAAACAACTGAGAATCTGTGGCAAGCCTTAACTCGAGTTATTTTTACAAAGTATTGTCAATATTGTCAGACTTTAGATGTTCAAAGAGGCCTGAGACATAAACCGTACACACTGCAGCTGTAATGTTGTTCAAAGTATTCACTCGTGTGGGCTAAATACAAATGCATGTCACACTTTTCAAATCTTAAATTTAAAAAACGCAAGCATTCATCCTTTTCCTTCTTCTTTAATGATGTTTTAGTTTTAGTCTATCACAAGAAATCCAAATTGAATACGCTGAAGTTTGTGGTTGTAGTGTGGCAAAATGGGGAAAACAAATTTAAGGGGTGTAAGTAGTTTTGCAAGGATCTGTGTTTGGGTTTTCTTAAGATGATAAAATCAAATGAAAAGAATATTGTCAAAAGCGGAGGACAGTGCGCTGTGAGATTGTCAGGCCAGTGATTTTTCCTGTCCTGATGGCCTGTGCTAAGAGAAGTGAATGCGAGGGACGGTGACTACGGCTTCTGAGGCGTTTGTGACTATACCTTGTCTCTATCTCTCGGCCCTGTCCCTGTCAGAGAGGATTACACCCCTGAGCACACATGCACTCCCACCGGAGCTGCTGCGAGACAGGCCGCCGTATCCCCTCTTCTTGCACTCTCAGCGAGAGACGTAGTTAGGGGAGGAAGTATGAGGAACAGAGCAGGTGTGAAGAACAGAGAGAGAGGAGGGCTTTGCTGGGGAAAGGAGAGAGATGAGCAATGGAGGAGAAAAAATTATGAGAGGTGAAAGAGGAAGAGGCAGCACGAGAAAGGTGGATGGAGCTCCAGGGACGCAGGGAAGTGGTGATTGACAGAAACAGAAGGCAAAATGTCTACAGGGAGATTTAGGCTTGAGGGAAATTGATGGGGGAGAAACATATAGAGGGAGAAGAGTACGGCTGTTGCACAGTAGAGCCGTCCAATATGGTGAGAGAGCCTAAAAGTAGGGAGAGAAAAGGAAGCTGCGACAGACAGCCATGAAAAGATACACATAGTTAAGGAAAGACACAATTAAAGAAATGGTCTGTCTCCAAATAAATTGGAATTAGACATTTAATGATAAAAAGCTACTTTTTTCCCCTCTCTTCCTCCACTCCTCGGGAAGATATTTAATTAAAAATCTAATCAAGAAATGACTCCGAGTCCGTGTGAAGCCTTTTTCCAATCTGCTCCTGGGGCATATAGTCACAACACACTGTCCCTGCTATTTGCAGCGGCGTCAGGAGCGGCGCTCATTAAGCTTATTAAAATTAATGCTAGACATTCTAACAGATATATAATGATTTTATTCATAGGAAACTGTTTTCTGTGTTAATTCTACTTCTCTTGCTGAAATATTCTCTTGCTTTGGACATATTTGTGTCTTCATTAAAAGTTGAGACCTGTGGGCATACGACCAGGAAAACATCACCTGCTGCTCTGTGTAAAGTCTATCAACCCAGTTTGTGGGTATTCAAGCTTCTCGATGCGAAAGTATACCCCAGCAGCATTTTCTGTCCCTGTTCACTGTCCTCTTTCATTCCTAGCACTTTCATTCCCCATTGCATCTCCTTTCATCTAATAGGTTTCTGACAGATGAATTAAAAAAAAGAGTGACATTCATCAAATAACACTTACCTGTCCAACCGGGAGGTTCCCAGAAATGCAAGAGTTCATCTCCCATCTTTGTCCATAGGCTCACACTGATTTCCCTCAAATAGTGGCCTACTTTTTCCTTTGTTCCATCGTTTTTTTTTCTGTTCTTCAGTTATCATGAAAAGCTTTTAACATTAGTGGAAGATTGACCAGAAAACAGCATATTTTGGACTGCATATTGACAGAGAATACATGACATTAAAAATTAATTGTTGTATGTTGAGAGGATGGTCCTGATAGCAATTAACCTACTTTGCATTACATTAAAAATGTAATCAAAATGTTAGAAAAATAAATAGCATAGTAATTTTCTAACAGTAGCACATCAGGGGAATGACGGGTCCCCATGTTGGACAACCCGTCTATCACTTCTGTCGCGTCCAAACTGGACAAAAACACAGTTGGAGATCTATTGGAAGTTCTTCATGATGATATGTATGTTCATATATGCACACTTCTGAACGAGATACTGTCCAGGAAAATGAAAAATATAAACCGGTTAACCAACATTTTTGTCCAAGATCTTAGCAGAATAGATGTCTATATACCTAAAATATAACCTGGTTAGGATAAAATTAGTTCCTATCTGAAGCTCAAGTTTAAAAACTACGAATATGGTTTCTTAATTAAAATACCTTCGTCTGGGCGTGCTGTGGTGGCGTAGGGGATACAGCGACCCACGTTTGGAGGCCTTGAGTCCTCCAAACGACTCAAGGCCGTTTGGAGGACTCGTGGCCGTCGTGGGTTTGATTCCCGGACCCGGTGACATTTACCGCATGTCTTCTCCCCTTCCCTTCCCCCTTTCCTGTCAGACTACTTTCATATAAGGGACACTAGAGCCCACTAAAGACCCCCTGGAGGGAGAAAAAATATATATATAAAAAATACCTTCGTCTGAAAAAATACACTGATACTGAAATGTCTGACCATATCGTACTCTCCAAGCATCCATACGCAAATTGATGGATGCATTTTACTGTCAAGAAAAGGACATTTTAAATGTTTAAAATTACAAACCGTCCACAAAATGTTTAATGTGACATATGTACTCTGAATGGCAGCAAATTAACAGCCTGCAAGAGATTAAGACTGACACTTTGTCTGATGTCCAATTGGTGACACATGCAGAGTTAAACACATCATTTTCAATGACAAGACGCTATTTTTAATCATGCCTTACTAATTCAGCTGCCAGATTAATAAATAGATACATTTGCTCATTTCCTGGCTTTTTCTTTTCCTTTTAGCATATGTTGGTTGGTCCATTAATTCTAGCTCCACTTGCTTTACATGAACAAGTCCTGAGAGAGTTACTGTCATAATTGTTAATGTTACAGGTTAGTTAAGCCGATTCCCTTATATAAGAAAATCTGACTTTGCTGAAACTGTTCTCAGGTGTTCAGAAAGTTGAACAGAATGCATCTGCTAAGAACTGTCCTTTTAATTGTTTTCTTTTTATTTCATTTAGTTGATGCTTCTGTTGTTTACGAAATAAGTAAATGAGCAGATGTTCCCCTCATAGCATTGCAAATTTATGATTAACAAGAGAGGTGATTGAATTACACTAATTGTTGTTTTTATAAGTGGGTTTGCTTATGGGAAGCAAGCCCACTTAGAAAAACAAAGGGAAAGCGAGAAGGGGCTTTAGCAATAAATGAAATGCAGGCATTTGTTCTGCAAAGCAATTTGGTTTTTAAAGGAGACCAGAGATTTACTGCATGGAGACTGATCGTGTCCTGCTGTATCTGATCGAAGCGTTGTTCAATGGGAACCAATTGTAGCTACAATACATGTGCATGTAAACATTAAAACGTAGAAATTATTCAAAAGATAATTCATTTGTGTAATTCAGTTTAAATAGTAAATCTATTTTATTGCATAGATTCATGTCACACAGAGTGCATATTTCAAGCTTTAGTTCCATTGTTTTTCATTTGAATTTTTCAGAGAATTAAAACATTGCATAGGACCAATAAAAAATACTTTTGATACAGATCATTGCTAAAGGAGTTAGCTATACACTGGTTTCTGCATCCAGGCATATTACTGGGAATGTAAGTGGAAAAAAACACTGGGGGAAAATGTACAACAGGGTAACATTACAGGCTTTTGCTAGAGGAGATTCACAGGAGCACAGACGGATCATAGACATGGGCTACAATAGTTGCATTCCTTGTGTTAAATCTCTCCTAAATTAGCCAAAACAAGAAAGGTGTCGTACCTTACCTTTAAGGTATACTCACAAAGGTACCAAGAAGCAGAGAGATACCAGAAGCAATGATGCAGATGCTGCTAAAGCATGACCACCCTCATGCCAAGCTGGACTGATGCAATAACTCATGCAAAAGGAGGCCAGAACATGTAAGATTTCATTTACTCTATACAGTGGATTTACTCTTCAGTACGCTGATATTTCAACATTAGAATCCTTACATTTATTGGTCTTATGTAATATTTTAAAATTTTTTGAAAATCAAATGTTTTGGGTTTTACTAGCTGTAGACCAAGATCATGAAATAAACTAAAATGAACAATGTAAATATATCTCTCTTTGTGTAACGAATCAATAAAATAAATGTTTTAATTTTGTAATCGAATTTTGGAAAGACATTCACTTTTGAATGCTATTCTAATTTATTGAGGTCTACCTGTATGAGCCGAGGATGTGTGTGTGGGTGTGTGTGTGTGTGTGTGTGTGTGTGTGTGTGTGTGTGTGTGTGTGTGTGTGTGTGTGTGCGTGCGTGCGTGCGTGCGTGCGTGCGTGCGTGTGTGTGTGTGTGCGTGTGTGTGTGTGTGGAGGGATATAAACATCTTTTGTCTCAGTCTCTTTACATTATTCTGTTGCTCAGACTCCAACCAATCAGATTAATCATTGTTTCCTTCTCTCGCAGGACTGAGTCGGTAGCGGAGAAGATGCTCACCAACTGGTTCACTTTCCTGCTTTACAAGTTCCTCAAGGTAAAACTGTCACAAGGATAAACACCGAACTTCTGGAGCGGTAGCAGCTCTGACACCCACTCACACACAGCTGCAGTATAAGAAAAGACAGCAGAGCCACACCTTGGCCTTTCATTTGAAAGACTCCCATTTCCTAACTGCATCTGCAGAAACTGAAGCCTCTTCAGACCCAGTCGGTGATATTGGTGTCTCTATAAGCCGTTCTCTCTTAGGATGTAGAATCGTATGTCTTTTTCTTGCTTCTTTCAATCTGTGTGTGTGTTTTTGCATCTTTGAATAATTCCGTCTGATTTCATATGAGAGGGAATCACTAAATGCTGCTAAATTCATGCGCTGCCTCCACTCAAATGTTGCTGGAGCTAATCAGTTAGCATTGGGGCTTTAAACACCCTGTCAGAACAGCAAGTCTGCTGGACAGCAAACCGGCCAAGCCCCAAGGGGTCCCAGTTAGCATCTGTGTATGAGAGTGTGTCGGGCTTGGATCTTGTGCTCATGTGTGTGAATTGGCTTCAAATGCGAGACTGGACAGCCGGAGTGGAGTTCAGTAAAAGGAGAGTGGGTTATGAGAGAAGCTGTTGGGGATTTATTCAGCAGCTGTGTTTATGAACTTTAGACCGGCCTAAGACAACAGAGGCAAAACATGAAAAAGGTGGAAAGTGTTTAGAGAAAGGCGAAGAAGAGGTGAAATTTATTCAGAAGAAGACGTTTTAGAAGCTGTAAAGGAAAAAAAAATAGAAACGCGGAGAAGGGGAGGGGGACGGAAATTGGAATGGAGAAAACACGACGGCTTTTATCCAACCTTTGCGACTCTGCTTTCTCCTGAGTTTTCAAGGGTCACAGAGAAGAAAGGCCCGGAACAATTTCAAGATTCAGCCAGGTGTGAACAGAGATGGGTAAAGGTCAAGTAGTGTTTCGGTGGGGCAGACGAGATGGAGCTTTTATCCATAAAAGGAAACATAGAGCAGAAGAACAAAAAAGAAATCTTCAATCCATTACCCTGTTCTTAAAGTTCACCTGTCCTCTTTTCTCTGGCCTGTTCGGGAGGGTCAGGGACCTCATGTTTTTGTTCTGTTTCTAAACCTGGAATTTCTGGTTGTTGCTTTTGGTGAAATCACACATAATTGCATAAAATTGGTTTTGTTTTGTTATTGCAAAAGAAAAAATGTCAACAAGGGAGAGGTAGCACTAAAGCCTGCACAGAGTCAGAGCTGCCGATTTGTACACTGGCAACATTTGAAGGAGACAGAAGGGCTGAGATTCGTATGCTGCTAGAAAGAGAGGACGTCTGCTGGTCTGCTGTGTTTTCACCGTTGGAGGCAGGCGGAGCTAGATGATCCCACAGAGTTCGTCTTCTAGCTCGCCAACATGGCTGTGTCCTGTTGATGTGCGAACCTGGTTGAAGGATGCAGAACAGGGAAATACTGTGCCATGCAAACATATTCACATTTCTTGAACTTTTCTGCATTTTGCGACATCGCAGTAACAGATTGTGTATTGTGGGTCTGCACAGTATTAGGTAAAAGTGAAATTTTATATAGTTGGCTAATGTCACATTAATGTGAACACGTATATTTAGATAAATACTTGTCCAAACTGTGGTAATGTCCTCATGTTGATGTTCATAGCAAACACTTACACCCCATAAGGAAAGACTTGTTGCTGTTTTGACCATGTAGCAACATAGACATATTTTATTAATAACTTGCACAAATATCTTAATATTCTCCTTAAGCTCTCATGCTTTTCTGCTGCTTAAAGTTTCACCAAATACATTACTGGCATGGTAAAGCTATTTTTTTTCATTTTAATTTGGGGAGTAGGAGAAATGAGAACGCAATGACTTTGTATTGCTTTTTAACCCCCATTAACTCTAATACCCCAAAATAGATTCCAGTACGATCAATCGAGACAATGGAAAACCAATATTACATATCACTCTGAAGACATGACTCATTGTGAAACATGGTGGTGGCAGCATCGTGATGTGGGGATGTTTTCATCGAGGACAAAAAAGTTGGTCAAAAGTGATGGGAGGTCATCTGGAGCTGAAGACAGAACATTCCTGCAGCCAAAATTGTTACAACTGCAAAACGAATGAGAATTAAGTTGATGGTTTGCTTTCTAGAAAAGGATTTCAAAATTTAAGTCCCTACATTTTATAAAACTGGTAGTTTCATCCCTCTGAAGGCTTTGAGCTGGTAGTGGTGCTACATTGTCTTTAGTTTATTTAGGGTTGTTGGAGTAACAGGGGTCAGATATTTTATATCAATCTTCACAATTATGTTCTTTCCTTGTGTCGATAAATTACTTACAGCCATTAAAAGACTGTGTAGTTTTTGGTTGTAACTTGACAAAATGAGAAAATTTATGAATGATTCTGCAAAAACCTAAGATGCATTTAATTCATCCATTTAAGTTGACATAGTTGGAAAGCATTTCACACTAATCATTCGAAGATCATCTGTAAATACACAAATTCATGCACATAGATGGTTTGAATCTATGTGATTTGAACGTAAATTTGATGTATGCAATTTAAGACAAAACCCATCTTAACAGAGAAGTGAAGTTTCCTTTTAGAGTGTCTTCAGATCTGAAATGATTCTGTATTTTATGAAACTGTACGTGGTGTGGTTATGGTTCCGTCTCCGTTTCTGAATGGCATTATTATATAAATAAGAAAGACGGCTAACGCTGCAAGAAACAGTGCCTGACTTCAAGAAGTGGTGTCGCAGGCAGTGCTTAGATGGCAGGGTCAGCTGAACAACTGGATGAAAAGGAGGGGAAAGTGAGCAGGGAGAGAGATGGAGCAACAGACAGGGGACCCCCACATCCCAGCGCTTGTTGCCTGGCTGACACGTCTCGCACACCAAAGTGCTTCTCCAAGCGTTTTCCAGCCCTCAGTCATTAACCTTCTATTAACTCCTCCATCAATTGCCACTCAGTCTCACTCACACTTTCTCTGATTCTTTTCCTCCTCCCCGCCCATTCAGTCGGTCCCTCGCACACAAATAGAGATTTTCACAGCGTGGTTTTTTTCTCGTTTTTTTCCCCCTCAGAGACGGGACTCTGGGGAGAGTTGTTCTGTCTGTTCTGTGCTGTTTGCCAACATTGGTCATGGCCTTGTCCTTTCCTGCTCTTCTTCTGCTGCCCTCAGAGAAGATTATAAATATAACTAGTAGAATGCTCAACAAAATTATCCATGTACCTTTTTTGCTAAAATGTTTTTGTAAAATTGCATTTATACAAAAGTCACATCAGATTCTATGTTTTTTTGGGGGGGGTTTTCAGGAATGTGCTGGTGAGCCTCTCTTCATGCTTTACTGTGCTATGAAGCAGCAAATGGAAAAAGGGCCAATAGATGCAATCACAGGCGAAGCCCGCTATTCCCTCAGTGAGGATAAACTCATCAGACAACAAATTGACTACAAAACTTTGGTCAGTACTCATGCAGTCTCGTAAACCCATTCTTATGCATGTAATCAATATAAATGTCTTATTTTTGTTTGGGTTTTTTTTTTTGCCTGAAACATAATTTATTCCTCTAAATTAGCCATTCCCACCTCCTACTCCATACGTAAAGCATTTTATTTTTTTCATGTAGACGCTGCACTGTGTGAACCCAGAGAATGAAAATGCCCCCGAGGTGACCGTGAAGACCCTTAACTGTGACACAGTGACTCAGGTGAAGGAAAAGCTGCTGGACGCTGTGTACAAGGGGACCCCGTACTCCCAGAGACCGAAGGCTTCAGATATGGATCTGGGTGAGGACTTGGCTAGAATAAAATGCTGCAAACACTTCGAGTTATCGCACTTGACAAAGGCGTGTTTCAGTGCGCGGGGGTGGGGGGTGGGGGGGGGGGGGGGGGGGGTGAAGAAGGAATCTTTTCAAGCGCTCTTTGAAGCTGTAGGGTGCCCTTCAGAAAAGAGAAGAGAATGCACACCTGGAAGAAAAGGAGAATAAAAGAAACATTTCAAGAGTTCTTAAAATTGCTCCTTTTCTTCAACAAAAATATCAAATTTCCTTGCATGCATTGTTGTTCTGAAGTGGTAAATTGGTGCAAACGTGTCCTTGCCTTGTTTGATTCCTTTTATCTGTTTTCTGCTTTCTGACAGAGTGGCGGCAAGGCAGGATGGCACGGATCATCCTTCAGGACGAGGACGTCACCACAAAGATCGATAACGATTGGAAGAGACTAAACACCCTCGCTCACTACCAGGTATCCAGCTGCAGAGATCTTCCATATATACAGTTCTATACGTCTTATTTCATCTGAAATAATTAGTCTAGTTAAAGTGCAATAGAGTGCAAAAGACTTAATCCAGCCCTAATTTTCTTACAGATTTAAACCATGAAATCAAACTTAATTGTAATGTGTTAAAGTTCTTTTTAGCTCATTTGCACTCCAGATTCTGGTCATTTTCAAAGTAGTGCATTTTGTCGTCATGTTAGTCTTAGCTATAAGTTATTCAGATATGAATAGCTCTTCAACTCAAAGAATAAATATGCGTTAAGTTTACTTGTCACTAGGACAAAGGTGAGATATGAGTATTTAACCATCATTCCTTGAGCTGAAATACCACAGTTATACAATTTACCGAGGGCTTTAAAACTAAAATTGCTTTTATTTTGAACAGAAAAGCAATATTTATTCCTCTTCTTCTGAAATAATGTAACAGATTTATGTTTTCTATAACATTATTTGTTAGTTTGATACTAAAACTTAGGAAAAAGTACCTACTAAATGTATTAATAGTTTACGGCCTTTGTAGTGTTACACAAATATAAGGGACTGATATTTATTGGTTAATAAGTTGTACTGTCTGCTGAGGTTACTAGCCTCCAATTAGCTGCAGTTTTCCCAACTGTAGTTTTTTACCTCAAAAAGTGTGATGTTCAATCCTGGTATTTTTACCCCAGGAAATGAAAACATGTAGCATTAGATTTTCTTCAACCAGGTGATTAGTGCTGAAGAGCAACAGGTGAAGAAGGGACATTATTGCATTACGCCATACTTAATGAAGCTGGAGAAAACTCTGACATTGTGACGCTTTTCTGGCATCTCACTAAAAGCATATCAGGCATGTTATTATATATATATTTTTTTGCTATTCTAAATTTGTAAATTTAAAACGTTTGCTATATGGTCATACGAGTAGCCTGGCCATACCATTAATCTACAAGCTGAGTCCCAAGGACCCAATAGCTGCTTGGTTTTTCATGCTCCAGTTGTTCAACCTGCTTTTATGGCCAAAAAAGGAGAAGCAAGAATGAAAAAGCAGCAGATGCCAATAAACACCTAAACCGGATCAGAAAGTCAATCGATTAAGGCCACTTTAAATCTGCCGAATTGGAAACAGATTCTAGAAAACATTTGGGGCGGTAAAGTCCTGTTGGTGGCCGTTCTGCTGTGCTGTAAAACTCAACTTGGAAATTGTGTTGCAGGTGACAGATGGCTCTGTGATTGCCCTGGTGCCCAAACAGAACTCGGCCTACAACATCTCCAACTCCTCCACATTCACCAAGTCCCTCAGCAGATATGGTACGAGAGAAGGTGTGTGTGTGTGTGTTATGTGTGTCTGTGTATATATTTGTCTGCGTGCACTACTGTCTGTGGGTTTGTTGTTTGTCACTGTCATTTGTGTGAACAGTGTTAAATGTATGAACTGCACCTCTCCACTGTAGAAAGAATGCTTGATCCATTTGTGGAACGGCAACAAGATATAAAATGATCAAAAGTGTTGGAGAAAGTATGTAAACAGTTTGCAGACAATTACAGAAATGCACCTTATTTCTTAGTTTTTGCTTTTTAGCAGTCTAATACTTGCTGCAGATATCTACTCGCACATACCCTGTTACCTTTACTCCGCCTGTCCCTGGTCCACATTCCCGCCTGTCGTCTCAAACCTCTCAATCCTTTCCTGCTTTGTCACACAAGTGACAAGCATTCGGAGTGAAAGTATAATGCTCTGTGTCACAAATATGGGATCATTGTTCGATAAATGGGGAGAGGAGGGAGGTGGAGGATGACAGACATTTTTATTCAGGAATGAAAGACTGACACAGCTGTCACCTTTCTAAAAGCTTTTAACTGAAGTGAGGGACACCCCACGGATGTGCTGGAAAGGTGCAGTGCAGATCTAAAGTTGACTTTTTAATTCAATGGAAAGGCTTGAACTGACTGGACCTGAGTTATTTTACAAATAATAATTGACAAATGTTTTAGTCTCTAGATGTGCAAAGCTGGTGGAACTACTAATGAAAGGACTTGTAGCTGTCATTGCTAGGATAATAAATACAAATGCAAACTAAAAACAAGAAGGTTTCTTTCTACTTTGCAATTACGCACTATTTTGTTTTGGCTTGTGACTAAAAATCCCTATGAAAAACATTATCGTTTTGGTATATTGCAAACATTTATTCTTTCAGTAAATGTACTCTAAACAGTGCTGCCCTCTCCACTAGAGGACGCTGTTTTCTGCACATATAGATTTACTCCAGTTGAAGTGATTATTTGAAATTCTCTCTCTGTCTTAATGATTCACTAAACACAACAAAAAAAAATCCAAGTGAAACTCCTAATTTCTCTCTATACATCTCACTGACCTTCCTTTAATCGTCTCCAGAGAGCATGCTGAGGACTGCCAGCAGTCCGGACAGCTTGCGCTCCCGAACGCCTATGATCACCCCTGATCTCGAGAGCGGCACCAAGCTGTGGCATCTGGTGAAGAACCACGACCACTCGGACCAGAGGGAGGGAGACAGGGGGAGCAAGATGGTCTCAGAGATCTACCTGACCAGACTGCTTGCCACTAAGGTAACAAGAAACCAATCCTCCCCCTTCGACACGGACCGTGTCATGTAGTCCATTTAAACCTGCAGTCTCTGTTGACCTTTGTTTGGCGGTGGTCTCAAAGCTCATTAACATTTTTCATAACCTTTTCCACAAAGACACACATATGTACAGTCTTAATTAGGAGGTTGACCTTTGACTATTGAGTTGTTAGCTTGGTGGTACTGGGCCCTCTGTTGGCGGCCTCTGAGCTTCTAGATCCAGGTCATTACGCACCATATTTCACCGTGTCCTCCAAAACACACAGATGTGAGAGCTGGTTGTTTTTATGCAGCAAGTTTTGTTCAGGTGGTAAACAAAGTGTTAAAAGTTATGTTTTGGGGTAAAAAAACCCAAAAAAAACCATTGATTAACCACTCAGCCCTACCTGAAGGGACAGTGAATACTTTTTTTTGACTCAATAAAACCCCTAATCTCATATATAAAATTAACTTTTTTGGGTCTCAACTTCTTCTAAAAACAGCCTGGGAGCTCAACAAATCCACACAACTGTTTTCTGGCAATAACTTTGTGTTTTCTGTGTCGTATTTACAATGAAAGCAATGAGAAGATCCATAGCCTCATTGTTCCTCTCCTCCTGATGGCTCCAGGAAGAATAGCTGTATTACCACAACCTCAATGAGGAAATGATTGAGGAGGAACAAAATGTGGGCAGCATGGAGCTCTGCAGTTTGCTTCTACTTATTACATCCCCCTCAGCCTTGTGTGTTTAGGAGGCAGATTTGTTAATGTGTTGGTACAAAACTGCAACTTGAATTTTCTGTCTGGTTTAAATGAAGTTTTTCAGAAAGTGGCCAGGTTGCTCGAAGGAAAGGCCTGTAGAAAATATAAAACAGTTTCAACTTCAAACAACTTTGTAAGGATTCAGTCTCTCCAGAGTTGTGTTATGTGGTAAAAAAAAAAAAAAAGAAACATGGCAGAGGAGCCTTAGGCTGAACTCCCATTGAGCCCCTTCCTGAGTACAGTAAAGACTACTGAGCACTCTCCATCATCACAAACTCTCAGGAAGCTGGAGCACTGAAAGCAAAACACTGTCATTCTTAAAAACCTTTTCCTGGCAGGTTGCGCCTGCAGCTAGATGGTGGAAGCCAATTCAGCTGCAACACAATAGGTCAAAGTGGGATACTCGTTTTGGGTTAGGACCGACTTCTTAATTATTAATTAAGCATAACCCAACAGATCACTCCCGGAAAGGGATAGAATGGTATGAAAAAATTGTATTATAGTTGATGTGTGCACATTTACCAGGTTTATCAATGTTTAGAAGGTTCCTACAGTCTGTAAAGTCTGGAAACATTCAGAAGTTGATTTGAGCGTTTTAAACATTTGAATAAGAAGAAGCTTCCTTCTTTATTCAGACTTTATTCCGAATGTTGTCGTTTGTTAGAAGTTGCCTGTCCATTTAGAGTCGAATTACCGTCTGTATCAGTTTTTAATCATAACATTCTGTCTGGTATTGTCTCACGACTGCTTCCCAACCTTCTCTTGTTCAGGGTACCCTCCAAAAGTTTGTGGATGACTTGTTTGAAACCATCTTCAGCACAGCACACCGGGGCAGCGCCCTGCCGCTCGCCATCAAATACATGTTTGACTTCCTGGACGAGCAGGCGGACAAACACTCCATAACAGACCCTGACGTACGGCACACTTGGAAGAGCAACTGGTGAGGGAAAATGCAGCAGCATTGACTGTCGTCTTCGTCTCTTTGCCCTTTCTCAGTCTTAGTGTGGATGCTCTCTCTGAAATACGCCACCTGGTTCTAACACCACACGTCTTTCTCTCCATTCCTCCACCTCCACCTCGTTTCCCCTCCATCCCTGTAGTCTTCCACTAAGGTTTTGGGTGAATGTGATCAAGAACCCGCAGTTTGTCTTTGACATCCACAAGAACAGCATCACAGACGCTTGCTTGTCTGTGGTGGCTCAGACATTCATGGACTCATGTTCAACATCAGAGCACAAACTGGGGAAGGACTCTCCTTCCAACAAGCTGCTTTATGCTAAAGACATCCCCAACTACAAGAACTGGGTTGAAAGGTGAGTCAGTTTGATGGAATTTATGGCGAATACTTCAAGATTATTTCCAGCACTTCAGGCTGTAAGCTCCTGTTCGGGTTTTCCCAGGTACTACTCGGACATCTCCAGGATGCCCGTCATCAGTGACCAGGACATGAGTGCCTACCTGGCAGAGCAGTCCCGGCTGCATGCCAACCAGTTCAACAGCATGTCAGCTCTACACGAGATCTACTCCTACATTGTCAAGTACAAAGATGAGGTCAGATTAGATGTTTTTCCTATTAAACAGTTCCGAAATTTGATAACCAGCAAATCAGGAAACAATTTTAGATTGACAACCAAGATAACGATATTGGTTGCGATCACCTACTTTTTCCTCACTCTTCTTTATTTTGTTGTTGTTGTCGTTATGTCAACTCTTTCAAATCTTTCTCTTTCAATAAGCTCTCCATTGTTTAATGTCAGGTATGGATGTTAAAAGCAGTAAAAGTACATCCAACCTACTATATGGTTTCTGCAAGATCTTAAAAAGGCCATAAGACATTCTGCAATTGCCCAGATTTATTTTTAGATAAGAATAAATTTCTACATGTATTGTATCATTGCTTCTATTATTTTTTTTAATGTGTTACTGGGATTTCTTTGTTGTGCGATTTTTTGCTCTAGCTGAGGAATTTAGCTGTTTTTGGGTGATTTGGAGAAGTTTAGGCAATTAAAATCCAACACAGAGATTTTAATGATTTGCTTGTTGACTCGTTATGAAGCTCATCCTATAATTAATCTATCAAAGTTAAGAAATGTAGGTGTGAAAGCACTCAAGTTAAATTCCAAAAAACACAGATTAACTTTAAGTTGTCAAGTGAGTTAGAAATTGCAATTTTCATAACTTAAAATTTTTCAAAAGAAAATGGTAACCTTCACAGGAAAAGAGGAAGAAAAGTAAACCACCACAGGTAGCAAGGTGGAAATAAAACATTAATTGAGGACAAAACAGTGCCCTGGAGGTCAGAACGTTGTATTAAGTCCAAGATTGACCGGTATCTTTCTTGTGAAAACAACACAAAAACTCCTTGTTTTAAATAACTTGGCTTTATTTGTTTAGACTGTTTATGTCACAAAGACAGGAAGGAATCCCACCCTAAGCTGCTGGAACGCTGTTCTGTGTCAAAAGTGAAGTCGATACTGCAATGGTTTATATTAGTTTATATTAGCTTGTGTTGTGACAGTCTGGCGACCTGTCCAGGGCGAACGCCGCCTCTCACCCCAAACGTTCCCTGAGGATAGGCACCAGCACCCCTCCCGACTATAGTAGGGACAAGGGGGTACAGAAAATGGATGGATTAGCTTGTGTTTCATCAGTGCTGAAACAACATTTTAAAGGCATTTGGTCTTCTTATGAATATGGCTCTAAAGTAGTTGAAGGCTTGCTGGTTCAGTTTTCTTCTACGATAAAATGAGAAAAATTCAGCGGCTTACTTGAAAACAAGAGTTTATTCAACGCCAGCCTTCAAAAGACCACGCATGCTGTGAAAACCGAGGCTGATGCATGTTTGACATTGGCTGACTTGCTCTCCTTTCTATTTTCAGATCTTGTCAGCTTTGGAGCGGGACGAGCAGGCGAGGAGACAGAGACTGAGGAGCAAGCTGGAGCAGGTCATCGACACAATGGCCCTGGCCAGCTGAGGACAATCCACCTGCTCCTTCTGCTCACTACTCGTCTCCATCTGTTGCTCTGTCTCCCTTCGCTCTTCTCAGACAACAAACAAACAAACAAACGAACAGAAAGAATCCAAACCCCAGAAACACGAACTGCAAAAGGACCGAAGCAGTATACTCCGGACTCGGGCCGGGGTTCGGCGGAGATGGACGGGCCTGTGTACGCTTACATGTGTATGTTTGTGTTCGTCTGCAGCCCCGGCGCGGCGCGGCGCAGCGCGGCTCATGGGCTTGTGTCTGTGTGAGAGACACTTGGACTCCAGACAACTTCACACACTCTCATACGTGGAGAACAAGTCCTTGACAGCATTTGATTATCGTGGATGTTGGTGTTTGTGGTTTGCTTGAGTTTTTTTTTTTTTTTTTTCCTTTTGGATTTCAGAAGAATTAGTCATTATGACACCGATGATGATCAGGAAAAACGACAGAAGCTCAGACTCTCTACACATGGTGTCATGAACAGAGCGGAGCAATCTGTTGGAGCCAGTGAAGAGTGGCTTGGAAGGTCATGTGACTCAGTCGTCACGCTTTAAATTTTTTTTTTTGTATAAATGTAATCAACTGCCCACTCTTTGATCTCTCGCCACTTGTATTACTGCTGAATTTGCACAATTTACAGAAAGGTTACAAAGCAAGACTTATATAGATATTATATATAAATACAGTTTTTAATGAAAGATTAGGGAGAAAACATTTTTGTTGTTCTTTTTCATTTAAACCGACAAATACAATAAAAACAAACCAGTCAAACACGATTTGCTACTTGAAGTACAGAAGAAAAGACTCAAAAGTAGGCAGAAAATGAATGAAAAAAAAAGCAAAAATAAAAAAATTTGTACTGTGCCATGTTTTCTTTGAATGTTGTTTAGTGCAGAGACATTTTGTTAGATGGAATGTGATACAGTCTGACTTATAAATATGAAAATTGCCTAGTGACTGAAAAGAGCTGATCGAGATCATCGTTTGAATGTGGAAGTAAACATAGCGACAGACAAAAGCTTCATTAAGATGCTGTTTGGATTCAGGCGGTGCAATTTGTTGGTTTTCAAAAGCCAAATATCACACAGTAGCTAGTTAATCGTTAGCTTCCAGCTCCTCAGCAGCTTTTGTCTAAGCTGATTGATCTGTCATTTACTGACTGAGCAACGAAGCGGCTACGTTGCACTACCTAAAATATTTTACCGTAGTTTTCCCCGATGCTTCGCAAACATCACACGGCTGCATCTCAGTCATTTAAAGCATTTTTGAGTAACGATAATCAGTAACTTAAGCTCATATTTTATACAGATTTATTGTACACGGAGAAATGTTTTTCAATTTATTTCTGTTACCTTTGATGACTGTGGTTTACAGCTTATGAAAACCTCAAATTCTGCAAAACAAATATGTCCATGTGAGTCAGAATTTGGCTGGAATTACTACATCAGTGCATCGGGGCATGGAGCAACACTCCTATCCTTTAGGTGATTTTGACATAATCTGTGATTCAGGACTGAAATGTACTGTTGTAGCCCAAGTCCTAGAAGCATGTGTGTGAAGGCTCATGAAGAATTTGAAGTCCAAACCCAAAACGCTCTTTCCTTCGCCATCTTTTGTCCACCTTTTTCTGTCATTTTTTTTCTTCCTTCCACTCAGTTTTCCCTCAGTAGGTTTGAACGCAGCACTCTGATCGTATCGTTCCTTTAACAATGACCTTGTGTGGCGTTCTTCCCCCATGCAGTGTGTAAATGTCAGCATCTCAACAGTCTTCCCCATGACTAATGAGTCTACAAAATTACATTTCTGTTTTAAAAACTATTTTTATTTGATTATATGTAATATTATTTTATAACAACCTGAATGGCTGGTTTTCATTCTCTGTAACCTCCGATTGTCAAAATGAACAGAAACAAACTGTTTTAATCTATCACTCTGCATATGGTGAATCTTTATGAGTTTCACTTTTTGTCTTGAAATATTGAAGCAAATGAAGTTTTCAAGTCTTCTTATTTACTGAGATGCAGCAGCAATCAAGACTCCACCGCTTGCTACTTTCTGTTTACCCTTACTGAGAGAGTTATTCGTTTTCCCAAACTCTTGGTGCTTACAGACTACTACTATGAGTTCAGGTAGCATTTAGCTTTGCCCCTTAAAAAGTAAAACTAAGTCAGAAAAGCTGTTTTCATCCTCCAGCCATTATTCCCCAGCATTCCTCTGTGTTAATACCCCCCTAAAACGGGGCATGGAAAAGATCAACTGAGCATTTCTCTCCACCTCTAAACTTCTGAATTTGAGATATGGGTTTTAGCTTTTTATCCACACTGAGGTTGTAGAAGCAGCTCTGTTCATTAGCCACATCAGGCTGGGTAATCCTCTCTTCAGCCTGCAGCTCTTGTTTTAAAACTAGCCTATTGCCACGTGTGGCTTAAGCTTTTTTATATTGCTTCTCTCTTAAGAGGATTTCTGTTTCCCTTTATTTTTTTTTTTTTTTTTAGGCCTTGACGTCATAGTTTTTGACCTTGTGGTGAGAATTTTGCTTTTTTATTTCTGCTTGCCGAGAAACCAAACTGTGGTCTGTATAATGTTTTTGTTAATGTTTTCATTTGTAAATTGTATACTTTTTCATAATGAACAAAAGCGGTTCACCATTTTTTTTCTTATTTTGTTTTTTTGGTTTTGGTTTTGGTTCTGTTTCGACATGTAAATTGTACATTTTTACGGTACATGGAAGAGAAAAAAAAAATTTCTTCAGCTTGCCGGAAGTTGAAGTACTTGACTGAACTCCAGGTTTTGTTTTCCCTGATCTGAAGGATCGGAGTGAAACGGTTCCTCGGGTCAGATGAGCCTCTGTGTCGTCGTGATGGAAATGTGACTTGCTGCTTTAACTCTTGTACCTTTGTTTTTCTATCCAACATTAGGGCTGTCATCATGAATGCTGTCGCTGTTCAACCCAACCACTTTGTTTACCATACATGTCTGAGAACTGACATGCGTCACAACCTGTTTTTAACTGGAAACTTGTTTGAATTTGACTGTTTACCCTGTAGACTGTAAGCAAACAAGCCTACCCATGCAATAATGGAAAATTGTCTGTTTTAGATCCAAACATTGGCTTTTATGTCACTCCTGTTAGATGGAATATGGGACAAAACACTCCACAATAATCTGATTTGTTAAATATAGCTTTCTTTGTGCTGTCAGCAGTTGGTGCTTTGTATATGAACAATATGGCTGACTGCCCAGGACGCCCTTACTCTAGGGGGCGGCACAAGCTATCCCCATCCCATGAAATGCCCTCAATAAGTTTTCTTTAGCCTTTTTCCATGTTCAGTGTGTAGGAAGTGTGTGAAAAAGTTTGTGGACAGTGTAAACACTGTACTGAAATATAGTGCCACCTTGTGGCATGTTAACTAGGTTAAACTTGATTATTAATTTTTTAAATAAATAACTTCCTCTACACTTTGAATTCGAGTCTTTTAAGGATTCTGGGATGCATTTGGTCATATCTAGTTCAAAATCTAAAATCACAAAGTCTAGGGTTATTGTGGTTAATTTACCCATGAACATTCACTGTCTCTTTCCTCTGACTTTTTGCTGCATTCTAACATTTTTGGTGCTCTTATTGTATAAATAACATGGCATGAAAATAGATTGCTGAAGCTCAGATGTGCAGCAAAGGGCCCTCTGTTGACTGATGTGTCTAAGTGCAGGGGACAGAATCAGCACACTGCTCAGTATCCAGCTGGCGATCTGTCGGACTCGTTAAAAATAGTTCAACCTTCTCAGCTTTCTTTATTTTTGATTCTGTTCGTGTCATCCTGACTGAATACGGAGGTCAGATTCATTTATCACTTTTTCATGGTTACTTGCTTTTTTAAATTGACCTGCTTTGCAAGTCTAAACCATTTTGCCGGCTCCTCCATCTCTCATCTTGCGTTGGTTAATATGGCCGATGATTTGCATTTACTGTAACTGAGGTGGTGGAATGTCTAAAAGTGTGTGTCATCTGAAGCACCGCCATCAACAACCAAGTTGCAGCTCTTCACAAGAAACTCTTTTTTTGTTTTTTGCTGGATTTCATGCCTCAAAACTTAGAAATATGTCAGATTTTACAGTTCCACTTTCAGGTTGGGTGGACTCAGCACACAGTGGTGTATAATTCTTTACTCTTTTGGTCGTTTTTGGCCCTTTTTTTAAAGAAAAAAAAAATGCTGAATCAAAGTAAGACCTGGTTTCCAGTTGGTTTTCCTGCTTTCCTTTCCATCTGGAAAATACCTTTTTTTTCCCCCCTTAGTTTTGTCCCAGAGTGGTTGTTCCTTAGGATCCATGGAAACACAAAGCAAATGAATTTCAGATAGTCGGCAAGAGAATTTTAATACTTCAATTACTGATGCTTTTTTAGAGTTTCAGACTTGAAGCGACTGTCACGAGTTTGCAGGTTAACACTCATTGTGTAAATATTATGTTATTTCCTATTTTGCAGATTTACTACTTGTAAATAAACACGCATCAAGAAGAGATTAAACATTTTTTGCTAAAAAAAAAAAAGTTGTGGCTTGACGTTTTTATTTTGAGGTAAGCTTACACAATTTCCGTAGAAAGTTGTAATTGTTGTTTTAGGTGTGAAGAAACCCAAATGCATTCCAGCGACTCATCTGTTCAACCAAACAACCACCTGGCATAATTAGACACATGTCCACGGGGGAACAAGACTAGGTGGAGTTTGTTGAACTCTGCATGGACTTTTGTGTTTTGGTCACAGTCCTCCATGAAATTAAATATGAACATGTGGAAAGAGCTGAAATCTTGTAAGTATGACAAAGGAGCTGTGATGCTATTGGCCTGGGAAGCTTGTTAGAGTGCATAGCAACATGAAGACTACAGCAATAAACTCACTGATATCTGTCGGTCTGCAACGGGTTACAAAACCTCTCACAACTTTGGGCAGCCAATGAGTCTGCTGCAAACCAATAGTCTTCATGATCACCATATCGCAATCCAATGGACCTCCTTTGGATTCTGGTGGAAAAATCTGAAAAGTGTGGTCTACATTTATTTTCTGCCCACGTTACTTAGTCTTTTGGTGCCTGCCTCTAGTTTGGCACATCTAGAAACTAGGCTCTTTGCTCGTCATTCTTTGCAAAACAGGTCAGGCGAAATCTTGATTGGATGGAAAGAGTCTCTGAACATACATTCTCATGTCACAAATTCTCAATTAGATTTTTTTTTTTTATGTTACGCTGGTTTAAAAAAAGAAAACATTCTAAGTGCTACACGTCTTGCCTCTTTATGGAATGTGTCATTCTCCATCATCTGTTTAATGTTGAATATTTCCAATCAAGAGGAACCCTCTTGTCAGGCAGCAGCGAAGACAGCGGTCTCGTTTCACAACCCGATCGGCGTCATTAATCATTTTCACAGAAATGTACTCGGCTGGCTGCTGGGGGGTTTGTTCTCCAGCCGAGGTAATACTAACACGTTTAGCTCGTAGCCATACATCACGCTTGCACTGCCCTCAGCTTACGTGAGCACTTGCATGGAAGAGCAGCTCTGTGTGAGGAACACAGCAGAGTGTCAGTCGGCTCAGATGGGCCAGGCTGCTGACTTTTATAGCACGTATTGTTGCTGAACAAGAGGAAGAGATGGAGCAGAGAGACGGAGGGAAGAAAGACCAAGAAGAAATGGCTGGAGTACACTACTTTTAATTCCTCCTCTCCCTCCGTATCCTGCCTTAAAACGTCAGCACTCATCTCAATGGACTCCATGAGTCTGGATAGACAGAAAATGTTATCGTTCACACCATGTGTAACCAGCCTGGCTAATTCAATTAAAATTCCATCCAAGGAAGAACGCTGAAATTGCATAATGGTCGTGGGAGCGCTGATTCTCGTAATGATCCTGTCAAGAGGCAAATGATCTCACGGCTCAAACATTATGATGAATTCCTTGCAAAGAGCACACAACGCTCGTTCCTCTGCCCTCCCACCCCTCTACCTCTTCTTTGCACGTTAGTTTCCGTCGCCATAGTTAAAAAAGCGACCATCTAAATTTGTCCCCTTTCTTCTCTTTCCTTTTTTAATCTCGTTTAGTCACAATTGGAGAGCTCTCTGTTTTATCGCAGCGAGTGAAATTGAAATTCTATTTCAGCCCGTTTGGTGTATGTCAAAGTGTTTTACATCAAGTGTGTGGCGTATCCGAAACCCTGTGACTGGCAACGGTATCCATAGGGCCACTAAATCCGGTGTGTGGTTCAGTCGCTCTTAGCAAGAGAAAGGTGACAGGCGTGACTCGTTGAGGGAAGCTACAAGTTGGATTACTGTCACCTTTTTAACTTGTGCTGCTAAAAAAAACAACCCTGTTTGGAAAACAAGCAGTGGGTGTTAAGTACCGGTGTTTGCCAACGTTCAGCCTACTACTGACATAAACACCCATATTGGAGCGCTGCTGCAATTTAGAAGCCTCAGCTGAAGAAGAATACAATGATGTTGGTTCAATTCATGGCCAATTTATTCTCTGCGTAGTAAATCCAGGCATGGTTAAAGTGAGAAAAATGACATGAAGCAGTTCTCTGCACAGCTTTTCTTCGCCTTAAAGGGACAATTCAGGAGTTTTGAGTTGATGCTCTGCTAAAAGGTTGGAAGCTCTTAATTCCTTAGATGCAGAAGAAAACTCTACAAACATTTATCTTGCTTGATGGTCCAGCTGAACCCCATAATAGTTTATGCATCTGCTATTTTACTTATCTTTATGTCTGCATTATGCTGTAATTTACTGGGAAGTTGTTTATTTACATAAAAAGTGAAAAAGTTTTTCCAGTCAGACTGACGAGGTATTGTAAAAATCAATAAAATGTTATTAATTTGCGCAGTTAGCATATACTAATTTAATTTTAAATGAGACAGTTATGCTGACCAGAAATGCTTTAAAATAAATTTGATGGTTTAAGCATTTATGAAATATCATTTGCAGATTCTGTGGCTGCAGATCAGCTCAGATCTTCTTTCCACCCTCCCATGTGCAAAAACCAGCAAGTTATGTGTGTGCTGATATGCTGTGTTTGATTTTCACCAGATATATTTCTGCGTATTTGGTCTCCTCTGTCCAAAGAAAAAATATTGTTCCAGAAGATTTGTGGTTCTGGTTCTGCTTTGCATACTCGAGTCAGAAACTTGGACCTGAAAACTCTTCTAAACAAGCTGTTGAATCTTTTATGTCATTTGATTATCACGGACTGTGTGAGCTGAAATTCTAACCGAGCCCTTTGCTTTTATAGAGGTGATCACTCATTTTATTAATTAGCTAAACAGTTACATTCGACTGACTATACCTAAACTCTTAGTTTTTCACAAACAGCCTCTCGATTATGGCTCGGTATTAATATTTCTGCTGTAATTTAGCACACTCTGTCAGATTTAAATTAATTTAACACCAGATTGTGCAAAACCTTGGAATTGAAAAAGGTTGTGCTTTCTGTTCCCCATAACTTTATCTGCAACAGACATTTGGTTCAGGGGTCACATCTCTACTAACTGTTCATACTTGTCATGAAAGCTTTCTAAATATCAACTCAGGAAGAATGTAAAAGGATGCGTTCACTTCATATCAGTCTCAGGGAATTGAGCTTCACTATTTCAGATGGGATGTTTCTCTGCTCTGACTGGCTTGTTAATTTCTCCACAGGTAGAAGCCATTATGCACTCCAGCTCTCTGTCAGAGCCAGTGAAAATCCATTCCTTGCTCCACTGACCTAAAGCGTCCTGATGTCTGATTAACACACATGGGATAACAATCTATATAGAGCTTTCCAGACCTCTTAAAGACCCCATCTATAGTCTCCTCTGGTTCTAATCTTCTGAACACGGACTCTGGATTGATGGGGGTTTGTGATTTAATGGTTTTTCTTAAATCGCTCGACACATATTCCCTCCAATTTCTTTGGAATCAAAAAGCTGAAAACTTTTAACCGTCACCTCCTCCACCTTTGATCGAGCCTCTCTGTCTTCCAGGTGTGCACTCGCTTCAAGAATACTCCTGAGAACCCCCGCCGCCACCCCTGCTGTGAATGGTAAGAGGTCTGTCTTGATTTTGCTCCCCCTCCCAGGTTGGGGGTCACACACCCCAGGGATTCAGAGCAGCATGTCCGATTAGTGCAGCCAAGCCTTATGCCCTCGCTCAGAAGTGAGGCAGCTTGCATGAACGCAAAATGCCTCCGCATGCAGATGTTTTATCCTTCGGCCTACATGAATGGCTCACATGCAGTCATGCGATCGCTGAGGTAAACTGCACACATCCCACACAGGAGGCCGTCGGTCAACTCAATCACCACTCAACAAGCTGAGTGTGTGCAGTAAATTGATAAAAATGGTTTTTAATGGCTGCAGTCCATTGTCTTTCCCACACACGTGCTGACATACAAATATACACCCCGTCCAGCCTGCTGTTTTGATCTTCAAATATGCATTTCTGGCTGCAGGATTGTTTTTTTTTGTTTTGTTTATTTCCTCTTTCCTTTCACTTGCAGCTTCAGTGAAACATGAAAGGCATTGCGTTTCCTCAGAGAGAAGACTGACATTCTTTCGGCCTATTGTGGTGTGAAGCTTAGACTGGGAGCGACAGAAAAGACAAATAGTTGTGCATACATTTTTCACTAGTCTATTTGAATAATTCTTTAAAGGTGAATTCCTTAGACAGAGAATAATTCTCTGTCTTGCTTCCCTTACTAAGCAATTAGCCACAATGTGTGGCAGTCACATATAAAAGATCCAGCAGGTTTCATAAAGGTTTTCTACAAGCTATTTTTTTTTCTCCACTACATTACAAATGAAAATGAACGGGAACAGATTAAAGAATCGCATATCTAAAAGTTTGAGTTTGGACAAAGATAACTAATGTATTAATTTCATTTTGTGCCTCAAGGTGAAAATTGGCATTCTCGGTGTAAATGGAAAACAATGCAGCAAAATTTAAGTATCCACTTTGCTAGTGACATGGCATAATCTTCTCTGTTAGCATCCTCAAAACCCCAAACTTTGTTTGATTACTTAATTATTTGTTACACTCCTGGTGTTGAAACAGATCCTCTTTACTTTAAGCATTATTCCTGGTTTTAGCCTAAAAATGTGCCATAAGTCAGGCAAACATAATCCTTCCAGTTAACCTTGAAAATAAAAACAGTAAGTAAAAAAAAAGGGACAGAAAACTGAGTTGGTATGGAGCTGCATTAGTGGGAAAAGAATTGCTGTCATTTTGTAATTGCAATTTTCTCCTTAAATTTGTTTACAATCACTTCATTCAATCTTACTGCAATGAGCTGCTATAGACAATAATCATTCTGATCCAGTTCCAGTCATTTGCAGTCATAAAGGACAGAGTTTAGGAGCAGGTTGTCGGCACCAGGTGCCCTCAGGTTGTTTGTTTACATGATCATCTCGTGTTAATTCCTTTTGATGGCTGTTTCCCCTTGAAGAACAAAATTATCACTGGGAACTGCTTTTTGTATTTACTCAATTCACTGCTCTCTGTACGCTTGATTCCTTACAGCTTTGACTCTTTTTGTCACTGACTGTAGGACTGTGTAGAATCTTTTTGGATTTTTGAGAACAGAAGATCTGGCCTCAGTCTTCTAAATGTACGTTGCAGCAATGCAAACTTAGTTCAGCACTTTTTAAAAAACATATTGCCTTGACATTAGATACTTACAGATTTTTGCGAGTATATATTTTTCTTAGTGTGTATTCACACCTGACACATTTTGTCCACTTAAAATGGACCAGAGTTTGTTTTCCCCCTTGGTCATTTTGTGGAGGTGTAAATACACTCATGTGGACCAAACGAATGGACTGAGACCCACTTTTTGAGGTGGCCTTGGTCTGCTCTCGAACAAACTTTGGGTCTCTTCTGATGTGAATACTGAGCAGCCTCAATCCAAACCAACTACAGGAAATGTATGTCTTTCTAAACTTCATGAGCCACAGTTGCTAGGCGGTATGCTAAAAACGAGCCCTGTTGCTAAGTGCTACTGTTTCATCAAACTGAAGTGCTGAGAGAAGAGCATCAGTTTTTTTAACCCTTCTCTTCTTCTAACTCATCTCAAATAGTAAACAGAAGGTAATGAGTCACGTTCTCATCCGCCTTTTTGACCAGACAGGAAGAACAAGTTTGACAACTCACAATAGAGAAATGTGTGGATGTGCCAAAACTTTCTCCAGCTGCACAGAAACAAAACTGAAGTTATTATTTTTGGACCTAAAGAGGAACGATCTAGAGTCAGTGCACAGCTTCAGTTATTACAACTGAAAACCAGCGATCAGCCCGAAACCTGGGAGTAGTGATGGACTCTGACCTGAACCTCCAGAGCCACATAAAGACAGTCACAAAGTCGGCCTTCTATCACCTGAAGAACATTTCCAGGATTAAAGGACTAATGTCTCAGCCAGATCTAGAGAAACTCATCCATGCGTTCATCTTCAGTCGTATTGATTATTGCAACGGGTCTCTCCAACAAATCAATCAAACAGCTGCAGCTGATCCAGAATGCTGCTGCTCGCGTTCTCACTAAAACCAGGAAGATAGAGCACATAACACCAGTTTTAAAGTCCCTACACTGGCTCCCTGTAGCTCAAAGAATAGACTTTAAAATACTGTTGTTAGTTTACAAATCACTGAACGGCTCAGCACCACAATACATCAAAGATCTGCTGTTGTTGTATCAACCTTCCAGACCTCTCAGGTCTTCCGGTTCTGGTCTGCTCTGCATCCCCAGAACCAGAACCAAATGAGGAGAAGCAGCTTTCAGCATCTATGCACCACAAATTTGGAACAAACTTCCAGAAAACTGTAAAACAGCTGAAACACTGACTTCTTTTAAATCTCAACTGAAAACCCACCTGTTTAGAATTGTATTTGAAATGTAATCAATTACAAATTTATTGATGTAACTTGACTTAATGATTGATTCTATATTGCATTGTGATTCTGTGTTTGTAATGATGTAAAGCACTTTGAAATGTCTTGCTGCTGAAATGTGCTATACAAATAAAATTTGATTGATTGATTGATTGATTGAATTTGCAGCTTGGTTACCGTATTTTTATAAGAGAAGTGCAGTTCTGTTGTGGCCTGACTAAACTCTGATCTAGAGATGCTTCATGAGGAAGAGTTACACCTGGGCATTGTTGATCTCAAAGCCAAAAAAAAAAAAAACTACTTTAAGAAAAACATAATGAGACAAAAATTGTGTGGGAATGGAGAGCAAATGAAGATAACAAAACCTGTCACATGCCAAAATATAGATGGCACACAGAAATGCAAGCCAGAGAATCAAAGTGAAAACTACAGAAACAGCTGGTCAAAGAAGCCAATGACATTTCTTCACCTGGATATGAAGAAAGAAAGAAGATCATTCAACCTTTAGGATGCTTGAAACTCTGAGGATTTTTGTGGCTCTTGTACTAATATGATCACAACACAGTTGCATAAAGTCAACCAACTTTTAAGAAAAGAATATGACATGTTCAAAATATGGCAGAACGCGTGTGGCAAGGATAAGGTAATTGAACAGATATCCAGAATTGCAAAGGATTGTGGGATCTTTGTATAAGAATTAGACCTACAAACATTCCTGGAGGACTGCAAAGAATTCAGGTTAAGAACAGGATATGGAGAAAAGTCTGAGACATGAGGAGATCAAATACAGAAAAAAAAGTATCCTTTCCTCTTTAATGGGGAGACAAATGTGATGCTGGCTTTTCGTTGGTATCAAGATTGATAACTTGTTCACTCAAAGATTAAGCTTCTTGGAGATTATTTCCAAGTTTGTGCTATACTCTGTATTTCTGAATTGTTCAGCTTTCGTTGTCAACAGCAAAGGAAGATATGTCATGTATAAAGTTATTTTATAGTGTAGGCCTATATGTCAATAAACAAATTTTCCTCCAACTTCCTGTTAGTCACTAACAGAGTCAGTTTATCAGATAAAGTCGCAGTGAAATACATTGAAGCATGAGGTCAACAAAGTGTGACAGTTTGTGGTCTGAATACTTCACACAAGTACCTCTAGTGCTGATAAGTTGCATTAGAGGTTGATACGTGTATCCTAAATCCCTCCTTCTTTTTCCTTAGTTTTGCCCTTTGACCCCACACATTCAGCTTGTCAGCTTGTCTCAAACATGAGATAAACAATAAAAGGCACTAAGCTGCTGTTTTTAAGCTCTCCTTTTGCTCCCTTTCTCTTTGCACACTTTGATGTTGGAGGGACGCAGGGTGTTTTAACAGCCGATTTCTCATGAATTAACGAATCGCTCCCCTTGGAATGTTTCGAACACTGCCGCTTCTGATCTAGTGCATTGTGGGATTGAGATAAGAAGCTGACATTCCCTGGCAGGGAAACTAACAACAAGGGCCTTAATTAGCTCAATTTATTAACCAGGAAGCTGAGGGCTTGGAGGGTTGGGGGTCGAATTTAAACCACTAGTGCACAGTCCATCATGAGGCCACTGAGCGAAGACGAAAGAATCGAACGATGTTTCTGAGTACTGATGTGCTCCACGGCGTTCCCTTACCTCCTGACTAAAGCAGATAAGATTTCTTATTGACCTTTTAGTTTAATAACTATAGATGCCACATGGGATGGTGTGAGACAACGCTCAAACCACGGCATGTGAACTTGAGTAATGACCTGGGTCTCCTGTGTGAGCCGTAACCTGTAAACATTTGACAAGTTTGGTCAACAGTCCTGGCTTTAAATATAATGATTCCAGGCAGTCAGTCTGTCCAGAAATACCTGAGAATGGAGAGACACTTAGCTTAGTTATTAAGTCTTGAGTGAGGAGAGTTAGTTCCCCCTCAATTATTCATGATCATGGTTGTTGTTGTTATTACTGTTTAACAAAAAAATACAAAAAAACAGTGCACTTCATCTCCAGTGGCACTGTTAATAAATACAGTATATGCTGTGAATTGTCTTACACTGGAAAAATGACCACATATTGCCATCTTAAAGGGCAACCGTATGGTCGTGATGGCTGAATGACTTGATGAGTTTGCAAAGTCTTGCCCCTTTTATGAAATATTTCAAGAAAGGATTAAGGTGTCGCCTATATGTGTTGTGAAAGAAGTACAGCAAGGAGGCCAAAAATCAGCCAAAGGCTGCGTCATTAACTGAAGTAGTCAGACCTGAATTGACTGACTAAAATAGGAAATGATGTGGTGATGACATAGTTTGGGTGACCAGCAAGCAACTGATTTACAATCACAAACACAAGACTCAGGAATCATGTTCTACCAGAAAAAGCAAAAACGGTGATGCGTTTCATTTAACTTTGCATCGTTCAGCCAACAACATGGTTGCTACAGTGAGTTTGTTTCTTAAAAAAACAATGATACGAGGAGACTTCCGACAGATGGTACCAAGTAGGGCTTTCGTCGATGCTGCATGGCGCCTCACAGCAAGCAATAATTTTTTCTCACAGCTGTGTGGAATAAAACCATCACCTGTGATCTATGAATGGTCAGAGGGAGCTCAGAGGACACACGTCTTTGTTGGTTTATGACAGGAATGTTCCGTGAGAGAAGCTGCCGCAAAAACAGATGCATGGAGCTATAAAATCAAAAAACGCCACCAAAATTACATATGGCGAAAGATAATAAGGCTGACAAGTTGGAGATTAGAAAAACAGCAAATTAATCAAATTTATTGCAAATAGTAGCATAGTTTAATCTTCCAGATTCCTTTCTGTAATCTCATTCTTAAAATTTATTTGGATATCCTAATATATTGATGACATTTAAAACGACAATTTTTGTTTTGCCTTTAAGCAACTCAAATTTTAATAAAAAATGACCAATTTCAACCAATCGACTGTAATGTTGATGTTGTGATTCTTCTTTCGTTTTCTAGACCCAATATTGTTGTTGGTGGTTTGAAATCTGTCAAACTTCTTTCAGACCTAAAAATTGCAGCAAAACCATGCCCACCAAATATGCAAGAACCAGACAGGATTCAAAAATTTTGCTCTTTTTTTATATATGCACTTCTTCAAAAACACTTTGTCACAGTTTCACAGCAAAACGTGATTTCAAAGAGAGTCACCCTCTTCTCTGAGCCGCCCGGCTTTTAAATCATCAGGCCTAATTAAGGGGTGGAGTCAGCATTTACATTTTCAGATAGAAAATACACATGTATACTGAACGGTATTTCTACAAAAAACATTTACATAATTATAATTAACTTTAACAACTTCAAAACTAAAACAAAATCTGGGCCCAAGCAAAATCTAAAACATCTCCCCTCCCTCTCAAACAATGTAGATTTTTCCAGGGAGGCTGATTGAAAACATCAGGTCCTTGAACCGGAACCAGGTCCAGGTTCCATGGCAACACATGACCAGGTGAACTCAAAGAGAAGAAGGGAATGATTAGAACAAACTCTCAAATAAATCAGGTTTAAACTTTCCCCCAAACAAAAACAATATGTTTACCAGTTAGATTAGTTAGAATATAGAAAGTACAAAATACAGCACCTGTTAGTGAGAGGGTAAATCCCTCACAACTGTTTAAACCAGACATCGGCTGAAATGTACTTTCCCGGCCTCCATATTATTTACAAACACACACAAGAAGACCGACCGTCTCTTGAAATCTCCACTTTGAATATCTGGATATAAAGGAAAGACACCCTTGCACACTTTTGCTGAAGGGGGACGCAATTCAGCAGTCCACAAATCATTAAAGTGTGACACCCTTTATTCATGCTGCTACTTACTTCACGCTGCAAACTGCTGCTTGAATTACTGCCTGATATGAAAATTCTGCTGCTTCTGCTCTTCCGCCAACCGAGCAGGCTGCCGAATGGTCAGATACGCTTTTATGGTGCAGCAGCAAGGATATCACAGCACATACATCAGCTCGAGCAGTGGACACATAAAAATGACCACTGTGAGAGACATCTTGCTGCGTTGTTCATCTTCTTTGCAATTAGTAAGAAGGGATGAGTGTGTTGGCTCAGATGCAGAGAGCATTTGCTTGCATGACGACACTGCAGAGAAAAGTGAGAATTCAAGCCGGATCGATATGTACCTGTATGTGTGTGTGTTTGTGTTTTTAACAAGATGTGCATTGCTTCCAATTGTCTCACGTCCAGTAAAATTCTGAGAAATGAAAACGGTCCGGACTTGAAGTTTTCAGTGCATAGTTCACACGTCTCAGCCTCACAGGGAGTTTATATCGACTATAAATCATTTATAGCTCTGGTTGCTTGTTGCTGCCTCTCTACTGCCTTTGTGGACTGATTTCGGTTCTTCTGGTGGCAGAGCTTTCAAAAAGCCAGCAGCCTCGACCTTATCTTCCCCTCTCTGAATTAATGGCACTTGTATTGCAGGGGGTTTGGAGGTGAGGGGGGAGAAAAATGATGGAAGGCACAGAGGCAAGGTTAGTGCTTGCCATGGTGGAAGCGATTGCTACTGCACAGATGGATGAAGAGGTCCATTCGGTGTCAGGTAGTCATGGTAACCTATCAGACAAGCATCCTCACAGTTAGGAGAGAGTTCTCAGCGACAAAAAGCACCAGTTTAACCAATTTCACCTTAGTTTTTACCTAAGGGTTCTAAATAAAAATGGAACTTTGTGCGAGACACAAAAAAAGTTGATTCAAGTAATAAAAAAAAAAAAAGAAAGAGAGAGAAGTCCATCCTATTGGAGGAAAATAAGAAACTAAGCCAGGTGAGAGACGGGAGAAAATGAGTCCAAAATGGCAGCAGGTGTGTGTCTCGTAATGACCAGGTGGAGATAGCTCGGCTCTGTTTCCTCCATCACTCCAGTGTGTCCTCGAGGGCAAAAGAGGCGACAGTGGAGGAAAGAGAGGTGGAAGGAAGACAAGAGGATCCGAGAGCTGGGAAAAGTGTTTCTGAGATGGCACGTCTTCTCCATCTCTGCTGCACCTTCCAACGTTTCCCTCCACCTGGGTTCTTAATGACTTCAGGCCCTTCAGCCAGATCGCTGATTGGACAGCTGGGGAGTAGACAAGGGGACTAGCCTGCAACTTAGCGCTGCACTTAACCATTGTCATCAGAATCAGTAAAAGTTTTCCATCATGACCCAAGGGCCTCTTTTATGTTACATATTCCTTGTAAATATTCTTTGTGTATGTATTCAGTCCCCTTTACACCGATTTCTCTTATTAAAATTTGTTCCCAAAATCTTTAGAATTCACCTAATTAGTAGAAATTGATTCCACCTGTGTGTAATTTATTCCCAACATAAGTACCATTCTACTTCACATTCACAGGACAATTATGTGTCGTTCCCTCCATTAATTTATTGAGGAGTGTTAAGAAAAGAAACATTATTAATGGATAAGAACTCACAGCAACACAGCAGATATGTGGAAGAATGTAGTTCAGTTAGATGAGACCAATTTTAACCATAATATGGAAAATAAAATGCACTGTGGTGGGAAAACTAACATAAAACACCAATAAAAAAGAAAACAAACAAAAAAACGTAATAAAGAACATTATAATTTGTGATTCTAACCCAAAAAGTATGACGTTCAACGGGTGAGAAAACATTTCTGAAAGACAAATGCAGTCATTACGACCCAGTTTTACCCACCTGTGCTACACGAGCTGCAGTGTCCATCATGGATTTATCCTGTATTGACGACAAACTCTCCACCTGTTAACGGTGCCCTGGACAGACTAGCGACCTGTAGAGGGTGATCTTGCCTCTTGCCCAAAACGTCAGCTGGAGATAGGCACCAGCACCTCCCGAACACCCTAGGTACAAGGGTGTTAGAAAATGGATGGATGGATGGATGGATGGATAGAAATCCTCATCCTCTGCTTATTCTGTCTTACTGCATTGACATCTTCTGCTTGACAAACTCTCAATGAGGATCCAGTTAACACAGTGTACTTCTACGGTTTTCTAAAGAGGAAAAAAACGATCCAAATCCTTTGCAAAGCACTTCAGATGTTGCAGCTCTGTCATGAGAACTAAGCTCAAAAAACGGCTATTAAAAACAGCAGACCAAGGTTTTACAAATGAAACATTATTTTGGGCTTCATTGACTGAAAATGATGTGTAAATTACATCCTTTTCACACATTTGTGTAGCAGCAGAGGTGATGACGGAAGACCTTGAAGGTTCAGCTTTGCTGTCATAGATTACATGCTATTTCAGTTTGTCAAATTCTCCTAATGATGATATCTGTTCCGATGTGCATCAGCATGTGAAATGAGTTTTTAGTGGATCTGTGAGAGTCTTCAATTATCGACTTAACATGCTGTGATCTGATTTCACATTGTGAACAGTAAATGGAGAAAGGCTTTTTATTATGAGACTTTCTGCAGAGTTGCATATAGGCATTGATCATTTTCTACTCTGTTATTTAGATACCATCTCAGCTTTAATTAGCTGTACCAGTGGCGCCATGTTATGCTGTAACTGTGGGATTTTGTGGCGAGGACCAGAGAGGTTGGGGCTTAATTAATAATTTGGCATTAATCTGTCTGTCATCAAGTGGTTATTAATTATTGCCTCACAATGACCACTTGTTTTGTGGTTCCTGCAGTTTTAGTTGTTTTTTTTTTTTCTTTTTACATAATAGGTTTTAACCTTTTTTGGATAAAGTGAGCTATGTGCCTTTTTCACTTACTAACCTGAAGTTGTCACAAAAAAAAAAAAAATCAGGTGGCGTTTTATTAAACTACATCCATTATTTTTGATCAAAACGCTCTAAAAATGATCAGTGACTGAATCCTAACCACCTGCCGCCGTGATCAGTGTCATTGAATAGTTATTTGTCAGTGAGAAGTACCCTGGCAACATGATAAAAATGCCCTCCAACTACAAATCAGAACATGAATGGCTGAGTAAATTGTCTACATGCTATCAGTTAGTTTAATAGTCAGGAAATTACAATGAATATCTGAATATCTGTTGCTCCCAAACTGAGTCCAGTAAGGTTTATGCCGTCATGTTATAAGGAGGTATCACTTTGATCATTTTAATTTTTTCATTAAAAAAATTTTTCTTTTTAGGGCCTTTCCTAAAAAATGAATTGGCTCCCCCAGAGAAGCAAAAAAAAATCTTCCTTTTCCTTTTTGGTTTCAGAGAATTTGCTCAAAGTGTTTTCTGTAACTCACATCAAGACATGAATACATTGATATTTTTAAATCACACCCCCTTCATTTGTCTTTTAATTGATGCCTGGGTGCTTACACAAGGTATTGTATCTGTGGTGTTAGTTAATGTGAAAGAGCTATATGTACCAAGCGTATCCGACTTCCAGACTATTCATGCTTTTAGTGTGATGAGAGTATATTTAATGCAGCCTAGCAACAAAAGAGATTCAGCAGTGCGAAACATGTGAGCTTAAATTTTACAAATTACAAGAAACCAGCTGAACTCATTTATATTCTTGTCAAATCGCCATTCAAGTATCTTTGTGTGCTTTTTTTTATTTCTCTCTATATATGTAGCTGGCAGTCGACAGTTCAGTTCGCTTGTCAGAAAGCTCCTCTGAGGCTCCTCAACACTTTTGCTAACGACTCATGTTTCCTAAATATGTTTGAGACAAAACTGCAAAATTTCTCACTGCTGTCATAAATCTCAAAAGATGTGGCATTAAAAAATCGAAACGAACAAATGACAGTGAAGACTGTGTCACAAATCTTAGGAGAAAACATATAACGAATCCAAATTCTGACCCTTTGCTACTTTTTACCCACACAGTCACATTTTGTCTCTTCTTTTACGAGTTTCTACCCATTCAGCCACTATCCATCAGTTGTGCTTGTTTTTAACTATTCATTATTCTTTTGATGAATTCTACTGATAAAAAAATCATATTGAAAAAATCTTTTCTTTTCCTTATGAACAGATTTGTTTTTTACTTATTCTGTATGAAAAATTGATTGTGGCTCTAATCCCCACATAGGCCAGTTAACTCCTACAAAATGACAGATTTTACTCTGTAAATCAACCCAAAGTAACCCTGAGGATTTTTTTTGGAGTTGTATAAACTTGCCTTAAAGAAGACAAAGCGGATTATCACAAGTTACTTTAAAATTTCAGTTAAAACGGGGATGAAATGTCATCTTGGCCTGCAAAAAACTGAGGCAAATTTAGAATAGCCCTTTGATAATTTTATGATTCTTGATTTATCAATTATTCCTGCATGTGTTGCCATGGTTACAATGGTTATTTGTTCTTTAAAGTGACCGGAGAGTATTTTTGTGGTAATGTAAAAACCCTTCATGTGATTTGTGGTTAATAGCTGGCAAAACCCTGTCCTAATTTATTACTCCAAAACAGTCAAACGTAGGATAATAAAGTTATAAAGAGTTATAAAGGTTCTTTAATTTATTGATTCTTGGACATAAGAGTTACATTTTACCACAGTTGTGAACAATTTACTGAATGGTCTGGATGATTTGTTGGTAAATAATTATCTTTGCTTTTTTACTGTAATGTAACTCTTGACTTGAACCATCTGAAGGTGTTGAAACACTGCAAGTCACTTTGACAATCCAAGAAAATTCCTGAGGAAAGTTTATGTAAGCTGGGAAAATAAAAGCAGAACCACTGTGTGAGAAGATGAGTGAAAAAAACACTCAGTTTATAGAGAAGGCTTTGTTTTGTGTCATTGCGATGTTTTTCATTTTCCCAGGATGGGATCTGGTGGTGTCACACTTGTTGACAACTCAATGTTGTCTGCCTTTATTGTTTTGGTGCTTGGCAGATATGATGTTTCTTCCTCCCCTTATGTCCCCCTCCCAAAAATCACACACACACACACCCGCACACACCCACACACACACACACCCACACACACACACACACACACTCATAAAACCTTCCTCTATAAAGTTTGCTATGCATGCTTTCATTCAATGTGGAAACAAACCAAGAAAAAAAAAGAAAACACTTGCAAGACTTATTCTCAAAAAAAAAAAAAGTTTATTTTGCTTTCAGCCAAAGACAGGAACAAGTTTGTGACTGAAGAGAGTGAAAAAAAGAATAACAGCACTGTGATGGATGGTACCAGACAGGCAGTTACAGGCAACATACCAGACACATCTGAAATCTCACACCACATCTGCACACACAGTTGAAAATTTACAGTCGAGGCAAAAACCAACGCGTCCCTGCTAAAATGCCAGGTTTGTAAGGTCTAAAACCAAAAATAAACATTTTACGAACATGTTCCACATTTAAATTGATCTATAACCTTTACAAATCAACTGAAAAACAAGCTAAAATATGTAAGAGAGATATAAAAACTAAAATATTGTTGCATAAGTGAGCACACTCTCTCATGTGGTGGCTCATTTCAACCACTATGTTCAAACTCATTTTAGAGGAGCATTATGCCAACGAATACAGGAAATAAAAGATGCTGCAAGATTGAGCTCTGGGCTCTTTGGGTCCTGGAGAACCTGAACCACAACCACATTTGAGTAGTTTATGCATCAGAATAAAATCCAAATGTTTCCCAGACATCATTGTAACAAGATTTCATATGTTCCTGGTTTTAATGTTTTGGCTGATGAAAGTAAAAAAAATAAAAATTTCCCAAGCATCTTTCAGATGAAGAGAAAATTGAAGTCCCCATTTATCCTGATTTCAGAAATGGGTGTGACCGCTGCTTCATGAATTATGTGCCAGCAAAGTACAATCTCTTGTCATTACACAAGGCTATTTTGTTAAATGATTTAAGACATTCGTGAGTTCTGTATATCAAGTGTGGTGCCGTATGACAGCATGTTCTCTCCCCTCCCATCTGCATCACCTTCCAAAGCTTTTTCTATTCCCTCGCATTCCTCATTCAATAGTAATTCTCTTTTTCTCTCTGACTCTTCCCCTCCCTATGTAGTCATCTTTTCACTTGTCACTTTCCTTTTATGTCAATTACCATCTCCCTGCTCTTTCTCCTCTCTTCCTGGCCCTCTCATGCACCTTCTCCATTTGTATCCCACAAGCCCTCCCTTCTCAATTGCCTTATACTGTATTTTTCTTTTTATTCTGCATGCACAGCTTCCACATTCTCAGCCACATAGATTTTCTTGCAGGACTTGTGACACTCCTTCCATCTCGGTTTCTCGCTCTCTCCCTCCTCGTCCTCTTCCACCTACTCTCCTCCACCACTTCAACACGCACTTCTTTCTTCTCTTCTTTCAACCCAGCTGTGTGTGAGTGACCTGAATACGTCTCTTTGCATTATAGCCTTTCCCTTCTGCGGTTCAGGAACACCTTCAAAAACCAATAGCGCAGGTGCCACATTTCCTTGGACGCCCTCATTTGTGTGTCTAAGCATGAGTGTGAGTAATCGAACCTGGAACGATAAGGCAGCAGGTCTTTGTACGATGAGGCAACAAGTTCTTCTTATTTGGCTGTAGCTTGCTTGAGCTGCACCCTGGAAGTCAATTTATAAGAAGTGTTGTCTGTGCAGAACATTTATCAGTAAGCCAAGCTTGCAATTTTCAGAAAATAACTCAAGATTATCTCATGTTGTCAGTGTCTTAATTTGGGCTGTGAACAGAGATGTTGGGGGCTGGTGCTCAGTGCGTCTGGCTTAGTGGCATATATCAGTGGTGAGCCGTTTCTACTGGCATAAATACTACCAACGTATATCTACCACCTGATTTCTAATGTTTTTCAATAAAATTTCACTTCCAAAGGTCTTTTCTTTTATTTTATTATGTTTCTCCTGGCTGCGCTACTTCCCGTTATCATTGTTTCAGTAAAGCAGACCTGCTACGTTAAACAGATGATATAACTGTGGAGCCGTGTTTTTTTTTCTTCTAACCAATCAGATTTCAGCATAGAAAGCTCACAATGTTGCCAGACGTTTTCCACCCTGATGCGATGGTCAGAGCGAATCTATTACTGCAAATTTTTTAAGCACGTTCCAAGCAGTCTGCACTGTGCACATTAATGTTTGTGAATTTTTTCTTTTATACCTTCGATAAATCTATAAAACGAATTTATTTTTGTAGCACATTTCAGCAACAAGGCGGTACAAAGGTGTTGTACATCATAAAAACACAAAAATAACTCATAAAAGCAACATGCAGTCAACAACTGAGAAACCAGTGACGTTACATTTTGACGAGTGCCATCATCAAAGATCATAAATACACATCAAATATTTGGGTCAATGTTCCATTTGTTATGGTTCACCAGCAACTCTAAACAGGTGGGTTTGTAGTCTTGATTTAAAGGAACTCAGTGTTCTCTGAAAATGAAAGTCTTTTGCCTCAAACAGATGAGGTCGAACCCCCTTGCAACTCGAACGCTTCAGAATCCGCCAAAAGTTGTTCATTGGCAATATTGTTGACTAATGTCAGCCGATCAGCTCTGGTCTTGTGCCACTTGTGATGTCATCAACCCCAATTCACGCAACCCAGAACGAGCAGTTAGTGTGCTTAAAAAAATGAAATCCTCCAAAGAAATCCCACACTTGAACACCTGTAGGTAAATTTCTGTTCTACCAAAATCACCAAAACAAACACGTATGCTTGCTGTGATGAGGCACTTTTCTCAGACACATACCGCGACATGTTCCTTTGTGTGTGTCCCTGTCTGTCTGGGAGTAGCTGTGACCTCTGGCTCTTCTGCAGAAAGAATGGAGAATCAAGGAAAAAGGGACAGAGAGATGGATATGGGGTTTGATGAATAGAGTGGTGCTGAGGAAAGTGTCGTGGCAAAAAGAGAAGAGGAATGAGGTCATTAGCTCTGTACTCACCTGTGGCCTCAAGTCTACACACACAAAGACGATCACATACCACATTTCATCAACAACAGCAGCCCCTCTTCCCCCCACCTCCCTGCTTTTTCTCCACAAACCACTTTTCTCTGGCTGAACTCATCCCCATTTCCTGACGGCTTCTATGATGATTTTCTTGAAACTTCCTCCTTTCTGAGTCATCTTTGTCTCTCAACTCCAAATAGTGATTTATTTGTTTCCCCATATTGCTATTACAGCTGCTTACCCCATTACAGGCCAACTTTCCCTCCCTCCCATGCTTTTGGAGCACAGTGGCCTGTAAACACACCCAGTGAACCATGATCACCCCTTTCCTCCTCTTCCTCTTCTTCCTTCTTCTTTGTCTTCCCTCCTCTTCCCTCCATTCGCTCACTTTTTGCGAGGCGGGTCATGCCTCTTGAGGCAGCGGAGCAGAGAAATTGCCTGTTATCGAGGGTCGATTTTTCATGCGCTTGTAAATTGCTTTGTATTGACACTCTGTCAGAGCGGGGTCGTCACACCGGCTCGGGCCACACGCCACCCGGAGGTCGCGCTGCTGATCTCGGGGTGCTTCCACTGGGGCTGGGGGCGTACAGGAGGGGTGCGAGGGTGTAATATTTTTCCCTGCATGTCGAGAGAGATTTATGTAGAGGAGTTGTGGAGAGATTTTTAGCGTCTGCTAATAGGAACTGTCTTGATATTTTATTGATATTGTGCCTCACTTTGAAGACTTTTGCCAAATTATTTGTTAAATTTATCAAAACATCTCGGTATTCTGAAAATAGCATGTTCTACATCTTTTCCCCAGCCCTGCATTAGTTTTGTTTTATCTTGGATTGTCTTGATGCCTTCATACTTCAGTGTTTATTGTCACAATGTTTTCCTTCAGAACTTCAAAGAGTCATTGAGTCCGTGGTGACCCGTCCTCATATCTGAGAAAACATTACATCTTCCAGGGCCTGTTCCTAATTTAGCAGGTTAGTGCATTAATAATAGAAATGTTTGAGCTGTGTTTACCTGCTGAATACATTAATGCTAGTAAGTAAATTCAAAAAAAGTAAATTCAGGACACACAGACTGGTATTTAGATAATTTAGACAATTATGCCTTACAGCTAATGGAGAACTCAAAATTCAGTTTCTCAGAAACTTAGAATGTTGAATATTACTTACAAAAGTGTCTGAAATACATATTTAATACAGAAATGTGGGCCTATTGCTCTAACCTTTTGATTAAGGGTCCTTTTGCATGAACAACTGAATTACCTGTATTGCTGGGTCTGGTGTCTATCATGCTTCTTCTGACAAACCTCCATAGATTTTTAATGGTGTTTAGTTTAGGCCAGGCTGCCTGTCAGTCAACCACAGTAATGCCTTGGTCATTTGTCAGTGGCAGCAAAACTTGTAAACCTTTCTCAAATTATTGAATTGGGTAGTAGTTATCTGGACTTTGTTTGCTACCACACTTTTTCCTTCCACTCAGTTTTCCATATTTCTGCTTGTTTTGAACAGTCATGTTTTCAAATGTTCAATAATGTTTGGAATCTATTGAGATGCACCACATCATTTTACCTCAACCATCATTTTCGGTTCTGTGTTCTAATTGTCTCTGTGTATATCTCTGCACAGAGCTTTTCCATTTTGTCTCCTAATCTTTCCTTTCTGTCTTGTTATTCACTCTTTCACAAATTCTTATATATATATATATATATATATATATATATATATGTATATATATATATATATATATATATATATATATATATATATGTGTGTGTGTGTGTGTGTGTGTGTGTGAAATAAACAACTTAGTAAGATACAACACAATACTTGCTGTTGACTGTTTGAAAGGTGTTGTTAGACTTGCTCCCTGATAAGGTAAAGTTAAATTATGTTTTCACTTTGAGTTACCTGAAGGGAGCTCTGCGGTTCTGCTGATTTATGAGGCTCGAAGTGGAATCAAAACGCAAGCTATGAATAAAACTCTTTAGAAAAACGTCGCTGTACCACGTCAGACTCTGAGCAGAGCTACTGGAGACGTCTTTTGAATATTTCACCAAAATTTGTCTTTCAATTATAAACTACTTGCTGTGAGTTTCAAGAAGTTCCTGTGAAATGGTTTGCAATAGAAACTCACAGCAGGAAAAAGAGCAGCGACCCAAAAAAACATGGCAGACATAGCTGGATTTATTGTTTTTTATGTGCTGTCAATGTATAAATGGCAATGCTCAATTAGTGCCTTTGGCTTTTATGTATAGCCAAAGACACGGTACAGTCTATGGGGACATTTTCAATGTCCAATGTTACATACCTAATTAAAACAAATGTGCATGCAAGAGACTTCTGAAATGAACTTGGTTTCTCTTTTTAAATGCCTGATATAAATATAAAAATCAGCAAAAAATATAACTGTTGTGCTGAAGAGAGTGAAATGTAAGCACACTTTTTTTTATTGTTATACTTATTGACTCTTTTATGAAATTCTTTAGTTTACTTCCTTGACTCGCTTTCAACAAATGCTTGAAAAAACTAAATTCAGCTGATGGGGAATTTCAATGTGTCGGGCTGTAGCTTAGCGATCTCTCCGATCTGGTAGAGACTGCAAGTGTTAATCTGCATGACGCAGAACTAAGCAAGCCAACAGCAGCATTTCCAGACAGCCTTCCAGAGTATTTTTATGACAGCACACAGCATTTCACAGTGTATCGACACTTGCATTAGAGGCCTGTACTGAGGATGACTGTCAGAGGGACAGACTGTGTGTAATCCCTCACAGCTGGCACAAGGATGGGAGAACTGGGCTGCCCTGCTGGCCCGCCACACACGCTTTGAGACGGGGATTTAAATTCAACACTTAAATATAGTTTTCACTATTCTGACCAACGTTCCACAAAATGTAAATGTTATATGTTGATTTAGCAAGTTACGTTTTTTCCTTTTTTTTTAATGAGATAGCTTATTTGCTTTTTTTTTCTTTTAAATATTTATTTCTGATAAATACTTTCTTACTGGGAAAGCACCAAGAATTTACTCATTTAACAAAATGTACCAATAAGGTGTGTTTTCTTAGGAAAAGATTAGGACATCCTTTCCCCTTTGGCTGAATTAGGTTCAAAGAGATATGTCTTGTAGCAATCTGGCATAACATCTGAGTAAAGTTTGACTCACTTTTCTTCTTCACCTGTGAGATGTCGGATCGGTTTCTTGCATGTAAAGGCAGTTCCAGGTCCCTCCACAGCATTTCAATGAGATCAGGGCCTGAGCATCGACTCTACGCAGTCAGTCCTCAGGGGATTTACTGCTACGTTATGGGTCATTTTTATGTTTCAGGATACAGTTCTGCTTTGGCGTTAATGTTTCTTTATTTCTTTTTATTTTTTATTTTTTTTATGGGTGGTCTCACTTGTTCTTGAGTTGAACTGAGTTGATGGAAAGATGGATGGCGTTAAAAATGGGACAATCCTTAAACGCCATAGCGTATTTGTTTGTTAGAAGGTCCGGTCAAAGTCCAGACCTCGATGCAATTAAGAATCTTTGACAAGACTTGAAAACGATGCCTAAAGATGTTTTCTATCCAGATTATTTGAAAAGTAATTTGTAAAGCGGTTTCACTTTCCTTCCACTTCACAATTACAGCAGTCTGTGATGGAGCTGCAAATAAAATCCCAGCAGAATGCACTGAGATTTGTGACGGCAACAAATGTAAACAAGTTCTGGATGCATTAGGACACTGCATTTGACCGACTGCAGCGCCATTCTGGCAAGACTAAGGACAGAACATCAGGAACCTCGTTTGTGTAAAAGTGAACCAAATACATGCTCTTGTGTGAGTGGGTGGAAGCAGACATATATTCATGTTTCTCTGCAGCCATCGGCATCAGTGTGGTGCCATCTCTTTGGCAGGCTGCGCCGATGTCTGTGTTTAACACCCACTCTCTTGGTAGGGTGGTGCAATCTCGACTGCACCAGCACAGATCCCGAGCCAATCTTTTCTTCCCTGTTTGAATTTATGGAGCAATGAGGAGATCTTTAAAATAAAGACAGACACAAGCAAAAAGAAGGTGGCGAGGAGCGATAGAGGGCTGTGAAATGAAATGAAAGAAGAGCAACGATGAAAAGAGTCGGGGACACATAACGCCTGGTCAGGAAGGAGAAACAGAGGCAATGTGAGGAATCCAACAGAGCTGAAAAGGGAAAAAAAAAAGTGAGTCCAGATGCTGTGTGAAAAAGGGGTGGAGAAGGTGGAGAGTGAAAAGCCAGAGATTGATAAATGGGTAAAGAAAATTGCAGAATGCCTCAGAGACTTTTTCTTCTTCCTTCTGTTCTCTCCGATGTAGAGCCAAGCCAGCTCCCCCCCCCCGGCAGATGCCTTTACCTCCCCACCCAGTCCACCCCACCTGCCTTCCCTCCTTTTATCCTCTTGCTGTCCTCCTCTTCTGTCCTGCATGCCGCACGGCTGCAAAGCCACTCCCTGTGTGTTACAACTCCTCTGCCTTGAGTGTGTCCCAGAAGAGCCCTTCAATCTGCATCTAGCTTGTCTCAAAGCACATTAAAATTGCCCGGTGTATGAAAATCTGCAATTTATCAATCTAACTGGAGCTGCTGCTGAGCTGAGATTCCCATCCCAACTAAATGACACTGAAAAGTACACTGTTTACCATTGCTTCACTCAAAAGGAAACTTATCAACTTCACCGATAAGAAATAAAAGTATAAAAAAGTTTTTAGGATTAGTAGGTATTCAACAGGTCTGATGTTAGGAGGAGCATGAGTTTAATTTTACATGCAAATACAGGTTGAGGCCAGAATTGAAAATTTCTTCCAGGTTCCAAATACTAAACTTTATAAATCTGATCTAAATCTGTGTCTAACACCTATGTGTCTGAGAGGGCAGAGTTAAGTATATCAAATAAAAATAATGGGCCGCTAATCAGGCCTTGGAGAAGAACCACAGGTCCAAGAACCTTTCACCAGTAGCTTTTCCAGACTGGCCCATAAAATTTTGAATTGATCTTCTACCACTTATAGCTTTGTAACTGGCTAATAGGAAGTAAACTGGCGTTCAAGTTGTTATTTATTAATGCAGGGATGACTTCTGCATGCTAAGCAACAGGGGACAAAACCTTCCAGAAGAAACGATTAGGATGGTAAGCAGCAAAAGATAAAAACTGGAGGAGGCTCCAAGTAAGAGCGACGGTAGAGGAATCTCTAATGAAGAAAATTAGGGTATTATCCTAACTGTGATTTAAAATAGGTGTTGAAGGATTACTGAAGGAGAAAAAGAATCTGATATTATGATTATATGATCATCTGCAAGATAGTTCAAACCAATTTTGTGGTTAGACATCCCTTAAGTTTAAGGACATTTTTAAAACAGAAAAAAAAACTTTTAATCAATGGCTACTGGACTGAAAATGAGCAAAAGAGCCTCCAAGAATATGAGACAGACCTAGAAAGTTTGTACAAAGAAAAAAAATAGGATAAAATAAAGTTTGAGGTTAATGAGAGTAAAGCATGGAGCAGGGCAGATGGACTGGACCTTTAAAATTTAAAACTTTGAAATGGAACAACAGCTATTAAAATATAATGATGCAGTCTGAAGTATGAATTTGGCTTTGTGCTACTGAAAAACACAGATCCTCCCCTTATAGCTGCAATAAAGCCAATTATTAGAACAACACAACTTATATAACTTTCCCCTACATTTTAGTCGGAGCACACTGTCTGTAGAGAGCCGGATTTACAAATAGCTGAGAATGCTGCCTTGGAGATTACTTCTCAGCCCACATTAAGAGACTAAAAATGAATGAATTATATCTGGAAGTTTAACAATAACACATTACACCATTTTGCAGTAATGAGGCTATTCTAAGTTTTGTGAATTCCTGGCTGTTATCTCTTGCTGACTGGGGACTGCAGAATTGCAAGCTCAGCTTGAGGGGTTTTAAAATGTACAAAAGTCACATTTGTTTCTGTAATTCCCTTAATATACAGGTTGCTGTGCTGAGATAAGGAACATTAAGCTACTCTGGGACTGAGAAGTGATGTATAGTTCAGATTCAGTCGAATGGAAGCAGCGTAGTGACCAAAATCAATCTGCAACTCTGGTGATGTGATGCTGAGAGACAAAAAACTGTATAGCTACAGCTTTTGTAGTTATACAGTTCACTGTTGTGTTTGAGGCTGCTGCAATACATTTCAGCATATGAAATATGCTTCTCACAGTTAATATAAGATTCATATGACAAATAAAAGAAACACACAGCAGAAATTATTATCTTCTGCTGTAGTACTACAACCAAACAGGTTGCTGTCCGTCTTCTCCATCCAGCATTAAATCTTCTTTGTACTTATTTAGTACTAAGTGTTACTAAATATGAATGCAATATTTCAGACGTTTGACGACTGAAACCAGAAATCATAGCAGGGTGAATTCAGCAGTAGGGAGTTGAGCATATGCAAAGTTTATTTGAAACATGAAAGGTCCAGAGACATCTTTGAGATGAAATATGTTCAATAGCAGGACGCCATCCATTAACCTGAAGTTTTGGTCACCTATAACTTCCCTTTTTACATTTTAAAACCTATTTTGTAAGAATTCTTCTGCTGTAGTACTACAATCCAAAACATCATAAAGTCCTGGTTATTCTTAGATTTTATCATTTTAATTATCTTAACCATTCTTTTCCCATTCATAACAATTACCCTTTAGTTACTAGTTTTTGAATAAAACTATCTTTGTTTGTAATCATTTATTAGCCTTTACATTTGTGACTTCTCGTCCGACCAGAAACTGCTCAGTCGCTGCCTGCATGTCAGGCTCCCCAGCAGAGAAGCAGACTAGTCTAGTACACCACTCTGTTGCGAAATTCTTTGAAACAGCCTTCGGGGTCACTTCACAGATTGCGTGTTGCTGTTGCTCTCACCATGCATGTCAGACAGTTTGGATTGTTTAGGACACAGTGAGGAAGCAGCAAAGTCTCACAGTAAAAAGGCAAAGGCAGTCAAATTCTGATGTAGTTTGCAGGAACAACCAGTGCAGCAGTGCTGACAAAAATTATTTCTGGATGTTTGGACAACTGATCAGCCTGAACTCTGCTCGAAACATCCAGTCTTGCTTGGTTGGGGGGGAGAAAAGCTTCACTGACATGTCAGGGACGCGGTCAGCAACAAGAACCTCTCTCACTGCCGTGAGTTACAGAATGAAACGAACTTGTCGTTCTTTTTCATATTAACTCTTAAGTGAAATAACCAAGGCACAAATGTATTGAAATTAGATTTCTCTGTCAGTGTTAGAAAAGTCTGGAATACCTAAGGTCTTGCGTTCTTACAAATTGAAGCTAGGAACCGTTCAGACTGAAATCAAAATGTAAATGATGGCATTTTGAACATGACTCCGGGAAATTATTTAACAGATTAAATGTCATGTCTTAAGAGGTCGATACAAGAATAAAGCAAACTGTATAAGAGTATTACATCTGCGGCCTACAGTCACTTATTCTGATAAGCATAGTTGTATATATACATATATATGTTTTTGTGGCCTTGAGTGCTTTAGTGAGCTCTTTGGCAACCAAAGTAATGACTTGGAAAGATAAAAAAATAATATTTGATTTGAGTCTGACAACATAAAGTAACCTGAAGAGGATGCATTATCACAAAAACCAAAAGAAAAAAACAAAACACCCAGCAAAGTTTCTGATTCTAAAACGCAACTTAGATTTCATGTCAGAGTTACAGAGTTCATCCACACATAGCTAATTCAAATGATAAATTCAACTTTGAATCAGAAAGTGTGCACATAATCGCCCTTTGATTAAGTGCACACTTTGATTGCCTTGTTAACATGCACAACAAAGGAGGTATTGATCATATGGACAATTTTACGCATGGACGCATATACACAAAGGCAGCAGCAATGAAAACAAGCTGAACTCTGCAGGGAGAAGAGAAACACCTTGTGCAACTTCTGATGAGCTGGCTCATGTGCTGCAAGCACCCTGCTAGGAACAGCAGGAGAGCCTCTGGTAGTCTACAAGGATGTTCCCACTTGATAGAGGTTGGTTCATTATCCTGTTCACATAAATATACAGAGGAGTCCTCCAGTCAGATATGGGACTGACCATCTGCTCTGCAAGTGTCAGACAACACAGTGGAGGTGCTCCCCTGTGAGTGGTTAAAAAAAAAAAAAAAACTACTCTCAGTCAAATCAGGTAAAGTTTCCAGCATGCTCCAATTATGTCTTTTCTCACAGTGAACTGAAATTAATGCCAGTCTGCTTGGTTTCATATGGCTTCTCCATACGTCTACAAGAAGAGGAGCAGAAACATTTCCATCTTAATATTTTGCATCAATTTACTGTAAACACAACAAGTAAACGTTTATTTTACCCTTCGAAGTCTGGTGGGGATTTCCACTGCTGCTCTGCTTGATTTTCTGCCCCCCGAAAAAACACTCACTTAGCTTTGTAATGCAGCCAACAAATAGATACAAAAATCTATAATTCATGGTGTTTGCTGACAACATGAACCCAGAATTCCTTAAAATTCTCCGCCACTCCTGCATGGTCTGTTGTTTTATGCAGCCGCTCGGAGCTTAGGGCGAGAAGGAGAGTTTGTCACAGAGTTTTAAAGTTGATTCAGTTTCAGCCTATTGTGTTTGGACTACATAACAGTAATGTTTATGTTCTTAAGCATTACTTCACACCCTTCATTTATTAAATTCAACAGAGATTTGCTATCACTGAGCCAAGAAACACAGTTACAGTTCTTGTGTTTTAAACATTTGTGCAAGTCTCTGGCAGTATTGAGTTGTGTATATCAACTAGCAAGTGATGTAAAAAAAAAAATCTTGCAATTTATTTAGTCAACAACGTATAGCAGCAGTCTCAACTCTGGATAAGCCTGCATGTTGCAGGTAAAGCTGAAATATTTCCAAATATATCCAGTTTTGAACATTAATGCCATTTAATTGCCATTATTTACGGCTGAGCAAAAACAAACTGAATCTCAAAATGCTTTTTGTGTAAAACCACCAACACAGCACAAGGCATAAAAGTTATATTCAAAAATGTATTTTTTCTTCTTACATTTTCCAGCTTTTGTGCACTAAAACACAACTTTAGTTTGACCTTCAAGTTTCCTTCACTTGTTTTTAATAATAGTACAAAATCATCTCCATGTCAGTTCAATCAGCCAGTGAACATGTTGAAACTCAGCGTACAGAAACTGAGAAGAGAACGCACAAACACACAAACTCAAACTTCATAACATGTTATTTATTTATGTTTTCATTTCTTATGAATGCAGAGTGAAGGGTGCAGAGGGAGCATGAGAGGTGGCAGGGAACTATGTTTTTGAACAGGTTGCCGATGATCACAGAGTCTGAGGGGCCAATGTTAATGACTTATTCATGGACCCTTCTGGCCCCTCGTTGCCCCTGGGAATACACCAAACAGATGCAAGAGGGAAACAGAGAAGGAGGAGGAAGGGGAAGAAGGATGCAGGTGAAACAAGGACTGATGCGAGACAAAGAGGAGGCGGGATGTGTTAGGATGGAGTGAGAATCGAGGTGTAAGGAAAAAGAAAGAAAGTGTTTTCAAAAATGAATAAGATAGGAAGTTTCAGGAACAGTTTGATTAGCCATAATCTTAATATCATACCTGGGTGATGACAAAGTAGGAAGGAAGGAGCTAGCTGGATGAATTGGAAACAAAACTGTGGGACTTGAAGATTTTGGTCATCTCAGTTTTTGTGTGAATCCAATGGAATTAAGTGAAAGAGAGTCTCGTGAATGCATCCTACTGGAAGTTCCTGAGTGCAAAATATCCATTGACCTTCAAAAATATATATATACCTTATTTTGAAAAAGAAAGTCCATCCATCCATCTTATTCAGATCCTGCATGACAAGCCAACACAAAGTAGTGCAAAACTATGATGTGGAAGGATAAGAGATGTTCAAAACTGGATTTGAATTCTTCTGGCAAATGAAAACCAGAAAAAGTATCAAATCTGTATGCATCCACCCCACTTTACTCTGATATCACTAAATAAAATCCAGTGCACCCTATTGCCTTCACAATCACCTAACTGTTTAACTATAAATGTGTTGATACTGTGAAGGCTTGTTAATGCAAATGAATGCCAAACTTCTCAGTGAATTTGCTTTTTAGCCTACTTGTCATTAAAATATATGAAAGTTGGTGGTTGTAACCTGACAAATGAGTAAACTTAAAGGGATCTTAAAGATTTGAAAGGCTATGGCAGACCTAAGGGTCTGTTCAGAACTGCCGTCTAATGAATGCTAGAAAACTGGCATTGCAAAGCACTCAGCAGCAGAAATGCTTCTTAATACAGAGAAAACAGTTGCACATGAGGGTCTATGCCAAAGATTACAGAACAATAGAAACAAATGTGTCTAATCATTGCTGTCTTGCACTTTGCCTCATTAAAACCCAACTCTAAAATAGCTACTACCTGTCTCGTTAATCCTTTCAGACAGGGATGGATGCATTTGAAATATTGATCAAAAACACTTCCTATTCTTTTTTCTCTTCCCCTGACTCACAGCAATGACAGCGGTGATTATCAAAAAAAGGCTCGTGAAATTTTTGAAGCTTGGTTGATGTTTTGACTTCTCTGTAGAAATGGAGACCTTGTGATGTTTCTGCGTTTTCAGTTCAGACGCTTGTTTATGAAGCTCCCTCTCCACATTACCTCCGGTTGTTTATCCAAGGCATCTGAAATCTCTGTGCTAATCAGAGTTCTGTTCAAAGGTAAGATAAGAACTTGCCAAATCCTTCCAAGCGAGACACTTCACAGTGATTTGCCACGTGTCTTGTGCGGCTCATAAAAAGATGAATGTCGCGGGCTTGTTGTGATAGAGTGGCAGATATCCACAAAGAATTGCAGGTTTTGTTTGGTACAGGAAGATGAGATGTCAAAAGTGTTTGAAGCGTGTGGCAAAATTAGAATCCCTGGGATCTTTGTTGAGCGATGAAGAAGAAAAAAGTCAGATGAATTATTTGGGCTTGAAAAATGGCCCAGAATCTGAATAATATAGGACAATGTTGCCCTAGTTTTTGCAAACTCTGGTTTTGACCTCGAGTTAAATCAGATGTAATGGCTGGTAGAAATGTGACTTCCTCTTCTGGACATAATAATTCTTTAAATTTCATCCCTGTTTTTCTTTAAGTATATATTAGTGTGTAGAGTTCCTCTGTACAATGTCAAATTAATTATTTCTTAAAGAGAAAAACAATTATTAGGGGAATCAGACTTGACACACCGGTCCATAGCTCTCCTTATCTGCAGCGACTTTGATACAAATTCCTTAAAAGAGCACAAGTGGCGGTAAGCTGTGCATCACCATAGCAATACAGACCGCGAGAAATCCATTTTCATAGACAGGCATTTAGTCTTGGCCAATGCAGGCGATGTGAAGAGAGGGGGAGCCAATGGGAGAACCAAACACACTCAAATGGGCAAAAATCTGATAGATAAAGCTCCAACTGTCAGCTGCCTGATTTGGCTGGCTGCTCTGGGTGTTGCAGCCGATGATGAGTGGAGACGTGCATGGGCTCAGTCACATTTTAGGACACTGAGGTCTTTAAAATCAATTAGTCCTCATCTGGTCTTAGAATGAGGCAAATACCACCTCAACAACGACATAAATTAATGTGTTAAATATTGAAATTGGAAAGCAGTGTATCAAAACTGCTAACCATTTTGAATTTCGAGATCATGACATCTGATTTAAAGTTTTAAAATATCAAAGTGCTTTTTAACACACCTGGAATTTTGTGAACTATAAGCTAGAAATATAGAGGAAAAGTTTTTTTTATTTTGCAATTAAATTTAAAACCAGTGTGTGAAATGGTAAAACTACAACATCCATAGGATTTATTTCCACAAGCATACACAAATCTTTAGATCAGTAATGGCAAAGTTGAGTTTATTGTTTTTACCCAAGGGAACTTTCTATGATTCTCGAGAAGAATTCCTTCAAGATTATATTTCCACCAAGTAATTTATTGCCATGTTGGGTAATTTTTCAAGGGCATCTCCTATTCGTCACAAACTTGCTTAATCTAGGAATTGTTAAAATAGTTTGATTTGTAACAACGTTTTACTGTATGACAGATAAAATCGGTTGAATGCTGTGTTCAGATTTGGTTTTCAGAGTTCATAAATGGATGAAGAATTGACATGAATTTTCTTTTTAAAAAAACACACAATTAAACACATACTCAAAATGTTTACAGGCAGTTGGGCCACATTTTTATTTCCTTTCATACTATGAGCAGTTTCTTTCAAGATCCTTTAAAACATTCATAAATACTGAATATAGTCCAAATGCAAACACACACACACCCACACACGTAGCTTTTAACACCAACTTATAGACACATTAGTTTTGCATGGGTACCTGTGCAATGAGTGTAATCCATCATGGGTTGTGCCCACCCTGATATCGCGGCAGCGCTACTACACAGGCCTGCAGATGTTGGGCGCGCTGCCAGGCAGAAACCATCCGAACAATCTCCCCCCACTGCTAAACAAATGCTGCCTCCTCCTTGCTCTGTTACGCACACAACTGAACATTTACAGGCAGACGCAAATTACACACACCTACAAGCATAAAAGCACCTATAGTGGATACACATGCACATACTGTACACCCATTCGGCTTGTCCTCTAAGTGTGTGAGCCTGGAACAACAGATGGGCCTTTATTTGTTACTGTTAGTTTGTCCCTGTGAAAATGCAGGATCACTTTCTAACTTGACCATGTTTCAAACTCTTTCATAGCTTTCTGTCTGACCTCTCGGGTTTTTTCAGAGCAGCTGTATTTATATAAAGGACAGAATTTATATTAGACAGTATTTAAATTAGACAGAATTTACTTATTTAAGTAGGTGACTTGTAAAGGTAATTGGTTTCACTGGGTTTTATTTAGGGGCATCTGAGTAAGAGAGGTTAAATTGAATATATTTGAGAAATAATTTGAAAAAATGTTACATTTTCCGTGGACTTAATTATACGCAACTTTGCAATACTCTGTCTCATAAAGTCCCAATAAAATCGTTGAAATTTGAATCTCATGCGTAAAGGAGCATGACATTTTTTAAAGGCCCTGTCCAATCCTGCACTGCACTTATAATGTGTTTCCTCTATCATCAAAGGGTGAGTAAAATTTAATTAGTGTCTGTCTTAGTCTTTTTTTTCTGCTCTTCCCTCTTCTCCCATCACATTCACATGTGTGCAAGTGAGAACACGCTGACACACAACTAAATTTGCAGCGCCACCCACCAGCACATTGGCACCATCTCTTCCCATGCATACGAACACGAATGCATGTCTTCCTCTGGGCATAATCATTTGTATGCAAAGTGTCTGGCTGCGAAGGGTTGCTATGGCTCCTGTTACTAGGTTATGCGACAGAAACCGGCAGGTTTCTTTACTTTACTTGTGCATGCTGGAGTAAAGGGGTGAGAAAGCACTGTGCTGATCTAAACACTTAACAATACAACAGTAGTTGGTTAACAGTGAGGGAAAAATGAAGGGTGAAGGGGAAACGGCGCTGAACATAAGGAACACATTAAAGGAAATTATGAGTATCAAAAGAGTCAGAATGATCTTAAATCCCCAGAATAACAGAAATAAATCAAACAATGATCAAAGTGTTGGAGCTTTGTCAGCCAGTTTTGAAGGCTTAGAATACAGAGCTATGAGTGTTACAAACTAAAAGCGCCGTACGAGAAAGGAGGATTTATTTGCTTTTAAAGCAACATGAAAGGCTCAGGTCTTTAATTGCCTCCATGAGGTTTGTTACAATTCATATGTGCGTGTGGGTGTGTATTGAGGCAAAGTGAGTTTGTGTGTATGCATTCAGCATGTTTGCATGTGCCTGGAGCAGGTAACACTGACAGCTTAAGGTCATGAAGAAGGGAGGAGCACATCTGAAGGCAGGGGATCTTTGACATGTGTGTGTGTGCATGCAGGGGTGTGTGTGCATCATACGTGAAGGAAATAGATGGAAGAATCAGCTCTCTGTTTGTGTTTATGTGGTTTGTCATGCATGCTTGTGCATGTTTAATGCATGAAAAAGTTGCCGTTATGCGCCCGTGAGTGTGAAAAAAGGAAACAGTATCTGAACTCCAAGCTTTTCTCAGCTTTTTGGAAGATGTCTGAGCATGCAGTTGTGCAGTCAATGCTGATTTAAGTTGCAAGGTTACATATTCCTTTGGATTAATTCCTGCCTACTCAGTTTTTTTTACACTGTCTATTTGGGATGACTGACTCCGGTACTGCTCATCAGTTTTACATACAATACTATGATGGAAAACTTTTGATTTGTGGGTAAAAGAAAGCAATCACAACTTTGTGTGTGAGTGTGTCTCTGTGGCACTGGTCCTAATGGAAAATTTGACTAATTGGATGAATCTTTCCATTAACTGCCTTGGTCCTCCCCAGCTTCTCCGTCACTCCTTAATTGGCCATTGTCGTGTTATTACCAGCTCTCTGAGGCTCCACCATCTGCCAGCTCCAACAGGTGAGTTGCAAGAGGTTCATGTCTACTTACCAGCATCTTTCTAAAGATTTGTACATCTACTTGTGCCACAAATAGGTCAGGATGCATTTGACAAGCTGCATTAGAATCATTAGGTGCAGTTTGCAGATATCAGAAGCGGCTGCACTGGGCAGAGAGGAAAAAGGGAAGAAAAGCGAGAGGAGGAGAGTCATTCATCTCCAATGCAACAGTGCATGAAGCATTCTGACTACGGCATTGTCGTAACTCTCCCTTTCATTTACCTTATTAGCTCCTTATCTTTCCGCATCATTATGGCGGATATAACCTGTGTGATGAATAGTCTTTTTGATTAAGGCTGCATGCTTCCTTTTGGCTAACATATGGACTTAGTTTAGTCTGTGCAGCTGCACTAAAGTCTGTATTGTGTTATAATGGTGTACTGTCCGGCACTAGTTTTTTTTTGTTTTTTAATTTGGAGGCTTGTCATGTTGTGCATAGGACTTATGAAAAATACTCTTGAGGAAATGTTGTATAATACATTTATATTTCAAATAAGCCTGTTTAGCTTTGTCATTTCATTTGCTGTTTTCTTTCATCCTATTTATAGTTGATGTTCAGCACTTTGCTTCGCTTCAGCTGTGGCTGGTGTGAAACCAGTGATAATGATAATAATAGTAATGAAGATGCATGGAGTTTGCAAGTTTTCCTCTGAGTTCCCAATCCAAAAATATGACTGGTATTGGTCTTTCTAAATTGTGTGTGCATGGTTATTTGTCCTGTGTGTGTCTATGTTGCCCTGATGAACTCCCATCCTGTCCAGGTTGTATTGCCCAATGATTGCTGAAGTACGGCACCAGTCCCCCACATCATTAGTTTGCTATGATGTGGTCCACATCTGATGACATCATAATGGTGTGACATTCATGAGCCGTTAGTGCCGATTCAGAGAAATTGCAAGTTATTATTTTTCTCAAACAGAATTTTTTATAAAGGCAAAAAATTTCCATATTTAGTTAATTTGATCAGAGCACCTTTTTCCACATGTTTTGATGCTGCATAGCCTTTTTAAATCTGAAAATGGTTTTCTTTCTATAATAAGTTTCTTTTTGCCACACTTCTCTAAAGGCCAGATTTATGGAGTATACCAATAGTTGTCATATCAATTTTTTTTTCTCATCTGAGCTCTTGATCTCTGCGGCTCCATGGGCCTCTTGGCTGCTTCTCTAATTAATGTTCTTATTGCCAGACTTGTCATATTATGTCCACATCAAGGTCTTGTTGGTTTTGCTAACTGGAACTGAACATTCAACAATGACATGATAACATATCTGGATATTGTTTATACCCTAACATTGCTTGAAATTTCACCACAACTTTTTCCCTAACATGTCTGCTGTGTTTATTGATCTGTACAATGTTCTCTGTTGTTTTCTAACAGACCTTTGAAGCCCTCACTGAAGAGTTGGACGATAGTCACTGATTGGAGCAGCTTGTGGCACTAAATTTTAACAAGATAAACAAAAAATTATGTGGCCTGACACTTGGTAAACCACAGATTTTTCCATTCACTTTACAATTATGTACTACTTTGTGACGGTCTGTGAAATGGAATCTGAATAAAATACAAGGACGATAGTGGTTGGAATGTGGCAAATATGGAAAAGTTTGAGCGGCACGACAACTTTTCCAAAGGCACAGTAATTGTGCCGAGCCATGGTGCGAGTGTGGTGGGAAGAACAGGTTGTTTAGAAAAACCTTTTCCATTCTTTCTTCCTGTGCGAGGCGCAGCCAAAACATTACATGCTGCTTCTTTGACAGGTTACAGATGATGAGCTGGAGAGGAACTGCGCTCACTAGCCTTACTGTAATGAGTGCTAGCCGCTAATTAGCTTGTTGCTGGATGCCAGATATGGTTGGAACCAAAGCCCTGTCACTGGAGCAGAGCAACGAGAAGCAGGAAGAGCTACTCTAATGAGCCCTCAGCGGTGTGTTTACTGTTAACCAGTCATGGCTTTACTCTCGACGTGTCATCTCTCTCTCTCCTTGCAGCGTTCACGCAAACATACACAAGATACTGACGGTTATTTGGCAAAATGTCGATGGGCTATTTTATAACTCAAGTGCAAACACATATGGGATATTAAGACATAAAGGTAGGCATGAAGAGACAGCAGCTAACGCTTATTCAGTCGGCTGTGCTTCCCTTTGATGGGGATATAATTAATGCAGTTATGCTGCAACTCTCTGCTGTATCTTTAACAAGCAATCTCCGCACTGATATAAGCTTCTATCATACGGTGTTAAGCTGTGGTTAGTTGATACTCATTAAAAAAAAAAAAAGACAGATTTTGCTCTCAGTCTGTAAGAATCAATTTTGCATGTCAATTGTGTCTTTGTTTCTTCTTTAGAGGAGCTGCACCTCTTAACAAGGGCAGACAGACTAACTTAAAGGACATCGCCACGGCATTGTTTACCTTTTTCTTTAAGATTGATCACCGCAGGAGTGAGGGATACCAGTGTCACCAGCTGGCAGGCAATTACACTTTCTCTGTGTTAGATGGTATACATGTGCGTCCACCTGCTTCCATCCACCTGGTCCTCTGCAGTCTTGTAGCAGATGCACAGACACTCCCCATCTACAGCGGGCTTCAGCCAGTTAGTGTTGGGTTTTGCCTCGAGTCATTTGCTGCAGCCACTAGAGGACGTTTGCACAGGTTGACTGGAGAGTGAGTGAGTGCTAGCAGTGTTATCCCCCCTAGGTTCATTAAGAATACAGACCTGTCCGCTTGAAGTCTGCCAGGATGGATGAGCTTAACATGTTCACACTTCATACTTCACACAAGATACTCAGATATTCACCATGACTATTGATTTTTTTCTTCTTTTTTTAATGTTTTACAGTCAGCAGAGATTCTTTAATGAAAGACTAGAGCTTTAAACTGTAAACTGAGCAGGTGACCCATGCTCAGTTTACAGAGCAGGGATCACCAACCTTTTTGCAACTGAGAACTACTTCATGGGTACTTGAGTATTTTGAAGAGACACCAGTTTCATACACACTGATATTTTATCAATTAATGATTTATAATTGTTCAGTTTTTGGAACGGTTTTGAGAGCAACTTGTATAGTTTTTGGAAGCAGTTTGTTCAGGCTTAAAACTATAAGAAGTTTGCATGTACAGTAAAATTTGCAGTAATGTTTCTCGGTACATAATTATTGTGAGATTGAAGTATAATAAAATTGGTGTGACAAATAATGAAAAAATGCACTTTAAAGTCTGCTTCAAATACTCAACACAAACTAAAAAAAAGATCACCATAATTGAACAAAGCCTTTATCCTACTTAATGTTATGTACTTCAATATTGCCTTTTTATTTTTCAAGCATGTCTCTACTACTGCCATGCAATAAAACCATAACAAGATGAGATTGTCTGGCATTTGTTGCATGGTTAATATTTATTTAATGGACTGTGGAAGTTTGAATTCTCTTAGGTTTAAAGTTTAGTTATTTAACTAAAATAAAACAAGAAAAACAAAACTACATGCTAAACAGCTTTCAGGTTTTTTATGGTAGCAAATTTGTATGGATACTGCCAATAAACTTTTAATGATACAAGCAGGCCACTACTATTGATAACTAAGTCTATAGTTTTTCCAATATTCTTTTAAAGAGAATATACATGTAAGTAGCTAATAAATATTTCAAAGCAAGCAGTTGTAGAGACGTGTTGTAAATATTGCAAAAACATTAGTGTAACATTCAGCATGTCCCAGTGAACCTACACCTCCTTCATTTAGTGCATGATATGATGTAGTTGTACTGTGTGAAATTAAGTGCTACAGAAAAATTATTTGCCCCCTTTTAGATTTCTTCTGTTTTGGATTCTTTCATACTTAAATGTTTCACCTCATCAAACTAATTTTAATATCAGTTTTCAGTCGGGACAACTGGTTCCATTAAAGACAATATTTAATGTAACCAGAGATGGTTCTGGGAAAATGTGCAGAAGGCCTTAGTAATATTTCGGTCACTGTACTGCTGCAAGAAAAAAGAAAAAGTAGAAATTAATTAATAAAGAAATTCCAGTACATACACATACAGAACAAAGTAATCAATAGTTCTGGGTCTTGCGCTGATTAAAAGCGAACTAACAATAAGATGAGCATTAGCAGCGGTTTGTTTATTAATACGAGATCCCTCTTTATGTGTCATGAAATTTATTCACAGCATGAGATAAAAGCTCAAATGTAAAATTTTCTCATGGAGCAATATAATTAGCCTCAAGTTTTTCCTCCCGTAAGTTTAAGTGCTAAAAAATCCCAAATTACCCCCTCTGCCACCAAAAGTCCACCACATTTTTGGCAGTATTGATCCTCGCTGGGTTTCACATTTGTTTCCTCCCTGCTATGTCCCCAGGTGGGTCAGGACAGATAAGCGTGCTCGGTTATTCATGAAGCTGTCGAACACAGTGACTTGTAAGAGCCACAGGCAGTTATCGAAAATGAAAACAATATTTATGGAGCAGAAGATAAGCCAGACAAAAACAAGAAATCTCCAACACCATCAAAAGGTTCATCTTATAACAAACCACTGCTTCATTATTATTTTTTGCTTTATTACTCTCCATCCATTATCTCACATGCTTATCCCTAGTGGAGTTGCGAGGGGTGCTGGTGCACATCTCCAGTGGTCATTGGGTGAGAGGTGAGGTACATCTGGACAGATAATTGTTGATTTATGGTAAAAGGTTGTTTTCCACTTATTGGAATATTCAAAAATAAGCATCACTTCTGTATCTAATCTTATTGGAATGTTTGCAACAATAATGCAGTGAAGGTCCTGAGAGAGCTCTTTGCTCTTCCTTTCTCAATATGCGTCTTCTTCTGTACCTGAAAATGAAAAACATTTTCATAGTTGGGCCGTAACATGACTTTAACATTTTGCCCTCTCTAAATACTGACAAATGTGTTTATATGATCTATACTTATTCCCTTTGTCATTATTCTGAATCACATAAACCCAAATTTAAGGACTTATTTGTATTGATTGTTTGATTTTGATTTAGGTTACATTTGTGGATCATCTGAAATGTCACCGACATCTGGTATGCATTTCATATCAAAAGTCACATTAGAAATACATTATTAAAGCATTCAGTGCTCTCTGCTGCTATGCATGATCCCCTCACACCTTTTAGCAGTGCTCTCTAGCATCTTACATGCAAGTGGTAAGAATCAAAAAGACTAAAGATACACAACTTGTTTTAGTTGTTAAAGATGCGACTCTAATGCGTTTCTGTGTGAAGTATGCACATGCTACGCATATCTCCGTTTCATCTCTGGACCAGAAGCTGCTTCTTGCTGGTTTAATTCTGCACTCACAGAATGTTTGTGCGAGTTTCCCTCCAACTTGATGTGCATCCTGCTCTTCAGCTGGCAGTCTTGGACCTCCTACGTTTCAGGCCAGGTGTTTGTGTGTGTTTGCATTTGTATATATGTGTGTGTGCTTTTGTAAGACAGACAGACAGCACTGTACTTTGGGCTCCTTGCTGTCATTGAGGAAAGCCGATTATGGGACTTGCCAGGGTGTCAGGAACACCCCCTACCAATATTATACAGACTCACAGTTTTCCACTCATCTGTATGGATGCTTCTGCAAAGCTCCATCTCTTCTGCTTCCTGATGCCATCTGGGGATTGAGCCAAGTGTTTGCTCAACAGCTTGATATGAAATTATGTAGTCACTGCCTTCGTACTATATCTGTAGATTGGTTAAATTTATGTTCGCCTGGCACCTCCACATTTTAAATAGGGTCCGTTATCAAGGCTTAGTTTTCTTGGTCCAAAAAAGATTCTTAGTGTTTAATACAAATTCAATCTAGACCTGTTGTATGTCTTCAGAATGAATTAATTAATCGGAAGTGAATACTAGTAGCTAATCAGTATACTATAATAATGAAAGCTCATGTAACATGTTAAAGGAAACATATTTGTCCAACTTGGATCAGATCTATAGATGCAGAGTCATCTGTGTTGCCAGGGACATTTGGTGGCAACGTGACCAGGCTCCCGAGAGTATCCAGTCCACCCAGTACTCCTCAGTACTTGCTAATTATTCTTCACACCTAATCTGAGAAAGAGGAGGAAGAACAGCAAAGAGTGGGTGAAGAGGAAGAAAGAGGAAATAAATAAGGAGAAGGAGGAGTGTTTGAGGACCAAGGGGACTTGTTGTGTTTTCTTACAGGAACAATGATTCACATGTAGCCACCACCTGTCCCGTGTTGTCCCTTCTGCTGCTCTCGGCGTTGGTGACAGGATGACTGTGTTTGTACAGTATCAGGCCAGCTGGGTTGGGAGTGGCTAGGATGCCTCAACATGATAACAGATTGGATTACCATCAGCAGGGCAATGCAAGGAATAATTCTTCATTTTCGGGATTTCTTTCGCCACTGGGTTTATTTTGTTGAGTTTGATAATAACATTGTTTCAATCCAGAGGAGTGAAATAACGTTACATAGTACTTCTCTGGCAAAGTTCTGGAACTGGAGGCACTTATTTGATTATTTGTTATTGCTTCAATTCTGAGAAAATTAAATTTCCAATTCTGAATTTTAAATTTGTTTCATTTTTCAAATAACATACATTATATTGTTTGTATACTTAAAGTAAAATTATTCATTTTTAAAATTTTCCTATATATGTTGTGGTGTAGATTCATTATACAAAGCAGCTAATCAGCACAATTTGTGTTTTTAACTGTTAGGATGTATAGCTCTATATTCTTGTCATACAAATGTTATTGGATGAATTATGTTTCACTGATTTCAGCTGCATTAAACAGTATGATGTCAATGTCATTTATCGTGAAAAAAAGAAAATCCTCCCAGCAGCCTTTTTTTTTTCTTTGGGTGGTTCATTAAAATATCCTTCTTCTGTTTTTTTTTTTTTACTCTTCCAGAAAACAACAGACACCCACAAACTCTCTTCCTCTCTATCCCTCTGAGACTCTGTTTTGGTCGGCTCAACTTTGGACCGATCCTGAGGCTGTGTGGAGACTTGGCCCAGGTGAAATCTCCTTTCAGAGACTTCCTCCATCCCAGCAGCATATGGGCACATGCTTACTCTCCGCCTCTCCTGTCATTCCTCATTCTACTTCATCGTCAGTCAAACCACCATCAGTCCTCCTACTTCTACCCCATGACTCCTGAGCAACCCATAGAACATGATTGCAATTACAATCAAGCATGCAGGCCTACTCTGCCATATCCTGTTCAACAACAGCACACTGTTGTCTCCATTACTTCCCCTGCTGTCTGTGTGACGTTACCCATTATTCAATCGGGTTTGTTTCCTTTTGCTAGGGAGATTTTCTCAAAGTTGCTGAATTACATTTTATTGACATAAAAAAGTTGTAACCTAATTGAAAACAATACTTTGAAACACTTACACAGGTTGTGTAGGCTTTATAGTTTTCACAAAAAAAAACTATAAAGAGTGCATGAAGTTATGCAGATTCAAGTCAAATTGAAGATTTGATTTTATTGATTCATTCCAGAATCAATCAATTATTGATTCATTCCAGAATCAATAAAATCATTCCAGGTAATTGATCATTTCATCATCACAATTGCCATGATTTCCCTGTTCTTATAGCAGGATAGTTATCAAGAATGACTTTGTGTTTAATTACACTGTAGTGATAAGGATGTACATAAGATGAATAGGATGTTGAGCAGACAATTATAAGGACAATATAACTTCACAATCAATAGCAGGCAAAATGGTCAATTGTACAAACGTTGACTTCACATAAAATAAAAGCTGAATGTGTTTCTATCATGAAGTCCAGAGCTTCAACTTTATAGAAATTAACAAATCTGCCACATACGATTTATTTCTGCATATTATTACAGCAACATCATCGCTAGAACAGTAAAAACTTTATTTTTTACTAAATCAAACTAATCTCTCTCTTGAGACTATTTTTGGGGCTTTCTGGTATTTTATTGTGTGGTATACATTCTGTTTTGTAATCCTTACCAAGTTTTAAATGTTTGTGTTTGTATATACTGTATGTCTCAAGTTTGGGCCTCTTTTAGACACAGTAGGTTTTCTTTACTTGAAAGGGGATGACATGTTTATGAATAAAGCAGGTCTACTCATAGACTTAACATTCCCTCATGTAAAAATGAGGTATTTGCTGAACCTTATAATTAAAATCAGATCTAATCCTCAGTGGGATCTATTTCAACCCTCAAGAAAATCTGTAAAACCACCAAAATCATGTTTGGGAATAACCATAAAGCTATCTGTAAGATATTTAATAATAATCAACTGATCAAAAGCATGCAAGGCTTTAGCCAAATCCAAAAACATTGAGACAGAACAGCATGTCATTTCTTATGATCCTTACAGAAGCCGTTATTGTGCTATAATTTTTAAGAAAACCTGACTGATACGGTGGGAGAATCAAATGAGAAGCTACATTATTTCACCTGTTCATAAATCCATATATCCAAGAACTTTTGCCTAAGCAAAGTTGAGAGAAATGTGTATAACTATTTAAAACTCCATGATCACATCCTTTCAAGAGGAAAAGCAGCTTTTACTGAATCCAAGACTATTTTTTATCAGCTGAAAAAAGCTGTGGGGTTAAGACAGCAGAGAAACCAGAAGAGGAAAGAAGGGCTGCTCAGGATGCCTGGGTGGGCTGCTCTAGTATTAATTAAATTGGAACGGGTTCTGTCGTCTCTGGACAGCGGCTAGCACTCATGTCTCTGCAAGCTGCTGCTGGCCGTGGTTGGGGTACACAAGCAGCTGATGCCTGCGTGGCGCTGGGTGGCCAGGGCTGTGCGGTTCTGATACTACTTGCATCATGTGACGTGGGACTCAATGTCAAGATGAGGCAAGCTGCCACAAAACAAAAGAAAATGAATGCGATTAGATGTGGGGTTAAAATTTTGAGCAACATGACAAAGCGAAAGTAAATCGACAGCAGACTATAATGTCTCCGTTCCTGAAGTCACACATAAATCTGAAGTCATTTGTTTCCTAAACGCAGCCAGATGGTGGGTATTCAAGCTGCTTTTTTTTTTTTAACTCTATGATGCTCTTTGTAAGCTTGTTGTTGTTGTGTTGGAGTGTAAGTATGCAAGTCTCTTTTATGTTATAAGCTTCTGTTATGTACTGCTCCTTTTCTTGCTACTCTGATTGTGTGCCACAGTTATCTGCAGACTCCCAAAATATTTGGGATTCTCAGGCTTTGGCTGTATCTGTGTCTTTATATTTAGGGTAAAAACAACCCAACCATGCTGTGAAAGTACAAGGCACCAGTGAACACAGAACATAAATCCGCTCCAGCACCAGTAAAGTTATTCGCTACTGTATACAGAGACTTCTGTTTTTCTGCAAGGGGGAAGAAAAACACTTTGGTTTATGCTGACCCAGGTCTGATCAGAAATGATGTATAGTGTGCAGAAGTAGCAGAGAACTATAATCGCCTGCCCCGGGCTTTTAATACGATTTCTCCCTTTCAATTTGGAGGTCAATTACCGGCAGGTTAAAGACATCATTAAACTGGTGTTTCCTGAAGTGCCTCTTGCTCCCTGTCAAAGTAACTTATGATGCATTGACAGGATTGATTTTAAATGGAGACCAACAACGTGCCCAGAATGCCTTGGTACAGGCATCTATTTTCATTATGCATCATGTTGCGTCTCCAACAAATCTTTCTCTCTCTGGAACGAGCGTTGGTGATTTGTCATTGTGGCTTTTTTTCGCCCCTCTTCCCCCCATCCTGTTTTCAGTCTTACATTTTTCACAATCTGGAGACTCATTGGTGGACCAGGCAGGAATTCAGCTGGCACAGAAGTTTTTGATCTAGAGGAAGGTTTCCTGTCCAATTATCTGGCGGTGGTGTGTGTCTCTGAGTTCACTTCTGCGTGTGTCTTTCTGTGAGTCACAGAGTGTTTATCTATGCCTCTGTGTAAAAACAACCCAAAGCATTAGAGGCCTATCTACATGAACCTTGTCAGTGCAATGGTGACAAGATATTCCACCAACACGCTAAACCGTGCCAGCTGTACGTTTTAAGTAATAAAGTAAAATAATATAGTAAAATAATAATGATGGGTGGGTGGGACTACTAGAGCAGTGTTTCTCAACCCTGGTCCTCAAGGCACACTGTCCTACATGATTTAGAGGTGTCCCTGCTTTAATGTACCTGATTCAACTGATTGCAGTTCAACAAACGCCTGCTAATCAGTCATCAATTGAAATCAGCTGGACTGAAGCAAGGAAATACCTAAAACATGCAGAGCAGTGTGCCTTGAGGACCAGGGTTGGGAAACTCTGTACTAGAGTTTCCTTGCCATCAGTGTCTTTTGTGAATAGAAATATGCCCAAACACACAAATTTGTTTTTCCTTGCAAGGAAAACGTGTCGGGACCTTCAGTCAGTCAGCTGTGCACAGAAACAAGACTGGGAGGGGAAGTGTAGTGCTACCTCAGGCTTCATACACACAGAGAAAACTTAGGTAACTGAGACTTTATCTGGCATCTCATTAAAAGCCTCAAAGCTGCAGGAATGTTAGGACCTAAAAGGTTGTGCTATTGTTCTGTTACATTTTGGTGGAGTCTTGATGCACCAAAGCTCTATGTAAAGTGACTCCAACACCAGACAACATGAAGCAAATGCTAATCAACAGAAAACTTATTTATGGTATTAAATGCAATTCATTACAACTGCAGACCCACAAAGGATCATTAGCATTACCACCTCTGCATGAATTTAAAACAGAAAATTTAATCTTTTTCCCTATGTGGAGAAGATGGAAGCGTGCCTCATTAAAAATGGCCATGCGTGGCAGCGTATGCGGGGAGCTTTTCCGATGGCAGCCATTGATCCTTGACTCTGGCAATAAAGAGCAAAGCTTAATGAATTCACAGAACAAAGTGATTGTGATAAGGGAGCAAAGGAGAGAGAAACATAAACAGAAAAAAAGAGATTCTAAAAAAATGGAGAGAGAGAGAATAGGAAAGCAGACAGGATGGGGCTATACAACAGAGGGATGACATGGTATTGTTCCTCTTTTTCCTTCTGGGAGTTTTAGTATCTTTGTGAAGCTATGCCAGATCACTGAGCCCAAACAGAGTGTGTGTGTGTGCATGTTTATGTGTGTAGAAAACAAGCAACACAGAGAGTCTATGCTAAAAGACAGAATGCAAAGATTTTTGACAGCAGAATAATTCCCTTTGTGTGTGTCAGAGGACAACCTTAATTATAATTGCATAGCAGCTCAAAGACGGGAGCCAAGCCAAGCCCAAACCAAGCCATGCTGAACTAGCCTAAACCGGGCTTGGACCTCCTCCACTCAACATGCTTTGAGCTTTAAGCTCTGACTAATTGGGCCAAAGGCAAGCAAAAACCCCTTCCCAGCTGTGACGGGCACTGGACTGGGAATAGAGAAGAATAGAGGAATAAAGAGCAACAGAGGAAGAGAGAATTTCTTTGCTTATTTATTAATTTATCTAAACTGTAACTGGATCAATACCACTCTGTATTCTTTGCCTTTTTCTGAAAAGTCTCTGTTCTGTATGCACAACTCCACTGACTACAAACCTCAAATGTTGCATTTGCCCAATTGCTCTCCTTGAGTTAAAAGGGATGTAAAGATGCCATCAACAACCGAGCAATTTGGCCAGCTGAATAGGAGGACCATGTTGAGAGGCCTTCACAGGTTATTGCAGTGTGTATTTCTGTCAGTCTGTCAATTTAAAGACAGAGATTGAATGTCTCAAGTCCACCTACCAGCTGCTTGTAGCAGCAGGGGCCCCGGTAGTCTCGCCACAAGTCTAGCAGATGAAGTATCAGATGTAAAATAATTGCTTGTCTGCCCTGCAGTGCCTTGATTTCCATCTTCCCGATTGCTGCTTGTGGCTCCAGTTTTTATCCCCTGTTTTGACCTAATTTGTGATCTTCCTACTACAGGAAGACACTCGCATCTAATGCGGCATAACCATATTCAATACTTGCATTGTTAGTTAATGAGACTGGAGTCAATCCAACATATGTGGTTGCATAATGAAGAAGCACTGTAACTAATTCTGACATTTTGGATTTAAAAGGCCGCGAACGCGATACTCTCAGCAGGCAGGGGTTTTACAGCTGAGTGCATGTTCTCTGTGTGTCCGAATGGGTGCGTGTGTGGGGGTGTGTGGGCGTGGGCGTGCACATGCGTGTGTGTGTGTGTGTGTGTGTGCATATGCGGGGCTGTGGAGTTGAGGAGGGGATCCCCTCAAGGCTAATCGTCAGTATGCAGCCTGATGAACACACACCAGACGCACATATGTATTCACTGCAGGCACCCTGCTTCTTGCTGGCTGATTGACAGCACGAGTACTGCATGCAGCTTCTCTATTATTCACCAGCAATGGAGCAAATGAGAAAACACAGATTAGATGTAACAGAAAAAAAGAAGAAAAATTAAGGGACAGGAAATAAAATAGGTTATGTTGGACTACTGAGACTGTTTTGTAAATAATTAAAGAACTTGTCTGCGTGTGGTGGTAATGCATCTGATCTCTGAAAAGCATAAAAAAATGAAGCACAATGTATGAATAGAAAACATAGAAAAATAGGGAAATGGCAAAACTGTTATGATCCTCAGGTTGTTTGGACTTTCAGTTTCAGTTATTTTCTCTTTTGATTTCTGTTTTGTTTTTTTCTTATATCTTCCCAATTTAGTGTGTTGCTTGTGTTAATTCAGCTAAACCCATTGTTTGTTCTGTCAGATTCCATATTTGTTTCTGTTACCATTTGGGTTTTCTTTCCTCTTCCGTTCTTTGTTGTTGTTCTCACACTCAGTCTTCCATTTGGCCCCCTTCCCTTATGAACACAAGCTTTTTAGAAAAATGTTCAGAACCACTGATCTAGACTGGAGGATGTTAGAAAGTACATCCAGACGATTGTCCAATGTTGTATTGATGGTCAAAAACAAAAACACAGCCAACTTTAACTTGAAGGTGCAGATCATGTTAGTTAACCTGCAGTTGTAAATAATCCATTTATCACAGTGAGTAAAAAATGGAAGCAGTGCCAGGTTAGCACCAACATCAGTCTACAAGCATGCTGTGGTCTATGTCTTATTTTGACTGTCTGCTTCTTTAGCATTTGGTCAGCTTTCCCTCCAACCCCTATACAGTCTTCTATGCTGCTGTACAGTGGACTTCATAATTTGTGGGACCACAGCCACCTACAAATTACAAAAAATCTGCAAGTACTTGTGACCCCATCTAAAAACACGTCTAACTGCATATTTTAATAGTTCAAACACCTGCCATATGCATGAACACAGACAGCAGAAGCCACTTTTGCACTAATCCAAAAGCGGATTCCCACAGTTTTCCTTATCTTTGCTCTTCACTGTTAACTGATCAGTGTAAAGGAAAACGAATGGCGCTCCTCCATTGACTACTTTGCGAAAGGCAGCACAATAGTGTGTCAAGTAGCATTGCAGTAAGTTATTTTTTAGCTCCAAGCTGGATTTTCTTTAAAATTTTTAAAATATTTTGAATGTGTTGTAAGAAAAATTTGTGAATAGGCAAATATTTAGTAAAAAAAAAAAATGGAGTTACATTCCACATTCTTTTCAAATCCATAAATAGTTTAATTCTTCAATACTGAACGGCAAATGGGCAGGGGTCCACTGTACATCACTGAAGTTTATCCCTACACCCAATTAGAAAGAGAAAAACAAGCAAGCAGCTATTTTCGAATGGCAACATTTGCTTTTGTCTATATTTGCCAAATAATAAGTTTCCCAAGATCAGGTTTTATTTGTTCAAGGAGAGCTTTCAATATTTTTGACCTTCTCTTATATTGAATTTGAGGCTGGAATTGAGATCGAAGGACACAGTGTAATAAGTAAAAAGGTGCATTTTATAAGCATAATTCGATATTCTATTCTCAATGAAAACTAAATTGAGGCGACATCCTCATTTGTTCTTGATGTGGATTGTTCTCGGCTACATTTAAATCAAGATTTGAACGTCCTCTATCAAGTGACATTTAGCTTGCAGTGCTTCAGTCTTGGTTTTGGCTCGTCTTTCGGGATTGTGGAAACAAAAGAGAAATTGTGGCTTTCACAGTTTGAAAAAAAAAAGCAGCTTTCCAACTTTTGTTACTGGTGAGAAATCTGTGAATATATTTACTGTCTTCAACACTTGCTCTGTCTTTTTGTTGACAATCCTCTGTTGTTTGTTCTGGCACTGATCAATGAGACTGCTCATCCAAGTTGTCACTCTGTACTACTTGAGATCACATTATCAAACACCATAACCCCTCTCCCCCTTTTTTTTGCATATTTTTTAAGCGTGGAGTTTTAACATTCAGAGTCTATATTTTAAAGTCAAATGGCACTTTTCAAATAAAACTGACAGAGAAATGTAACAAATTAAATCTAACCTAAAGTTGTTATATTTAGTCATCTTAGCAGGAGAGTAGAGGAAATGGAAAAGTTTGCTTGTTGCCAGACTTTTGTCACCTTTTGCTCCCCGCACAATTCACTGTATCCTAATTATTATGCTTCTATTTAACTTTATAAAAACACCACCAACCATTTATAGTAAACATTGTTTGCCTGAAATAGACATCTGCATCTCCAAAAGGCCATTTTGTAATTGTGTATAATTGAGAACACTGTACACAATGCATTTGTGTGATTTCGTATTAGACCCCTTCAATACACAAAGCTCAGAGTCTGAGTGGTTAAGATTGGATCTGAACAATAAGCCCCACTCTGCTGCACTGTAATTATGCAAATGCAATGCGTGTTTCAATCAAACTGTGTACATAAAGCACACTCATGATGATTTGGAATTAATCACAAGGCATTTAGGAAACTTACAGCAAATTATTGAGTGGAGTGAACAATGAGTTTGGTGATGGTATGAGGAATAGTTTTTCCAGTATAATCAAAGAAACAAAACAATGTGGCAAGATTAGTTGACAAGCAATAAATCTACTCCCTTCTGCCTGATTGCTCCTTATCTCATCTAAAGAAAATGCATGATTCAGAATATAAGAAGAGGTTAAGCGTCATCAGGACTGAGCCTTTTTGAAGGCCTTATTGTATCGCTTCAGTTTAGCATGTCGGATTACAAAAAAAAAAAGGAAGATAAACTTTAGATCTTAAAAGTTTTTAATTATTTGCCAACAAGAATCCGTGGTAGTTTATGCTGAACGAAATGAAATGTAAACGTGCGAGAAGATTAAAAACGTTTATAAAGCGCTAAACACAGTCTGCACAAGCTGTTCTGCGAAGGCTAGCAAGCTGTTCAGAAAGAAAAGAGCATTTTCTCCAAGGGAAATCTGCTATTCACCAGGGTCAGTTGCAGCTGCAAAAGAACAATTGTGAGGCTTAAACTGCTAAGGCTGTCCAGTGGGACCCCAGTAACAAAGATCATGCTAATGGATATTTATTTATATTCATTTAAGTTTGTGCCGTTCTTTATCTGTCTACTACTAAATGACGTAGGACATTGTTTCCCAAGCATGGTCTGCACGTGACCCTGCCCTGCATGTTTTAGGTGTCTCCTTGATTCCAAACACCTGATTTAAATGAATGAGTGATTAACAGGCTTCTGTAGCATTAGATAGTTGCAGAGGAGGTCATGCAATCATTTGATTCAGGTGTGCTTGAGCAGAAACATATCTAAACATGCGGGGGAAGGGTAATTAAAAAACCGGTTTGGGAAGCACTGATGTAGGATATAACAGATGTGCGTTTTAACAGATTATAAGGTGAACTCAAATGAAGCAAAACGTACACAAATAAACTTTCAAGAGTTGCCTCAATGATTAGTAATAAATGCCAACATATTGTTATAGTTAAAAAGAAGGGGATTTGTTAAAGGTATGTCCCGCCTCTCGTCCAATGACAACTGAACATACACACAACTGACCCTATGTTGAAATATAAATATTGAGATAGTTTAAATTTCAGTATGGTTTAAATAGAATATATTGATCTCCAAAACAAATAAGCCACAGCATGGCATAAGTGAACTTCTGCAATGTGGGAAAGATGCAGCAACAATCATGTTTTTAGTTCTGATTTGAAAAAAAAAAGTTCTGCACAATTCATCTTTTTTTAACGTTGGTTAAGCAAACTTTTAGCAGAACGCATGACTGTAGACGAGAGTAAATCTGTGAATCTTTCATTGCTTATCTCACAAATCTTCTTGCTAACTAGAACTGTTTTCATAACGCCTCATCTTTTTTGCACGTGGCAAAGCAGCACATCCAGCTTCAAACTATTTTGATGTGCTGACATAAATAACTAAAAATCATGCTAATGTGTTTTATGTATTCTGTGCTTCAATCAGGGAGAATGATTGCAGATATCCTCTAATTTTGAGTGTGAATGCATAAAACTAGTAGGAAATGTTTTCAGTGTGCAATTTATATATTTATAAGAAGCTTGCTAATCCCCTCTTTCTAATTTCAACCTGGGCAAATCCCCATGTAAAAACTGTCCACATAAGTAATATCCATTCATCCCAGAAATGTGTGTCTACTGCACAAATAATTTAAAATTAAGAACAAACTGTAAAACCAAGAAAAACTCCTGTGGAGGTCTGTCTTCTGAAAAACCTAAAATATGTAAATAATCTTTTGGATAACAATATCTTAAGTCCATTGAGCACCATAGAATTCAGTATATGAATAAAAGCCACTGTAAATCCTGACCTATTAACACAAAGCAACATATGAAATGCATATTTATATACTCACCTTATCTAATTAAATGTACGGGGGAAGAACAGAGGCGAGATTAATAACTCACACATCCTTACCAATAAAAATGGAGTGAGACGAGGGAGCAACAAAAAGTCTCAAAACCCCAAATGCCCCTATGTTTATGTTATGTAAGCAATTTGTTTGATATTTCCATTGGGAGGTAAAGTTATGCAAGTTTTTTTTCTCCAGTGTGACACATTGAAAGGCAGGTTAATAGCTATTTGAGGAGCAGTTTGCTGAGCTGCGGTTTCTCTGATGCCATTATAGATGTTCTGAGCAAAAAGCAATAACGATTTATTGATAGTTTTCGAAACACCAATCCAAAACAATAATCTGGGTGGTTTTGCTTTTAATTAAGACTCAGAGTGTTTCCTGTCACAGAGGGAAAACATGGGAAATAAGACAAGCTCAGGCATAGATGTCTGCTTTTCCATTTGCTGATTTGATGTGATTTTTTTTAATGTGAATTAAAAGCTCTCTCTAGTTCTTTCCACAGTCTTGAAAACCATCTGTTATAATCCTGTAAAAACAAACTCCCAAATGGCTGTCAGTTTTAGTTTTTTGGATCCTGGGTTGGTTGATGGATTTAAAGGCTTCCATTTAATGCATCCAAAAGAATTTTTTATTATTATTTTAAAAAGTTGTGCTACCAACAACCTTATGTTCTTCTACAGATGCAACACTTTGACTGTGACTACCTTTATGTTCTCTCTTTTGTCCTTTATATTTGAAACGATTTTATCTCCTAGATTTGTTTCTCACCTAGATAAAGCTACTCAAGGAGCTTCTACTGACATTAAATCTTTACTTTCTTTTAGTATAGAAAGTACTCCTGGATGAGTGCGTCTGTATTTTTTGTGTCTATGTTCTGTCTTCTCAAATCCCCAGCCGGTTGTGGCAGATGGTGTTTCTGCTGGAGATTTCTTCCCGTTAAAGAGAAGTTTTCCTTCCCACACTCGCTACATGCAATTTAATCATAAGGGATTGCTGCGACGTCTGTTCAGAAGGTATGAATGCTGCGAGTCAGTGACTCGATGGGGTTCCTTCGATCGAAAACTTTTAAACCAAGTTGAACAATAAAATGAACTTGCCAGCATGGTTTCACAACTTTGTATGGAATTGACTTGGAATCTAGCTGTATGGTTGGATTGAACTGACCTTTGTAATGCGAAGTGCCATAAAATGATATGAGTTGTGAATTGGCGCTGTATAAATAAACTAAATTGAGACTGAATTAAATGACAAATTAAAAATAAATGTATTATCAAGGTAGGAATCAGGCAGAATATAGTCAGACTTTAATATTGGCATTCTTTATGCTGATTAAAGTAAATCAGCATAAAGTTTAGGGTGACATTGGTGGGCTTTACTATTTATGAGGTTTTACATTTCCATTTGAAAGTTCCACATTTAGCAAGAGAAAAACTTGCTGCTAGTCAGATGTATTCTCCCTTAAGCAACAAATATACACACAGTTTAAACTTTCTTAGCCAACTACCTGTATTATTTGATATCCAGACTGTGCTGCCCTCATGGTATATATAGCAGCCCTTCAATACTTAACTCCAGTCCTACAGAACTGCATTGTGAAGCATTTATGAGAGAAACCAAATGCTGACTGGTGTCTGCCAATTTCCAGCTTGCTCAGCTAGGATTGTTGAACTGCCTGTCAGAAACGCTTTTCCACTAAGAAAACACACCGTGCCATACAGCAGCCAGGTCACAGTAATTTGACACGTTACAATGTGGACACTTAGACGGAGTGAAGAAGTTTTAATGGTGGCTATTTTCTATATGAGAGGGTGTTTAACAATGACGTCATGCAGAGATATTTCGAGGCATGTCTGCGAGGGGAAAAAGGCCGAGACTTTATAAGAAACCCCAAACATATGACAGCTAAGTTGCTCCGCTTCACACATTTGAGTTTACAATCTTGGTCTGTCTTAGAAAAAGTTGGATTAGGGAACGATGGCATCCTTTCGCAAACCTGCTCATTAAGGTAAAGATCTACAGTCCACAGGGAATAATCGAAGTCTGCTGTTTTAGTAATGCTGAGAGGGTTGCTTCTGCAATGTACTATGGAAAAGTTTCAGTGCCTCTGAAATAGAAGTGGAAATATTGACAATCACTTTTGATTTCTACCCCTAATATTTGGTCCATTTGCATATAAGTATTGCATGTGTCATATAAATCTTAAAACACCTCTTTTCCCTTAGAGGAAAATTCCCCTCGTCCCCCCCAACAACAAAAAAAACATAATAAAATTGCATTTCTCCCAATTTAACTGAGTTCTCCGTTATTAGAAACATTCCTGAGGGGCATCGACTGGCGTTTGACACAGTATTTACCCTTGCAGACACAAACAAATGAGCTCATGCTAAGTATTTCATAAAAACGGGGATGCGAGTCTTTCAGTTTGACCAAGTATTCTTAATACCAGCTGGTCTGGAATCAATGCGCCTAATAAATAGCAGCTTACAGAGCTTGACCTCGAGGTCTGAGCTGATGAGCGTATTTATCTGAGGAAGGAAGTAGATGTAGGGAAAGCCAATTTCTCTGTCATCATCAGCGCATTGAATCAGATCGACAAAATGGGGACGACAGACAGAAGGAGAGAGAGACAAAGAGGAAATGAAGAAGGAAGACTATGAGCATTCTGCCTATTATTTACAGCAACTCAAAACAGAAAGAGATGAATGCTGCCATGCTAGAGTGACCATGCATAGCACTGAATTTTCTTTTTGTGCTCTCGTATGTCAGATGCAATATACTCAGAAGGCAGTGGATTCACAGTGAAGATAATGGAACCAATGCAGTATATCCAGAGTAAATGCTCCAATTATTAGTGGCTGGATATGTGGTTTATCTTCAAGGTGCCGTCAATATAATTTGAATGAAGATGGGAAAGCGATTCAGATTTAGTCAAAATAATCTCTAATAAGTGAGCAGTTTTGTAGTAAGGGCAAAACAGACCAGTTGAAATAGTTTCACTTCACAGCATCGGCCAACTTTTCACTGTTTTGAATTGTTTCTTTCTGGAAACTGAAAACCTGTTCAATTGAATAGGAAATAATATAATTAGAGTTTAAATTGAAACCTAAATTTTCTTTTGAGATAATTAGACTTCTGCTGGAGGACAGTGGGACATTAAGATCTCAATTGGTCGTAGAACATCAGTCACTTGTTAAAACACTTAATATTAAAGCATTCATTTTGTTTTGTTTTTTAAAAAAAGACAGATTCAAAACCTGTTGAAGGTTTATGATGTAGTGCAGTAATGGCTCTACAAGCAACACTGAACCCAAAGAGACAAACACTGATTTAGTAGATGCTGAAGGCAAAATAAAAATAATAACAAACAATTTTCACATTTAACTTTACCCTAACAAAGAATACGTATTGTATTCTCTTTGTTGCATCACTGCACATGCAGTGGCTTTCAAAAGTTTAAGAATCCTTAAAAAAGAGCCTAATAAATCATCCCAAAACTTGAATGTAACATTTGAGGTGTATAATCTGATTGAAATGAAATAAACATTTACTTAGTTTAAACTCCGTCCCTGAGCAGATCTCTTGTCCTCAGCCACTATAAGGTAAGCTCACTGGCTTTCCTGACATTCAGTTTTGCACTCAGGGTAGGTAGGCCATTCCAAAACTTTCATTTTTTTCCTTCTGAATCCCTTCAGAATTTAAGCCAGACTTGAGGCTGAGGAAACAGAGCTGTTCACAGTTTTATCTTTGATAATCAGGGCTGTTTCTTGCTAAACATGCCTTCTGAAATTATAAACAAATATATCCTTCAAATATACTGTATGTATATTTTTTTTTACATTGTTCTCAGAGAACTTAGCCAGACCTGGGTGTTTTCTTTGGAAAAAAATAGTTCCGGCTTCAACCCTACTTTTTACTCTAGGCCTTGAGAGAATATTTTTGTTTCATGTAGAACAGCACCAGCAAAATACAAAGTGTATACATTTTTTTTAATGTTGAAATCCTTAACTTTTATAAGTGTGTGCGCTGCTCTTAGAGCAACGGCATTGGATAGGGGTGTTTGTTTCTGATGTTTGGTTAGACATAATGGGAAAACAATAATTTTATGCCATAATCTGCTCTTTTATGTTATAGAAGAACACAAATTTCCTAACATGCTTGTTGTTTTGGGCTGCACCCAGAGAAAGAAAAATGCATGACCTGTTAGAACGCCCAAACCCGAAACAGAACAGACCCATGATTGGAGTGTAACAGGTAAATGCAGGTATGGATGCAAACTCGACTAAAAACTCACCTGTTTAGGATTGTATTTGAAACGTAATCAATTACAAATTTATTGATGGAATCTGACTTAATGTCGTGTTTTGATTGTTGATTCTATGTTGCATTTTGTTTCTGTGTTTGATATGATCTAAAGCACTTTGAAATGCCTTGCTGCTGAAAAACCCAATCACCTTTTGGAAGTAGCAACAACCACAGTGCACCAAATCAAATGCAGCAAACATATATAAAAAGAGGTTATAAAAAAATCTGAGACAATGAGTAGAGCATCTTCTTTAAGGTTTTCACTCTGATTATTATAAGTGCTTATGTTTGGTTTTCTTCATGGAGTATAATTTGATTCAGATTACATTTTGCCATCAAACAAATAAAATTACCCTCTGACTATCAGCAACTTAAATAGATCACTCCCTTGTGTCTGGAAAGCTTTTGAAACATTTTTCACAAGGCAAATAGAAATATTTTCTAAAACATTAGAGAGGCTTCTTTATGATTCCACCACCCACACAGCTTCCCACTCAGACATTTTATTTAAGATGTAGCTTCTGCGGATAGCTTACACAATAGCTTGTGGCTTGTAATTACCACAACAGACAAATGAGCGGGTATTTATAAAAATGTTCCAAAAAGAATAGACTTATTAAGTAAATTGAAGATGCGGCCCATGAATACTGTTTTTGTGCTTCAGAATAGATTGCCAGACTGCAAAAAGGAAATGCATTATCTGCTAAACATGAAACGAGGGGAAAAAGCTATTCTTTCTATTCTTCTAGATGTTTAAGCATCATGTGCCCTCCAGAATAACTGACTCTTCATGTAGTGGTGTGTGAAATGCCTTTAAATAAATTCATCTTCCATTTAAGAAGCAGTCTCCTCATTTAAAAAATGAATTCAAACTTTTATTCAGGGGAAATATAATATTAAGTAATAATCGTATGATGCATCTTTTATAATGCATGTTTTACGTTTTGAGTGTGTCATTTTTACAATGCATAATGTCTTGTTCCTAAAATAGAAATACAACTCAACTCAAAGCCCCAAGTCATTCTTCAAAATGAGAGAGGCAAGAAAACACAACTGTCAACTGAGGAATCTTCCTAAATTAAGAAATGATTACAATAAAGTAGTTTCTCTCATAAACCTTTTTCTGTATATACTGTATGTGTGTGATAATATAAAAACAAACAAAGCTGATTAAGGAGCCATATTTATAGTGCCTCCTCACCAAACGCCTACAGTTGTCCTGTTAGCAAAAGCAGACAGAACAAAGTACTAGTGAAGCCATTAACTGTGACACACATCATTTTGTTAGAAGCTATTCTTTCTTCATTTGGGAGATATTAGGTTTTAAGACCTAATCAGTTGCCTTAATGCAAAAAAAAAAGGTATTACATCAAAGATTACTTACAAACCCAGGTTTCTTTAGTAAAAACTATAAATACAAACCTGAGAGTAACTGGGAAAAAAGTTGGCTTGTAAGAAAAGCTTTATGACTGTAAGACAAACTAACGCAAATCTTTGAAAATCAGCATTTGTGCTTCTTTTTTACTGTGTGGATGAAAAAACTTGGAAAATAGATCTACTCCATTGTAAATGTCCTGGCTCCGATTGGTTGTTTCTGACCAAGCGGTGTATTTCTGCAATAGCTGTAAGACAGGTGGAGGAGCTCGAGTCTTTTTTTTTTTTTTTTTACAGATTATCTCTCTCATAGTGTCACAACATCATTATGTTTTAATATGTTTTAATATGTAATATTATGTATATGTAATACAGTTTTAATATGTAAAACAATTTTTTAATAAAAGTTGAATCCTGCAGCTTTAATAAATTAAATCAATTTTCATTAATTTCAGAAAAATCATTGAAATTTATTGAAATCTGCTTTTTGTAGTTACCCAGAATATATTTACCTCATTAAAAAAAGGTGGTTTAGTGACTTGAAGCAATTAAGTGTAACTTCTTGAAACACAAGAAATTGTATTTGGATTCTAATACTGATCATGAAAGAAATGATTGGGAAATCCTGAATAATTTCTACAAATGTGGAGATGTGTCTACTTGTAAAAACTCATAAACGAACGATATATAATTAGGCCTTCATTGAGCCTTTAAAAGTCTAAATGTTAGTTTTAGTTTTAGAAACTGTCAGCTGTCAACAGTGCAGCTTATTTTACATCCCCAGACTTTTGAACAGCACTATACCCACAACTTAAACCTCCTTCTTGTGAAGTTCTGAAATAATAATTATGTCAAAAATGTCAGATTAATTAAAAGAAAAGTGAGAATGAATAGTTTCACTCCCCAGTAATAGAAGTGATTAAGTCTCATACACCTGTCATCATAAATCTTCGGCAATACAAATTCTTTGTTATAATGTTATCAGCTAGAAATGTCCTAAATTGGCCCTTTTTCCTTCTCAGCACCCAGCCACCATCTCATTTATCTGCTTGAGAAATCAAATGTTTGCACAGGAAAGACTTGTGTGATTCGGATGGATTTTGAAAGATAAATCAGTTTTCAGATTTTAATATTTAAGAGAAGCAAGGGCACAGGGCCCTGCTGAATAATGCATTCGGTTATTTAGAGTTCGAGACAGTGGGAGAGTGTGGACTGGCACAGAGCCAGGGAGATGTGAGAGCACCAAAAACAGTCAGCTAATGAAAAGGGGAGATATCCCTTTGCCCCCTTGTTAGAATTTCATAAAGCAGCAACACACTTTGCTGCTCTTCTTCTCTTTCACACAAACACACGGCCTGCATTTACTTATAAATCATCTTTCTATTTCATTGCTTCGAAGTCATTCTCATTTTATATTTGACTTTTCTTAGAAAATAAATTCGGTAAACAGCTAAAATTGAGCTTCATGGTTTCATGCACAGCTAAGTAAATAACTGCCTCTTATCGGAGAGCAAAATAGTTTCAGTCACAGCCTATTTTAATATCTAACAAACATGCTTGGTATTTTTTCTGAATGCTATGCACTATGTTATTTTAGCTATATTTTGATTCTTCATCCACTAACAAATTATTATTATTATTATTATTATTATTATTATTATTATTATTATTATTATTATTATTATTGTAAGGCAGTAAGGTTTTTATTTTCGAACATGATATTATAATCTTCGACACATTGTAAAAAAAAACAAAAAAAACATCTTCATTAGATAATAAAAGTATTTCTATTTATGAGGCATAAACACTGTATGTGACACACATGCCCATTTTGTTTTAGGCACTTGACACAAGACTGCTCCAATATTTGTCTTTCCACAATGCAAACTGTGCAGAAAGCCAAAACTCTCTGTTTGCAATGTGCAGCAAAAAGCAGCATTTTGAGGTCACTTAGGTGCCGTCACAACATGCCAACATGTCTGGCAGGGATGCCAGAAAAAAAAAAAACTTTTTCTGTCCCACTATCATGAATGTAATCATGTAGAATTTGCTAACTTGTGCTTCAGCTTGCTTTAGCTGAAGCACATGATGAATGCTTCAGCAATAGGAATATACTGTACATTCCCATTGTAATGTATATGGTAGGATCAATGTGGATCTATGGCACTGAAAAGAAAGATTTGAACTTCATTTAGTGTATTTTACACACCAAAAAACAGTCAATAAATGCAGCCACCACTATAATCACTCAAAATGGTTTCTACTTGACAAAAACAAAAAAATACTTCATAAATAATCCTACTTTTCTAACTTCTTTTAGCAGCTAGCTCTCCATGGTGAACTGGTTAGGCTCTGTGTAAACAGAAAGTTTAGTGGAAATTCTGTTTTGTTTTTAGTTAACATTTCCACTTATAGAACCGCAATGTTCTTTGCTGCTTTGTGCAAAGTCACTCTGAAGTTTCTTTAGTTATCCCAGAGAACCAGAATGTGGCAGTTTAACAATACAATCTCCAAAATCTAAAAACAGGCTGTGTTTTTACGATAGGTCTGACAAAAATGTGTCAGATCTATGTGTACACGTTTCATTATGTGGAACCATCAAAAGAAAAACATTTCTAGTATATAGACAAGGTCCTCAGAGAATGCTATTTTGCTCCGAGGACAAAGATAAATTTAGTCTTGGAGAATTTTTTGTTTTTATGTGCTTCTCGGTTCTTTATGGTGTCCTTATTTCTTCTTCAAAACACTTTTTATCATTGAAATAAAAGCAAAAAGAAACTGTTTGTGAAGCCTGAGCTCAACAGTTTACTCTCAGCCATCGTTGCTTGTCTGGAAGAAGGTTAGTTGTTGTTCTTGTGATTGCATTTACATAAAAACTCCGATGCTGCTACAAATGTGAAAAGGTTTTGAAGGCATTTGAAGGCATCTGGCCCTACTGCCAGATGCCTTCAAATGCATCCAGACATGAATACTTCTGGACTTTGTTGTTAAGCCTTTGCAATTACAACTTAACAAGAGACTGAAGATGGGAACTAGCTAAAACAATAACCTGTGACAGTACATTGGATGGAGACATTTACATTTGGGTTGCGTATTGTCCTTTTTCACACATATTCCAAAGATGGGTGAGGCATACAGTAATGGATAATGTCTCCGTGAGTTATCTTACTATGATTTGAAAACATCATTGGAATATTGAAATGTGTATTTTTATGTAAAAATAGTCTATTATAACTTGCATTTGAAAACTGTCGACTTGATATTTGATCAGCAGAAAGCCATTCTGCACATGGAAGGCAGGGTCATAGTAAAAAAAAATATGAGAATGGACAGACAGTACTCATATACATTAAGACAAAGTTGAGTGAAAGAAAAAATTGTGGTAGAAAACAATGCACTTGCCACAGGAAAAGCTGTTACCTTGAGATACTCTTGTTTTTCTTCCCAGAGTATTTGATACCTAATATTTCTGCAATAATAACAATAACTTGGTACAATTTACCCAGATACACATAGTAGGATCATTTCAATCTTATACCAGCTACTGCAATTTGAACATACTCTATAATCATGTCTCTTTGTGTAATTTGTATTTTTTTTATTTTTTCATATTAATTTGTGGTGTGCTGATTGCTGTACATATACCCATCCCTATTTTCAGGATGTATTTTACATTAGGATCACATCAGAAAATATTTAATGTTTTTTGTGCCCCAATTAGCATAGCTACCAATTTTGTCTTTTTTCTTTTAAATGACAAATGCATTGCAAGAGGAGCATGGCTTACTAACAAACAGACACAAAACTTGGGCTCACAGCAACTAGCTAGAAGACAAAGTGCACTACACAGAACTGAAAATATGACAGTATAGTTGTCACATTTGCAAGGTGGTGCATCTCTCAGAGGAGGTTACTGTCATGTTAATGGAACTCAGTTTTGTTTCTCAGCATGTATTCCCCTTCTCATTTCTGTTCCTTCCCTTTATCTCTCTTGCTGAATCCACTGTGCAATCAGATATGCAATTGTTTGGGTTCCGTTTGACAAAAATATGTTTCTAAAGGAGGCTGCAGCTGAGGAACAAACCCATGAAAAATAAACTGTTGTATTTTAATTGCTTCACTTCTGCTTTAGTGGCTGCAATTTGCCTTAGCACTCCCTTTAAATTAGATACCCTCTTTCTTATTATGTTGTTCTAATGGTGGTCACAAAAATTAGACTGATGTCCTCTGACCCTCTTTTTTTCTGCCCTTTCCACACTTTAACTAATTCATGATATTAGCTCTGATTTACCATGATATTAAATGCTTACTGTGTGTGTTTTTAGTGTGGACATGGTGAAATTGCAGCTGAGACTGATCCACAGTGTCTTGTTAGTTCAAATTCTGTGAGATCATCTATTTTGAACTTTATGTTGTGTTGTTCTCTCATATTGTCCAGTGGGCCTGGTTAATGTATAGCCTGCAGAAAAATCAATAAGTGCCTTGGGAAGCCCTGCAGGAAGAAATGTTGCTGTCTTGGGAGAGTGAGAATGAAAAATCATTGGCTTGGTAGTGGAAGGTCACTTACAATGTTAATATTAGTTGTTCAATACTGAAATTGTTATCTTTTATACTGCATGTTTTCAAGTGTAGGTTAGATAATGGATAAAGTTTTGCACTTTAAGATGAAGGAAATTGATTGTAGCTCACGCATTTATGACATCTGGTTTAATTTAGTATTCTAGGTGTTGATGCTTGTCTGCACACAAATCTTTTTAAGCAAGTAAGTATTACAGAGCTTTAAAGTCCAGACTACATTGCTTTCTACTACATAAGGTTTTCATAATACCTTGAGTAAAAGCACCAAATTTTTATTTTATTATAAGCCTGGCCATTGCCTTCCTGTGATATTCTGCTAAAAAAACTTAATTCTTACAGCACAATCTGGGCTTTCTCTTGTGACTTGGATTGTTGGGTAGATTTTCTACAGGGCAATCCTTAAATCAAAACATTTAACATGATCTGCATGCTTTTGTTTTAAAAAAAAACAACAGGTATTCTTTTTTGCCACTTTGCTCTTAATATATTAACACCAGTATGACAAGTTGATTAATTAGAATGCATTTGATTTGCATAATAATGCCTTAAAGCCATTCATAGCTTGAGAAGTGAACTTTTTAAAAGATTTTTCCCTCGTCTAGAGCCGTTTGTCCCATGGAAGATCGCAGCAAAGCTGGATTCCATCTCCAGAAGGTTTTGAGCAAGAGTACACCCTGCTCAGGTTATCAGTCCTCATCCCCAAGATGTTTATCTCTGGAGCTCTTCTAGAATAACCATTGGCCTCTTGGCTGCTTATCGGATCATTGCTCTCATTTGCCACAATGACAGCTACATCTGTGTAATCACTTTTCTGATTACACAGCACATCTCTGGGATATTGTTCTAAAACTTAACCCTGTAAACCTTTCCATAACTTTCTACCTAATCTGTCAGCAGTGTTACTTGCTCTTTGTGATGCTGTTAGTTGATTAATGGTCTTTAACAAACGTCTGAGGCCTTCAAAGGACATCTGTGTTTTTGATTTAATATGCTATTCTCAGTGGTAAGGCTAAAGGTAACTGAACACGCCACACTTTTCTTATTTTTATTTGTAAAACATGTATAGTTCTTGTTCCTCCTCCCAATTTGACACTAATTTGTCCTGGTCCTTTAGATAAAGTTACTATACAGTATAATATAGGTCTTTGAGCGTTGTGGTTATAAAAGTGGAAAAGTGACTATAGGGTGAGAATGATTTTGCAAGACTGTGCATTTCACACTCACCTATGATATATCACTTAGGACTGGCAGTAGTAGTTTAATCCTCTGTTTTTATTTGACCAGAAAATTTTCTGGTCATCAGATCTCTTATTAATAATCATCATCTAAAGTCAAATACTTTTATCTGTCTTTTGTCTGAGTGCCATCAGAACCTTTGTGTCCGATGCGCCTCTCTCTCTCTCTGAGAGTAGCAGGTTACTGAAGGCCATGAACAGTGAAAACATCAAGACATTGTTCTTCTCACAACTTAACTGACCTGAAAGTCTCAGGTGAGCACTGCCAGATATAATAAAGTCGAGGACACCACCAAGAGGGAGTTAGGCTGTCTGGCGATGGATTAGTAGCCGTGTTTACATAGTGGCTGATTAAGTCTGATGGAACTGCTCAACAATGATTTATTGACACCAGGGGACGCCTAGCTGTTCATATTAGAAAGTGTGATGCAGAAGATTCAGAGAGCCACAGGGTCAGGACGAGTTAGGTGTGTCTGGAAATGTTGGGGAGAAATGAGAGGAGAGATTGTAAAACAGCCACCGGAGCATGTCTGCATGTGGCTGCATGTTTAATGCGGCATACAGATGGTTAGTGCTGGAACACCGAAGAAGACCGCCTGTTGCTCCTGTAAAGCAGACGACACGGGGGATCCAGAGACGAGGATGAGAAGCAGTCAACCCAGATCTGTCATAAATACAGTCTACGCCCCCAAATACTTCATCCATCAGTTGGCGCCTCTTTCAGGGCGCATGGAGCTGAAGAGCGATTGTGGGGGTGGATGAGTGAAGCAAAATAAAAAGCAAACACCTTCATCCTGACACTCTGATGTGTGACCTTATTGTGTGGAGCTGGTAACAGGCTTTTATAGCATATCATACAGAGAATCTGTGACAAATGGTTGGTGTGATATGCATAGGCTCCAGATGAAAGAGGTGAGCAGTAACAAGTTGACATTTAAAGTTGCGTAGTTTGGGAACTTGAGTTTTGAACGCTGTCAAACTTTGAATTTTGAGTTTAAGAAAATTCGCTTGAGAGGTGAAATCAATATGATTGATTTCAATCATATTGCCTTAATGCCTTAATAGGGTATTAAGATGGGATTAAAAACAAATTTCTAAGATTTGATCACAACAACAACAAAAAACTTCTTTAAAATGTGTTGTGGTTCAGTGGATAGCTGCTGTTTTGGCCTCTTTATGAAACAGCACCAAAAGCAGCCAGAATGTGTGTGGTCTCTCTAAGGTCCTAAGGAGACCTTTTGGAAAGTACAAACAAGCTCCCTGTCACAAATGATAAAACATTATAGCTCTCCAATAGTTTTAAGAAATCATAGTACTTCCATGTTTCAGTGGTGAGGGTTCATTATCTTAGTGGCAGCATATCTGCATCTTTGCTACAGCATGGAGGAGCCTGGTCATAGCAGCAGCAGCAGCTTATCAACGATTGAGCAACTGCCTGGTCACTGGAGAATCTGAAGCTGGACTAGTCACAACGGATTATACCGGCTCATCATAACAACATTGAGCTGGTAGCACTGCACACGATTTAATGTAGCACACTTTGCAGTTCAACTTTGCTTTGTGCCTTGCCATTGCACTGGCAGCAGAGATCCGACCAAGCAGCTGAAACAGACAATCCATGACCTACCTAAATAATCACAGTGCCATGATCTGGCCTCTCGGACGAAGACATCAGTTTGTGATGTTCTCCCTCCTCCTTTTACTGGGGGTAAACATGAGCAAACAACCTGAGAAGATCTATGCTGGAATCTTCTGTATTCTGAAAATTCAGACTCAACATAAAGAAAATGAATCATTTTAACATCAAACACCTCCATCATTAAAATGCCTTGTGATAGCCTTTAGGCTTGTTTCAATCGCATCACCTGCTGATGCTGCTAAGACTATGCCTCATTAGTTGGACTAATACATCACATTTCTGTTAGGAAACACAGGGGAGAACGGTGCTACATGTAGCCATTGCTCTCCTGTTGATTGATTTAATAAGGGATTCTGATGCCGCAGAACTTGTTAAACTGTGTATAAATCTGATGTAGTTGGTATCAAATACAGGGAGACAATTATTCTTAAAGGAAAATCTGCTTTCCCCTAATCATGGCTGATAATATTTACCCCATTGGTGATTTTTCTCGAAAGCAAGAAATACTTAATACTTACTTAAACAGGACATTTATGATATAGAAAATAACTGCAAGTATTTATTTTTGTATAACACCACTTGTACTTTCCTGGGACTTTGAAGTTACTTTCCCACAACATATTGCAGGAATGTCCAAAGTTTGGCCTGAGCCCATTTGCAGTTCCTGGCCTGATTTTATGTGGCTCTTGACTGTAATTCAAGAATCTAGAAAACCAGCACAAGCAATTGATGCAAATGTAGATTTTTTTATTTTCAAGGAATGCTGAATTATTACAGACAAATTAAAATCTTCTTACGATGGAAATAATGTCAGGGAGAACAAAAAGTGTTCTTTTTCCTCTTATATTTTAATAACCACAATTTTTAGATTCTCTTTAATTCCAGAGTAAACAGGACAGTGAGTAATCCAGTGACTTTTAATCAAAAGCAAACTTTGGTGGTAATTATTTATTAAACTTGCCTAAATGCTCTCTGTATTTAGTGATCACTGATGATTTTTTCTTTTCATTTTTTATTCAATCATGTCCAAAAGAAAGCCTGGACACCTTTCTTCTAATGAAGGAAAACATTCAAAATGCTTTTTTGGTTTTGGTTCAAAAATTATTTACACATTCCTTTAAGAATACTGACAACTTAATGTGTTTAATTACAATTGTATTGGGTGGACAATTTTTTAAATTAAATCACAGTGTAATTTTGCTTTTTTTCTTTCTTTATATTCTTGGAACATGCCAGCACTTCTGAATTGATTAATTTGGCCCCTGTGAAAAAACAAATCTGGACACCACTGACCTCTTACATACATTTCCAAAACTCCAAGTGCAAGTTGTAGTTAAAGTTTGCACTTTTCAACCTGGAGATCAGGTCTGCGGTTTGGGTCAGACGGGCCGGCCTGAGCACAAATACCGGTAAGCAGAGTGGTTCTTCAGGGCACATCTGAACATATTTAACTCACATAATCTTTCCGTAAGGCACATGACTTTTGATCATCTCGACTGAACTGAAACTAAACAAAATCATTCCTTTGTTAAACAAGCACCGCTACGGATCTCAAAAAGAAAAGCATATTCCGTGTTTATTAGAACACCTTCAGAAAAAAGCCACAGCTCTACTACCATTTATCATCTACTACAGCACCCCGGGCTTTTTAGTTGTTGTTACATGTTTCAGCTGGCCCTAGCACTAGCTTTCCTTTCTCTCACACACACACATGCTCACACACCTTTTAGCAAATTAGACCGTTTAATTAGGAAAGGCTCATTTGTATCAAATCATTTACATGGTGCAGCCAGCCTTTGCCAGAATATTCTAATTGATTATTGCTGCCCGAGGAGCAGCTCCCATGTGTGAGTGTTCATGTGTGTGTTTTTATAAATTAGTAGATTACTTCAAAGTTATGCTATGAGGGCAGGATTTTTTTTAAATCTGTTTAGTGAATATGATTATGCATTTACATCCAGCACACTAAAACCAGCTTAGTTAAAAAAAAAAAAAAAGGTCTAATATAACTGCAAATTTGAGTTAAAAGTGGCTTACTCAAATAATTAATATAATTTAGGTAAGCATGTGCATTTATTTTCATTTGTGGCAAATACATGCAGGGGAGACTGGTTGGGAGGCCAAGCTTCACGGTTTTACATAAATTTGTTTCCATAGAAATAGCTTTCCAGCAAACTGTTCTGCCGATCTACATTATTTATTCTCTTCAGCAAACAAAGTTGCCTGATTTCACAGTTTGCTTTCAAAAAGCTTCATTTAGAAGCATAACCATTCCCATTGTCGCCTAAAAACAGTTGCATTAGGCCAAGCCCTTTAAGGGAAAAAAGCAGACCTACTTCCCCATCGGGACTTGCAAATGACCCTTTGATGAGGCTCCTCTTTGACCCTTTCTTTTTTTTACAAAGCTGCGTGAACGAATGAGAACCAGGCGCGTGGGGCTTTGAAGGATACCGGATAAAGAACAGAGAGAAAAGATGACTATTAGTCATCTAATGATTATTAGTATTCATCCAGCGGCGCAATGAGCAGCCTTTCAGTGTCGCGTTCCTCCCTCTATTCAGCAGCCGAACAACAAAGATACATTAATTTACAACCAAGTTGTTACCATGACATCAAGCGTTGGCAAATGTTTTCACACATTCACATCTTGTTCTTTGCATCATTGAAGCTTTTTATAGACATCATAATTATTGCAGGAAATAAGACGGAAGAAAAGGACAATGAGAACTGTTTCTGACCTTAACCAAAGGAGACTAAGTTTAATTCAAAACACCTACGTTGTCTTCTAACTGTATATTGAACAAAAAATATTTGTCTTGACATAATTAACATTAAGCTAGATGGAATCCAAAAATGTTCAACATGAATCACCTGAAGCAAAAGTAGATGTAAGCGTAAAGATGAATATCGTAAACTTTCACAACTATAACTCCTAATTATTTTTGGTGTGTGACAAATAGTGTTTATCTTTCAGTGTCTTGTGCCATGCATGCACAAATAATAGGTAACAATTTTGGCAGTCACAGTGAATTTAGTAAACATTTATCTTAGATGCTTAATAAAAAATTTAGAATGACCGTTTTTGCTCTGCAGTCGCAAATATTTTAATATATTACTTTAAGAGTATTAAAAGGTGAAGTTACTATAAAATGTCAACAGGAAGTAAAGAGTCCTCTAAGTGTGTTCCAGTATGACACGACAGCCGCCTACTGTTTTCTTGGGACTTTCGGGGCAAGGCTGTGCTAAGTAATTCCAAACTTATACAAACAAGCAACAGAAAACAATTAAAGACACAATAAAGAAAGAAAGAGATAAATAGCTTACAGTGTTTTAAACTAACCTATCTGAAACTCCAGAAGCACATATATTTGAATTTATTTTGCCACTTTTCAAAAGTGATGTGTTTTTATCCTCTATTTGCCTAAAATGTAACAATGCACAGAAAATGAAGTAAATTTGCATTTTGTTCTCATAACTTTCATAACTATGGAAACACTTGATGCAGACTGGAAGGCACTGTGCTTCCTCCCTCCTGCATTTAGCTGCTATTTAGCTCTACAAACTAAATCCATGCCAGAGGAAAATAATAATTCCTCAACACTCCCAGCAAATCAAATGAAATGACAACCAATTTCACTGTGCCTCCAGATACTTGGATTTACATGCCGCATCAAACAATAAATACTTGGGGGGAAAGGTGTGAATATTATGATCTGGAATTGGATGGCAAAGTTTAAAGAAATGCCTCATTTGATAAGGTCCCAAATTTGAGTTGAGTAAAGAGACTTCTTATTCTCAGACGCTTTTGAACCTGAAAACTGAATGCTTGCAATAAATGAAACAGAAATGCTTTCTGTTTCTCTTGCAATAAATGAAGCAGAAATGCTACTGAGCATTGCTTAGAGCGATGTAGTATGATTTACTAACTCTAAAACATACTGGTCGGTGCATCAACAAACAATCATGTAGACATAGAGATGGGAATAACGAAGGACAAAACACAAGCTCATCTTAAAGTGTAATAAAAGCTAAAAATGTGTGATGCAACATTTTGAAAATCTTTTTAATTCTTACTGTTTTATCAAACACAGTTTAACACCGATAGTCTAGATGCACATCTTCAACTCAAATATTCATGAAATCAGCTGCACCTTTTGACTTAACTCCAAAAAGCCTGCTCTGGCTCATATTTTGGTTGTTATCTTCAACCAGCGTCTCTGTTTTGCACATGTGATCAGATTATTCAGGACAAAGACGGACAGAACAAAGCTCCCCATCTAATCTCTGCTGTCTTTGTCTCTTGTTGTTCCAAAATGCCAGAGCCAATACGGCAACAAATCCTTTTTTTATTCCCCCTCTCAGCCATCCAGCCCAGACACATCTGTAGTCAGATGAGTCGGAAGGAGGCCGGGAAGACAGAGAAGTGCACGGGGTTCCTCTTTCGTTTGGTAATGGGCTGGGCGACGATGAAGGGAATGGAGATGGAGATAACAGCTCCGTTGTCAATGCTTCTGTAGACAGATGTGAGAAAATTCACTGTTTCAGAAATGAAACAGTGTCAACACGAAATGTAAATAAAACATCTACTAGAGTTCATATCAAAGGCAAGGCAGGTCTCCAGATAACTAATTGAATTCTTTACAAATCTGGCAAGACTACAGAAGGAGGAGGATAAAACAAGAAGAAAACACACCTATGAAGAAATGTGTTTTCAGACAACGTATGTGAGGGGACAAAACAATTCTCTTTATATATATATATATATATATATATATATATATATATATATATATATATATATATATATATATATATATATATATATATATATATACATGAATCAATTGTACATAATACACTAACAAGGATTTGATTCTGTTCACAGAAATGTATTTTTAACACTAAAATTATAAGTCTAATAGGAATCTCAAAAGTCTGACGTGAAATTGAAATTAGCCTCCTTTGGCCTGTCACCCTAACGCAAATTCTAATTCATCCAGTTGCCTTCAGGAGTCTCCCAATAAGATTGAATCTGTGAATAATTTAATCTCAGCATAAATCCATCTGATCTGAAGCAACTCCAGGGTGGGAGAATCTGTCAGCAAGACTATTTGTACTCTCCTGAATTATATTTTCGGATGAAATACATTGTTGCATGTTCTGCAGTGTAAGGATATGCTCTGGTCAAATAGGAACAAGAACTGAAATTGCTGGCATACCTGCAAAGCACATTTGATGACTGAAAACTATAATTGTACACAAACACACCATCTCATCAAGATGGTGGTGCTATCATGATGGGGATACTTTCCTTTCGTCAGGAATCAGAGTTGGGCAAGCAGAGTGAGCAAAATATTTCAGTCTCTTGATGTGTAAAGCTGATGGAGACAGATCCTAAAAGACAACATAGCATGGCTCTACAAGGTATTAACTCGGAGAGGCTGAATTGAAATGCACCCCACATTTTTCAGATCTGCAGTAAATGTCGTAAAATATGTAAACTGAATGCTTCGTTGAGTTCGTGCATCAACGTCCCACAAAACTTTCTCACAACAAAAAGATACCAAACTGACAATTAACATTGATAATTTAGCTTTAGCTATATTTCTTCCTCTGAAACCCCATATTGCCTTCCCAGTAAGTTATTTTCACAACTAGATTTTATTTGGACTGTTTCATATTTTTGATTTGATCACAGCTCATTCATTAAAAGAAAACTTTCAAAAATGTGCCTCCTTTCTTTTTAGTATCTGTGGAATTGTCCAGTGTGGTGTGATTACAACAACCAGACCAGACTGATGTAGACTGACTTAAGTTTGACTGAATAAAAACTAACTTGGGTTCTAGCAACCATTGGACAAGTTACTTGATAAACCTGGACAGTTTTCAAGCAGCGCTGGGAGAAACAATCATGTCCACACTCTCTCCTAAGGGCATTCGACAACAAACAGTGTCAACTTTTTTGATGGTAGGAAGCTGGAGCACTTTAAGAAAACCCACTCATGCACCACCAGGATATACAAATAACCCACAAAAAAAAAACAGCAAAGGCTTTGATCTTCAATGCCAACCACTACACCAATATATAGTTTGATGAAATGTTTCAATTTAATCAGACACACCAAATCAGACCACTATATCTGCATCCATGTAAATAAGAACAAACTAAAATGCTGACCATCTAAAACCAATTCCATCTGTAGAAGAAGGAAGTTGGAAGAATGACCCAAAACAAACCTGCCTTACGGAGGTTCTTTAAGATCTTCCACTCAGCTCTATACACCGAGGTAGCAGTCAGTGATGAGATGAGGGGAAAGATAAGAGGAGCTAACTGTCCAGATAATGAGGGCTTCCTATTATGAATTTCTCTACACACAGTGCTGCAACTCATCGTTGGAGCTCAGTGGAGCAGACAATATGGGCTCACAGGTGAGAAGGACAACAACACATAAGTGAATATGTCTGACATGCCATAAATCCTTGAATCTTGCAAAACGCTTGGGAGGACTGAAGCTTTCTTAAAAGACAAAGGTCCAATTTGAAGGTATTAAATTACAATGTTAAATTTCTTTCAAGTCATATTTGACATATACAGCATTTTTATAACAACTGAATGTAATGTAATGACTTGTGATTGTGCTATAAAATGGCATTATATGCCTGGGAAATACACATTAAGTGCCCCTTAATGTATTAACCACACATAGCTGGTTTCCTTTTCATTCTAAGAAACCAAATATCACCAGGCCGTGTGTGTGGAGGGATTTGGCATGGATCAAGAGGTGTGACTAAAAGAAAAATTCCCATGTCTGTTCTATTTTTCAGATCCCAACTCTCAATTTAGGAATTATTTTTGAGATTCACTCGAGTCTAAGCGATTTAATGCAACAGGTGTTCTAGTCGGTGCTGCTTTTTTTTTTTTTGTGGACTGACAGCAGAACAGGTGATTGCCTGCTCATTGTCATTCGAGCAGTCAGCTGTGCGTGAAGGTCAAGACAAGGAACAAGCCAATCAGAGGAGAGAGATGAGACTGAAGTGTGATTGACTGACTGGCTGCTGGTGGAGGAGCTGTTAGGTGAGTTTGGGGCTTCAGATTGAGGAGTGCGTATGTGTGTTAGTAGGGGGGTTTATGTAACAAACAGTATATGCATGAGAAATTGGTAGATGAAAGGGCCCTGGTTGCCATGACGGCACACTTGGTGGGACGAAATGTCTTCTTGGCCTTGTTGATATGACAGTATTGATGGTTTTAGGTTATGAGGATGCGTGTGTGGGCGTGTCTGCGTTTGTGTGTATGTAAGATACATTGACTGTTGCCTTGCAATGCCTGTTTTCACATTCTGTCTCATTATGGCCACAAACTTCAGTCATTATTTGGACAATTGGGAAAAACATGAAGTTTTACCCCATTGTGAATGGAAAGTAAAATGATACATAATTTCCCAGTTTTTAAAATCTAAGATGCCATGCATTTGTATTTGGCCTCTTTTACTCTAACCAAAGTAAAATTAAATGCAGCCACCTGCCTGTAGATGACTGTTGTGTCATCTCAATATAAATGCAACTTTTCTGTAAAGACCTAAGATCACAGCATCATGGAGACCAAGGACCACAGTAGACAGATCAGGGATAAAGTTTTGGAAAAATCATTTCAGGGTTCAGTTATAAAATAATTAGCTCAGATTTGGGTTTCTTTCTCTTTTTTCTTTATTTCTTTATTTTTTTTTACAAATAATTGAGCCTGTAGCAAAAAGCCTGCCTTTATTCCTGAAAAGTTGAATGAAAATATAAATGACACTTTTCAGATTTTTATTGGTAAAAATCCAGAAGCTGCGTAGCATTTAGCTCCTTCTTTGCAGCTGTCTCCTGTTGTTGTTTGGTCTATCTAATAAATTACATACTGGTGAATTTCTGTTCCACCTGAAGTCTTGTTTTGAGTTTTCAAGACATGAAAAAGTTCCAGTGGTCTGTATACTTCTGCAAGGCACTGTGTCCTTACAACAACAAAATATCTGAGTAAAACCTCATTTTATTCTCACGTGTTTCAATTTGTCATTCTTGATTGTTGAGAGTATTTTCACTTTGCTTGTTTGTTTTAAACCTACCAGTGTCATAAATCGCACAAGATGACATAGAGAAATGCTCAGAGTTTCACTTTATGAGATCATCTCCAAATAAAGGCTTGAGGGCAGGACATATTTTCTTCTTACAATCTTGTGTCTGCGGAGTAATTGATTAGGTTATCTAAATTGAATTGTCATATATTTGATGTTTAAACTGAAGCTAAACTTTTAGCTGAATACAAAAAGCACAGACTTATTCTGGTTTTATGCTAACTTATCCTACTTGTAAATCCAGCTTATAAGGATATGATGTATTGGTCTGGATTGCATCTGAGTAAATTTTTTTAATCACCTGGTAAAACAGCATTCATTGTCCACTTATCAAAGATACAATCATCCATTAAAAGAAATGATGCAAGACTGATTACTGATATGACACACAACAGTCAAATCATTGTTGACGTATTTAAGGTTAATTATTCTTTTACAGTTGGTGCTGTATTGTTAGTCGGTAGCCTGGCCAATGCTAAAATGTACAGATCAATGACAGTGAAAAAGCACAAGAGAGTTTTGACAGCCATGGGAGAAAAACAAAATACATTAAGAGAATACATGACTTCTCTTCCCTGTGAGACCATATGGAGACCTTGTGGTTGTCATCCTCCTCCTACACATTTCTTTCCATCTCTCCCTCTCTCATTTATTTCAATTTGTCATGCTTTGCTTTCCCTTAAGAGAGCGCGCTTGCTTGTAAGTGGCCCCATATAGGCCGCGAAATTGTGTCTGCGCTTTGGCTGTAATGAAACATTTAGATGCAGGAGGGAGAGTGATGGTTGTGCATTAATACTGGTGTTGATGTTGCCAGGGCAAAGTCTCTGTTTCAGGCTGCTGGTTCGACTTTCTGATCCGGGCTGCATGGAGGGAGAATATGTATCATGTCAAAAATGGCGAGGCTGGTTGTAGCAAAGAAGCGGTCAGGAATTTTCCAGCAGTGTCATGAGTTTGACATCAGAACAAGTTCATGAAAATAAGTCATTTTGGGCAAAACAGCTCTGTTTCTGAAAAATAAATTGCAAAACTACCCAGAACACATATCTGGATATTGTCCCTTTGCATTTTAAGTTTTGACGAACTTCGAAACAATCTTTGCGCTCCTATGAAGCTTGCTAAAAAGCAGATAGCTGGTAGCTTGATATTGCTTTTATTTAGTTGATTTCACTTTAAAAATGATTATTGAGTGCTGCACAGTCGGTTGCACAAACATTCAAGGATGCAAACCAAACTTGTCATTTTATCATATAACTTTTAATGAGGGAAGATGCAGCAGAGATGGATAGCAGACATCGATCGTAAGACCTGGTTTCCCTTGGTTTATTTTTCTTGATTGTTTTATTTATAATTACAGATTTGCAGCTTACATTTTTTAGGTAAGAAGACTAACGTCCATATACGTACTTTAGAAGTAAGTTTGATTAGGTAGAGGCAATGAAATATTATATTATGGAGAAGGTATGCATTTAATCATTAGTAATATCAAGAATTAAGTTGCAATTTGATTTCAAGAATAAAGTCAAAATGTTGAGAAGAAAAATAAAATGTTCTTTTTTTTTCTCATCTGATTGATTTATGGTCACTATTAAATCAGCCAAAACCCAACTAAACACAAATTATTTAGCGTTTTGTGCCGTTAACAACTCCAAACTAGAAGGGGTTTCAGATGAAACTGGTGTTGGTTCTCAGAATTGATGTAAGAGTCTGCAACTATACATTATTGAGAATATTTCAAATCTTTCACCTAGCACTGCTTTAGCCACACTGGGGATATTAGATGTTGTTAGAGAGATGTTCTTGCCATCTACTGGAGCAGAAAAGATATTGCAGGATATTTTTGAGATCGTAATGCAGATGTTTTCAAAAAATAGAAACAAACTAAAAGAAAAGAAACTAAAAGTATCTGTAAGTCGAGCTCGGCAACCAGGCAAGATAGAAAAATAATATACTTTCTTCAGATATAATCAATTTAATCAAGATTTAATCAAGCACTGCAACATAATTTATGCCAAAATTGTCCAAAATTAAATGAGCAGACTGAAGAACATATGGGCAGGTTATGAGGTTTAAGCATTCTAAAATAAGTTAGTGAAACACATTTACAGTATTTAAGACAATTTTGTCATGAATAGGGAATTACAGCTTAGCATGTCACCATGCTGCATGTTCCAACGAATTCTCACTTTCTTTGCAAAGGCTGAAAAGAAGAGCCTTTGTAAGCTCTTCTTTACAGCCATTGATGAAATTTGTAACACACCAACAATTATGAGTAACTCGTCTAATTTTAGCTTCAGAGGGAAATATAAAAATAAACAGCTAAAAAGGAATGCTGCTCATGTAGCTTAATTAACCTCTGCCACCTCCAGCAGCGTGGAATTTATCCTCCAACCGTGGAGCGCCACAATCAACACTTCAGCACATGTCGCGGCATTCAGCCTGTTAGAGTCGAAGGTGTTAAAATTTTGAAGAAACGCATCCTTTTTATTCGGAGGCTTTGGTCTTCGTATGCTTGCCTAATCCTGCTGGGGCTAGTTTGTCTTTGGCAGCCAAAAAGAAGGAATGCATTATGCACAGCTTGCATCTGCCTGTGTTTAGATGCTACGCACAGCTTTCGCAAATAACTAATCTAGATCAACAGTAAACATACTCTGTCAATTTAAAAGGGCTGAACATGATTTTGAGAATCTGTGTCACTCTTTATGCACATAGATTAATATTCAAAATTTAGGAGAATAAGTACGATGCGATAGACTGATGTTCATTCTCATACGACTGAGACATAAAATATTCATCATGTTTAAATTCCAATGCATTTATTATTTTCATTTCCATAGTCTTCCTTTGAGAAATTATCAAGCTCTCCATGTTGCTCCTTTTGTTTCAATATTTTATCACAAAAATCACAAAAACTAAACGGATATCTAGTAAAGTCGAAGGTTTCTTTGCTCTTTCCAGCTCAGTGTAGGCTGTGGCTTCAGGCGGACGCACTTTCTTCATTATGCACTCAGCTCCAATGAGACTCTGAACACGTTCTGCAAGCAAATCATTTGTGAGAGTTTTTCTGAATCCGGTTAAGGGTCATAGACTTGTGAAACACAGAGGGAAGGCATTTGTATTGAGAGATCAAAGCCTGGCAAGTCTTTGTGATTTTTAGATGTATTTATTTATTTTTAATTTTCCATGTCTGTCTCCTGAGTGCTACTTTGAGCTTTGCATGAAATGTTTTCGTTTTACAGGTGAGAGGAACATGCGATGAAAGGAGAAATCATCCACAGGAGCAAAGTCTCGCACTCCCTGATACGTGTTTGAAATCTACCTATAGCCTACTTCGCATAAACCACTCCCTACAAAATAACACGGATATACAATTATTTGCAATTGTCGATATCAAGGAATTGTTTTGTCATGACCATTTGCTCCCCAGACCAAACTGAATGAGAAATATGAATAAAGAAATGGAAAGCTGTACATTGATTTTAAAGAATATTTTGAGTATTCAGACTGCAGAAGGATACCTAAAAGGTTTTCAGTGTTGCTTAATATGCTTGAAAAACCATTGGGTTTCAATGAACACATACTAACTAATTTACTGTTAAACAAATCATTTTAAATGCATCCCCTTTGAAGGCAAGTGGTTGCACTGGATTTTATTTAGGGGTATCTGCGTAAAGGTTGGTGAATACATACAGCACACAGTTACAATTTTTTCTTGTGTTCAATTCCTCCCACTTCACCACAATGCCGTACTTTGTGTTGATCTGTCACATGAAATCACAGTAAAGTAGACAGAAGTTTGAAGTTTGTAATGAGATAAGGTGTGAGGAACGTGAGGAGAGTAAAAACTTTCCCAAGGCTCTGCAGGTCCGAGGTCAAGATTATGACAGGGTAGCTTAACATCTGCCAAAAAATAAAAGAGAAAATGGCTAAATTATCATTTCATAAAACAAGGCAGAAATGAGTCTGTCAGACATTAACCAGGATAACAAATGTTTCACCGTGGAACCAGCCAGATTCTTGACCTCCAGCCATAGAATAACTTATGCTCATACATTTACCTTAAAGGTTCCCAGAACCAATTTAAAAATGGCTCAAATTCTTCCTGCTGAGTTCATTTATTGGACTATGAAAGCAGCCCGACAGACTTATGACACAGCCATCATGGCTAATGTAATTAGTCTGTAGTTATAAAAAGAATGGTGGTAATGAATTGTTTAATTCTGGAGCAGGAGTAATCCTTTTTCCTGCTACGCTTTAATATCTCGCTGCAGCACATCCTCTCTGACACTGGGCCTGCTTGTTCAGCGATGCACTTGTGGTGCCCACCGCTTTGGGTAAATCCTGCTTTTTTAATTTTAGAGGGGTAATCACAGTCATAGAATCATGCTCTTATAGAAACAAGCCAGATGCATCATAACTCCCTGTCCTGTTGGCCCTGTCAGTCTGAAGCCCACCCCAAAGCAGCGAGAGGGGCAGAGGTTGAAGGACTCCGTGGGAGAGTGCCTCAGGTCTTCTACCAAGGGTCCTGCACAGACTCTGCTGTCTGCTGGAGGGTGAAATAAGCATACTGAGCAGTGGTTCATGTCATGAAACCAGATAGGAGGGGTCTTCCATCTTTAGCTCTCCTGCATGTTTTCCAGCAGATAAATTGCATATCTTGTCTGCGCGGGAGGAACTGAGACTGTCTTTCAATATTTCGACCCAAGGGTCACTCAGCTGGGGAAAGTGTATGATGGCGATGATGGTATTGGCGGTGGCCATGGAAGTGTCACTTCAAGATTCACTCAGTCACTGGCAGCAGATTTATTCCTGGTTGATGGTGTTGTTCAAAGAATCTATAGACCTCAGTACCAAAGCAGGACTGTAATCGATTCCCACAAAAATATCTAATGAAAAGCAGAGAGCAGAGAGTCATTTTATTACACACTATTGTTCTGATGGCAAGGATTTGCATGGTTTGTTTCTATGTTTTCCTTAACTTTTTTGATGATGTTTTTACTTGAAACTGTTACAGATTATATTTATTAATAATTTTCAATAAGAATTTAAATAGAGTTCCTATTTTGCTGAATTGTTTTTTAATCAATCTTAAGCAAAGAGATTTTACTATCATTGTTTGTGGTTCTGACACTGGAAATTTAAAATAGTTCATCATGTCTCATTAATCCTGAAAACAACATTCAGTCTCAAGGTTTCCCCCAGTGTATTATAAGCCTGGCGGGCCACCCGCCCCCGCCAGGCTTAGCATTGATTATTTATTTAAGTTATTTTTAAAATGTTTGCATTCTTTAAGACGTTGTTCAGCGATGCACTTGTGGTGTTCAGATTAGTATCTGAACACCGATAATATATGAAGATTTTAGATCTTCAAATATGAAATCTAATAATCACCTGATGATAATAGTTATCAGGTGATTATTATCAAGTGATAAGAATCACTTGATAATAACACATCATTATCAAGTGATATTTTCAAATTTCCTGTTAACTTTAAACATTTTTTAACTCAAAAACATGGCGGGCTGCTGGATGAATGACTGTCGAGCGCCCCAACCACCAGCCTTAGCAAGTTTTCAGGGGGAAACCTTCAGTTTGTATTCCTGAAAAGGTTCATACTGAGCCTTCTTCTCCAATCAAGACATAAAAGTACAAAACCAACATACATACATACTCCTTCAGCTGGGTGTTGTGACCTTTTAGGCTGCAAAAAGTGCTAAAGAAGAGAAAAACAAAAAAATAGAGAACACGAGGGGTTTTATACTTCAAACAAATCTTAAGAGCCAGCTGCAATAAAAGACCTCCATCCGTATCCTCCTGGATTGTCTGCATCAAAGCAATAAGCACAGCACTGAAACACAGCAACAAGAACCCTCCTGTAGTCATGAGGGTTTATACCTTTATGGTTTAGAATAAATCAGAGAACATTTTTTCTATATATTGATATTACTATTACTTCAGTGTTTATAGTTCAGTTGTGTTCCAGCCTGTTTACTCTTTCAAACCTGATCTGGGCTCAGAAGACAAGTAGAGTTTGCTTTTTCCTAAATCCAAATTTCCCAGGTTAACCAACAATTCATGAAGATTCTAGACTTTATTTAGACAAGTATGTTGAAGAGCACCTTATAATTTCATGGGGCACAATACACCGTAAAACTTTTTGCTATTTAAAAAGTCCATATTAATCTCACTGCAAAACCCAAAACTAAGACCTTTCATCCTGTCTTTGATTTAAATGCAAATGGTGCAGTCAGACATGCTGGAAAATGACACTTGTTTTCTGTTTTCTTCTCCCCTACTCCCCCTCTGTGCACTACTTTGCAAATTAAATGCAATGTTTGTGACAGTTTGATGCTGGTGGAGGCAAAAGCAGGCAGAGCTTTGGATAGCAAAATGTTCCCTTAGGGGGACAGCCCTGGTTTGATGTTCTTAATAAACTTCAAATCCGACAGGCTGACAGAGGCAGCATGCTGCTGTTTATTTCTCTTCTATTTCCACAGTGAGACACGGGGCCCTGTTGAAATGAGAAAAGCAAAACTTTAACAATTTTAAAGGAAGGGTTGTAAGGAGACTGTCTAATTGTGTTTGAAAAATAAGTAATAGAAATGTGTGGGGATGGAGTGCATAGATGTATTTACAGGGTCTTTAAAGGTACATAACCCAGTTATTAAAGGGGCATTATTATGTATTTTCCAGGTAGGCCTACATAGAGAAATTTTATAGCACCATCAAGTAACTATGTTATCTTCATTTTGTTATAAACATGAGTAAAAAGAAATTTGACTTCGTAATTTGTCGACTTTGGATCAAAAATAAGATGCAATTCAAACACATAAATTTAAAGACAAGAGACTTGAGACTTGGGCATTTTAGCACATTTACAAAATCCCTAGGAGGTCAAAGGGGCATGCTTTCTTCTCATCATGAACTTTTTTTGTTGAATTAATGCTTTTCCCAAAGTAGTATGATTCTGGTGTAATACAAGCTCTGGTGGCTTTTTAGAGCCCTGCTGTCATGACATGCACTGCCTCTTTTGAATAAGAACCAAATATTTTCACTTTCTGTAAGATATGCTGGTTCAGCTATTATTGTTTTTTTTGTTTTTTTTCACGAATGCATGAGGAACTGAAACTGTGTTGAGAGCGGTTCTAATAAAGATTCAGAAAAGCATGCTGATTGTTGAAAACTTGTAACCACACTAATATATTCGTGGCAGTATATTTCTCCTGTCTCCACCATTGCTTTAAAAGGGAACATCCTGTGTGACACTTACCAAGATACTTTAACATAACCTGAAGCTGTATTTTCCACTATGGGAGAAAAGGCTGCATTTAATGATTTTTTGTTGTGTTTTGTTTCGCAAACATGTCCTGGCCTGGTATTCAGAGTGCAACAGCTACCAAATAACCTTGCATTATATTTTGGATGTGATTTTGAGCTATTCGCCGCTGAAGGATGACACCCTGCATTAAATTCTTGGCACCACCCTAACATCTTTGGTGGCATCTGAAACAGCTGGAAGGTGTAAAATGCAAAATTTCACACATTACATTCCTAAAGTGATACACTGTTTATACAAAATGTCAATATGATGTTGCCTTTGGACCAGAAATACTGTCATCCATGATTTATACTGCCTTCATCATGCTTGGGTTCATGGAGATCTAGTGGCTTTACTTGATGGGAGCAGGTGAAAAACAGGGTATTTTCTCCTGAGACAGACTCTCACCATCCCCCCCCATGCACACCAGAATATCTGCAACAAATTTTAAAAATATAAAGTTTGGACATCAAACTGACAAGATTTTGGACTTCAGCAGGGAAACCAAGCTGAAGTTGCATCTAAATTGTTTCAAACCTCAAGTGATAATTACGTAGGTTTATGTGTAAATATCAAAAATTGTTCAGGTGTTGGCAATAAACAAACAAAAAAAATTAAATAGTTAAATAAAACAAATGTAACAAGGATTTTATTCAAATTCAGTATGTTGATGGTGTTTCTATGTATATATGTAAATAACTAAGTTCTGAAACAGTTGAGAAAACAAAGCGTTTGCTTGTACAAAGAAGGAAAATTACACAAAATATAAGACAAATAATTAATTTTCCTTGAAATTCATCTGGAAGAATAGTTCACTAGTTTAAAGTTAAAAGAACTGTGGTTGCACTACCTGGGCTCTGCAAAAAGAGCTCAGAGACAGTTTGTGTACAACTATTTAAATCAGCCAAAGATGTTTTGGGATTCTGTTCTTTGTAGCAAATAATGAATCAAACCTAGAAGTTTTCAAACCTGTGGTTTAGTGATATGCCTGGAGGAAAAGAATAAAGCTAAGTGTTGCTATCAGGTAAAAACTTTAACCTTTTTTTTATTATTACTATTGTTTTAGTTGATACTGTAAAAGTCAAATCTACTGATCACCCTTCACATCTGTCCGTGGTTCCATTAAAGAAATAACCAGTTAGAGTGTTAAAAAAGGGCATGAGACTTCACCTAAGCCATGTGGACCCAAGTCTAAAAGCAAGTGTTTATTGGGTTGTTTTCTTTTCCAGAAAAGTCCAATTATTACAGCCTTGGGATGTTTGGTCAAAATTAGTAGTAAAGCACGTAGGTGGCTCGGTGATGCTCTGGGATTCCTATTCTTCCCTTGATACTCAAAACTTCAACCAGGAGGCATAATGAACTCTAGTACCAGGAAAACCAACATCATCCTTCAGGAATCTGAAAAATTGGCACCAATTGACATTTGAAACACCTGCAAGTAAGAAAGCATAGAAAAGGCTGTTTTTTGACATGAAAATAAAAAGTGCTTTAGAATTAAAGCAAAACAAATCTAAAAGTAAAAATTGCAAAAACATAAAAAGGAAAACACATGTTTTAATGGACAGGCTTGGAGCAATTAAAAAAAAAAGCAGTCACACATGAGCATAAATATCTCAGGTACTTAGGATGCCAGTCATGAGGCGGTTCAATTGTGAGTGGGATTTTGTCGTAATAAAATAAACCATTGGTACTGTAATATTAGTCGTGCTGAACTATTTAAATTATTCTTGTTTGATGTGTTTTATATGCAAAAATAAAATTGCTGGTTTGTGTATTTTGCTAACCCAATTTGTGGTAGGAGTTGAATTGTTTTCAGCACAGTTATTGAAAAATTAGAAATAAATAACAAAGAAAGATCAGATCCAGTCTTTTGCATAGTCAGTGTAAAAAATAGCTGAACTTGTATAAGGACTCCGGCATTCCTGGACCATGGCATTTAGCATAAAATGCATTAAACTGTCTTTCTTTTAGACACTTCTCAAGGTTGGATTTGCAAACAAACCTTTTTCCATATCTGCAAAGCCTTCCTCTAGCTCTTAAGTTTTATCAGCTAAGCTTATTCTCAAAAAAAAAAAAAAAAAAAAAACTCACTAGCAGGAAAGTGCCATAACTTAATCCTGCAGCATCTCTCAGGAGCTCCTTTTAATCCCTCCCCCTTGTAAATTAAAGCAAGAAATTGAATTAGGAGCTTTTCTTGTCCAATAATTCAGATTTAGAACAAAGTATCAGATAGAGAGCAAATACCTAGGCTTCTCTTTTCTGACATCCTCAGAAGTCTAATCTCTCACGTACGTTCTGTGTTTGATGTCCAATTAGCTGTAATGCACACAACTGAATATCCCATTTAAACCCTATTATCTCGACAAGAGAAACACTCACAGCTACCTCAGAGTTTCCTGTCAAAATGCCCATGATCTGCATTTTTAGGGATTCCGAGCTTTATGAGAAAGGATCAGAAAGAAAATAATGGAGACAGGATAAAACAGGCATTTATAGATTGGATAAAAAGTACTGATGAACACAGGGGGGTTTAACTGAATCTCCTTTATGTTGGCAGCTAATACACATAGATTTACACCACAGGTGTGTGTGATGTTAAAAAAAAAGAAAGATAACAGATTAAAGCTTTTGTTCATATTTATTGGATATCCTATATCTTGACTGGAGTATATTTGCTCGCTTTTCTTTGCAAAAGTTTCCCAAGTCTATCAGACTGTGAGGACCTTGGTTGCCCTCTTCAGGTGACTCCACAAATAATCTTTCAGATTTAGTTCGGCTAATCTAAAGCTTACATTTTCTTCTGGTCAAGTTATTTCACTTTTGGTTGATTTGAATGTAAGTTTGGACTGAAAAATAAAATCCTTCTTCATATTCAGTGCCTTCAGTCAAAACTGACTGACTGGTATTTGGAACTGTTCATAATTACATGCATCTTGATAACAAAAACCAGCTTCATCTGCTAGCCCAGAGCATGGTGTTGCTACCTCCACTATCATATTTCACTGTAGGTCTGATGTAGTTTCATTTATATATATAAATATATATATACACTTATACATTCATACACATACATATAGACTCCTCCAGCTTTTTTAGTGTCACTCTCAGGCTTTCCAGCTAGTCTCTTATCTTTGCATTATTTATGGGGAAATGTCCGATTTTAGTACTGTCACTGTTGATCCACATTTTGTTCAATTATTGATGACTGTCTTCACCAGGCCATGTTCTACATGTAATGCCATGTTGTTTTGTTGTACTGTTTTTTCTGACTGGTTGTAAAATGAGATAATTTTGGTTTCCAAAAAACGTTGAACACAGTTTCTGTGGCCTGCATGAGCAAATGTTAAGAAAACCCAACTAAGGGACAGAAATATTATATCCTGATTAGTATTCTGAAGTGAAGGGCCCTGAACATAATTGGTTAGACCATAAAAAACAAAGGAAAACTAGAGGACAGAAGCATCCATTTGGATTTTCTCTTTGGTCTTATTTTATGTTAGCTTTAAATAAGAGCCTGGCCATAGATTGACCATAGATTGCCTGTAATTTAGGCTTTGGCTAATGAAGTAGAATAAATGAGCAACAGAAAATAAATAAATAAGAAATAAGTAAGGAAATAAATTGAAAATCTGAATTAAAAAAAACTGACAAACAAATCATCATTTTAGGAAAAAAGGCTCCAAACTCTCCGTCTCAGATGATATAAAAGATTAAATTCTTACTTAGAGAAATTCTTTGTATCCATTGGATAGGTTTGATAAGATCTGCCATCCTCCCTCACATATTATCCAAGCCTTCAACTCACAAATGCATCTGCTGCATTGTGATATGATCTGTTTATACGGATGTTGTTGCCATGGCGATGCACCCAGTTAGACCGGGATTGGCACCAGGCAGATGGAAAGTGTTAACTTTCCTGGACAATGAAGCCGTTTGTTTATATACATGTGGTGTTTGGTTCAGCTAAGCTCTTTTTTTACCTGATCCTCATGCTCTTTTTCTGTTCCGGTATTTTGTCTCTTGTCCATTTGGCTTACTGAGCTAATGCTGATCACCATCTACTCTACATTTTTCTGTCTTCCCTGTACCTCCTGAGGTAATCACTCACAGTTTAAATCTCACCTTAAATGCTCTTCACCAAATTATCACGTTCCCTCTCTGCCTCTTGCCTTGTTGTCTGATGTTTTTGTAGTTTCAGTATCTCGTTTTCCATTCAAGGTGCAGCATGTTACTTTTATAAAAATATATTGTTTTACATATTTGTTGAAATTGTCACTATGTTGTGACAGTGTGCTGTGAGACAGATAATCTCTGCCTTCTCCCAGTGCTCCCAGTACGAACTACAAACAACCAATCAGAGCCAGGAGGCGGGTCTTACCGCCGTCAATCACAGTCTTGTGTGGTTCTTCTCATCCTACCCCTTGCTCTGTGTTTAAATGTGTTCATGTCAGGATTCTTCCTGCCTCCTGACTCCACTTGACTTCACTACAAAAAAAAAAATCATCGCAATTTTATTGTTTATTTTTCTGTCCTTTATAGTTGTTTTTATGTCTTTTTGCCCATTGACATGAGTAAAAATAGTTTTATAATAATTTATATGTAAATGAATTACCCAACAAACTAAAAATAGATTAATATCAGGATTGTTAATTGATGTTTTTTCTTTTATCCTTTTCTTCTGACAATGTTTATTCTGACATTTGGTAACATGCCACTTTGATAGTCATTTCCCTTTTAGTACTTAAACCTTTTATTAGATATCTTATATTATCTTACCATCCCATTTAGGACAATTGTTACGTCGACATTGCACATGTTCACCTTTACTTAACAAGTCCTTTGCGGCTAATTTTCACCGTCGTTTGTCAAATAATTTTGCGTCAGCCATAAAAAAAATGGGGATGGATTTTGCCATCAGGCTTTGGAGGCAGGTTGGCCTTCTCCTTAGATGGCATTTGACAATCAGTGTGTAGCAACTAGAGCTGTAATTGTGCACTATATGGAATGGTGGAAAGCAAAATTTAAAGCATGCTACTGACCCTTCAGCTTGCTGCTGCACAGCTTCTGCAGTGAGCATATATCTGAAGCGTGGGGTGACATGAACCTTAAACACCTTATCTAGCAATACTGTGTGTGGGGGTGTGGGGGGTGTGTGTGTGGGGGAAGCGTCTGGGGGTGTGTGTGCGTGCGGGCGTGTGTGTGCGTGTTCTCTCTAATAAGCTCCTGAGGGATCTCTGTGAGCTCAGCTGCAACTACATGCAAACCATCTAAAAAGTGAAATAGCGACCACTTTTAAATGTGTGTGTGTGTTTGTGAGTGCAGTTAATATTTGAGGTTATAGACTTATGATCCAATGTTGTGTTCAGACGTGGACCCATTTGATTATAGCACTTGTCTAATGTGACTTTATCACATTGTATATAAATAGCGCTTTGCTCGCGGCACGTCTCGTCATTTTCCTGAACTCACTGCAATTGACAGCCTTATTGGAAAGAGTTGCACCAAGGATTCAGAGCGGCGCATCATTCCTCATCATGTAGCACATTTTGACTTGTGATAGAAAGATATTGGTGACGATGGTGGTGTATTCTTCATGCAGTCATGTCGCAAAAGGTCTTAGAATCTACTCAACCCTGCATGTGGTCTCCAACCCAGCCGCTTGGAAAAAAAAGGGCAACACGTGCCAGTGGTGGTGGCACAAATATGTTATTAAATTTCTGGGGGCCATGGGCCTTGTAGTCTTGCCTTTTATTTGATATCAGGCTCAGGGATCTTGGCCCTTGCAGCTTGTGTTTGGGCTGCAGGGTTCTCAAACCTTATCATTAGCCGTTTCTTATCTCCAGCTTGTCCGTGCAACCCGACTGTGGGAAGATTAGCTCCTCAACTCCTGTCAGCTCCTGATTTTTTCCTTCAGTAAGGACAGAAACGAGTCCAACAAGCTGAGGAAGGTACAAGGTGTACTTGTTGTTTCAGAGGACATTTGAGGCTGCGGTTATACTCATAAAACCTGTTCAGTTGTGTCAGCCATAAAAATGCACACTTTTTAATAAGCGCACTTGTAGCAGTTTGAACTCCATTAATAGTTATCAAACACATGTTTACTTGTAGTTTCTACAATGCTGGACATATTCATTGGCACCAGTGATAAAAGATGGGTAAGAAGCTTTAAAATAAATTAAATTAAAAAAAAGAAACACCTGTATGGTTCAATTCCTTTTTGTACTACCAATGCCATAAATTGTGGCTAATATAGACCCAAATGTATTTATTTGATGAAAACTTACAACACTGAGGCTATCAGCATGGAGGACAATGGAAGGATCTGACAAGGAAATAAAGAACTGACTGGCTTTAAAATGCCCGAGAGGTGACATGAGAGCCAGGTGAGACTAATCCATGAGATGCACTACGGCTGGGTGGGAATCTGAACAGAGGAGCTGAGGGAAAATCAACTCAGAAACAAACATAGGTCTAACAAGACACAAAAGGAATCTCACTAAACGACAAAAAAAGATAAAGACTGAAATAAACCTGTGCGTGTAAAGTCATGCGCCATGCGCAGTCGGACATCTGTGAAAGATGTAAAAGTCTCTGTTTCTGGAGTCTGATTTTTCTTATCTGTTATGAAGAGGATGTTTGACTCTTAGGCGACTCTTTTTTACCGTATGTAATCGCTTATGATGTGTAAATAAACAGTACATTAAAAAAATCAACGTAATTGGCTTCCAACAAGCTCTTGACAAGGGTCGAAGCCTGTCATCTGTTGACACCTATCCAGATCATCTGTGTTGTTCTCTTTTATCTGGATGTATTTGAACAGATGTAGACAGATGGCTTGATTGGCCCTTCAAAAAAAGACCCTTGTTTTTATTAGCGACATCAGAGCATTAGCCTTTCAGGTTGGTGTTTGTGCAAGCAGAGGACAGCCTGCTAATGCCAGTTAAATTTGTGATAGTAAGTTCATGTGTTATTTAAACAAGCTATTTAATTACCCGGTGGCTGTGTTGAAAAAGCCTGCAGGTGCTAAGAGTTCTGTTATTATGTGATGAAGAGATGGGAAAGATCCCTGTTTATTGTGAAGGCACAGCTGAGGTAAATTATTCTGTTCATGTACCTTGTGCATAGAGGGCAAGTGTATTAATGGTTACCTACAGCACAAAATAAACTTTACAGAGCCATGGTGATAACCCAAACACAAAGAGCAGTGGAGTATGACAACCAGCCCCTTTAAAGTAAATGTACTTAGTTTAAAATCCATCAGACTGTGAGTGCAAAGTTTATGCTCAATAAAACAAAATGTCACTGTTTGCTTTTCTAATGGCGGTGTGTGAACTTAAGACCCGGAGACCAGTTGCAGAAAAGGTTTCAGAGCAGTGCTCGGCAGTGAAGGTTTCTAATACATGTGATGATGAGGGATGAAATACTTATTTCTCTCGGTGACATGCAAATCAGTTTTTCACTTTAATGTGTTGCATTTTTTCTAAAATTGTCATTTATATCCTGTCTCTCCAAATGAAATTGAAACTTCCACAACATTTTGGTGGGTCTCCTGTGAGGAAGCCTGCGAACTGCATACAGCACCAACGACCTGCAGAGCTGCAGCATCGTCTGCCACACCCGACGGATCACCAAGCAGACAGATTTAGCATGAGTCCAGTCAAACCAGAAAGTTTTACTATGTCTGCAGTACAGGCTGCACCATCACAATCACTGCAGCCAACAGCAGTCAGAAATAAAAAAGCCGAGTTTTTTTTTTTTATGTTTGTTTATGTTTATTGCACAGAACTAAAAGAAAATCTAAACATGTTTGTGCTTATTCTTTGACTCTATATATTTGGCAGATCAACTATTTCCCTCTTCTAGACGTTAACAAGAACTGTGTGCTTTGTTTAGAGGAGACTAAGTTTGTACATTTTCAACCAATCAGTCAATCAATCAACCAATCAATCAATTGTATTTATTTGTGTGGCACAGGTGAGCATCAGTGTAGTTCAAAGTACCTTGCATCATAAGGACACAAAATAAAAAGTAATAAAAACAACATACAGTAACAGACAATAGATTTTGTTGAGTGTCATCATCAAAATCATCAATACACGTTGGTCAATGTTCCATTTACTGTGGTTCAAAAGCAACGCTAAACTGCCGGGTTTTCAGAGTTCAGGCGCATCTGAAGTGAAGGATGGGGAAAATTGCTTATACTCACTGTAAAGTATGGTGGAGGATCTATGATGATGTGGGCTTGTTTCTCAACTGGTGACCGTGGGGGCGTTGCCAGAGTGAATGACATCATGAGCTCTTTGATATACCACATTCACTAAATAAAAATCTGGTAGTCTCTAGCAGAAAACGGAAAGTGAGTAAAGAGAAAAACGATCAAAAGAATACAGCCACCAGGGATTTAGTTAAAAACCCTTTATTTAGTTTGTTTTCCAAACTAAATAAATGTACTCAAATTAAAGATTGAACTTTTTATTTGTTTTCAGTGGGAGATTATGCTAATGCATCAAACAATGAGTTGCTGATTTTACTGGAGGGGCCAGAAAATGTGGCGTTGGGACTTTATATGGTGACACTGTTTCCGGGTGCGAGGCTTTAATAAGAGGAAAACGTGCTCTGTGTGAACTTATGACTAGTTTTACATCGTTGTAGCTCTGGGTGAGCTTTCAGCTCAGAGCTGTCACAATGAGAAGCCCAAAGACATGAAGAAGTTGAAGGCTCCGAAGACAAGACCTTCTGGGAGAGATCACAGGCTCAGCCAATTAGAAGCTGAAAGGCCAGTGCTGAACTCTGACCCTCGCTGCTGTAGTCTTATTCAACAGGGACATCTCATTTTGTTCATTACGGGCAGTCTGGTGTATTTTGTGCCATCGTCAGCTCACAATTACTCAAGCATCAGAGGCAGGTCAAGGCCACAAATGGTCCAATTAAAATTTCACTTTAACAATCTGACATGTAATATATGGAAAAAAAAAACATTATAAAAACCTTCTGCAAAAGGCTTTTTTGTAAATCTTTTGCCTTGGTGTTTCATCTCCCAATTAAATTTATTTAACTGACATATAGTGGAGTTTAAAGTTCTTACACCATATAGAGATTCTGTAGTTTCCAGTGTATGAAGAGTTTCTAATGGATTTAGCAAATCCTGTCCTACAAAAGCATTAACAAGCTCCTCGCTATACCTATGTGAAGCTCAGAGTTCAGCTGTTCCCATTTCCTGCTCTTGCTTGCTGCGAACAGCTGCATTTTGGATTTGATTTAATTTATTGTGCAAAAAAAGTGTCAGTTAAATTAAACCTGCAAACCCAAAGCCGTGTGTCTCTCCATTCCTAGAGGCAAACTCCATTATCTTCAAGTTGCAGTGTTTGGAGCTTATTTTAAAAAAATACAGTCTGGGAATCTGCCAGTTTACTGGGTTGGATTCAGTTTTTATACAACTTGAACACACAGTGCAGATTTGTTTTTTGAGATGCAGTTTTCCACTACGTGAGATGTTTAAGCATAATATTTATACTGAAGACATGGATCATGAACCTGTGTAAGCTGTGTTTAAAACCCAATTATCCTAACAAATTCATGATCAGCTAATCTGCCAGATCCACACAGCATTCATCTTCTTCTGTATTTAGCTTCCACAACGCAGAGGATGTTCCTACATGTCCAACAAGTTCATGGTGATATGACATCTTTCTCTACTTTAGGTTAAAAAAACTGTTTTCAATATGTTTACTAGTTTTTAGTTAGCACATTACAGCAAATTAAACATTAAAATATTATTTTAATATAGAGCACTTTTTATCCCTCTCCCATCTTTCCCTGATCAAATAAGTATAAGAAAAAAAACTACTACTGATAATAATTTCTCTGAATCTTACTTTAAGGAATCCAAACTAAGCGTTTATATTTAAAAGGGCAGTATTATATATTTTCCAGGCACATAGCACCACTCTATATTATAACTAAGTAACTATGTTACCTTCAGTTGTTGTAGTAAAAATAATGTATATATCAAACTTCAAAGAAATTTGACTTTGCAATCTTGGCCTTTGTTTCTTTAAGAAGCTCCTACTCTTTCCGACACTCTCCCTTCAGTACGTTATCACAACAATGCTCCTCTATTAAATCATGTACAATCATTCTTAGGATTACACTGAGTAATGGTTCGCATAATGAGCTCACCTGACTCGCAGTTCCACCACGAGTTTCCGAATCGCTGCTGACGCTAGTCTGAAGGTGCTGAGTGGGGGAGGCGCAAAGGAGAGGCGCTCTGTGAGGCAGAAGCTCAGCTGGAGCTTGGAGTTAAAAGGAGGAGTTTTGTGGAAGTAGGCGGCGCTTGGTGAGGGCAAGCGTCAGGCAGTCCTGAATGGCTGCAATTCAACGATTCCTCAAAAATGCTTCAAGGCGGGGGTGCTGTGGTGGCCCAGGGGTTAAGCACAACCCACATATGGAAGCCTTAGTCCTTGACACGGCTGTCGCAAGTTCAATTTCCAGCCTGGCGACCTTTGCCACATGTCTCCCCCTTCTCTCATTACCCACTTTCCTGTCAATTCACTATCAAATAAAGGTCAATAAAACCTTTAAAAAATGCTTGAAGGAATCAAAGCAACATTCAAGGTATGCTTTTGATGAGGGAATGACATTATATAAAGTGATATAAAGTTCAAGAAAGTAATTTTTACTTAATATTCCTTCCAGCCTCACTTTAACAATCTTCAAATAGTTCTGTTGTCAGATTGTCCCATCTGAGCTGCGGACGTGTGCAGCTCCTCCTTGGACCTCTAAATAATGAAATAATGAACGTTGTTTCCTAATCCAACTCCTTCTAAATCATCCCAAATCTAGAGATACAAACGTAATTTTCTCCACGACTTTAACTCTAACCAGTCTGCTCTGTTCCTTGGTCTACACTTTTCATTACATAAAAAAATCGATGAAGTGTATCTATACTCGTACTCTGTATTATATCTGATCTTTACGACTTGCTTAATAAATTAGTTTGATGTGACATTTCACGTGTCAGGTATGCAGTCTTTTTGTGGAGCACGCGTGTGTTTGTGTGTGTGAATGAACTTGCTGTCGGTATGTAAATGAGGACTGCACCGCTCCATCAGGAATTACTTGACCATCTGCGGGCGTTCTCCGCACCCTCAAAGGACCTCAGACAACACAGTTCTGACTAACAGCCAGCCTGTGTTTGCACAAGACTTGGTCTGAAATCTGTTGCACTTTCTGTTGCAACTTCAGAACTGCAATGCTGTCTCAGTCTGCTCACGAACTAAGGTCTGCCCTTAGCTTTTTATGTTCAAGTAAAGCTATTTTGCCACTGCTCCTCGATAAAGACAAACCTTAGCTCACATAGCTGTCTAAAAGAATTCAGCAGTAGTATCTGCAGGCACCAAAGGCCACAACGCAGTGCATGCATCAAAACATACCCTGGCTCTGTTTAGGAAATAGAAACAGAAGTTTGAAGTGATTGACAACTGCTATCATCTGGGATGGTGGATAACGGGAGTCTGGAATATATAGCGCCACAAAAACACTAGAGCCAGCCACTGTGGTTAATTAAAAGGAAGCCAGCAGTGTTAATGAGAAAAGATTAGTGAACACGATGCAGCACGCTCTCATTTCTGTCAGTTTACCTTTAACCGAATTATCGGCGACGAAAGACTTGGTGATCCCAGAAAACGGCGAAAGAGAAAATTAATTGCCTCACAAAGTTGTTCTAGTGAATAAGTGATAGATAAAACTGGAGACTTAGTTCGCAGATGGTCCAATCTGCAAGTATAAAGAAGATCTAATTGTACATGTGCATACATGAATCTTAGTGAGTTTTTTTTGTGTGTGTGCCTTACAGGGTTCTTGTTGGGGAGAAAAAATGTTGCATTTACTCCCATTTGGTCAGCATACTTGACCAGTCCTTTTTGTCTGATGATACAACTGCATCTTCCAATATACAACAGTTTGTGTGACAAACAGCATCATCCTGGTCAGAGAGCTGGCATTAAGTGCTGGCTAAGAGGATGTGAGTGCAGCTGAAATAACAGAAAAATGCCTTTGCCAGGGTTTTATATTTTTCACTTCTCTGTGAGAAAACCTGATGAGGCAAGGAGTCTGGAAATAAAAATAATGAGCCATGCAGTATTTGAAGAAAAAAAAAAAAAGATCCAATTTGTGATTAAGTTTTTTGGGGGGGAATATGCAGCTGTACAAAATATTATGAAGCTCTGATTTTAATTGTTGTTATTGTTGGGGTGGGGTTTTTAATCAGAGTGCCTTACAAAAGTATTCATGCTCCATTTTTTTCAATGTTATCAAAATTATGTGTGACAGAGAACCACAAAGTAGTAAATATATGCGACAAAGAAGAGCATCTACCTCTGTTTTTCATCTTTTTTAAAATATAAATCTGAGAATTGTGCAGTCACTTTTTTTATTTTACCCCAAAATAAAATCCAGTGCATTCAAATGACTCGGACGTCTCCTAGCAGAGTCTGCCTGTGTGTACTTTAATCTCTGTATATATCCACTTGTTCTGTGAGGGGCTCAGGTTTGTTAGAGAACATTAGAAAACAAGCAGAATCATGAAGACCAAAGAAAAACAGCAGACAGATTAGGCAGAAAGTTGTGGAGAACTTTAAAGCAAGGCTGGATTATAAAACAACATCCAAAGTGTTAAATTTAAAGTCCACAATTGAAGCCACCAGAAAATGTGTGACAAAACTTTAAAAGTGCTTTTTCGCACAGTGATGTTTTCACGCACGGTCATAAATTCCACTCTCCAGATGTTGCAGAGCCGGCCGACAAACCTCCAGAAAATCCAAGGTTGCCGATGACTGGTTCTGCAGATCATTGAGTCACGGAGGCTCAGTAGGGTTAGACTCCACATTTTTCAGATTTTTGGTTGTGAACATTGTAGAGAACCTTGTCCTATTTCATCACCACTATAAAAAGTTGAAACATTCAACAGGTATTAATTCTTTGTAATGTATTATAAAGGAATTGAAAGGTAACACTTCAGCTCTGGAAGATAATGGGAAGAAATAGTTTCAGTTTCTTGCGCAACATTATGCTTAGCAGATAATTAGTTAACTGTAACAAAATCTAGTGCTGGGAGACAAGACTCTTGATAAAATAATGTCACTATTGGACAGTATCTGCCACCCAAAGCATGAACCTGATCCCAGGTCCACAAAATAGCGTTAACATAGGTCCCTCCTTCCAACAGCTACATGACCGTCACTGCTCCTGTTTACATCCCTGTTGCTTTTTCACTTCTTGTGAATATCCTGCTGTTTTCTATGTACAAATATCCAAATATTTTAAAATAACCCTATCAGTTGCAAATTTTCTTTAATGTGAGACTGCTATTTTTAATAATTGCACGGTAGGCTGTAAATGTACCCACACTGCCCAGCATGTTTTACACGGTGTACACAGTGGTCTGGCTTCCTGTTGTCATGAACCACATACAAAAATGTCTGCTGGTGACAAGCTGACCACATTTATTTTGAAATGCATGGGTAATATCCTTAGTGACACTAAAAACTTTAAGTTACAAGTTTGACCAAAAGACCATAAAATGTACAGTTTTTTTCACTTGACAGACCCTAAAAACAACTTTTAGATAATAATAAGTAAACATGTAACACTTGTAAACATTGTAACATTACTGTGGCATAAGTCATCATAAAGACTAGCTTCTTATATTACTCAAAAGACTAGCTTCTTATATTACTCGAAGAATTTTTGATTTGACTCTTGGTTGTTTAGAATTCATGATCTAAGTACATGACCCAGAACCAGAGATGTCAATATCAATATCCCTCTCAAGCTCTTGGATCTTCTCCCATAAGCAGCCCCGTTCTCTTTTCAGCTCCTGATTCTCTCTCTGCAGCCTGAGCAGGTTGTTGCAACAGAAAGAGAGCTGGATTGAATTCTGCTGCAGCTGCTCATTCTGGCAAAAGCCCACAACCGAGCCCTTGAAAGCAAACGGGTCGACATCGGCTTTTGAGTGCACTGAAACAAAAACGGAAAATTGGGTGGAAGATTGTTGCAAAATGGTTTTTCTTTTCTTTTTTTTTCGGGACAACACGTAGTGCAGTTATGATGTCTTGAATTTGTGCCAAGTTTGGTTTTTTGTGGCAGAACTTACATGCAAGTCGCAGGGAGAGATTGAGAGTTGCTTGTATGATGCACAGCAATGCTAAAGTTAAAACTCCCAATCTGAAAAGTCTTCTCTCTGCGAACACAAAGCACACATAGATTTACATTTTTTTATTTGTAATTTACTCAGGTAATTCAATTCCAAAAGTGAAGCTGGTCAAATATACTGATTCTTTACGCACAGAGGGACATTTCAAGAGTTTATCTCTCTTCACTTTCATGATTATGGTTCACATCTTTTAAAAACTCCAACTTCAGTTTTTCAAAAAAATTGTCATTTTTCCATAAGACCAGAAATGGGTTACAAAATAGAAATACATTGCATTGGGGAAGTATTTACCACACTTCACTCGTTCCACATTTTGTTATGTTACAGCCTTATTTCAAGTTGCATTAAATCTCTCAAATGAATTTAGCAGTAAGTTCCTGGTTAGCTGTCTTGGTTGTTTTAGATTATTTCTTATTTGAGCAAATCTGGAATAACACACAGATGTTTTAGGTGAAAGCAAAATAATAAGTAAAAAGAATAACTAAGAGCATGTTTGTAGCTACAAGTATGTATTGGATGTTTAGCTTCCCTTAGCTGCAAGACTTAATTATCAAAAATAAACAGGAATAAAAGGTTGAAATAACCTTTTTACTGTATAAATTATTTTAATTTGCTGAGATGAACCATCTTATATGTAATGCGGTTAATTATCTGAAAATTATAATGAAAACTACAGTACATAGGACCATATTAAAATGATGGTTAAAGAGATATGTCTTGCTAAAATATATTTGAAATAAATTTCTTTAAATGCACTTGGGCAGTAAATGTGATCACTTTAAAGTATTTGATAAAAACACAAATATTTAAACTGCTTTTTCCTTTTCATTTTTCATACCCTTGTGCTCTCACCTGATTTTTCAGCTCCATCAACAGCTGTGCTGCTTGCCTTCATCAACCGAAGCTCACGTATGTTGGTGTAGTCAGAGAGCTCCAACTCCTCAGCCATGATGATTTACCCAAAGTGAGAAAGTCTCATGTTTAATTTTGACCCTGCTCTGGGCGATGCCTAACAACTTTCATGACTTCCTCTACGTGACAGCTCTGAAAGGAAGGATGTTGGTCATTTTCAATATGAGGAAGCATGTCATTCTGCAGAACACCGCACCCACACAGGAACATATTTGGAAAATGTTTGAACCAATCACTTCCCAGCCTGAGCATCAAACTGTTACGGGATTAGAGAGCAGAAGTTTAAAGGCTCGGCGTCTTCTTGTGGTTTAGTGACAAACTAAGCGGGAAAATGTTTGTTCAGTTCAGAAACAAGCCAGTCAGGTTATTGAAAAATTCATTTGCAACATTGATCTTTCCTAGTGGCGTCTCATCTCTGTGGAGTAAACGCTGCTCAGTCCACAGTCTTTAGATTTTGGAGAAAGTAGATTTTTACGCAGTTACATCTCCTGTTGGACACAGTCAGCTGGGCTTGTGTCAGTAGCTTTTGACCAACTGGGATTAAAAACGGAATTGGACTGTGCTGTAGTCAAACTGGAATTGAACTTGAATGCCTGTAGTTGGATCTAAATTGGTCTTTGTATTTGGATTGTATTGAACTGAGCAGAAGTCAGAGGTTTACATGCAGTGCATCTCACTGATCGACATTAAATCACACTAAACATTTCCTGTTTTACACCAGCTAGGATTACCAAAATTATGCATTTACTTATTGCCAAGTCATTTATTTTTGTGTCTACTTTCTTCAAATACATCAAAGAAAATTTAGCTCTATCTCTCTTGGTGTCTTTTGCCCAAATGATTTTTCTTAATGTCTTGTGGTTTGTTCAAACGCAACTTTGCAAACCCAAGTCATGCTGCAATATTCTTACACTGAAGCAAGTTTTTTTGTGTGTCATTTTTTTTACGGTACTATCATAAATTTAAGCATTTAGTGTCTTGATTTTATTTTTGCAGTTTCTCTATGCATTGCATGGTACATTTTACACTTATGGACAATCATTCACATGGAATAATGGACTTCAAATTAAGTGACCTGGAAACACTTTAAATTTCTGTGGTTAAGTCTTTGTCGATGTCTTTTGGCACCGGCATAATGTTTAAACGGACCTGCGTGCATCAAACCAGCAAACTCCAGAAACTCCAGTAAAGATAGAATAATACACTTTCACATCAAGTAGCACATGTTTTATTTATTTTGCTGTAATAGTTTTTGTTCATTCAAATAATTCAACACCTTTTTCAGTAAAGGGATAATAGCTTTCTGCTCGGGGCGGCAAGGCGTGGTGGAGGCATATTGGTGTTATAAAAAATGATGCCATTTATTGAAGTCTTCAATTGCTAATTTACATGTCCAGTCAAATAAAATAGCTGAGTCTTTTTCCAAATAAAGGACATCTGACTTGCAGTTTCTTACGTGGCTTAAAAAAAATGAATGTTTCAAAGGCTTGTGGTTCGCAATGGATCACGGCACCTTTTTTAGTCTTCCACCGTTAAGTGAAGCATATCTCAACTGGGTGATGGTACACTGAGGACAGATCGTTCAAATCAGATGTCAAATCTGTCAAATCAAATTTGACATCATCTTTTATTTTCATTAATGTTCTAATATCCAGTTATGATCTAACATGTTTGAATGTTTCTCTACAACAGACTATAAACACGAATTGCACATTCAGAGTACTATTTTCAGTTGCAAATTTATTATATGATGTAATATTCAATCAAATACGTAGCTATGACTACCTCCAAGCTTCTACAGGGAGTTCAAACATCTCTCAGCTTCAGTATTAATATAAAACAACGAACATGTGAATTTCACATGTCCTAAGGCTCCTCCTTGCACCGCTGTCTGTTCATCTTACATTTATGTATGATCTCTGATCCGCCCAATTTAATATATTTTTTTCCCCCAGAGATGAAATCCACTGGAGGAAGGTATTAATATGTCATCTGAGCACGCGCTGCCAAAGTCAAAGCAAACACTTTATCATTTCAAATTAAAGCCACGGCGGTGCAAATGATACAGAGTGGTGACAATGCTGCACCACTCCTCCATCCTAACAAGCACAGGGAAGTGATACATGATAGAGATGTGGAGGTAGGTGAGATAACGGATGCGCTTCACAGTGCAGAGGTGGACTACAGGAGGCAACAGTGCATTCTAGAGGACAGAGAGGGAAATCGCAATCCCTGTGAAGACCTCAGAGGTTTGTTAGAGAACACACAACATCATGAAGGGCAAGGAGCACAGCAGACCGGTGAGGGATTACCTTGTGGAGATGCATAAAGCAGAGTGAGGTTATAAAGCTGCATTTCAACCTCTGAACATCTCACAGAGTTCTGTTCAATCCATCATCTGTAGAATAAAAGTGAATGGCAGCCATGCATGAGCTAACCTGTTAAGTCATGGCTGTCCACCTAAATAAATAATGAGCAAATCAAGATGAGCATTAATCAAAAACTACCCAGGAGGCCCATGGAAATTCTTGTTTCCAGGTTGCTGTAAGTCTGAACTCACCATCCCCCATGCCCTGAAACACAGGGGTGGCTGCATCATGCTTCAGCAGAGACAGTGAAGGTGGTGAAAGCTGATGGGATGATGGATGGAGCTAAATAAAGGGCAATCCTTAAAGAAAACCTGTCAACCTTCCAGCAGGACAACGGCTTTCAGCATAAAGCCACATCCAAAATAAGAAGTTTCATTTGAAGCATATTCATGTGTTAGAATGGTCCAGTCAAAGTCCAGACCTAAACCAAATTGAGGAGATTTAATAGATTAATTTCCACAGATTCTCTCCACTCAGTCTGACTTTGCCTTTCAAAAAAATAATAATAATACTTTACTAAGTCATTCTGGATGACTTAGAAATGTAATGATTTAGTTGGTTAAAAAACAGAAGTTTGTTTTTGCTTCCTTGCAGAAAGGCAGCTGTTACGAGATAGGAGCCATTTTAATTTGCAGCAGATTATGTAATGTCTGTTAAGATTCAATGTAGGCTTAACCCCCAAACCTACATGGCAACAGGTTTTTTTTTTTTTTTCTTTCCCATGAGAATAACACCACAGCAAATAACGGGACAAGATTTTGGCGAATGTGGTTTGGAACGATAAGAGCATATCTCCTGTGCTGTGCAGCATTTATTGCTTTAGTTCATCCATGCAACTAAACAATTCCAAAACCAGAGGCACAGACATGAAATACTTCCACACATGGTCACTGCACAAATTTACCAGAAAAGAAAAAAAAAAAACACCATTCATCCTCTCATCCCCTCTATCACAATTCCACGTCATGCATCCGTGAACAAACAGTCGCATTCAGTTTCGTCAATTCAGACAAACTCATGCACAAAGGCACACGCAGGGATCCATTTGCAAACAGATACCGCATTGTGTGTTTGAAAAGGTGGTGGTGGAGTTTCTAAAAATAAAATGTTAATGAAGTTAACAAATATTCTCTGCGTGCATAGAAACTGCTGTTCAACAAGTTTTGGTTCAATATGGCTAGAAAGAACATCATCCCGACATTGCAAGATGTTACCTAAAGTATTATGTAAAGGTTTGTCCAAAAGTTTGTTGTTTATTTCAAAAAAGATGTTCGGCTTCCCTCCGTTGCACGATCTGACCAGTAGCGTGGTCGTTGGAGGAGAGGTCATCCTGAACAAAGAGGCTTTTTGTCTCCGATTAACTCGTGCAGGATGACCAGAGATCCATCTTTGCAGAAGGAAATGAGGCAGATGTGACATGTTGTTTCTCATTAGTGGCATGCAGCTCACTTTCTCCTTCCGCCCCCCTTTGTTAAAAAAAAAACAACAAAAAACTCAGCTTTGAACGCATGTGTGACAGCTGGAGACGACTACTTGGCTAAGTGGAGGAAAATAAATCAAAGCACTTTCCATCTTTTTGTAATGATTTGTCTAATTCTTGTCCACAGAGGAGAAGAGATGGAGGGATGGGATGGGAGGAGGGGGGAATTGAGGATGTGTCGGGAGATATCGAGGAGAGATGGGAACAGAGCAAGTCAAAGAGACGGTTGGGAGGGAACTGTGTCGTTAGACCAGCTGCACAGCAAATCTGTTTATTCTGCACAATTTGGCATCAAACACAACAGACTGCTGAGTGCTTGCTTCTGCTCGTGGAGCCCCATTAAAATGGAATTTATTGCTGCCTTAAGAGTAAGTCCAAATTACACATTTTCACCTCTCTGCTCCATTCCTCATTTGCACTGATTCTTTTTCTCCCTCTGTGGTGACGTCTTGTAGTTTTAGCCCCCCCTTCACCTGTAGTTCGAGCTGCAACCGTGAAGGCTGCTCATTACGGAGCGATGCAGGCTGTCATGCCCTCATGCAAGTCACCCATCAGTACCAGCTCTGCTGTCACCCAAATGCCACTCAGGCTGAGATTTGAATCGAGTCTGTGGTGGAATCTCATGCGGCTTAAGCTTAGCCCATCCATTCATCCATTGTCCATAGTTGTGAAGCTCAGGGACAATAATGAATGATTTCCTAAGAATCTGAAAAGTCTGGCATGCTTGTGCATTCAGCCTGCTTGAGTCAGATATGTAGAAGCACTGCTGCAGGTTGGTTGGGGAATGTTTCTACGGGCTTTACACGTTTTTAGTGACTGAGATTTCATCCTCGTTCTTTCTTGCAAAGTTGCTCAATTTTTAATCGGTTCTCTTAACTGGGTTTGGGTGTGAACTTTGGTTTAGATCAACACATGAATATGGGGTGTTCAAACTTTTTGTCATGTGGGCCAAAATTGACAAGTCAGCGGTGCTCAAGAGCCAAGAAAATGTAAATAAAAGTTGTAAAAGTCATCTGATTGTGTTGTTGTTTTGTCGAAATTGGATGTTATTCATTATAGATCTAAGACCTAAAAGAAATTGCATATTTTCTGTATTAAAGGAAAATTAACCTCATTTTCAAAATCGTTTGGACTTGATTGAACAAATTTATTGTAAGACAACGATTTGCGTCACTTTGTTTCATAACACTTAATATTAAGCCAAATGAATTAAGTTAAATTAAAAGTGACTTAGGGGCAGCAGCGTTGGCTTGTCAGTAAAGGTTTCTGCATAGACGTGGTACTGCTTATAAAAGTTTGGTTATAGAAAGACAAATGCTTTGTGCTGTACTCAACATTTTCTATTGTAAGAAAATGATGTTGGTAATAATTTTACCCTAAATAAAAACAAACAAAAAATTGCTTAAAGTTTATCTCACTTGAGCAGTAAGTCTCTGCAGCTCCTCCAGAGATGCCACAGACCTCCTGGCTGCTTTTTAATCTGTGTTTTCATTGTTTTGCCGGTCAGTTCAGGCGTGTTGGTAAGGCCTTATAAACTAACTGGGCTCCTAACATCTCCACAAGTCATCTTGGATTTCTTTGATTTTCATGATGCTGCTTGTTCACCAATGTTCTTCACCAAACCTCTGGGACCTCCACTAAATAGCAGCATTTATACTGTGAATGAATTACAATGCGACGGACGTTGCTTTCTACTTTGAAGGCAATTGTTTGCACTAGATCTTTTTTTAGGGGTATCATAGTGGTAAAGCATACCACTGTGCTATAGTCTTCCTTACGTGTGACAAAATGTATAAAAATCAAATGGTGTAAATACTGCAGCAAGGAATTGTAATTAGTCTGAAAACCATTTATTTTACAAGTGTAACCAAAACTTTTGGTGTAAAGACAGTATGAACTCTGGGCCCACATCTCGCTCCATAAATCTCCTCAGCCAATGATGAATTCATATTTAATGACCACAACCATCGTCTGGGAAGGAGGAGCATTCTTTCATTATTGCCTCTTTCCCCTGCTGCTTGGTCGAGATAATTGATTTCTCTGTGGTAACAAGGTATCGACTATCCACGGCAGCCAGCTAAGACGGTGGTTCGATTCAAAGGAGTGGAGGGGTGTGGGGAGGAGGTGGAGAAAGAGTGGAACGAGGGATGAAGCTGAGAAAAGAAGAGAGAGCAAGAGCGCTGAAAGCTAACAAGGCATACAATTATCTACAGTTTAGAAATACTCACATGTTTGAGGTGTGTGCATAGATCAGGGCAGGTTTTCTGTCTTTAACCAGAGTTTTAGCAGTAAGTGTAGTTTGGTTTGATGCAGCCGTTGGCCTGTGTTGAGTGGAAGTGTCAAACGCAAATGAGACGAATCATCTGTTCTCACTGAAGATGTGTTCAGAGAACAACCTGCCAAAGACATACAAGATCTAAAATATGTAAGATAAATTATTTGTAAGTGAGCAAAGTGGGAGTTGTCATTTGATTTATCAAGTGCATATTATGTTGTTCAGAAGCTCGGTGTAAGTTTAGTGCATGACTTTTTCTTCTTTTTTTTGAATCAGTGGAGTCATGATTGATGTTAATCTTTTTCAAGACTCTTAATGTGAAATATTATGATTTTTATTGAATAAACGTAAACATTGCTCTTGAATGGTGAATGAAATCTGTAAACACAGAAAGACTTAGAACAATGTTACTGTAAGTCAAAAGATTTGCAATGTTTACCTTCAGAGGTAACAGCGTGGTGGTGCAATAAAGACCCAATTTGCGGATTTATTTGTATCTTTCATATTTGTCAGAAGCCAATTCACTGCATATCCTCTTTCACAAAACAGTTGCCTCATGAAGCTGCAAATAACTCCAACGACCTTTTTATACTTCCTCTATCAGTTAAATCACCAACTAAGCCATTTATCTCCCAATCAGACATTGTTAGTTTTAATCTTTTGTAAAAAAAAAAAAAAAAAAAAAAGAACCTGGCTTATGCAAGTCAACTCCTGACAAGCCGTGACTTCAACACTCAGACCGACTGACTACCACACTTAACACCGGCAGGTGGATTCAACCCCCTTGCCATTTCGGTTCTGTCAGAAAACACTCTGCGATGTCTAAAGAGCTGTCCAACTCCCACCTAGCTCAACTAACAGCCTGAAAATCTTTTTCTTTCTTTCCTTTTTCCACCAAACTTTTTAACTTTCCCACTCAGGAAAAGCAATGGTGACTGAAGTAGGAGAACAACGGAGGGAAGGTGGGAACATTAGGCATAAAGTCTGATAGAAACTGAACAGTAAACATAAAAATATGCATTATTGGTGCTGTTCCTCTTAATCCATAAGGTTATTTCAAACCGTACCCAATGGCTATTTTTTCTGCTGCTCATTTCAAGCAATTGTGCTGCATCTATTGATTCTGATTCGCTTGAAACCTCTCGCAGGCGACAATGTTATTTCCATGAAAAAAAAAATATTCCGGTCAGAATTTAGTTTATTAATTAAACGATCAGATGATCAGATCAGTCTTCAAATTGCACTTAGTGAGCCGATGTCTCTGCGATGCTGCCAATATTTACCCTGAACTCAAGCAGACGCCTGCTACATGCTCCACACAGCAAGAGCCTGACATACAGTGCAATTCCAATGAAGTCAATAACCGCAATAATTAACTTTATGACTCGGGCAGTTATTGATTGCATTCATGATCCAAAAGAAGGTGCTTGTTCCGATCTCCTCTTTGGCACATCCGCCCGCAGTTCGCTGTATAAATAGAGGAATTAAGCGAAGCTCTTGTTGTTACGCGTTTACCAGCTTACATTGTAATTTATTTAAGAGCTCTTAATTGGACTAGTTACTCATTTGGCCCTCGCCGGTCCCACAGCAAAACGGAGCTCGATCACTGCACGCTGGGGCATGCTGGAATATGGAGCCACAGAGACGCACTGTACACAGCCAGCTGTTTGATGTCTGCAGCATGCCAGCGTGTGCTGCACCACACAGCATAAATAAACACAAAAATCCCCCGGTGAGAGGACAGATCGACACACAGGAGGCCTTATTTCAGGCTAATCAACTATTAATGTTGATTTGAAATTCGGTTTCTTTTTTCTTCTTCTTTCTTTCTGCAGGCTCTTCTCTGCAGTTATTTCTGGCTGATTGGATGTTTTAAGCAGGAAGAAAGAAAGCGAGAACAGACGTATTTGGATGAAACTGAGCACCATATTTTCACCATCACCACTTCCCCACGCGCACACATGCTTGCACGCCCCCCAACAGCTGGACGCGAATCTCAGAGGACCAAATGGGTTGCTAAGGCGCTGTATTAAATGAGGCCACATAAATGTATGTCAGCGGGTTCTGCCTGGCTTAGCACTCTCCACAATAAGTGCTAATGGAATAACTATAAGATGTATAAATGATCCTTGCTTTAATTCATAATAATGTTGGACCTCATCGCCTGCCCATTCAGCCCAATAGATTATGGAAATAGCTCTAATGACTATTGGAACAATGAGCTGAAAGGCAATATCATTCAGGGACGCGTCAGCTTTGGAATAGCTGCCACTGTGCTTTTGCCCTTTCGCTGAAGATCCGAAATACCAATAGCCTTGCATTCAATTAAAAGAAGAGAAATTAAGAATTACACCCAAGCTTCGTGGAACATTAATAACACACTTTAATGTGGTAATAATTATCTGCGTCAAAAAGGTGCAAAAGCCTTTTGTTCGGGTTGAATTACATTAAATAAAAACTAACATCTCCTATTGTGTATACCGACACAGCCTTAAATCAGAAGGCTTCCTCCCCCCACAGACCTACTTCATGCATGAAGACAAAGAAGCAGGATTACAATGTTTTATTTTTAGCTTGGCACTGGATGCAGAGACAAATGAATGTTAACCATTCAGTTGTGAAATCTTTGGTAAAAGTTATTTAGGTGAACAATGCCACAAAAAAGAATAAATGCATTTAAAAAATGGAATACAATATTTGCCAAACATGACCATACAATCAGGGCCTCACATAAAACTTTGGTTGATTTAGTTTTTTAGTTATTTTTACGCATCACGTATGCTAAACATCCCTACAACACTTTAAGGAGACAATAAAAGCAGCATGGGAGGTTGTTATGTTATGCATTTTTTTTCCATCATATGTATAGAGTAACATGTTAGTTAAATATATATGCAAATAAATTTGATGTCAAACAGAGCAGATGGAAGTTTCACTTTAATCTCACATGAGTGTGAGGCTTTGGTTTGCAGAAAAATATGCATGCAAGTATGTCTGAGTGATAATGTGCAGAATACATATAGTAAATCCTATTCACTCCTGAAGTATTGCATGTATTTAATGGTGCAACAGCACCCTCTAGTGGTCGAAGTTACCACGAAGAAAACGCCTCGTCATTATTAGAGTATTATAGCATTAGTAAAGTATTCTAGAAATAAAAGTCATTATATTTTTATATAGCAAAACACATCAACAAAGAAAAAAAAAGTCTTACATATAAGAAAGAAAATACACTGGCCTCTGACAAAACAGTTCCCCATTCATTGTGTTAGTTGAGTATTTGATGTGCTGACTTGACATGCAGTTATGATCACAACATCTCACAAAAAGCATGATTTGTTTAAAATGATTGCTTGCTTACTAAAGGCTTCAATGTTTCTGTAATTACAGAGAAGAAATCAAAAATTTTCAGGAACAAAGTATTAATGATTAAAGATCGTCAAATTATATGTTTGAAAGAAAAAAAAACAAGGAAAGTTCTAAAAAAAAGAAAGAAAAACGAAAAAAAAAACAATCAAAACATTGTCACATGTGATTGCACAATCATTTCCCTACACGATTAGACAAAAGTACTTTGTTTTTGCACTCAGTAACATTCATATGGATCAAAACGTTTTGGCTTTCCTGCCTTTACTTCAGCTGTGGGGACGCGAAGAAGCTTCCCTGATGGTTGGAGGCTGACGCGGCTTTGCTCTTGCTCCCAAATCTAAGAGTTTGAAATCAAAGAGTTAAAAAATGGACAAACAATATTTGCAGTTTTGCATTAAAAATAATGTAGTTATACACTACACAACATAAAAAAATAAATAAATACTGTGGATAAATGTCAACAGTTCTTGCACGTAGTGAAGCTGTAGGAAAATTCAGATACTATTTATACTAATAATAATATTACATAGAATTGTCAATTTAAATATTCTGATTAGATTAGAAAAAAACAGTCAAGTCTTGAGCCTTTCCACATTTTTTCCAGCTTACAACCCACAAACTGTAATGTACATTTTGTGATAGACCTTAATACCAGTTCAAAAGAGCAAACAACCTGACTTAAATGGAAAGATTTAGATTAAAGCATATTTGTGTATTTTATAATGTCCCAGTCCAAACCTAAATCCATTTGATGTGTGGTAAGACTAAAGAAAAAAAAATTGTTCGCAGACACACTTCAGCCAGTCTGAAATAGCTTTGGCTACTTTGCAAAGAGGAATGGGTAAAATGTTTAGTTTCTAGATGACTAAATCTGGTCAAAACATTCTGACTGAAATGTACTTTCATTATTAACTCAGGGCTGCTAAACACAAATGTACCCCACACTTTCCAGATTTTTACTTTCAAAAAACTATTGAAAACCACAAATCCCTTTACTTTACAACAACGTACTAAATACGAACACAGACAATCGAAATGTGAACAAGTCAGAGTGTGAACACTTCTTCAAGGCACTGCAGTTATATTTTATCAATAGAAAAAAGCAATATATTAGAGTATAAAAGAGTATAAGTGCTTACATGGTGGTACTGGTGAGGGTCTGAATGACCCGCTGAGACAGTGAACTGGAGGACGGTGTTTTGGAAAGCATCTGGTGTTCTGGGGTCGTCACTGGTCCCAGTATGCTCACTGGAAATTCAACAAAGAGAAAGAACTGGTGTCATTAACATAAAGAGCCGCTCTTTGCTTGGTACAGAGAAAATTGAAACTGGTGTTAGAGCCTTGGGGATTGACTGAGGTTTTGTGGGTTGATTTGCATATTGATGGTGCTGGGAGGAACTGAAACAAGAACACGAAACGCTTCCTTGAGTTGTCCCAAAAACTACAAGGAAACTTAGAGGTTGGGCTTTTCTGGGTTTGGCTCTCAAAACAGGAAAAAAAAAGTTTTTTTAATGCGACTGCATAAAGACAAATGTCTTTTTTACCATTAGTGTTTGGCCTGGTATGAGTTGACATGCACAATTTAATATGCGTTCTATTTTAGTTTCTTAAGTTTTTCCTCTTATTTTTCTTCTAAGTTAAATAATAGCAAGTTAAAGAAATTTCTGTTTGCCAAAACTCAGTACAAGTTAAACTGTGTGCATATGAAAGGAACTACAGTGAACAGACAATCATAACTCCAGAGAAACTTTCAGAGGCCCCCTGCTTGATTTAAGCACAAAACTGTATTGAACTGTAAAAAAATAATCCCATGGAAACACTGACGAAAACCCCCTGAAACCATTTTGTAATATGTAGTTAACAGGTTGACAGTGAAGCAGACAGGAGCCCTGAAGCGCACAATGGAAAGGCACCAGAAAGTCAGGAAGAATACAACAGGGAAAATCCATTCCATTCACCCAAATCTACTTAGCTAAAGTATCTCAAAACTCAAGAGATTTACTATTTATTTTATTTTATCTCATCAGTGTGCAGTGATCCACCTTTTTGGCTTGGAGTGTCGGTGTTCTGAGGTGTCTCCATGTCTACGTTATCGGGATGGGCAAACCGGCTCCAGTAGCTCCCAGGAATACTCAGCAGGCGCTCTACGATCTACGGAAATAGAAAATAAGCTGCTTTCTCTGTCCCACAACCTTCAGAGAGCCACAACACGTCAATCAAACCAAAAGTAAAAATATGAATTACCTCAGCTGTCAACATTAAACACTTCTAAGCTAAAGAATAAGAGTAAGAGGTTGAGAGTATTTTTGTTCCTGATTCACTTTAGCTCATACATTTTTTATTAATTCATTTATCTATTTCATTTTTAACCTTTCCATACAGAAGTCAAAAAAAGTAAAACACACAATGCTGCAAAAAAAAACAAAAAAATACCAAAAGAAAAGAACAAGACAAAACTAGTACAGAAATACACTAAATTTAAATTCCTGTCAATGTCAAGAACACAAAGTGTAGACCTCTTTACCCTTGGTTGTCTGCTGGTATCATGCAGGATGGTCATGGGGTCTGGGTCAGGAACAGCATGACCCACCAGCGTGGGACCAAAGACCCTGGCCAGGTTGCTTACATCCATCTTAGTGTCCGCACTCTGAGACACTCTAGAGATCAAATGCAGAGTTTTAAGTAAAATCAAAGTTTGTACAAGCCTGATAGTATGAAGCTTTGCACGCTGCTAAAACCTAAAAGTTGAAAATTACTTGTGCAGGTGAATCATCAGACAGGCCAGTGTGTCTCGGTTAGGTGGGGGAAGCTCACTGATGGCCCGATACAACAAGGCGAGGCTGTTGTCATCATCTTGTATCTCTACACAGAAACATACAAGTTCCATAAACTGTTGGACAATAAACAAAACAGCCAGTTATTGCTGAAAGTCTCAGAGACTCACCGGCTGCTTCCATGAAGACTTTGTTGAGGCGGAAGGTGAGAAGTGGCTCGGGCAGATTTCTTAAGAAGTCTTTGAGGACACCGGTGATGACATTGATGTCCTCGACTTTATTAAGAGAAGGCAAAGTTTTGCCTCGGATCAGCTTCTCCTTTAGCTCCTTCACCTGGCGCTCATGGCCAGAGATTCTGTAAAGGCCAACCTGCAGGAACGGAAAGACTATCTGTACCTCAACCGGCATCGTGCTCAACTTGCGATACCATAGCAACACTCAGGACTAACAGGAGAGGAATCACTACAGGGGAGAAAATCACAGTGGATGCAGAAGCTATTTAGTGCTAAAGTTTTTCCACATTTTGTTATGTTACAACCTTATTACAAGATGGATGAAAATTATTTTTCTCTTCAAAAATGATATATGTAAACCCCTTAATGTTAAACTGAAAATTGTACCCATACATTTCCAGCCTTTGCTGACATTCTTCCAGGTGTGCCCTGTTTCCATTGATCATGTTCAGATGTTTTCATATTGCCTGGATTACACAAAAATGGCACAAATTTTTTCAAAATCCTTATTTTTCCTGCGGGTAACGTGAAAAAAGTGTATGGTCTGAAAACTCGAGCACAAGATTGTATGTTGTTCACCCGTCTAATGTAAGAATATAAATTCTCTGGTTTTATGAACATAAAATACAACTTCAAACCCACGCATCATGACTGGGGGAAAAAAAACTGCTTATCGTCAGGGTAACACCATCTTTTCTGTAAAGCATGGTGGCTCATCATGTTGTCTAGAAAGACATCCCCAAATACAGCAGCCAAATGTATAGAAAGCCTGTTCTGGAACTCTAATTAAATCAACAAATTACAGTAGCTCCATACAATTAAACTTCTCTGAAAGACTTAAAAATAATCGTCCGACTGCAGTTGAGAGAATTTGTAGCAGATAACGGTACAAAATAGTGATAATAAAAGCAGGGTGTGCCTTGCTTGCAATACTCAAGAAGATTTGAGGTAGTCTTTGTTGCAAATGTGCTCCAAAATATGTTGAGCAAAAGATAATTCCTGTCCCGTTTTTATTAAAAATATTTTTTTTTAAAAGAGAAAATTACCGTACCTTTTTTCTTAATCATGACAGTTTGTGTATTGGGTATGTAGAAAAAATGAGATTTATTCATTTCATTACATAACAAAAAATAAATAAATCAAAATGCTGGGAATGGTCCACATGCACAAGTTCATAAAACTGTTTGTTGTTTTTGTTGTCTGACCTCATGAAGGCCTCTGCGTTCAATCTCTTTAATGCAGTAGATGACCAAGGCCGGGATCCTCGGGGAGGTTGTTGGAGCAAAGTCAGCCAGTGTACTCTGCACAGAAAGGACATCTTAATGAGTACATGACCTGGAAATACTTGTTAGAGTCCATTTATCAAATCAGTGTGTATTTATATACAGTATCAAATCAACTTTATAAAACTAGCTTTAAGAGTGAGGTATAAACTAATAATTTAAAGACCTGTGTTGTTATTTTTGCAGTTTTTGTTGTTTTGTTCTTGTTTATGAAAGGAGTCGCCTGCCTGGTCAGGATGGTCATTTATGCCCACAGGGGGTTTATTTTGTAGTAAACGCAGTCAACCTCAGCAAATACCAGGAAGACAGAACACATAAAAGCAAAGTTGCTCCATTTTGTTCCTTTATTCTCACAATGGATTTAGAAATGTCGGCAGCCTTTCAGAAATCTCAAAGTAAAAGGTAAACGTCTCCATTGTAATAAACATCAATCTGACTGAGAAGCTTTAGTTGAGTGCACCTGCCATGTAAAGGAAACATAAATGAAGCGATCAGAAACATGCCTCTGTTCCCCTGACGGGCGTTTCAAGAGCCGAGGGATTACACGGCAGGGGGCAGTTATCCCGGCACTCTGGATGGGTCACAGTCCTGCAGTCCTGGCAGCGAAGATAAGTCTTGCCGAATTTTGTTCTTCTTCCACAAGGTGCACAGAACTCAGACTTGATCACCTGATATATAGATACGTAGTTTATTAAAAAGAATGAAAAACACCAATAAATAAAGAGAAGAACTTAGTCCAACCGTTTTTTGGATGAAGTGATGCTTCTTCCCTCCTTTAATTCGAGGAGTCTGGAACTGAACTGGGGTTTCGGAGACCGGCGTGCTGGGGGCTTCACTGGCAGACTCAGAGTGGTCAGTGGTGGTTGTGTCAGCCATCGCTGGAGATAATCATTTGTTGGTCAAATGGCAAAGATCAGCCTAATTAAATTTAACCACACATTTCGCTTTCATTGATAATAAATCACACTGTAAGGAAGAAGTGAAATGAAAAGAAGAGTCCTCACCACTCCTTCTCCTGCTGCGGGTCCAGTAAGGCACCGTCTCAATGGTGGAGACCGCCTCAACGCCTCCGCTCGCAGGCAGAGTGATCGTCGTTTTGGCCACGATAGACTCATTATTCTGAAGCATAATAAAGAAGACATTTTTATGCAATCTTCATCAAGAGCAAGCTGACCTTTTAAAGAACAAAACCAGGTTGTGTTTAAAATGTTGTGGAGCCCAGCGGGCTCCAGGGGGCAGCATTACTCTTTCTGATGGACAGCCTGTGGAGCGGGGCTTCTTCGATGCTTGTGAAGGAACGTCTGTGAGTTTTCTAGAGGAACGCTGAAGTTTCAAAAGTAAATTGTGCAAACCAAGAAAATAAGAAATTAGAGTCAGTGAACTGAATCAATAATTAGACCTCAAACAAAAAAACGACTAAACTATTAGGTCATCAGTGGGAGAAAACACGGTTGAAAACGATGAGTAATGATGTGACTCACTCGTTTCGGCCGTTTGCGGAGTCTCACATTCTTCATCACAGAAGAATCCCAGTCCTAAAGGAGAGAAAGTGGGGAAGTATAGAAATATTAAGCCACTTTATTAATGAGATCCTTAAGTTACAGCTACTGTAACTATTTAACACAGAAAGCTTACCAGAGAGTCATCCGTTTGGTCATAGCTGATATCTGACAGCAAAGATGTTGATTCCTCAACTCTAGTTAGTCTGTAATATAAAATAAGCATCAGTGGACAAACCATGTGTGCTAATGGCTAGTTGGAGAAAGGCCACATTCAGGGTTAGAAGAAACTTTTCACACATTACAGTTGATTTACATGTCATGACGCAGAACAAAATATTGACTCTGGGAGGACAAGATGCCCCTTAAAATTGTATTTCTGAAAGGTTTGAAAAAAGCTAAAATAAAAACAAAGTTTGTGGCATAATGTGACAAAATGTCAAAAATTTCAAAAGGTGTGAATACTTTTGCTATTTGGAATTTTCTTTTCTTTTTTTTAATCAAACCTCCACTTGGTATAATAGTACTACCTTGAGCGATACACAAACTCCATTCCTTATTATCTAAGGAATTTGGCTGTAATTCCAAATGGTATTTAACAGCTACATTAAATACCATTTATGTGGGGGGAAAACACAAGGAAACATGCAGCAACTTTTCAGACCATGTTGTGTGACGCTGACCTTCGGCTGGAGTTGAGGTTGGTTTTGGTGCTTTGTGCTGCCTGCGAATGGGTGCTGAGAAAGGCCAGGGCTGACCGCTGCTCCTCACTAAGGTGAACGCTGCTGCCATTATTCTCTGCGATCAGCATCTCCCGGATCAGCTGTAGCTGCCGCTCCTTTTATCGTCACAAAGCAGCAGGATGACAGCATAAATGACTTTTTCTGTTTTTTTAAATACAATAAACTACACAGAACTCTACAAACAGAAAACATAAGAAATCAGTTAGACACCAACTAGTTTCTCATAGACGGCCTCTGCCTTCTGTCGTCGACGGATCTCCACGTCCACCTGGTTTCGCGCGTGTTTTAGTTTGACCTCCAGTGCCCCCCTCTCCGTTTCCACTTTGGCCAATACTTCTTTGCAGGAAACCAGCTCTTCACCCGCCAACAGCCACTTCTTACGACAGTCTTCAAAGTTCACTGCCATCTGGAGGAACTCTGCAGTACAGGAGAAAGGTGCAACAGACTTACCAACAACATGCATTTTAAATAGCCAAACAAAATATAAAATCTAATTTATTATCACAACACTATGTAATACATCAAAATCGCAAAGGTTGGATTGGATGAAATTTTTTTTTAAAGATTTTATCTTCACTTATGCTCTGCAACCCAGTCCTATATTTGGCCACTTTCAATGACTTTCTCTGCACTGAAACTGAATTTAGTGACCAAGAGGCTAAAGCTTACAAAGAATGTCGAAACACCGCAATGACGGAGAATAAAGATTTGAGTGTTGATGCAGCAAAATCACAAATATTGCAACTGAATTCAAGACAAGAGTAGCATGATCTTGCTTTTTAGAATGCGTCAAGAGAATGGCAACAGAGTTCTCTGATTCACAAATGCCACTTAAAAAGCACAAATGGCTTATGGAAAAGAAATGCAAAGTTTATATAATGTAGCGAGAAAACAAAAGATAAAGTATTTGTCGTACTGTTTCCTTTTTTGCCGCACTTATCCAGACAGTGTAGCAAGATTTACTGCTGTAGCACTAAGCAAGCTAAGTAAACTACAGTCGGTAAATACCACACTGAGGTCTGGTGGTAACTTACGTGGTTCAATGTTCTCATTCAGAGCGTCCAGGTGAGCTTGGAGACTCTGAAACTGGTTGAACAGGTTGACAAGGGACATCTCCATGTTGTATCACTGCGACTGTTAGCAAAAACAAATGAGTTATTGAGCTATGAATTTATCTTTTGTTGTACGTGATCTGTATCATTGTATTCCAGTAGCCCGAGTACCTGCTGGAAAGCACTATTTCAAACACTCCGTTTATGTAGTTATAGCGCAAAATACATGGTAAAACTACGTTACACACATATTTAAGACAGAGATTAACTTTTTAAAATGAGCATAAAAACCCCCAAAAGTTGCTAGTGTGCGTTAGCACCCAGCTAACTGTTTATCTCAACATTAATTAATCACGTCAAAAACCACAAATCAGTTACCTGTCCAATAGACAGTCCGTGGGATAGTTAGACGGACGTGTATAATATTTGTGTCCTTAGCGGAGATCTGGTCGAGTGTTAGCACAGCATCAACACTGCCTCGCCTGGCACAGCTTCCACATTCCTTCTGTTCAAAATCAGCGCCGGTTTTCTTCTTCGTCAGCTAAAAGCTGGCGTCAGGGAACTCTGCCGCCCCCACACAGCCAGACTTGTAACTGCACAGAGGACGGCAATTAGTTTCTGTCAAGTGAATAGTTAAGGATTTTTTAGATGTAGTTCTCTTAAAGGTCTACGGTATTATAATAATGAATATCTTATCTATCTGTAGTAAGTAGATTTTTAATTTGGAGTATTTTTTATGGGTCTTCCACACCTGGAAAGGTTTATCACTGTTCCATGCTTTCTCCACTTGTAGATAATGGGCCTTTCATTTTGGTTTACTGGAATCCCAAAGCCTTAGAAGTGGATTTGTAAGCATTTCCAGACTGACAGAGTTGAATGATTTTGTTTTACTTCTCTTCTAGGGTTTATTTTCAGGGCATTTTATAGGCGATTTGAGGTCTTTTATTCTTCTTTGTGTGAGACGAGTTACATTTAAGTGGTCTCTTGATCATTCAAGTCAAACAGTAACGAGACCTAGTTGTGGCTCAAACACTAGGAAAAATGAGGTTAATCACATACGTGCAGGTTGGTTTGACTAGCTTTTTTCCTTTAATGTATGAAATCCATTTGATGACTGCCATAGGAATATCAGAAGATACTCAGAATATCTTTTGTCTCTTGCAAGTATTTGTTTGGTGATCTAAAACATTTCAGTGTGACAGAGAATTTTAAAAATATGTAATTTCAAGAGACTTTATTTTGAATCTAGTTTTTTATTTGACAGCCTGGATCAACAATTGGCTTTGTAGCCTGTGTAAAGTTTACCTAAACATTAAAAACATCTGTAAGAATGTTCCATTTTGTCTGGAACTTCTTAAACACCCCTGAAGGATTTACATCAAATCTAAAGACAGATGTATAATATAAATAGTTCTACTAATTAAAAAGGTACTCTTGACCTAGATTACTCCACCATGTTTACGTGTTTCAATGTAAGGTGAATTGCAGGGAGAAATTATGCATTTAAGCCTGTGAAGCAGCCAGTATTTGTGTGTCATTGTCTTTGTCCTGGCTCTTGGGATGCACAGGGCAGCTTCATTCATCAGCCACTGCTGGCATATCTGGGTGAAGCAACCACTATGCCATGCAGCATTTAATAAGAATAACACTCTCACCCACATGCAGAGTATTAATTGTCCATATATACATGTATGTATCTAGTAAATCATTTGAACAATATGTTAATAGACTGCAGCTATTTTGTATGCATCTGTTTGATTTTTTCCTTGCAGTACATTAGTCATCTGATTTAGCATCATACTGTTTTTTCCCTCAAGTACAGCATCCCTACTGAGCAGTGCAGGTCCATTATTGTTGATTTGAGATAATAGGAACTGTCAGTCAATACAGCCTTTCTGTTTTTATCAATAATTCATGTCTAAAGGTACATTTCCTGCAGTCAAGGATCATTTAACTCCTAACACTCTGTTTTACACTAGTCAGTGTCTGACTCTTCAAATCCGAGAGGGTACTGTCAGTATGCAGTGGTGCCTTGCAAATGCATTCAATACTCTCTATGCTGATTCTCTCAAAGAAAGCCCTGTGCGATCAATTGCCTTCAGAAGTAACCTAATTTATATAGAGACCAGTCCAAATACGTAATCTGATGCAGTTCTTTGGGGTAGAGAATATTAGTGAACAAACATCATAAAGACCAAGGACTACAACGGACAGGTCAGAAAGAAGCAGTTTGAAGCACATTTAAGCTTTGAGCATCTCCCATATCCTCTATCTAACATCAAAATATCTAAAAAGTATATCGCATCTGCAAACTTTGAAGGAGTCGCAGAGATCTACAGGTCAAGTGGGAGAGGCTGCTGATAAGAAAACTATATTAGTCATGCAATTAGCTTTCATGTGAGAGTCAAGTTGAAAGAGAGCCAACAAAGGTCCAAGTTTGCTCCATCCCCTTTAAATCACATGGGAGACACAGCAAACAGGTGCAAGGTGCTTTGGTAAAATAAGGCCAAAACAGAGCAATTTGGTCAACATGCAAGGTGGAAAGCCAACAATGCATACTGCTCTGCATACAATCCCCAAGACAAAACATTGTGGTGGGAACCCTTTTCTTCAACAAGGAAGCTGGTCAGACTTCACTAGGAGCTGGATGGAGCTACAGTAGATACAGGGGTTTGAAAACTGTATTTCGCTCCATCTGGCTTACGTAAAATCCATGTATCATTTCCTTCAACTTTACAATTATGCGCCATTTTAAGTTAATCTATCACATATCACATAAAATCCCAATAAACAACGTCAAAAGTTGTGGTTTGAGTGTGACAAAATAAAGGTTTTTCCAATGAACATTTGTGGAGCACTTTTCGGAATAAGTCTGCAAAATAGCTGCAACTGTTTTGCCATTTTTATGCGGAAAGATATAATACATCAACATACCTACACAAAATTGTAAAGCATTGCAAACCAGTGATATTTACTGCAAAGGTACGATATAATACAACAAAAACTTCCTAGTTTCAAATAACTTTCAATTTTCCACTGGGTGTAAAATGTAGCAGGATCCACTAATGCCTGGAAGTTGGAGTAGAAGCACCTGCAGATTGTGCTGACTCCTGGGTTTGCCCTCCTCAGTGGAACCATTGGAAGGGTAATGGATCCATAAACAGCCTCATGGGTAACACTTGGCAAATATGCAGCTGAGCTACTAAGGACTGTATATTGGAGCAGAACACACCCACCTAACATACTTGTGGGTGTACACAAAGTAAAGAAAAAATCTTTAGGATATGAGAAACAATCAATGAATTTCTGCCTGTCCTTACAGGTTCTGTATGCTATAGTTTCTTTAATGAGAAAATCCCAGAGATGTGGGTCATTTTAAAATTGCAGCTTAAATAATAAGCTTTTCAACTTATATCACAACACTTATATAGATCTTAATAGCTTTGCAACAGGACTTAAACTTTTCCACATGAAGTTTCATTAAAACAATCACAACAGCAACAAAAACTGCAGAGACATGGATTGCTCTTAGCTTGAATTGCTAACACCAGTTATCCTGGCTGCCTGAAAATGTCAGACAATTCTCCTGTTTTTTGACACGGAACATGGCAAGAGCTGGGTTAAAAGTTGTTCCTAGAGGCAGTTTTTTATTTTAGAGGTAACTGGATCATTCATTATGGGTTCAATATTAACCACTTCTGTGTGTTAGAAGGGTTCTCATTTTCCACCAAATGCACTTCTCTTTGAAGTGAAAGCACACATCAGGGTGCTTGAAGTTTCCTCTTATTAGCTCAACATCAGTGTTACTTTGTATTTGCCGTGCAAAAACACAAATAATTCCTCTGAGTTTAAGCACAATGGTTCTTGAACCATTGTTTGATTTTAGAGAAGGTGGAATGCAATCCTGTTGTGCAACTATTCATTCACTTGCACCTTATTTAGATGTACCTTCATAGTACCTGTCTGGATTTTTTTTTCTTTATTCAGAACAATGATAATTCTTTTTTAGGGGGGTGTTCCATCTGAGATTCTGATACATATGAAATCATTTTGTGCAAATATTATCCATGCGCAAATCTCCTAACATCATGTTGTTTTCTTTTGAGACCTGATGGCTATGAAGGCTTTTGATGTATGGTGAACTCATTATCATGTTCAAGAAACCAATTTATGACCATTTGAGCTTGGTGCATTATCATTCTGAGAACAGTTATCAGAAGAATGCTATACTTTGGTCATAGAGGAATGCACATAAGTACCAATAATCAGGTAGGCTATGGTTTTTAAACAATGTGTAATTTGTGCTAAGAGGCCCTGAGTGTGTCTGGAAAATATCCCCCATGCCATTATACCACTCCAACCACCAGCCTGAATCCTTAATTAGATCCATGCTTCAATGTTTACTCCAGATTTAAACCCTATCATCTGAATGCCGCAGCTGAAATAAAGACTTATCAAACCAAACCACATTTTTAAAGTTTTTATTGCCCAGTTTTAGTGAGTCTGTCACACTAGCCTCAGTTTTCTGTTCTTAACTGATGGGGGCGACACCTGCTGTCTTCTCTTCAGTAGATCGTCTACTCCAAGGGTTTGACATTCTTTGATTGACTCAAGTGGGCTTTGAAAGCCTAAATCCTTTGAGTTACTTCCATAGCTCAATCTCAGACATCTTGTCAAATATACCTGCTTTCCTAAGTTAACCTTGTGACTGTTAGCAATTAATAGAATGTGGCCTGACAGGTGAATGAAAACCAGAAGACTCTGATGGTCCTGAGTGAGTCTGCAGGTATGTAAAGAAGAGCTGGCCAAGTGAGTCCTGTCAAAAGATAATGTACACATTGGTGCACTTCAGTCTTCCCATCAATTGAGTTGCAAGTGGAATCTCCCACTCGGAGAGTGTTTACTGGAAGAGGCATCCGTTCTCCTTCACTGCTCCACATCCAAAGCATCATCGACAACAACCATCTTTGACTGTTGAAACCTGACCCATGGTAGACACCCTGCACCCTAGATAAGCGGATTAAACAGATTACGTTTCCTGTTTGAAAGAAATGGGAGAGAACTCTATAAAAATAATATTTTTATTGATTCCAGCCTGTTTGAGCAGTGTGTAATGTAGCTTAAAGGAAGTTCAAGTACATTCCAACTAAAACAAACAACAACCCTCGTACATGCTATCCAATACTACAAATCACCCAAACTCTCACCTATTGGTAAAACTCTTATCTGACATAAGTGTGAAATTAGCCCTGGATTGTTCTTAAAAGAACAGTAGGCAGTGCTCAGTGCTGAAATACAATGCAAATGTACCAAAAGAGTGGATAGAAAACAATACAATAGATAGAAACCATTGTCAATTGGCTCAGTGTTGTTAGCTTCAATATGTTCAACCAGAACTGTGCTCATATACAATGAGTTCTGTTTGCCGCCATCTGCTATGTTGATATCATACATCTTCAAATAAATCCCAGCAATGGGTAAAAAATGGTTACCCATTGGTGGTGAACAAATGGTTGAACATATTGAAATAATTTTCAGGTTGTTTTATTTCTGATGTAATAAGCCATGGTGTATCATGCTAAGAAATAGAAGAACCATTACAAATCACCAGTCTAGTTTTAGAGTCCAGGGTCTCTCGTTTATTAATCTTCATTAGGATGCCGTGCAAGTTTCCGAGTACATGACATGGCTGCTGAAAGTTAAGAAGGAATAAAAGAAAATAGAATAGGCAAGAGATTATGTTCTCTGTGAGGGTGTTCATGTACCCATGGTGCAAATGAGAATGACAATGATGAGGATAATAGCCACAACAGTGGCAATGAGGGCAACCAGCTTGCATATCTTGAGTCGGCGGAGGTTAGCTTCTTTACGCCTGAGCAGACCATCGTAGCCTGGAGTGTAGATGTCATCCATCCAGAACTCCATGTTGTTAGGGTTCAGAGACTCCTGACCCTGAAAAATAAAATGCTATTTGTTTTTTCTTTATTGACAGACTAAGTTACTGATGTGATATAGGTACTATATAACAAAGAGAATATCAATAAATGCTTGTAACACTTATAGAGTCAATATTTCCTACCTGTAAGTCCAAAGGGGAGATTCGTGCCTCTCTATCATCTACTGTCCATATGGCTCTCCCTCTTCCCTCAGCCAGTCTGGGGTCAATGACCTTCCCAGACCCAAGCCCCCCTGTTAGGCTGCTATCTTTGTGACGGAACAGGGACGAGTTAAACACTTGTTCCACCATGCTGGTAGGCTTTTGGGAAAGCAGGTTAGTAGTGCTGTCTGACTGATCTCCCTGGAATAAAAACAGACCAAACATAGATTTTACATAAATCATAAGTAAAAGCAACTCATTTTTTCAATTTAATCTTTCCAACATCCACACAATGAACCTCTATAAGGTACAGAAAGAATGGACATGGATGGATACAATATAGAAATTTGCAGATAATGCAAAAACAATTCTATTACTGTTGAGAAACTTAAAAGATACATAGATTACATCATGATGGATTGTAGAAACTCATTAAAAATATATAGTGTATTTTGCAGGCCATAAGTTACTCCAGCGTAAAAGACACACCAGTCAAAAAATGCATCACGAAGGGGAACAAAGCATAATAAGTTGAACTGGACTATAAGTAGCATTTATTTAGAAATTGTCATATGTGATGGGACCTTGTCCATGTTGATGATATCACCAAGTGACTCTTTGTAGTTATCTGCTTTACAACAAACTTGCGGAAACTGTCAGCCTTGGCTTGGAAGTCTGCTGGCAATTTCTGACGCACTAATGTCTGTGTTATAAATGAGGGTAGTCCGAGTGGAGATGCATGCAGTGAGTTTATCGGAGTAATTTAGAGAGGTAATTGTGTGACAAAGCAGCAACACCAAGAAGGCCTGCTTGCAAAGTCATTTTTATTAATCTCCCTGGCAACTACCAGGATGTGGAGACGTAACTCCTGCCTCCCTTGGCAGCATATTCTTTAAACACCCAAATGTGGACACATTTTTTGAGCTTTGGCCATCTTGCCAGCCTGCAATTAACTTTCCGGCAGATGGAAATGTTAAATCCTGAGCCTATGTCAGTCAGTATGAATTTATGTTATGTCAAAACATGTGTCATGGAGATAAAAACAAAACCTATATAAGTTGCAGGATCAGCAAAATTATGAAAAAAGTGTTGCTTACAATCTGTAAAATATGTTATATAAGTTGACTGAGATAAGCAGAAGTTCTTTACCTGTCCAATTTTTCCTTGCGATGCTTTACCATTTTTATTTTTTGAAAACGACACCGACCAGTCTTTTGCAGAGTTAGGGATGTTCAGTTGTCTGCTATCAGTGGGACTTTTTTCATTAAGCTGGGTTTTGGAGGCACGTAGAGATGATGCGTCCTTCTTCCCTTCTTTCTGCCCTTTGGAATCTGTTTGACCTTTGCTGCTTTCCGTTTGATCCCCAGTGGTGTTCCATCGGCTCCAGTCCAGGCTACTTGTGCTGGTCCCTGGAAACAGATGTCCGGTTGCAGACAGTGGCTGAGGCTCTGATGAGTCAGAGGGAGTTATAGGGTGGCTCATAAAAGAGGACACACCACTGAGAGGCTCAAGCCATCTACCACCTGTGCTTTGACCACCACCAAGGACAGGCTGCTGGATCTTTTCATCCAATCGCTGTAAAGCAGAGAGTACCTGAGAAATCTCAGCCTTCACATCATTCAGTGACTCCAGTTGTCTTTCTATTTGACTCATACGAAGCAACAGCTTGCAGACGCTGGCCTTTAGCCCATCATCACTGCTCTCCAGGGAATGGAAAAGTCTTTGGAGTTGACCCAAGCGACCACGTCGAGCCTCAGGGGTGTCCTGGTTAGCAGTGCCATCGTTGGGGTGCAGCACTCCTGTGGATCCACACATGCTTATGTCATCTAAGAAGCGAAAGATTGCACTGATGTCATCTTCACCAAACTCAGGGTCATCTAATGAAGTCATGAAAGAGAGGCGATCAGCGTGAACCAGGCTCCGGAGTCTCCGGGTATCCGGTGGGTCAGTTTGTGTTCCCTGAGCCTTTAATTTATCATCTCCACCTGGCAATCCACTGTCTACACCCTCACCTCCCGAAGACCCACTTATTACAGGGGTAGATCGCCTTGGAAGTTGTGCTGTCTGTGATTCCATCCCCAAATCGATGCTGCCAATGCCTATCCGGTCCTCCAGGCTGTGACTCTTATTACTCCAGATAGCTCTCTGTGTCTTGGGTGGTCGAAGGTGTCGTGGAGATGGCTCTGGCATTGAGCCTGGTCCAAAATAGGTTGAATCCTGCAGATCATCAAAGCTCTCATGTTTAGCTTTAGCACGCTGTTCAGGTGACATATGAACTGCTGTAGGCGATGGATAAGGATTTGGGATCATTTCAAAGCTGTGATTGTCAAAGCCTGCATGCCCTGATTTAGGACTGGGAGACTCACTGCTGACTGTCACCTGTGGTATCAGAGGAGGCTGGTTGTGAAAGTCTTTCCTAAAGGCGCTTCTCTTCTGGTCAACTGATGATCCCGGTTCAGCTTCAAACACCTCCATTGCTGCAGATTCTCCACTTGACTCACTGTCCGTTTCCAGAGGCAGGTAGATATTCTTCATTACCTCATTAAGATTTGGACTGCTGGAGTATGAGTATGTAGTGTGAGGCAAGTCAAAAGATACAGCCCTCGTCCGGGTGGGAGGGGAGGACACAAATGAAATGGGATCCGGTGGAAGACTTCCGCGCTTGCGAGCAGAGTAATTTGATTTTGGAAAAAGCAAGTGCTGGTCGATGGGCCTCCCACTGGAGTCAATGTGAGTGCTTGCTCTTTCTCGACCAGGAATGTTCAAGGGGTGTAAACCAGGCAGATTGGGACCAGGCGACTGGTCGACAGGGATTACTGTCTGGGCTCTCATTGGATGGTTGCTTTCAGAGACCCCACCTGTCATCTGAATGAGATTGAAAATAGTCACAATGTCTGCAGCGACCCCTATGGGTGAAAGTCCCTGGCCTCTGGTGGAAACCCGATCTCGGAACAGAGTGGCGGGGAAACAGGGGTCCCTGCTGGCGGCAGCAAACAGCAAAGCTCTGAGCTCGACGAGGTGCTCGAGGTCGAAGCGGGTGCTGACCATGCGACAAAGGTCCTGGAATGTCAGCCACTGCCGCATGTTGGCCAGCTCCTCCAGGATGCCCAGGAGGACAACAGGATATTTCTGCTGCAAGTCAGCCATTGCAGCTCACCTGTTAGGGAGAGCAAATAGTAAGCAAAAAATTAACATGTTATAGCTTAATCTTGAAAGACTTGCCCTTTAAACTGTGCTTAGTGTAACTAATCATAACAAGTCCATTTGTTGTAAATGACAGCCAAAAAGAAGCAGCCACCAACAATCAAAATGACACAAACGTCTCTATTGCGTAATTAGCAATATTACAATAGCAGATTTAAGTAAAACATAATAATCAAAAGAATATTTAATTTCCGTACTCTGCAAGTTTCTTCCAGCTATAATGCATCAACTGAATTGATACTGCAACCTTCTAAGCATAACTGCGGGAAAAATGCCTTTCCACTCCTCAGATGGAGTGAAGGAGCGACCTTATTTTGTGGTCCTAAAATAACTGGTCATCTGATTTAATGACGCCGTCACACTGCGCACATCTTTACCTCTCTGGACATCTTTATTCCACGTATTTCTATTAACAGCTTCAGGCCATAAGTGCCACTTTGCAAGTGTACAATATAATGATTATTATTTGATACTGTATTTAAAGACAGCATAAGTTTAATTAGGACAAGCCATTACATTCAGCATTTAATGAAGGTACATCAACACATTTTTTGTTCTAGGATATCACTGAAAATCCAATAGAAGTTGTAAGCATACAGCAACTCTAGCTCCATTTACTTGTGTCTATTTTTACTCACCTGAATCTACTGGCATAAATTTAAAGCCACTCTTGGATCCATCAACAAAATCCACATTAGTGTGTTTGCATATTCCAAGAAGCTCTGGCTGGGTCGGCTCATCATCCCCTCACGGTCCCTTCTCAGGCTTTCTCCGATTGTGAAAGCGAGAAGCCCAGAGCCCAGGCAGGAGAGGAGAAAATTAGAAATCAGGTCATCTTCCCACAAGTCCCTGCAGGCCCCAGAGGGACCTCAGAATACATCCAAATGGTTTCCCCTCATCACAGATCAGCAGCCACCACACTTGCAAAGTCGATTGTACGAACACATCTAACTGAACACGCAGAAATTATCGTGGCAGGTCAACACGGACGTGTGAGTGGATCTGGTTTATATTTTCTCAGGGTACCATAACAAAAGCTGGTTATGGGTGCAAGCTTAGCAATACAGTTGAAGGGGCAGATGAAAAATTGATGGTTGTTAATTGACACACATAAAACATCTGCGCTGACAGGAAACACAAAGGTCTGGGCTAAAATTTCCCACTAGATTCCTGCACATAGAGATGTCTGCCAGACTCACAGACTTTTCACTATTACTCTGCATTACCATCCATAAGGGCTTGTACTTAAAACTCCATTAGAGCAAGAAAAAGGGCGAGGCTTTCATCGTTGAGTAGCAGCACTCTGCTACAATCAGGAAGGACATCTCTAATTCATCTAACAACTCGCTGAGAAGGAGGGCAGGGCATCCATCATCTCCATGCACTCAAAAATCAATGCAGTGAATGAGCCACGGTAGGGGTGTCAGTATGGCCAGTAATGCATTAGTGTCAAGTCCGCTGTATTGTAGTTTTAATCGCAAAATGAGAAGAAGAAACAGAGCTTGACAAGATCAGTCCACTTCATTATTTTTGACTTTTATTGTTTCCTGGTAGATAAAAAATACATCCAAACAAAGGATAAACTTACATTAACCTAATTCACATAAACTAGTTCAGTCCAGTTAGTATAAAAATATTAATACTATAAAAGTACTCCAATTGTCTTTTATAGAGAGAGATGAGACTCTTTCTCTTCTTTCTTCTTTGGCTTTGATTTCACCACAGGAGTTGCAAACAGTGGAGTCAAAGAAGGATTCAAGGCTGGATCTAATGCTGGGTTCAGGGCCAGAAGGTCAAGTATCTTGGCACTCTGTTCACCTGCTGAAAAACAACATGTGATGAAAGACAGGAGATACTGGTAGGTTCACCAGTTTGACATTTAGTTTGGCTATGTTGACATTTCCTGCCATACTACTCCCACATTTTTAAGTCCTATTCATAGGATTACAGATAAAGTGCTGGGATGACTGGATGTTTCTCCAGTTGTACGAAGCACTGCCATCTGTTGATGCAAACTGGAAACTAAACAAGCTTCATCATCGCTTTAAAGCAGTTGTAAAACTACAGATGGTAAGCTGCGAACAGCTCGCTTGTTAAGCAGCAGGATGCAGGCTGGCTAGCATACACACTTTCAGCACAGGTTGCAAGTAAATTAAGGGTCTACTTGCAGAATAGAAGAATAGAAGGTTTGGTGATAACCCCACAACAATAATTCAGAAATGCCAGAATAGTTCTACAGTGGATTGTTTTAAAAGACAAAAAAATAATAAAAATCAGCCTGAAAAAGAATGATAAAAGGAAAAGGTAGCCCAAAGAATATTCAAAAAGCTTTCAAAAACTTTATGTTCAAGCTGCCCGTTTAACGTGGGTTAAATTCTGACATCTTTAAAGGTATACTGCAAGATTTAATTCGTCCAAGAGTCCAATGATCCAAGATTAAAGGATTCTCTCTGCAAAGTTTCAGGCAAGAGCTCCATATTATACTGAATTTCAATCATCTTCGCAATATCCATGTGTGCGTTATTACAATTGCAAGACTGCTCAGATGCTATACTTGTAAGGACATTATAGTTGAAGTGTCAGGCATGCAAACCCAGCAAGTCATCAATATATTTGACCAGCTGGATGAAGTCTAACTGCTAAAACCTAATGTTTACATCTAGTGGTTGAGATGCTACAGCTAATGGAAGGAAGTAGAGAAGTTGCGTGATGGTAAAGAAAGAAAATTATCCAAAAACTATGGATAATTGATTTTATCATTGCACCTTACTGTATATCAGTAGTATCACCATGAGATACTTTCTTGATATTGTGTGTGCCCTAGTTTAGACAATAAAAACACAAATATCAGACAAAGTTTAAGTACATGTGACTTGTGATACAAATAGCAATGAAAGGATATTTACATTGTCACCGACCAAGTAATCACTCGATTTAAGTCCTATTGAGATACACACTACTGCTAAAGACAAAAACTTCATATGGACACAAAAGGTAGAAAAGCATATTTATGTATTGTACTTAGTTTCAATACTAAAAAACATGATTTTACATCGTTCATTTCTGAACCTTTACATTGGACATGAATATAGCAACCAAAAATCTTTAGACCAAGATCCAGAAATAATCAGGATTGCATAAATGTGTTTCTGTGTGTGGCAGAAAGAACATGAATTCTCTCAGTGTCAGAATGACCTTAAACTTTCTTACCCCTGGGTAAGATTGCTTACCAGAGTTGTCCTCCTCGCTGCTGGACTTCTGGTCTGCACTGTGGACAGAAACGCGGGCTATAGCTGCCAGCTCAGTAATGAAGCTTTCTTCTGCCTCCTAATGGATGCAGACACGCAGCGCTCTCAGTCAGCATCGTTGCAAGATAAACAAATTCACTCACCTGCCAACAAATGGAAAATTACAGTGGCACACCAACCATTAACTGGGCTTTAATCCGGTCCATGCTTTGGTCCAGCTCTACTTTTTTCTTCCTCAGCTCCTCGTAAATCCTCTCCTGATCCAGATGACTTTGCTGAAGGAGCGTTTTTTTATTCAGTTCCACCCTACCATGCATGAAAACAAGCACAAAGAGTTAATTATTCTTATTTACTTAACATAGTCCATCTAAAATTGTAACTACTGTTAGCGTTTTTCTGCACTGCCTCTCAAAATACTTTCTTTTCTATTTTATCCAATTACAACGGCACACTTTAATATACTTTAGTGTGATTCTATGCTACAATTTTGCTCTATCACATAACACTCTTAAAATCCACTATGATGGTCTTGATTAACAGAATAATTCCTCTGATGAACTCTACCTTTGTTGAAACTCTGCAGAAGCGGGTCTCTTGCCCCAGTTCACAAGTTCTCTCAGCAAAGCTCTGCTCAGCTGGCTCCTGCCATCTTTCCTCTTATTCATCTCTGAAAAAGTTTGCAAAAACAAAATGAAATAGTCAAGCATCTTTTTTACTTTTCGGTTTAGCAATAGCGTTTTATACATATGGCAGCCTGCGTAAAAAAGGCAGAAAATCAGTCAATATACAACAGACATCAGAACATTTAGATCAAGAAGCTAAATATTGTGCTGGTAAGATAATCCTACCGTGGTTTATGTTTGACTGATCCAGCTGCAGATTACTAGAAATGTCTCGTAGGTCAGAGTAATAGATGTGAACCAACGCCCTGAGAGAATCTTTGGTCAAGTAGACACTCTCTGCTGCAGCCTCAGTCAGGTGATGCTAAGGTGAAGGGACGAAATGGAAATAAAAACCTGTTATGTTCTACATTTTGGTTCAACCCAATTACTCCTACTCTCAAATTAAGATATTCAAACAAGCCCCTACTTTCAGGCCCAGGTCATGTTTAGAGGAACTATGCGACTGTGTGGGCACAGCCTCCATCTTGTGATGGATGGCGTGGCTGAGGGCGTTGCCTAGCGCCAGCTGTGCATGGCTCTGAAGAAGCTCCGTGGCAGCTTCCAGCTCAGACAGGAACTCCTGTTGGAGGTTGTTCTCCAGTAGCTTGCTTTCTGGACCCAGGTGCCTCTCCGCGAGGCTGGCCCGGCTGTTCTGTATGGAGACAATCGGGGGGATTAAGACAATGTGTCATCCCAGAGGAAACTTGTGCAATCAATCAATCAATCAAATTTTATTTGTATAGCACATTTCAGCAGCAAGGCATTTCAAAGTGCTTTACATCATTACAAACACAGAAACACAATGCAATATAGAATCAACAATCAAAACACAGCATTAAGTCAAGTTCCATCAATAAATTTGTAATTGATTACATTTCAAATACAATTCTAAACAGATGGGTTTTTAGTCGAGATTTAAAAGAAGTCAGTGTTTCAGCTGTTTTACAGTTTTCTGGAAGTTTGTTCCAAATTTGTGGTGCATAGAAGCTGAAAGCTGCTTCTCCTCGTTTGGTTCTGGTTCTGGGGATGCAGAGCAGACCAGAACCGGAAGACCTGAGAGGTCTGGAAGGTTGATACAACAACAGCAGATCTTTAATGTATTGTGGTGCTGAGCCGTTCAGTGATTTGTAAACTAAAAGTATTTTAAAGTCTATTCTTTGAGCTACAGGTTTCAGATAGAGATGCATCAACAACCGACCGCAGGCTAGAAACTAAAAATCCTACTTCTTTTTTTCTGATCAGTGAACACATCATTTGTAAGTGCAAACAGATCGTGCATCACTTTTCCTACCTTGAGAGCTGAATCAACACAGGGTTGGGTTTTACTGGGCTCTTCCACTAGCAGAGCTCTGAAGTCAGTCTGACAGAGCACCTTTAGTTTAGAGAGCCTCATCTCTTTCAGCATCTGCAGACTGAAGTGCCGGACAGTAAAGGACCGCTCCATCAGCAGCGAGAGGTGCTTGTGTTTCTTCTCTATCAGTTTCCCTATGTCACTAAGAGAAAATTCATGCAGCATTAATAAGGGAACATATCTACACCGAAAAAAATCTACCGTTAATTTAAATGTGCGTTTATGTAGGTCTTCAGTGTAGTTGCAATGCTGACACTTCCTCCCACCCCCAAGTTTCACCTGCTAAGAGTGTAGCTCTGTCTGGCCACCATAGCTTGAATGATTTCCATCTGCTGTTCACCCAGATGTTTGAGACAAGTCTGACCCAGAGCCATCCCTTCAATCCACACCTACAAAAAGACAGACTGAGTTTCAAACTCTGTAAAGGAGCGAATTAAAATGAAAACAAGATAAATACATAATTTTCTTCATAGGAATCAGGCAGTCAAAGAGACATTTGATTCACAGCCTGGTGTCTACCTGCTGATCCCTCTCCAGCTCGGCCCTGATGTCGTCCAGTTGCTGCCTGGCGGTGCTCTCTGCCTGCTGCAGCTGATCAGCAAGCTTCTGCTCCACTTCCAGCCATAGACTCTCACAGTGCTCAGCAGTGAGGTTCAGCTGAGTGGGAACAGAGGCCAGAAAGATGTCCCTGGCTATCTCACTCAGCCTGTTCGACCAAAGGGCCCGAAGTTTCTGGAGGAGCAGGATTTCTCATCAGCTTAGCACATATACATGTACAAATACACACAGTAGGTAGGTAGACTGAGTGACACAGCTGCACATTTATAACACGTTAAAAAAAGAAATCTTCAACACTGACTTGCAATAATATGCACTGACCAACCATAAGAACCTTTTTTATATTGTTTCATAAATCTACTAATCACAAATCTGAGCTATAGTTCATATAAAGAGCTTTTCCCCTTTTTTATATAATTATTAGCATGCAGGACCAGTTTTAGGTTAGTGTGAAGTATGATAGAAATAGAATAGAAACGCACCAATCAATTTTGTTATAGCTAATTTCTAAATCTCTGACTTGCCGATACCGACTTTTTGCGTATTTTGAATAGTCTTAGAAAAACAAAAATTATTAACGCCATCTAGAAAATAGCAGACTTTAAATCGTCTCTCATCAACTCAAACTTCTGCACCAAAGAGTTATTGTTGGCTCACCTGGTAGCATAAGGAACTGATAGAATTTGCATGTCGCTGGAATGCACCTGCATATGTTAATGCTGTTTTTATATAGTCCATATGTATAATAATTGTCCTTTCTTCAAACAGTGTTCAGGTCCAAAGGTAAAGCTCCTTTCATATCGCTGAGTTACATTGTGGCCACCTTATAAACTATGAACTATTAGTAGAAAGTTATCTAAGAAAACGAGGTTAACCCTTTATGTCCTAAATTTAAAATCTCCGCCTGAATAGTTTTTGGCTTATTTTAATTGTACGCAGTTCTTTAAATGTCCTGTGAGTAAATATATTCGCCCATATATCCATAACAGGAGCTTTCAATATCTAGCAAGTTTTTCAGATAGCGCAAAGTGTGGCAGAATTACAGTACTGCAAATTTGGCTGCACCGTCGCCGTTACGTTTAGGATTTATAGGGTTAAAGTAAAAGGTCCTCGAAGAGCCTTGGTATTTCTATAAGTGTTTATAAGGGTTTTTAACTCGTATAAACAGATATCTGCCTCTGACAACCAACAACACCTACAGCTCATGGGTGAGCTCTTCATAACCAGCAAACAATTAACTCACAATTGAATTGCTTTACCTTCCAAAGGCTGCAGAGGGCCTCTGCAATTTTGTTATCCTGGTGCAACTCCAAATCGGAAATCTCCTTCCTGTGTCTCATCAGTACCTCCTGGTAGATCTGAGGTCAGAGTTAGCTCACAATCAGCTACAAGTTTCAATACATACAGCTTTAAAAATAATAAAAAAAGGCCAACAGATAATTATAACCCAGGAAACATGCAAAGTATTCTAACAGAGGTTTGCTCCTGCAGGTCACAGCGAGTCAGTCCCATCTCCAGAGCTTTACTCCTCTCATTCATCTGACTCTTCTGAAGCTTCTTCTTCTTGGACTCCTTTTTGCGGCACTTTTCAGTCACCAGCTCCCTTGTCTTCTTTGTACATTCTGTAAAATAAAAAAAAGCAAACCCGGAAACAAAGCCCTTTTTATGATTATGCCTAAAACTATTTGCATAAATATAACATAAACAGGCTTCAATACAGGTAGAACATAGGAGTTTTAATTGAGCAATCAGTAACAGCTTCGCCACTCTACAGACTACTGAGATTATCCACATTAGTAATAAAATGACTAACAAAATCACTAAATGTGAGTAAAGAAATAAATAAGTGATAAACTGCTGGTTGGCTATGTGCTTCAAATCCAGATTACTGTTATCACTTCATTGAATACCCATAGTGCCTGCAGGACAGTTTCACGAGAGGCTGCATAAGAATCTGGGAGACATTATTATGAATGACATTGTGTGCTCTCCTAAAATAACCTGGCCTTATTGGAGGAGCGAAAGAGGAATCCCAGAAAATGCTCTATTTTAAAAGAGTAGGTCCTTAAAGTTAGAAAAGTAGGCTGAATGTTGAGCACTGCAAGATGCAGCCACAGAGGAGCTGAAAGACACACACGTTATTACACTGATGCGGTTATCCTTTTATATTTGGAGCTATTCCTCCATGATATGTTCAGGTTATGCATCTTACCCTCAGTGCTCCGATGAAGTCCTTCGGTCAGAGCGGCCTGAATCTCAGAGAGAATCGTTTCCGCTGGGTTAAGCTTCGAGCTTTCACCGTTCGTTAGCTGCTCCAGTCTTGTGGCGATCAAACCCATTCTCAGAGTCACTTCCCACCTCAGCAAGGCAGGCTGGGACTGAACGAGCCCTGACAACTCCTCCCACCACAGCAACCTCTCCAATGTTCTCTAAAAAAATGTTACAAGGATTTGTACAAGTGTTTTACGAATGAAAAAGAAATTCCAGTGCAACCAACTGTCTTCAGAAGTTAGACAATGTCAGAGAGCGACGATCTATCCACTGCTAGCCTGCCAAAATATGGCAATTCACCAAAGCTGGTTTCCTGGACAAGGAGATCAGCCAAAACAGCAATGCTAACTCTGGAGGAGCTGCAGAGATTCACGGCTCAGGTTGAAGAATAGATAAAATGTTAGAGATATATCCCCAAAAAACCTGTAGATGTAACATCAACAGGTGGCTCTATGAAGTATGAACTAAGTTGGTTGAATACAAATGCATGCCACACTTTTCAGATTTGGATTTCCATGAAGCTTTGAGAACTGATAATTATTTTTTTCTTCCTCTTCGCAGCTATGCACCAACTAGTGTTGGAGTGTTGGTTTCTCTCTGAAACATTTTTTTTTTCTTCTTGGAATTCATGAAGTGTGAAATTCACTCAAAATTTTAAGAAATCAGACTAAATAATTCCTCAAAGGACTAGTAATCTGATCCAAAAAAGTATGAGACAAGGAAATGACACACCGACCAAAAATATAATGCGTTACCTTCAGATCAGCTTCCTGTAACATCGTCAGATGCTCCTCTACTGACAAGAGAGTTTGAACGATGGACAGGATGTCATCATGTGCTTCCTCAGGAGAAAAGCCACTTCTCCTCCTCAGCAGAAGCTGACACAAATCCTCCAGTTGTGAGCTGAAACTTTTAGACTATGAAGACACAATGTGAGTCACACTCCTTCTTTAAGCTATCTAGCAGATTTGCGACACTTTTTTGGGGGGCGGGGGGGGAATCGGGGCTCCAGTTACCGTTTGAAGGTTGCGTTCAAGGAGATCTTTCTGAGCTCTCTCAATCTCCTCCAGGGAACAGAAAGCATCCTGGATCGTCTCTTTGGTGGTTTGGCCCGTCGTCAGCGGTTTTCTCAACTCATTCAGTTTCTTAAAATGAGAAATTAATTTCAATGCAACCAAATGAAGGCATGCGCATTCCTACAAAGTGCCACAGATTTTAAACATCTGTTTGTACCTTTTCTTGCATCATAAGTGTGTCCTTGGCGAAGTCTGCGTCGTTTTTGTCTTTTGGAAACCGAGAGCTGAATATAACTTTAAGCATCTGCAGAAAAATCTGAAGTGCGCAGTAAAACAACATGGTAATTAGCATCATTTGGGCACGTTTGTGATGCATATTGACAAATTAATCTACCATCACAAGCTCACCAGATACTTTTCTTCCTGAAGCTGGAAGCTGTGCTGTTGTACTTCCTGCAAAGCCAAACAGTACAGGCTGATCCTGCCTTCAAAGCTGTAAAGACAACACAGTTACCAGGATGCCGGGTTGTCTTGGTAACACGTAACCTCCAGAAGGTGTGTGGCTCCCACCCGGTGTGTGTCAGTGTGTGGGGGTAGTGGAAGACTCTGGTGAAACTCTGGTTCTGCAGGCTCTTAGGGAGCTTCATGTTGGAGATGAACTGACTGCTGTCATTGTTGTCCTGCTCCTGGCTGAGAGACTCTCCATCGGAGGATGAGGACGACTCCTCATTAGGCATCGGCGGCAACTTTGATTGCTCATGAAGGGATGGGTTTGACGCGCCGTCTGCTAAAGGCTGACAAGTACACGGAGAAAAAAAGATTAAAAAAAGATTAAAAATGCCAATTTTGTAAATGTATTGCCATTAAAATGCATGCTACGACTTGGAAAACAATTCATAACGCCACCATGGGACTTTGTGTGACAGACCAAAAGAAAGTAAAGCATAATTGTTAAGTGAAAGGAAAAGTTAGCATAGATTTGGTCATTTTCTTTCACAAATAAACATCCTGAAAGATGTGGCATCTGTTTCTATTCAAGACCCCTTAAATAATACTTTGCAGATGCTATTATAAATCATCATCATGAAGAATAACTTACTGCTTGGCTTTCACATACTTTACTACCTACAAAATAACATGGAGTTAAATAATTTTGCCACTTAAATATCTTTCAGTAAACAGTATTTTGAGTTCTTTTTGTTTCAATATTAATGTTTTCTACAAGCAAAACTATGCTATTAGTTAAAACACATGTTGCTTAGGTCGGGCCAAAAGAGTATTTTGGTAAAAAAAATAAATATTGGGGTTTTCAGTCATGCGTGAGATGACAGAAGAAGGACTTACCCTGTATTTCTGGTTGATTGGGTAAACCACCTTGGCTCTGGAAGCAAATGCTGCCACATCACTATTCATAGGAGGACGCTTCTTTTCCTGCACATTGTACATGAACAATGGGAAAGTGACACTTCTAAAGATGTAGATACTGATGCAAGGTATGAACTAAACATAAGCAATATGATATTAGATCATCATGGATTAGAACATATCAACAACCTGGCGTTATTGTAGTGATTTCTTCAGAGGTTCACAAACTTTTCAGCTTCTGACCCCCAAATTAACAATGGAAGACACTTGATGCTCTGACTTTCAGCTGATTATAAATGCGTTATTGGTAATAATAGAGGTGACAACACAAGCAGCAACAGATATTAACACACTGATGCTTTTCGTTCTAAATACTGTATTTTTCTCTTATAAGACTTCCAGTAAAATGTATTTTCTATTCTTTTATTTTCAACCCTTTCTGTTCTGAAATGCTTAAAATAATTACGAGAGGATTATTGATGTCCTTTATATGTATATCAATTGATATCACCCAGCCTTGGGTTAAACTACTTTTAAATTTGCAGTAGGTATGTTATTAGATCAAACTGAACATGACTTTCTAATTAAGAGTGCTAAGAAAACATTTGCAGGGCTCCCTGAATGGATGGATGAATGGATAGGGGTGGTTAGGTTGTGGTGGAAAATTACTGTAAGTCAACACCTGCTGATCATGTTAACTTAAATGCTTGTGAACTCTCACCAAAAGAACTTGTTTGGGCTACACACACAAGGTTGGAAGTTGTTTTGCTGCAGCTGCAAGGGAACCAGACTGTATCTCCCATGTTTTGGATTCCTTACCTTGGTATAAAACCTACGTGTTGTCTCCGCCTGCCAGAGCTTTCACCCAGAACTGCTTAATTATTGATTGTCCTACAAGCTCTCTGTATTGTGCACGATATATGAATAAACCTGATTGAGTCATTTCACCTGACAGTGCTTGGAAAACAGTTTTATTTCCACGACATATGTCAATGGACAATTCAGTGGAGGACAAAGTGTGAATATTTATATTTATATTATAATATTCATATTTATGATATGAATATTTTCCACTCTTGATATGCGTGTCCAGATCTGGAAAGCACAACATTTTAATTCCTGATTTTTCCAGAATAGAAACCCTTGTAAGTCACTTTGAGTGAGAGGAAGCCAGATAAGCACCTTGTCATTGGCGGAGCCACTCGCGGCCTCCTTCTCTCTGTTGCTGACACAGTCACTCTGATTATTGTCAATATTTCCAACATCAGGTTCCAGCAGCCTCCTCGCGTTGTAAACCTGCAGGAAGACGGGTAAACGCATCCTTTTATGTTTAAAGGAAATCATTAAGGGGAATAATGCTATTCGATTTGTGCTCACTTGTCTGGTCAACAACAGAGGCTTCATGCAGAAGACATAGAGGAGAGCTGCAGCCAGGATACCGGACAGTCCGCCACACACTGCAGCCGCTGTCAGCAGTCCCGGATACACATGCAGCGACTCGGCGACACTAACCAGAACATCGGTGCTGCAGTCCGGAGACACTTCCGCCGTTGTCATTTCAGACAGATTTAATCTACATAGACAAATCACGGACCTTGTCTGGGGTAAATACTGTAACACTTCAAAAGATCCGCAACTTCATCGCAGAAGCTGAAATCCTCGGACTCAAATCTTTCGTAGAGACGTTCATGTTGTTTCAATTCTTTAACTCATTTCAAAACTTTTCGTTTCTACTTTACAAAACAAAGTTCAAGCTGTAGTCGATGGACGGACCAGACTCACAAAGAGGGTCGTTCGTGCGTCAATGCACAAAACCCAGCAAATTAGGTCTGAAATCTTAAGTGTGTTTTTTTTTTTTTTTTTTCAAAATAAAGGCACAAGCAAATAGTGTGAATATGGCTTTCTGCTGCGATGGACTGGCGACCTGTCCAGGGTCACTGGGGATAAGAGTGCAAGATGATTGATTGATTGATGGATGGATGGATGGATGGATGGATGGATGGATGGATGGATGGATGGATGGATGGATGGATATGGCTTTCTGCTCAGGGCAGCATTGCCTGGTGGGGCACACAATGCAAAAAAAAAAAAAAGTCAATCATGACATTATATATTAATATCTTCCAACATTTGTTTTCAATTTTTCACAGAATAAAGTAAGTCATTAATGATTTAATATTTTATGAATTCTGGCACTTTGTGATAGGTTTCCTATCTTCTATTTGTGTGTTCTATTCATTGAGAGAAATTATCCACCTTTTGTATGTACAGTACAAGCCCTATAGGCATCAGCTGTACACTTCAAAAGTAGATGACTCTGAAATTGGAATCTGGTTAGGGCTTTTAATCCCAGAATAATTAAAAGGCTATTTACGTCTTTTTAATTAGTCTGAGCTGCACTGGAGCATCTCAGATAATCATAAATACTAAGACTCAACTGAAAGTTTTGACACAGAGTCTTTGAACCCCATTTAAGATTTAAAAACGTTTTATTTTACATGTAAAAAGACACAAATAAGCATGTTCAAAGGATTTTTTTTTTTTTTGGACATTAGAAAAGGAAGTCCCTAGGGGCCATTTATGCAAGAGCCAGGTACCTGAACACTCAACGTCAATGTATGTTTTATTTTGAAAGATGAAACAGGAAGCTTCATGGTGTTGTCGTTGTTTTGATCATTTTTAAAGGAGTAGTCTGTTTTTTCCATCTTTTCCAACTTTTCGAGACATTTTTTTTTCCAACTATAATTTTGTCTACGCCGAAGAGGTCTGTTGTAAGCGGCGTGTCTGTTACCATGCTGCGCCATTAGATGAAGACAACCAGGAACGATGTTCTTGTGCGCTGCGCACCCTCACACATTTATTGCGAATAAAGCAAAGTTAAGTAAATATTTAGAGGATTTTAACCGCGGCGCAATGCAGAAACAAGACGGACAGTTAGCTAGCCGCTGGTAGCTCGCTAAATTACGGATGTTTCGGGCACACTTAATCGCACAGAGGCGCACATTATGCTCGTTTTTCTTGCATATCAAAGTTTTGTGTTTGTTTTCGCTCTCTTTGAACGTTGCCTGCGGTCACAACGTCAAACTGCGCGCCGGTGTCACGGAGGACAATGGTGAACATTATTGCTGTAACGGTACAAAATGGGACACAACACCTTTTACCTCAGGGAAATGTGGCGTAAGTAACTTAGCTTGTTGTTGTCATTTGTTTGTGTTTACATATTTATTTTCGCCGTGTCGTTAAAGGCTTGCAGTATTCATTTATGCTGCATAACTGACCAGTACAGTATTGCGAGGGAACGCAAAAGTATTGCGAGGGAACGCAAAAGAAAAAAAATTCCCCATGTCCCCTAGAGGGCTCCGTAGAGTTGCGCAGTATGTAATTAGTTTATTACTTAATCCTTACAGTGGATGCTCTACTTAAGCAGTGTTATTTTTGACGATATCTACACCCGTCAAAATTGGCAGGAAGTATTGAAACGCTTACTTTTATTGACACATAAAGTGTAATTTCTTCCCATTCTCAATAGCCTGCCTTTCAGAGGGATATTTTAGTATTCTCCCATCAGAACATTTGTGAGGTCAAGCACTGATGTTGGACGAGAAGAACCGACTTGCAGTGCTTTGCTCTGAATCATACCACACATGTTTTGTCAAGTTGATGTCACTGTGTACTCAAGTCAAGTTCCTCCTAATCCAACTCGCTCATTAATGTCCAAATGGAGAGTCATGTTGAAAGCGAAAAGGCCACCAGCAAACTGTTTCCACATAGTCTGAAGCATGAAATTATCCGAATTGTTACTGTGTGCTGATGACAATGTTTGGAAATTATTTCTTTAATTATTTACTTGCATTGTCTGAATACTTTTGATATATTTATGTAATCCATGAAGGGTTTTTGTGTTCTTTTAGCTACAAATTTTCTCAATTAATGTATAATAGTATTTTTCCCATTGGCAGGACCTCTGTACCCTTCATGCAATGCATCAAGACCAAGGAGGAACGTCAGCCGACCTAACGATGCTCAGGATTAATGGTTTGTGTTAGCAATTGCAGACAAATGCTGACTCTATATTTCTAAATACATGCTTGCATGTTTAATGTAAGACAATAAGACTTTTCAATAAAAATCTTTCAGTGCACTGGTAAAAACTAAGAAAAAATGCATTTAAATGAGTAATACTCTTAGAATTGACTGTCATTTCAGACATTTTAACTGTGTTTATTTCAAGTTTTCTCCAAATACTCTCTTCTGGTCTTTAGGTAAAATGGACAACGGGCTCCTGTCTGTTTATGGATGGGACCCATCTTTGTCGTCGGCTTCCGTAGGGCCATGGGAACACTCCATTTACTCCCCCTTTAGCTACATTTCAAACATGGTGCACCTCAGAAAGAGCAGAAGCACACTCATCAGACACACCCCACACCAGCCTCCTCCTCAGGTCATCTCTTTCTGATCTGAATGTTAAGCTTATTGGAATAATTTGATATATTTTTAGAAATAGTCAGAAATTAAATATTTTTTTTTATTGGTTCCACAGGTTCAGAATGTTGTACCTCCATCTTTCTTCGAGGTTAGATTTTATAAGTGTGCCCAGGTACATCAGCCGCGTGCATTATAAATCTGGCAAACGTTTTGTTCTTTTGCTTGTCCATGAACTTTATTGGTAGAAAAAGACATACCTTTCCTTGTCAATCAACTCGACCTAGGTGAAGCTCGACACCGACCCCCCCCAATTGACGTTCTTCCTGCTGATCCACAACCTGAGCCCCCTGGGTGGGACCAACCTGTCTCAGGTGGCCATAAGAGACTCCATATCTGGGATCAAACCCATCAAAACTGAAGGCAGGGTCGTCGAAAGAGGCTACCAGACGTTTGCTATCGATTCACTGCTGGGTGTGTGACTGCATCAGAATGTTCTACAGTATTATTAACATTTAAAACGTGTACTTTCTGGGAACCAGAAACTGATTTGGATTTGTTGATTTAGCCGGATCTCATGTTGTGGTTAATTACACTGCTCACGTAAGGAGTCACAATAATGAGCTCCTTGATCTTCCCGCTTTCCTGACCTTCTCTAATGCATCACAGGTGAAAAAAAGTTTCTCCTTCTATTTAATCATATTTTATTTACTCTAACTAGTGCCTTTGCCAAACCAACTCTTTCAAAATCTCAACATTTGTTCAGAATAAAATAATAGGATTATTCACTGCAATCTTACTAAGTATGTTTTCTGTGTTTTGACCTTTTTACCCCACAGAATGACGTCAGTATGTTTGGGCCACTGAGAGCCAATCTGACACTGAGAGTAAATTCAACTGATAGGGTAAGTTACAAAGAGTGCCCTTTTTCTTGCATAATTAAGCAATTGTTTGTGAACTTTCTTTAGGTTTTCTCTTTCATGAGAATAAGAAATCTTGTCCTGTTGAAACTCTTTCCAGATTTATCCCAACCATGGAGTCCATTTTGCTGGATTTGTTGCTGGTTTCTTTATCACATTGGTGTTGCTGTTGCTGGGGGTTCTCGCCATTAAATTCACTAGTTCCAGAGAAAGATTTTGCCTTTTTCAGCGAAAGGTATCAAAATTCATAGTTATTGTTAAGTTATTCATTCATTTGTAAAAATATATATAGATATACAGGTAAAATCAGAAAAACCAATATTTTTTCTTGACTGTCTAACATTAAGAGTTGTTGCCTTTTAAATAATATGACTTGTGCCAAGTGTTTTGGCTTGTAACCTTCTCTCTTTGTCCCCCACATGAAACTATTTTCATTGTGGCCAAATAGTTGAATTTTACTTTGATCAGACCAAAATAAGTGTTTGAGTTTTTACCATAACATAATCCACTCGTTGCCCTCTAATCAAAACAGTCTTAAAAAGCAGAAGCTTAAAAAGCCATGGCATCATCATCATCATCATTCCCACACTGTTTAAAGACATATTCATTGTTGTATATGCAAACTTCTAAATTCATTATTCTGCCATTTAACAAATACAAATCATTCTTACTGATCTAAAACTCGGGGAAAATTTGCTCTATTATCAGAAGACAAGAATAAAAGTTTTTGTAAATATTCCAAAAGACTTAAATATGGTGTTTCAGCTGCAGGTATTTATTTTTTATGTGCTTTTAAAATGCACGTATGTTTGTATTTATTTTCTGTGAATGTGTGATTTATTATTCATGGACTTTCTGCATTTTGTTCTGCAGAGAAACAGATGTCATTTGGACCCTGAGTATGCAGATTCCAGCATGAGTGAGACAATCAAAGATGAGGCTGCATTTGAGGACAAGATGGTGGACGTCATGGTGCTGGAGGATCCACAGAACATGTACCAAGCTCTGGATAAGTCAGTAAACTAATCTTCTATTAAAACCCTCAATTTAACTCTGAGGATGATCAAACTGCTTTACTTTTTTCTGTTTTTCTTCCTGAAGCCTTGAAACGTCTTCCCTGCTACAAGCCTCCAGTAACCTGGAGGCCACCCGCATTCAGATATACAAAGACCTGATGTCCTGCCTGCTTGGGGGGCTGCTGTCACGGGGCCAGATCAGCGCCCAGGCCCAGCAGAGGCTGCTCAGTGTGGTTCATGGTCAGCTGCTCGGAATGGAGGGCCGCCTGAAGGAAGAACGGGGCGCCCGCATGGCTGCCCTGGCTGGACAGTGTAACCTGGAAACGCACGAAGAGATGGAGGCGGAGCATCAGGAACAAGCGGCTGAAAAGGCCGAGGCCGAGAGGCTTCGTCAGCATGCGGACCAGCAGGTAGCAAGAACGTGTTTTGACTGGAAGAAATACCCTTAAAATGACCCCATTCACTGACCTTCTGTCTGTGACGTTTCCAGGAGTTTCTCCAATGCAGCCGCCTCCTGGAGAAGCTGCACAAGCAGAGGCAGAGTCACCTTCGCCGCGTCCTCTTGGTCCAACGTGAGGACGCTTCGGCGAAAGTCCAGAGAGAGATCATCGAGTGGCGGCGGGTGGAGCTGCACAAGATCTTCTCCGAAGAGCTGGAGGAGGCCACGAGGATGGGCGAGTTAGAGAAGAGCACAGCAAAGAGACTGCAGCATGAGTACTTCACTTGTCAGGTGAACATCATTTTAGTAATTGATTATTCTATTGATTATTCTGATGATTAGTCAACCTTCTGCAGATTTTTCATTTAACAACTTAAGCTTATTTTATACAAGTTAAAAAACATTACAAAATGCAAATAGAGAGTTAATCCAATTCCTTTTCCTCCTTTTTTTTTAAATCGAAAGCTTGTTGATTTCTACAATCGATTCATCATGATAAATCTGATTGTTTCAGCCCTACACTGAGTTTCATAAGCATTTTGCCTTTCATGAAATTGTAATTGAACATGAATTTGTTATGAGCCTGGGATCCAGTTTTTACAACATTAGGAAGCTCTTTCTTTTAAATTTTTTTAACAGTAAAAAATTTTAATAAAACAAACAGGAATTAAAAACACACAAAAAAAAGGTCTCCAGCAGGGCATGCACAGCAGATTCACAGATTTCTGAATCTTTGTGAGATGGCTTCAAAATTGTACTGAAGATAGAAACCATGGATGTATGACGGTCATTAAATACCACATCTACACATGTTTTTTTAATTTTATTTAAGAAAACATTTATTTTATTAATTCATTGCAGTATTATGTAACTTTCTGACCAGGATCAGCTGGAGGAAGTGCTGGATGTGGTTGTTGCCAATCAGCGGTACGTCCTGACTGAACGCAGCGCTCAGAGGAAGTTCCTGGTGCACAGCCTGCACAGCCTCGAGGACCTGATCTCTGAAACGTTCTCCAGCGCCTCCAGCAACCTGGACAGCTGGTTCTCCCACATCAAGAGGTCGGCACCGCAGCCCATTTCTCCCCCATCCCACTAACACCAGCATGTTCACTCAACACAGCATTCAGATACTTCTCAAACCAACCTACATGACATTTGGGTGAATGTCATCATTTTTATACGTGGGAGTTGCAAAGATGCCCACAACTTGTTTCATTAGAGAGCCAATGAAACTTCTGGAAATCCTTTTCTGTCGTATTTTGCATTTACTTGTGTCCCACACAACAGCTGGCTCTATTCACCCATCATCTCTAACATGTATCGTAGAATCCTTACTTTCTGCCACACATTAAAATCACTGTGGATCCCAGACATTATTTGAAGTTGTTGCTTGCATTGACCACCAGTGGGAGTGCTGTACCTTCAGAGCAGCTGGATCAGCTGCAAGAAAAGGCCCAGAAAGACCTCGTTATGGTGAGGCAAAGACTAGATGAGACCCTGAACCAGGAGAAGAGAGCGATGCGCTGTGGACTGATCAATAAGAGGAGAGAGCTCATCTCAAACATGGTGAGGAGATTAAATGAAGTTACTTCATTCAGTCAGTTCATTTGGGGACAGGCAGGGAGACCGGTTGTTAAAAACCATTTCTAAACTAAAATTGCATTGTTAGTAATCTCCTCGTTTCCTCCTTTCCAGTTGAGGGTCCACAAGCAGAGACAGAGGGATTTATCCAGCATTACCAAAAGTCTGGAAGAGAAGATGGACGAAGCGCACCATCTGCAGTGTTGGCAGAACTTACTGACCGCTCGCAGCCTGGAGCTCGCAGAGCTCATCAACAGTCTGGATGAGGAGGCTGCTGCTGACATCCGCAAGGTGCCCCTCTGACAGCAGACGCTGTAATATAATTGAGCTGGATGCTGAAATATGAACAAGGTGAACATCTTTGGTTCACTTTCTGCTTTCTCTTTAGGTGACGATGCGAGGGATCCAAGGAGTGATGGCTGATGTGAAAGCCATCCAGCCTTCCGCGGCTCAAGCCGTGCTGACGCTGCTGCCGCCGGGTGCCAAACACCCCATGCTGCAGGAGGAACCCGAGGCGGGGTCTGGCAAGTCTGCAGGGCAAGGGGCTGGTGCTCTTCTGCAGGGCCAGGAGAGGCTTCATCGGGAAGGCAAGGCAGCACTGCGCACCCTCAGCTGCACCAGGGAGTCTCTGCAGGAAGGCATGGAGCAAGAGCTGCGGGAACAGAAGGAGCTCAGGGCTCACTGGAGAGATTTCTTTCGGTCAGCAATGTGATAACATGAATCATGAAATCCAAATATAGGAAAAGCTGTATTAAAGGAAATAAAGAAGAGCATTATTTTGTAGGAGTGCACTGGTTTGTCGGTGCCAATCCCATTAATTTTGGGAGATTGGTGATCGGTTGATACTTGCATGTGAAGCCAATCTTATTCCCCGATCTTATCAACCTCAGCAAGGTCTAAAAATTGACTGTTAGCCCCGCCCACCAAGTCATGCCAATTGGTAATCAGCGATCGGCCAGAAAACTGCAATCAGTTCACCCCTAGTATTTTGTATGACAGATTTTCTGTCATCACAATATGAATCCCTGTTTTCCACATTACATGTTGAGAAATTCTCCAGTAACTACTGAAGTAGCTGAAACTAGATGATTGACTGGCTAAAACAATGAATAATGGGAATAGCTTTTTTTCACCATTATTCAGCTCAGTTGTCAAGAAAGCTCTTACCTCAAATGTATAAAGTTTTCTGTTTATTTCCAACTTTCCCACTTAGGTGTCTGTGTTCGTCTCAGCTGACGCTGTCTGAGGACGACCGGCTGAGGATGAAGCTAGAGTTTCAGAAGAGTCTGTCTGTCATAGATCGCTGTCTGGTGCTTCCCCACGCCGTCTCCAGATCTAAACTCCACGCTGCTCTGGCTGAATGGAGAGCAAAGAGCGAAGAGGAGATGGTGAATAGTTAAACACATATTACAGTCATCAGTTTATTTGCTTTTACAGACCCAGTTAAAAATCGTTGACTCTAGTGACCTCTGTTTTCTCAAAATATATACTCAAACAAGTGTTGTACATAACCTCTGTTTTAGAACCGCAGGACTTGAATACTTTAAAGAATATGACAATAAATAGCACAAGTTAGTCTTCATGAAAGACAAAAAGCTTTTTGAGTCTGGAGTCCCTCTGCAGGGACATGCAGTAAAAGATAAACTTATTATGTGAAGAAAAGCAAGTCTTGTGCAGTTGGGCTCCCTAAAATAAAGCATTCTAGTGACAAAGTTGTTTGGAGAAATAAGAGTCCTGGAGCAACAACGCTGATTAGAACAGGAGCAGAAACTATAATATGCACCTTAATGTCGTAATTTTCTTAAATTAAAATTTCTATAGTCCTTTTCTTTAGCTGTAACTTCAAAACTCAACTACCGTATTTTCTGGACTACAGAGCCACTATAAGCCGCACCCACAAAGTTTAAAAAACAAAACAAAACTGCAAACGTACATATATAAGCCGCTGGCATCTCCGCCGCTCTCGGTAAGGACGCATCCCTGAGTCTCCAATGCAGAACCATGGATTCGTTCACGCCGTGTTTACGTGCAGCAGCTCTACTACCCTCCTGTACTACCAGATCGATAGCCCTGAACTTAAAAGTGGCGTCGTATGAACTTCTTCGTATGGTTTTCCATGATGAGGGAGTGTGAGTTTGAAAACATGAGAAATGTTTTCAAACTCAAACCCCTTCATCGGGGTGCTGCTAGCATGTGCTTGTTCTTTGATTTCCGATTTTGACTGCCAATGATTCATTTTCTGCTAAAGAGCCCCCTGGTGGTTGAAGAAAAAACTGCACTGGGCTATAAACTGCATGGTTCAAAGGGTGGGGAAAAAGTAGCGGCTAATAGTACGAAAAATGCGGTATATATCCAATTTTTCTTTGATATTTTCCATTAAGCCACATCTCTTAGTCTACGTGAAAAGAAGATTCTGGCTTATGCTGCTTTAACTAGATGAGAAATGGTGAGCGGTGTACGCTGGGAGTACAAGACAGCTGTAGCCTATTAGTACGTGGCTTCTGGATGACTCCATATTAAGAAATTAGACGTGACTTATAGGGTGGCTTCATTTCTAATCATAACATAACCCTCTACCTGGAGTTATTTCACAACAATACTTGTGGTTTCTGTTTTTTCTTTTCTTTTGTTTTTTTAGGAACATATGCAATCAAAGGGGAGAAGCACGGAGGCCAGAAAGAAAGCAGATACATCTGAGGTGGTGCGTTTCCAAAAACGGCTCCAGGACAGGATTGATCTGTTTGAGAAAGAAAGGGAGATGGAGAACAGTGTTATGAACAAGGTAGTGCTGTCTTCTTTTTGATTCATTTTCAGGTGCTTTTACAACTAGTCCAATTGGAGTAACATTTACAATAAATTCTCTATATCAAACCATTGTTTGTGATTTTGGCAGGTGATGGAGGAGATGCAGAGGGAGAGGGATGACTATCTGCTCTGTCAGGCAGACAACCTGGCAATGCAGATGGCTACAGTCGTCCTCCAGAAGGCTGAGCGATGGGCCAAAGTGTTGGAGACGTCCAAGGCCATGGTCACCCTGCAAAGCCAGCTCATCCAACAGCTCAGGGAGAGAAATGTCTCAGAACTACAGGATATGGCTCAGAGTATACACAGCCACTGCTTGGTAGGTAGATCCTGTCTGGAGAATCATCCATTGTCTCTTTGTATGCCTTTTAAACTGAAGGAGGTTTTAATTTTTGCAAATCTTGCAAAAGAGCCTAGAAGAAGCAGAACAACAGCTTCAATCGGAGAGGACAGAGCTGGACAGGCTAGGAGTACTGTCACACAAGATCCAGACCGTCTTTGAGGGAGAGGAGGCCAGAGAGGAAGATGACGTGTTCGAGCTCCAGCCCGATTGCAGCATGACGTCTATTCTCCAGGATGCGCTTCACAAGTGTGAGCAGGTCATTGCTTTGACGTTTGAAAGGTGAGCTATTGAGCTAACTTCTAAATATCTTTCATTTTCCCCCCCAAACTGCAACAAATAAACATATGTTAAACACACCCAATCTGTACGCCTCATTGAACAGGCTCTTTATCTACAAATGTACATGTTTTTAGCTTTTTTTGTAGCACACCACATCACTGAGATGGCTCTCAGTATTAAATGTAATATTTTTGAACAGTGATGCATCAAAAAGGCTTTGATTTTACTGAACCTCAGTGCCGTGTGGGAGTAAGATCGACTGGTAGCGTTGAAATGATTTAGATTTTAGTTTGCAACATTGGCAATGGCAAAATCACATGTAGAGTTCCTCAAGGCTCCATCCTAAGACTGCTTGTATTCAGTATTTGTATACCTGCCTGCTCAGATTAGGAGGCATTACAGTATATCTTACCATGCATATGTTGATGACATCTGGCCAGACTCTTAAGTGTCAGTAGGAGGATGGATTCGAATTTTCTCCATCGTAATACAAAGAGGACAGAAGCCATTGTTATTGACCCTGTGACCACAAGGTTAGAGAGTCAGTTCAGTTAGAAACCTCAGGGCCAGCAAGGTTGTGATCAAGCTTGCTAGTCTGCTAAGTATATTAATCAGTTAGTACCTTAGGAAATTAGAATAATTGAGAGCTTCCTGTGACAAAACAACCTCAGCCCATAAGCTCTTCTCTAAACTTTACAGTGGACTTGGTTTTGTAAGGCAAATACCGTTCCCCTAGTAACTATGAAAATATGTCTGGTCTTTTCTATCAGGACTGAAAACCTTCATCTTTTAGAGTAGCTTACTCATGAAGTTTTGGTTTTAATTATTCATTTGTTTTAAATTAGCGTTCAACTGTCTGTGTATTTTAGTCTTAATAGTTTAAAAATTTGTTTTCAATGCTATTTACTTTACATTTTTTCCTCTATTTTTATGTTAAAAAAAAAGAGAACTTGCAGGTTGCCTAGTGTTTGGATGTTTCTATAGAAACGGTGTTAAAACGGTTTAGGGGTCAACTGAGGCTTTAGACATTCCCAGTGTTGAAACTGTTCTTCTCTTCAGGTTTCAAGAGATTTCCACCAGCAATCAAGTCAAGGAAGAATTAAAAGAACAGATCGAGCTCAAAAGGCTTTACTCAAACTGTGACCAGGTCGGATTTTATTCTCTGTTCATTTCTACATTAAATACGCGATGGAAATCCTGCTGATGGTTAACAGAGCGTAAAGAGAGTCTATACTTGACAGGATCTGGAGTTTACCTCCCAGCTGGTGAAGCAGAGTCGCGTCTCTGACGGCGTTCTCCTGGAGGTTCTGCGTCTCCTCCTCCCAAGTCTGCCTGAGAGTGAACTTCTCTCGCTCAGCGACGCGCTCTGCCGCAAACAACATCCCGTTTCTGCTTTTACAGAGCAAGAGCACTCTGGGTAAGGAGAGAGTCTGTGGTTTATTATCTGGCAAATGACCAAAGCCTCGTTTGGGTCACGTTCTTTTTGGATTTAATCAAACTGTATTGGATGACATGATGAGAACAGGTTTGATTTATAGTGAGACTCATTCTGGTGCAGATGTTAAAAAAAAACATTTGAGATTTTTTCTGGCAATCTGATGTGATTAGGCAGCTCCAGAGGAATTCTTTGTTTTCCCTATCTTTTCTCCCTTAAGAACAACCTTTGCTCACCAAATCTATGTCCACGTCTGTGTTGTGTGTCAAACACAAAAACCATTCCGTCAATTTAAACAGAAACTCCAAACATTTTAACTTTCTTTCACATCAGTCAGTGCCTTTTGAAAGTAAACTTACTTATCAGAACCTGTCTTAGATGGCATCTAACCAGTTAAATCTCTCTGCTTGATTGTCTGTTTTTGAGATGTTTTTTTTTTTTTTTAATAAAAAAACAATTTAAGAGGGTGTTAAATTGGGTCAGTGTACACATTGGCAACAGACTGACATCGTGGAATGAATTTAAAATCAGCAACTTATTTTATTCTTTGATGGAAAGTGGGTAGAAGTGTTTTCTTTTGCTTTCTCTGTAGTGAAAAAGTGTGAAGACCACCAATTCATGGCTCTACACCTGTATCTTGTTGATCCTTTGCTGAGGAATATTTGCTAAGAATGGATTGAAATTAAAAACTCTTCAGTTAGCAGACTGAAAAAAAATTAAATCCAAAATAAGTGGACAATATGACCTTCATTTTGAAAAATAGAAGTGATAATGAAGTTCTTGAGGTTGTTACTCAGCAACTCAGAACCTTCTTGCTGCAAACACAGATTGTACCAGTATTACTTTAAGTTAACAAAATCAATCTAGGACAGTCGAAGATCTTCTGTTTTACCCCCAAAATAATCATTTTTGCTTAAGTAGCCTTTGAAGTATTTCTCAAAAAGTCATTTTAACATATTCTAAAACAAAACCAAATGGTTACCCTTCAAAAACTGAGATTTATCTTGAGGCCTTGGCAAACTAACATGATATAAATTTAGTACGAAAAAAAAAAACATATTGCAAAGTTTGAACTGCATGATAAATCTGTGGAGGAGTTTAAAGCAGTTCTCTTACTGAAAACAGAGCCAGCTGTTTCTTTCAGCCCTTTTGGCGACCAACAAATTAGCGCAAGCTAGCACCCATCTTTCTACGAATCAGCTGCTTCGCGTTGCTTCTATTTCTAATAGATTTGTTAAAACAGTTTTCTAATCGAAGCTTGTTGAAACACAACCATCTACAAGTGAGATCTTTAATTTATATAACCTCGCTGCAGTCTGCTTCCCCTCAGCTAAGATGAAGAGATAAACATTTTTACTCCTCATTTCGCTTCCTTCTCTTATCCTAATAGCCTGGAACGCTGTTTTATGTCTCCTGCTGAGTTTGGCTTGCCTTGCTGATGAGGAATGCCTCCAGCAGGAGTTTTGGATTGCTTAGTAATCCAGCAGAAAATATTGTGTCTGGAAAACCATGCAGTATGTTTTCCCTTTCAAGGTCTTTCTTATTTTCAAAGTGTTCAGGAAAATTGCCTTTTCTAGCCATTTTATACTCCTGCTAAAGCGAGATGACGTGATCAGTAGGGTTTAGTACCAAGATGTACAAGAAATGAAGTAGAGATTCAGATAGTGTCACATTATGACAATGGTAAATGGACTGAACTTACATAGCGCTCATTTTGACCACTCAAAGCGCTTTACACTAGAGTCACATTCGCCCAGTCGCACTCACACCAATCGGTAGGCAATTTGGGGTTAAGTGCCTTAAGAGGCACATCAACATGTGGCAGGAGGAAGCTGGAGTCGAACCTACAACCTTCCGATCGCAAGACGACTACGCTACTATAGAGCCACAGTCGCCCTAAGTGTTGACAAGTGTTGATCCCCTGCTGATCCAGAAACTGAAATTAAGTTGTATTTGAATTTGCTTTGCTCAGATCAAAACTGACTGGCTAAAATTGAAAAAAAAAATGCTTTTGAAAACTGACTCTAACCCAGGACAAACTGTGCTAACTTAGCATTTGTTTACATCACTGTTCCTCTTATCCATGTAATTTGTTTATCGTCAACTTTCGTCAGCTCTTTTGACATGGCGAATTATATCTGACAACTTCATTTGTGTCCCATTCCAGCTCAAAATGCTCCACGTTCCTTGAAGTCCAATATAGTTCTATCAGTCTGCACTCAATTACTTTTTTATTTCATCTTTCAAGAAGATGAGATACAAAAATCAAATGTTTCAAATCAAATTAAGTTTCAAAATATTAAATTCAGTTGTGTTTTAGTGACAATTATTTCCAAACCAGTACATGGATTTCAGATTACGCTGATTCAGATTTAGTCTCTAAGTGCCTTTATTCTTGTTGAGTCATGCCGATTGAATCTGAGCAACGTAAATTCAAATACAACTCATTCAAAATCAGCTTCTGATTTCACAAAGTTCTGCTCACAATTTAGCTCCTTGCGAAGGATTGAACGGTGTAAAAGGTTTATGATTGACAGACGTCTGTCTGTGTCTCCCGCCTCTAACATGTGTTCTTCCTGGGCCTTTGGATTCCCAGATGATAAATTGAGCAGTTCTCTGTGAGAAGAGAAGTTATATTGTTTTATCACCTGCTTTAAAATCCCCCAAAATGTTCTCCCTGACCCGTTTGCTGCGCTCCTTGGTCTCAATACTGCTTGTTCACGAATGTTCCCTCAACAACCTGTGAAGCCTTCAGATAACAGCTGCATTTAAGATGAGATTAAATCCCTCGCAGGTTGAATCTGTTGACTAATTAGTCTGATTTATGAAGACAATCTGTTGCAGTGATTTCATGAGATCCCAATAAAATACGGTGTGTGGTTGTAACGTGTCAAAAGGACAACAGGTTTTAGGGATATGAACATGCCTCGCGGTTGCAGACTTCCGTTTAGAGGTTTTTCCGTAATGGGAACTTTTATTCCACTGGGCTGTGGACAAGAAAAGCTCCACTCATGGCTGCTTTTATGCTCTCAGAGTTTGACTTTTGCATCATGCAGTTCACCCCTCACTCTAGCTGTGTGAAGCGAACTGAATGTTTTTACTTTAAGAAGTGTCCCTGAAGTCATCTCTGAATGAGAACACGGCTTTGTGGGGGAAAGGCGCCTGACGGTAGAGACGTGACATTACAGTTTTTTGGTGTAAAGCCATTGAGTTGCTTTAAGACCACGATGATGACGATGCCTCTTTCTGCAGATGTGCCGGGGAGCAGAACAGAGCCGTTCCTGTCAGACTGAGAGAAATTGCGGTGCGGAAAATCATCATTAATACGCCAAACGGCGCTGTGGAAAGAGAGAGGTGGGTTCAGCACGTTTCTGCGATTATCTTTGCTTTTAAATGAAGGCCGGATGTTCAGCTACCACCGAGAATAACTTGTGGATCAGTGGTTCGCCATCATCATTGACAAATCCCAAATTAAAGTGAAACATGGCTTTGATCAGAGGAATGTTTGTGGCTTGGCGCCAGTGGCCACAAAGCATGAGGTAAGCACAGAAATACTCTGACCCAGCTAACAGCGGCCCCTTTGTTTTCCAACTCTGTCAGGCTGGAGGAAAAGAGACTGAGCGCGGTGGAAAAGCTGCTCCCTAGGTCCCGTCTCCTGCGTCCTAGAGATGCCGGACCGTTGCTAGCTGACGACAGAGGAGCTCGGGATGTTTTGACACCAGCCGCACTTGTTCCGCAGCTGCGGAGCGACACGGCGGAGGAAACGGCACATGGCCCCGCAGGGGAAAGCGTGACCTCAGACTCCGCCTGCGGTGCGGTGGGCAGCCTCTCCACCGGAGAGCGCTTGTTTGTGTTTCGGGATCCACCGGAATCCAATAACTCTGTTGTCGTCCCAGAAAGGAAAAAGAAGAGGAATTTTCTCAATTTCAAGAAAGGCTCAGTTGCTCCTGCAACCTGAGGCTAACACAGTGCCTTTTCTAATGTTTATGTTGTAAATATATTATATAAATAAATAAATCACCAATAAATTCATAGTTTTACTTTGGAGCTGAAAGAGCATATTTTTGTACTTTTTATTATGTATGCAGTGTCCGGCTTTGTTTCAATTAAAGGCAGCTGACTTCTTACACCTTATGTCATTTATTTGCATTAGACACTGGAACATTTCAGAAAATGTTCATTTAGTTCAGTAATTCAGTTCAAACAGTGACGCATGTAAATATGAATTTGGTATAAACACACTAATGGAACTGAATAGCCTTGCTGGAAATATTACAATATCCAGTTTTGGCTTTTGTTTCTTAAAACATATTCTTTACTTCTTATCTCTTTAGCTGAAATATGTCTTGTTTTCTGCCTGGACAGCACTCCATAGTCTGCATTAACGAACCAGAACAGTCAAAAACTAAAAAAAATACTGGATCTGCTTTTTGCAGAGTAAGATTAACTCATTTCTACAGCTGTGATTTCCTTTCCAACAGTCAATCTGTTTTCCCTGCTGAGCCTTCCAGTTCTTCCACGTCATCCTCATTTTTCTTTTTTTCTTTTTTTTTTTTTAACTCCGTCTCCATCCTTAAAAGTGGAGCCAGTCGTTCTCTCTGCAGCCTACTCGTTGAACTCCCGTACAGGCAGCCGGACCTCTCTGGAGCTGACAGACATGAGGCTGGGACTGACTGCTCTCCTCTGCTTCTTCAGCGTCGTGCTTCAGTGCGACTGCGCTCCTCCGACCTGCTACTCCAGATCGCTTAGCCTGAGCAAAGAAATCATGACCCTTCTGGACAAGATCCACAATTCCTATCGCACCGTAAGAACGCTTCACTGCAGCAGTGGTCATGTTAGACTCGAGGCTTTTACTTTGTCTAATTCTTGCTGTGTTGATTGGTTTGTAGAAAGCGTGTGCTGAAGTTCTACCTGTCATCCACATTGATGTGCATGTAAGTTGGAAAAGCATCTATAGAGGAAACCTGTGGGGGGTTTTTTTGTCTTTGTATAGTATTAAGGGTTGTTTCAGGTGAACATGATTGACTGTCAGATAAGAGCTACATTCAATCAAACTGTTTGGTTGTTTGCATCAAGGTTAAAACATCTAATTAAATGAAGATGTTAGTTCACAAACATACCATGATCTCTCTAGAACGCATGCATCACCAACAAACTGCGTGACTTTCTCTACGTGGTGCTGAACCATCCCAGCCAGAGCTGCAGAGAGAAGCCCAGAATGGTCCTGTTGAAGGGGAAAACCCAGAACCTGTTCACCATCATCACCAGAATCTGTTACCGGGTGAGAGCCTCTCAGCCGTGTTTTCCCTACTTTTAAGCCGGAGCAGCTCGACCAAACGTAAACTTGCGTTTTTCTGCTGTTTTTGTTGTTTCTGTCCCCGTAGGACTTGGTGTTTTTCACAGACGACTGTGAGGCCATCGACACCGGACGCAGCAGCCCAAACCTGGCTGAAGACAGACTGCAGCTGCTGCAAGAGGACAGATGAGACAGCGCACACTCATTCGCACAGACATATACCTTCGTAGAAATCTATTGTATCCAAATGTAGAGCAGTAAAAGGAAGCATATAACACCGAAGACGAGGCTGTTTAACGTCCTGCATGTTCGCTGGCTGAGGGCTGGGCGACAGGCTGCATGTCGGGGGACACGTGTGGTCACATTCCAGCAGCAAGCGGAGAACTTTCCACAGGAAATTAGCTGAATACCAGCCATGCCGATGAAAACCAAATAATAAACCAGTACAAGGTGCTTGTGTGTGCAGCATTGACCTCTGCTTATTTACCAGGGCTGATCAAAGGTTTGTGTGTAATTAGCAGGAATAGGTTGTGTTACTGGGAGCTCCCCAGTAACACAACTGTGATGTTTACTGGGTGGCCTCCTGTAAACAATTGAGGGCTTCGACATGGACGTCAAACATGTTGGAGAAGAAATTGAGTTTTCTTCCTCTTTCTTGTACCGTTTGTATCTCTCTGGATGTTCTTGAATAGGTTTTGCATCCAAGGAGCCGTGATGTTTCTGCTACTTTGTTATTATGAATAATAAGTACAACGACTGTTCACATCAATATGTATACACTCGCAATCAGTAGAGGTTGTCATTCTTTTCAAGTAATAAAAAAAGTTATTTTCCTATCAGTTTCCATGTCCGTGTTTTCTTCCCATCATTCTGCATTGCACATCATTGTCTAAAGCAGTGGTTCTCAAATGGGGGTACGCGTACCCCTGGGGGTACATGGAGGTACTGCAGGGGGTACGTGAAGCTTTTCAAAATATCTTTAAAAAATCAGTAGGCTCCTCATAATAAGTCTTGGGAAAAATTATTTTGTAAAAAGTTCGATAAAATATAAATGTGTGTTCATACACTGAATTTTATATTCAGTATTTACAGGGTATTTACAGCACTGTACCTCTGTTTTATTCCAAAAATGTTTTGCCCATGTCAGGGGGTACTTGACTAAAATTATATTTTTAAGGGGGTACATCACTGAAAAAAGTTTGAGAACCACTGCTCTAAAGTACACACTTCCATTAAAATGTGATGTTTTTGTTATGTAAAACAAAATCTCACATTTAAATCACTTCAAAACAAACAAATTGATTCAGACTCAGTAGCTGTATGCCGGAGACTTGTGGGATGTAGCTCTTTTTTTTGCTGCCAAAATGTTTGGCACTAAAGGAGAAAATTATAAAACAGCACAGAATCAAAATGACCAGCTCTCATCTGATACGCAAACAATTAAAAATAACTAGATTTATAATTCAGTCTTTACTTTATTGCTCCCTCAGCTTTTCATACCCCTTTGTATTTGTGCCAGTCACTAGGGCATCATCCATTAGCATGCGCTACAATTTATACTATTTTTAGCTCAGAGATAAAGAGTTTTCACTGAAGTTTCCTGATAATGCACTGGTTTGTAAACTGAGCTAAAGTGCAAGAATGAAAGGATTTCTCACCAGAATATTCGCGAAATTGTTGTATTATATCCCGAAGAGATGATTTCTCCACACTAAGAAAACAGCAGATTTCTCGTTGGATTTCTTCCAAAATAGGTGTTGTGTTTTTCTTCTGTAGCTCATGTACTCATCTAATGTTTTCTTCATCAGCTCACACAGGGGCTTGTGGTCAACCAATGAGTAGAGCGGACTGGGTAGATGTAGGTGTAAATCAGGCTTTGGTGCACAAGGGATTAAACTCTCCTTTGAAAAATGTGAAACCAATGAAAGAAACAGCAAAGGGCTTTTGGTTTGACAAAATATTTTAAGGAGATTTTCTGTTGTTTACTTTTGGGGAATATGTTGCTCTGACAAGAATATGAGAGCTGTGTTAAAATGCCGGTGAAAAATCACTCAGATTAAATGTATTCTTCCTGTCTTGAATAAACAGTGGAAAAGCCAATGAATTAACACCAAATGATGTAAATGATAGGTTTTATGGAAGAAAACAAAATCTGATATGAGTTCAGTGCTGGGCTGGTTCAAACACAAGCTTGGTTGCATTCGCAATTTTGTGAACAGGGGCTATTAAACTCTCATCAAAACCTTTGTAAGTGTAACAGTTATGTTTTTTTATTTTACCTTTAAGTCAACTGGTTGTAAAAAAGTACCCAGTGATCCAAAATAGACAAACTTTAGTGCTTGGTATAGTTTGACATTTGTCCTGCATGAAAAAAAATTAATAAACCTTTTAGAAGACAAAATCTTATAAACCTTTTAACTATTTTGTTTAAATGCCTTTCGATTTGATTTAGGTGTTCAGCTCTTTTTTTTAGGAGTCTATCAACATCCCACTTATGGACATTATGAACTCTGCCTCCCCCAAGTTCTCCTAAAACCATTAGACTGTGATTGTTGATTTCAGTCCTATCCTTTGCTGGCCTCTGCTGGCGGAACTGCGTTGTTGCATTTCGATTCACGGGAAAAGTATGAGTCTGTTCTGGGCAAAACTAACACATATGGCAGACGGCTTTTATCTGCTGCTTCCCTCTTGTCATGATTTTGGTCTATGCGTGTCACAATCGACTCAAGGCAAATGCAAATGAAGCTGCTGCTTAGGGCCTCCAGGCCGCCAGGGGCATCCCATAAATTCATGAATCTTAGGCATAGATCTAAAATTTTTAGATTTGCTTATTGATATAATGAAATGCAATCTTTCCTTTGGTTTTGAGCTCAGTTTGCTCACAAATACAGCAAGTCTTATCCCTGATTGATTTTAAACATCTTACTGAAGCCATGTTAGCTTTGGTGATATTCTTAACAAGAAGAAGGCACATTCCAGTCCTCTCATCATCAAGATCTCTGTGGATAAAAGGAGCAGTTGTATGACCACTCTGCCTGTGATGTGGAGTCAGGCCCTTTGGTGTGTTTTCTCTCTATTGAGTTCTTATGTTCTCTGGTCAGTTTTACTTCCTTGAGTTATCCCCTGCCCACATTTCACTCTGTCTCCCAGGTTCAAGCTAGTGCTGAAAATGCTTTCACATTAGACCTCTAGAGCCACATCCTCCTCGTGACATTAACTTACTTGGAAAACTCACCTTCTCCAAAGTCGTTCTCTGCAGTTCTGCTCACCACTGGTGTTGCCACCTGCCCAATCTATCAGTTCTGCTTCTCTCTGAAAGAACCACCTTTCCCCTGATGCCACATACATTCCCCCAGGTGCAAGGATAATTCCCTCCTCCTCCAAAACTAAACCCACTAGCAGTTTCCCTGAACAGCTAGAGTGTCGTCTCCATAGACAACGCTCTAGAAAGGATTCCCAATCCTCTGCAGCATATTCTGGTCAAAGGTTCCCTGAATACATTTTTAGACAGAAAGAGATCAATTTTGAACAGAGGACCCAGGTTTGTGGAATGTGTTGCCTCCATTTTTGGTGCTGTTTTAATCTAAGTGTTTTAATGAACCAGCTGGAGTGTCATGTTTTGCAGTAGTAGAGTGGTGAGGTAGACGCAGTGGAAATGATGGTTTAATGAAGAATTAAGCACTAAATCCACGGAGCACAGGTGAGCAGAAGGCTAAGAGCTCAGACACCAGTAGCGACTGGTAACTCAGCTAGACACAATGACATCAATCGAGGACCCAACAACGAACAAGAGACACAGGTGAATTTAAATACACAGAGGGTAATCAAGGGAACTAGACACAGCTGGGCTCAATCAAGGGTAGACAAAAGGAAACTCAACTGACAGAAACCTAAATAAACACACAGAAAACTCAAATCCTTACATGGAGACTGAATTAGACTAGCTCTTAACTCGATTTTGGCTGTATGATTTTCATTGTATGTGTTTTGTGTCTACTTTTAGGTTTTTCTGTTATTGTCTTGTTACACCTATTTACAATGTAAATCACTTTGTGGTTTATTTGAACTATTTTATATACTTTCAAATAAAGTTTACTTCATTATCACTTACTTACATGATGGCACATTTTTTATTGTAAATAAACCCCTTACCATTTTCATCATGCATCACAAATGGACTTCTGCATTTTGGTTAGAAAATTTGTCATGGATGTGACAGACCTCTTTTCCGATGCTGCCCTGGGCAATAGCCCACATGGCCCATTACACAAATTGCTGGTGGAGTCAGTTTCACTAATGCTTAAGCTGCTTTAAAAAAGTCTGACCTCAACATATTGGAATAACAGAAATAAATACAAGAGCTAAAACAGTGGCTGTTATCTTCTTCCACCCTAGTGTACTCTACCACCCATCACATTAACCTTTGGTTATCTGATACTAATATTGCTGCAATGGCTAATAACCAAACGTTATTGATATGTGTTTGCCTACCCTTTGGACACCTGGAAAAAGCATGTGACATTTATTCTCTGCTTCAGTTAAACACCACACCCCTTCCCAAATCACATACACAAGGACAACTAGATAGCAATAAGCATTGGCTATCCTTAAAATTACTGACACAGACTGATAGAAATATCAATGACGATTCATTGCATAACCTGATGTGACTTTTCACAATTTAAACGCACATTCAGATCTACTTTTGACCAAATGAGCAATGACTTATTGATTTAAAGGTACAGAAAGTTGTGAAATCCTGAGGAGAAGAACGTTTCTTACGACTCTATTACTAAAAACAAGACTAGTTTCAGCTGAGTCAGGTCTTTAACAATAGAAACTATTCAAGGATCACAGTGTTTGTTCTATAATAACGACTGAATCATCAGTTCACTGATGTCATTTAAAGAAATATACCAACTATTCTAAATATATACTAGTATACCTATATACTATACTAACCAGAACTAGTACTTATCTGATTCAATACTTACATTATTGCTTCTGCTGCTTTGTCTGAGTGGCTTCATTCCTCAATAATTCATGTAAAAATCTTCATTCTGACCCGAGTTTCCATGGTTGTGTTTCACCACTGCAGTCTATCCCTTTAGCCAGCTTGGCCTTATGGTTGCTGTAGTAATCACACAGTTGATCCACCTTTTAAGTTAGAATCATGAGAGCTTTCAGGAACAAGTAGAGTTGCAGTCATGGTCTTCTTTTGGCAGCAGGTTTAAGGTACTCGGATCGATCAGCAGATGGTGCTAGTCAACCAAGTACCACATTTTTAATGCTTCATTAGCTTAAGACAAGACTTTATTGATTATTAATCCTCTCTGACTATGAACAGTGCCTTGAAAAAGTATTCACATCCTCTTACGTTTTCCACATTTCATCAATCAACCATAACTTTCAAGGTATCTTGCTTAAATTTTGTTTAGTAGACCAAGACAAAGTGCTGCATAATTGTGAAGCAGATTGAGAAAGATACATGCCCTGTTGTCCCTGGTACCTCTAAATAAAAGCCAATGAACCCAATTGCCATGAAATGTAATGAGGACAAAAAAAAGAAAAAAATCCATCCATCTATAATTCCTTCTCAGCATAAACACTGTGAAACACGGTAGTGGCAGTAACAGTCTGTGGGGTTTACTATGGGGTGTCAGGTCACCACATGAAGGTGATACATCCATGTAAGACCTGACAAATTCTGAACACGTTGTAAAAGCACTATATATTTGAGTAAAATCATTGTCAAATTTTAGCGCTCCAATATTTAATCTTTTCAAAATATTGATCAGTTCTTCGATACTTTTATCCATATCCGGCAGGCAGTTTGCCATGTTGAAAACTGTTTGATGGAAACAGAAACCGAGACACATCCGCTCGTGAAGAATCCCTAGAATCCATCAAGCCAATTCTTACTTTGTTCCAAGTAGACCCTGCTTCTGAACCATCATGTCTGAACTCCTTGCAGCTATAATAAACTGACCCTGAAAGGACCAAACTGTTACTCAGCACCATGTGGCTTATTGAGAAAACCTGCCCACAGTACGCTCATAAAGCCTAATTGCTGTTCTTATTAATCATAATTATAGGGCAGCACAATGCACCTACTCTTAAAAGCAAAACTAGAACAGAACATTAAAACCGCAGGCGGCCGTGGCAATGTAATGTTCAGGTACTGCACCCAAAAAAAAAAAAAAAACCAAATGCTGTGCAATCAGTAATCATTCTCTGCTTTGTTAAAATAAAATTCCCTTGTAAAGAACACATCACAAACTTATTCACATTAAAGTAGCGGCCATGCAGTTTGAGATTCCGATTCTTTTATAGGGCTTTCAGGCAATTTTCCATCACATTTAGCGCTTTTATTGCATTTTTTTAGAGAAGTGTTGCCTCATTAGTGCGCATAAGGAAATGTTTCCCCCAATAGATGACCGGCACATTCTCTACTCTGTTTATAATAATTGTGCTCGTCAGTAAACCAGGCGATTGAGAGGCTGTGTTGTGGTAAACAGTGTTGTCCCCCTGCGTACACTAAATACACCTTATTAGGCTGTTGTTTTATATACTGATAAGGGCTAAGAGTATGTTTTCAGAAAATCCAAGACACTAGTGACTAGACTAAGTGTTCACTTTATCTCACTGCGGAGCCTTGCTAAAGTCTCCCCCTCTACCGTTTCCACTTTTGGTGACACTATAACCAAAGGTTCATCTATAATATTGGGCTTTTAAGTAAAAAGAATATATGGTTTTGAACGTTCTTATTAAAAAAATTTGGCAAAAGAGTGCCATTTGTTGTGTATTTATCCCACTTTACTCTGGTACGCCCAAATAACTTTCACGGTGATCAAACCGTATTTGGATTAAATTGGGTGATTAGTTATTCCAGTTTTTTTTTTTTTTTTTTTTAAGATTTTCCAAAAAATAAAAATAAAAAACCCCACTGTCCTGCTACTTTTAGAAGCATTTCTGCACCTGAATCAAATCCTCTCACCTCCTGATGTACCTCCACAGAACAATGCTGCCACCACCATGTTTCACTATATTGTGTGCTCAGAGGCATAGTGTTATTTCCCCACATTTTATTAGATGAAATGTTACCATTTTGTGTCATCTGACCACAGCACCTTGTTCCATGTGTTTGTTGTGACATGCTGGAAGTCAGACTTATGACTTTCCTTGAACAGTAACTTTCCTCTCGCCACTTTTTGATTTTTGGCAGCTTATCATTTGAGTTTGGACTTTTTCTCTGATGCTTCTAATACAGCACAGCCATACGCCGAACTGGCAGTCATGTGTTTTGTGTTTCAAAGTTTTTTAGGGGGGTTTCATAGCATTTAGCTCTTTCATTGCCATTTACAGTAATATTGTCTCAATAGCAAAGGACATAACACTTTGTTGTTATTCTTCTCCCGCTAAAGACATCTTACATGGTTTTGGCTTACATAATGATGAATAATACATTTCATTTTAATTTAGTGTGAAAAGATTTAACAAATTCATCGTTGAAACCTTTATTCTTGTCTCTGCTCAGCACAAAAACGGCTGAGCAAAGGGCAAGACGTCAACCTTTCATGGCATGGAGGTCAAGACGGTGCTGCCCTCTAGTGGTATCCTTTAACTAATTTTCTCATCATTGCAGTAAGGTTAAATTTTTGTCAGCCTACCATCATATCCTATGTAGAATAACTCAAATAGCGTATACACTTGAAATAATAAAACAACTATATTGATTGTGTAATAATGTTTATCAATAATATTATATTCATCCGCTTAAATGAGGTTTCAGCAGCGGAATCACAATCACGCAAAAAATAAGAAATGTAGGTCGATTTACATCTCTTCTTATCTCTTCTTTTCTCTCAGAGCTGACTCCATGGTAAAAACCTACTGCGGTTTTTCATTTCTGAAAAAGTGCGCTGTGATATTGCTGTACATTCCCGTCAAAACGTGAACATCTGGTTTTCTGCAGGAGGCCAGGTTTTATTAGCCTCCTCGCTTTTAGTGGAGAGACATCCGCAAGAAATTGCCGATGATGGCTATCTTTGAGCCATGATTTATCACGTTCATGTGGAGTTATTATTATTATAGGCTGCACGCGGCGCTGGACAGGCATGCAGTTACACGCATGGACATAAACAGGTGAAATTGGCTCACTTTTTTTTTTTTTCCAATTCAAATGATTTTATTTTTGCATTAGCCTATAAGTGATTATATTAGTTATATGGTTTTATTTTGCTTTTAGGAAATCGTAATGAGATCAAAGAAGGGCTGGTAGTTGCGTACATTATATGTATAATATTAATAATAACATGTGTGTTATGTAAATAAAATGAGCCTGTAGTGCACTAGTGGTTCCATATGCGTGTTTACTGCTGCGGTTCTGTTAATCTGCCTGTGGACAGAAGGTGGTGGTGTGGGATCTGTCATGGAGGATGCCGGTTGTGAACCAGCGAAAGGCCAGTTCTTTAAAGTAATGCTGAAAAAGAAATACCGCTTGTGATTTCTTATTTTATTTTTTTGGCATTTTAGTGATATTTTTTATGTTATTTCGTAAAAGTAAAATCACTAAATACGATTTTACAGTGTAATAAAAATTCGCGAATACGGTTGGTCTTTTCCAAAGTGAAGCCGTTTCGTACCTCCCTGGTTCCATTTCGTACTCGTAAAACGACACCTAAACCACTGCTTTTCAATTGCTTTATTTGTTGTTAAGCAGTTGTGATTAATTTAAATATTTTTCCCCCCAAAATACTCAAATACCACTTAATCTCACATTTAAAGCCGAATTATTTTTTCCCCGTATAATATGAGACTAAGCAGAGCTTATTATGACCGAATTTCAAAGTCTTTGGGGTTATTTGAGTCATAGTGAGTCATGCATGTAATTGTGTACAGTATTAGGCCTAAAAGTGAAAAATTGCTCAGGGATCATTAGATTTTCTTCAATCACAAAATGAGGAAAAAGGTAAATCAACGGCTCATTTGATGAGTTTCTGAAATAAATATGACAGCTTGCTTTATTTGTCAGTCTCTTTCAATTTTTTTTAACATATAACTCTAAAAAAAAAAAAGACACGGGCTTAGCGGGGAAAACAAGCTTTTAAATAGACACTCTGGTTACATTTACAAGCTAAACTTGCCCATAATACTCCGTCCATTCAACGGTTAAAGTCGTCTTCTTTTTGTAATCATTTATCCAAGATAATAACCTATTTGCCTCCTTTGGGGATCAAGAGGTTTTACCACGGAGTTAAGAGAAACCTCCTGTGATCTTTTCCACGACATAAACAAGCGACTTTTGTTTTGGTGTTTGGCCCCTGGCAGAGAGCGGTGGGGGACAAAGGAATGAAAGGCTTCAGAAGAGAGGACCGGTCTCCTTTGGTTCCTTTGTGTCAAGTTTCTGCTCTTTTCAGAAGGAGCGTCCATCCGTGTGATTTGAACTTATTGTCGGGGATTATACGTTAGTTCGTGCCTGCATGCTGGACGAGACGGAGCGGAGGTGATCTGGGGAGCCGAGTCGAAGAAAAGCAAAACATTTTTGAGATGAGTCTAAACGACAAATAATGAAAACGAACAAAAGGATTGTACCTGAATAAGTGAAAAGGCTCTTGCCCTGGTTGCTTGCTTCACCACAGCGCTCTGAGCTGAGCGTGTTGCCCGTCCCAGTCCCCCGTTGACATTTTAGGAATGATAAAAGTTCCGCCTTGCCTGGAGCTACAGCCTCGCTGGAGCCGGCCTCTGTCTGCGGCAGATTGCCTTTGCTCATTACAGCAATTATTTTACTCCAGTTTAACCCCTGCCTGAATGGCAGGAAAGTCCGGAGAAAGCCTTTAAAAGCGCCGCGGAGCGGTCTGTAATCCCCCCACCCCGAACCTTCCTATCTGAGCCCTCTCCTCTCATCCCCTGATGGCAGAAAACGACCTTAAGTTTCTGTTCGGATACTTTTCTGCCTGCGTTTACTCCAGGGCGTCAGAAACTCTCCTCCAGACTCACACCGACACATGGCTCAGTCCACCTCATGTTGCAATGACTTGCCACCCGGCTCACTTTACACCCTTAAACGCACGTAATGACAGTCACACGGCGGATTGTTTACGAGCAATTTCCACCCAAGAGAGGCAATTTTCAGAATGTATCTCTGCGGTTTGAAGTCAGCAAAAGTGATTGTCCACCACCCACTCTTCCTCCTGCTTCCATCTGGCGCCTCTAATATCTGGGTTAGGCGATTCAAAGGCGAAAAGAAAAACACGCACAGCTAAGAAAATATCGAGATGTACCGAACCATTGGCTTAAAATCGAACTGACCAGTTTTCCAATCGACTCTGATCGATCCGCAGATCAAATGTTCAATAAACCAAACCCTGCCACCACCATCATTCATTAAACGCATCAAAACTAAGAACATTTTCAGTCCCGAAAATCAGAAAGACTTCCTCTGAAACCTAAATACTCCTAGTGTTCAAGTTCCTTCATTTCAGTTTCAAAACCACTACCTCCAACAGGGGAATGTCCTTTTCTTAATTATACATTATAGAAAAAAAAGTAAGAGGTCAAAATTGGAAGAAACCTAAAAACTGGAATCGGTACAGAAGCATTATCGTTATAACTTGATCGCAGAAAAACATGGAATTTGATTAAATCCACTTCCAAACGACACTGAGATGAGCCGAAACAGAGACCACGACAGGGATCGAATGAGATCAGAAGTTTTCTTTGTGATATTTAAGTAACTCATTTTTTTTACTTATATATATTGTACTTAATGCACCTTGTTTTCATCTAATATGGATTTTCCTGAAGATGTTTAAGTTTGACCAGCGAAAATGAGTCTCATCCTCCAACTTGTCAGATTTACACAAGTCTTTTGTGTAGACAAGTCTTTATATAAAAAAAAAAGAAAAAAGAAAAAGTTGAAAATTTGCCCTTTTTCACTTCATAACCAGTGAACGTAGACATTGAAAGTCACACGCTTGGAAGAGTTCAGCTTTTTAACCCAAATCTCTTGTTTAAACTCTATAACCCTAAACATAATTTGTTTTCGGTTAAATCGCTCTAAAATATATTTAAAATAGGTTTAAGGCAGACCTTCTGCAGTTAAAATGGAAAAGCGCAATTTAAAACGAAAAACATGGGGGAAAAAAGAATAAACAATTTATTGTTAAGTTATGTCACAAATATATTCAGAATATAAATGAGGATATTTTTTTTTCAAATATACATTACTTTACAGTACACTTTCCCCTTCCAAAATAAGGGAACCAATGAAACAACAGACAGTGCTGTTATTAAAAAAAACAGAATAAAAACAAACGCTGTGATTCTCCAGATTTTACGGACTAAGTGAGACGCTGCGATTGCGCATTTATATGAAAGTAAAACATGAAAACAAAACGGAAAAATACCGATTCCAAAGCTGTGGAGTTGTTAGTGTAGTTTGACATCAGCTTGTCTTTTTTTAAGCCCAGTCAAAGTTCGTAGGTACAAAAAAAGTATGTCAAGCTGCGCCTTGATCTCTGGGGAAAAAAGGCTTGTCACCTTTCACCTGGCTGTCATGGACGCCCTGTTTAATGTCCACACTTGACTTTAAGGTCAAAACACGTTTGAAGGTTGCAAGTCGTCTTCCATATTTGCAAAAAAAAAAAAAAAAAAAGAGGAAAAGAAAAAAAAATCCATCTTCAGAGAATCTTATCTGACACAAATGACACACACACACACACTGTGGGAGTTTACTGGCCAGGTCGAAACGGAAGAGAACACAGCGTCGTCAGAGTGGGTCCGTTAGGAGGCCTTGCTCCCACCCTCCCTGACCAGACGCGACACTGACCTCCCCACCTGGATGCTTTTCTCATTTGTCGCATCATTGGTCCAAAAGGGGCCCAATCTCTCTTTAAAACGTAGTCCTGCTGGTGCCCTCTTTCTTTTGAGTGTCCCCCCCTCACCACTGTCAAGCCAGGTGGTACATACTGTATCCCACATGCGCGGCGTACAGTCCCACAGGAGACACCGGCAGCGAGTGCCTCTGGAACGGGTGCGACCCCGCGTAGGACGCCGGAACGTGTGCGCCGAGAGGGAAGGAGATCCCGAAGGCCGGGGGCAACATGGGCTTCGCTGCCATTTTCAGTTTTTCCAGCTCTGCCTCCTGGAGGCGCTTGGCCTTGGCTCTTCTGTTCTGGAACCAGATTTTCACCTGGGTCTCCGTGAGGTTGAGGGAGCTGGAGAACTCCGCGCGCTCCGCGATGGAGAGGTACTGCTTCTGGCGGAACTTCCTCTCCAGGGCCAGCAGCTGGGACGTGGTGAACGGAGTCCGAGGCTTTCTGTTTGTCTTGTGTTTGCGCAGCGGGCAGGCGGGAGGACTCAAGCGTCCTGCAACGACAACAAAGCGACCCGGTTACCAAAATATATATTAAAAAAATAATTTAAAAAAACATTTAGTACCTCTTCGAAACTGAACACTTTGCAAAAAAAAGAAATCGGGTTGGCACATTTTGGTCTCTTAAATGTACGCGTTAGTTTTACATTATGTGCAATATAAACTCTACCCATGCGTAATTCTCACAACAAGCATTTTTAAGTGGGACTTACGTGGGGGTGTCGGGGAGAAACGTGGACTTTGGATCCACGAAGTCCTCTCTTGACTATCCGGGCTCTCGGGTTTAATCAGCACATCGTCGGACATGTTCATAATGTCGCCGACAGAAAACGCAGAGTTCATCGGCAACGCGGGAACAGAAGCGTCTAGACCGGCGAAGGCGCCCATCCGCGTCCCCTTCGCCAGTGACTGGGACGTCCCGGCCGCGCCGTCCGGAGATGGCACCTCTCTGCTGGGCTTCCTGTCAGCCATCAGCGCCTCCACGCTGAAAGGCAGGATCGCGACTTTGGGCTTCCCGGTCTCCTCTGCGGGGCTCAGGCTGGTCTGCATTTCGCCTCTATTGACGAGCACCGATCGGGGGGAGAGGTCTTCGCTTTTCACACCGGCGGTCAGTGCTGACATGGCGATCGATGGGGCCATACAGGTCCCGACTGTGCGCAAGTAAAAAATATATATATATAAAAGAGAGACGACTTTTTTTCCAAGTCTCGACTGTGACTGCGAGCCGTGGGAAGAGTTCTGCTAAAGTGACTGCATCCTCATGTTTATGCGGCCAGATTGGAGCGAAGAGCTGTATAATAAAGCAGGCGTGGAGAGAGAGGCGGCCAATCGGCGTAGACAGGGGGCCGGACCGAGTGAAATGTGGGGTTTAAAAAAGAAAAACAAAATCTGACAGAAGAAATTTAGCAATATAACCGACTTCAAATACACGTAAACAAAACAAACTCTTTATGATCCGTGGTTTAATCAAGAGTAAGAGCTCCCAAATGGCGTTTTAGTCCTAATTATATCCGAGAACAGAAAGAATAAGATTTTTTTTCTTATACTGCTAAAACACACTGTTACATTTTAACCAGTGTGTTTGGACTGACTCCAATCGATGATTCTGCTGTATGTAATGTAAAGACAACTTTAAAATATGCTTGCTCAGCTAAATTACTGTAATTCTACATAGTTGTCTTTTTTGGCACCAGGTTTGTCCTTTTATGTCAAAATTAGGGAGTGAGGCCAAGCTACTTCAATCATAACATGTTAGTGAAAAAGACATAAAACTTTTAAAATCTATTCCAAGAAGTTGCCATTTTTTTCTGAAACCAGCAGCTAGAAGTGTCATTTATTGAAGCTAATCAAATTAAGAAGATCAGCTTGCTAGCTAGATTGACATTGTCGTTCTTTTTTAGTACTGAAACGTGGACAAATTTCTTGGCACTCTTTGTTAAGACGAGTAATAAATTCACATCTTATTGCAGTTGCATCATTGAACACAAAAGATGTTTACTCTACAGAATTTTGCGAGAAAACAAAATATCACCAAAATTTGATGAGCAAAATTTAACACCAGCAAAAGTTGCCGGTTGCCTAGGTTTGGTTTGGTGTACAATTTCATTTGTCCAATAGGGCAGCCCTTTGGCTAATTTACAAGATTGAAGCACACACCTCCAAATTGTCCAGAGAGCATAGGTTATCTCCTACTCTTCAGCTCACCCATGGATGGGAGAAGGTTGATATTGCCTCTGATAAGTCATTTCTCTAGGGAGAAATGTGTCTTGAATAAGTATTAGAGGCATGACCCACTTACAGGTTTTTGGTAGAGATCACCAGATTTTTTTTTCTTATTGAAAGGAGTTCATTCCAAGATTTCCTTCTGCATTCTGGTGAGGTTTCCATGGTTACTGGAAGAGAGGTCGCCCCCACAGCATCACAGATCCTCTACTGTGCTAAATTGCGCTTTCTTTTCCACATATCTATTTTCTGCTCTGCGCCAGACAGTCCCGTCAAGAGTTTTGCTGTCTAACAATGCATCATGACAGGCTACATGTTTACGTTTGTGATGGTAGGGCAGAGAAGTATTTCTGTTCCAGTTACTCCCAAACAAATGCATATCATATCCAATTCCCATTAAAGGACACCACAGTGCACAATAATCCTTGGTGAACATTTTTTGATGCAATGCCAGAATAAGTCTGCGGCCAGCCTTCTGTTTTCACTGATCCAGGTGTTTAAAATTTTTTAAATGACTTTTTTAATGACTGCAGGGTATGGACAGTTTTATGCAAGACGAAATACTGACGTCAGTCTTCCTGGAATAGCATATACTCATGTCTTTTTCAATTTGAAAGAAGGGATAAAGAAAAATAGGATTTTTACATCTGTCTGTCTGTCTGTCTGTCTGTCTGTCTGTCTGTCTGTCTGTCTGTCTGTCTGTCTGTCTGTCTGTCTGTCTGTCTGTCTGTCTGTCTGTCTGTCTGTCTGTCTGTCTGTCTGTCTATCTATCTATCTATCTATCTATCTATCTATCTATCTATCTATCTATCTATCTATCTATCTATCTATCTATCTATCTATCTATCTATCTATCTATCTATCTATCTATCTATAACTAACTAAACTCCCTTGCCAGTGAAGGCAGGTAGAGTCTTTCTTTTTTTTCTTTTTATTGCATCAGTTCTCAGGCTTTAGCGTCAGCACCGCTAATTACCACGCATAAACAATCTGTCACGATTTGTCAGTCTCTCTAATGGGCAGACAACTTATGTTGTTTTTAGGCGCCAGCAGCGGCCCGGATCAAAGGGCTGCACTTTTAGGGAGACTATTGGGAGAAAGGAAAAAAACAAAAAGAAAAACGCTTTCGCTCGCACCTCCTCCTCCTCCTTTTTTCTTTTCTCCTTCTCCTCCTCTTCCTCTGTCCGCCCTAGCCCAGGGACACTGAGCCATTCAGCCCGAGAAATTAGTCCGCCCTCTGCTGATCACATGCCGCTGCAGTCTATTCAAATGAGCGCCAGAGTCGTGTAGTGTCAGTCTACATGTATAAGTGGAGGAAGCTGAGTCGGCGCCCACAGGTTTGTGCGAGCGGCGCAGGCAGCAGCGACGTAATGAAGGACTCCTGGAACGCGCGTAATGACATCGCCACACCGCCGCTGACCCGTGGCTGTGGATGGACGGAGAGCTGCTGGTGCGGCTCTCCGCGGTCAGAGGGACATCTCCCTCCTTTTTGGCGGTACGCCGCCTCATTAAGTCTGGGCTTGTTGCGGTGGTTTGAAATGGTTAAAACATATTATATATATAAAAAAAGACCAGCTTCTCATAAAGTGCAATTAACATTCAAGGTGACACAATGATTTGCGACCGAGGCGCCCGGCCGACCTTTCCTGCAAAGCAATAAAGATAGCCAGATAAGGTAAATAATCTGCTATTTGTGTGTGAGAGAGGCTTGTCGTGACAGGTTGAGAGGAACATGAAAACCGATGTTAGTTTTTAATGAGAACTTGACTTCTAGTCATGAAAATCAAGGTGCGTACCCGGGTTTTTTGTTGTTGTTTATTTTTACTTTAATTAACAGCTGCAGGTGATTATTGTCTTAGTTTGCATTTGCAGATGATGCATGTGCTTTGTGCAGCTGTGCGTTTGGAAACACTTAAAAAAAAAAAAAAAACAGAACATGCAACACGGAATACTTTTAAAAGAGCCCCGATGCTCCAGGGCATCGGGGCTCAGAGAGGTCTTCCGTCAGCCGACGGAAGCCGACGGAAGACCTCTCTGCCTGGGGGCTCAAACACTTACCTGGTCCTTAGTGCAGGAGTGTGCCTTTACACTATAGGCTTCAGGAGGCATCAGCTGATGACTTCTGAAGCTCCGGATCAATTGGCCCCCGCCAGTTTGCATTGCCACTTCGTTCCTTCATACTTCCATTTCGCACATGTAAACAAACACGTTTCGTATTAATGTGAATAACCTATTGCCTACCAATTTATTATTCTTGGTCGTTGCAAGAATTGCGGAAAACATTTGAATAAAAATGTTAAGAAATTGCTATTATCTAATTGAAATGTACATTATTTTCTGAATACCCCATTACACTATTTTCATTTACTCTGCTTTTGATCCACTTCAGGGCCAACTGACTCTTGAGAAATGTGACAATAACATTGTCACGTCTGAATAGTTGTAAATATCTCCTGCTAATATTTACAGGACTTATAGTTCAAATTTCATTCAAAATCACAAGTGGAATCCAGAACATTATAATTCGCCAGCAGTCAGAATGAGTCGTTTAGTACCTTTAATAAGGTACTACTAAAGGTTTAGTACCTTTACTAGTACCTTTAGTAAGGCACTAAACGAGTATTTATTACTTAACTTTAAAAAAAAGAGATGCATAACAACAACAGAGGTATCAAATAAAAGGCGAGACATGACTAATGACTAAAATAATTAAGGGGCGAATTGAGTTGACTAATGTTTGTAATGTTTGGCACGAAGCAGCCTCAGTTTAGGCGGCTCATATTTATGCAGAAAAAAGAATCAAATACGAAATTGTGTGTATGTTTGTTTTGTAACATTATAAACATGTCAAGACGATGTTCATCTCTTAATTATAAACCAACAACAAATGTCTGCTTCATGGACACATTTTCTTCAGTCGTCACTAAAACGCAATTTTATATATATATTTTTTTAAAAAATGCATTTTTGAGCCTCTAACGGGCTTCACTGCAGACTTTTGTGTGTTTTAGCTTCATGTGGCAGCAGCGGGACTTTGGTGCCATTCAACATCCCAAACTTGAGCCTTTATAAAAGAAAAGAAAAAGAGAGAGACTGGTGTGCCACGGAGAAAACGATTACCATCCCGTTTTATTTAAATCCCGGGGCAACAAATGAGGGCCGAGTTAAGTTACAGAAAAAAGGTTTAAGGCCCATCGGGCCTTTCTTTAACTTCATAAACTACCTTTGATTCCTCCTCAGGGGGCAAGGGGCTGCAGACAAAGGCCTCATTGTTGCCGCCTCCGAAAGTTGTCTTAACCCTTTTCATGCGAGCTCCGTCAATTTAAACTGTAAAGACACGAAAAGAGAAGTGGATGTAAAAAGGAGCTGCTGTTGTTTTAGGTTAAATATTTGCTCTCGGTCCTTGTAAAGTGACTTTCATCCGGGGACAGTAACACTCACGCGCGGGCAGGTATGCTGTCTAATTTATTTACTTATTAATGAGAAGATTCAAGTGCACGTTCGAAGGAAAGGGACTTTCGCCGCTTCCGTGACTGTTTGAGTGGATTTCTCTTGGCGAGTTCCCCCCCTGCGGAGAGATGGAAGCAGCAGCCTTCGGTCCGGCCCAAGGTCTCTATAATTATACATAATGGATCCTGTTTCGGAGCAATTAGCGCAATCAGGCGGAGCGGGCCACTTTGTTGCCACTAAGCAACAATGCCTCTCGGTCATTTAAGCTTCGGGATGCGCTCCAGCCAATCAGCGTGGCAGGTGTAGCTGTACCTGCGTGAACGTCCATTTACGGCAGAAAGAAAAAGTAGTCCCGGACCAGTTGGTACATATTTCCAAATTCCTGGATTAATTGTTCGTGGCTTTAGGTGGCAGCATAAAGGATCCGTTTTATGTTGCGAATAACTGTTACAAAAAAAATAAAAAAAATACAATTAATGAGACTCTCGCTCTCTCTGTCTCTCTCACTCTTAAAAAAAGCACATCATATAGTTTTTAAAAATATAAAAATGGAAAATGAACTTTGCTTTATTTTTTAAAATTAGTGTGAGCTATTATGTGTATCATACGTTTAAGACGAGTCCTATAGTGAGTTTTTTAATAAAATAAATAACTTACTACATAAGCAAATAAATAAGTAAATAAATAACTTTGGCCCATGTAAATTGCGACATTGACCCTCTCACAGTTTTGTGTTGGTTTCACAAAATGACCGGTGTAATATGGACCGGCTGCCAGTTCAAATGTGTGGAAACAACATTAACTTCCAGTTTGATGTGATAACCCAGCCCCCGTCCGCCATACTGTTTGGGTTCATATGGGAACTTTTTTCTTTTCTTCATTTTTTTATTACAGACTTGGAGTTGTTCTGACGATCAAATATAAGTAACAATGAAATGGCCCACAAAAAGTCAGCATGGAATAATTTTGGACAAGAAAGAAAGACAGTATTAAAAATGCCTCACTTGTTCCGCCAGTTCTTGAAATGACACGTCTCCATCAAGTCACGACGGAAACAGAAGGCACAAGTTATTCACTTTATGTCCAGATTTGAATGTTACAGATAATAAATCTCGCAGAACAGCAAACAGGAAGAAGCAGAGAAATAAAGTCCCGATTTCGAGGCACGCCGAAAGAAATAAACTATTTTAAAGCTTCCACAAATAAACTCCTCCTAAAGTAGAAGAAGTTTTTTTTGTTTTTTTACCTGCTCAAATGAATAACTTTCTAAGTCTATTAAATTGACCAAGAATAAAATACCTTTTATTCCCCATTTATCTTCCCTCACCTTTTCCCGAGCTGACAGGCTGGATGAACGCGTCCCTGTGGAAATGGGGATGATTAAAAAAAAAGTAAAAGAAAAAAAAACAAAACCTTTGCGCTTCAGAGGAAAGGGAAGGAGAAGAGGGGGGGGGGGGGGGGGGGGGAAGCCCTCTCTCAGCTCGGCTGTCGCCAGACTAGCGGGGGGCATATTGTCTGAGGAGAGGCGCTGCGCAGAAAAATGTGCCTGCAGAATCAGGCACGGTGATTTAAGAAGGTCCGAGGTGAGATACAGGTGGAAATGTTATCCAAACTTCAGGTTTGCGGTTGAAGGTCTTCAGAGAAAGTGTGCAGTTCTGTTGTAATCGGCGCAGTCGGAGGTGTTTAAACTTTAACTGATCAATGAAGCACAATTTTAACTGTTGACATTTATGCACAACGCTGGTGCTCGGTCTGCGAGAAGGCTAATATTTGGGGTAAGAATCCAACTACAAGCAACGGCGACAGCAAACAAGAATCAGTCGTTATATAGCAACACTTGCAACACTTTATTTTGAGCTGGTGAGTTGGAATGTGATTGTAATTTTAACAGGAGTGACGGTTCCGGTATGTCCACCTTAAAAGAAATGAAAGTTGCTTCGAAACTGATCGGTGTTAGTGGGGGTCTGGTTGTATAAGGACCCATATAAACTCCTACAAACCCTTTCTGAGTAAATAAATTAAAAATGCCATTATGTAACCAATCAAGTGTTTGATCTAACAACAGATATAAATTAAAATGTCGGAGAGATTTCCCTCCTTTTTGCTTTTTAGAGATTTCAGCTGTTTGAAAGAAGTCGTGGTGTTGGTTAATATTTCAGTTTAACAAGCCTAATTTTGAGCTGTTTCATGTTGATTTTATTCTAAAGTACCTGGACATGATTATTCAGATATGTTCTCTGTTGAAATGCTTTTTATGTTGTCAGTTTAATAAATTATCATCAATGGATACACTTTTTTTTTGTATATTATTTCAAAAATACTCATATCACGATTATTACAATAAAAATGAAACATGTATTTTAAAACGTCAAATAATTCCTGGCGTTTTGCGGTTTTTTGCTCCCTTTACCCCTCGGTCATGCCCAGAAAGCCACATCACCCAGACATTTCGCTTTTATAAGTTTTAGCTGGTTAAATCACTTTTATCTTAGTATAAATAAGATTTCTCATAAAATATGACAGATTTTTAATAGAAAGGATACTATTATTACAATTACTTTAAATAATAATAATAATAATAATAATAATAATAATAATAATAATAATAATAATAACAACAACACTCGCAAATAAATTATCGGAAATTTTGTATTCAGTTTATTTATATAGCGGCAATTACAGATGACGTCATCTCAAGGCGATTAATATGTGGTCGAATAGAGCGCAATTCGGTCCAAATTCCTTTTATATCAACTCAGTTCAATTCACATATACATTCATTTTACATGAAACGATCATTTGGGCTCATTTTGGATTTTGCGTTCACATTACGGTCCAGTACTGCGCATTCGGTGCGTTGCTGAGAGGCTCCATAGGCTCCACGTCTCTTCATTATCCCAGCATCACTCACACGCTCCCGCCCAGCCTGATAGGATCAGCATCCCTCACGCTGTGACCCCTGCTTGACTTCCAAATCAAAATCATTTCACCGTGCCAGCAGCCGTATCACTCCCTGAGCCTGTCGCCCAAACGCGCTGTAAAATCCAGATAAAAACTGCTGCTTTTTTCTTTCTTTCTTTTTTTTTTTTTTTTTTTTTTTTTTTTTTTAAGATTTACAATATTTCATCGCTCAGCCAAAGAAATCTCAATTAACCGCGGTGCAGCTTTTGGTGTGAAATTAAATGATCGCCTTCCCCTTTATTTCTCTCACGCCATTAAACATCCTTGCACGGTGAAATCGTTTGCAAATCACTGGTCTGGCTAACATGATATCTAAAAAGTGGATTGATTAACTAATGGCGAAGCGTTTGATAACTCCATCATTTCGGTGGGGGCCCCCAGACGCGGAGTGCGCTTGTTGATTAGAAATCAAATTAGCGCTAAATGCTTAATAAGCGCGAAACAAGCAATAGCTGCGGGAAACAAATCATCCCGGTGATTGGTCATTAAAAAGATGCTCGGTGATTGGCTAAATGAAGTGGAGCGCTGAAACGCCACCACACGCATTTGGAACTAATAAAAACATGTACAGTTTTATGCTTATTGTTATTATTATTATTGTTGTTGTTGTTGTTGTTATACTGTGTGAGAAGAGGTATTTATCAGTTATTACCTACCAATGTAGTAAAACGTTATGATAATAATGACAAGGAAAATTATATCTTTTTATTTAAGAGTCACTTCTTAATTATTTTATTGTTTAGGAATGTTTTTGGAAAACAGCATTTAAAACAAAGATTTTTTTCTTTTCATATTTACAAAGTTTACTCATTAAATAAATGTTGTTCTATTATTACAATAAAAATCCATATAATAGATTTTGGGGTATGTATATTTTCTTTGGTCAAATATATTTAAATACAGTTGTAGAGATTCAATGTACACATATATACATACATATATGTATATATATACATATATATAGAGAGAGAGAGAGCTTGCCAAGCTATTTTAAAAATATCTTGCTATCTTGCCTTGCCCTTGACACAATACACATAAACTATTCTTTAAAAAGTTTTAAGTCTTCCTGACCATCATGCTCTCTTTGCTTTTATCGTGTGGATTTGGTCAAAGAAAACCAAACGAGGGCAGAAGAGGATGGGGTGAAATCGAGGAAGGGGAGGTTTGTCTAAAAAATCTCAGGGCTGAGCTGCGCCGTGCCCACGTCCCTCCGACCAGTCTGCAGCAGACCTGGCTCCATTCTAATCTCACAAGTCTCAACCGTCTGCATCTCAAGTTTATCCAGAGGGGTTGAGGTTCCTGCCCCACCCCGACCCCTCCTCCCCCAGTCACCACCCTTCCTTACCGACCTCCTGTCTTTCGTTCACCTCTTCGCACAACAACACACAGCCAGTGACCTTTCACTGACTCCTGCTGCCTAATCTTTTAAATGTGGGCAAAGCCTGAAATGATGAGGAGTTTCTGTTTCTTCATACAGGTGATGCTCTTCTGTGACCGACAGTATGGTAATCCTGAAAGCCCAAGACACCCAACCTTTAGAAATTACAGCACACGTCACGTCTAAAAATATGGATGTAGTAAACACATATTCTTAAATCCACATTTGAAATAGCTGCAGTGCTTTGAAGAAGTAAAACGATATCGGAAAATGTTGCACAATGCATTACCCAGAACTGGGAAGAGAACATGGTGGTGGCAGCATTATGCTGTGGTGGTGTTTTTCTTCAACAAGGAGAGGGAATCTGGTCAGAGTCAATGGAAATATTAATGGCGCTAAGAAAGGGGATTACTTTGCACTACAACTAGAGTGTATTGTTTTACGGTGTGTACTTTTAAATTGCATTAAACTGCAATAAGATGTTTGAAATTTTGCAACTGTAACGTGACTAAATACGGAGAGCTTCCACAGGTTGCACAGTATTTTGTTTTCTTTGATAGCAGTTAGAGTTGTAAAAGTAAACCTGTTGAGTCATAACGACGTTGATTAGCAAGCAAGCCAATGCAACACACGTGTAGCATTTTTACAGTGACTTTTTCTCAATTTTAATAATATTTTGGTTTACTCTTACAGATTAGGAGTTCATCATTATGCAAAAAAAAAAAAGAAGCTAAAAACCAACACTGCGCTCTAAACACGTTCACTGGACCAGAGAAAGACGTCCTCAAGGTAACAACACTTGGAAATATATCACAGTTTACATGTAAAATACACCGTCAAGTTTGGTAAACAAAACAGCACGATTACGTTAATGATTACTCCCTTTGCATTTTACCACCTCTAAACATTTGGCATTATTAAACACACCTCTCCTTGGTACAATCTCCTATCAGTTATGTAAAGTCACTGCTCCGTAATGGACGCGCAGTCTGGACGTCTCAGCAGTCCTCTCACAGTGAGCTCACTCAGGCAGCAGCTCTTGCTCTCCCTTCTCCTTCCCCTGGGCCCCAGTCCTCTCCTGTGGGAGACATATTTAATTTAATTAAGGCCTGTCAGCGCTATTGATTTTGGCACTTTCAATTATGGCCGGGCCTTTTATGGGCTCTCTTGGCTGCGGATCTACTGATCTGTGATGAGGGGGCCCTATCAGTGCCGGACCACATGGACGCCGAGCCTCTTTGTCTTCCTTATGGCCCTGCGCTGTCTGCAGGAGACACTGACACATGGCTGCAGCTCCAGCCCCTCTTCCCTCCCGCTACCCATAATTAATCCCTCATTAGACAGGTCTTTATTGTTTAATTTGTGCAGTTCATAATCAAATTGGGCAGATTAATTGCTACAGAATTTAAAAACGTGGTGAAAAATGAGCACTTTTAATTGCCTTCAGGTTTTATGGCACCCAAGGATCTTTGCAAAGCTTTCACAGGAGACAAATATTTCACACGCTATAGAGTTTTACCAAGAGCGGATTTTGACTGATGAACTTTCTTTTAATTATTATTACTATTTTCTTGAAAGCGTTTCTACTTAGCTGAAGCTCATTAAAACATTACATGGAGGTAAATTCTCCCTCACATGTGTAATTGCAAAAGTCAACCTTACAATTTCTTTTTCGTTTATTTCTAGGCTCTGACTTCTGCTTGTGTTTTCTGTTCGCCTGCTTCTGTGTCCTGTGTGTGGGGTGTGTGTTTGTTAATTCAAATTTAAAAAAAAAAGTGAGCTAAGATGTGAAACAATATTAGTTGTAGTGGTAACAATAACTGAACGCGTTTGAGTTTACTGTTTCTGCCTCTCGTACGGTGAAGCAGAGGTGTTAGGTGTGACAATAAACGCAAAATGAGTGATTTGCTCGACACATTTTTACTGCATATATTTAAGTGGTAGCTAACATAACTGCAGCTCCTAACACATCATAAAAAAACACTTTTGCACGCTTTGCAAAAGCACCTTGTAAATGGCCTTCTAAGCCCTATTTAAGTGAAAACAGAAATGAATATTGCAGTCACACTGCTTGTGTTAAGGTCTGCAGAGGTGAATGATAGAAACAAGGGTGCGCCTTTGTTTTAGGTGCCAAAAATCTGAATCTGTGCCAACAAGTCCGTTTTATAAAGTTTATAGGAACCAATAGTAAAGATGACACAAAGGCTTTTCAAACATATATATGTTTTTCTTTATGCAATTGCTAGTGCTGTGGGATTCAGGTCTGAAGGGGAATGAGATAGTCCTGGAAAAGGTCGGTGTTCTGTTAGGTGAATCCTTTCTCTGCTGTTTTGGACATATGTTTTGGATCTTAATCCTGCTGAGAGACCCCAAGACAACCCGCTTTAAGGGTTCTGGCAGAGTCCACCAGATTTATTTTTCTAAAATTTTTCAAAGAGTTCAAACTTCCCAGGGCCTTCAAAAGAGAAACAAGCCCGCAGCATCACAGATCCACCGCCGTATTCCTCCATATAGTGGGCATGAGGTTGTTTTTTTTACTCCGATTGGAGAACTTGTTCCTCAGGAGAACACCATCTCAGCCAAATCGTGTGTATCTAGGGGAAAAGTGTTCCAGCGGAGTTTCGGAAACTTCACACATTTATGTTTTTTTTATAATAGGAAAAAGCTAAACTATTTACAGTCCAGCTGGCGTGTAGATGCTTTTGTTATGGAGACTTGATAACCCCAAGATGCCTCTTTGGTTTCCACAGCTCTCCAACCAAAGGAGCCAAAACAAAACAATGAATCTTTCCCTCTATCTAAAGAGGGAAATTTCAGAAATTTCACATTTTAACTTTTTTACGTTGTATTGGTCCAGAATATAAAAAAAACTGCTTAGTGCTTTCCAAATGTATTAATATCAGATGTTTTAAGTGTTTGAATTATTGCTCTGACTGCAGATATTTTTAAGTTTAAAACAACTAAGACCAGCATGTCACAAGTTGAAGTTGAAGGATTTTATGTTTATTTTATAGCTTTGTTTTGTACTTTAGGTTTTTTGTGTGAGTGGAGATTCTCTCTTATATTAATAATTTAATTATTTTATGCACACTGGGTTCTATTTCCATCTGTTTTCTCTGTAGCATGCATTTCTAAGCTGCTTTGTCACTTTTAATCTGGCCTTTGTTGTTACTTTAGTGCTTGTTTACTTTCGCTATTGTTGTGTTTGCTCATATTTCTTTTATTTCTGCATTAGTTGAATGCTGCCCTGCAGCTGCTTCTCATTCAGTTAATCAGCTTCTCTTGTTCCAACTCCAGTAATCACTTCTTCCAGTATATAAAGTCCCTGTTTTCATCCCCCACCCTGTAAGATTCTCCTGTTGTTTCCTGTTTTGTTTCCCATCACTGCCGGTCTCTCGCAAGCCCATGTTTCTGCCTTGGCTTGTTGCATTGTGTCCTCGATGTTCTAAGTTTACATCTTTAAATACTTTGAAAGTGGCTCAGTGGCTTGAAATTTCCAAGTTGTGGGCATGATTCCAGCTTCCTCCTGTCAGTGTGCCCCTTGGAAAAGCTCTTTACCCAATCTTGCCTACCAGTCTGCATTTCGGTGCATGAATGTGTGTCCCTTTGTGAGTGTGTGTGTGGCTGTCGTGTGAAGTTTTTTGATTGGTTAGTATGAATTCAGTTTATTTACCAAATAAACTTCTCATTTTATTCTGCCAGCATCCTGCCTGCATTCTGGTCCTCCACCAACAAACTCAATGACAGACCCCATGTCTGCATTAGTGTAATCAGATGTTTCTTCTGTTTTTATTTTTGAAAAATTGTATCGTGTCCATTAGATTAAAGTGAAGTCACGTATTTGTACATTTATTTTAGCAAAGATGTGTGTGATCCTTATGTATAATTTCTTTCTAATCGGTTCAAAATAAGCTTTTGCTCTTTCTAAAATTTTCAGTGAGAGATCATGTGACTACAATAAAACATTGAGGCTTTTGGTGTGGTGCATGATCACAATAAAATCAGTATTTCTTTTCATTTTTATACACTTTTAAAACTAAACGTGCTAATAGTGACTTTAGCAAAAACTGATATACATCTAAAACACTGGCTCTTGAACAAAAATAAACAAGCACAAAAAAAAAACACATAGTGAAAAATTACTTTTAAATTCCCAGGCAGGCAAGTACTTTTATGCCTATAAACCCTGCACACGGTCAGCGTATTAGGTGTGTGTACGCGCGCATAGTAGGCAGGGTGGCTGGGTGTGTATTCAAAGCATCACATTTCAATGACATCATTTAATGAGAGCATTGATGTCAAAAGTAGGGTAATTGCGTCTGTTGTCGTGTCACCATACACCTTGGCAATTATGGTGTCACTCAACGATTAAGGCTCATTATCTCCGCGAGAGGCCGGCAGTCCAAACAATGGAGTCGCACAAACCTGCTTTACTAATTGCTAGCAGACACAAGTAGACTTCTGGAGCCAGCTGAAGTGGTGTATATTTAGCTTCTGTTGAGTGTGTCTGCGTGGGAATTATAAGGGCGAGTTACACAAATATGATTATTAAATTTCACCTGATGGACAGATGAGCATACTGAGAGCTACAAGTGTGCTATTTAGAGATGAATGTGGCTGCTAACTGCAGTGTTGGGGGACAGGATTGGATGGCTTAGTGGAAAATGCTAAGAGCCACTTGAAAGCTGGAATTAAGGGTAACTTAAGAGAAAATATTAACCTCTTTTTTTCTTTCTTCTGAGGATGAAAAGTTGGCTCTACCTTGACTTATTCAACCCAGGCTTTGGGACCCAAGTGAGGTACTTATGATGGAATCTCTTTTGGATGTGATTTTATTTATTAAACTCATTGGTTCCACATTCAGAGAGTGAGGTTTTTCCCATGCATGGACGAGCTGGTACTGTCCGGTGTTTTGTTGGCTCACTTACCCTCTCTGCCCTCTCTCCATCACCGAAGACCTTATAAGGGCGCACAGATTCCTCTGGGTTTTAGGGTTCATATTATTCTTCTATCCTCCTATTCAATATCTCTGATGATTATCTTTGCTGAGGCCCATGACTTTGGGTTTGGCTCTTTTATGCAGAGCAGGATCTCGGTTCATGTTTTTTGTGTCATAGCGTAACCGTTGTGCATTTGGTTTGGACGCCAATGGATGATTGTTGGCTTTTGCTGTGAACTATTACAAACTTGTTTGGAGACATGCATATTTGGTTACAAAAGGTGCAGATGTTTTACAGAAGGATTGGCTTTTAAAGTTGTGACTGGTGACAAACTAGCTCAGTCAGCATCATTAGTAAACCGCTTTCTATCCAAAACTTTATTCAGCAGGTCATCATGGTGTTCAGTTGACTTGATAAGTGTTTCTTCTTATCATGAGAAAGTAGTGTATCAAAGAAAAAATACTGTTGGTAAAACATTTTATCTTCCAGACATGTTACGGATAGGGTTAGGAGTTAGGGTTACTCTATAGGCAATAAAAACTTAAGGTTGTAACATTTAAATGTATTTAATTCTTTTCTTTTTTCTTTTTTTTTTACCAGCAATCTCAAGTGCAAAAAAGACATATTTAGTCAGTGTCTTCTTCACTGACCAAAACATTATGTTGACTGAATATAACCTTACAAAATGTTATATTAAATCACAATTGAGAAAGAGAGTAAAAGAAAGACTGTGAAGTTTATGCACTTTTTAAGTTATTTAAAAATTGGGTATAAAATAAGCATTTGTAAAGAATTAAGTCTTTCAAAGCAAGAATATATTGAGGGTTTCTGTTTCAGCTTTATGTCAGACTTAAATATCAAATTAAGAATATTAGACATAGATGTCCTGATTAAATACATTATCCAATTTTCAAATGGTGAACACAACTCCCTGCACAATCAAGTAATAACTTAGACCTAGACTGACAAGGTAAAGTATGTAAAGAATTCAAAAACAAAAGCGAAGCAAAGCAGTTTACATCTGTCAGTCTATAAAAAAGGTTGCAAAGTCTTTTTTAGGAGCTTGGGACTTAACAGCACAGTGAGAGTCATTTCATAGAGAAAACATTGAAGCGATGATCCTTCCCAGAAGTGGCCAGTGAACCAAAATTACTTTAGGATTTCATGGACGACTCATCCACGAGGTTACAAAAGAGCCCCCAGCGTAGAAAGTACTGCAAAAGTCACTTCACTTCACTTAAAGTTCAGTGTTCATGATTCAATAACATCAATAACATGATTCAGAAACTGGGGCAAATGGCATCCATGGAGTAGTACCAAGTCCAAAAACACTGCTGAATAACACATAAACCTGTCACACATTGCACAAACAACATCTTAAAGATCCCCAAGACTTAAGGGATGATATTCTGTGTATTGTCAAGATAAAGGTGAAACATTTTATATGTGCAACCTGTCTTATGTGGGGTAAAACTAAAGTAGCATTTCAGAACAAAGTACATCATGTCTAGAGTCAAACATGGAAATGGTAATATTATGCTGTTTGGCTTCTGTGCCGCTTAAGGACATGGTAATTTTTTTTTATAACTAATGAAACTATAATTTCTACCCACTAGCAGAAAAAAAATCAATTCCTGCATGTGTTTGGGTTACGATGGTCTCTAAAGCACAACAGGAAGTCCAACTTTCAAAAATTAGGGTTTACCAGTGGCCTAGTCAAAGTCTGGACTTCACTCCAGTTGAGTTGCAGTGTCATGAAGATAAAAGTTCTGTTCAGGCTTGAAAATCTTCATATGCGGTTAAATGAAAACAATTCTGCAAAGACATGTGGGTGATAACCTTCTTAAATGATATTATTGCTAGTTATGCTAGCTAACGTTGACAGGGCTAAAATAAAAAAAATTTCTCTAAAATAATCACAAATAGTTTGAAAAATCTGCTTTTTTAAAATTGAGACCTTCGAGCGCTTGAGAAAACGTTTAGGCTCCTTATTAGATACAGTTCCCAAGCTAATTGTTTCTGAGCGAGGCTGCGTTTACGAAGCTGCGCGCCTTGCTGTGTGGTGGAGCCGCTGAGGCTGCACAAACATCTCCTCGGAGGCCTCTGCTCCTTGTTTAATGAAACCTTGCAGGGGCCCCGCGAATGCACACAGAGAGGCTCAGCACAATCTGATGGACAGTGTCACTGGGGCCATGCCAATTATGTTTTCAGTGAAAGCCCACCGGCCCCTCTCCTTGCCTTTAGCTGGAACCCGCCGTCTCACACCTCCTCCCCTCTGCTGAGACATAGAATAACAGGACAGAGATATGATTACTAATCTGGCCCCGAGAACCCCAAACACCAAACAGTAAAGATGTTGAGGGTTTGTTTGTTCAGTCATCAGGCAGTGTTTTAAACTGAAGCGAGGGTCTGGGGTAGATGATGGCCTAACGAGGGCTCGCTGCTCACCATGTTTGTTTTTGTTCTGATTGGATTGCGTGAGGCTTGATGGGTCTCTGAGTGCTCGCTGGTCTCATTATGGGTGGAACGATCTACTTTTAATGGCAGCAATTTGTTGGGTCTTCCCAGACTTGGTGTCATGGGCTGTACACAAGGATCACAGAGACTTGCTTGGTTCTGGACAAAGCAAGGAAACTCAGTAAACAAGTTTCCAAGCTGGGTGGCTCGACGATCCTCCTTTTTCCGGATCTGGCTGCAGAACCGGCAGGTCAGCCGTTCGCCCCACAGAGGTGTATCTGCCATCCTTTTCAAGCACGTAAAACCTTTAGAAGGATATGAATGGCAAACTTTAAGCTGGAGTTCTTTTGGCTTACTTTGAATAGTGGATTTCTTCTTCCTGAAGGCCAGATTTGTGGAGACCCTTCCCTCCTGAGCAGGGAATCTCTGCACCTCCTCCAAAGCTTTTTTGGCTCATTGGTTTGCGGTCTTTCTATTTGTAGGATACTGGCTTGACCAGAGCTCTGTGACATATTTAAAGCTTTGGATATTGTTTTGTAAGCTATCTTTGCTTTTACTTTCTCCCTGACCTGACTGCTGTGTTCTTTGGCCTTCATGATGCTGTTGGTTCATTAAAGCTCTTCGACAAACATGTAAGCCCTTCACGGATCAGCTGAGAGTAAGCTTCACTCAGATGGACTCTATAACCACGTGACTACATTTGAGGGCCTCAGAGTAAAGAGGGGTAACTATAAATGAATGCTGTACTTTTCAAATTTTGGGGGGGAAAAAGTATTTTTGTTACATGTTTTCCATCTACAACGCCACACTAGGCCAAATACGTGCATTTTTCAGGTGTGCACTAGAACAAATTTTTTCTTCAATCATTGTTTAGAAAGGGACATTTCTAACCTGGAATACGATGCAATTTGTGCCATATTCAATTTACTTTTAACTCTAGTGAATCTGACTTTAACCCCTGAATAGCTACTTTTGACCAAGTCCAGCTAAGACGGAAACCAAAGCCCAAAGATTTAGATAAAAACGGGCTTTAAGGGAAGGGCATCCACGTCTAACCTCAGCTACAGACCCAAAGCTGCTGTACTTTTACAGCTTTAGATTTATATTCACGTCGAGATATAAAAAGAAAATGAGTGAATTAGCGTCTCAGCACCAGTAAATCAGTTTGTGTGGCTGCTCACAAGCTGTTCCGATGCACTGCTCTGCTGTGTGACTGAGCTGCATTCAATTCATTGAGGACCAAAGGCAGAGAGAGACAATGCCACAATCAGAAACTGAGCAAAGGGTTGCGCCGAAGCCTGAGAGACTATTAACTCTGACCAAACAAAGCTCTGCGTGAGACTTGTCATTAGTCATGCCTATCTCAATGCATCGTTTTAAAGTTGAGTATTGGACAAAGTTGGTGAAAGCAATAACAGCGAACCATGTTTTCTTGAAGTTTCCCTGTCATTTCGTTTTTTACTATAAATATGCATCTGAACACATTTATATCTTTTTGTGAATAATTTCTTAAGTAATGAATTTGTTTCTCAACTGCATCAAAATTGAACAAGTAAACAAACAATCAATCTAGTATGATTTTTATTGTCAATTTTTTATCCTTGCTTTTGTGTGAAGCTTTGGGTAACCGAAGTTTATAGTTCTTTTGGATTTCTCATTAGGGACTTTAGAAAAGAATATATGAATTGTAGTCAAGATATTTTTTATATCTCATCAGTAGTTATTTATATTAGAAGCCAAGTCGACCTGGTACCATGTGTGAGAAAGTTATCCAGAGGGCTGCCAAAATTTTCAATTCTCGCATTTGACTGAAAGCTCAAAGAATAAAACTGTATTCCCCTTCAGCCTTTCTGTTTTCTACTGTGGCTTTGCTCTCTCTCCCTCTCCTGCAGCCTGAAAGAACCACACCAGTCTCTAGATGTGTCCCAGGGAATAAAGTTTCCTTTTTAAATAAAACATCTTGAAAGGTGTACTGTTCTTTGCTCAGTAACAATTTCCACACCAAAGAGTGTTGATTTTACTTTTATTGTCCTGTTTGGAAAAAGAAATGTTTCTAGCCCTGAACAGTCAGTAATTATTCATGTTAGAGGCACCTTCCCACTTTCGGGTCACCAGTCGTTGCTGAAAAAAGCCCTTTTCTTACATTTGATACCAAAAGCACCAATTTTGCATCGATGTTTTCTCCTTTCTGTTCTGCCCCTTGACCGGCAAAGAAAGGATGAAGCTATGCATCGACAAAGGCAAGAAAAGGCCTTTGTCAGAGCAGCACAGGGGCTCAGAGTGGAAGACACATCTTTATCTTTGCGTAACAGGATTAGTGAGTCCGTGAAAGGCGTATAAAGTGAAACGATTAGAGGTGGTGTCAGTTTCACTTTGCAGTTCACAGAGTCCCCACCTCTCCCATGCTGGCAGCACAGCACTGCCTCAGAGCCACGATCGCCTCGTCCACTTGTGAACTTTTTAAAGGTGTATATTCCTGCGAAACAAGGATCTGTTCATCCCTCCCACCCCCCGCGGTATACAGCTCATTGGGCATAAGAAACACAATTAAATTCAGCTAAAGCATGACCACCGACTGCTCAGCTGTGGCCTAATAGGCTTAAGAGGGGGGAAATAAATCTAATTGCGTGTTATTGCCCTGAAGTTAATCCCTCATGGCTTGACATTAGAGCGAATTTCGGTAGATGAGGGGACCTCTGTGGATCAGTGACAGCTAAAGGGGGGGATTTTATTATGACAAAGCCAAAGAACCGCACTTGACACTTGACAGTTGATGAAAACCACTAGAAAGCCTCTTAAGTGGCCACAAGTCTTATCAAGTGCACGCTCTTGTGTGAAGAGAGTCGACGACGCACAGGCGAAGCGATGATGTCAGCGCCACCTCACCGACGGATATACAGTTTCATTTGTGTTTTCATTTAGGGTGCTGAGGATTGCGAAGGTTTGGCAGCTTTCCATCGCCTGCAGGCGTGGGAGATTGGAGGCGGCACTGAGTATTAATTGTTTCATTACACAGTTTTGAAACATATTAGTTGGGATTAAAATGTAATTACTTTGTTTGCCAATGACACCTGATTTCTAAGAGCTGTTCTAAACGAGCCCAAGCCATAAAAAGGAAAAAAACAAAACCATTTAACTTGCAGCTTGGCTTGTGAAATTGTTTCCAGTCCTATGAACAGATTGCATTTTTCCCAGCATAATGGGCCTCACTTTTGCCCTTTTGTACAAGCTATTAAGTTGTTAAAACTATCAAGTCAGAGGTTGGGCATTTAAGCAGACAACCACATGCATCGATAATCTCTTTTCTATTATTTCAGCTAAACAAGACTTGGCCTCTCTCAAGGTTTTTCTCCATGCGTACAAATACCTTTCATCTGTGCACACGGTCATAAATGTGATGGTGCGAGATGGCTAATAGCTGGCGGTGTAAATAGAACCCAGACGGCTGAGCTCCGAAGTAGATGGAAGCAGTTTTCTATCTTATTTACTTTGGAATGAGCAGGAAAACCACCTATTTACTCCCAAGTCTTTCCTCCTCAGAAAATATAAGCCTGCCTTTGATTTAGCGAGCACTTAAAAACTCACTTTTCACAATGAGTACTAATGGCTCACCCCTGGATGGCGGCCCTGCGGTGGTGGAGAGTTTCAGCATTTTGACGGCTCACAGGCACACCAAACAGACGAGAAGGTTAACCTCAGCTGACGCCCGATTTAGCCGATTCAAGCTGGTGCTCATGCAGCCTGGTGGACACTGATGCATCCAAACAACCTAAATGGTTGGATCATGGACTGGTTGGTGGTTTGTGGCTATTCTTCCAGTAAGGCACTTTGTTTAGCCCACTGAGTGAAGGCAAAGCTATCCCATTAGAGTCTTATATGACGGTCTAATATTGCCCACCTGTTTGTGTCGAGCAGAATTGCATAGAAAAGAATCAAAAAAACCAAAGGAAATAGGGAATCATTAAAAGATAATTAGGATAGAACTAAACTTCAGTTTTGCAAATTTCAAGCAAGACCAGTCATCTTCTTCTGACTTGCTTCCCTGAGGACGCTGAGAAAACAGCACAATCATTGTCAACCGGTTCACTGGTTCTTCCCAAAGAAAAACTTTTACAGACTTTCAAAATAGATACCCAGACTTTTTTTTCCAGTTCTCTGGGGTGTTTTATTTTACATTCCTGTTTTAAAATATCTAAATTTCTGAAACATTTACTATTGCACAAAGCAAAACATCTTATTTTCACATCAAATTTTACAGTTTCTAATATAATTAGCGTACACGAACCCTCTAGCGACTCATTATATTGCTAATTTATGTTTTAAAATGGACAAAATAGAAATGATAAAAAATACTAGACCTTTTTTAGGGTGGTTTCTTGATGTGTGATGTCTGTAAACTGAGCAGAGGGAGAAGTGCTGGGGCTGACTGAGTGTGGGGTGTGGAACAGGAAGTGCTTCTTTTCTAATAACACGCTGGTGAAACAGTTTGGCGATGTCCCGTGTTGGATCCCTGTAATAAAAGACACACAAAAAAGTCATGTCTTCCTGACTGCTCACGGACCTGATTCCCAAAATCAGTTCATTATCATCCCACATCTTGACTTGGAAATATTTGTCTACTTTGCCTTGTTCTCTAAATCTAGCAGATTATCAGAACTCCTCTTGTCCTCCGTCCTCTTCAGGTGGTCAGAGACTTTCTGTCAGATTTAGTTCTGCACTCTTGCAAAGTCTTTGCAAAAAAAAAAAATTCCTGTCATAAAGTCATCAGAAGAAAGCACATAGCATGTTCTAGATTTGCTCTAACTTGACAAAAAAAAAAAAAAAACTCAAATTCATCTGGAGAGAAGTAGTTTCACTGCATAATTCTGTCCAAATTGAACAGTGGTCATGTTGTTCTTTTGGTGATGCCAAACCTTTCAAATTGTGGCCATGAACTTCAAGTCTTGGTTCCTACAACATTATTTTACACCGTTCAGGAACATTTTTGCTAGTCCTGGATGCTCTCTTCGAATGAAAAGCCTTCACAACCCTACATGCTGGTCTAGGAAATATGGTGAAATAGAGGAGATTGTTGTCATACTTAGAACATGACCAGTCCATGTAGGACAGTGTCGCTCTGGGCTCTTCCTGACCAGCTCCCACCTCTTCTTTTCCAAACTTTTGGGGAAATGTACAGTTCTTGTAACACCAGTTTCCTCCAATGATTGATAAATGTTTTCTTCGTTCCTTCCCTCTTCAGCCTTCCCTTGACTGACACCCTTATAGAACAAGATGTTTTGCAAATGTGACACAATTTGATAAGGTCCTACCAGGACAGCTGAACACTATTTCATGCTAATCTGATTCACAAGAATTGTTATTGGAAACTCAAAAGACTAAATGGTGACACTGAACCAAATTAAATCAGGTTACTGCACCCTTTAATTTCTTTTTATACTTTTATCTCTAACAGATTTGTTTGCTTGTCAGTTAAATTTAACAAATGTTAATTATACATTGCACGTCAGAGAAATTAGCTACTAACAGAGATTATTTCCAAAAGGATAAGAAAAAGCATCTGATGAAACTTCATGAAAATAGTGTTTATTGTTTAAAAATGTTTATTAAAATGAACAACTACTTCAACTCAGCTGATTTTATAGTAAATAACCTCCTTTCAAGCAGGTAGTGCTGAGGTTGTGATTGCTACCTGGTCACCTTCCTACTTAATCTAAAATGTTCTCTGCTCAAAGACCCTGCTTAGTGTTTAGATACTTATCTTTTGCTCTCTGTTTCTTCTTTTCTGTGTTCAGGCAGGCGGCAGATGAGCTCTGAAGCAAGTGGACGGACCTTCTTGGCTGTCGCTCCGAATGTTAATGACACCCAAGGAGAGCCCCTGGAATTTTCCCTAACACTGATAAAACCCAGATTTAGTGCCGCTCATAAAACACATGGCAAATTGTGCACTTATAGGGATCCACTGCAGGACCTGGGAATAGGAACTGGCTCCACTAAATTTCCATCTCAAATACCACCGCCAGGCGATGAGGATTTTTTTTCCACCCTCTTTCAGCTCGGTGGGTGGGTGGAAATTTTGATCCTAATCACTCCTTCTAAAAGGGAAAACAGTATTAGGTTATTTTAAAATTAGCTTTTATAATAGGCTTATTGGGTAAAACACGCAGAAAAATCTCTATGTGTTCTATAAATTTTAATTTATTGATAAGACTACATCACCGGTTCACAGTGCAGTGTCTAAATATCAGTCTTCTAAATCATGCTATGGGCTTAAATATATATATATATATATATATATGTATATATATATATATATATATATATATAGTTTGAAAATCTGCAAGCTAAGAGGCAATTAGTGTTATCATTGGATTAGCTGGTTCATAAGTCTCCTTTCCGCTCTCATAAGCCTGGAAGAAAAGTCCTTTCACATGCAATTGAACCCAAAGTTCATATCCTTACGCATCCTGCTAATTATCTCAATATCCTGTTAGCGTTTTAACTGGAGCGGTCTGGGCTACTATGAATGCAGAATTTACTAAGACGCAATAACAAAACAGTGTACAGGACTGTTTCTTCTACAGTTTTGTTAATTCCAACATATTATAACTTATTGTTCATTTTGATACTTTTTATGTCTGTTTCAGTCCTGAAGGAAGCATGAGGTGTGTTTGTGCAATCACTGTTCCTCTCACACCTTTTCTTGTTTTGTCACATTACAAGAAACAACCTAGAACAAACTATAACAGATATGGGACCGACTGCATTTTTAGGACCTACTTCATTGGGAATGCAAGCGTTCCAAGTCAGGCTCAAAACACAATGTCAGACAACTTCCAGTCAATGGGGGGTGGAGGCAGTGGTGGTCACACAAGAAAGACTTCGCCTTTTGTAAAAACTTACAACAAGGCCTGAGCTTATTGGTAGCTTTAGAGAAAATAGCGTCATTGAAAACAACAGTGTTGTCTAACAATCAGGTGCTTTTGTGTTTGTTGTGTTTTGTGTTTAAGTCGATTGTTTATCCAGACTCTGGGGCCGCCCTCCGTGGATAACACCACCCACACAGAGCTGCTATGCAGTTATAATGAAATAACAAAATCCTGAACCACGTAGAGTCGAGTTTAACTCCATTGAATATGTATCAGTGGAAAAGTTATTATTGTCCAAAAATTGCCCCACCTGACCTTTGGATCTCTGCCACTGCCCCAGAGTTACTACGGCCTTCTATGTTGCTTCTCTGACTCATAATCCACTTGCCTGTCAGTTTAGGTAAGGTCATGGCTTCGTAGGTTTGCTGTTGTCGTACTTGTTCTATTTTTGGGTCATGGACTGAAGAGTGCTGCTTGAGATTTTCAAGGCTTTGGTATAAACCTGCATGAAACTTCTTCACAACTTTCCCCCCAACCTGTCTACTGTGTTCCTTGTTCTTCATTACATTGGCTGGTCCTTAATGATTTCTAACAAACCAGGATATTCATACAGTGATTGAATTACATACCCTGTTTGGTAGACATTTTTCTAGATTTTTATTTGTAAAAAATGTTGTAAGTAATGTATATTTTACCTCGTACTTCACAATTTTAGACTTTTTGTAAGTTTATTTCATAAAACCCCAATAAAATACATTGAAGTTTGAGTTTGCAACATCATGAAATGAGAACACTTTGAAGTGTTTTTATTGGGGGTTTTTTTGCAAAATTTCTTCCTCCTGCCCTGTCTCTAAAGAATAAAGGGAAACAGGAATATTATTACCCTGAGAAGTCAAGCGAGTAACAGCAGCCACAATTATCGTTTCAGCGTTTAGTCCTGACCCTGAAAAATGGTTTGCAGTAAAAAATTAAAAAAAAATAAAAAACGGACGAAAAGAAAGTGAAGAAATAAATAGGGAAATGTCATCAGGGAGTTTTACATGTGGGTGAAATATACATAAAAGTGAATACATTGATTTATATTTCAGCCCTCGTAGAGAGAACAGCAGTACAGAGGCTGACGGGGAGGGGAGTAACCGAGCGAAGCTGAGTGAAAGAGAGCAGGAACCTCTTCTGGTATCTAAATGATTACAATGAGACCCTTTCAAGCCGTGGCGGCCAGCGCTGCGACTTGATATGATTTTTATCAGATGCTGAAATGCTACATTACCAAGTGGGCAGTAAATTATGTCTAAACCAATTACAGTGGGACCCTGTGCGGCCCAGCAGCCAGGAGGGGAGGGAAAGAGTTCTGGGTCAGAGGCAGAGATTGGGGGGAGGAATGAGAGGAGGACATGATAGGGTGGGTTTTTGGAGGAGATGAGGGCTGGAGTTTGTCTTGATTAGTGGAGTCTGGGGGGTGCATGAGAGTCTGGCGATAAGGCGGCTTCCAGGCAGAGAGTGTAGCCGCACGTGAGAGAAAATGCACAATAAAACGGCAAGGATGTGCAGACGGAGGTCTTTGTGGTGTTGGTGGGAATCTGCGTAATTAGTGAAAGAACGAGCTTTTAGGTGATCAAAGAAATCAGAGGAGAGCCGTTTCTTTAAAGCTGGCCTCGGCAAAGAAATAAGTTACATCCAGTTGCTTAAGGCCTGTCAAATAAAACATCTGAGTCAGTGTCAAATACAATTCATGATGAATCTTCTTGATAACTCCGATGATGACAAAAATGTAAAGTCTATTGCTTGTTTCCTAATTTGTGACTGTATTATGCTTCTGTGGTGTAAAGTACTTTGAACTGCCTTGTTGCTGAAATGTGCTATGACTTGATCGGTGAATCAGGAGACATTCACTTGTTTTATTGCTAAGTATATGCATCTAAATTAAATCTGTAAAATGTGTTGTACTCTGACAATTTTACAAAAGATGTATTTATTATTAATTCCGGGTGGAAAATTAAATAAGATTTATATACATAAAAACTTTGATTAAATATGTTGAACCAAAACTGCTTTATCTTTAACAAAAACAAATACAATAAAAGGATTTGAAATTATTTTTATTTTTTGCTGGAATGAGATGTTTTCTGAGTAATCTGGGTTGAATAAGTAATTTTTTTAAATGCCAATGTAACACAATTTCTAAAGAGAAACAGCATATACTGAGCGGTTGTAATATGCATATGCCTAAGCAAATTTAAAGCAGAAAATACCTGAATATAGAAATTGGCCTTTATAAATCTGTGGTAAATCCCATAATTCATAAGTCTGCCCAAAGATTAGTACATAATATTTATTAGCATGTCAGTTCTCTGATGGCCTCACGATTTCCTCAGAGAAAATTAGTGAACAAAAAGCATCTTTTTAATGCAAAGTCTTGTTTGCATAAAATGTCTTGCCACCACTTTACAAAATGCCATGTGTAGAAGAAAACAAGCATTGTAAGTCACACTGAACACAATAACTTCACAATAAAAACATAATGCTGGAAGCATCATGCTGTCAGAAGTTTTTTGCAGGAGGGAAACAGGGAAACTGAAAGGAGTTGGTATGAAGATGTATGGAGCTAAATAGAGAGCACACACAAAAACAACCCTGAGAATCCCAACAGAGCTACAACAAAATAGTTTAGCCACGTAAACTGGCCTAGTCAAAGTCCAGACCAAAATCCAATCGCGAATCTGTAGCAAAATTTCAAAGGTCCATATGCAAATGCCCACCACACAGGTCAGACTTGAATTTGTACAGAAATTAGAAAAAATATCAAATTCCTTCTACCACCACAACTACTAACTATCTTCGGTTTAAATAATCGAAAGAAGAATGTAATCACAAGTTGTCAAAAAGTGGAACTCTCAAACCACTGTGAGGTCCCTAATGACGGCAATACATGGTAAGCAAGTGCAAAAGTTCTATCTGTGTCAGTATGTGTACGTCTTATCCTGCCCATCAGCTCTAATTTGTTTATCCCCATCCCATAAACAAAATTATAGTGAAAATGGGTGATCACAAAGTGGAATGGGTCTCCCTCTCATTTACTCTGACAATCAAGATAAAGCGGAGAGATTTGTCTGAGCATCTTTATTGGCCTGCCCTTTGAAGACCAATTCAAGAACTTTATCTAGTCACTTTTGAGGCGCAGCTGCTTCCACAGAGCTGCATGGGCTTGATGTGAGCTGCCTGGCAAGAAGCTATGAAGGTAGGATAAGCAGACAGCAGCAGATCAAAGGTAAACATTTTATCCAAGTCATAATGAATAAATAGTGTCAATCAGAGTCTCCATTGATAAACCCATTTATCCCTCAAGACACATTTTCTCCTTGTGTGCTTCAATTATTTTACTAAAACACATTCAGCTTTGATCCACTGATGATAGAAAACCCTCATCATACGCGTCGCTGTCGTGCGAACAGCGCACATTTGCCTTTATCTAATTTGCAGCCTGTTTTAATATTAAAGAGGGTCTTTAAAGCTAACATGAAAATCCCCGGCCTTTGAAATGTTTACTCTGCTTTTTCCCATATCCGCTCCGTCTGCGGCCTCCCACCCCTCGTTCGCCGTATTCCCGGATGAGAGCGGCTCGGGGCCAGCGATAGACTGCAGATGAAAGGGAGAAAAGAAGGGGAGAAGACGGTAATGAAGCAGAAGGAAGAGACAAGGGGGTCCCGACGGGGCCGCCGCCGCCTCGTGGGGCTTGTTGTGCTGTCAGGCCACGCCAGGCCCCCACGTCCACAGCTCCCTGTGGGGAAGACGTGTCAGACGATGTTCTGGGTCAGCCATGGGAAGAGAGCATGTCTGAGCAGATAAAGGCTTTCCGCCAAATTACCACTGATATGTTTGATGTCGGAGAGAGTAAATTAAAAAAAAGAAGGAAACTAACGTGAACAAGACATAACTGAATTATCAAGATTTGGAGTGTCAAAACATAATCACAGATGGAGAATTTCCAAGGAGAACATGAAGGTGCCCAACTTGGAATTATTTGAAGCATCTTCCACGTTTATCAGGGCTTTTCTTAACTGTGTTAACCTCGTGGCTTGAGTGAATGGCAGTCGGCATCATGCTACGTCATCCTGTGCGCAGCTCTGCTTTTGCTCAACAATTTACCACTTTAGAAGGACCAATGGCCAATCTGCAGACAATCGTCCCCCTGTAACACTATCTGGGCCTCGTTGATAAAATGCAGATGTGGCTCCTCTCAATGTGAATTTGTGACCCATTAGGTTGGACCCCTCCTCTTTCCTCAGCACTCCCATCGCTCCTCTTGGCAGAGACTCCAGAGCAGTCCTTTCACAGGCATTCCCCAAAAGCAGGTATGTGGATAGTATCAGGCTAACGAGTCACAATGGTGAATTTGTTCAACAAGGAGCAGCGCATTACTTAAATCCAAGTGTGGCTCTCCCTCTCTTTGAGATCTGCTGACCAGATTGGCGCGGTCTCCCCAGCGTCTAGTTTTGGGACGAACAAAAGGTGAATTGAAGCGCTCCCTTTGAGCTTCACAAGACCTGACTCTGCTTACTCCATTGATGTCAGGTCCACCCAGAAATGTCTCCATTGGTTGGTTGTTGATGCTGGTCCTTAGTGACTTTGAAAGGCTCTGAGCAGAGAAGCCATAAAAGTCTAAGTACGACTTGTTTAAATCAATGGGGACATTAAAAGGTATTTATGAAAACATTTTCATGTCTTTTTGTGACAAGTCATCTTGTGCTTCCTAATAAGAATATATTTGCAATATTAGCAGCACTGTAAGAAGTCTACTGAAGCCAAAAGTCCCTTTTGATCATTTAATATTATCAAACGATGGTTTATATCGCTTTCTCAGGCTTAATCACAAGCGGGGTACCTCAAAGTTTCATCTTGGGGTCCGTCTTATTAAATACATACTGTACATGCTCCCACAAGCTCAGATCATTACAAGTAGTAAGATTAGTTTCCATAACTATGCAGATGATACACAGGTCTACATTGCAATGTTATCAGGTGACTATGAACCCATTCAAATGTCGAGCAGATGCGTGAATATGTCTTAACTTTCTTCAGCTGAAGAGAAACAAAGCCAAAGTAAATACTTTTGCACCTAAACAGGAACAATCAGGAATCACACAACTTCAGCTATTACAATTAGAAACCACGAGGCCCAAAATAAAGGTGCGGTGATGAACTCAGGCCTGAATCTCCAGAGACACAAAAAGACAATTACAAAGTCAGCCTTCTATCATCTGGAGAGCATTTATAGGATCAAAGATCATTCAAAAATAGATATGATCTGTCAGATTCATATGAATAATAATAATTATTATTATTGTTAAACCACTTAGCACTGACTGTAACAATATTGAAATTGGTTAATGATGCTCGGATTATCATATGCTTAGAATGGAGTATTTTATTATTTGTATTTGGGAAATCAAAATTATTTAGACCGGTCCAATCTGAGCTGGATGATTCAGCTTGGAAAAGTTACCCTTTAAAACAGAGTTTGAGATTTTCGAGATCTGTGTTCTGTGAATAGAAGATATTAATTTGAGCTGTTTGTTGTTTCTTTGTTTTATTGTGTTTTTTTGTTTTTATTTGGAGGGTTTTGTGTGCTTTTTTTTAATTCATAGGTCATCATGCAGAGCACCACTGCTATTGAAGAACTGCCACTGCTTCTTATATTACGTAACACAGCACTTCCTGCTTGGTAGGTCATTGAATAAGCTAAAACTGGTTTAGTTTATGTGACATTGTTATCGAACTGTTGTAAATATAACCTTCTGAAAATTGTTTATTGCCAGAAAATCTAGTAATCACCAACATGATCGAACCGTATTGTCCCAAACTGACCTGATGGTTCAGATTCTGAAGAGTCATCCTCATCTGTGGCTGAGCGCAGCCAACCTGTCATAGACTGCACTCTCCTCCGCTCTGCTGTGAAAGGAGCGAGTCTAAGTCAAAGACCAGGGCAACAGAGGACAGCATTATGGATGAGCAGCCTGTTGGGGGAAAAAAAAAAAAGAAGGCCTGTGACAGTTTAATTGGTCGAATTAGTCATGATATTCAAGCCGTCTCTGTTGACCAGTCAGCAACCGACGTGTGCACTAGTTCAGGCCGGGCCAACTTCAAAACTTTGTGCAGATTGCAAATGAGACACATTGAGCTATCCCTTTCCTGCCAACAGTCCACGGTCCAGTGGCTCACAACACTTTTTGCTGGTTCAGCTTATTTAAAAAAAAAAAAAAAAAATGTTACTACTTTCTTGCTACATGGAAAAAGCTGAAAACTCCTTTATAATGTCTGTCAGTCCCTTCAGTCTCCAACATAAACAGGTGTTCCACCCAACCTCGTGTATTTACTTATGTCAAAGCTGTGCTTACATATACAGACACTCAACACACTTTTCACATTCTCCTCAGTGTTTCAGTAGAGCAGCAATTGGCATCGGTGTCTGCGGCCGGCTACACTGTTTCAAAAAGACAAATTAAAACCGTCTAATTTTCCCGCTGAAAGACTTGCTCTGTATCAAAGGTGTCAGGGCCTGAAACCAGGCGTTAACTCCCTCCAGATCCCTCTGAGACACGCGCGCAAAAAAGTGCACGCTCGTGCTAAAGTTTATGCTCAGCTGCTACAAAAAATATCTCAAGCTGTCATTTAAATCCCCGCAGCACGGTTTACATGGCTGTAAAACACACCGGACTGCGTGCAGCTATGGTTTGTAATAAGTGCTGATGACAGTAATAGGAGCTTTTGTGGGTACGAGTGTGTGATTGTTAAAATTAATCCAAAGAGAGGAATTTCCCTGGATTCGTCAGTGGATCCGTTTAACATTGTAAGAAATTTACAGTTCTGGCCTAATATGGCAACAAAGACGTGGACGACTCTTAAAAATACTGGACTGGGAGTGTAACTTTGAATTTGTCATGAAGTGCGGTGTGAGGTGGTGAGGCAGATGCGGTGGAACCAGGTTGTAGTGAAAAATTTTGATATTTAATCATGAGAATCCAACAAAAGTCCAAAAACCAGGCAGCACTGCAAAGCGGAAAACAGGGCTCAACACAGGTAGCACTAGCTACACGAAATGGACATGAAAGAGAAAAACACACACGACTGACTGTTGGTAGACAAGGACCCGACAAAGACACACAGGTGACACTAAATACACAGGAGGTAATCAGGGAATGAGAAACACCTGGGAGTAATCGAGGGGAGACAGGACAACGAAGAGACTCAAGGACACCGAAAACTCAGAAATAAACACAGAAAAACACAGATCACAACAGAATTTAATCTAATCCAAATGCTGCGAAATTCATACATACAGATTCAAAAATATGCAGCCCTATTGGAATCAATCGGGCTAATTTCAGGTTCATTATATTTTTATCAACCTCGATGTTTTAAATTACCAACCTAATTTTAACAACAGGCAAAGATGAACAAGGTAAATATGAAATGCAGTTTTCAGGTGTCTGTGTTAATGTTAAGTCTTAGTTCAACAATAAGAAACGGAATTGGCTTGAGAGAGATCCATGGCCAAGTCCACTGTTGACCAAAACGATCGCTGGACAAATATTCTGTGGACTGACGAGACAGAAGTGGAACTTTTTTGAAAGTTTTTGTCACTTACTTACACGTATTATAAAATGCACAGAGTTGAATTGAACTCAGTCTTACATGAGGTGGTGCTGCCATTACTGATGGAGCCATGAATTCTGCTGGTTATGCAGCAGGACGATATACCAAATCCACCTCAAAATGGCTTCATTCTAACATTTTGTGCAGGTTTTGGAGGTAGCTAGTGAATTTGCCTTACATACAATTCTTAACCTGTGGTATGATTTCAAACGGTCCATTCACATTCAAAATCCCTCCGATGCAGCTGAAAACAATTTTCCAAAACGCAGCGAGTGATTGTTTGATGGGAGTTCTTGCTGCTAAGGAAGACACCAGGTATTCGTTTTTAGATCTAGGAGGCATTTACTATTCACACTGGCACTTCTTTTTTCCCCTTCAGAAATAAAATCCCCATTTTAAAATTGCATTTTGTTTTAACTAAGGTCAGAGTAGCTGCAGAAATACATCATTAAAATCATAGAATTTCAAAGACGTCACTGCCCTGATCAGATCTGTAGTTTGAACAGCTTATTTGACCTAAACACGTTTTTCTCCTCTCTTGATCCAAATTTTATTGCTAGACTAAGCTAACTAGCGAGCTTTTAGGCTCCTGCTCCATTTGACATCAAACCTGGGGCCCTTATTATCACACTGCCAGAGAGAAATAAACATTTTGTAAAGGCTTTCTGAAAACATGACTAAAACAAGGCGGTACCTGTGATGAAAGAGGAGAAGAGGATGAGTCAGAGAGGAGGGAGAACGCTAAGGTTGCACGTTTAAATGCCTTAAATGATTATCCCAAGTCAGAAACAAAGGCACGGAGATTGAATGTGTGACGGAGCTTTTTGGCCTCCAGCCACTTCCAACAGATGAAGAAAGCACAGAAGAAAACCCAGGCTGTCCCTTCCACTTACCTCCTCCCCTCCATCCTCCCTCCTCCGAGTCTTTCCATATAAATGCCTGGCAGTTTTACGCATGGCTGGGAGCAATTTCCCACAATGTGTAAATTAGTCAATCTCCCAAGTCAGTAAAGTGGGCTTTGATGGCGAGGACATTAATGAAGTGTACCATTAGGCCTCACATTTGTATTCTTAGGGGCTCTCCAAGCTTTTGATGTTGCAGGGCCCCATGGCTTATTATCCACATGCCAGCGCTGCATGCCTCTGTTACTCAGATGGGAGGGAGGGAAGGAGGGAGAAAACTGCAATGTCGGACATTTAATGCTCCCTCTCTTCTGCGGCTGCCCCCTCTGGAGTGTCCACGCTGTCTCACTGGCCATTTCAATTTGCGGGGAGAAGGATAGAAAAGGACCAAGGTGGCAGAGAGAGAGGCGCGGTCCGAGAGCCTGACTTCTCACTGACACTTCAAAGAGCTGTCTGGAGTAAATTGCTGCGGATCGCTTCATTCAGAGTGGAAGGGTTCTCCCTTCGTGGATGACAGTTGCGTGGTGACAAAGTTCAATTGGCACTGGTAGGACTGGAGAAGGTGGAGGCGGGGAGGGCCCAGATCAAAGTGGGACCATTGTAATGGTTTTGTTCCGTGGAAAATCGCTTTTTGTCCCCGGCCTTTTCAAGCCAACTCCTGGCTCCAGTCAGAGTAAATGGGATTTGTAACTCCCTTGTGTGGGTGGAAGGGGCGTAGAGAGGGAAGGAGGGAGGGAGGGAGGGGGCAGATTCTTAGCCTCGGGGTAAGGAACTCACCCCCCCTCCTTCCTTTACCCCCCCTGACAATGCAAGGCCAAAGAAGTTGATGTTATCGAGTCTTTCATCTGAACTGGGCATCATAATCTTCGCAGGAAAAGTTTAGCAGAGCAGTTGTGTAATTACATCTAACATCATTACTAGAATGTTATGTGGCGATGACCTACTGTTTGTGCTTAAATCACTGCTGCGGACTCATTGTCGTCAACTTTAAATGAACAAAACGGTAACATCTATTTCTGAGCGCTCATGTCTCACTTTCTCCTCTTTGTCTCATTGGTTCCAGCAGAAGATAAGAACATGATGCTCACTGTAAGCTTTAAACTTCAAGAAATACTGACCGCTATGGGATGAATGTGGATCATTTATCTTCTATCAGGATAAATATAAGTTCGCTAAAACAAAATATGTAATTTATTTCCACGAGTCAAGAGACACAGCACAATCTCCAAAAATCTCTTGAAAAGGATTTTTTTAATTTATCAGATTCTGTTACTGAAGGCTGATTCTTTTCAAGCACACATTTAATAACAAGCTGTAAGTGCAATTTTTTATCTCTAAAAAAGTAAATAAGCTTATAACAAATACCGAGGTCTTGTGAATCACTGTACTTTTAGTTAAATTGCTTAGATTCAATTTTGTTATTGCAGGCATCAGATGCCATTGTTTTCCACAAGCTAACTTTATCCTCTCTACATAAATACAGAGGTTCATTGTCATGTTTAAAAACCTATTTGTTTTCAAGCAACAGCTGACGTTTCTCTGGTTGATCCATATCTGTCTATTAACCTGTGCAAGCCTGCTTAAAACAGTGCAGCTCCCCCGTTAATCAGCTTCCAAAATGAAACCACACAAGTCGCCTTGAAAATAAAAGCCAGTTTTTCAAAACTGCAAAATTAACACTATTTACAAGTTTGAGCTCCAATTTTCATGTGAGGCATAATATATGTAAGTTCCCTGATCTGACCTAATTATCTTGTTAGAACTGTTTTTGTTACCCCAATCTAAAATGGTGAATATTTTACATTTGACACCATGTGTCAATGCCATATAGTAACAGTAAAAAAATTTTAAAAGTTTGTATTCTTTCTACACGGGCGTGAAAAGGGATTTGTTCCTTAGACATTGTTTTTCTTGGCCATTGAATGTTTCAGATCATAAAACAAGTCTTAATATTAAACAGAAATACACTGTATAAATACAGAATCCAGTTTTCAAGTAATTATTTTCTTTGTTTTTAATTATAATTGACCGTTAAACTGCTCGTTATTCTTGGCGGCCATCAAGCATTTGCTTGGCATTCAGTCTTTCACATGGAAGAATGTGGCGGAGGAATTTTTAATTCGGCCTCAACGGAAGACGGCCATTAATGGGAGCGGAAGAAACTCTCCATGTTCGTGCATTTTCTGTTTTTTTTTTGTTTGTTTGTTTTTTTTTAAATATCTGTTTATTGGTTTTTTTTACTATATGTAAACATCAACAAAAGTAAACAAAAACAACCCACCCCAAATAAACAAGGAGCACAGCAGTGTCAACATAGGATAAAGTTAAAAAAAAAAAAAAACATACATACAGCCCACATACACAAAGTACAGACAGACATTCCCAGGCAACATTCTAAGTAGTCAAAGCTCCCAGACAGCCAAGTGAACGATATATTAAATGTAAAGAAATAAAAAAAAACAAGTAAATTAATAAGATAAATAAAGATTACAGTCTCTGTAAGAAAGATTGTACTGGGTCCCAGATCCTCCAGAATTTGTCTGACTTTTGATGAAGATCATGAGTCAACTTTTCAACTAAAACAATATCAGAGATTTGTGAAATCCACATATCAACCGTAGGGGCCTGCGGTGCTGTCCATCTCAGTAATATGCATTTCTTGGCCAGAAATAAGAGGATTACAAGCAAATGTTTAGTATCTGCATTATATAGAATTTCCGAAGTATGATTAAAAAGACAGAAGGAGGGAGTTAGTGGGAACCGTTTACCAAAGATCTCTTGTATCATCAGATGAACTGCTTTCCAGAAAACTTGAATACAATTGCAAGACCAAAACAGATGAATAAATGTGCCCCTATGTATTTTGCATTTACAACAAAGATCTAAAGTATCTGGAAACATCCTCCGAAGGCGAACAGGTGTATAATAAGTTCGGTAGAAAAATTTAAAGTTCTGCTCATGTATAGAAACTGAGGTGCAGTTGGGAAAAACCCCAATACAAATTTCCTCCCAATCTGCTAGATCAAACTTCAGCCCTAGATCATGTTCCCACACCAGCTTCATAGCATCGTAAGCTGAGGAGTCAGAGCCAGATAATAAACTATATATCTTGGAGATAAGTCCTTTTGGAGATTTGGTCATGACAATTATATTTTCTAACTCTGACAATCTTGTGCGTAAGTCTCCTGTTCTCCTGAGAGAGTTCACAAAATGACGGATCTGTAGGTATTTATAAAAATCTCTATTAGAAATATTGAAATTGGTCTTAATTTGTTCAAAGGATTTAACAGAGTCAGAGTCCAGTATGTCCATAATAATTGACAGTCCCCTAGATGACCATTCAGACAAACCAATGTTTCTAATCTCCGCTGGTAAATCTGGGTTCAAGGTTAACGACGACCAAGAAGAGAGGATGGAAGAGATATTAAGATATTTCTTCACATCTCGCCAAGCCAGCAAGGTATTATAAACAATAAAGTTGCTTCTGAGATGGGGTATTTGGTCTATGCCACTTATAAAGAAAAGAGAATTAAGTTTGCTGGGGAAACAGGATTGGGATTCCAGATCTAACCATAAAGAGTTACTTCTATTTATAAACCAATTTGAAATTATTTTAAGTTGTGCTGCCCAATAATAAAGTTGCAGGGATGGTAATGACAGTCCTCCAAGATGTTTTGGCTTAGTTAATATAGAAAACTTAACTCTTGGGTGTTTGTTGTTCCAAACAAAGCGAGATAAATGAGAATTTAGTGACTTGAAGTGTGCAGGAGATAAATAGCAGGGAAGATTTTGATATAAATAGTTAAGTCGCGGGAGAATATTCATTTTTATAATATTGATTCTCCCTAAGAAAGAAGTTGGCAGGGGAGCCCATTTTATTAAATCGTGTTTTATCTTCTGAATTAGAGGTGAATAATTAGCTCCAAAAAGATTATTCAGATCAGGTGTAACAAAAATACCCAGATACTTGAAGCCTCTCATAGACATCTGAAAGGGAGATTGCATGAACTTTTCTGGGGGGATGCCGAAAGGGGTGGCGACAGACTTTCCTAAGTTGATTTTGTATCCTGACAAAGCACTGAACGTGGCCATAGATTCCAAGATAGCTGGAATTGATTTCTCAGGATTGCACATATACAGAAGTACATCATCTGCGAATAGTGAAATTACATGATTTCTACCGCCTATATTGATTCCAGATACATCTGGATTAGTCCTGATAATCTCGGCCAGAGGTTCAATAAACAATGTAAACAGTAAGGGTGAGAGGGGGCACCCCTGCCTACAGCCCCTATGAATCTTAAAGGGCTCAGACATCAAGCCATTTGTGTTAACTGAGGCTGTTGGGTCTGAATAAAAGCTTTTAACCAGGTTGATGAAATTTGGGCCCAGACCGAATTTATGTAACACCTGAAAAAGAAACTGCCATTCAACTCGGTCAAAGGCCTTCTCGGCATCAAGGGAAACAATTACTGCAGGCTTTTTGTGAGTGTTAAGGTACTGAACAACATTAAGAACGCGTCGTATATTGTCTGTGCCATATCTCATTTTTATAAAACCTGCCTGATCTGGGTTTATTATTTTAGGGAGGATATTTTCCAATCTCCGGGCTAAAACTTTTGCCACAATTTTATAATCAACGTTAAGCAAACTAATAGGTCTGAAGGAGGAACAATCCAGGGGACTTTTACCCTCTTTTAAAAGAAGACTGATGGAAGCATGTCTCCACGAGGGGGGGATGCCATTTCTCAAAATGTCATTAACAGCGGGCATTAATATTGGTTGAATCTCTGGCCAAAATGACTTAAAAAATTCCAATGGAAACCCATCAGGTCCAGGACACTTTCCGTTTGGCATAGATTTAATTGCAGCCCAAACTTCCTCCGGAGTGATTGCAGCATCTAAAAAAGCACGATCCTCTCCCGTGACAGAAGGTAGAGATATATTGCTCAAATAGGAGGTGATATCTTCTGGGTCAGCCATGTCTGTATTGTATAGAGATGTGTAAAAATCCCGGAAAGTGCTGTTAATAATTATTGGGTCATATGAGACGTCTTCGTTTTGCGTTCTTATCATATTGATTAAGCGACTATTATCTTGATTTTTCAATAAATGAGAAAGCATGTGACTGGACTTATTACCAAATTCATAGTATTTCTGTTTAGTATAAAGTAGTAATTTCTGAACTTGGCGGGTGTAGTCTATATTAAGCTCAGATTTAACAGCCATTAGTGCCTTTAAATTTGACAATGTTGGTGATTGTTTGTGTATTTGTTCTAGTCGAATCACCTCTTTTTCAAGGTTATTTCTTCTCTCCGCTAGAGCCGCTTTTTGGTGAGAGCAGTAAGAAATAAGATGGCCGCGCAAAGTAGCTTTTGCTGCATCCCAGATCATAGCAGAAGGTACAGGAGAGTTTTTGTTGTCAAGCCAGAACTGCAATAGGTTATTCCGGACAAAGTTGTAAAAGGATTTATTATCTAAAAAGGAGGTATTGAATTTCCAAGTGAAAGTTCTAGGCATACGTAATACTGAATCAACACTTAAAAATACTGGTGCATGATCTGACAAGACTATGGGGTCTAAGTTACAACTTTGAACTGAGTGTAAAAGCGACTTGGGGATAAAAAAATAATCCAGCCTGGAATAAGAGTTATGGGGATGTGAATAAAATGTATAGTCCCTTGTTTTAGGATGTAAATGTCGCCAAATATCTATCAAACCAGTATCTGTGCATAAGTTTTTTAGGACAGCTGAAGCTTTCGGGTTCGGCAATTTCGCAGAGGAGGACCTATCCAGAGATGCGTTCATTACGCAATTAAAGTCACCAGCCAAAAAACCAATTCCTTTGCAATGATGGTTAAACAATAAGATCATTCGTGACATAAACTGAGGCGAGTCATCATTAGGAGCGTATACATTGAGAATAGTTATATGTTGTCCATGGATCGACCCTGTAATTAGAATAAATCTCCCCTCTGAATCCTTCTCCTCATGCTCCAGAATAAAAGGAAGATTCTTGTGTATGAGAATGGCCGTACCCTTCTTATTTTGTGAATGGGCGGAAAAATATACATTACCTACCCAGTCCCTTTTAAGTTTCAAATGTTCTGTAGCAGATAACCTAGTTTCTTGTAATAGTGCTATGTCAAGTTTATTTTTTTTCAAGAAAGACAAAACCTTCTTCTTCTTGATCACATGACCCAGTCCCTGTACATTCCAGGTAACAATCCTAAGAGAGCCAGACATACAAACTATAAGGGCAGAAAACAGCTCTTAAACACTGGGTGTCATATTTGAATAGGTTGGGCTGTACATAAACATTTGTGTATGTATAAAAAAGAGAAAAAACACATTTAGGTTCCTGACATTTAACATAAAAACAAATAAAAATAAATAAAATACTGAATCTGCAAACAGCAGCATTCTCGCCTTCTCCTCAGGACCTCCGCCGACAGGTCGGGGTAGAATCTCAGTTGAGAGCCGCCATGGAATATGTCACGCTTCTTCTTTGCTGCATTAAGCACAGCCTCTCTGTGCGAATATCTCAAGAAACGAACCAGGATACTTCGTGGTGGTTTATTCGGGGCCGGAGCAGGAGCTAAAGCCCTGTGGGCCCGTTCGATCTCCAATGCTGGATGATCAGCTGGTAAACCGACCAAGGTCGGTAGCATTTCTTGGAGAAAGTCCACAAGAGGAGTGTTGCCCTCTACTTTCTCTGGTAAGTTCATGATTTTTAAGTTTTTACGCCGACCACGGTTCTCCAAGTCATCTATTTTTAGCTGTAGCTGTTCCACTATCTTCTCCATGGCGGCTATGCTTGTCCCGTGGGCGCCGAGGCTGTCCTCTGTCCCGGAGATTCTCCCCTCGGCCTCCTCCATGCGTTTTTCCAAGTCCGCCGCTCTGCTAGAGAGCAGCGACAGGGAGCTCTCGACCGAACCGACAGAGGCCTTTAAATCGCCCAGTGCGACATCAATAGTATCGAGTCAGGTGCCGATGGATGCATCCATATCTTTCATCCGGGAGGCCAACGACTTTACCTCAGATAAAATCAGCTCCATTGTAGTTTGGTCGGCTAGCTCCGAGACGCTAGCATTAGCCTCACCCTGACTTGATTCCTTCGGAACGGTTTTCTTCTTGGTGGAAGAACCCGGCGGGGAAAAAATTGGGAAATCTTTTTCACGTTGTGATCGAGGCATCCCCGAAATGTTTCAAAGTAGACAAGAACGAGTTTAACTGGAGGAAGATGTAAAATTATTTTTAGCCTGGAGCGGAGAAGAGCCTCAAGCGTCCATCTTGGTCCGGACCCACGTGATCTCCCGCATTTTCTGTTTTATTGTTGAATTAAGTGACGCAGTTGAGGTCAGCAGTGCTTTAGATGAGTCACTGATGCTTTCTTGGAGTTATTTTGATAAGCTGACTTCCACCACTGCTTCATGTTTCTCTTTGTGTCAGTAATGTGTCTAACAATGATGTTTAGCTGAAGTTTCAAAACCTTAAAATAATTTTGTAAGGTTTCCTGGACCGATATTTGTCAGTGAATTTCTTCATTATGTTTTACTTTTAAAGATCCTTTTAGTCTACTTGATTTTTTTTCCCAATAAATTCAAGAGATTTATTGATCGAACAGATCTGGCAGTAGTCTGGTTGAGGCCACTGAACAAAAACCAGAGGTGGCTACTCACACCGTGGCAAATATATTTTCATATCAGACCAGTGCGGTTTGGACAGCTTTTTTGCTTAATGAATTATAAATCATGAAGTAAAAACTGGTTTCTGTATTCGCTTAGGTTATCTTTGCTTTATTTTAGAATTAATTTTGATCACCTGAAATGTTGAAGTTAAAACAAAAGCAGAAGAAATACTGCATGTATTGCATTGTAAACCAACAGAGTAGACAGATGTAACTATTAATAAGGAAGAAGCTGCTTCCCAACAAATTTTTTATATGACATCATTTTGGGGTCCCTGAGAGAATAAAGAAATGTTTATAAAGTGACAGACAAGATGTGAGGGTTCTTAAACACTATGAGAAATGTGCAACTAGATAACTGTTAGCTGCTACCCATGATGAAGTTCGCATCTGTTTTTGAAAAATCTGGACTGCATTTCATCACCTATTGCTCACATTTTGAACAAATTATCTCTTCAGATCTGAACTTAAAAACAAAACTCTCAAAGAATCCTTGAAACACGCTTCAAAACTTATTAAACATTTATTACTCTAAACACATAAAACCTTTTTCATGTCTATTTGGCATTAGGTCCTCCTTAAGTTAAGACTTGTCAAAACTACACGATAGACTTCTGATGCCTAGACTGAATGTTTTTACAGTAATTACAGGTTTATGACACCTTTATTAAAGTATTGTAAAAACTCCATGTCATCTTGTATTAAATCTGACGTCTTGTCATGTCTTATGATCAGCAAGTATGGTTACACCTGTTCCTCTTCTGAGTACTCATTTCCACCAGCTGCTTTTCAAAACTTTCTACGATTATACAAATTTATAGTACAAAAAATGTCAAAAGAAAAAGGAGGAGGCTTTCCTGTGATGGAAAATATCGGCTGGACAATTTGCAGTGGTTGTGAAATGAAAACGCACATTGTGTAAGGGTTACATAATGTTTTGATATTTTCATTCTCACACTAATAGTGCAAGAGGAAATAAAAGTCTGCATGGCACACTGGTAGTTTTTGGTTGTTTTGTTTTCTTTGGCTACAAAATTAAAAGCATTTCGCAGTTTTCACATCAAATCTATACATTTCTGCAACTCGGTTGAAAACCAACCAAACTGAGAGGCATAAAGTGTGCATGTACATCTATGTCTCCACTCATGCGAGACTCTAGGATATTTTAGTAGCCAAGTGCGTCAGACAGTGCTCAGGCTCGGTCTGTGTGATTGACTGTATGAGCTGCTGGCCAAACTCCCCTCACCCCCACCCAACACCACCACCTTTAAGCTTAGGGAGAAAAGTGTTATTTCTTCAAAAGCCCCATTTGAGAAACCCAGCAAGCCTGTAATTGCAAGGGAAAAGGCCGAACAACCTGCCAAACCAAACACTTGAGAGGGAATTTGAAATATTGTAAACAGTGGAGTAACCCACTCACTGTCGAGAGCGAGACCCAGCTGGGGGGTGGAGGGGGGTAAGAGAGGAGAGCCATGGGAGACGTGGGGGTGTTTGTGCACACAGTGTGAGAGAGAAATGCCTTCAGATTCACAAGTGGGAGTTATGACAACAGCTCACTGTCACCTTTGAAGCTCCAACATAAGGAGTCTGTTGAATAGTTGAAGACTTCTTCTTTATACTTCTCTACAGCTCTAAAACCTGACCCAGCTTTTCTTCATTCCCACACTGACGTTCTCATGTCAGCAACACCTCCTGCTCAACGGTCCTGAACAGTAAATGTAGTTTATGATCACCAGTACCCCCTTTTATGTGTTGACACAATATTTTTCTTGTGCTGTCAAATCAAAGTGGGGAATTATTATTCTAGCGCAACCCCGTTTTCCAGTTTCAGTGACCCGAGTCGTGCTTTCCTGAAGCTGGAACCATTAAAACTCCGTTTGGGTTCAATGCAACTCTGCAGTTTTATGAGCTTAAGCACCCCACCCGGCCTTCAACCCCCGCCGCTGCACCACCGCCACCACCAATCCTGCGCCCTCCCCTCCTCTCTTTCCTCACTTGCTTTCTTTCATTCTCTCCTTTCAAAACCCCAAATCCCCCCGACACCAATTAGAAGGCAAAAACGGAAATCTTTGACCAAACATGACATTTACAGGCTAGAACTCGAGACTTTTAATAGCTACCCCCAACCCCTCCCACCCACACAACCCCCACCAACACTAAGCTCAGGAGTTTGCGTGAATGCAAAGGGTCCACGCACTTTAGATTTGTGTCTTGGTTTTGTTTCGTTTTTTTATATACTTGGTGTTTAGTCCGGCTACAAAAAATGTGGCATTGGTCCTTTGATTCATGTCACCCCGTGAAAGACCGCCACCCTCAGCGTCGATCTGTGCAAGTCGCCACAAAATTACGTTTACATGTGTTTGTACGGCTGAGCTTTACCACAGCATTAATTAAGATGGAAACACATCATTAACTTTGACGCCGCTCTAGCCCCCACCCCACGCCCTACCCCCCCTCCACTGCTATGGGACTACAGAGAGTACACAAAACCATTGGGTAATTACTGATAATTAAATCAATTACAGGCAGTCTTCGACTCGCCAGCTCTGGGTGGCAGCAACTGTGTCGGGCACTACAAATATTTGAACAGCTCAATCTAAATATTCTGTGCGAGCTACTTTCACTGTGGAGAAAACCTGTCCAGTGCCAGCCTGCTTGACCGTGGCCATGTGGGCGGCGCCAGCAGGCCGCACGGCCCGTATGCGCTCGAGCGTTGATGAGGAAGAGGCAAAGTCAGCATTTCCTTCCTCCGGACGAAGCTCTGCAATTTCATCTCAATCATACTTTGCTTTGAACGGTTTTTGAACAACTGTAAAAAGAATTGTGGGGGTGATTATATTGTTTTTATTCCATTTTTTCCCCTCTAGATTGCTATCTGGTGCTCTTGCAGTCATGGCTGACAGAGAAGAGATAAAATGGGCCATTTACTGCCTCCTTAGAAGGTGGACTCAGGCACAGAGAGAGCGAGAGAGAAAGAGAGAGACAGAGAGAAAGAGGCAGAGACAGCACGTCAGGGAGACCGCAGGGTCCCGTAAAAGCATTCATACCACGTGAACCTTCAAACACTTTTATCACGCTACAGCTGCAAATGTCAAGGAATTTTAATGTAAATTTATGTGCTATCCAACATAAAGTACAGCATAATTGTGAAGTCTAGATTCCTACACAGTTCGGATGTGAAAATGATTGACTTTTCAATACATTGAAGGAGCATTCTCCTATTTTGCATAAATGCAAGAGTTCATAGTAAGTTTATGCAAGGATATTTTGTACAGTAGTCAGACTTTCAATACGGAAACGGACGGACGGACGGACTGGAGTGGATTGAACTGGATTGATGGAGACCCCTTTTAGATAATGATAATAATATTAATAATAATAATAATAAAGCCTGGAGATACATTATGTTTTTCTTTATTCAAACACATGCAGATCCCTTGAATTGGGATCAAATTTAGGAAATAAAAAGTGATATTTGCTGTTGTATTCTGTCCCTTTTACTCTGACATTAATCAAGTCCTGTGCAAGACATCAACTAATACGTACACAGAGTCAATCTGTGTTTATTTTGTTCTCAATAAAAAATACATGTGTTCTGTAAAGGCCGTAGCCTTTTGTCAGAGAGGATTAGTTAAGACCAAGTGGGGGGGGAAAAACTGATCAGGGAAAACGGAATGAAGAAGTGAAATGAAAATGAACGATATCTCAAGCTTTAGTCATCTAGAGATGGAAAGCGTGTGGCCTACGTAGGCTTGGCATTGCATTTAAACACAAAGTAACTCTGGAGTAGCTGCAGAGGTCAAGTGTTTACAGAACAACTCTTAGATACATCCTTCAGAAATCCAACAATTGTTGGAGAACGGGGGGAAAAAAAGGAATCCATCGTTTCAGGAAAGTTTGCAGTTTGTCACAAGCCACATATCGAGCTCAGGACGTGGAAAAAGGTTTGGAAAGATTTAAAAACTGTGGCAATATTCTGCAGATCAAAGTGTCACTCTTTTTTTTTCCCCCAAATAATCTCTTAAAGACAAAAGGCACACTGTTTCAACCCTGGCAGCCACCACCTTTCGCTACCAATTTTTTTAATTGCTATTTACAATAAACTGATTCACTGAGGTCTAAAGACTGTGATTTGTGTTTCGACATGAGCTGCAACATGTCATGCAATTTCAAATAATTTTCTGTGGCTTGCTTCAGAGTGTGTTGGTTTTTAAGCATTCTTATTTTTTTCTCCCAAGCTTTGTCCGGCAGTATGAACCGTCTATGATGTGGGCCAGCGAAATGGAGTGGGCAAGCTTATCAGATGCAGATTTGATGGTTACAGGGAGCCCACAGTGGGGAGTGGCCACCAACGTCTCTGTGTGGTTTTGATAAAGTTAGAGATTTATGCCCTCCCAGCATTTACAGGCTTGGTCCCATTGTGGCGCTGCCTGCATAAACCTGCCGCCACCTCTGTCTCGACAAGCAGAGGAAAGTCGTCGGGGGGCTGATTTCGTTAATGGCACTGGTGCCTCGTTGAGCCGTCACACACACATACACACACACTGATCTGGCTGATAAAGCGTTTGCCGAGGAGAGGCAGAGATGTGACAGCAACACACAGGAGTTCCCCAGGGTCTCTCTGTCGGACCACTTCTGCTTCATAAGGTTGTCAAATCACACACAGACATTAATACGGGGCCCAATTCACATTCTTTTGTCATGATGTAAGAACGAAAGTGCTTCGGGTGGGGGACGAACAATCACGCATGCTGCTTTCGATGTGAATAAAACGAGAGACGAAGGCAAAGAAAGCAGGATTCAGGACCACTTGGCTGCTAATCTAAACACACTTAAATTAGATTTTTTTTTTTTCTTTTTTTTTGTAAACAAATACGGCATGAAGTATTCCTTTACAGGATCCTTCCTTATAGCGGAGTCTTTCTCCATTACAGACTGACATGTGTGCTAGATAGTCCACAGAGGCTCCATTCGGAAGAGCGAGGGTACAGAGGGCAGGAGGGGAAGCAGTGTGCCGCTGCGCTTGTCCCCCCTGGCTTATTGAATTACCTAAATGAGCAGAGGAGACCAGGCTGGGGCTCTTAGTCTTTTGAAGTTTACAAATCATTCTGACTGCTCTGGGGCTTTGAGGGGATGTCGCAAGGGAGGGAGCAAGTGGGGGGTGTCTTTTGATGCCTTAAATAAAAACATCAGGGAAACAAACAAACAAGGGGGAGAAGGGGAATAAAGATGAAGATGAAGAGGTGGTAAGGAAACACCATGTTACCCGTGGCATCCTGGGAATATGGGAATCCTGAGAAGCAGCTTCCTGTGTACGATGGGAAAATTGCATGAATCAACTGTTGTTGTCAGAGTAGTTAAGAGTCTCTGTGCGATTGTGTGTCATCCCCCCCCCCATACAAGCCACAGGCGGCAGTCGGGCAGCTTGGCACTCACACAGCAGATAAGTTTAACCAGCAGCCTCCAGGCCAGAAAGCTGAAGCCAACACGAAAGTGCCAAAGGCTTGAAAGATGACATTGACTGAAAAAAAGAAGAAGAAAAAAACGAGTCAATCAAGCATCAACATTTGTGTTAAGGGATTTATCACTTCAGAATGAAAGACGTTCACGCCTTTTTTTAAATTATTGTGCTGCCAATTTCTCCATTGCTGACGTCTGTGATGGACCGAGTTAAAAACAGGAGGAGTCACAGGACATATTAGAAAAACAGGGTTTTTTATTTTAACCCAAAGATTATAAATAACAAAAGATAAACTGAGCTCATAAAAGAGGTCAAAGAAACAAAACTGAACTCAGGCAAAAAATGTAAACAAACTGGCTGCACAAACAAACATAACTGACCTAACAAAGAAATGACACACAGGGGTTTATATACTGGCTGATCAGACCAATTAAGACACAATAGGGGTAACTAAACAGAATACAATTACAAATAACACAAAAAGTACAGCTACAGTAAGTTTGGCTAAACTAAAGACCCAAAACTGAAAATCAAAAATATTAAACTTTAAATACTAATATTTACTTAAACACAAAACTTATCTAAAGAAAGAAACTACAAATCCCCCTGCCAGCAGGAACTAGTGGTGGAGTCCAATCAGCATTTAAGCCTGCTGAGCCCTGGCCCCCATCCTTTGTCTGGCAACTCCAAGGCGGGTAAGTACCGGTGGGAATACAAACAGAATTAATCTTAAGCAAACAAAATTAATTTTAAGTTGATATAAATACATATGCTAACTAAATGTGCGCGCTAACAAATAGAACAAATGCATTCAAATCAACTAATAAATGTTTTTATTGAAACTAAAGTGTTGTTGTGTTTATATAAAAAAATAGACTGTGCATAAAAAAAGAGTTGCCGACATCAGAGTGTAGCCATGGATTTGGCCATCACAACGTCACAGGTGGATGTGCTACAAAATATATGTAAGCAGTTAATATATAAATTATAAACTAGCTTACAAATCCAAACTAGTTGTTCCCAGAAGCTGAAGCTAAATTCAGAGCAAAGAATGTTGCTCATGATCAACAAGAGTCTTTTATAGATTTTTACATTTCTGTTATACAGTTGCTAACATTTTCATTTGTCAGTACTTGTTGCACTGGTGGCAACAGTTTCATGCAAACATAATGTCAGTTTAAAGTTTAACAAAGTGGCATTTGCATGAACCGCTTTGATTTTTTAGAAAATGAAGTTGTTTTAGGGTGGCAGCAGTCCTCTTCGGCCCAGGCCATCAGATCCGTCCTCCAGGACCAACTGATGTGGATTAAGGCCTCAGCTACTCCAAATGCTTGTTTTATTTGGCTATTTCTCCATTGGTTAAAAACTCAGTTTGTATCAGAAGATGACAGTAGCATCGACATTAACCACATCTACACTCGTAAGAAAAAGTTACTACTTGTAGATAATAAAAAAAGAAGAAAACGTGCCAGATTCTCCTAAAGAAGTTGCTATTTAGACTTATTTCCACTTTTTGTACTAAGTCAGTCAGCAATCCCAGCAGTATTAAAAAACTAACAATGTTCCTATACTGATTGAAGAATGCTGGGAAATACACTTCTATTGGCCTGCATAGCTAATAGAAGTGGTCCCAGTCTTTAAGCATTCAGTGGGTATCTGATTTACAATCTGAATATGGATTAAACTGGGTAAGAAATTTTCAGTGGCATTTTTTAATTCAAATCCTGGTGACACATATTTACTTCCACATTTTCTCTTTATAGCCTAACATAAGAGCACTGTCAGTCCTTATGCCTATATTGAGAAGTAATGAGTTAAGTGTGAGATTAAAGTTTGCATATCAGAAATCGGAGGCAGGACAAGGGATGAAAAAACAGAGTCAGGTAAGATTTTATCATTATTTATTTTTCATCTTTCAGCAGCATGACGTCTTTGAAAGCATCCATCGTAAAGACGAGAAACATTAGTAGCATTTCCAAAACAAAGTATGAAAAGTTGCTCACCTTGCCAAATTGTGTCATGTTTAAACAAACGTAGCATTTTTCGGAAACAAACAAAAGATGGTAACCTTCAGCTGAATTTTAGCTATGTAACCTTATAAACCCTTGATTCCTCAGAGAAGACCAATCAGTAATTGATTGTGTCTGGATATGATGGGAAAAGATAGCATGTTTTCAGTACAATCAGGGGCCTTTTCCAGGCTATTAAGTGGAACTAATTAATTATGGCATGAAAATGCGTTAAAATGTCTCTCTCCCACTGAAGAAAACATCTATTTCCAGAATGGAAAAGCAAGAAATGCAATTAGTGACATAATGGTAAAATAAGGCCGACTTGATTTAAACCATATTGTTCTTATTGCATGTCCCCATTTCCCATTTCCATTTCTCAAAGTACCCATGACAAAGTATTTTGCTTTCAAAACGATATTCGTCTTTTTCTCTGGCTGTCCCGCTTGCGGCTGATTGTTCAGATTTATATAAAACACCTGGATTCTAAATAATAATAATTTTTTTTTTAAAAAGCCTGAAAATGGGGAACGAGTGATTTTAGCAAACAGATTACCAGGAACTCAATCAACATCTGTCTGGGGACGGCAGGAATCTGTTTCAACTTTGTGACCCGCTGGCTCCGTGTCTCTGTGAGCATGCGACTCCACTTCTAATTGGACGACACAATGTCTGGGAGCTCTGAAGCTGGACAGAGCTCACGGCAAATTACCTCTCACTTCCTGTTCAATCTGAGCAAGGCGCTGGAGCCCTAACGGGAGCTGTTGGACTTTGAAAAGTGTTTTTGCTGTGCTTGGCGCCTAAAAGAAACCACGGTCATGTTGCTGTGAACACAAATTTGCCTTTTTTGGAAAATTCATTTTCGCACACGCCTTATTTAGATTGCAAAAACAAAACACGGTATCGCGCATGAAACACATCCGACATTGCCAAGTAGTCCAAGTGAATTGAAACGACTTTTAAACGGGCCAAACGGGCACGTTTCATAGTTTTGTCTCCCTGTAAAGAAAAGATTTACAATTTACCATTTACAAGTAAAAAAAAAAAAAAGAAAACAATGATTGTAACATTAAGTCAGAAAAAAGATGAGATTTTAGAACTATATGCATGAGCGTGTGAACATTGAAATTGTATCAGGAGTGTTGTAGCTTAAATTAGCTCAAAGTAGGACTTGTTTAAAACACTTAGTTTTTAATAATATGTTAAAAACTAATAATTTTTTAATTATTAGTTAATTGAGTTAATTGAAATGTCTAAAAGTATAAAGTGGCCAATTGAGATATAAAAATATTTTAATTCAAACAAAAATGTATTTCTGTACATGTATTTGTGTTATATATGAATGGAGACAGGCATCAATGTAGCAGCACCAATTTAAAAAAACCAAAAACATTTACTTTCAGCTTTTTTCCCTTCTTTTCATCCGAACTAGAATTTCAGAAATGATTCATATCCTCCCAATTATGAATGGAAAAATCTTTATTGCTATAACAGCAATCAAAGCTAACCAACATTTTGCGTGCTTCCACTGGTATCTGGTTCTCGGTGAGGACCTTCCAATCTCACATTTTTGAGGTTGGAAGGTCACTCTAATTTACATTCAGTAGGAAAAAACATCCTTCAATCCCTCCTTCCATTGTCTTTTGCTTTTCGGTGAGTGGGCCTAGGAAATAGGTCCAGGAAACAAAATTAATAAATCCCTCTCCCAAGTTTTTTTGTTGTTTTTTTTTCCAGGCCAGAAGGACCTCCAGCATAATTTGGGTCTTCCCCAGGATCTCTTTCCAGTAGGAATTTCCACATAAACCTCTGAGGGGAGGTCCTCAAGAAACATCGGATCATGTGCCTTAAACAATTCAGTAAAGTCTTCTTGCTTTAAAGCTCTCAAGGACATCTGGCCACATGGTTAAGAAAACCTCGCCCGCAATCAGAAGTCTGGGTTACCCTCCTGGATCCTGGCTACCATGCACCTGATGCAGGTCGAGTCTTTTCTACTGGGGCTACCTTGTCTACAACCCCAAAAGGCAGCAGGAGGCAACCTCCAGGTGGGTCCAGCACCAGCTGGGAGAAGAGTGGAGCCCTCATTGGCAGCAGGATGGCAAAAGAGGGTGGGTGGCGTAAAGATAGAGCCGTGTCAAGAGACAAAACGATACATGACAGTCACAAGACAGTCATGAAGAAATTTTAGCTACACCAAGAAAGTGTAAAGATTTTTAAAAAATCAAACTGAGTTTTACTTCTTCTCTTTTTAGCGTAAAAGCATCTAGTTCAGGGCTGATCACACTCATCGTTTTGGATTATGAGCAACAGGTGATCAAATGCAGTCCAGGATCCATTAAAACCAAATGCTAATGCTAAGCGAAGTTAGCGGCTCAGTAAGAGTTGCACTTTAAGAAGTTCATGTTGAGCGTGCACAAGCCGAGCAGTGGTGTGATTTTTTATATAACCCTCATAAATGGCTTATATACAGTAAGTGCCAGTATAAGACCACCTTCCAAATGGTCTGTTTTGAGTGAAAAGTGCCAAGTTAAAAAAATTTGGAGGTGCAAGACCAGCCACCGAACACCACATGAGGCCCATGTGCATGAGCAGGCTTGATTGGGGCATGCTCCATCAAGCCCGGTTCAATAAGTCAACCATAAATCTATCTTCAGCTTCTTGAAAATCATTCATATGTTGTTTGTTGCTCTGTCATTGCTCCTTTTTAAGCGGGTTCCCCCAAAAATGTAGAAACAGCGCAAAAGTGCCACAGGCTTCTTGCACTTGTTATTTATGTAGTTACAAATGAAAAAGTCGCCGTATTCAAAATGTCAAGCTTGATTCTTTTGAACTGCAAATAAAGACAGACTACACTTTGACTGAAAAATACTGTGCGGCACAAGAACTGCCATCTCAAGTATGCATAGTTGAATATCATTTTGGCTTAAGTAAAGGTCTATAGAGGTTATATTGTTCTTTGAAAGCCTGGCTGCGCAAATAACATATTTGCAGTTATAAGGTGCCGTTTTTAAAAGGGGTTGGTTGCGAAATAAAAACAAAATCTAATGAAAGATGATGAATGTACCAAAACAACAAAAGGTTCTCCTTTTTTTTTTTTTTGCTGTGTCACTATCTCCCCGTTTTTCTTTCTCTTCAGGAGAATCAGTGCTCCCTCTGTGCTACTGCCTGGTGAAAGCAGAGTCCTCAGGAGGAGGATTGGTACTGACATCTGGCAGTTTGATAAAGTGGATTTGGTTTCTTAGGGGCAATTTCAGGCTGCTTTCCCCAGGCGCCAGGCCTACTCTGGTTAGTATATGACTTACATGTGTACGTTGCTGTGAGGGAGGGTCGAGAGTCTGTGTCTGAGTGTGTTGCAGAGAGATTGTCAGTTTGCAGAATATACAGTATTTGTAAGCAGGTACTAAATGCGTGTGTGTTTGTGTGCTTTTGTGGTTTTAGTGCATTGAGCTGAGAGGAAGCGGTTTGTCCAAATGGAAAACAGAAGTTCATCCACCGTGTTCATTAATGCAAACCTTTCATCACCCTCTCCCTCAAAGCATGGCGTCTCCCACCCCCTTCTTCTAATTTACTTTAAACACACACATTAGTCTCATCAATAAACTTTAATGGCTTTTTATGAGACAGAAGACTATTTCCCATTTTTCTTTCTGCAGGGCCTCCGAGTCCGGTCTAATCCATCGCTGAGGCGGCTGATCGGAGCTCTCTCCATGACATCCTCCGCCACCGCGGCTACGCACAGGCACGGCCCAAACACCGAGACCGGCCCTCACGCTCAAACACACAGCAAGATTTGTTAACTAAGACTACAATCATTTTGACATATTTTTCTTGGCAAGAATGCTGTTTTAGTTGCTTTTTCATTCTTGTTTCAATCTGATACATAAACTGATCGAATGAATTTTAGAAAGAAAGTCACGAAGACATCAACGGCTAATCTAACAAAAAAAAAAAATGAAGGTGTAGGACAACAACGTCGGTAAATTTGCAAATCGCACTGCTGACCCTTGAGTCGCTCCAGGTATAATAAAAGTTGCTGCGTCTGTCCTGAGCAGCTGATTTAGGAGCATGGTGTGGGTTTGAGGTGAGGCTTAGGACTGGGCCACATGAAAGCCAGGGAGAAGGTCAATTGCACAGGCCTGCTGTGGCTATGAAAACATCATGGGCGTTTTTTGTTTTTTTTTCTTCTTCTTCTTCTTCTTCTTCTTTTTTTCACCAGGGCTCACATGAAGTCCTTGGACTCACAAACAGGCTGCACATTCTGAAGGGCCACCATCAAAAGGAACATTTAGCCTAAAGTGTAAATAGAGGTTTTTCACCACCAGCCAATTTTTACGAACACTTAAAAACAGAAACACAGTTCCAGAGATTATAACAAGTTGATCATACATACCTGGTGCATCATAGTAGTTAACATGCAGTTACAACAATAATAAAAATTAAAAAAAACATTGTTGGAGGGGTGCTATATATGATTATCTCTCTATAATCAGTGTCTTACAAGTGGAATTTTTTTTCTTAAAATAAAAGTTTCAAATTGCTTCTCTACTGATCTATAAGTAGTGCAATTACCACATATAAATCCTCTGTTGTGTTTTGAGACATTATGTTTTGGTTTATGCTGTCATAAAACAGAGAATGTAAAAAATAGTTGAAACACCAATAATAAGATCCCAAATATACAGTTTATTACAGGCTGACTAATTATCATCAAGATTGTGTTTTTTTGTTGGGTTTTTATTGTAAATATTATATTATTCAGCTGTGGGGAGTTAATGGAGAAAACAGGTGCTGGTCACTTCAACTCTTCGCGATTTCATACAGGAGATTGCGTTTACAAAAGACTAGATTTCTTGTTCTTTTATTATAATTTAGTGACAGAATAGCAACCTTAATTAATTAGTGGCTTGACAAGAAGACAGAGCGAGAAGGAAGACATGCAACAAATGGCCGAGGAAATGAAACCTAGAACAGCTGAGTTGAGTTGACTCCATATATGGTGCGCCTGTTTTATCTCTGAGCCATTCAAAGCATTGACTGGCTTATTTTTCAAAATACCACCCTGGAGTAACAAGTTTTTTTCTGTGAAATAACCACGAGGGGGAATGAGAAGATGAGAGTTGGGTCAGAATCTTTGATATTTTAATTAGGGCTGCACCAAATGCAGTTTTCTGTCTGATCGCCGATTACCGATCTTCTAAAAAGCCTAACTTACCAATGTCAATTTTGGCCAATACCAGTTTTTTGTCTGAAATGTTGCTCAATATAGCAAGAAAGTTGCTGAATTGGCAACAATGGGGTGACTAATGTTAACTGTAAATGTGCAGACATGACCTGGTCGGCCGGTTTGTCAGTCAAACCTCTCTCACAGGAGAAAAGAAAAGCACAGTGGTTGATTTTTAGACATTTGCCGAGTTTAATAACATCGCTGCATAAGATCGGCTTCACATGTAAAAATCAGCCGATCACCGATCTCCCAAAATTAATGAAATCGCCACCGATAAATCAGCTGACCGATAAACCGGTGCACCCCTAATTTTAATATGTCACCAATATATATTCTGTTGGTGGGATGTCTCGATTTGGACAACCAATGTAAAGTAAATTCTGACCAAGGAGAGGTCAGTCTTTTACTTTAATAAATTAGAGTTATTACGGATCTTTGGTCATAATCTGTCATATTTTAAAAGCGACAGCCACCAAAAGAACTACATTCAATGGGAACAGAATAAAAAAGTTTTCAAATCACAATGTGCAACTGAATTAAACTACATAATAGATTTTAAAGACCATTTATCTCTAGAATTTGTGAAAATACTTAAGTACAAAAACTGGTTCGCCAGGTTTTATCTGCAGGGTTATAAAATGGTTTATGTGCAGGTGCACAAGTGGAAAGAAGGAAGGAACGAAATGGCAATGCGTCAGCTCAAATTAGTAAACTGACCTGAAGCCAAAGAAAAAAATGATACTTTTTTTTTTCCAAAATTCTAAAAATACAAATATTGGCGAGTGTTCAGAGTACAATGACTTCATAGATATTTAACGATCTGAGTAAAAGTGTTGGCAGCCACCTGCTACCTTGAGTGAAAACCACTTTATGATTCCAAGAACTATCTGACACACATATGGGTAAAAATTGATGTGAAAACATAATAAATAATGCATTTTTATTGTTAAGTTGGGTCCTTTTTTACTAGATCAATTTTAAAATAACCTGTTCCTGAGGACTGTTTGATAATAATAATAATAATAATAATAATAATAATAATAATAATAATAATAATAATAATAATAATAACAGATTTATTGTATTGAAAGGAATTTTGTCTTTCAAATTTATTCTAAATTATATTAAATTCTAAGGAATAAATAAAATGTCTCCATATTTTCCTACTCTTCACAGGAACACACTGAGAGATAGCAGTGTGGTGGAGGAAAAAACCATAAAAGAAGAAGACGGAAAAAGTGCTTGATAATAGAAGAAAAGGCGGTCATGTACAGTGACTTTGTGCTCATTTAAAGAGGTAATTAGCTTTCAGGGGAAGCCTAAAACCAAATTATGCCAAACCCTCTACCCGACTTCAAAAGCCACCACATTCCCTCTCTCCTCTTGTTGTGTTTTAGTTTGTTTTTTTTTTTTTTCTGGAGGTAAAGGACCTGGAGTCAGGCCTTACCTCACCCATGGCATTGAAGCAGGAATTAGGGGGCTTAGTTCTCTCAACTTGACCCCGCTCCTAATTACTTGTTGGATAAGTCTTTTGGCTCCTCATCGGGTGTTGTCATAACCTCCACTTGTCTGCTGTGTGTCCAAACAGGGAGAAAGGAAAACACGTTCCAGTAGAATGAGGAGCTTAGCCTCCGTGCTACATTCTCAGGAAATAAAATACGCCCCACCACAGACTCCTAGTGACCGGCGCAGGTTAGACTGAACTCTCTACCTCTGATTGTTGTCACTTTTCTTCGCGGATAATATGAAACAACAACAGGCATTTTGTGATCTTTTTTTTTGTTGTTGTTTTTTTTTGCCACATTGACGGGAAGAAAACGGGACAAAAATCGGAATATTTGAAGCAGACCGAGTGAGTGCAGGCAACCTTCGCTGGATTTTCAAAACAATCATATAGTCTAAGACATTTCAAAGCCTTTTTGGTCGCTTCCCTTGTAATTATGGTCTCTTAACAAACAATCATCAGTGCGCCATCTTTGATGGTAATGATGGATAATAACACTCTTACATTGGGAGACATATGATTCATCATAATCGAGTCTTTTAAGTATCTCTGATGCGACTTTGCCGTCAGCAGGAATGCAACTTGTTTTTGTTCTTTTATGAAGTAATTTGTTGCAGTGATGGTCGACTGAAAACATACCCACTTTGCTTTCTTTGTACAAAAGTCACACAACTTTCTACTTAAATGTAAGCTCAATATGCACCAAGTGCAAATTATAAAATGGAAAATGCAACTATATCTTTTTCATCTAGCGTTACACAGTGTCTTGCAGAAGCAGTTTAGGCCCTTGAAGTTTTCCGCATCTTGTCATGCGACGGCCACAAACTTGAATGTAATTTATTTGGACTTTACCATTGTGCATATTTGTTAAGTGGAAGGAAGTTAAATTAGAAATGCTTTGAAATATCTTTTTGGGGGGGGGGGAAGAGAGAAAAATCTCAAGTGTGGCATGCTTATATGACCTGTTTTGGTTCTGATGTCTCTAAATAAGGTTGACTAACAAATCCCACCAATGAGTGATTTAATGTCAGAATGAATCCAGCTGTTCCCTGAATCTCTCAGATGTTAGTTAGAGAACATTAGTCAACAAACAGCATGAGGAAGATTAAAGGAGCACTGCAAATCTGGTCTTTGTGGAAGAGTAGAGTAGAGAGGGGGGCAAGCAATATTTGAAGGAAAGACGCTTGTGGAGGAAGGTGCTCTCATCGGTTGAGACAGAAAATTAACTTGAAGTCCCAAATGTAAAGCTCTGTAATTGCCAGAAAGCGCATCGCATCCAAAACACGCTAAGCAGGTAGCCACCCCATGTGTCCACATGGTGACATATGGCGGTGGCAGCATCAGGATGCAGAGATGGTTTTATTCAGAAGCTAGTCAATGCTGATGGAAAGATGGGTGAAGAAAAGACGGGCAACCACGAAAAAAAATGCGTTTCTTCATAGTATATTCATGTCTCTGAATGACCTAACTAAATCCAATAAAGAATCCATGACAAAACTTGAACGTTGCTGTACACAAACATTTTTCATTAAATCTGACTGAGCTTTAGCGATTTTCCAAAGAATTGGTAAAAAAAAAAAGAAAAAATATCTGTCTCTAAATCTGTAGAGCTAGTAGAGACTAAAAGACATACCGCTATCATTGCAGTGAAAGGTGGTTACACAAAGTGTTGATTTGGGGAAACTCTGTATCGTTTTGGTTCGACTCTACCACTGCTTTGTGTTGATCCATCACATAAAAACCCCCAATTAAATCAATTGAACTCTGTGGTCATAATATGACAATATGTGGAACAACTTCAGCGAGTCTTTCCCTCACACTAACCCTGGGAAAGCGCTCTTTGAGACGATAGATGTAGAATCATAACTCTGGACATGGATTATAAGACTTTTAAGTGAAAGCTCCCCAATTCTGCCTAAATAGGCCTACTGGCTGATGAAGAGCTTCAGTGCAGCGGGGCAATGCTCCTGGGGATGGAGTTTATTCCATTATTGTCTAATAGCTTCCATAACCATCACCCTTTACCCCCAATAAAGTCTCATTGGCTCGAGGATTGAGTCTGGATTACATGGTAGCTCTGCTAATAATGTCAAACACATGAAGAGACCTGACCCCGTGACTCGCTACAGCAAGCAGGAGGTTACCTTTTAACCGGAGTGTTAAAGGCGTCACACCGCCGTAACGGGGAGCGACACAGAAGGGTCTCGGCTTTCCCACAGACTTCCAAGGGTGAGGTGTCATGTAGCGCATCGCCAGCGTGTTATTTGCAGATTGTGAAACATGCACTTACAGAATGTAAAAAACAGTATTCAGAGTAATTGCCATGTGGTGCTTTGAAAAGAAACCGTCGGACAAGATATGAAAAGAAGAAAAGCACAACCTGAACGGCCCGGGGCTTTTAATAAATAGGAGTGAAGGCGTGTGTGTGCGTGTGTGGGTGTGTGTGTGCGTGTGTGCATACCTAAGTTTGTAGGTTACAGCACTGTACGGCTCCCCCGCCCCCCAGGCTGCATTGCAAGGCTGGTGCCAGAGAGTCTCACCTAGTCAGGTTAGCCTGGGAACACACTCCTACTGCAGGCATTTCATCCCTCTCCGTCTCTTCTCTCTCTCTCACACGCACACTCTCTCTCTCTCTCTCTCTCTCGGGGCGTGCTCACGTCTTTACATGCGTGCACACAATGCTTCCCACATCATAAGCTAATGAGCCATTATAGTGTCATTAGTGTTTTATTTGCGCCGCCCCGTCTTTCAGCAATCTGTCACAGTGTTGGCATGGCGCTGAGAGCCAAACAGCAGATTTCCACATGTACGTTTCCATCTCGCTACGCGTTCACGCACACACACACACACACACACACACACACACACACACACACACACACACGCACACACGCACGCCTGCACAACACAACAACGCAGGTTTTCACTTTATGCACGTGTTGTCCTGTCACTTTTTGAATAAGTACTTCTGTCTTCCTTATCCATGTACTCCATTCCCCACTTGTCAAAAGCGGACACTGTCGGAATCCATCTCGGGGTCCACTGTGAATTTCGGGCCGTTTAAGATGTAAGTAGACCTGATGGTTGTTTGGTGAATGTCTGCTATAAATAAAAAAAGAAAAGTTCGTGTGTTTATGTAGACAAAAACACATTATCTTTGAACTCTGATTAGGTTTTCCAACACTTCTGACGTTTGTGCACCTAAATAGGAAAGCACGGATGGCACGACCACCCAAACAGAGCGGTCGCAGATGTAAAATAAGAACACGGATGCTCATTACGCCGTAGACAGCTTGACGCTTTTTCTTGGCCTGGTCTCACTTTGCCGTCTTGTGTCTCAAAAACTGAGCACACAAAAGCCAAAGAGAAGATCCAAAAAAAAATTAAAAAAAAAACCCAAAAAAAAGGTTGATGGAGAACTTTTGGCTCCAGCTCCGAGCATTATTTTTGCCTCATTAGCCGGATTAACCGATTCTGCTTTTCACCTCGGGGACTTTAACAACGCGGCAACAGATTAGAACATCTGTCAACGTTATTTCCTGCCTGCTGCCGTTGCATTAATTTCTCATGATGCTGCCTCTGTTTATTTCCAAATGCTCCCACACTTAAAAGGTGGGATCTTGTAAGCTAATACTCTTGTCAAAACAAGCAAATGAAACCGCAACGCACAAGCAAGAGTGATTGCCGCTGCACCTAAAACGGAGCGAGAGAAAGAGAGAGAGAGAGAGAAACAGAGAGAGAGCAGACGGGCTCTCCCAAGCGTTCAAGCTGAGGAATGCAGCTTGTTCTGCTGCTGCTCTGCCAAAGCACACAACCGCATTCTGCCACACATTCTTCAGTGTTAATCACTGAGTGATTTAATCAAAGTGCAAACTTTAAATGCAAAATAAACTCATTGAGCTGTTAGTGAGCGCTAACTTGCCAGGTTTCGTGACGAGAAGAGCGGTGTGTAGACGGTTTATGTGTGGGGGTTTTTTTGTCTGTTTTTTTTTTTATTATTATTTTTTAGCCGCAAAACAATAAGTTACAATTTATAGCATTTGGAGATATCAAGATAAATCTGTCTCTCGGCTTTCTGTTCTTGTTAATCAAGGGTAATCTTCGAGAATGCTTGTATAAACTCTCCCCCCCCCTCCAGAGTTTGAAGGTTAGATGACGCATGTGCAGCATATGAGTTGTTAGTCACAAATCTGAGACTAAATGGCTTGTGGACTGTTGTGAAATGAAACCTGCATGAATTCTATTCTCCACAGCGGCTACATAGCAGGTATATGAAACCACAAAGCAAGATTGCAAAGTGTTGCTCCCTTGAAAAAAGCCGTAGCGATAAGGCCCAAATGCAGTTTTAACCCTAACCCTAACCCTACACATCTGATCCCAGCTCATCTCAGTAACCCGGCAGACAGCTTCCCGCACAAGCCGGAGACATCGCGGCTGGTTTTCATGCTCATTATAAAGCTGCTGTGATTTTGTTTTCTTGGTTTTTGAGCAGATTTCTCCCCATCTCCCCTCCAAAAAAAGGCCACACTTTATATTCAGGAAAAATGTATGAGTATGCAGTTCAACAACAAAGCTCATTTGTTTCTAATTAGCGCCACAATAGCAAAGATAAATCCTGCAGTGACTATGCTTTGTTTCTGTGGTTATACATGCGGATAACCGTCCCGAAATGTCAGAGGGTGACTCAGCATTGAGCAACAAGGTAGCACGGTGTCTTTCCGTGCCAAGGAGTCACTTTCTCTCCTCTTGGTGCGATTCTTTCTGAGCGCTAGTCCCCCCTCTGCCACCGAGGTTGATTTTTCCCTTCTGTACGAACCCACAAGAGTCGTTGCTCTTTGCTGCCTTTGTGACAATGGTTAAGCAATAATTAGGAGACCAACACAGGATTTTCACCATTAAAGCGCAGCTGTTATGGATGTGGCTTTTTCAGCTTTTGAGCTTGGCCTTTAATTACATTTGACTGATTGCTGTGATGCTGTTAAGTAAAAACATAATTAAAAAGCAATTCTAATTACAAACAGGAAGAAATAAAAAAACAACAAAACAGCACCCAGCACTATCCCTTTCCCCCTCCGTTTAATACCAGGAAGCTTTTGTGAGTGCGGTATAAATTTAGCTCCATTCAGCGATGGCCTCGCTCTCATGGCCGGCACCCTTGTGAGTCAGAGTTTCAGCATTACCTGAAGAAAACTTGGCACAGCTACTAAGCAAGCAGTGGAAAATTAAAAGTCAAGTTAGTGCCTTTGGGTGTGAAACAATTATGGGTTTGTATTCATTACAATGGGGTACAAAGAGAACGAAAATTCCTGCGCTAAGTGTTTTACCATCGAAATGCCAGGAGTGAAATGAATGTAATTAAGCCCACAAATACCTCCGGCTTTTGTAGCAAAGCTGTTTTGCTGACTTTGATGGCATGTGTGTACTTTGCTCAGGATAAAGGAGTCAATAAGAGGAGTTAAGAATGACCCCGCGGTTCAAAGGTGTGCTGCACGTGTTTTGTTGTTTACAAGTTCTGCAAAATGATTTGTAACTCTTGATTTGAAATCAGAGAAGGAAATTCATCCTGACGTTAAAAACTTTTTTTCTCTCTCTATTCGCTCCATAAAAATCAAGTCTTTTCCTTATGGTGCAAGATGTTCAAACTGCCATTCAAACCCTCCTGTTTAGATTCACATTACATGGGTCTTAATCAGCCCCGACTCCCCTTCGCCTCTACTTTGTCCAACATTTTTACTACTGGACTCGTCACAGGCAGAAAAGGCATTGCGTGGATCAGGTTTCAGCTTCTCTCTGGTGGTTGCCCATGAAATGTTGAGTTATTTTAAGATCCTTGTGTTGGTCTATAAAAAATTGCATAAATATTTGTTGAGCTTCCGTTTAACATGTCAAAAATAAAAGTGATCATAGTAGAAAACCAAAAAAATGGCATGTTTCTGCAGAGTCCAGATGCACAATATTTTAACACTCAAGCCTTGCGGGCCAAATGTGGCCCGCCAAACAATAATGTGTGGCCCTGTAGAACCTTCGAGATCACACCTGCGTGCTTTAATATTATTTTATCCATCAAATCACAGCAGTTTTATCTGAACTGCGCCAAATTATATTCAAGGCAAAAATATGCTTTAGCATTTAACTTTAAGAAAATAAATATATATATCACTGAAATTTAGTTATTAGCAATCGGTTACAATTTGTTCCCAGCTTTTTTTTAAATATACTTTTAAATATTTTATGCAGTAAAATAAATGATTCAAAACTCAAAAAATAAAATAAAAATAAAAGAATCAAAGAACCACCATATCTGTTAACAAACTGTTAAAATATCAATTAAAATCTCTGCATTGCTTATATATACATATAATATCGATATATATATATATGTGTGTGTGTGTGTATGTGAGCCTTTGTGTGGATTAGTGTGTGTCTGTGTTTACTGCTGTGAGGTCCGGCGCTGGCTGACTGATGCCTACCTTGGTCGAACACCGTAGTTAACACAGTCACTCTGTCTCCACAGTGGGTGGAGTTGCCAGACTACATAACTTGGGCCCTGCAGCCCACTGTAATTACCCTTATTGAAGCTGTCACTCAATGAGCCGCCCTGATCTGGTCCCAGAGCGACCCGGTGTGAACATCAAGGAGAAGGGGCCCATGGGCCAGGCCCCAGGGCCCAGCAATGTGAAGAGCAGCTATCTGTTACCGCTTAGATAATGCTCTTGACTGTCCCTTCGGTTTTCAGCCATGCTTCCCTTTCGTAGCCTTTTCTCATCCTTTCCCCTTTAAGCCGGGAGATGTGTTTTGACAAACTGATTGTTCTCTTGCATGACGTGATGTAATGAGGGACACATGTTAGGTGCGAGGGGTGGGGGAGAGAGAGACGAGAATTAAAGTCACATCAAAGAGAGGAAAATCAGATCTCAGGCAGGACCCAAACTGTAGAGGAAAAAAAAGAGGACAATCAGGACTTTTAAACGTGTTTACACATCCTAATGAACATGTTTTCAATTGGGGGAAATGTGTGGCTCAGACACATGGCCATGCCGCAGCGTGGATTTGATAAAGACAAACCAAATAAACCTCGCTGTGTCCATAGCTATAAAGGTGTTTACAGTTTTGTGTTTCTGTTCTATTGACAAGTGGCTTTCCAGTTCTGCCATGCGTTTATTAATGCTCCACGAGAAAACAAAAAGATCCGTAACTTTCCATGACACTTGTTTTCCCACAAGTTCCAAAGCATGAGCGGAGTTTAAGCTGCATCAAAATATCCTTGGGGGAGACGCTGCAGTAGCGTCGTAATTTCAGAGTGACCTCCTGATTATTCCAGACGCAACAATCTGCGTGGAACATGAACTGTTTATCCTGCGTCTGCTTTTCGCAAAGAGAACGGTTGTTTTTATTGATCCCTATTAGTATTGCGCCATTCCCACTTTCACACTTATTTAATCACTTGACTTGTCAAAAGCCGTCAGACACACTGATCATGTAACACCCACAAGCTCAGACCCTTGTTGGATTCTTAGGTGAGAGAATATTATTTGAAAAATAAAAATCAGAAAATGTGCTTCGGACGCTCAGTTCTGTGAGTCTAGAGATTGAAACCTTCGCCCTTTCTTCTTTCTTCTTCATCATCATCATATTAGTTTTTGCGAAAGCTTCTCCACTGCATTCTGATGTGGTCTTTGACTGAGCCATTTTAACACATTATTACAGATTTAAATTATAGTTCTAGCTCTATATGTAATGCTCATACATCATCATGAACATGACTCTGCCACCACAGTGCTTCAAGTCAGGTGTTTCCAGGTCTTAGCTTCTGGCTACTTGTAGCATTTTCCATCTAAAAATAAGTTCAAATGTTCATTTAATCTGTTCGGAGCATCTCTAACCACATATTTACTCTGTCCCCTACACAGCTTTCTTTATTAAACTCCAGATTTGTTCATTGCAGGACTAAATAATTACTTAAATCAATTTTTCCTCCTCAGCTGTGGATCCTGGGCCTCTTGTTTGCTTCTCTGATTAATACTCTCCTCTCCCAACTTGCCAGCATGTGCAAGCGTGCTCATGTGTTCGTAGGTTTTCAATTAAACAACATTGCATCTGGATGGTGAGCAATACTCAGTGAAATGTCCAAATATACTGAAATTGAATCATAAAAAAGTGCAAGAAGCCAAAAACAATCGGGATAAAAAGCAAATTTATTTATCTGCTGCCTGCGCTGAGCAAAAGGAGGCACCATCATAAATAACACACACATTTTCAATTGTTTTTTAGCTCTTTTTAGATATATACATGATAATACAAGAGTCTTGAATGTGTTTGCAGGCACATTCAACCAGTGTGTCTGTTCACCTCCACTTCAGTGAAGTTTCTAAACAAGATATTTTGATTTAAATCCAATCGAAATGTCACCACATTTCCAAGACCCAAGGGAGCAGTAGCACCATTTGTGTTCAGGCAGTAACCAAACTGCTTTGCTACCCTGTCTTTTCAAATCAGCAGCTGTTTTGACTGCCTACCCCCAAAAAACAGACATTATGCTAAATTGGAATTTGACTTAATGATTGTCATTAAAGAGATACAGCAATTCACAACTGATGGTTTCATGATGACTGAAGTAGTGCATTTTATTTAGCCATGTAATTTAATATATATATATATATATGAGTTTTTTCATGTCATATTCAAACTCCTTGAGCAGAATTGTCTTTAAACATCTGAAATAACATATGACAATATATACAACCATTGCTAAAGAGGGAAGCTGTGCTGCAAGCAGTTGTGAACCAAACTGGCGGCCCATCCTGCAGAGCGGTCCAGTCTGAAATGGGCTGGCGTGGGCGGCTCATTCCACAGTGGAGCCAGAGTTGTTTAGAGGCCCTGTTGTGTCTGGAGCCTCTCAGGTCACTTTAATATCAGCCCAGGGCCTGAATCGGCCCCCATGTAGCTTCACCAATTACAGGAGGATCCCTCTCATCCTTCTTCTTCCTCCTCATCATGTTTCTCCTCGTCTGCCACTTTGTTGTGTCTACTAAACTGTGGTCCTCTACCTTCCTCTGCCTCCAGATCCCTTTGTAATTCCCTGTAATAGTTCATCTAACGTAAAACACGAGGAAAGTGATGCTGTGCAAGAACTATTTTACCCAACAGCACAACTTACCTCACGTCTAAGCAATGCATCTTCTCAGCCTTCGTTGGCAACTTGATTGAGCGCAGTTGACCCACATATCATGAACTTTTCTGAGCTGTCTCTCCCTTAACTCAGTGTTTACTGTATCGCTGTTCTTCCCATAAACTCAGTTCCTGTGTGTGTGTATTCGGGTCTAATCGTTCTCAAGTCATCCCCGTGAGCTTGCGTGTATACAGTAATGCTTTCAGGGGATTAGGTCCTGCGTTGGATCTTTTAACTTCAGTCAGCGCTGCATCCTGATATCCTGGTGTGACTGGTTTGAGGGGGTAATTCACTCCACCAGAAATGCAGCCCTTTTAGAGGTTCCACATGTGCCTTGGCACCAGACAGAAGAGGGGCTGGTAGTGCTTCGTTAATAGAGGCAACATTCCTGCAGCGTTGTCAGGCAGTTTTATTAGCATTAGCTTTGCCCACAGGCTGTCAATTATACCTCATTTAGAGTCTGAAGCCTCCCCTTGGCTGTCAGAGAGCATATTGCTAACCACTAACTGCTTAATTATCAAATCAATAAAGACAATCTGGCAATACAAACTAATTGATCCACAAACCTAAATCACTGAATGTACTGGCAGCATCGTTTAAATCTATAAAATGCACAAACTGCCTTCGAAAGAGATTTTAAGACCAAGTTTGTGTTTTCCATGTGCGTTTTTGAAGAGACGGAATGACAATTTTTTCTTGCACATTTTCATCCTTGGAAAAAACGTCTCCTTTAATCCCCCAGCTGCTCCCAGGGTGGACTCATTTGGGGGCGAACTCCACCTAATACCTCTAAATCCTCCGTAATCGACATGTCAAATTTACTTGAAAAAAGAAAGAAAGAAAAAAAAAGTTATTCCCCAGAGACTGACAAAACACAGCAAGATGATTCAGCAGGTAGAAAATGAAAAGCAGACTGACGGTCCCAGCAGGCATTTACCCCACCTCGGGTTTGATCTTCCCGGGTCAGGCGCGGCCACGACACTGCCGGGCTCCTGGCTGTTTTGATCCGAGTCTGTTGACAGGGTCAGCTGTAACACTCCAAGAGGTTGTCATGACTGACTGCAAAGAGCTTCTGGCTCATCTGTGCAATCATTTGTCTGCGTGTCATGTTGATGTTGACATCTGCTTGAAAAGGGGCCAAAAATCATTATGAGTTTAAACTGAAAATGTGGCTTGAAATCCGGTTCTCTGACTCGCCTTCAAATAGCTTCTCCGTGCATATTAACACAAGTCACGCTAATAAATACCTGGAATTTTTATATCATATTTAAAGCAATAAAATAAGTTCATTGATAGTTTATCTTTTACGTTTTCCTTTCCCTACATTGGGGAATTTGTTTTTGTAACCAGCCCCTTGTGACTCATTAATGTTGCTTTCTCTGGCCGTCTGGACGTGATTTGTTTGCACCAGTAAAAGCGCAGAGGAATTGCTTGTTTTAATGACCATGTTATCCACCATGGAAGCATGAAATTTAATGTATTTTTTTCCACTGAAACCTCCAACATCACCACAGGGTGAGATCTTGAAAAGGAATTACAATTAATTAGAAATGCATGTCATTGTTTGTGTCTGTGATTGAATATTTGGCTTCGATTAAACAAGCTGGTGTGGGTTTGGCCCGCAAGATTTCCTAGTGGGTTTATCACCACCTCTTTCTAATAATCCTTGTGAGAACTTGACTAATCGTTGAAGGGCACTTGTCATCCATCAGATTTTGTAACAAAAACTTGTAAATCTTAAAACTAGGGAACAAAACTATATTACAACACCTGGATTTCAAAAAAATTAAGTAATGTTGAATCGCACTTTTTGAAATCATGAACAGTTTGAGTTACATACAACAAAACAGCAAGTCACTATCATAAATGGACGATAACATCTGTAATGGTAATATCATTAAGTCTCTCTCTCTAATCACATAATGGACTGATTTTTTTTTTCAGCAAAAAGTGATTTTTAGGGGGACTTTGAATGAATATGTAGCTGTGTAGTGGTAACACGGAAAAAAACAATACAGTGAGCACTTTTCTCTAGACGATCCTCTTTACAGGATCTGCAGAGGTTTAATCTTGACTGCTGTTTATGAGCATGAAGTTTCTCAGATAAGATACTTTCTTTTGCAGTGGTTTTACTTTTTACATGTTCTCTGTCCCTTAGAAACATTTACTCATTTTCCTGTATGTTTAGTTATGGTCAGCTTAAGCAAAGTACAGACTTTGTGGGGAAACGCTACACTACACTCTCTATATATAGCTTACATAATGTAAGATATTGTAGGTGCTAATGCCTTGGAAAAACCATGCTGGTCAGAACTGGAGCAGAAATAACCATATCTAGACAATATTGCAGTAAGACTTTGGCTTATGACAGAGTGCTTTTATCACTTGACGTCCAGGAGGAGCGCAGCAGATGTCACAGTCGGACAGGACGATTGTCCTGTCAGACCGTCAGTTCCCAAAACCACACAAAAAAATTCATGACAGCGCAGTTTGGGTCATTGGGACCAGACTGGAAAAAGCTCATGGGTCCAAATGATCCCATCTGTTAAGTCTGCAGGAAGGTTAAACCTCCTCAGATCTCCAAGCTACAGCAATCAGAGCATTTCTGCTGACTTCTTGCCAATCACTAGTTAAATTGCAAAGTAGTTATGTACTGTACAAACTTGTAGTTGAAATAAAGACTTTCCTTTTCTTGGATGGATATTGAGTTGCACTGATTCCACAAATTTGAACCTTTTAAATGAAACATTGACATTTTCAGCTGCATTTTCCCCGGCTTTGTGCTCAATTTTCCTTTGCTTCCCGGTCGGTCACAGTCACTATTGTGACCGACAAAACTGAACACAGTTCAAGAGGAGAAATAATAAAGCAATAATCCATGTGGTGCAAGTGGCAGTCAAAGGACGACCACAGCAAGAAGCAAAGACTCATCTTGCTGAAACATGCAAGTAACTGACATGTCAACAGCATGACAGGAAGTCCTCACTCTCTTATTTCTCGGTTGTTGGCCTTCTTTCCTCATGAAGCTGAGACGTGAAGAGTGAATGAAGAGCACTGCTGCCATCCTGCTGCAGATCAAATACAGACTGGGCGGCATGGGGGCGACATCAGTCAAAACAGAACCTGATCTCGGGGGCAATTACCAGTGTTTGCTTAATCTTTGGAACGTGCAGTCGAGAACCGGGGTCAATGACGCTGCTTGACTCTCCCTTTTAAACCAGGGCAGGAGTGGGGATCATTCCTCATTAGGACTTCCCAGTTTGGTGTGAGATTTGGAGGAGATTTCAAGGGGGAGTGTCTGCACTAAAAGAGGATTTTATCTGTCCCCTTCATGTCAGGAAGACAACAACACTGTTCCTTTGTAAAATAGTAAATGGTTCATGTTTAAAAAAGAAACAGAAAAAGTAAACGGGATTGACATATTAACTCATTTTAAATGTTACACAGCTTCTGTGTTGATGTTCAACGTCGTTATAAGCTGGCATGCTTTGTTTTGGATCTCTGGCACCCTTTAACAGTTTTTTTTATCGTTGACCCACTTGCTCTATTTTCTTAACGATTTCGTTACCTGTTTGTTACCTCAGCTTCAATCAAAGCTATTTGAAACCTCAACCACCCACAGGCATTGTGCAATTAAAACATTGCGAGACCTGTTTTTTTCTTTCTTTTTTTTTTAACACCAGCCCACATTTAGATCACAGCATTGAGAGCCCTTGAGGCCTGTGTAAATTGCTTTATTACACTGATAATGATTTCTAATTACCTGCAGAAGTAATTGCAACAAATTCCACCCAGCCCTGGGGATACTGTGTGGTACTCAGTTAAATGATTGAAGAAGTAAATTTGAAGTTAAAGTTATTCTTACGGTTGCACTTTTCATGACCCAAACTTCTTTTATTGCACAACCACCTGTCAGGATGAAGTGCTGCATTTTCAAACAGCACCAAAATATGACAGCAAACTGAAATTTAAAAATCATCTGCATCTCGATGTTTAGCTGCCATTTTACTAGTGATCTTGCATCTTACGTTGTAAGATCTGAACTTTTTATGTATGCATGTCTGAACATAAAGAAACAATGAAGAGAGTTAAGAAGAAAAAAAAGAACCTTGACGTTTGCCATTCTGACTTCCAGATTTTTTTTTTCTAACATGAAAACCAGATTTCTTAATGTAAAAGTAATGGAAAAAAAGCAATAAAATTGCTTCAGGTTTAACAAAATTTTCATGTTCAATATTTAATCCATCCATCCATTTTCTTTACACCCTTTCCCTAGTGGGGTCGGGTGGGGTGCTGGTGCCTATCTCCAGCTAACTTTCCGGGCGAGAGGCGGGGTACACCCTGGACAGGTCTTCAATATTTAATATCTTTTGTAATAAAAATTACAACAAGTATTAGCTTTCTTGTTAATAAATAAGATTTTATTAAAATGTTTAATTAATAGTGTATTCAGACTCAGAAGTTCCTAACAAACGAGTTTAGCATTCAACATGGCTGCAAATGAAATGTTCCATAGTCAAAGTTGTAAAGATGGCTTTGTCATCATTTCCAGACAGATAAGTAAAAAACAAAAAATTAATTATGAGAGTTTTGGATGGGAGCTTTTTTTTAGATGAATATATTGCTTTTTCATATTTTACATCAAACATAGGCATTCTGTTTAAATAATTTATTATATCTCCAGGTCAGGGATGTGTTTGGCTTGTGCAGTTGTGGGGATGAGCTAGCAGGACAATCCCACTCAAAAGCCTTAAGCTTCTCTCTGTCAGGATTGGGTTTTCTCTGTGTTGATTTGAGTTTTTCTGTGTGTTTATTTTGAGTCTCCATGTTGTCCTGGCTAGCCCTCAATTGTTCCCAGGTGTGTCTCATTCCGTGATTGCCCTCTGTGTATTTAATGCCACCTGTGTCTGTGTGTCTTTGTCGGGTCCTTGTCTTACCTGTCTGTTGTTTCGGTCTCGTCCTGTCGAGTATAATTTGGATTATTGCCAGTTGCTACCCTTGGTGAGCCTTAGCCTTACCGCCCATCCTGTGCTGCCTGGAATTGTGGATTATTTGTGCATGTTCATCATTAAATCATCATTTTCTCAGCCATACTGGGTCCTCAGATTCTGCCTCACCACCCTACAAACGCACCTCATGACACCCTCACCATCTAAGAGGTTTTCACACAGGATTGGTACAAAAATCATCATAATTTACAACCAGCAACCTTTCAGTCTTTAACTAGTTACACAATTTCTTCTCAAGAAAAGTACTCAACAATTCTTTAATTGTATGTTGATGGCCATCCTTACACTTGTATGTTCAGGGTATGACTCTCTCCTGCTCCACCAGTTAATATGGGCCCCCTGGACAATTCTCTGATTAATGTTCTTTCTGCTCAGTCAAGTTTAGGTGGACAGTTCTCTACCATGTTTCCAGTTGGACCATATTAAGTCCATTCTCAGATGACTGGCTGAAAAATATTTTGAAATCTAAATTTGTCTCCAAGTGCCAGAAGACTGTTGATTTAGTGTGAGTAGCACAAACTCTGCTGTGCTATGTGCATAAGCCCGACGAACCAACAGTATTTTAGGGACAGTAAATTTTACAAATTTTCCACTCTTGGTTCCAAGATCAGCAAAACATCAATCTAGAGCCTAAAACTGCTTATCCTAGTGGGATCACTGGTGAGGGATCTGGTCGACATTGGGAAAGACATTGGGAAAGAGGACGGTACATCCTAGACAGGTTGCCAGGTTCATCATCAGGCAACACGGAGGCGCAAATGGGAAACAACCATTCACACACACAAGAAAAGAAAATACACAAAAACAACTGTGTGAGAAAGACGGAGTATCCGGAAAGAACCCATGCAGAAGGACCCCAGGTAAGATTTGAACCCAGGACCATCTAACACCATATGTGAGCTCACATGTGTCCCATTTGAATGCATTTGCAGTTCAATCACAGACGTACTACCTGTTGCCAAAACTGATTTCAGTTAATCTTGAATTGCTTTTTATTATCACTGTTACTGTTATATATATATACCACAAAACATCTACTTGGGACATTGTTTTATAACCTAACCCAGCACTGAACGTTTCTCTTGACTTATCTGCTTTGTTCCTTGCTCTTTACGAAGCTGCTTGTCCACTAATATTCTTCAACATAGCACCTCACCCTGAGAAAACGCATGGAAGATTTTGTCTGCAATGGGACAGAAAGGGAAACAGTTTTAGGGGTCACATGGACTCTCTTCCAGCTAATGTTGAACAAGAGCAGGCAACGCGGTAAACACAAGGCCAACCCAGAGACCCTCAAGTAAAGGTGTAACCAGAAGCGCCAGACAACCACTGGAACTGAGTTTATTGTTCTTTTTTAAATAACATTGTATTGTAATTGTGTTAATATGACTTGGTCTATTTTTGAAAATAAAGTCGACAGAAGAAAATCGACATTTTCTTGTGTACAAAATGGAAATGAAAACAAATAATGAAAATTGGTTTCATCAGAGGATTTTACAAAGTGTTTTAGTTTGTAAAATAGGGAAAAACAACCACGCATACACAATCTTCTGCCGAACATCTTGAAGACAGTTAATATGAAGATAAATGCCATCGCATCAAATTTTCCACAACACAAAATATAATTTGTGGCAGTTTGTGGCTCGTCAGAGAGTTTTGATTGAGTCAGTAAAATGTGGAAACTTAATTTAAGCTGTTGTTAGTATCAGCAGTTCTTTCAGCGTCTCCCTCTCTCTGACACAAACATCTTGTGGTCATGTAGTGTCTAACCCGTGGAATGAGAAGAGGTTTCACGCTGACAGGATGTCACTGCTCAGCGGGAGGCCTCTGACTAGAGAGAGCATCAAAGCACGACTAAATCAGCCTCCTTCCACCGCAACCGCCACATTCTTTCAAGGTGCAGATCTGAGGGAAAGTATGTCCTTTGTAGATTTTTATGGCAAAATAAAAACAACTCTTTTAATGTCTTTTGCGATACATTTAAAGCAAAACTGTTTGTCTAAAGACAACAATTTAAAGAAACTTAGGAATTAAAAAATATATATATATATATTTTGTGAATTGTGTAAATTTTCACTCACGGACCAAAAGCTCCAGCTGTCTTCACTTTGTGCTTTTCCTTTGGCCCTTTTCATTACTTCACCAGCAGCAAAACAAAACCACTATCCTTAAAAAGGTCATATAACACTCACCACACATGCTATGGGGGCATGTTACAAGTTACTTTATACAGTTTGGAGTAGTAAAAGTTGTTTTAGGATACTAAAGAGGATAAAACGAGACAATAATTTGACGACAGCTTCAATGGTAGAGGGAAATGGAGAAAATGATAAATGTGGGATTTTAAAACCTGGACGACAGCTTTGGTTTAGACAAACTTGTGAATTCTCAAGTAGTGGCGTAAAGGTGTAACTTTGGTTTTCTTGTTTCTGCTGTGAAAGACTGTCGGGGTAAATCAAAGAAAATGTAGAAAGGATTTTTTTTTTTTCATTTGATCTAATTGGAGCATAAAGATGAAGAGAAGGAAATTTATTCTGACAATAGAGTCAAAATGTTGAGGAAAAGAAATGTCAGTCAAAAATGTCAAAGGAATATTTCATGATTGAAATTAAAATGTTGAAAATAAAGAGCAATGCAACCTTAAAGAAGATAAATGCTGTTCGTTCACACAAGATGTCACTACAACAGCTCTTCACTTGGTGTACCGTCATATAATGATATGACGGTACACTTCAATTGCCTCAATATTTAGACATCATTCTGCATATAGTTCGTAAAAAATCCAGACATAACTCTATGTCTAGATAACTTTCAACATTTTATTGAAAAAGTATTTGGAGTTTTTTCCTTTTAGGTTTAATATAAAAATATTAAACTATTTGCTTCACATTTAAATTGTTTTTACACCTGGATGAGAGCATCAGAGAGGGGACCAAATACCTGTTGCGCTACATGACGGAGGTTTTTTTCTGATTTCGTTTTGGACTTACTTGAGAACCTGAAGTACAAATATGGCGACTTAAAAGCCATATTTGGAAACCTGGTTTCTTAGGCCTTTGCCCAGGTTATGGGGATCACTCAGGCAGAGTGTACTGAGGTATTTAACATGCTCTTCCTGAAGCATGTTATATCGGTGGCCACGTCTCCTATGAATGAGGAAGACCCCACAGAGTTTTTTAAGCTGGGTTTAGGGCTCAGTTCTTTGGTGGAACCTGTTATCAGTATTGTTCAAGAACTGATAACGATGAGAAGGAAAATCGAAGAACTGAGAAAGTCCTATGAGGAACAGAGAAAAGACACAATACTACTTTTTGTGAAGTCGATGTGTCAAGGCATCAGGGAGTCCAAGACATGTTGCTGTATCGAGTATCTGAAAGAGGCATGGGAACGAGTTGTCAACAAAATCGCTAACACTGAGGGACAGCCAATTGAAATCCAGCAGAAATGGCTGCCAAGCCTGACCAAAAAGGTTTTCAGTGACCCATCTAAAACCTTGGGCTGTTCTGCTGGATGGACTCTGGCTTTCATGGAGCATCAGGTAGTCGACGACATAATCATGTTGTGTCTTGTAAGTCAGCTGTAAAAGCACCATAAAAAGAGGGGCAATTTTATTACAAGGCTTTATTTCTGGTGCTGGTAAAATCTTGACACGGTATTTCACTAAATGAAGGCCAATAGTGTCATGCCTCTCTGTGCCTCCGTCGATTCCCACGAAAAGGTCCCTTAGCCCTCCGCTAGTCCTAAGGCTTCCAGCTGGCTCAGTCCCGGTGAGCCAGAGCCTTCAGCATTTATACATTTATAAAAAGATATTTAGAATTACTCTGCCATGTTTTTTTTACCTATAATTAAATAATTACCTCAGTAATTATTTTAAATCATATTCAATACATTTATAACACAGTTGGTAGCACTGTTACCTTGCAGCAAGGCCCTGGGTTCGATACCCAGCCTGGCGTCTTTCTGCATGGAGGTTGCATGTTCTCCTTGTGCATGGTGGGTTCTCTCCGGGTACTCCGGCTTCCTTCCACAGCTCAAAAGCATGACTGTTAGGTTAATTCAACATTTCAGCTCTATGATTTATATAGACGTTCTACATCTGTACCAATATTTCAATTAATTTTTCAGCATTTTTACCTATTTCTCATCCTTTTGACTTGAATCGTGTCACCAGCAAACAAACAAATACTCCCTCCACTTCATAGCCTTGCCGCGGTCCTGCCGAGATTCATCTCTGGACTGCCATTGCCAACATCCCATGAAGGCCCGTGACCCTCTGCGACCCCCTCTCATCTCCAAAGTGCCAACTCAAGCCCGTCTCTATTCTACCAAGCCGGTCACACACACCTAAACAGGAGCTGCTTTCACTGCCACTTAATTACACACCATTTTACTCCACAGTTTACCAGTCAAAAAGCAGGGTAGGGGGTGCAGTGTTGGGGGCGGAAGGGGTTCTCAGGGCCCCAGTATCCTTTCCATCAATGTGGGCAGCGCCAACAAAAGCCCCCATGACAGGGGATGAGTAGTTTAATGCAGTGGCCGTGCCTGCCGTTCAAAGTCGGCCCGTTCCTAATTGCCCTCAGAGATGGCAGATAATGGAGAGTCTTTGAAGTGAAAATGGCCCCAAAATGAAGGCTGAAAGGCGGATAGAGGGGGAGGACTGCCTTCAACAAGTGAGTCTGTCCACGAGGAGTGTATTCACCTTGGGGTTTTTTTTGTTGTTTTTTTTTTTTGGAAAGGGTGAAGGAGAGAAAGATGTGATGAGCTCTGTGGCTTTAGAGGAGTGGGAGACAGGAGTCTGAAACGGACACTCAGCAGGGGTCCTGCTTCATCCGTCCCCCTCCTCTCTGCCTTTCCATCTCCACCATAACCTTCAGGCACCTGACTTGCTGCTCCGCTTTAAGTTTTCCCCCTTCTCCTCGTACTTCCCTTCCTCTCATCCTTTTTATAATGTCCTGTCCTACTTTTGTTCCCCTCCTTCTGCGCTGCTCTGTTTTTGTGACGGACCGACTGACAGTGGCACCGACACTCGGTCTGGCGTCGGTCAGGGTCTTCCCATACCAACGACATGCTTGGGATTCTTTTAGCTGCCTCCAGCAGACTTTCACATGACACCGGGGAGGGGGACACAAAGGACAGACGCACAAAGCTTTTCTCCTTTAACTACATGCTTCTTTTGTCATGCTGTTTGGTTTGATTATCTTCCTTTGTCATTATGGTGAAGTTGTGTCCTTTTCAGCGCTGCCTCATGCAGGTTAAGTTAGTTCACTGTTCAACAGTGTGATTTGTTTAAAACAGAGAAAAATGAATGGGGTAAATTCCAGCTGGTCAACAGCAAAAATGGAGAACTGGAAGGAGAAAAAAAAATCTCTTCCAGTTGGTAAAAAGTAAACGTTATTTTCCTTACTTTACAGTCCCATTTGATGGAAAATAGAGTAAGATGTAGAATCAAGTCTTAGTTGTGAATTTAATTCTAAATATTTTATATTACTTCCTCACAGTAAATACTTAAAAACTTCTTTCTTCTGCCTGCTCAGAGAAGAAGAAAAAAGCAGATCTCCAGCCACACAGAATTTATTTAAAATAAACTTTGTTATTGCTTCTTTTCTTCTCCTCATCATCATCTGACCCCTGCTTTCCCCCTCCCCCATCTCCTGTCTGTTTGACTTCCACGTTTATGGTCCTTGTCAGCACGTACAGACAAAGCAGACACAAAAATTGCGTCTCTGCAGAGACCCATAGCGGCCCCTAGGGAGCAGGTGATGAAAATCACATCCCACTGACTTTGAGGTCGACAGTACAGAGAAATGATGGGCTTTCCTCCAACATTCCCAGATGGGACTGAATCCATTTTCACATCAAACCTGTATCGGTTCCTAAACATTAACAATTACAGTGGTCTCAACTGTCTCTAGAAATTCTCATCGGTGAGATCAGATAGTTTAAGCTGCATGTCACACGACCTGTCCTTGATACGCAATAAAACACCACAGATGAAACAACCCAGGCTAACTGTAATCTGCCTTTATCAGGCCTCATCAGCCGTCGCGATAGGACTTCCAGCCTTTTGTCTCCGTCTGAAACATGCCGTGGTTTTCGTAAAGCCTGCCATTTCAAAGACGGGAGCCTCTTTTCCTGACAAAGACCAGAGCCAGCAGGGCCCCGCTGAATGACAATACTTTGAAGAATCGGTTGGTATTTACTGCTGAGGAGACTTAGTGCATTAAGCCAAGAGAGGGATTGTTGCTCTGTTTGGCTTTGCTAATTGGCTGGAAGGCAATACGCTGCTGAGGGAGAGCTGGGATCAGAGGAGGAGAAAGGGGTAAAGACCGAACACAGGAATGGAAACAGCAGATTGAAGAGTTCATGGTTGGTTACCGTTCTGAGGCCTGATGAGAACATTAGGATTGTAATGAAATGTCAGACTCTCACAAGTGGTTCAGCCCTGTTTAGTCAGGGCTAAAGTGTATTTCCACATGCTGAATGAGGTCACGACCCACTTTTATCAGTATCCTCGGGGGCAACTATAATATTCACAAAGCATAGTAATCACCACAGAGGCAAACTAGCAGTTTTAGAGTCATCCACAATTCGTTGTGTCCCTTCACAGGCCAGCAGTAGTTTGGTGTGTGGAGTGGCATGATTGTGCCTAACCACAGATACTTGTCGTCTTAGTAATCGAGACAAATTGTGGGAAGGCTTAGCCTTCAGTGTCAACCACAGTCTTTTTTTAATTTATTTTTTATTCCATGCTGAAATAAAATGAGAATGTACAAGGAAAGTGGAAGTGGTGAACAAAATAGGGCTTTTGGGGGGATAAGCAGAAAGTAATGGACCATCTCTGTGAGCTGTGAAGAACAAAGGCAAGCCTGTTTGAGAGATACATGAACTAAAAGACGCACGCACCCTTGCTAAAATGCCAAGTTTTATTGACGGAAAAAATGAGACCGTGATGGATCTTAACACCCAGTTAAAAACTCAGCTGAAAAAAAACAAATTAAAAATAGCAAGAACTAAAAGGTGCTATTGCTTGAATGCATAAAGTGCCTAAAAAAAATAAACAAACAAACACGGATTACTCCATTGGATGATAGCCTGGTATTACTTTTACAAAAATCAATCAAGAACAAAATTTGACTTTTTTTGACCCCCACAAAAATAATTAATCTTCAAAAACAAAAACCCTTTAATGTAAAAACTGATGTCTACAAAACAATTAAATATAATATTTGACATAAAATGAGAGCACAAGTCTTCACCCCTTTAAAAGCAAATGAGCTAGTTCAAAAGAGACTCAATTGGTACTCGTAGTTTTGACTGATTTGTAAAAATGAAAAATCACATTTGTTGAAAAAAACTAAAACATTCAAAGGTTGTGAATACTTTTTGTAGGGAATGTAGTATGTACACCCTTAAACTCGCAATTTGGTAAAACATATTTTGATCTGTTTTAGCATTTGGTAATCTTTGATAAACGTCTATCAACATGTCACAAGTGGACTTGATAATGTTTGCTCCCTCTATTCCACAATGTTTGTGAAGACATTCTTAGTTCACAGACCTGGATTTAGTTTTGGGCTCAAAAATGACTCACAAATGTCTGTGTCCCTCTTGTGAGGTCATTCTTTTGGAAATTTTGATTTCTGCTTGGGCAGTAGGGCCCCACTGACTGACAATACTTTGAAGAATCGGTTGGTATTTACTGCTGAGGAGACTTAGTGCATTAAGCCAAGAGAGGGATTGTTGCTCTCTTGGCAACAATCCCTTTTGTTGCCAAAAAATGATTGGCAACAATGATTGGCCTTTTTGTTGCCATGAATTGATATTCATTCCATGAATATCAATTTCATGTGATATTGAAACATGAAATTCATCTTCTAGCAAAAGATTTGAAGTTTTTGGACCAAAATGGGCCCCTATTCCACCTAAGGAAAGGTAAGTCCAGAGAATGATGCTGCCACCACCAGTTACGTTTCAGCACCAAACACTTCTTATAGAACTGAGGACCAGAACTTAAGTTTTGTTTCATTTGACCATCCACAGGTTCTCCCACAAGGCATTGTGAGTGTTTGTTCATGCCGGAATGTTTGATTTGCATGAAAAGGTTTCAGCTGTGGAAATACTGTATGTCCAGTTTTTGTTATGTGCTTTTGTCACATTTTCTCATTGTTTTATATATTTAATCTGTCTTGGTTTATACATAATGCAGATAATTTTTTTTTGTACTCTACTTCTGACTGATACCTTTTGTACCATGAGATCCTTTGGTTTAATGTTACCTCTCTGCAAAGCATGTGTATGTTTTTAACTAAAGGATGAAAATGAACAAGTGGCTTGAACAGCATTTTACCAGAGGTGGGTGCACCACCGCATTTATGTTTCTGTGTATTTATTTTATAAATGAACCAAAGGTTGGTTTCAGACTATTTTTTGCCAAAGGAACAGCTCAGACTTTTGAGCTTAACTAAGTGTGTAACATAGAAACCGAGAAAGAGACTAAATCGGAGTGGAGTCAAAATTAATGCAAAAGCCAGAGAGCCGAGTTCTCAGATGAATTCACAGCGAATTTCCGGCTGCAGTGCCATGCCTAAGTCCCCTTGATTATTTTCTGGTTGAAGGAAGTTCTGGATTTCAAAGCTTCCTCCCTGCCTACGCCTGTGATTCAGCCTTGTTAAGGGACCTGCATTTTAGCGAGAGAAGTCTCCAAAAATGAAGATTGACTGTCAGTGACGGTTCTCAGTGTTCCAGCTGGGGTGTGGTAGTGCGGGGCCGCCACTGATGGTAAATGAGCTGGTAGCTGAGTGTGTTTTTGCAATAGAAGGTAAACTTCAAGCTGCTAAATTTGCCTTTAAAAATACATTTTGCATCTGGAATGATTAAGAAAATAAAGCTACGTTTGAATAATTTGTTAGTGACACAAAACCGATGATTACACAGTAATTTTAAAAAAGCTAAAAAAAAAATTTTTTTTAAAGTCCTCAGCAAAGCTCAGTTTTCAGGATTCAAAAGTAAAAATAAAAAAATCAGATGTAAGACAAAAAGGATCAGCTGCTGAAGCATTATTCATAAAATATTCTAGCTAATTTCTATCTGCAGACCCTGAAACAAGCAGGTAGAACAGTACAGTAGATAAAGAACTGTTTTGTTTTTTTTAAAAAAAAAGAGGTAAAAATATTCACATTCAAATAATCATCAGTATACCCTGATTATCCTCATTCACCACTTTCCATAGATCAGATGTCCAAAATGTCCAAAAAGTGTATTTTTTATACCTGTTGTTCTGCTTTTCATAGACAAACTGCACCAGTGTAAAGATTTCAAGTCTTCTTTAAAACTTCTTGATGCTAATCATCAAGGCCTGATAGGAAGCGTCTGTTACAGATTGTTACTATGCTCATGGGAAATGTAGGTCTCTAGATTTCCAGGCTGTGTAAAGTCCTACCATCTTAAATCTTCTGTATCCTTTGTGATTCCTTCAAATACTCCCCCGATTCCCCTGGACCTCTGAGCAGTAATATTCCAATTATTGAAAATGTTTTAGACTCTCAGATTTCTGAGGTTTTCCTCGTTGCCGTGAGACAATTGACTTATAGTTTTGTGAAAAGCTTGCTTTTATTTCAAGATCACTTTGAGAAGAAAAAAAATGCTTATGGGTTTAACCCCTGCAGAATATACTAAGGAAGAATAAAAGCCATCATGAGAGGGACAGAGTATCTGTTTCACATGGTCCCTGTCACTCCTCCTCTTCTCAATGAGACATGAAAGGGCAAACCTCATAATAAAATGGAATAAACTGTCCCCCCCCCCGGGTTGAATTATTGCAATTACACATAATTGAGTGTTTGGCGGCAAAACCATTTCCTCCTCAGATCCTGCATGTACTTTCTGAAAATCACAATCACTTTGTTCTTGGCTACAGCCACCGGCTGACCTTCTCGAGTTGCAGTCTTACTGGAAGGGCAGTGACAGGAGACAGAATGGGATTTGGGGGGTGGGACATTATGCTGCATGGTCCCAAGATGGGTTAGACCACATCTTTGCCATATGGTTGCAGTCATCCGTTAACTTTTCCCTTGATCCTATTTTTTTTTGCCGTTTTATAAATACATGAAGTCCCGGTCTCGGCCAAAGGCTGGGGCTGAGAACGGCAGAAACCGCTGGAACACAAATTGGTTTCATTTCAGTTTCTCTGAGGAGGCCTGTTTGTGTTGGGGTAAAAATATATGGCTGTACAGTAGTTGTACCTTATGTTGCATAATAACTGCCATTGTTTAAGTTCATGCAAAAAAGAGCAAACGTCCAACTAACAATAGCTGGCTCACTGACTTGCAGGTGATAGAACAAATTTCAGCATTTCACCTTTGCTGCCTCTTCTTTTTTATTCAGCCTTCTAAGCTGCCCTATTTTGCAAATACATCTATTAATATTTGACACAGGTAATGTGTTAGACATTTGACTGTCTAAAAAAAAACTAACATGACTTATTGTAAGTAATATACCAGGTTGATTTAATGCTTAACTCTGACAATGTTGCACATTTTTACATTACAGAGAATAATTGTGAAGTGAAAGGGAAAGGACATATGATTTCTTATTTGTTTGTTTACAAATTGAAATTTGGACAGTGGGATATGCACCTGAGTCAATGTTTTATAGAACTATTTTTCTCTGCAATTACAGCAGCAAACCTTTTGAGCTCCGTATCTACCCGCATGAAGAGAAAGAGTCATAATTTGTTTATGAAAGGACCCAAATGCAGAGTTCTACAGAACTTTGTATGTTTTACTAAGTAAAAAACTTGCAAAGTAATAGCGGAGACCAGATTACTGTAGCGTCATATGCAATAACAAGAAGACAATAGTAAGATCCAGCAAAGAGTGACTGAAGGTGAGGGCTGAAATACTGGGAACTTGATTACCAGATGAGAAGCAGATGGCTGATTGCATCGGTTTCAGGTGTGAGGAGTAGAGAGCACACAGACAGGCTGAGGGAGGCTGCATTAATCAACAGCTTAAAAATGTGCAAAGAATAAATTTATAAGTACAAATAGCAAACTAAATACCAAAGGATGAACTGGATCATAGCAGAAATAAATGACCAGGGAAATAATCAAAGTACCAAAATGGTTGAAAGCCAAAACCCAAACACCCTAGAATCGTGACAAACGGTCAGTCTTTCTCAACTCTGTCAGACTGGCAGATATGTCTGTCAACATACATTTTCAAGACATATTTCAGATTTAAATTCTGTTTTGTGTTTAGCTCTGGACTTTAACTAGGCCATTGTAACACACAAATAGCTGGAGAGAGAACCTTTTCACAAACAGATTTTCTCGTAGGATTGCATCCTACCTATCTCCCTCTGCTCTCCCATCAGTCTTAACCAGCACTCCTGCAAATGCTGACTGAAAGCAGCCACGCAGTATAAGGCTGCCATCACCATGTTTCACAATAACAAGAGTGACATGCAGTTAAATCCTTCCTGACCCTACAAAGTTTCAAATTAGTTCTCAGCTGACCATAGCGCCTTCTTCCAAATGTTTGTCCTGTCCCTGACATTGCTTGTCCCAACAATGCCTTTCTTCTTGAAACCTTTTGCTAGAGCTTAGATTTGTGATGTGAATGACTAGTCGTCCTGTCAACAAAATGTTCCAACCTGAGCAGTGGATCTCTGCAGCTCCTACAAAGTTACCATGGGTTTGTTGGTTTCTCACCCAACCTCTCAGCTTATAGGTGTAGAACCATGTCTAGTGAGACGTCAACACTGGACGTTAGCACATGCGGGATTTGAAAATTGAAACTGCTTCACACAAAGAAACCTTCTTTGTTCCATTCACTTGATCTTCTGCAGGTTTTCTTCCTGGATTTTCCTGGATTTAGCGTCAATCATCTCTGTTTTGTAATTGCCACAGCAAAACCTCCAAAACTCAGAACACGACACAACATATAAGGAAAATGTTCTCCTGGGATCGGTTTCATTCTCCCGCTCAAAAGACAGCTTACATCAAGCGAGACACGAGATTCCGATTTGTACAAGCAGCTTTGCACATGGTTCACTGAAAAGGTAATTATTTGAACCAAATAAAGGCAAGGGATAATTACATATATTGAAACTCTTGGTCGATAAGGGAAAAGTTTCATTTTGATTTTAAAGGAAAACTATTTTATGGGTCATAATAAAGAATTGCAAGCCAGGCATTCATAGTTGATTTTGCTAGAGGGAACTTGCACTCGCTCTTGATTACATGGACTCCAACTAGAAAGTAAGTTGTGATTGGGCCTGTCGGGTTGCCATTTTCTTATGATTGGCTGATGAAAGGTATAATTTAGGACTGCTAGGACAGCAACTTCAAAAGCTTCCAGTGGCACATTAAGCTGGAATGTGAAAGCTGTCCAGGCAAAAAATGATCCAATTTTCTACTGGCTTTAATTACAAAGAGGATCCCCTTTCATTGGTCGAGGCAATTGCTGTCCGTTTCTGAGGACCGCGGTGGAAAGTATCAAGTCAAGCGTGTCCATAATGCTTAAATCATGACTGTCTTCATGTGACCATGGCAGTATTATATTTGAAATCTGCATGACCCAGAACCCGAAAAGACTTTTGCGTGCTTAGAGTAAATAAAATAACACGCAATAATAACACCGATGGTTGCAGTCCAAGTAAAGAGTCATTTTATTTGCAACCTTGCCTTTTAGAAACGTTCCTTTCTTTTGCGGTCACCTTGCCAGAGAAATAAAAGCATAAACTGTGGTTAATCCTTTGAGCAGAAAATTGTGCCTGAAGCTTGCTGGTAATTGGCACTGCCCTTTCTATTCTAAATAAAGTTAAAGGCTTGTAACTACACAATGGAAAATCCTATTTGTGAATGTAGCATCTGTACTTAACCTATGAGTAGCTCTTTGTTGCTCCAAGCAGCTATGCTGCATTAATTCTTCGTGATTAGTTTTCCAGAAAGCTCACATGTGCATGACCTTGCATGCAATACTTATGATTCATATGCAGAAGTGGATCCGGATAATTATGAAGGCAAAAAAAAAATAAATGTACATCTGAATATTCTCAGACATGCAAACCCAAGCAGGGAGTACTAGGGGGAAAATGGCACAATGTAAATTTCTCAAAGACACGGTCGCACACGTGCACATGATAAATGAACAACAGGGTTATTCATGAGCCTAATCACCATTTGTTAGCTATAATACATATTGAATTTTATAGCTAACTTAATTTAAGTGACATCATGGGGGGAAAGAAGACATTCAGATGATTAATGCATGACAGAATATTTACTCTGGCATCAATTTTCTTCAGCGCTCCTAAAGAGCTCTTGTGTTTATTTTGTTGATGCCAACCAAAGCAAACTGGATGACTTAATTCACCTCTTTGACATTGTTTTTTTTCTCTTTCTCTCTGTTGCTCTCTCCTATATTGTGTCAAACCATGTCATGGAGCAGAAGGATGAGAAGACAGGAGAATGTTCTCATGAAATCTGGAGCCTCCAGAGAGTCGTTTGTAAAGCCTGCGGGGCGTGGTACACAGACGTCCATGTGAAAGACAGCAGCACCCTCCCTTGTAAATACTCACCATGAAATTCCTGCATAGAGCTTTAAGTGAATGCCACCATAAAGGTGTTAAATAACTTAAAATGGGACTATCTCCAACCTGGATCACTTGTGGCTGATGGGGAATAATTTGGTAATTAGCTCAGGTTTCCAACACAACACAGTGCAAATTACCATTATAAACGTAAACAAAAACCCATCACGCTGATTTATTCATATAGGCAAAGAAACAATTACATGACGTAAAGTTGTTCATCAAACTACTTCTATTGACCCCAATTCATGGCACTTTTCTCGAAGCTACAACCATTTACCTGACTGAGAGAAAGGATGTGCCCTCCGGCCTAAAGATAAGGGCCTTTGATATAATTAAGCCAACGTCAAACAGCCAGTAGATGAGCCCTGTGAAGATAAAGAGCAAAGACTGACGGGTCTGATAATAGTCCAAACAAAGAGAAAGTGGAGAGTAAAGGCCTCTTCTCAGGGAGTTAAGTGGACTGCCCAGAGGACACTTGAAAACATGGCTCATCTGTCAGTGACGGCGGGAATGGATACCATCACCGACGCTTCATCTCTGCAGTCCTGATAGAAAGGAACTGAAGAAATTTAAACATACTCAACTTTTCACAGAGTTGTTCGCATAGGGGCAAACATTTTTCATTAAAACTCATTGAAAACCATCATTCTGTTAGGTATAAAATGTGTCAATAATACTAGATTACAGCAGAAGTCAACCAACAATGTGCCTGGTGCTCTAGACAACAGTTTTCCTTTTTTTTCTTGTGAAAGTATGTCATAAACAGAGTTGAATTGATAGGACCATAACAATGTATTGCTGAAAAGCATTGAACAGTTTTAAATTACCATGTTACTGCACATTACTTCTCAGTAAACAGAAAATACATTTCCTAAGCTATTTTGACCTTAGCTCTATGTTGCAATGAGAATGACATCACACCGAGCTAATAATGTTCCAGTTAACGCATTAATATGGTGATTTTTAGATTCAAATATTTTCACAGAAATTTGGCACATGTGTGTTTGAGACCTTATAAGTAAAAGGAAGTGACATAATTTTATTCAGTTTATATAGCAGTAGGAGGCAATTTCACGGATTTACAGGGACAAAACCATATGGTAACAAGGTTGACAAAAAATTCTGACAAGAGTATTTTTCAAAAATAAGGGTATTTTGAGTTAATTTAATGTGATACTGTTACTAAATTGACTATTTAGGCAGGTTAGAAAAAGACAGAAAAGACAAATTTTCAAAAGAAAAATAATGAAAGATAGGTTTTTGCATTATTTTTCATGTTAATAAAAAAACACAGTACCCAACTCGGACAACAACAAGTCATGTTTTTTCAGCTATATAAATTTATTAAATGTATCTATTTAAATGTTTGTACTTGTTAAATATTATGAGCCATAAAAATGAATAAGAAATTACTAAAATTTAAAAAATGCAAACATTTAAATATACCAGACCAAAAATAATGACTCTGAACATCAAATGTATCTGCAATTATAGAATCACCCACCAGTGATATACTACTTATCTGCTTAGACACAAGGAATTTACAGTTGGTAAATTTTGCAAAAGTAAAAATTGGACGTTTACTTCGTGGCACTTGGTTACCAGAAAAAAAGTTGCGCTCATCTCTTAGCAACAGATTAACAACAAATACTGTTATTGTTCAAAAATCATAAGATTTCTTCTGCTCTTTTGAAATACTACTTATCTTCTTAGTACTTAAGAAGAATTCTGCAGTTGATGAATTTGGCAGAAAAGTGAAAATGTTTCTGTTTGTTTGTTTTCTGTCATTGGTGGTAAATAAATTACAAAACAGACATTCAACACAAAAGATATGATTTATACTTTGTGGCAGTTCATTACCAAAAATAAAAACACATTTCTTAACACCAAATAAATAATAGGTAATATTATTGTTTATAAAACAGAAGCGCTTTTGAAATATTGCTTATCTGCTTAAACTCAAGGAATTTACCGTTGGTAAATGTTGCTAAAGTAAAAATCAGACGTTGAATTTTGCCAAAAAGTGAAAATACATACATTTGTTGTCATTGGTGGTAAATTATAAAATACATATACTTGTCTGTAGTAAGCGTTCCGCCATGGTGACTGTAATGAAGAGATCTTCATTACTGGGACTATTTTACTGAAATCACTGTATTGCATTTTTAAAGTATTTTTGCACTTTATTAACAAGCACTTTATTTAGCACTGCACTTTAAGCATAGATTTGCACATCAGTAACAATTTGCACACAAGAAGTTTTAATTGTACTTATTGAGTATTTTTAGACATTAGCATGTAGCCTTTTGTTCTGGGCTCTGCACAGCTGCTCCTCATTGACGAGTGAGGTGGTTGCCTGTGGAGGGAGGATAATTGTTACTCAGAGCAATGAGCTACTAGTGGGTAAAACTGAGCAAATGTGTTGTGCATAATCTGTTGGGTGTGGAGCGCTAATGTAGAGTGACTCACCTGTCTTTTCTGTGTCCTCTCCAGGGTGTTTGGACAAATACTGCTCCGGGGGTCCAGACACCATATATAGTCTCCGGGAGAGGCCATTGAAAAGTGTGGGGGGGGAATTGTTTATGGGTTTTGTGGTGTTTCATTTGGTGTAATGATAAAACATAAAATATTTATAAAAAGTAAATAGAAATGTTTATATTTAGTAAAAGGTATTTTAATTAAATAAGTGGATATTGATGAATTGAGATTCCCCTGTGAATTAAAGGTGGTTTGATCCGTCACAGCTGGGACTATTTAAGACTGCAGTTTTCACCTGTGAAGTGTTGGTTGATGTTGTGTGAAGAATAAAACCACTGCTGTTTTCCACCTGACTCTGCCTCAACGCTTCATCGTCACTGTAAAACCCTACCGCGAACGGCTACCTTGTTACAGTGACGTAGTTCTAGCTAGAAGCTCTGCCCTCCTCTGTAGGAACTGAGTGTTCCTCCATCTCTGTAGTTCTCTATATATCTTCCCTCCTCAGTGTTTTGTTGCTATGGCAATTAATCCTCTCTGAAACCTGTCGCGTGTGAGAGACACAGAGGGGCAGACAAAATTCGACCTCTGTTTTGAGTCTAAAACAGTGTCAGTTAGAATCTGTTTTGATTTGAATTTGGCTCGTTTTTCGCTAACTATGTCGCCATGATTACTCAAAAGGCCAACAGAAGTAGAAGCCAGCATGCTGAGATCTATGCGCATTAACGGTGGAAGGACGCTGCAGTTATTTTGAGGTGTAGAGTAATAGGTGCCTTCCATGCATTGCATGGAGGTATTGAAATGTTCTGCTTCGCTCTCTGGGGTCCTTCGCAAGGCATTTCAATGCTCTCCTATGCATTGCTATGGCAGGCCCCAATGATAATAAAGAATGGAATATTTTCTAATAGCTAGCACGTTGAAATTTTAGGCTTTGCCACAGACAAGGTTTTCAAGATGTCGAAAACACTAATCTATATATCAGCTATAACTTTTGATGTATTTTATTTGGATTTTTTTGTGATAGGTCAACATAAGGAAGTGCATAGCAATGAAGTGGAAGAAAAAATGACACAGGGCTTCCTTTTGTACAAATAAAACTTTAAATAAAGATGTCCATTTGTATTTAGTTCCCTGTGCTGTTATAGTCCTAAATAAGATCCACTGAGAAGATAAAAATCTTAAAATAAAATGTCAAAATTACATAATTGAAATTATCATCCTGAATACAGCAGGCCTACATGTGGTAGTGCTGGCAGCTTCATGCTGCGGAGAGGCTTTTCTTCAAAAGGAAAGCTGGTCAAAGCTGATGGGAAGATGAAAGCTAAAGCTTTTTCCCACAATCTAAATACAGGACCATGCTGGAGGAAAGTCTGCTAAAGCCTGGAGATAGGAGAGAATAACCTGTTTTTGTCCTTGGAATGCCTTGGTGCCGATCAAAATGAGCTGGAGAGTGTCACTGGGGGCAGGGATTTCTGGGAGTCTCTAATGGACATGTCTCTAACTGGACAGATCTGGACTGATCCCAGATAAGAGGTGCCCCTATTTATTAGAAAAAAGATAAGGGCAACATTAAAATTTTCCTGAAAAACAAAGATCATTCCTAAAACACAAGATACTCATAAAATATGCAAAGCCATAGAATTTAAAGGTCATGTAATTTTCTGTCTAACCATCATACGTGAAGGTATAAGCCCACTGAACAGTCACTGCTACAAAGAAATCTCATAATGTCCTTCTTCTCTACGGTTTGCGTAAATCTCATACATCTGGCTAAATAAGAAAACATTTGTCGTTTCATTCTTTACATTTGGCTGTGGGGAGCTGAAACATTTTTTCCCTGCTCTTATTTAATTTTCACATAACATCAACAATATATGCCGTTTCCCTTCTTTAAGGAAACTGATCCATATGTGAGAACAAGTCATGCATTTTGATGCTCATGTTGCATCCATAGTTGAGAAAGTTGACCTGATCACCAATGTGATTTTTGGATTCAGCACATCAAAATGACCCTTAAGCAGTTGAAAAACCCCAGACAATCTTTTGGTGGTGACCAGCATAATCAAGGCTTGGTTATTCTGTCCAGTCTGTAGTCGCTTTCTTCTAATATTATTCATAAAGATGTCTATTTGTAAGCATATTTATGAACTATTTATGAGTCACGGAAGTAAAAAGACTGAAAAAAAACACAGACGAAGAACTTTGGTTTTATTCCAGGGAAAACAGTGGAATCCCTGGAGATTATGGTGGGAAGAAGGATTCTCCGCACAATCAAGAACATTTCAAGAACAGCATAGACAACCCTGCGCACCCTTTACATGAAACCTCTTTACGACAGTTGGAGGCTTCTCCAGAGCCGCCTTAATACAGACCGCTACAGGAGATCGTTCCTGCCCACAGCTATCAGCATCTGCAGCACTTTGGAAAACCTTGGATAATATGAGTTAAAACAACATTTAATTTCCCTTTGGGATCAATAAAGCATTTTTGAGCAGAATTTGAATTGTAAGTGACTGAGGTTGGCACCAAGATGTAAGTAGTGGGGGCCAAGGGTGTTGAATAAAAGCCTGTTATTTGCTGTGTGGTTTGCTCATTTCCGTTGTTAGTGTTGTGCCAGGCTCTGCTACAGCTGAGTGGAGAAACTGTCTCTCCTTTCCTTTCCTGCCATTTCTACATTAACAGCTTGTGTTTTATTTTTTCACCCACACACACTCAGCTTTGAGTGTGTGTGGGGTGGGGGAGCTCTGAGGACAGTTGGAAGCCATGAATGTCGCATTAACATTATACTCTGCTGTAACACTTATAGCACACAAGTAACAGCCTGTAATTTTATGTACACTTTATTAATGTAATCTGAACCTTGTGAAGCCATAACATCCACCAACCTTCTCAGATCATCTGAAATAAGAGAGTTTAAAGACAGTAAGACTCCAAACTACAGATCTTTTTTCTTTCACTGTTCACTCTCAGACTGAAATGCTCTGTCCATGGCAAGTCACTATAGGTCTACCATCTACAAAAAGACCAATTCACTCTGCTTTACTGCATGTTGATTGCTCAGAAACGGCAACTCAGCTGCTCATTCTTCATTTGACAGCTCTTTTGGAACAGCACTTTGCCTAATAATGGCAATAAAATGTTAATAAAAACAATACTTTAACATTTAAAACAGCAGGTGGTGTTATCCGCGTGAAGACTTGCTACCATTCCTCAGAGAGATTTATGATATTTTGATAGGCTGAATTTGGGGGTTACTACGTTCCTTGGTTGTGTTTTCTGTCTTATGAAACAAATAAATACATGACTTATTTAACATGTTCTCAAAATTAACAGTTGAAATTTTATGAAATCAGTATGACTTGCTTTTTGAGGATAAAAGACTTCAAAAAGCAACACAACATGACCCAATCAAGAACAAATGAGGAAAAAGTCTTTGACATCCATCAGTCTGGAAAGGGATAAATACTGTTTCAGAGGCTATGGAGTTCCAGTGAATCACGGTGAGATCCATAGCATCCACAAAAAACAGAAGAGTTAATCTGTAGACCGATGAGACAAAAGTAGATTGTCTTCTAAGGTTTGCCTCTGCTGTAAAATCAGTGCAGTATTACAGAAAAAGGACATTATATTGGCAGTCTGACATATTAGTGATGGGCACGTCCACGTCTGGACCGAAATCCATTTGAGATATGTGGCATGACCTTAAACAAACACTCAAGGCCGTTGATGCTGTAAAGGGTGAACAACCAGATATTAGACTGATTTAAATAGAGTTTTCCCCCTTAATTTAAATCAATCATTTATAGCTTTGTTTATTAAAATGTGTTTGACAATCTCCACAAATTTTAAAAAGTGATGAAAACTGAGGAACTGTTAACCCTGTAAAAGACAGTTGAGTTAAAAATGTATCCCTTATAGATTTACAAAAAAGAAAAAAGTATTATGTGGATAGATACAGTTTTACTATCATGTAGTTCCAAACTCTATTAGCCTTGTTATACACATTTGGCAGAGACTTAAAAAGCATCTTCAATTGGTTTTTTAATTTTTTTTCCATTGTTGGTGAATTGGCATTTGTATATGAAGAATTTGGTTAAAATAATTTTAACAAAAACTCCAAATTGTTCATTCTGATTGTGGCAGCATGAGGGTATGAAGCCGTTACTCTGCCCTTCAACGCAGGGTAACCAGAGGGTGTCACAGCGCCACCTTGGGAATTGCGCCCAAGGAAATAGGTAAGGTGCGTAACCAATGAGAACGAGACTTCATTCCAGCACAAAATTCATTTTATTCCATGTTTTAAAAAAAACAGTAAAATTCAAAGAACCACAATAGGAAGGGAAGTGCACAGTACTGGGGCCTACCAGCAGGGGGAGGGCAGTCCAAATGTGGGAACTGGTTCCTAAAGCAAGTTAATAAATCACCCCAAGCACTTGTGAACAGACACTCGATCGAGAAGAAATCCCAACACCGGTCACTCGTACAGCACACAGGTCCAGTTCCTCAGAAAAATTTTCTGGGACACTGAAATTATTATTTTTTTTTTTTTCTGGGAAACTGAATTTTTTATTTTTTTTTTCTGGGACACTGAATTTTTTTTCTTTTTACATGAGAATTCAGAGATTTTTTTTTTCTGGGCCATAATTTTTTTTTTTTCAGTGGCCCTAATCCTCTTCCGTAGATGAGGACCAAAGAAAGTGTTAGGAAAGAAAAATATTATATAAATTCTTTCTAAAATCAAATCTCCCCAAAATATATATCTCTTTGAACATGAAATGGCTTTAATGTTCCATAAAAGGCCTTTGTGATGACTAGAATTACGTTAATAAAACATTTTCTGTTTAAAACCTCAGGCTTTTCCCCTCTGTAGCGTCGCAGGACGATGACCTCACCACCTGATGACGTGTCGGTTTGTTTACAGCGCTGCAGCAGCAGCTCCCTCAGACATGGCTGTGGACATTACACTACTGTTCAAAGCCAGCGTGAAGACGGTGAAAACCAGGAACAAGGCTATCGGAGTAAACGTGGACTCCGCCAAAGATGAGATTTTCAAGAAGAGCCGACCGAAGAGCGGCTTCTCGCTGAGAGCCAAGGAAGTGGTGAGTGTTTACCACGCTAGCGTTAGCTTTAGCCTCTGGAGTACATTCATTTGGAGCAAAAATTAAAAAAAAAACACGACCATGGTAATAAAACCTGGTCCTGGAGCTCCATGCGGTTATTAAGTGTGCAGAAAGATGCACAGCATTTGCTAATCATTAAGTTAACAGAGGCGGTATCAGCTGTTTCTATTATTTTTGCCTCTGCTACGTTTCTGCACAGAAGTGGAAATATGTTTCAGAAATATCCATGCTATTTTAGGCGAACAAAAAATAATTTAAATAGTACCATCATCTTGTGTGTAGGGTTAAGTTAAGGACCAAAACCGATTCAGCTTTTGAAAAACTGAAATCTTGGAAATTTGTGAGAAGCTGTGATTCCAATTGACAAAAAAAAGCAGATGAAACGTTCAATGAATGAACATAAATGAAATGAACTGCTGTTTTTTTTTTTAGCAAAGTTAAGTGAATGTAGCAGTATTTTTTTCAGTCAAAACGTCTAACTTGTATTTTCGCAGCTACAAATAATAATATGCAGACAAATAAAAAATGCATTCAGCTTGCATTCTTTTTCTGAATAGCAGTTTTAGATCAATCCTGAAATTGGAATGTAACTTTTTTAGTTTTTTTTATAGAACCACAGCTTGTGTGGACTAAATATGTGCTGACATATCAAATAAGAAGTTTTTTAGTCTAAGCGTTCTTTAAAAAATTGAAGTTAAGCAACAAACATTACCCTGCACTAGAAGTAGGGTTTGTCTGACCAACACTTCAACAACAAGCCACAGCAATGTTGCTGACAGGCAGTAAATGATATTTTATGTACGTATACGTAATTCTCAAAACGACAACCTGCTACAACTAAAAATCTGTTTTTACAGCATCTTGGTTACATTTCCTGCAGCTGCAGACTTGATGATGTTAAAATACCAACTTAAAATATGAATCAAAGAGAAAGGAAAAATAACTCGGTTCAAGTCACTTTTTGTGTCCGTGAGGAATAATACGGCGAGAAAGAGTAGTAATAACACAGAAACGAGGGGAAATTAGAGCACACTAAAACTAAATAATGCAATACTTAGTAATCCAGAAGCACTGAAATAGGTTATGCAGGATGAATTAGGGAATTTAGGTGTAGGGAATTCTGTTTCCTGATCCAAGCCACTCAGTTACTGCGAAATTATGTAAGATCTTGTTGGATCTTGCAGTCTGATTCCATAGTTTTCCCATCAAACAAAGCAGAGCAAGCTTGAACAGGGTGACAAAAAACACTGTGGAGCAAACCTTGATTTTAAACAGTTCAGTAACTTTCAGTCAGAATTTATCACTGGGAATCGACTAAGGAAAAACATTCAGTATCTGTTCAGAGAAAAGTTTATTTTCTTAGAGCTGTCATCTGAACATGTGCTTTGTAGTAGTGATCAAATTTAGTAAAAGTGGCCACAGATATGAGGGAGTCCATGTGTATGGTTTGTGAATGTTCAGATTGGCATGTCAAAGTAACATCCATTTGTGTGGAAGCAGTGATGTTTTCTCAGTAGAACATTTCTCAAAGCATCACACAGCCTCCACCAATTTGCCACCAGTCATCCTAGTGCCATGTTTTGTCTCATGTTAGTGACACACACACACACGTATAACCATCTTTTTTGGTTATACGTGTGTAATCAGACATATAACCATGTGTACATAGAACCAGAACACGTGTTCAAAACTGTCTTCCAGTTTTGAGGCTCACATGTCCAATCATTGGTGCTTTTACTAATAAACAGAGATCAACATTTAAGAACAGTTATCTATACACCATTTTATTACTCTTGTTTTGTTTTTAAATACACGTAAGCATAAACATGGGAGAAATAGCTGCTAAATTCAGTAATAGCTTTCAAGTAAACATGCTTATTGCAAAGATTGTCATCCTTTTTATTCATTCTGCTGTCTTTAGATATTAACTAGTTGGGCTATCTGCTCTGGAAGCCAGTCGGAGTTCAGCAGTTTTTCAGCCATGTCACTTGTATCTTCCCATAAAGGATTTTAATTAAAATAATGGTCAAATTAATAAGAGTGATGGTTGCTCTCCTTTAGATTGACGCCATTTTTGACAACCAGAAATGTTTTTGCACAGCCAAACTGATCCTCATTGTAAACAAAGTGCATGGCCCTTCTTTCAGCTGGCTTACTGACAGCTCACAGATTGTCGCAATACTCTGTGCTCCGTAGGCAAAACTCCTTCTACTCCAAAACATACTCTGGCATCTCAACAAAAAGGCCTTTAAGCTGCAGGAATGCTATTTAAAATATTAAACTTGAAAGTATATTTTTTAAAACCTGCATTTGCCAGTGACCGGCCCATGTCTGATGCAGGAGCTGCAAAGTCGAAACAGACTTTACAGCTGTGAGAGCATGAGAGAAGAAATGGCACATGGCAGCAATAACTGTAGGCATGAGTTAGTCTCTGTACGAGAATTTATTCTTCCCAAAGTGCCGTTTGTGCTTCCATTTATTTAATTTTTTTCTTAATTTATCTGCACTACCGAACAAAAACAAGCCTCGTACAGTTGAGTGTGACCACAGCTGGTTACAGGACACACTGCCATGTTTTGAGCTGCTCCAGAAAACTGGGAATTTGATTAGTTTGGGAAAATGAAGTAGACAGTCTTCATCATCTGCAGTTGGCAGTAAGGACAGCTCATTGGCAGCTAAAGGCTTTTTGCTCCTCTGCTGCTGAGAGACCTCGTCGAACACAGGCGTCTTCAAAGCCATCCTGAAGAAGCACTTCAGCTCTCCCCTGGGAGGGAGAGGCCATCCGGTCATTCCCAGCGGCTCCGGCCGTCGCTTTGAGGGAGACGTGAGGCCAGTTGCCGCAGCTCTGCGCAGCCAGGTTCTTGTTATGTTCCGTTATATTGATATTGGAAGTGGAGTTTTAATAAAAGCGCTGCTGCTGCTGCTGCTGCTTCCAAAGAAACCTGAACCTATCCTGTGGTGCCTGGCTATTGCAGCCCCCTAACCCCTCATCCTGCTGTCTGCTCCTCGGTGTAGATATCATCTCAGATCATCTCAGTGGAAGGTTGTGTTTTTTTTTTGTGGAAAATGAAAGTCTGGAATGTCTTGACTGCTTCAAGTTATGTCGTGGTTTTCAGCCACCTTAGCCCAGTTCTCCTGTCCGTTCTTCTCTACGCAGCCTGACATGTGCAGCTTTTGTTTTTTTTCTGCCCGACTCGCCTCTTCCCATGCATGATTCCATAAACATGCTGCAATAACATTTTCTTTCGGCTCTCAAACAATTTTTGAGGAAAACCGATCCTCCCAAGAGCCAGTGATTAAAGGTGGAAGATCAAAACAGAGAAAATATTAAATTAGGTCCCCAGTAACAATGTTGACGGCCGGCACCTAATGCACAACAGATGTGGGTGCCCTTCAAGACATGCATAACTCTCCCACTAACTCTCCGTCCCGACTTCCCATTGGAGGCTCACAGAAATAGAAAGAAAACATCAAAGTTGACAAATACACAGTGGTCTTATGAGACTCCCTTCTTTTCTTTTTTTTCCTCCCTCCACTCAAAATTCAGGAGAGCAAGAAAGGGAACGTTGCTCCATTCAAAGTGATTTTTAAAAAAAACCCTGTTTTGATTGGCTAATAGGAGCGCTAGTGTTAGTGTGATGAGGTTTGGTCGAGGGAATCTTTTTTACCTCGTAGGGGCCGCTGTGGAACGCTGTGATCTCCGTTTCACCGCTCACCTCGTCACTCCCCACAGCATGCTGCCCTTCTCAACTTTAAATGGACGAGGTCACTCTGAAATTGCTAAATTGGGTGTAGAAAACAGCGCGGGGCTCCCCGCTGTGCCGTCAGGATTGCCATTCCAAAATCTGCTCCTCCTCGCTGTGTTTTCTTTTGAAAGGCTGAAAAGCGAGGCCGGCAGCCAGCTCTTTAAAGTGCGCTGCGATATTATCCTCTTCCCTCTATACTAAAACAGCATGCTTATACTTTCAAAACATTTTCGTTCATCTAGTTTACTTAACATTTTTTGAGGACGATTTAGTTTCAGATTAAATATGATGAAATTATACTTGACTCGCTCAACAACATTTGATCGCTACGAATCTCTGTGAACATTAAAACTGGAATATTTTGACATTGATTCACATTTAGTTGTTTTAAGAGTAAGGAGACGTCAGCAAATACTGTTTGCTTTTTGTGTGTTTTAATTACAATTAGGGAACTAAAGTATATTTGGAATATAGTGAAATGTGTAGTATTGGCATGCCTTGTGTAAAATCACCTAATTAATCTTTCACTGCTGTGGCGTCATACTGAAAAATTACTATTTATATTTTACAGTCATTAAAGTGAATCTCCTTAGCGGGTCAAAAACAATCATCCAAGCCATAGAATGGCAACAACTTTACATTAGTTTAGAAAAATGTAACACATTTTATTATAATATGTGAGGTAAAGAGAATGAACGTGATGCGTCTGACTAAGTCCTTGATAAATGGATGATTGTTTTAGTTTTGAAACATATTCTCCTTTTGTCAGACTCTTTAAGTTCAATTGTTAAATTAGGCCACAGTTTTGTAAGATTTGTAAACTAGATTATTTCAGATCCTGTTTAACAGTTTTCTTTGAAGTTACTTGTATAGAAAGGTGTAAATTAATATTTAATTAATAATGACACCCTGAACAATTGCCATAAAGCAAATGACTAAATAAATGTTCAAATGCAAATGCTTGAACAACAAGCATTGTTTTCTTATTCTGCGTTTAGTTTCAAAACTTTTATTTATTTGGGCGTTTAATTATATTATGATGCAGAGGCCTGTTTCTTTTAGTCACTTCAAAAGGAGAAAGACAAGAGAACATGCCGCTGAAGTGAGGCAAAATAGGTGGGCAACTTCATAATCAAAGGACCCGGACACACATTGTCGGTCATGGTAATGAGGGTCAAAGCTTCCTGTTAGAGGACCACAGTACACATATGAGCTAATGTACCTGAGTGTCTTTACCTGGACTGCAGATGAATGTGGATGGTTGAGAGGTTAACCTAAAAAGTTAGCTTGCCAGGATTTTCCTGGTAAATTATGTAATTATTAGTTGGATTAATCTCATATTTTTCTATAGAATCAACATAAGTTGAAGTTTGAGGCATGTACTTTTAGATCCAACTAGTATTTTCATACATTTTTTTTCTTTTACTAGAATATTTAATACTCTACAGACATACACTGTTTCAACATGTGAAGATTGGAAAATTTGGGTTTTAATTTCAAAATGTATATATATTTTTTTTAAAAGACGTCTCTTTAGAGATTTTTTGTTTAATAATGATTTTGTTATCCTCATCCGTCATCTGATATGAGTTTCCTGCCTACTGCACCATGAAATTACCAAATTTCATTCATTTACCAACCAAAACGTGTACATACTCAATTTCTTCATCGGGTAATGCTTCCAAGAAGTGCTATGTAGCTTTTTTTTTTATTCTTCAAAGTTTGTATTTAAGTGTGCTGCATGAAACTATGGCACTTCATGTTTATTTAACTGTCAGAACATTGTTTTATATTTTCAGTCGTATTTATTCAGTCATCTGAAGTTAAGGTAGTTTTCACCAGACTCGACGGAGAAGTCGTTTGCTGCCTTAGCATTTCTGCTTATATAAACTACATTATACTTAAACAGTTATTTTTTTTGTTTGTAGTTGTGCATATAAAATCTCAAAGGAAATATTATGCGACTCTTGTGTCTGATTACCTCAGTTACACTTAGGTACGGAAACAACTGTGTTCTCGAGCCTTTCTGAACACTTGATGTCTTGCTTCAGTTGCTGAGCCGATTATCATCATGCAGCACTTGATGTTTAATGGCGGGGAAAAACTGTTCAAGAAATAGATCCAGTGATATTTTACGTTAGGCTTTTTCCATGTTACCACCATGGCTAGAAATATGCAGACTAAATAGTCATGATTAAAGCATTTTTATTCTTATCTTTCATATGTTTTAAGAAAGAAGCAAGCATAACTGAAACAAGCATAACCTAAATGCACATTCGTACCACATAAATTAATGACGGTACAGGATTCAATATGTGTGTGCATGATTTATTTTAAATAGTTTTGTTTATTGTAGTTCTGGTTGGGAAATTCATGTATTACACGAATTTCTACGAAATTCATGGTGACACTGACATATACATTGTTTATTATTATTATTATTTCTTTGGAGTATAAAATCCAAACGTTCTTGTTATGTTGGCTCAAAAACAGGATTTAGGGTGAATAAGGTGGGGCATAAACTGAATTGTTAGTGTTATTCATTTGTAGAGCACTATGGCACTGCTGCAGTCTCTTTACCGTAGAGTCTTTGCAACATACTTTGATAGTAAAAAGAAAGTACACCTTCTGTATGTGTGGATGAAATTCTTCTGTTCCTAATAAACATGAACAAACTCACCGCAGTTTAAATCTTTTAGCAAAAATATTTCAAATGAAATTGTATTACGTGAGCCAAGTACTTTAAAACCGCTTGCAAATTAGCTTGTAGCTTTCCAACTATTGCATTAAATCAGTATGACCTTAGTAAGAGTGATGTTTTCACCCCGCAAATATCCGTTGTTTTCTTGATAGGAAATAAGTCCAAACTAGGTTTTTCTGTAAAAATGGGGAAAAAAATTGTTGCCTTTTTTTAGTTAGCTGCACAGCAACGGGTGGGGGAAGGTCAACACTATGTGAATCTGGGTACTTCATACCACAGAGAATACCACAAACATGCTTTAAATGTCTCTGGCACCTCATTAAAAGGACTTTAAACCCCTTTTGAAAGCCTGACGTTTGAAAACATTGGTACGCCCTCAGTATTTCTACTGCTGTTATATTAGGGAGGCGACACGCCAGCGAGATCCAAGTTAATTTAGTTTTATATTTAGCACCAAATCACAGCAGAAGTCATTTAAGGTTACCTTTCCAACATATAATGTCTCACATAGCATATAATACAATAATAATATAATACAATAGTATTTGTAGAGATTGTAAAATTGAAATTTGTCCATTTTTATATTTTCTTTTTTTTTACTAGTAAGATTGTTATAATATTGCTCTTTAAAATAGGGATGCAACATATGCAGAAGTTTTATTATTATTATTAAATATTATCACAACTTCCTGATTTTTATCCTTTACTCAGTGTTACTCTACCAAGAACAGAATGACGTAAAGGCAAAAGCTGCGTAACAATTTGATGGATGTTTCTTTTACAACTTGCTTTCATCTCCCTGCACTGTATAGTTTTTAAAATGGCCAAATGTTTTAGCCAAAGCAGAATTCAACCCGTGATTTATTTATTCTTGTTGCCGGAAGAAACTGATTGGTATGAAGCAAGTTACTGATTTCAATCAAGAGTGGCCATCAACAGTGCCATCCGTGTTCTGTTGTTCACAGCACGTGTGTTTATATATTGGTTGTTTGTTGAAAGGTTCTGTTGAATATCTGCATCAGAAACAGGTGTGAGAGACAAACCGATCGGTGGTTGTCTCAACCCAAAGCTGAGGGGAAAGACGACCTTGACTGCAGTGATTGGCCCTTTCTCTATGTAACGCTGAAACTATCTGGACTTTATCAAGTTCCACAATTATTTAGATCGGACCTTAAGTGGATCCCAGATTTCATCATCATTTGTTAAAAAAATTTGATGGAAATGTTTGTTCAACTTTTTTTTTATGAAAGCAAACTTATCAATTAAACACTCCTCAGTATTATCACATTATTACAATGAAATTGTGTATTTCAAAAGACCAATTTCACTACTTATAAATACGCAGAAAAGTGTAATTCTTGTAGATTGTGTTTGTATGTTCAATTGACTGAAGCCTTCTAACTGAGTACACTTGAGGAAAACAAACTGAGCCCCATTAGTGAGTCAGACATAAACATGATAATAAAGTCAACATGTGGCCCAGTCCTAAGCGCTTCTCTCTGCGAAAGCCCGCGTATTTAAACCCGACATCGCATGGCGTCAGGATGGATAGCCCACGGTCAGGACACGCAGTCAGGGTCTTAAACCAAAGCAGTGCGGTCATCGCCAGATTCTGTCAGTTACCTGCCTTAAACAACAACAAAGAGCCATCCAAGCTCTTTGGAAATCTGCTTGCTAAGTCTTTTCCCTTTTCTTCCTCATCATAATCCCTCCTGATGGTTTGTTTGGGCTCAGTCAGGGCTGGAGGGGAGCAGCGGGGAAGGAGAAAGTGAGGAGGTAAAGTGGGGGTCTTTGATGATGACGAGATTAGATATAGCCCGGCAGACTGTCTCCTTCTGCCTCCGCTGCAAGCCCTGCCTCACACCCACCTTTGTTGGCTGCACGCAAACACACACGAGCACACACACCCCTACACGCGCTTAGTTGCGCACATATATGGCGAGCTGCATGCACAAGGCCACCCCTTTCCTCATTGTTGAGGAATTACTTGCTCTTTAAGGTCTTACGTTACAAGAGCAATTGATCCCTCTGACCCCCTGCAAACCCTTGAGGTTGTGCTGGGAATCTGAGCTCCAATGTATACACACGGGAGGCTGCTCAGCCCCCAGAGCAGCAGGCTTCGCACTCCCCTGCCTTCCACACAACACATACAAAAACTCATGCACACGCTCTGCACTCTCTTGTTTGCTTTCTGATTCTTCAAGCTCCAACGCTGAGGATTTAGCACCCCCTGCTGGTCTAAAAGCTGCTCTACAGCGCTTTGCCTTTACATCAAGAATTAGCCAAGTGCCAAGTTATAGAATAGAATAGAATAGAATATACTTTATTGATCCACAAGGGGAAAAATTGCTTATTTTTTGAAAGCTTTTCCATTTTATGTAATAAATACAAATTTTGTAATATGTATATACCTAAGAGTGATAAGTTCAAACTGACTAGATATAAATAAATAACAAGCAATCACATGCACTATATTAATCAATAAATAACCTATAAATGAATGCAAAAACATGTAATCAATTAGCACACACTTGTGCATTGTAAAGCATGATGGCAACAGGCAGGAGTGACTTTCTGTGGCACTCTGGTGCACTTTGGCAAAATGAGTCTCTGGCTGCAGGTACTCCTGTATCCAGCCAGCACATCATGGAGTGGGTAAGACTATTACCTGCTCACAGAAAGCATAGTTTATGGTTAAAGGTAAACTTCTCATATGTCCATGAGTTTGTATTTTACACCAAATATATATTTAAATTCAAAAATGTGCTTTCATTGCCACATTTTGTTAAAAATTTGAGCCTGTATGTCTAACATTTACTTGGTGAGTTAGGAAAAATTGACATTTTTGAGCTCATGAGCTTAAAATGTTGAATCACTTTACCAACTCTTGTACCATTGTCCCACCCTACGTGGAAACTTCTTACACAAAAGTGACCTTAAAAGACGATAAACCAGTCGTCTGTGTAGTGCTGTCAGCCTCCTTGGTTAAACGAATCCCACTCTCTCGTGTGCTGGGAAGAGCTACAAACCTGACAATCTGAACCATAGGAAGTGCTCTGTTCTCCTTGAACCCCCTCTGAGCTCTGTCACACTGAGCTACAATTAGCTCCTGACCTCAAATAATGCTATTATTACAAGGCTAGTTTCACCTCAGCTGCCCCTGCTTGTGTTAACATGCTCCCCCCCCCGTCGCAGAGCCTTACATCACTGTTATCTTTCTAAGCAGACAAATTCGTTAACCCTGCTTGTCTCCTTCTCTCCGGATTGGGAATAGCGTTTTCTTTACCCGGACGTCAGCTTTCATAAATCCGCTCAGAGTTGGCGTGTCGTGAGGAATGTTCAGAGCCGCCATTAAACGCGGGTGCCAGGTTACTTCTAGCAGCCAAGGCAATTTTATAATTGAGGTTGTTAGAGTGAGAAGGCTGAAGGCTGAAGACAGCGTCGTCCCGCTGTCCAAACACCACCCCCTCCGCCGCTTCTGTGGCTGCTGTCACAGTCAAACTCATTGTGTCATTTTTCAATCCAGGGCTTGTCTGAGCTCTGTCGTATTCTGGACCCAACAGAGCCCACTGTGTGTGCATTCACACCCACTCTCACCCTGGCAGCGGAGCCCTGCGGACGGGGGGAAGCAATTTGGTCTGTTTTAATATTTGACCAAATTGCAACAGCAAACATTGGAGTGCACCAAGTTTCCTCTGGTTTCGCCTGAGCACACACACAAACACAAACCCAGACATTTCGCCTATGATAAATGGATCATAATTTTAATGCTTATTAGAGATCGCTCTGTCAGTGCTATGTGCGCAGAGGCTCATGTTTTTATTTATGAGAGCTGTTAATTGAGGAAATTGCTGGTTTGAGTTTTTTTTTTTTCTTTTTATGTACGTAAATTGATGAGTTGCTGTAAGTAAATATTGAGAAGTCAAACAGACGTCAGATCCACTGAATTAGTCTATCTGTCAGATCCAGTATATATATACTGAATGATACTTTACTCTGGCTCTGTCTGAATGTAACGGAGAAATTTAGTTTCCTTTTGGATGAATGAAGCTCCTTCTGAAACAAATTTGTACACAGGTCAAAGAGTCTTATTGGCACAGTGGATCCAGGTCTGTTAATGCATCTTTTCACTTTGTCTTGGCAGATAACGAACATCACGAAGCTCAAAGACTTTCTGCTACAGCACCGAAAAGACTACGTGAGTGCCGGAAGGTAAGCTTCTTCAGACAATTAGAGTAACTCGGAGCAGACCAGATGAAAAATATCATGTTCAATTAAAACCAGATGTTTACAGACACTGCACAAAATAGCTGTTTGTTTGTTTTTTCTTCACTGTTTGGCATTAATCCAGACCAAAACGCTTTAATTCGGTCAGGATAACAACTATCTAAGTATTTCTATTTCCATCTACGATAAATGTCAAAATAATAAAAGAGAGAATTATTTTTACTTTGAAGTTCAAATTCAAAAATACTTTATTAATCCCAAAGGGAGATTAAATGTTGTTGTAACTCATTAAATCTAAAAAAGAAAAGAAAAAAAAAAGTTGAAAAAATTTAACTTTTACTTCTTTAATATTTAATAGAATTCCCTTTTAAATTGTTTTGGGTCTTTTTCCACAAGTTCTTGCTGTAGTTTGCTGGGATATGACAGAACCGCTGTAACCGAGTCAGACTCGGTTACACACCTTGTCATCACAGTGGAGATGAAAAGGTGTGCGCAAACACACCTTTTCATCTTGGCCCACAAATTTTCTTGAATGATGGCTGCTCCAAGACATTGACTTTCCTGTCCTCCAGCTTCATTGTGACTAAGTCTAACGAAGTTGTAACTCCACGTTTGGTGTCTTTAGATCATTATTTCCACATAAGTTTCTTCGTGATGCCTTCTGTTTATGTGTGTGTGGGTGAGTGTGTGTGTGCGGGGGTGTATGCGTGAGTGTGCGCTGATGGCAGTGAGTGCTGGCGAAAGGTCAGCATCTTGTAGGGTGGTCTGCTGTGGCAGGCTCCAGTCTAATTGTCTGGAATAATTGAGCTTCAACCAAGTGTAGAACAAATCACGCCCAGGGACTAATCCGGTCTTTCCTTTGCTCAGAAGCTTTCTGGGGGTTTTTATGCTGCCGTTGTGTCTGTGGGCGTGGAGATTAGCCCTAATTTAAGGGATTGATTGACAAATTCTCAGCCGAAAAACATTGACAGAAATATTAAGAGCGATAAGTGGCTTCAGTGCAGGATCATTCAGTAGTCGTTTGTTTCTTTAATGTCCAGCGATTAACTATTACTTGATTTAAATTTATGTTTTTTTCTCTAAAAGATTGATGGTTAAATGAAGGCAGGCTTTGACCGTTACCATTGTCAGGAGGCAATTTGAGAAAAAACTAAGGTAAATTAGATAAGCTAATTTTATTTATATAGCACATTTTCAGCAACAAGGCAGTTCAAAGTGCTTTACATGAATTAGAAGGAAATACAACAAAACAACAAACCAAAGGAAAGAGCAAAAGAAGAAAAAAAGGAAATCAAGAGTATAACCCCCTGTTTAACAATAAGTAGTCCGTGATTTATAAACTAAAATGAAGCAACATGCTTAACGTTTTTTACACTGCAAACATCAACATTATTTTCCAGTCTTTTACCTTCTCTTATTTTTCTGTTGTAAATATTAGCCTTGCTTTCTGGTGTTCATTAAGGCAGCAGGTGGTGGTGATAATGACCCTGTAGAGCGCCCTCTGCTGGATAAAAACATAATGCTATAAAATGTTTATTACAGTTGGGATTGTACCATAATTTTACTTCCAATCAAATCGTTATGATATAGCCATTAACCTTTTCCCCAAAATAAAAATAAATCTTGCAATGTTACACAACAAAATACGAGGGAATTAGTCTTTAACCTTGTGTTATTTATTGTGTAGTTTAAAAAGCACAGGTCCATCGGAAGGTGACATTAATCAAATAAAACAGCTGTCTCCTTTTATTTGAACTTTTGAGCACTTTTGGTTTATCAAAAATATGTATGTATGTTTTTATTGTAGGCTATTAATATGTTCATAGACAAATTTAATGCTTAATTTGCCTTTTGGGTTAACATGAATTTATCGGGGGTAATATTACTGTGATGCTGGAGGCACCGTGAATTGGTGGAGTTTTGTTTTCAGTCTCATCTCTACAGACCTCAGCCGTATGACCGACAGTGAGCGAGACCAGATTGACCAGGATGCTCAGACCTTCATGAGGACCTGCTCTGAAGCCATCAAGCAGCTACGCAGTGAAGGTCTCTGTTGGAGTCCCTTCTTCTACATCACTGCTGTCCGTCTGTTATAAAGTCATGTGACAAAAAAAATAGGACACCCTGCAGCGTACATAGGCATATTTGATAAGAATTTTAGAAAAAAAATCTTCCATGTAAATATAAACAAACAGCAAAAGCTGAGATGTGCAAGGAGGATTTGTTTGCTGTCAGAACCTCACAATTATCTGAACTCGAGAATGAAAGACGAGTTTCACCCAAACCCAGAAAAGCACATCCTGCCAATTAAGAAGCCTGGAGGTGGAAGTGTCATGGTTTGACCCGAGACATGGCAGTGAGTCCACGGAACGCTGACTGCCAATTAAGGAATGAGAAGTCCTATAATGAGCCAAGCAGATGTTGCTCTTATTGAACGTGGTTGGAGATGCAAGACACTTTTGCTTTCTGAATATTTTTCGGAGTGCACTTAAATCACTTTCTTTTCCAGAGGGAAAAAAAAAGACATAAGATTGGACAATATTTAATATTGAATCCTACTTGTTTTTCATATGGCTGTTACATGCAGGGATCTTTGCTGAAAAGTTCCTGCGTATGTCTGTCTGTGAGTAAATGTTGAACTGCTTTCATCCACAGTGGAGAAGCAGGCGACATCCGCTCAGATTAAGGAACACAGGGTTGCAGTGCTGGATCTCATTGACATGTATCTGAAAGGTAATGTTCTGCTTTATTGTTTCATGGCTCATCTGAATGCACTGAACCCAGACCTGAGTACACGCACATATTTATGACGTGTTTGCGTTTGGATTTAAGGGGTGTGCAAGCTGTACTCTGAGCAGAGGGCCATTAGAGTCAAAAGAATGGTGGACAAGAAGAGACTGTGAGCCACTGCACGCTTCATTCAAACATATCTGCCACACTTTATCGTGGGATTATGGTTATTCTTGGTGCATTCAAGTAAATGCAGGCGATGTGTACTGGTTTCAGATCGAGACTGGCACCAGAACATCCCGGTAAAGTGGAGAAAACCGTGGTGGAGGAGCCTGCAGAGGAGAAAGTTGTAAAGGAAGAAAGTCCTGGTAAGACCGTGGAGCAGAGTGAAAACAAAAAGGCCATCGAAAAGCAGAGAGGTCTTCTCAAACGAAAAAACAAAAACAAAGAAACAACACAGAACACATGTAGTGAGAAAGTAACACTTGACGCTGTAATTGGAAACAATGACTTTACAAACACTTTTCAACAAATTAGGCAACCATAAAAGGCATAGGCGTAACTTCCTGAAGGACTGGAGTGGACATGTCCCCACCAACTCTGGCATGAAGGAGACAGTCCCCACCAATATTTCCTGCACCATTTTTTCTTTGTGCCTGCAGTTATGTATCTCGGCAGCAGCTGCACGCTGCATTAACAGCCAGGTAATACTTTTTAAAAATTCCTTTGGAAAACGTAAATGGCAAGTCCGCGCAGTGATCTAGTGGATTGGACGTCATGTGACTTACTGTGCGCCACATGCGCTGCTGCTTTGCATTGAGTCAGGAATATCAGTGGTCGGGGAAATGACACAATCCAGCAAAGAATCTGAGAAGGAGATGCAAAGTTTTGATATTAACCCTTTCATGCATAGTGGTCACTACAGTTGACAGCTATCTAAAAGCCATTTTCACATATAAAAGAGAAATTAGTTCTCTCTTGTATCTTTACAGAACGGACAGAAACCAAACTATTTATAAATTTAAATGCAGAGGGAATATATATTTTACATATCCAATAATAAGCATCTCAGCTTTAAGCCACATTTTATAGAATCCAGTGATATCAATGGTCACTCTACTCATCAACTGCCCCAACCAGACCCAAAAAAGGTTTAATGCTTGCTATATTAAAGACACATTATATCTCATCTGTTATGTATGAGTTAGCAGGACAAAGGTTTTGCCAACCAGCTGAGGGACAGATGTGGAGTCAGAATCACACAATTGAAAAATACAAAGTTTGCACTGATTTACACAGAAGTTACTTATTCTGCTTTTGAAATGTTTAATAACATTTTGATTGTTACAGAATCTCATGTTGTTGATGTTTTTAGCACTTGATAAAATCAGACAATAAAAGGCAACTATGTGATCATTCTTCACAAAAAATATTACTGAATTATGAAACTGTTTTCAAGCATTCGGCACATAAAGGCAATTAGAATATGACTGAAAAGTTCCTTTGTTAATTTCATCACCAATTGAAAGACATTATATTGATTATGTAGATTACTTCCATTTTAACATATTTCTATTTCATAGTATGTATAATAGCTGCTAAAAGGTTATTTTTGAAAGGTACTATTAATCTGACAAGCCTGATCAGGAAGTATATCCTAATTTATTGAATAAGACTGTCTGGCATCCCCATTTTAGTTTAGCTTTATTTTTAGCACTAAAAAACAAAAGGCCTTCCAGTAACTGTGGGTACATCAGCGCCCCGGCCCTCTTTCCCCCGCTCCTCCTCGTCCCCACCAACTTGCAACACAAAGTTACACCCTTGATAAAAGGGTAATTTATTTAAGTATTTAACTTGAGTGTTGTCGGTTTAGTGTCAGCACTGCTGCATATTGTGGAAAATTTTCTGAAACGCTGAATTTGGGGTCTTTGTTCGCTGCAAAACATTTGTATCAGCATTAATAGAATTAAACACCGGAAATAAATCATTGTATGTAATAAATCTGTTTTGTTGATTTTCTAATCGACTTTTATTTCAAGGCTAGCACAACTTTGGATTTCTATTTTAAATTTATCACAAAAATGGAGCTCGAAATGCATATTTTTGAATTTTTATAACATGTTATAATTTCTACATCTGAAACGGCTGTTGCTTTTGAGTCCAGTTTTATGCAGTAGTAGCTTTTTAACCGATCCCTTTCATCTTTGTTGTAGAGAAAAACACCTCAGAAGTTCAGGACAGCTCCTCCAACCTGTGGGAGGAGGGCCGGGTGGAGGACGAGCTTTCCCCGGAGGAGATCCAGATGGTGGGCAGCATTAAGGCTGAAAACATTGACTAAACAATATGAATCAGCTCTCTGATTTAAAAAAAATATAGTTCATTCCTACAATTTTAACTTTTAGAACTTTGGGGAAACGTTGGGGCTTATTTTATTTATTGTAAAAAATAGTCAGCCGACTGGTTTGAGGGTTTTAACATCAGACAATGTGTCGCATTTCAAGTTCATTCGTCCTGAATTGACGTGAAGCATCTTGTGCACCTGTCTGTGACCAGTTGGGAGGATTTAAACGTGTTTTTATTCCAGTTTGAACAGGAGAACCTGAAACTGGTCAGTGAAATGAGCAACCTGGTGGATGAAGTGAGGTGAGTTTATTCTGGTGAAAACAACTGTGACCCGTCTGTGTCGGTCAGTCCAAAGGAGGACAGTGAGGCTATTAGTTGTTGTTCAAACCTCAGTTAGGGTGATCTATAATGGAATGAAGCTGCTTAATCCTGAAGTTAAAAAAAGGGCATTGAGGACGAGATAATGTTTGATTTATACAGTATGTTTCCATGATCATTTCTAATGTTTTACTTTTTGTACCTACCAGGCAAATTGAAGGGAAAGTGGTGGAGATTTCACGCCTTCAGGAGATCTTTGCTGAAAAAGTGCTCCAACAAGTAAGACGACCTCTTTCCGATTCCTCTGTTTCTGTCACTTTAAATTCTGCGTTTTGATTTGCGCCGGTGCATAAACGTGCTGTCCGTTTGACTTTGTGAAACAGGAAAGTGACATAGACAACATTCACCAGCTGGTCGTGGGAGCAACAGAGAACGTCAAAGAAGGCAATGAGGATATTCGAGAGGTAAGTCAAAGTTTCCACTTCATGTTGGCTTTGTGTGTTTGGAAGAAAACAGCTAGTGGAACTTTTTTTGCTTGTTTGTTTTCCAAGGCAATCAAAAACAATGCTGGCTTTCGAGTGTGGATCCTCTTCTTCCTCGTCATGTGCTCCTTCTCGCTCTTATTTCTGGACTGGTACGACGGTTAACAGCGCTCCCTCAAAGGACTGCACTGGACTCTTCAAAGTCTTAGAAAGCGGCGATGACAACATTTGGACTGAAGGCACGGCTCGCTGTGCTGCAGCTGGTGTTCCCCGTGAAGATCGTCTTCAAGTGAAGACGGCGGTGTGTTCGTCCCTGATGCAGATCTGTGAATCTGGGCTCTGATGGATGAGTGGACAGAACTCAGTATCCAGCTTAAAATGGGATCCAGTGGATTGACTATCAGTCTTATTCTACCACTAAAAGTGATAAATGTTCGACTGCATCTGGTGTTTTTCTGAACTCTTGCCACATAATGGGAAATATCCTCTGAATAAAAAGATAATCGAGTCAAATGCCACCTCTATTTTTTGTGAAAATTAACACCTTCAGTTGGATTTTGGTTATTTTTTACAAGGTAGTGAGTTTAGTCTGGAATTTCAGGAGGATGAAGATCTGCAGAAAGCCACCGTGTGTCGCTGTTTCGTCATCTAACAAGAATTACCTGTTGAGAGTTGCTGCATGCTAATTTTGCTAATCTGTAAGCATTTATAGATTATCAGATCACAGAGTTAAGTTCTGGTCCAGACGTCTGTTGACCTGCTTCAACCATCTCAAAAACTGTTTTTTTTATTGTCTGTTTGTGATCATTGTCCTGCTGAAAAGCCGTCGGACCCAAACAGTCACCTTCACATGGAAAGGAAAGAGTTGAGGATGTTAAAAACAACCCAGGAATCGCTAAGATTTCTGTTTGTATTAAACTGGAAGGTGCTGGATCACCAGTGCATCATGCTGGGCATCTGTTTCCCTGTCAGTGCTGGTGGCTGTAATACAAATCGAAATAATAATTTTCTTATTGCAAATTAGCAAAACACGTACCTGTCAAATCCACAATGCCCAGCCAGCTGCACGAAGTCATTGACTTTGCAACACTCTCTCCTCCTATGCAAGCTCTACTAGCATTACTGCACGGCGGTGGCTGAGTCAGGAAGGGGGACTAGCTCCAAAACTCTTCAACTTCACCTCGAATCGACGCCTGACCGGGTGAAACTTGGACACAAGCAGATGTCCCATCAGGACAAATTTCCTGAACATCAAGCCCGGCATAAAACAGGGTGACATTAGGCATCCGAAATGATCCCGCTGGAAATTTATACAATATCCTTAAAAGACAAAACCATGGCAGACTATCTTACTGGCAACACGCAATAGCTCCAAAAAAGCGTTAGTTTTTCTCCAACTTGCAAACACCAGCAAAGACCATTGGTGTTTATTTAATTCAATCCCTCTGTGGATCCACAAGTAAAGAGACAAGTTGAAACACATCAGTTAAGCTTAAAATGTTTTCTGTGAACTCCTGTGTTTCACCAGAGTAATTTAAGTTGTTTTGATCTTTAAACATCCAGGCACCAGCTTGAAATGAAAGCACTTTATTTCATTTGTTCATTTAACATTTTCATGTGGCTAATGCACTTTAATTGTAGTCATCACATTGCTTGGAAAAAAAAAAAAAGGTACATGTATCGGGACAGTTCGAGTTAAATGGCAAATACAGAGAGGAGAAAGGAAAAGCAACAGGACAAGCCACTAGGTTCAGATTGTTCCACTACATCAGGCTAAAACTAGTTTCTGACGGCTGCGAATCGCCGTCTGTGGTGACATTAATCAAAGCAAAGCGCCGCACAATACAGTGTCTTCACTTGCAAAAAAAAAAAAAACCCAAAAAAAACATTCAGTACAGCATTAAAGTTGTGCTATGAAAAGCAAGTAGTTAAGGTACACAGTAAGCCAGCAAAGAAATGCGTCTGCTGTCCATGTAAAGTGGGAACAATCATTAAGAAGTCCATATAAGAGGACTCAAAACAACGCAGTTTAAAATATTTCTTTTGCTGGTACATTTCTGTTAGGTCAAGGCGTAACGTTTCACAATATCATGACATTAAAATGTTTCTGCACAGATAAAATCGATGGGGGAGGAGGGGCAGAGAGAGGGAGGGAAACGGCACCACGTTTGTGAGAAGGGCGGAACGGAGGTGTGAAAAGCGGCCGCCGGTGCCCAAAAACGAGATTCGAAGCAAACCGGTCGAGTCGTGCGTGCATGTGCGCTCAGACAGGCGACGCAGACACAGAATGGCTCACGATCTCAGTACTAAAGTGAGCTTCTTTATATGGGTGTGTATGTACAAAGACGGTGCTCGTGTTTCTTCGATGCCAACCACTCCGTTTTGACGTGTAAATAAATAAGCGACGAATGCTATTCAAGCAAATCGTGAATCCACCAAACTGAGCCTCGCCGTGCTGATGACGTGCTCTAAACCTCCACATATTTCCAGCTACTGTACACGTCGGCCGACCGAACTACATCAACAGGGCAGCATAGCACCTCAGGCAAGATAAGATGTTTTTGTTTGTTTGTGTTTTTGTTTTGTTTTTCATCCACGGGATTCGAGGTTTGCTTGAATGGCGCAGCCGTGTTATTTTTTATTTATTTATTTATTTTTCTGCAGAAAAGGCGCGAGGCCACCTGATCCCAGCGAAGTCTTAGGCCAGCTTCTGGGCGGTCTCCATCTCCTGCTGGGTCACCTTCTCCTCAGACATGATGGTCACCCACGGAGAAACCGACCGAGTGATCGTCTGCTTGGCCATGTTGTAGCGGTTGATGAGGGTGAAGAGGCGCCCGCGGCCCCCGGGGCCCTGAGGGGGGTAGTTCCCGTAGAGCCCGGTCGGCATGCAGTGGCCTTGCTGCTCCAGGAGAAGGTAACACGACACGTCGAGTTACGATAGGCAAACCAGCATCAAACGCAACAGAATATGCAAAGATTAAGCTATGACTCACTGTGACTATTTAAAGATACATGAGAGGAAAGACGAAGGTTAGTGAAACAAAAAAGCCTCTCTGCCAAGCTGCAAAGCAAAGCTCAACCTCCACCAAAAGGTTTGCCACAGTAACTTTGAATTATAAGTTAACAACAACAACAACAAAAATTCTCTTCAAGTTCAGATGTTAAGCATTTACACAGAAGGAAGGTTTTGAACTTTTTACCACGTAAATGAAGCTGTCAGGACACGGCTGATCATACTGGTAGAGCTTGTAGACGACCAGGAACCCCACACACACCAGGAAGGCCAGGGCGCAGATCACCAGCAGGGTCACCTGAAGGCGATAGAAACGCCTTGATGAGAGCAGATACTGGCAACTTTTACCAGTGAAGAGCAGGATGTGTACTAAATCGGACCACGAGTGGAATAAACAGATTGTCTGGTGTGAATGCTTCAGGTAATGAAGCATTCATTACCTGTGCCAACCAAGGAGGCTGTGTGAATGCAGCTTATAGTGTAAAAAGGTTACAAAAACTTTATAAATACACTTTTTATAACTTTGCTTATTTCCTGTTTTACATTTAAATCCTCTTTTAGTTCCTGTTTTTGCAAATTTCTTCAGTTTCGTCTTTCCAGAGGAAATGGCCGTCAGTTAAATTGACTCACCGACACTTTGCTCGTTTTTAAAAAGGGAAAGTTTCAACATGTGGCTTGATTGATTGATTTCATTTGTTTCATTAAGCAAATCAATCTTCCTGAGTCATTATACAGACCTGCATGAATTCCAACTTTTAGAAATGATCCAAAAGCCAAATGACATTTGTGAAGGAATTTATACTCTTCATAAATGTCATAAATGACTTACCTGGGTTATTACAGCAAATTGTGTGCATGCTTAACAAATCATAGATAATTTTTTTCCTGTTTGTTTAAACACATTGTCATCAAGACATTTGTTGTGCTGAGAAAGTCATTTTAGTGAGAATTGGTATGAACATAATTTTCTTCTCAGAAACCAGACCGGGTGAAACTGACCCGGTCTTTGTGAACTCTACGCTGTTTTGTGCAAACAACGTGACTTCCTGAAAACACACAAGGCTGGGGAAGAAACAAGGTGAATTAGAAGAGGTCCTCCACGTTTCTTGTTTTAAACTTTCATTCTTTTCCAGACTCCGGCTTCTAGATTTTTTTTTTTTTAATGCAGCTTTCCTATTTTGGAAATTCAAGTGGGAAACCTTTACCTTGAGGACAAATGTGTATCAGCTTTTTGCATTTTTTTTTGTTGTTTTTTGCTCATATGTAAATGATTTATTTACTTTATTTTTTTTATTTTTAAAGAAGTCTGAAAGACCTCTTTCCCACAACTCTAATCTTTAGCTCCGTCCACAGATTTTTAATCGGGACGTTGACTCGGCCACTCCGAAGCCTTAATGTTACTTCCAGTCAGAAGAAAGACATTGGTAACATTAAGATTAATTGGGATCTACATTTGCCAGGGCTATCAACAGCATTTTCTGCAAACCAAGAAGTTGTGTTTTGACCAACATGTTCATTTAATGTTGCAGAGCTTTTGTGGCATCTGAAGCTTACATAGAAACTTAGATGTTTCAAAATCTACACCAACTGATATGTTGAACAAAGACTAAATAGAGGTTTGTTACAAATTCTTGAATTTGTAATCTGTGATACTTTATTCTGTGTAAAATAAAGTATTTTTATTTAATAGCCTTTGCATTGTATAGTTTGACATCTAAACCAGATCTGGTACAGGAGCTGCATTGGGACAATATCAGTCAAGCATTTTTTAGATATAAATGCATTTTCTCCATAGATATCAACAACTAATGTCAATATTTTTAAATGTTAAAACTGGCCAACCAATTTTCTTTGGCTTTCAATCAGTGCTACTTCCAGCTGTATGCTTCTTTCTTTACATGAAAGGTTAAATAGGGAAGCAGTGTTTAAGAGAACACACTCTTAAACACTGTGTTTAAGAGTGTTTAATGCATGTATGCATTTACAAAAGCATGAATGTACATAAATCATACCTGATATTCTGATGTATATTAATGGGATTTTATGTGACAGACCAGCAAAAAGTACAACAGAACTAGTAAGTGAAATAAAAACAAGTGCATAAATGTCATAATGCATAATGAAAATAATACATGGCTTTAATTGTCACATGAAAATCTGAAAAGTGTGGCGTGATCCACAGCAGGGGAAACAAGAGTACTCTCTGATTGGACGAGACCAAAATTCAAACCCCAAAGGAAAAAAGTTTAAAACCAAGTTTGATTTTTCTTTCACTTTTTCCCCAGTGTGCTTTCCATGGCGCTTGACAAAATGTGAAATTCACTGTACTGGTAACAAACCGGCTGGAGCTCCAGCACAATAATGCGTGTAGTAATTCCACCAGCATGAAGCTCTTGTGGCCATCTGCGAGGCTGAGGCTGTCGATTCTCAGGAGAGTTACGCAACAGCTACTGGCGATTCAGAGTAGCGAGAGCGGGATAGCAGAGGATGTGGGAGAAATGGTGTTTTTAGTGCCAGGTATCTGTTTAAGCAATTTTTTTATTAGCCAGTATAAATGGACATGCTACATATACTGCTGCATGCTCGCAAAAAAAAAAAAAAATGAAGCCAACAAATGGTGGTTTCAGGGGTTTTTTATCTTTCTTTTTTTTTCCCAAACAGAACATCCTATGCAGATGCTCAGTGTTTCCTGGCTTTTATCTGTCAGATCAAATCCTAAAGTTGCGAAGCGGAGCAGACGGCACACAAAGTGAAGCAACAGGAGCCTGTCTGTGATGAAAGGGCCTGCCGTTCTCTCAGACAGGGTTGTGTCTCTCCTTCTCCCAGATTTCTGCGGCTCAAACCTTCATAAAGGAAGCTCGACGTTCCTCGCAGAGCTGGTGTCCTCCTGTTGATCCTGTACGTGGAGATAAAGGAGGGAACCCCGCAGGCAGGTAGACCCCCCCTCAAACCGTTTGGGGTCTGTGCAGGTTTAGCCCGACTCTACCTGTTTTCTCAGCACTCGCTCTGGCTAAAATAACACGCAGGAAGCATTAGGTGTGAACGGTGCAGATAGAGGAAGGGGAGGTGGGAGAGAAGTGGAGGCCATCTCCATGGCAGCAGCTGAATTAATCAGAGCCTCAGGGCGGGGTTAAGTGAATCATTATGCATTATGGCTCCCTGTGTCTCTGTACAACACAAGGATGTGGAGAGGAGTAGGGGGGTCGGGGGGGACCTGAACCGAGGAGCTTCAGTTGGACAGATGAAAGTGACAGATGCCCCATGTCGCCTGCAGGAGGGGGACAGCCGCCTGTCCTCCAACACATGAGGCTGTAGGAGGGTGAGGGATTTGGGAAATGAGGGAGGAGAATCATCGGTCTTACTTTGAGCCGCTCGGAGACACCTTCGATGATGCTTATTGAGAACTCTGCGATTTTAGGGGACCGTAGCTTTCCCTTCTTGCTCTCACCGTCATATTCTGCCTTTGTCTTCACAACCACCTGGTCATAACACACACACACACACGCACACACACACACACACACACACGCACGCACACACACACACACACACACACACACACACACACACACACACACACAGCAGCTTTAAATGATCTCTTGCGGAAGCAAGGATAATTTAATTTTATTGATTTTTTTTTTATTTTTATGTATTAAACATTTGATTTTGTTCTTTAAATCAGCTAATGAAATCAGAAATCTCACCTTATCTGTTGGGGGGAACTGCAGCTGGCTGGCATCTAGCGGTGTGATGAGAGGAATGGTGTCAAATCCGTCCTCAGATGCCGCCTTCCCGTTGTTTTTCTCGGCGAAATTATTCCCCAGTTTCACCATTTTTGCCCTGCACAGAAAAAGGTGTAAATAAGCCCTTGGTGACGCTAAAATGAGGGCGTCGTTGTTAGTCACGCCCCGTGTGTGTGTGTGTGTTGGGGGGGGATAATTTATGGAGAAACATATGGAGAGAGAAGAGGGGAGGTTGGGGGGTGAACAGAAACGATATGCATGATGTCAGGCGCTTTGTGGGCCAGGAGGTGGGAGATTAACAAAAGAGAGGAGAGGACTCGCCGTAAGGGGAAAGTGGCTGCATCAGAATTTGTAATATTTAAATTTTTTAAAAAGGGGGGGGGGAAAGAAAGATAAAACATCAAAATGCTTTTCTTTTCCGCATGCAAGCACTCACCAGCTCTGCCGAGTCGCGTTATGAACCAGTGCGCTTCCTCCCTGGATGCCTTGGCTTTTCTCGTTCCAGCCTTGCTGCGTGTGCGTGTTTTTCTTAGATGTGACGCAGCCGATTTGCGCGGAGCTGGTGTGCAATATGGCCAGCTGCGTTTGTGCGTCGTGCCCCCCCCCCCTCCTTCGCACCCTTCCTCCCGAGCTGCTGGATGCTGCCGCCGCCGCCGCCGCCGCTGCCGCTGCTGCTGCTGCTGGCGTCTGGCCGCACTACAAGTGATGTAACGTCCATCCATCCATCCATGCACACACATGCTGCAGTCAGGGGGGGGCCAGCTGGAGCCCATCAGCAGCCAACACTTACAGCTGAATGTGGGATGAGTTTATAGCGGTGGGGCTCAAGAAATAGGACATGTGTGCTTCTTAGAGGATTTAGTGTCTGAGAACATGGGAACAACAGAAATGATGTTTGTTTGTTTGTTTTTTTCGTCAGTTTTGTTTTGTGCAAGGACAGGACAAACAGATAATGTGTGAAAATGACTTGAAATAAATCCATGTCCTGTTGCAGTGCAGTGTCACTCTAAGAATTGTTTTTTGATTATTAGGCCCGAGCAGCAAAGCGCTGCGAAGGCCTATTGTATCTGTACTGTTTATTATTATTATTCTTACCCCCTCTTCGTGCGCCTTTTTGGGGGCTTTATCATATTCAAAAACTCACCAAACTTGGCGGAAGCGACTGGGCGGTTTAAAAATTTTGAATTTTCAGGTCGCCGCAAAAATCGCAAAAAAAATTGCTCAACGGCGGCAACTAGCAATTTTCAACAGACCCATTGCTATTCACTTACTTCATCGTAGAGACTTGAAATTCGGTACAGTTGTAGAGCTCACTAAGACGCTCAGAATTTACAAGTAATGTCATAGTGCAAGTATCACAGGAAGTCGGCCATTTTGTATTGAAGGTCCATTTTTTACCTCGAGTTTGACGTTTACAGCCTTCGTATTTGATCGAACTCCTCCTAGGGATTTCGATTGATCGGCTTCAAACTCGGTCAGTCTGATCATAAGGCATGTCTGATTTAAAGTTATCAAATTGGTGAGTTTTGGAGCATGTTGAAGGGGGGTTACCAGGGGTCAAAGTTCACCTACACGCCATGAAACAAAAACCTCTTATATTTCCTATACAAAAACACATAGAGGGACCAAACTTTCAGTGATTGATCGGCATCGGGTGTCCTATAATACCCTGCAGTGAAATTTTTTTTTTACGTAGGCCACGCCCCCTGAGAGCCGGAAGTGTAATGTTTTACTGTGAACGGTTGCTATCTTAGCCCTTTGACCTAATCAACATGAAACTGTGTCCAGAGACAGAAGACATGTTGGTGTGTTGTGGATTCCAACCCCGACCGGCTGCGATGAAGCAGGTGGGCGTGGCGGCGTTGCGAACGCCATCGAATTTCGTTTGGCTCTGAATTCCACAGTTTCGGGGAGAGCTGCTCCAAACTCACTAGGATGGATCCTTATACACCCGCCAACAGGAATCCATAGCGAAATTTGGTGGGCGTGGCCTAATTTCTCTACATCTCCCCCTAGAATATTTTAAAAAATCAGCCCCAAGCCATGCTTTATCCTAGAATTACGAAACTTGGTACACATGTGTATCTTGTCAGGACGTACAAAAAAGTCTCTTGGAGCCATGCTCTAAACCCAACAGGAAGTCGGCCATTTTGGATTGAAGGTCCATTTTGGACCTCGAGTTTGACGTTTACAGCCTTTGCATTTGATCGAACTCCTCCTAGGGATTTCGATTGATCGGCTTCAAACTCGGTCAGTCTGATCATAAGGCATGTCTGATTTAAAGTTATCAAATTGGTGACTGTATGAGCTTGCTGAAGGGGGGTTACCAGGGGTCAAAGTTCAGCTACTCGCCATGAAACACGAAACTCTTATATTTCCTATACAAAAACACAGAGAGGGACCAAACTTTCATTGATTGATCGTCATCGGGTGTCCTAAAATACCCTGTGGTGAAATTATTTTTTTAAGTAGGCCACGCCCCCTGAGAACAGGAAGTGTCATGTTTTACTGTGAACGGTCGCTATCTTAGCCCTTTGACCTAATCAACATGAAACTGTGTCCAGAGACAGAAGACATGTTGGTGTGTTGTGGATCCAAGCCCTGACCGGCTGCGATGAAGCAGCTGGGTGTGGCGGCGTGGCGAAGTGACCTGTAACGCCGATGCCATACGTTTGCTTCTAGATTCCACATGTTTCGACCGAGCTGCACCAAACTTGGCCTGACTCATCCTGGTGTGATGCCTGACAATGCTATGTCATCATATTATGACGTCATCTAAGCCCCGCCCCCTCAGAATGAATTTGAGAGATCTTCTGTGTAATTACATAATAAACAGTCCATGTTCGTTGTTTGTAGGGCAATGCTGCCCTCTGCTGCCCACTGAAATAGTTTCATTATTTCAGTAATTCGACACCAGAGGGCAGCATTGCCCTACGGAATGAAAGTTCAATGTTGTAATGGAGGAAAAAACTAAATAATTAGTAATTCTAACACAAAAACTCACAGAGACACCAAACGTTCAGTGATTGATCATAATCGAGTGTCCAATAATATCCAATGGTCAAATGATGACATCACTTAGGCCACGCCCCCTGAGAACAGGAAGTGTCATGTTTTACTGTGAACGGTCGCTATCTTAGCCCTTTGACCTAATCAACATGAAACTGTGTCCAGAGACAGAAGACATGTTGGTGTGTTGTGGATCCAAGCCCTGACCAGCTGCGATGAAGCAGCTGGGTGTGGCGGCGTGGCGAAGTGACCTGTAACGCCGATGCCATACGTTTGCTTCTAGATTCCACATGTTTCGACCGAGCTGCACCAAACTTGGCCTGACTCATCCTGGTCTGATGCCTGACAATGCTATGTCATCATATTATGACGTCATCTAAGCCCCGCCCCCACAGAATGAATTAGAGAGATCTTCTGTGTAATTACATAATAAACAGTCCATGTTCGTTGTTTGTAGGGCAATGCTGCCCTCTGCTGCCCACTGAAATAGTTTCATTATTTCAGTAATTCGACACCAGAGGGCAGCATTGCCCTACGGAATGAAAGTTCAATGTTGTAATGGAGGAAAAAATTAAATAATTTGTAATTCTAACACAAAAACTCACAGAGACACCACACGTTCAGTGATTGATCATAATCGAGTGTCCAATAATATCCAATGGTCAAATGATGACATCACTTAGGCCCCGCCCCCTCGGAACAGGAAGTGCTATTTTTTTACTTGGAAAGCTCTGTTTATGGCTCTCTTGACCTAATCAAGATGATTCGGATGATAAACTCTGTCAATGCTCGCTGCTGGCTGAACCGTGTGGGCGTGGCCAAATGGCGAATATCAGTCCCTCGCCATATACATACGTTTGGCTCTTATTCAGGCATAGATCATCCGATTGGCGCTAAACTGGATATGTATGACCTTTGTTCACCTCTAAAGAGCCCAACGGGTTTGAAATGTAATTTGGCTCCACTGCGCCCCCTAAGTTAATACATGGGCTGTATCTCCTCGACGCATCGACCGATCTGCGCCAGATTTTTTGACAGTCGTCGGGGAGCGCTGCCGAACGCATTCACGCGTGTCGCCTGGTGGACGGGCGAGGAAAATGCGCGACAGCTTCTGCGGTGGCTGGCGGGCGGCGGTGCTGAAAACTGCGGCGGAGCTTCTGCGGTGGGGAGTTGGCTGCGGCTCTGGAAATTGTGCGAGACCTTCTGCGGTGGCCGGAACCCCCGCGGTGGCCAATAGGCCGGAGCGGCGCTTGCTGCGAGGGCCGCCCGAGGCTGCTTGCAGCTTTAATTCAGTTTCAATTTACTTTTAATGCGTTACTTGTGATTTTCTGTTTCCTTGGAGTACAAATATAGTGGGATTTTTTCCGCTGGTGGAGGACCCTTTTTGTTGTCGCCACAGACGGTGAGCAGGAAGGTTACCGGGAAGTCTCGGATTCACAGCGTCTCCATAGCAACCATTAGACGCTATCTATATGCCAGCCTGTTCACTTAAACAGTTTCTTTATATAAACGTGTGGAGCATAACTTTGCTCTCATAGCTGCAGTATGTAACTTTTATAAATAATGTGTTTTTTTCTTACATATTTGTTATGTGTTCTGACAGCATAATATAAGAGCGATTATCTATATATAAAAAAGCTAGCTCTTCTTCCTTTTCTTCCTGTGGTTCATAATCTACAGAATTAAATCACTTGGTTAGAAATAAGTAATCAGATCCAGAAGGAGGGTCTTGGTTCTGTCAATCACTCTCATGTACTAGCTGCTCTGTGTTGTGCCACACTACAGCCTGCATGGTTGCTCAGGCTAGTCAGCATGGCCACCGGTGACAGTTTTCTCATAACTGTAAGTTGTTTTTTCACCATTAGCACATTTAGCAGCGTGTGCACAAGGGTGGTTGAGAGCGCGGGGGCCTTCATCCTGCCTTCGATTGATTGTTTCTGACAGAGAGCCGTGCAATTCTGCAGCTGATGGAAGGACCACAGGGACAAGGCAGAGGAGCTTGATGGGGTTTTTATACAGTCTCATGTTATACTGTCAAGACATGGAGACAGTTTTAGAAAATATGAAAAAACATAAAAGTTACATAGTGCAGCTTTAAATGCCCACGTCCTCTGTATTTATTTATTTATTGCTTCTGAAGAACTTTGCACTTGTGAAAAGTGCTACAGAAAAACGATGCTTACTTTAATCGTTTAATTTACCACATGCATAATTTCTGCAGCCTGCTGCAACACTTGGCGAAAGAGGATACGAAGGGATCCTTGCTCAATCCTTTTAAGGGCCCACAGCATAACGGATCCTCCGCCCTGCTTAAAGGTGAGCATGAGGTGTTTTCACGTACTGTATGTTCGTCTTTTGTTTGGTGTCAAAGCTCATCTTTGTAAAACTAGGACTAAAACCGTTTTTCTCTTACATCACTGCCAAAACAGCGATTGGTTCTCCATCAACATGGGGAAACATCCACTGAAATCTATGTAGATGCTTTAATTTTCAGAAAAAGAAAAAGACAAAAACAACAACATCTGCTTATTGAATAAACCTGATCAAACAAAATGTTTGACTTTGCTTTCTTGTACAGTGTAAGATTATGCTACTTCAATAGGATTCATTTATATTCATCTTTACCAGGCACACAAAGAATCTGTCAGGTACAAAAGTGCTTATTATTTACAAAAAAAGCTACTTCTATGAAACTCAGGTAAATATGACAGTGAGGGCTGTGGCTGTGTGTTACGAAACTCTGAGGATCTGCAGCCCCTCAGACCTTACAGCGCTGCAGTGTGTTGCGCAGCCCACAAATGTTTTTCACCTCCATCTCATTTGTTGTCAGAGCAGGCGGCTGTTCCTTTTATCAGCACTAAAGGGGATGATAGACAAATGTTCACAGTCTGTTTTTGTTGTCTCTAAGTGGCCCCTAAATTAGTTATTGCAGCTTTGTAAGTGTCTCTCTCAGTAAAAGGCACTGAACTCACCGTTTGCTTTATAGTTGCCCATATATCGGGATATAGAGGCCATGAAGAAAAGACGGAAAGAACCTGCTATGAATCACTTTATGTGGTTCTCGGTAGGAAGAAGAGAATTTGATCCATTAGAGAAAAATGACCAGTTTTAATATTCAAAGCGTCGCCTGAAACCATACAGTGATATGGTATAGAGATTGCTTGTGCCTACTTTATCCACAGTTTCTCTTTATTATGTAGCTCCCTAGAAATGTGAGGAAAATAAAAAAAAGAACAAGCCTGTGGCTGCGTATTAGCCAGCTGCTTGTTGCCAGGTTACAGGGCCAGTAAAATGGGACTGGGGGAAGCGGCATAACTGATGAAATCAAATCTGTTCGGAGCAAAACTGTGAAAATAATTAGTTAACAAGGGAACAGTAAAGGAAAAGACTAAAGCACTGTGCATTAGCCTGGTGGTTTTAACCGCTGATAGGGTAGCACATGAAGTAGATACTGTGAAGTTCAGCATCTCCTCTGAGGTGAAGACATGAAGAAACATTGTCATTATGGGATATTTGGCATTGCATTTTACATGAAAACAGAATTTAATCCATTTTCTAATGAGGCTATAGCATCAAAAACTTTCTGGATGAGCTCCAACAACAGTAAGAGCAACAAATGTAGAAAATGTACACAACTGAATCAAATTTATTTGGCACTGCGCATGCTGATGGGATATAAAACAAAAGCTAAAACGCTTACCATTAGAGCACTTAAGCAAAGACTGGCATCTCTGGAACTCCTTGTACTAACTGTTAAGCAGGGTGGAGGATCTGTGATGCTGTGGGCCTGTTTCTCTTTCAAAGGAGCAGAAATCCTTGCTAGTGTGCCAGCAGCACGGCTTTAACATGCAAGACCTTGTAAAGGTTTTCATACCATTTTAATTGTTCTATGTTTTGTCACAAATGATGGCGTATTTTATCATGGATTATTTTTGATAGACCAACACATAGTAAGACAAGTCTCACTGGGTAATGGAGGGAAAGTGATAAATGATTGCCTGAGCCTGTGCATTTTGAAAAAAAAACAACCTAAATGCTTTTTTTAAACTTCTTGTTACATATGTAGTTTATACATAGCTATATTTTGCTTTTTTACATGATTGTTAGAAAGTTGATGAGACAAAGGTAGCCATATTAACAAATTGTATATGTAGTCAAGGTATGGTGTCTGGTTGCTTTCTCATCAAAGGCATAAAAAAGTAAAAAAGAAAGCCACTAGAGGGAGACACCACCTTGATGTTTTCATTTCTGCATTTTGTTGCAGAAGTGAAAACCGCCTTCATTGCTTTTTAAAGCGTGATTGCATCCAATATGTTTTTTTGTTCCACTACTTAATGTAGGGAAGAAATGACGCTAGCAGTTCCTCAACAATTCACTCCAGCATTTGATTAAATCTCGCTTTGAACCTGCTCAGTGTTTGATCGCGTGTTATGGGCTACCGCGATGTTTCTGCTTCCGTGAAATACAAGAAAACCTGATATTAGACAGGCTTTAGTTCTAGGTCAAAGGTTAGCAACTTTTATATTCCAAAGAGCCATTTTTGCTCTGCTTCCTTCGAAATAAAGTGTCCACGGTCACCTTTAGAACTTAATAATTTATCAAGTTTTCTAAATAGGCTACAGGTTACAAAATCATTTAAAAAAAGTTATATTTTTATTTGAATAGCAACCAAAACAATGAATCAGAGAGCTTTATCGTGTAACGGTAATAAAAGATTTGAAGTAATCAGAAAAGTATTCCCACAAACCACATGGTACTGTGTTTTCTGGCTTTTCAGAGTGTACATGTGTGTGTGGTGCGTGTAATGCTCTAGATCAGCCGTGTCATTCGACCTTATATGGCCTGTTCTACTGCTGTTTCTTTAAAACCCACTCTGTTGTTGGCGCCCTGCCCAGAAGGTTTATTTCCCTTTTCCCATCCAGCCACATGGACAGGGCTCCGTCACACGGAGAGAGAGAGAGAGCAGGAGTTTTCTCACTGAGAGCGCCGACTCCACCAGCAGCACCACCACCGGCCGTTTGAACAGGGGATCCTCTATCTCCCACCAAGTAGATCTTCATTCCAGTGGTTCTGTCACAACCTCAGACAAGTGAGGTGAGTCTGACCATGTGCATGAAGTGGTTGTGTGTTGTGTTTTTGCTTCTGTAAAGTGAGTTATCTGCTGACTTTGCCGCGTCTGGTTTAAAGGTTGTGCTGCCACGCGAGACGTATTGTATTTTGGCAACAAAGGCTCTTTTCACAAATCTATAATTCCCTACTCCCTGGTCAGGCCAGCAGTATGCTGTCCTTTGAATGTGAACTGGAGCACTCTTTTGCTTTTTAAAATTCCTATTGAAAAAAAAACAACCAAACAAAAAAGAAACAGAAGGGTCTGGGAGCATTTCTGACAGAAACCAGGGTGGGAGACAGGTTGGATGACCCGAGCGTGGGACTCGACATCCACCTAGTTGCTGTTGTAACCCAGCTGGGATGTTTCTCCGTAAACTTTCCCGGCTTGTTGTTGTGTGGAAAGCAAAACTGCAGAAGCTCCGTGCCTGTTGCTGCCGAAGTTTGTGGACTGTAATTTTCCTGTGGAGATGAGGTCACAGGCAGACACACCCTGAGACTCAGACTGGGAGCAGGAAAAAGGGCCGACTCTCCACAGCGGCTTTCAATGACTCACAAGCCCGGGGAGGAAGCAGTAGCCGTGGTGGAATTTCCATTCTGTTCGGAACAGAGGAATTTGGGCCTGGATGCGGCTGCGTTTGATGGGAGGAGTAAGCTCCCTGACACAAGCCATGTGACAGCCCTTAGACTGCATAATGAGCTTTGGATTTCACAACCTGTCCAACCCCCCCCCCCCCCCCCCCCCCCCCCCCCCCCCCAAAAAAAAATCATGTACTTCAAATCCATTCATCAAAATGAAAGACACCGTTTTGTTTTTTTTATAAATATATTTTCGTTCAGGAATGTGTTTGGAATGCAGCTCATTTCCTCTTTCCCAAAAAGTTAGCTCTGCATGTTTTGTTTAAAGGCTCACTTCCTGATGGCTTCTTCCCAAACGTTCATATTTAGTTAGCCTTGTTTGAGCTGCAGTCTGGTTTCTAAATAAATGTTGAGTTGTTGGCAGCAACGCTGTGCTGTGATTTGAAGTGAGTTCAGATGCGCAGCAGTAGCCGGACAGGGAGAGCCGAGGCGGAAGTAGGAGGCGGAGGGTTGGGGGGTGGATTGAGTCAACACAGGATTGTTTCTCAGACTTTTCACTTCTGCTCTCATGCCTCTCAATGGACTCGCATTTACCAGGGAGGCTGCAGATGACGGCAGACGGTCACGGTCCGGATAAAATGAAATCAAAGTGTGATGAATGGATATTTTCTGCCTCTTGATCAGGAACTCATTGTGGTGATTTACTCTTTTCGGGCCAACGAGGTTCTTTGTTTCCTCCTGATCTGGAAGACACATTTTGCAATTTCCGGGCTGCAGAAATACTGCATGCATTAGTGGACAGTAAAACAATTCCTTTTTTTTTTTACTTTACATCCCTTGACTTCTCACCCAGCTCATGGCTGTTTATGTCTGTTTTATAAGTGGCAAAAGTATTCAAACCCTATTTGATATTTTAGCACATTACAACATGGATCAGACTTTAGAAGGGGCTTAAAGTAGCCCAGGGTCTCCGTTTTTTAGGGGTGTGCCCCAAATATTTTTTAATCAATTCATGTTTCATTGTACTTCATATAAGAGTTATATCAGGTGAGTTGTAATAATATTTTGGGATTTTTATATAAACAGTACTCAAGTATTTGAAAATTTTGAAGTTAGAGTGTTTTTTAGAGGTGTGGGGGGAAACGACGTGGAGCTACTTGTCAAGAAACGTCATCAGTTTGCATAATGGTATTAAAGTACCGGTGTGTATAGTTTTACCTATTAATGTACTGTGTTTTGCATTTGCAAAATAATTTTACTTTAGTAGGGAGGGGACCTCATAATGTAAATCCAGCCCTGGTTTCAACCACTAAGGATAATTTATTTGATTAATATCAGAATATCTGCTACAAAAGGTCACTTTAAAGCACTGCCCTGCATTTAGCTCCATCTAGATTTCCAGCAACTCGGAATATCTTCCTTCAAAATTTTAAAATAGCAAAGAAATCACTTTGCTATCGTCAGGAAAATAAATTAAAAAAAATAATTTTTACAGACTAAAATGCAAGATGAAAAGTGTGAAATACGTTGCAAAAAATAATCACAGGAAGTGTTCTTCCTTTTGAATATGCAATGGGGAAATTCAAAGGGAATATTAAGCATTATTCTGATGTTTAAGTCTTATTTTCAAATGGTTACTTAGTTATTTGTTAGTGTAATATGCTTTTTTTTTATCTATGGACCGTCATTTCTTGACATCTGCAGACACAGATTTGTAATTAACATCAGTGTGTGATGAGCCGACAGCTGTGTGTGAGATAATCCGGGTGGCGAAAACCCACGTTCCTCTCCTTTCATCAGTTTTATTCTACCGAACTCAAAACATCAAGATTAGAAACAAGATTTTAAAGAACCAAATTCCTGAGACATGCATCATTCATAGTCTCTCCGGTCTTCATTATCTGATGCTGGTTAAAAATAAAACTACGCAGCTGTTTTGTGACAACAACGGTGGACATAAGGCATCTTGATCAGGACTGCACATCGACACCATGTTCATTCATCGCAATGACTTGTGAAACTGGCAGCATTTCCTTTCGTTTACCTTTAACCCTTAGTAGAACTGTGGTCACAACAGCGGAAAAGTACTAAAAAGTTGCTCTTGCGTGTGTGTGGGTGTTGATTGTACTTGCAAATAAGTCTTTCCACTGGACTCTTGTGTTGGCCAACCGGCTTAAATTTAGAAAAACAAATCTTCAAATCCGCATAGATGGCAGTCAGACAGAAATACCGAGCTTGAAACACTTTAAGTTCCTGAATACAGATAACAATGAATGATTCTTAAAATTCAGAAGCTTTGCCACTTTTTAGGGTGAAATAGTTGTTTTTTTCTTTTGCTCCAGGTGCAAAACATGCATCCGTGGTTAGTTTATACCACACTCTTCCTAAAAACATGGATTAATTTAAAAGTTACAGTAAATAACTTATGAAAAATGTTTTTAATACATTTGTTAAAACTGTCACTAAGTTGTGACAACATATTACGAGAAATAATCTGTAAAAAAAAAAATATATATAATAAAACTGCCTTTGCATAAACAGTCAGGAAGAGGGTCTTAATGGTGTCAATCAATCTTGTGTAACGGCTGCTCACACCCTCCCCCTCGCTTTCTGCTACAGCTGCTTTCCCACAACAGAGCTTGCCATGAATACTCAGGCTAATTAGCATGGCTGCCACTGATGGTGGACAAACAGCTTTCATGCAACGGTGAGTTGTTTCTTCATTAGCACATTGAGCAGTGCATTCACGAGTTTGATTGACAGCACTAAGATCTTCCTCCTGGCTGTGATTGGTTGTTTTTGACCTGAAGTGTTGCACTTAGGTTGCAGTAAGAGCACAATGTTTTTAACACTTTATCTGATATTATGCTGACAGTAGCAGTTTTAACAAATATGTATAAAAATTTTATTAAATTTAAAATGTGTATATATTTTTATTTTGTGGTTTTCATATATTGTTTTGGTTTCAAAGTCAAAAAGCATATTGCCCACCAGAAAAACGAAACAAAAAAAAAACTCTTACAAGTAAATGTTTAGATAATAGAGGAAATAAACCTAAATAATTCACTGGAGTGCACGTTTGGAGTTGTGTAAATAGTTGACGTCAGATAACCATAAAACTGTTTGAGCTCCTGCTCATGATAATCCTGAACACAGAGCAGGTTTGTGCTTGTTTGTGGCAGTTCTTTTCAAAGAAACCTTGTTGCCTCAGGATTTTAGCATTTTCTCCATGTGGGAATATGTTGTTAAATAAACTATACGACAGCTTAGATCTGGAAAAATCCTTAAGTAAATGATGTGACAGCAAGATCAATCAGCACTGAATGATTTTTTTTTTGTACGCTATCAAGAATAAAACCTCCTGTCTTCCCGTCTTCATGCTTCTTTAAAGTCAGGAACTGGTAAAGCCACATCCCACCTTATCTCATGACTAACATCCGTTTATGGCTGAGGGGTTCTACTCAGAACAACAGGGCAACTCAGAGCCGATCCCTCCCTCTTTTATTCCGCCGCAATATATCCAAGTAAGTGCAGTTAAGCTGAAGGAGGAGACTTCCAAGGAGGGAGGGCTCACCTGTAAGGAGAGGAGGACTCTGACAGCAGCGCCGTGCTGTCACCTGCTGAACTGTCACAGAGCAGAACATGCCCAACAGCTGAGGGGACGCTCGGGTGGTGGCCGTCCTACGGTTGGAGATTTAAAATGGGTGGGACACAAAGTCAGGATCGGAAGAGGAGCATCCGGCGAACGAGTTTTCGGAACGTCATCAAGAACATAACGTGAGTCGACTGCCTCACCCGTTTTTACTCCTCTGAAAAGCTTTTCACCTTCTGTTGCGTTACATGTTCCTGAAGATGTGTAATGATTAGACTGTCTAAACATTGCAAACCAAAAGCTGCGATGCTAACTGTGTAGCTGGTGTCTTGCTTTGCATTTTGCTGCGACACTGACCTCCGTTCAAGCATTGATGCAAATTTCCACACACCCTCAAGAGAGCAGATAAGGTCACGTGCAGACCAGCTGTGAAATGTTTGCTTCTGTGGACTTAGAAGAATGTGGACGCACTTTTTTGGTAGACCGGTCGCAAATAGATCTTTATCCTATTCAACTAGAAAAGAGAAAAAAAGTGGACTGAGTCAGATTTGTTTTTGTTTTAAAAAGGAGTTTCTTATCGCATGTTTATTGTGCTCTGTTGTTTTTGCCATTAGAATAGACTCGGTTGTCTTGTTATAGTATGATCTCACTGTGAGAAATATAACTTGACTGTGTCAATATTTGCTTGAGGCGTCTCAGCTTGAACTCCTGTTCTTAGTTTGTCTGAACACAGTTTCCATCCAGAGGGGGAAAAAAAGAAAGAAAATAAAAACATTGCACGGGTTTTACAAATTGGGCTGATGCACAGCCTAAACCCATTTATACTTAGAGGAGGAAACAAAACAGCAAGTTGTTACTAGGAGTTCCTCAAGCTTTAACTCAAACACGTTTTCTTGAGAAGTGGAGAAACTCTCTCCTCTCCTCCACTTTCAACCAGCAGTGAGTTCAGGCGTAAGTCACTCCCCTAACTCTGGCTGCCTGTTTCCAAACTGGTTTGCGAGTCCTCCGCCTCCTCTGATCTGATCCAAGCGTTACTTTTCTGGGTTGGCGGCAGGTCGGGCTGGCAGGAGTCGGCGAACCGCTCGCGGGCTTTCTCCCAGTTCTTATGGGACTTGGATCTGGTTGTGGAGACATCGTCCACCGACATGACGCCGCCCATTCCCAGGCCAGACTGCGACTTCCGGATTTTCAGTTCAATCTGTGAAAATTATTATGACAGACCGTCAGGCTTTGGAACACATTAAACACGTGAGATGCACCAATCAGGCTCTTTATGGATGATGCTGATATCGGCTTTTGGAGGTCTGAATGGTCTCGATTCTAAGGATTGTATCATATAAACGAGGGGGGGGGGAAAATATGATGCAGCTCATAGGTAGTAGCGTTCAATGGAAAACAAAGAAATCGGAAGTTTATCCTGTTTTATGTCTCAAAACTTTTATCAGTTTTGTCTTAAACTCAAATTTTCAGAATTTCACCAAAAGGATCAAGGAAAACAAAAAAAAATCCAATCTCTGGACAAGTCATTGGTAGGTGTTTGGCTAACAGAAGATTAACTCACCGGATCTTTCATCCCCCGCCCCTCTTTTCCCAGTCCCTCTCCTTTTTTCCAGCCCATTTTTTCCAGCATCTTCCGCCCCTTGTTGACTTCACTGATCTCCCTTAAGAGGACAGAAAGCAATAACATATGAGTAACATACAGGGTTCCAGTGCATTATCCATGTAAAAACTTCAGTCTTCTCAGTTCCTCTCATCTTAAAAACACTACAATTGAGTGAAATTATGGCAGATAGTTCTACAGTGACCAGACTTTGCATACAGAAGCTGCAAGAAAGGAAAGAAAGAAGGGCCTCTTAAAGGGTACAAAAAGGAATGAAGTCAAACATTAAGTCAATTATTTTTCCATGTTGTTTTCCTCTTCCAGACTTACTCATGTACAGAAGCGGGTGCATCGTCCCGTTGAAAAACGCCTTCGCTGCCCACATTCTGCCGGCGAGACTCTGCTCTGTCCCTATACTTGGGGTTCCTCAGGGCTTTGATCTCCTCCTTGCTCTATATTGAACAGACGAACAACCATGTGAACAAAAAAAAACCTTGATGCATATTTTAACCCGCCAGGTCACCTAAACACTCACCTGCAGTCCATATTTGGCCTTCATTTGCTTCAGCTCTTTCTGTCTCAGGGATTCTTTGTCTTCTTTGCCGAGGCCAGGAGCTTCTAGAAACAACAAGGAGAAACGCTGACATCAAACCCTTTTAAATAACTTGTACAAAGTCTGCTTCCCCCCCCCCTGTGGATTTGTTCTCTCACCGGCGCTCTCCTCCCTCCTGTGCTTGCTGATGTGAGCCATGACTTGTCCGGGTTCACAACCGTCACAGGTGTCGGTGCCTGAGTGGATGTGGAACGACAGCACAGTCTCTCCCATCTTGACTTCATCCCCATGCATGAGTGCATGAGGCTCTGACTTGGTTTTGGGCTGCAAGTGGACACCAGAGTTCAAATGGAAGGTTTCGCTTCTTATTCAATGTACCGAGACGAAGTGCCGACCTGCAATATGCGGTTTCCGTTAATGACCGTCCCGTTTTGGCTCCCCTGGTCCACCAGCATGTAGCTCTGCTGTTCCTGGTCAAAGTACACCTCCGCATGGAACTGGAACCAAACATGCAACATTGAGACACTGCAGGAAAAATATGGGAATAGTTTAGACTCCTGCAGGGAAAGCAAAGCAGGGAGTTTTACCTTGCTGACTCCCATTTCTGGTAGTCGAATTGCATGGTTCATGTCTTTTTCCCTGTAAAGAAACACAAAAAGTAGAAGATTGATTTTTGCTCAATTAATCAACTAATATAAATGTTTTCAAAAAGCAAAAGTGTCATTTTTTAAAGGATTTAACATCACATTTTCTTATGTTAGACCCACAAATTTCAAGGAGCCTACAGAGTTTATTTGTAGATTAACACAAAGTACATATTTGTGAATCAATAAAAAAAAAGGCAAACATAGTACTCCGATTTTTATCTGAAAATAAAATGGCGAAAATTGTGTTTATTTTCTTTAAGCAGGGTTATTATTCAGTACTCAGTTTTGGTTTAACACATGAAATCCCAATAAAACACATAGAGATTTGTGCAATATAATTGCATGAATACTTTTGCCAGCACTGCGCATAAACAGCCGAGAAGAAGAGAACCAACCTGCCGAATGTGGCCAGAGAGTCGGCTGTGATGATGAACAGAGTTCCCACCTGCAGCGCCGGAGACCTGACCACGGTCACTCTCACACACGGGGGCCAGAAGTTGTTAACTGGAAGGAACGAAACAAACCAGCTTGGTTAGTAGCAGAACAAAGAATTACAGGAAGCTTCAAGGCAATCAAATCACTGATCAGGAGTTCTAGCTTGATGTCATGTACAGATTTAATTAACTATCCCAGAACCTGTCTTTGAGAGATCTGCACTCCTCGCATGTCAAATGTTGGGAGTTTTCTCCTCTCACCTTCTTGGCTCTGCACCTCCATTTCTGACTCAGGACTTTCCCTGGAATGTCTGGGGCTGGAACATGATGAAGGTGACGAGGCGGAATCCAGATCTTCCCTTTCAGACTCTGTGATCTCGCCCTCCTCTGGTTCGCTGTTACCCTCGGACTCCTCACTCTGAACCGGGCTCCTCTTCCTCTTCTTCTTCTTCTTCTTTTCTGATTTGGATTTCTTCCTCTTCTTTCTTGAACTGCTCTTCTCCTCGTGGTGCGAGCCGTTCTTCAGCCGCCTTCTCCGCGATGGCGATTTGTCCCGCTCTTTCCCGTGTTTTGAAGAGTCTCTTTTACTCTTGGATAAGTCTGGACTATGAGACCTTCGGTGCAGTTTTCTGGATTCAGTTTCTTCCGTTTCTGGCTTCGCCTCGTCCAGTTTGTGTTCCTGCCACCAGACAGTCAGCAGTGAGATTACCGTGTTGAACGGCAGCAGGCCAGCTGACTTTTTACTGTCGATCCCAAATATCAGCCACACGTTAATTCCTGGGTCTCAGTCTTTAAAGTCAATTCATCATAATGTTTCCCAAATTATGTCAGGAATTACAGAAAAGGTTTTAATATGCATCAAGATTTGCAAAGGGAGGTTTACTATCTCAAGCCCCAGATATAAACTCTATCCAGAACCTGAGGAGAAAAAACAAGTGACCCTTTCTATTTTCATACAACAACCTAACAGGACGTAGAAAGAATTGACAGCAGTGGTGTCAATTGTTAAACCAGAGGTTACCACATAAGCTGGGATTTTTCCCCCTACTCTAAATGCAGCAACTCAAAGTAAATGTCAGATTTTTCTCTGTTCTTTAAAGTGAGATTATACCAAAGCAAAATAAAAAATAAAAATCTATTATATTATTTGTTCACATCACTAAAGCATGTCAGCGTATTTCATTATTTTGTACTGTAAAACTAAAGTTATACCTCTGTGGGAGGGAGTTTTCCAGTAAGAGCAAATCCTCATTTTAGCCAAAGAGTTAGTCACATCTTGAACCTAGGCCAGAAGAATAGTCTTTCAGTCAACTATCCTGCATCATTACAAACACAATAAGCAAACATTTTTAAAGACTGAGACCCAGAAAAGACAAGAGAAATTAAGGGGAACGCCAACTTTAAAAAGCCAGCCGTCAGCCACCAAACACTTCAAAGTAACGATGCGCTGCATCCAGTTGTTACTTACCCCCTCATCCTGATGCGACGCTTTCTTCACAGCTTTTGGGAACTTTCTCCATTTCTTGTCGGGAACGTGAGTCTCTTGGGAATGCTCGGCAGTGCTCTGCGCAGCAGGCACCTCGATCCTGGAGTGAAACTGATACCGTCCGCTTTCTGCGTCGTAGTAGTAGTATATGCCCGTGTTGGCGTCATAATACAACTGACTGACCTGGAGAGAAAAGAAGAAAGTTTACAATATAAATGAACAATGAACATTGAATCTGGCACCAGTCACCCAACTGAAGGGGTAATCTTAAAGAAAACAAACAAACCGAGTCGTAGTAGAAGCCCGTGCTGTGATCATAATACATGCCAGACGTCTCATCGAAGACGAAGCCAGTCTGCGTCATGGCTTCTTCAGCTGTGGCCCTCAGCATATCAGCTATGGAGCTCGCATCACCTCCCTGAAGCAGACATTATTATGAATGAATATATCAAGGCCAACTCAGATTTTAGCTTCAAGTCCAACTACAACGGACTTAAAAACACTATATTTTATTATTTTGGATGCACTTATAGAAAAGTAAACCTCTGCTGGAGCTACTTCGCTGCTCTCTGCTGAAGCGGATGCATCTGGGGCCATTGCTTCATTCGTTGTTGATACGTCTACTGCCGTACTGTAATCAGTTACATCCACAGGTGCCGTCGCCGTACTGTGATCAGCATCACCCTCAGCTACTGCTGCTGCTGTCGTCGTGTCCAGACCTTCCTGGGAATCTGCCCCCTCAACGTTCTGACAGTAGCCTCCATAGTAGTAATTGTAGTAATCTGGGGGAAAAAAAATCCTGAACGTTATTTGTGATATTAACAAAATTTATTTACATGTTCCAGTTGTGATGATACGCATACGCACCAGTTTCTGTCCACACATATTCTTCTGTTTGAGTGTCACAGCTTACTCTGTCTTTCTCTTTCTTCTTTCGCTCATGAATCTCTGCACTGAGCTGGTCAACCTGGAGTTGCACAAAAAATGACAGCAAAGACTTACGCCTTTCATCTAACATAATCAACCCAGTTTAATATTATATTAAGTATTAAGCTTTGCATTAAGCTTAACAATATTTCCTGACATCAAGAGTGTGGACTAACAATTTTTTTTTTTTACGTTGCTTGTAAAATTATTTTTACCTCTTAAAATCTCCACATTTTTGGAATTTTTACAATACAAACTCCTATGAATCTCATTTCAATTTTATGTTATTAACTAACACAAAGTAGATAAAAAATATAAAAGTGACAGAAATTAGATATATTGTTTGAATCAAAAAATAATGATCTGAAATTGGACATGGGGTGCTTTAGGTAATGTGTAGCGTTAAGTTTCATTCTTCCACGTGTTTTGCATGTACTCTACTTGTCTTACGCCAAACATGTCACTAATTAAAGTTCTCCACAACTTGTCCCTGCCTTGTACTAGGTTTATTAAGATTTATCAGAGTAAAGGAGCCAGCGCAAATGCACACTTTTCAAATTTGCTCTTGTAGGAAAATCTGAAAACTATTTTTCTTCCACTTTACAATTCTGCACTAGTTTGTATTTGTGCAACACACGCAAGACCCCAATGAAATCCGCAGAGGTTTGTGACAAAATGTGGAAAAAGTGAAGAGGTGTGAATACTTTTGTACATATGGAATAGCTCACCTGCTTCCTCAGGTCTTCGTTGTAGCTCTCGGTGCTCTTCTGGAGCCTTTCGGAGTGGCTCAGCTGCTTCTGTAACTTGGTGAGCTCTACTCGGCACTCCTTCAGCTCCTGTTTCAATGACTCAACTCTCAGACGGAGCTCAGCCACCTCACACTCCGAGTCTTTCTCTCCTCTTGCTTCTTCTTCCTCCTCCATTCGGAAAACTGAAACCGCGACAGTGAAAAGCTGCAGTAGGAGCAACACGTTCTTAACCGAGATACTCGCAAAACAGAATCTATATCCACCGGCCCTTTCTGATAATAATCCACTACTTGGTTTATAAACGGTTCAGACACCAATCAATTAAATACAGCCGGACTCCATGTTTCTGTCTTACCGTTTGCTTTGTTTTCTCCGAGCGGGACGCGATTTCGTCCTCGAAGCGGCGACCTGAAAAGTTGAACATAAACATCTTGTAACTTCCAAGCGTGTTGGATACAGCCCAGTACATGTTTTGAGGACAATTAGACAGTTACAGTTGAGGCAGCTGAAATGTTTACAGTCCACCCTGCTCGCAACCGCCATTAACTCACGGCGGAAGTGATTCTTCTTCGAGGTCTGGCGCCAGTTGCAAACCCTGCTGTCGCCACCTGGCGGCGACAGCGGTTAGTAGCCGCATCAAAGCCGTGAAATGTTCGCTGTTGTTTGTTGGTCTTCGAATTCTGTCCACTAAATGGAGCGGTAAGTTATCCTTTAAACGTTTGTCTTATCTGCAGTTAAATACATGGTTGTTTGTTTTTTTGGTTGTCAAGCGTGAGTTTTACGTTCAGAGTCCACTTTAGAGTGGTCCCTGGGGGAAAACATGGATGCATGAGAGTCTTATATGGATTTTGCCCAGGATTGGTGGGTATTAAATGGGCCCAAGCTCTCAGTGAGCTTCATGTATTGGACTCACTTTGGTTGACTAAATAGAATCTCATCAACACAATCAGTTGGGGGGGAATCCAGTTGGTCTTAACTGGGTTTCAAGTAGGTTTAGAGAAAATTATATCAAATTGGGTAATTGAAAACTATTAATTTCAGCAACTCAGTGAAGCACATTCTATATATTAATTATACATTCTGATGTTTTAAAGCTTAGTGATTTTCACACCTGATACAGCTAAAGAAAGTGTAAAAGAAAAGAAAAAGTTGAACGAAATTTAGAATTAGAATATCAGACCGATAAAAAACTGTTTTAAAACACAACTGTGGGGATAATGAAAAATATGTTTAATACCTGCTTAAAGGTTATTTTCAAATAGTACCTTTATCTAAGAGAACACATTTGCTAATTTACTGATATAACTGTAAGGAGAGTCTACATCATTTTACTAGAACTGGTCCTGCATGTGAAAATTACTTGCAGCCATTATGTAGTTTGTTACAATCTTACGTTACATTCTTTGGCCCTTTTACTGCCAATATCTGATCTATATGTAAAGTGCTAATTGGGTAGTCATGGTTAAAATGTGGGATTTTACTGATATAAAGTAGAACCTAGTAGTCAGTATTATTACGGCATAAAATTAGTTGAGAACGCTGCTTTATCAACTTGTCATGGTTTACTTTAGAAGACTAAAACCACGAAACAATACAGCACCTTCAGAGGACTGAAATAAAAAAGATCAATAAATGAATAATAATAAGTATAATAATGAAAAGAGAGGGACTGAGCAACAGGACCTATTTAATATGACGCAGTGTCTCTGTACTAGAAACTGTTTTGCTGCCCTACACATTTTTTTCTCAATTATTAATGGAAAGCCTTTGCTGACAACACAGAAACCAAGCCCTTCTTAAAATCGCTGACCAGCTTTCTGTTTGTTTGTTTGTTTGTTTGTTTGTTTGTTTGTTCTGGTATTTCCACAGTTTATCTTTGGTGATGACGAGCACAAAGTCTTTGAGGCTGAAAGGCCTTCTCGTCATCATGCTGATCTTTAGCTCCATCAATGCTGGGGACACTAATGATGCTAAAGTTGGGGTCTGACTTGCTGATTCCAAAATATCAACTACCTAGACTCCTAAACTGTGGACTGTACTGAGAAAGACTCTTTTCAGATCATGAAACATTTAATGTACGTCTTACAACAGGGAAATTGATAATGGACACAGAAGGAGGAACTTGCCCAGTTTGTTGGTGCTTTTATGGCATTAGGGTCACTATAAATGACACAAGCAAGATAAAAAAACAAGTTAAAACTGTACTAGATTATTCTACGCTGATGATATATTCTCTGCAAACATGGTATTGGTTTGTGAAGTCTTTAATGTACCTGGGGGGGAAGGCTATTGAGCCCAGAAGGAGGTTATCTTTCACTTCGCCTTTCATTCAAGGATTTACATCCCTGAACTCAAGTACTACAAGGAGATCTCTATATGTTCTGTTGTAACATTGTTCTTTTTTTTTAACAGACAAATCTCTGTTTGTTGTCCTCCGTGTATATTTTCTGCACTGGAAAACATTTTAAGGAAATCCAGTTTTCGATTTCAGTGACAGACATTGACCACTAGATGTCAGCGAAGCCCATGAAATCTGGAAATAATAATTTCCACAAGTCATGTAAAAACAATTTACCATATATAGATTTGAGTTACTTCTTTTTCACCACAGAGTAGCGGAAAAATAATATGATAGTAAGCATCTACTAGCAGTTTTCCAGCTTGTTAAAAATAGTTATTTACATTTCCAGCTGGTGCCACTTAAAAGTGGAATACAATATTAGATTCTTCCCAAGGCAGAAGTGTATATTTCATTGTGCTGACTCAAGCTGATTTGTGAGCCCATCGCTGTTCCTCTCCCTTATTCCTCATTCTCATCTGTATCTCTCCCTCTGGTTAGATTTGGGTTGCCTCTTTCCTCCCCGTCTTCCTTCTCAGTTCTCCCTCCTCTGACCTTTCTGCTCCTTTGTACGTTCAATAATTTCCTGGAATGTCTGGTTCTGTCACATAGATTTACAGGACATAGCCAAGGCCAAATTATGTAGGCTGATCTTAGGCAGGCAGGAAGGACTGTTACATAATCATGTGGCTTCTCTGTTGTCTTTTGCTCTATTTATAGAGAGAAAATATATAAAGGATTGCAATGTACCTAAAGTAAAAACCAAAATTTCCCCCTTTTATCAATTATGTCTTTTGTGGATATTTGTTACAGCAAGTTAAATCAGAAACGGCCCACAGACTAATCAGATTTGGATCATTGGTCACATTTACGCTAAAGTCTAAATAGAATTCAGCAAGTTTGTTTTACGTTGCATTTTAGGGACTTACTGTTTTCTTGAAAATGCCTGCAGGGTTCCTCCTGCTGTGATTGAAATCTGAGCTCTTTTGCTCAGATGGGAATCCTCTTTTGGGTTGTGTTTGGATTCTGGTCTGAGGCTTGTGTTGGTGGTGGGAGAGCGGCCTCAAAGAATCGTCTGGTCTTTTATCAGCAGGGCTCCTTCTACTGCCCAGTGATGTTTATAGATGTCAGTTTTAGACAAGAAAATGTGGGTCAAGATAAGCAACGAGTCAGTTCACAATTTCTTTTTCACTGCTTGGCAAATTTACACAAAAATGGTGCTGATTATTTTTGTATATACTTTTTTTAATCTTAAAATAACAGTGTAATATTTATAACATAATATAATTGTTTGCTGTTCCCTGAGGAAAATCCTTTGGACATTCTACAGTTAATGCGTGCGCTGTTCCTGTTTGCTCCAACCACAAGCCCAGCGTAGATCGCAAAAATAAGTGGGTAGAACAGAAACTCCTCCCTTTCTGGTATAATGTGGAAACTCTGAGTCTGATTGAGGTTCTGTGTCTTTGCTCCTTCATGGCATTTCAGAAAGTTTGCTCGCTCCGCTGCTGCACCGCAAAAATATCTGGCCATGGAGAGTAAAGCACAACAAGGTTTCTACGAGGGGAGTAATAAAATTAAGAAATGGCACAAAACCTTTAGAGTGTGAAAAACTCTAAAGGTAATTCACAACAAGACTAGCTGTGAACACACGTGTCTTTTAATTAAGCCTTTCATAGACTTTGCCATTGTTGTGACTTCTGATCATTCACATCTTGAGTATTTTATTACTGCCTTCTGAAGAATTGTGTAATTTAGTAAGGACCAATATCATAGTTCATGGGATTTGTTTTCATTTACAGAAAAAAATATTTACACACACTCTATTAAAAGACACATTATTACTGCAAAACATTAAAATTGACTACACCTTTTTCAGAACAGTTAGGATTATCGAAATTATTTCTATTTGCTAAATGCCAAAATAATGAGAGGTTTTGTAGATTTTTTTTTTACTCTTAATGAGGAATGGACCAAAAATCCTGCACACTATTTTTAGGAATTCACAAAAACGCCATCAAATTTGAAGACAATGCTATCAAAAAATATAATAATAATAATTAAAATGTATGTAAACTTCTAACTTTGAAGTAATAAAATAAATCTCATTATTTTTGCCTTTACTAAATAGAAATTATCTTGTGAATCCTAACTGATATGAAGTTCAGATTCTGGGTGAAAATAAATAAAAATTTTATGTATAAACTTGTTTACGTGATGTAAAACGTGAGAGTCTGAAGATATTTGTTTCAAAACATCGAAAGGCAGAGAGAGACTATACGCTGTTTGTCCCACAAATTGCAGATAAAAGAAAAAGAATCTGTTTTCTTCTCCGTCAAACACGCTGCTCTCCCAAATCTTCTCAAAACATGAGTGACAGGAAGCTTTGAATTCTAAAAAAGCTTAGACTTGTGCTTCTACATATTTTTATTTGTGAGATATAGCGGGTTAAAAACATGCTTCAGCTTTCGGGGAATATTTTAGATTGAATTTATACCAAATTCAATGGGAGGCGAGGTGTGGCTTCTATATTCTCTGGAGGGATCTTACATTAAAACATTAACCACACCCTGATGACAGACACGTTTAAGAAATGGGGCAAAATGCCAACAATTTTGATCAAATAAATTTTTGGGAGGTTGCTTGAGGTTGTTTGGCAAAAGTCAATTAATTACGCACTCTAGCGACGATGGGAATCACTTTATTTTAGTGAAATATGTCAAAAAAATTCCAAAAACTTTAACCTGTGATTCCATAAAGTTCATTTTAACGTTTTGCAGAGTGCCTTCCTGAAATAAGTGTTACGTTCTAAAGAGCACAATTTTTCCATTGACATTTCTGTTTTATTTTAGAATCTCCTCAGTTTGTCCAGTTTTTTGCTTCTTTAAAAAAAAACCATTTTTTTTTTCTTTTGCTTTGTTTCTGACTCACTCCTCAAATGTTCCCAAGCATTTCACTTACCAACATGCCACCGTGTAATTACTTGTGTGGTGGTGCTCTGCTTAGTGGTTTAGTGTTTCCTCTGACAGATTGAACCCAGCAAGGTAGTTCTCCTGAGGCTGTCCAACAGAACTGGTTCCTCTAGTCATGCATGCCTTCCTGCCGCAGCGTGGAAGAAACAGTTAGCTGTTGAAGAACCTGAGGGAGGGGGGACTAATAAGTCTTTAAGATCCAGCCCCCACATTCCTAATCTCTCTCTGGACTATAAAACACAGAGCCCCAAGAGTTCAGCTCCTCCTCTACCTCCTGCTCCTCCCTCTGTGTTTGTTTTGTGGCCCATTTTTTTCTACTTTAGAGTAGAAGAGCAGGCTGACGGGGACATACCATTCTTCAACCACAGGGGAAGTCATCAAAGCAGCTGTGAGTTTTTGGGCTTACAGCTCACTTCCTCCACCCCCACTGCAGTTTTTGCCTGTGAGCTGTTCCGAGGTGGAGCGGGGAGGATGGAGGAGGTTCAGAGGAGAAGAGAGAGAGAGTCAGCAAAGCATTTGAGAAACCAGCTGATCAGAGCTGAGGTATTCTGCCACGGAGGGACTTGTCAGCGTGACTGGAAATTACTAAAAGGCGAAGACGGAGAAGCAGGGTTAAAAAAAAAAGAGAGATGAGATGAAAGAGAGATGTCCTCTTCTCTTCATGTGAATCTGGGAACTCATGAAGAGATGTGAGAGGGGCGGAAATCTGAAGAAGAGAGTGAGAGGTGTACTGGAAGCCAAGCCCTGGTTACTGGTGAGTCAGCTGGAGGCTGGGGAACTTCGTCGAATAAGGAGCGATGTCTTGGCTGTCTCCGGTGTCGTGGGCCAAATGGACGTGGACGGCGGTGCGAGGGGGAGAAGAGGATGGAGAAGGGCAGGAGGCCAACGAGGAAAGGGAGCAGTGGGGAAGGAGAGAAGAGGAAGAGGAGGAGGAGAGATCTCAAGGCAGCAGGCAAGTGTTGTGCTGAAGCCCCGAGACTCCAGGCGGAGTGGTTCACATCGTCAGCACTGGAGGAGGGGGGACTTCTGTCCATGTGCCTCTAACCTGCTGGATAGGGAATCTAAATTTTAGTGACATATTGGTCGAGACATTTTGTGAAGTGCTGGCTCTGTTGGGTTTGTGCTTTAAATTGTGCCTAACTGTCTTTCTTTTGCTTCATAACACCAACCCTATTTCTAACAGACACTCAAATTCACAGAGGATTCACTCAAAACCTGAAAGCACATGCTGAAATCATCAGTGTCTGTGCCTCGTGTATACAGTGATAACATTGTCTCTGTCTTTGTTCCAACGTCATACAAACATGACGACTACTTTCAGAAGACTTCCACCTTTCCATTCCTGCACTGATCAGCTCCCTGTGTCAGTATATTGACCTTCGGGGCTTTCTAAAGTGATTACATTACAGAGATAAATCTGATTTAATCTGTGCTGTAAATTGTCGGCGTCGAGAATGGCCAACATATATCTTAAAAGGCTGCATGTTTTATGTTTTCTTCGGCATTTCTCGTGTCATAAACTGTATTGTTCTTAGAGTGTGACAGGAAATAGTAGGCTGTCCTACATCTACTTCCTCTTCCTTTATGTATGCGTTACTTTGGCTTTGGTTACTCTTCCTCCTGTAGTTTCAGAGTATGTAGTATAGTGTTACAATGTTTCTACAACGACGAAGAGCGAAGTTAAGCTCAGCATAGGTCAGTTTAGTCCATCAAATAAAAGGGTAATAAGTTTGAGGTTTTATTTTTGTATAGTTTTTACCAGCACAAGGGGTTTTGCAAAATGATGCAAAGCTTTACAAAAATACGGTACATACTGTATGTTGACTGATTACATAATAGTCACAAAACAAAGGATTTTTGCTTTTAAAGCTTTAAGTGTGTTTTTATGATAAATTCTTGCATAATAACAATAATAGTACAGCTATTTTAGTTTGAGGAGAAGATGCATCACAACCACTGGCTCTCGGCGTTCTCAATGTGATCATTGCCCTTGGAGTTATGTAATAGTTTTTCTGCTTTCTCTCATGTTTTCACGTGCTGCAGCTCGGACTCTGAGGGTCATTTTGACACCCCTGAAGCAGCGACTCCCGTCCGCGCCCCTCAGCCCGTCCCGGGAGAGCTGGAGAACAACACCACCAATGCAGGCAAAGCAGGTGAGGCCGCTGCAGTGCAACAACAGGCAGAAGGAGAGGAACAAGAAAACAAAAACAGGAGGAGAAGAGCAGCCGAGAGGCTGGCCTGACGGCAACATCTGTGACTCTTCAGGAAACCTGGAGGTTCTTATTAACATTTCAGAAATCTCAGCAATCTAAGGGAAGTGCATGTTCAAATACGTTGGGCACTATTCCTTTTTTCTCAAGGTTGCCATGGAAACAAGAGTCATTTGATGTTCCACTAACTATTCAGGCGTGACATCATCTTAAACAAAAGAAAAATGCTGTTGTTCATGAAAAATCCTAACTTTTAGTCGGAAATGTGATGACACTATAGCTGCATGATGTCATTTATTTCAAAAATGCAGCAAGATATAAATTATTTTTTTGTTTTTTAAGAATTTATACCTTTTTAAATTTGACATTGTGTAAATATCAATGGATTCTATTGTATTATAGAGATTCCATGTAGTGTTTGCTAAAGGTAAACAAGGTTATTTAACACCTGAGCAGGCAGTGAACTGCCTCCTGTGTACCTGGTGTTTAAGCTGGAATGCACATAGTTTTTATTTTGGATTGTTTTTGGGTGTGATCACATCTGATGCTCTGTCTCTGTCATTTGATTCGCTAAGAGGAGGGGCTGGTGGAGGAGTGTGGGAATGACCTTTGCTCCAGAATTCAACAGGTTGAACAAAAGCTCTGAGCTTTGGTTAGCTCTGCTTTGTGCTGGACACCCAACAGAGGTCACAGCGCCGTGACGTAGCATGTCCAAGCGTGTTTTTAGGAGGTTTGTTTAGAGGGTTTATTGCAATGTGTGTGAGGCCGCTGCTGGTTCGGAAAAACTAAACCCTTCCTGTAAAACAGCCCCAGCAACATTTTCTAAAGGTGAGGTATCTAATCAGAAAGAAGAAAATAAATTGCTTTAGCAACATTATTATTAAGACTGGTGGGATATGACTAATTTCTGGAGGTTTTCTTGTCATGGTGGTTAATAATGAGCTAAATTTACCTTCTGGGGACGGTTGAACAGCATTTGTGTTTTTTAGCTACTTTTTGTTTTTAATTATGTTTTTAAAAAACTCTGAAAAAAGTAGATTTTTTTTTCAGAGATTTGCACAGAATTTCAGAAAAACAACGCGCCAGTCAAGAATTGTTTTGCTAGTGTGATTAACTCGGGCTGCTTTGTTGCTTCAGGACCTGGAAGGTCGGCTCATCACACTCAAGCTCACTTAGGGTTATGCAGCAAAACAACAATCCAGATTACACCAGCAAGTACAATTCTGAGTGTTTCAAATGAAGAAGGTCTCAGAGTGATGTAGTCAAAGTCCAGACATAAATCGGATGGATATGCTGTGGGATGACTGATCGTTTATGCTTGAAAACCCTCCAATGAGGCTGAACTAAAACTATCCTACAGAGGAGTTCAACATCTTGCTCTCTCTCTCATGTGATTGAAAAATACTCTTTACCCGGTATCACAAACACTTGATGCCAGTTGTTTTAGCCCAGAGTGGCACAATCAGTTATGAAGGTTTGGGAGCAAATTAATTTTTCGCATAAAGCCAGGTTGGATTGGATAGATTTTTCCAATAATAAAAATATATTATAAAATAAAAACCGTGCTTTGTATTTAATAAGGTTTTCTTTATCTGATCTAACATGTTTACTTATTTGAAAGGTAGTTGTGACAAAGGGGGCAAATACTTTTTCACAGTACTGTGTTACTGATTATTCAAGTGTGTAAGGGAATGCACGTGTGTTTGGGATTATGTTAGGGTGTGAACTCTTGCTACACAGCATGGTGACATAAAGCTGGTTAAAGCAGAGCAGGGTCTGCTCGTCTCTAGGCAACATGGTGTTGTATGAACAGAGCGATGATGATGATAATGACAGACATGCTGAAATATGCTGCACTGTCAAAATGTTCCCTGGAGCCAGCATTCGCACCGCTCTGTTATTTTTCTGCAAGACGTAACACAAGATAAGCGAAGGTCTGTTTTGTTTTGTGTTTTTGAATGGTTTACTTTTGCTTTAATATCGTGGCACTCATAGTAAGACATCACCATGGCAACAGCAGCAACTAGAACAGTTGGCTGGTGAGTAACCTGCTTTCAGTCAACCAATCAGATACCAACAACACCCGAGTTTACATGTGATTGCAGAAATTCACTAGCAGCATGTCGACGCTTGAAGTATGATAGTTCTGTGAAATAATTTTTTTGGTTTTGTTTCTTCTTCAGATTTGGAGCAGGAGGAGAACCTGATAGTGTCTGTTCCTGTCAGGGATCCAGAAACTGCACTGGGCCACAACATGGGTCAGGATGAGCCTGTAGTCCCTGTGGGAGATCAGCTCGAAATAAATGTGCAAAATCAAGACCAAGATCAAGCAGAGCAGCCCTCAGAAAACTTGGATTCTTTTCCCGGTCCTGATTCAGCCTCACTGAAGGAAGAAACTCAAAGCACAGCTCTCCTTTCTGAGCCATTTGAAGAGACAAACTTCCTCCATGAAGCAGACCCAGTCGCAGTTCCAGATACTACTTTGGTGCCAGAATTAGACTCTGTTCCAGTTAGGGAACCTTCAGTCCCAGATCCTACTTTTATTCAAGAACCAGACTTTGTTCCAAGCAATGAACCTTCAGTTCAAAGTCATACTTTTGTCCCTGAACTCGACTCAGTACCAAGCAGTGAACCTGCAGCATCAAGTGCTTCACAGCCTCCCGAGGAGAAACCTGTTGCTGATCTAGAGGAACATCACAGCGATCTCCCCAGCCTTGCAGAACCTACTCAAAAGACAAAAACCAGCAAGTCCAAGCCTCCATCCTTCAAAATAAAGGCTCCAGTAAGTCCTCCTCCTCATACAGATGAGGAACAAGAACTCCCTGTTCGCAAGGCTACGTACAACTTTGACCTCGACCAACTGGACGACAGCTTCAACCCTTTCACCAGTGGTGGATCCAAAATCCAGAACTCTCCTCCACCATGTGGTTCAAGCTCTCCCCCCAGGCTAGAACCACTTGGGAGCTCATCATCTGCTTGTGAGTCCACCAAAAAAGCTCAAGGAGACTCAGAAATTATAGATCAGTCTTTAAAGGAAAAGCCTGTGGTGCTGGAGTTTGGTCTGGGTGAAGGAATTGTTAGAAAGCCCCCTAAAAAGAAATTAGGAGGGAAAAGGACAACCAGCAAGACTGCTGCAAAGGAGCAGAAACCAAAAGACTCTGAGACTTTTTGCGAACCAGCACCAGAAGCGACGCAACCTGAACCGGTGTTAGAAACGGCACCAGAACCGCTTCCCCAATCTGTTTCCGAGCCTGTTTCAGAACCACTTTCAGAACCTGTAACAACAGACTCCTCTGCACCTCTGAATCTGGACGATGTTCCTATTCCCAAAACCGGAACTTATAACTTTGACCCCAGTCAATGGGACGACCCAAACTTCAATCCATTTGGTAGCAACAGCAAAGTGAGCAGCTCTCCTGTGCTCTCAAAGGGCTCATACAGCTTCGACCCAGACAACCTCGATGACTCCATAGACCCTTTTAAAGCATCAAAATCCCTGAACAACGAGGATTTGTCCAGCAGCACCGCCCAACCTGAGACAAAGGTAAAAGATCATGGCAAACAGAAGGCAAGACAGACCCCCGGGGAGAAGAAAGCGAAGCAGATTCCAAAGAAAAACAAAGAGAGAGCATCCACGTAAGTCTCCTTTTGCACAAAATATTACAAGACCGTAGTTCAACAAGCTTCATATTCAGTCATTTTCTTACACCGACTTGCAAAGGTATTCAGACCCCTTGAAACTTCTCACACCACAAACTTCAATGACTATCATAGGGATTTTATGAGGCAGGCCAACACAACACAAGACGCTTGTGTATAATTGTTAAATGGTTTTCTTTTTTTTTTCCAAATGAAAATCTAACCAGTGTGACATCCAGCAACAATGAGTCAGTACTTTTCTAGGACTGTTGCTTTGTCGAGTTAGGGCTATTCTGTTGGTCTATGTCCCTACCAGTGTTTAAAACTGCTCCCACACTTTTAAATTTTTTGTCAGTGAAAAAAATTAAAACACCAAATCGTCTTTGTTCCATACTTTATAAAATTTCAATAAAATGCACTCAAGTTTGTGGTTGTGATGTGACAAAATGTGACCAAGTTCAGGGAGTACAAACACCATTTCAAGGCATTGTGTAGGTCTGATCTGGCTCTTCCTTGGACTAATTGACTGCTAACAATAATATGCATACCAAAAGATACTTTGAAGGCACAGAGAATACTCTGCATACCAAGCTACTAATAAACTGAGACATAAATAGATTGGTAATGTGCTTAGAGCTGCAGTGATTAGCTGCATATGCTTGAACTTTAATCTACCAGCTAAGTAACTAACATGCTGACACCTTTTACTCACTCACACCCTCTTCCTTTGTCTCTCGACCTTCTTTATCCTCCATGGCTCCCTTGTCGAAACCCTCCCTGCTTTATCCCCCTCACCCTCCATCTTTCCTCGTGTTGTGTGTCGCGCAATCCCCCAAAATCTTTGCTTTCGTTCATCCACTTTTATCGACCTCAGGACATCTGAGCAAGTCAAGTTTCTCTGTTTTCTGTTGTAAGTACTCTCTCTATCAAGGCATGATTCCACTCATTCTCATCGGTGCATGTTCAGTGTCTGTACTGATTGTTGGCATCGAGGTTTTTATCCTCATCATATACTTTAGCGTTCTAATTTGCTGTATTTCTTAGCACGATTTTTCCATTTGTCTTGCTAAATCTCATATTTATGTCCATAGAAAACAGGGACAATAATAACCTTTCAAGGATTAAAAAAAACGAAAAACAAATTAATATTTTCTCATTTGCTTGTTTTGCAGGAATTCCTGTAAAGTCCAGAAATATGATGAAAGCGAGTCGCTAGTCCTCGATGTTTGTAGTCAGGTAATTTTTTTTCTGTCTGGTTGCTTCACTGGGAATGTTTTACCTTACTGTAGCAACACTGCAGTGTTCTTTATTCAGCTGCTGTGCAACCTCTTGGCCTCAGCATACTTTTACACACACACACACACACACACGCACACACACACACACACACACACACCATCACACTGAGTTACACAAGTTGAGTGAGGCATCAGTAGTGTTTCCAGCGCTGCGGTCCAGTCTTGGCATGATGACAGAGCTGTGACTTATCACTCTGCAGTCAAATATTACTCTGGTGCGCTCATGCCCTCAATTATATCACATCCTGGAGAAAGAAGATTTACAGCTAAAGGGAACTTTTTATAATTAAGGTCACCTGTCAAGACCAAGGGGCTGTAACCTTAAGTCATGAATTACAAATTAAACCTTTCTGGATGCCCATCAATTTTAAAAAGGTGGAGTGTAAATATGAAGTGCTTGTGTTACATTACTTTATAGTATTTTTTTCCCTCTAAATTAATTTCATGCAAAAAAATTTTGAAAATTCATCTCAACAGCAAAAATAGATGCATTTATTTGAAGGCTTTTTTTACACATCTATACTAGGAGAGGCAACAAGGTGGAGAGCACCGCAGTTAGGGATCTGATATTAAGCATGTAGAAAGTAAACTCTACTGTAATGAAGTTGATGTAATAAAGTCCCTCTATTAATTCCAGGGGGAAGACGAAGTGCTGGTTCAGACTCCGGAGATCACTCAGCGGGTCCATCACGCCACAGACGAGGAGAAACTGGCCTCCACAGGCCTGATTGGCCAGACGGCCGACAGTCAGGAAGAGAGAGAGGAGCAGGAATGCAATAAAGCAGCTGTGAAGAAACAGCCGTCCAGCGATTTACCTGCTGTAGATCGTAAGTTCAACAGGGAGACATGTGCAGAAATTCTCCTCAGAGGACTCGAAAGTTTATAAAAAATTAATGATATGGAATGAAGCAACACCCAATATTAATCATATTAAGAGATGCTTAATATTGTATGTTAAAAATGTAGCATTGACTGTATTAAATGTGCGAGTTGAAAATGTCAAACTTTTCTCAGGAGTTGCTTTTTAGAGTGTCAGACTGCAAAGATAAAAATGAAAAAGATTCTGTTACAGATAAAATAACACTATAAGTGAAGAAAAACAGCTTCGTACATCTCTACATCAGGACAGATCTTTTTAAGTTGTGCATGTATTGTTTTAGTTTAATTTAGTTGTTTAGTGAAAGCAAGATATAAGCTGCTCAGTTATTTGTTTTTGAGTTGGTAAAGTTAATTTGACATTTTTTAACATTATGGGCTAAAAAGAAAAACTACAACTTCAGTTTTTATTGATGGATACAATAAATACAACCCACAGTTATTTCTCTGATGTTGTTGTTTTTTTTTTTAATGTCCAGATATCAAGATTACAGATCATCTGCCAGAGAAGGACACCTTCAGCGTGAAAGATGATATGGTAAGTGCTGCAAAGCCACCACATGAATTATTCAGTGAGACTGGTTTCTTCTGCATCAGTTGTTTTTGATCTCCATAGTCTGTTGAGAAATGATGATTACTCATCATTTTAAATAATATTTTTCAAGGTGATATCCTGACACCACACGTATACCACACAGACTACACAAATTAAGCGGCCGTTTTAACTGAGTCGTATTCATAAAGAGGCCTGGTGAAATATTTTCCTGCTCCACTGCATTTTGAATTGTTTACCAAGTGTGAATGTTATTGAGTTCTCACGCATCGGCTCACGTTAGTGCTTGTGATCTTCCACAGACTGATTTATCAATGCACCAGACTGCAAAACTGAGCAGCCGTGACGACCCTGACCCGGCAGCCCTATCACAGGACGGCGTCCCTCTGACCGAGATGGACAAAGCTGCGGTGCTGACCCTGATCAGAGAGGAGGTATGTCGCTCCCACATGCACAAACACAGAGATACTGAGCGCCCAAAATGAAACTTTAGTAAGTTTAGCTTATTTTTTTGGTTCACAATATCACTCCATATTTTGAATCTATCCATTTCCTTTAAAACAGATTATCACTAAAGAGATTGAGGTCAACGAGTGGAAACAAAAATATGAGGAGAGCAGAGCGGAGGTTATGGAAATGAGGTGAGAAGCTTTTGTTTCGATGAGAATTTTCCTTCCTTTTCCAGAACGATACTATGCTAAAATAATACAAGGAATTTAAAAACAATGTTAACACTGGGCTGCTTTTTGTTTGACAGGAAAATAGTTGCAGAATATGAAAAAACAGTTGCCCAGATGATTGGTAAGTTGCTGCCCCCTGCTGGTGGATATTTCTTCATAGTCTTTTTTTTGTTCCTCAAACTTTTAAGCTGTATATTATTATGTATATTTTTTCTCTGTGGTCCCTAGAAACATGTTGAATAATCAATAATAAGCTACATCTCTAAAATTTGTAAAGTCACAAAGTGGTTTTGGCAGCAGATTGGACTGGGTTTTAGCACAACAAATATTTTAAAGTATGTCACTTTAAAATGAAGAACACAAGCAAACACTTGATATCTCCCTTTGTTTCCTCCTGCCTGAATGCTGCCAGCATCACCTCTCGCTTGTTCTTGTGACCTTTCACCTGCGCTCTAGTCTTCAGGAAGCACATGATCAGTTACACTGAGGTCAAGTTACTAAGTTCAGTTAGCTAACCAGTGGAAGGTTTTTAATGTCCACTTCTTTATTATTATTTTTTTTACCCCTCCAGGGTGTCTTGTTGTGGGCTCTAGTGTCCCTTATATGATAGTAGGCTGACAGGAAATGGGGAAGGAGAGGGGGGAAGACATGCGGCAAATGTCGTCGGGTCCGGGAGTTGAACCCGCAACGGCCGCGTCAAGGACTCAAGGCCTCCAAATACGGGTCGCGCTATCCACTACGCCACCACGGCACGCCCCTTTAATGTCCACTTCTACTGGGACATCGCAATACAACTAAGGGCCATGATTTTGCTAATCTCTTCTGTGAATCAGAACATTTTAAACTTTGTTTTATGTTTCAACCCAAAACCTGCATGCATTTTTACTGGGATCTTATGCAACAAGTTAGTGAGCGTGAATTGGAATAATAATTGGAATTTTTTGTTAATGAATTAAGGTCTGAACAAGCCCTTATCAAACAGTAAAGGAGAAGATTAAATCATGGTTTAGTTATAAAACAACCCATTAATGTAGTGTTGTCTCAACTTTGAATGAACCAGTCACTCAAACTGGGAACTCTCGGGAGGAGGAATTTATCAGAGAAGCAGCCAACTCTGGAGGAGCTGCAGAGATCTACCAGTTCAGTTTAAAGGACAATTATTAGTTATACTTTTTCAACAAATAAATCAATCAAGTTTATTTGTGTAGCACATATCAGCAACAAGGCTGTTCAAAGGGCTTTACATCATAAAATCACAAAAATACAAAGTCATAGAAGACACCACACAGTCAACAATTGAGAAAACCAGCAATTACATTCTGTCAGGTCCCATCATTACACATCAAAATGTTGGTCAGTGTTTCATTTCTTATGGTTCAAAAGCAACTCTGGACAGGAGGGTTTTAGTCTAGATTTAAAGAAACTCAACCTAAAGCAACTGAAGACTTGAAGATTACAGTTTAGAAATGCATTGAAGTTTACTGAGCTCTTGCACACAAAAAAATGGGCACAAAAATTAGTCTCTAGCAATAGAAAGCTACAACTACGGTACATCAGAGATTTCAATGCAAATGCACACTGCACTTTTAAGTTTTTAACGGTAAAATATTTTGACACCACATGAAGTTTTTGATTGTGACATAAAATATTAAAACGCTCAAAGAGTATGAATGCAGTTATTTATCATCATGTACTCAGTAGTATAAAGACACTCTGAAAGTTTGCCAAGATGCTCTTTACTTAACCCATCACATGATCTTAGACAGTAGCATGCATTCTGAAGCTATCACTTGTTTTCTTGCAGAGGATCAGCAGCAGAACAAGAGCCTCTCCTCCAGTAAGTCAGTCAGGCAGCTGACGTTGGAGCGCGATCAGGCCGTGGCCGACCTGAACTCTGTGGAGAGATCCTTCGCAGATCTCTTCAGGAGGTATGAGAACATGAAGGGAGTCCTGGAGGGCTTCAAGAAGGTTGGTTATGAATATTCTCAGATGTAGAGCAGAGTTTTGTGACGTAAGCATCCACTGACACGCCTTTTAAACGTGCATTCAGAATGAGGAGGTGTTGAAGAAGTGTGCGCAAGATTACCTACTTCGTATCAAGCAGGAGGAGCAGAGATATCAAACCTTAAAACTCCATGCTGAGGAGAAACTGGACAAGTAAGATTTACTTACTTACTTACTTACTTAAATCTTTACGATGAGGCATAACATTTGCCTTCATTTGGTTTTATCCTCTTGTTGTTAACGTCCTCCCTGTCAGGGCCAATGAGGAGATAGCCCAGGTACGCGCAAAGGCTGATACCGAGAGCGTGGCGCTGAATGCGAGCCTGAGGAAGGAGCAAATGAGGGTGGAGTCCCTTGAAAGAGCTGTCCTTCAAAAGGTATGGAGACTGTAAAAAAAATATACAGCAGATCCACTTCACTTTGTGAGTCTGTACTCTGGGGACGCTAGAAGACCACTTTGTGCATTGTTAGAGGGAAATATAGATTTTGTATTGTGTTTCTCAACTATTAATGTGAGAAAAGATGCTTAGTGCAATGTGTGTCAGCATTAGTGCGTGACTGTTAAAATGGTACGTAGGAATTATTAAGGGAAACAAATCAAACCCTGTAGCAATTTGTGGTTTTTGTTTCCACAACACGGTTCAAACCACTTCCAACAAGCCTCACTGGTTCCCATCACCGCTCTTTGCTTTGCTTATTTTCTTATCTAAACAGTGGTGGGGAATGTTAGATGGTTTAGATTATAAACCCTTCCAGGGAAATTGATTTCTTCTTCTCTTTTGTTAACAGTATCCAGTTTTTGATTGGATGTTTTTTTATATTCATGGATTAATGTATTTATAAAGATACCTAATTTGTGAGAATTAGGTATCTAATTCCACTGGTGCTGTAAAACTAGCACTAGCATGGACACGATTTTCACGCCGTCTAAAATGCCACAATCTAATGAACAATCAATTATAAATGTGTGTCATTTGTGTTTCTCTTTTTTCATTACCTGATAGAATCAAGAAATTGAGGAACTGACCAAGATCTGCGATGAGCTGATCGCCAAGCTGGGAACAGAATGAAAGACGTTCGGTGATACTCACTTCATCAGCTCCCATCTGCTCAAATTCAAGATTTTTCTTACAGCAGCATGTGATATAAATCCTCCACATCAGCACAATTTAGCACATGTTAAGTGAACCAACAGGTTTGTTGCAAAAGCTACAAGATATCATCAGGTGTCTATCATTTTCACCATTATAATTACCAAATGTTTAAAGAATAAGTATCATCCTAAGATGTAAAGATTTGTTGTTGATTGTTTGTGCATTGCTGTTTTTTATTTTATCTAAGAATTTCCATAATTTTTTTACTGCATGTGTTCAGGAACTGAGGGAGAGGATGACACAGTTCCTTCTTCGTCCCAGCACACTTTCATTTGAATGACTTCTGTTTGAAGGCTGCAGAAAACATATTTATACTGAGTGCCTGAACTGATTGAATTTTCTTATTTTCTCTGTAGAGTTCATATTGCCTTTTCTTTTGATGTTGTTTATAAATATATATATATTCGGACTTTGCTACATCACCCAAAATGTACATTGTTTTCTCTGATTTCTGAGTATGGAGCATTTCTTTGATTTGACCATATTCTTATTATGCAGTAATTTTACCCATGTGCCATATTGCTTTTTCATTACTAAACTTTCCTGCGTGAGAAAAATCTCCCATTTTTTCTGGTTTTCTGTGAGTCAAGATGTTGCTGATGTGACTCCTTTTTTTCTGCTTAGTTCATGGATAAACCTTAATTTTCTCGTTTCAAGCTGTTGCCAACTTGTACTGTATGCAGTATAATTCCTGTCTGATCAATATACTTTGAACTTGAATGCGTTTGCAGTGGTATGGCTTTCCCTGTGGTTCATAAGGTGTTGAAGACCTGTGTTCTAGGGAGCAGATGTTTACCTTCACGCTCGTTAAAAAACATCCCGATAATTTTGTGGTCAGAACTTGAAGGAGCTGTTCTAGTCGGCCTTGGTAAATCACAAAAAAATGACAGATTTTTGTATGAAAACCTTTTGCTTCTGCACAATCAGATGCCAAATATTACGGTGACCTGAAACGGACTTTGGTGTGACTCCATGTCCTGTCGTGATGTCGTACTTGGTCGAAGCTGCTTTTCAAAGAAAGTCCATTGTTGTGGTAAAATCTGTATATTTTATACTTAATGGAAAGAACATTCAGAGTTACGTCTCTAATATTTGTATATGTAAGAACTGAATATGTCCTGATTGTATGTAAACTGCTATATTTTGTGAATTCCTGAATAAATGGATAAGATTTAATAATATGTCAATAGTTTTTTCTAAAACTATTTAAAGGGACTGCTAGTAATTTTAAAGTGAGGTTCTGTGAAGAGGTTCAAGACGGTTAAGGGAATATCTCACAGAAACTTCATTCAGAATAAATCTAGATTAGTTTGATCTAGAAACTGAAACTAACAGATAGTCCAAGATGGGAAACTTCTACCATCATAACATTTCATAGCTTTTTGTTTTATTACTTTCTACCAGCGTAGAATCCATCATATTCTATATTCTGCATGTGTTCACAGGGAAGATCCCTGGATCCAAGCTAGTTGGCGTGTAAAAGATCATCAGTATATTAAACTATGTGATAAAAACAGCGACGCATAGGCAAAAAGAATCATTCTTTCAAAAATGAACCAAATGCTAAATCTTTGGGGTTTTTGCACACAATATCCTGAATCATAAGCCTCAGTTAACTCTGGTTTTAAAGTCCCAAGGCAGCTGTTTTCCCTCAGTCACATGTATACCCTAAGGTGATAATTGTCTAAACATGACATCCTATTTAAATCTTTTTTATGTCAACACGGTGAATACGTTTACGTTTTGTGTAATTTCAGAAAACCAGTGTGGTTGAGTAATCTTAATGTGTTCAGGTTTTGCTGCTGGGTGTTTAGTCTGCTTCAGTATTTCCTAGTTCTGAAGGAGCTTGGCTGAAACACAAACTCTTTTTTTTGGTGTTTCTTTCCTAGTCTCAATCATTTAAAGCTAGAAATGTGACAAAAAGATGAAAAAGTGGTACTTTGCTGAAAGGTTTTATTTGCAATTTTAAAAAAATAAATGGTACATTATGGGCTTAGGAAAAGGTCCACACACTATTGAAGGCATTTCTAATAAATAATCTTTAAACTTGTAGCTGTAAAGCTTGCTGAACATGTCTACATTGTGCCGCTTGTGCTCTGTTGTCTTTCATTGAAACATGTAATTTACCACAGTCACTAAATGTGAGAACAAGCTCAGTTTTTGCAAGCAATTACTTCTACAAAAGACTGAAAATAAAAGTTTATGTTTGACATGCTCCTGCATGCAAATGTATAATTAAGATAGTTTTATAATTATACGTTTGATTTACAAATGCACATAAAATTTGTTCCTTTCGAGGATTTGACATGTCACAATCCTGTCGTTTTTTCTTGCGTATTCTTTCCACATGGGGGCGTCCTGGACCAGCTCAGGGTGTCTAATCACACACAGTCACACACATTGTTAGGGTGTCAGAAGAGGAGAGTGGACTTTCGCTATACCTTTATTCTCTCACTCTATAAATCTAAGGCAAGAATACAGAAAACTATACTTGCCATATTTCCTTTTTTTGTGTCTGTGTCTACTGATTTGACTAATGACTGCTGCTTTGTGCCTATGTTAAATTTGTGAAATTATTATAATTATATTAAACATTTTTAAAGTTGTCTGTCACTCGTGAGTCTTCGACTAGAAGAATAACTATTGCCACGGATTGGTAATTAACAATCTATGCTTTCATTTTCATGGTTTTGATTATAAAGTGTATTTGTATTATATTATAAAAAAATACATATTTACAAAGGCAACAAAAAATACCTTAATCTGATGTAAAAGCTCTGGAATTCACTAATTCAGAGTTCCTGCTTTAATAGCACTTTGCTGCAAATCGTTGTAAGCAGACTTTCCAGAATAAATCGGGAGGCAAAGCGGGAAATGATCGAGTCCTCCTCCTATAGATGTTACACGGTGTTTTGTAACCCTGGTGATTAGAGTGGAGGAGGCGGGGTCAGGATGCTGAGGCGGCCTTTCATTGGCTGTCCGTGACTTTGAGGAGTGGGTTGGGAGGGAGCTGCCAGCTGTGCGGGGAGTCCAGATAAAGCAGCCTGGAAAGTACTTATGGGACAAAGAACCACAGTTTCTCACTCCATCCTCTATCACCGGTTGGAAGCCACTCAGTCAGGGTTCTGGAGGGTTCGGTCTGCTGGTTCTTCTGTATCTTCACAGTAAGTTTTTTTTTCACTTTTTACATTCTTCCAACTGTGCAAAACCCGCACTCGGGGATTAATGCCTGATATCCGTTTGTAATTTGAGAACATTTTCGTGATTACCCTCCCTTTTTTTGCAATTTAAACGTTACAAAAGTCTGCTTTATGTTATTATAATGTTACTTTTACATTCTTTACGTTTTGTGCTCATTTAGACTTCAAAATTAGAAAAGGAACTAATAAATAAAACAAGGCTACATTAGCGTCACACTTTTAGCCATCTACACTATTTTTGCTTTTATGCTACTTGCAGTGTTTTGCTGAACTATTCACGCTCTTAACCTTGTCACATTTTGTCACATGCGTCAATGTGTTTAATTGGTTTAATCGCTGACAGACCAGCATAAAGTGATGCCTTATTGTGAGGAGAAAAAACAGAATACATGATTTTTAATCTATTTCTACTAATAAAAACATTAAAAGTGTAGGATGTGTCATTATTCCTCCCCCATTACTCTGTTACACCTAAATAAAATCTTGTCCAGCCATCTGCTTTCAGAAGTCACTGAATTAGTCAACAATTCACTCAAATGACCTGTGTGTATTTTACTCTAAGCATAAATCCAGCCGTCATGTGAAGAACTGAAATAATTCTTTTCATATTAGCTAACAACACATCACAGCTGCAGAAAATTATCACAGCTACAGTAAAAACATAATAAAAGTAAATAAATCTAAGCAGAATTTGGGGTGTTTTTGTTAAAACTCACAATGAAAGAACTCTTTTTATCTGACAGGCTCTTTGGGAGCAAATTATAAGATTACGGAGAGGATTGAAGCAGAGATCAGATATATACAATATTTCATACTTTGAACATATAAAGCAGCTCTATCCGACACATTGTCTAAAAATGGAAAGACTGTCTGTCTGTCTGTCTATATCAAGTCACAAAATGTTCACTACTAAGCATCTTGTCTCTATGCTGTAACTGCGAAGTAATTTCCCTGCTGGGATGAATAAAGTACTTCTATTCTATACTTCTATTCTATTAAAGTTGCTTTTCCTGCCTGTACTGATGTTTAAGGGAGATCAACCACATATTTTACTTTGACTCCCAAGTGACGCCCCACACAGTTTGACAATTTATTGACCTTTCACCCAAGGAGGTGTTTGTACAAGCGCCTGCAGTTTGTTGGGCTTTCACCATGACGTCAACTCGGAAAGCTGCTTCCCCCCCTCCTCAGTCCATGTTTAATGACGAGGAGGCCTCCTCCTAACTTTCCTCTTTCCATACCTTAACGCCCCCAGGTATTTTTGGTTCCAGAGCTGACAAGTTCAGAGTTTTTTATGAAATATTAAGACTGACTTCAGTTTTCTCTCTGAACTCGAGTTCAGAGAGTTCAGATCAACCTCAGGGTCCAGATCAGCAGATAAAGAGACAAGCGGCACCCTTTCTTCAGGAGCTCACATTTGCTCCCAATTAAGCTGCCTGACAGATACAGAGATCTGCTGCTTCTCGTTGTTAACCAAAACACTCCAAATTCTGCTTAGAAGTATTTTTCACCTCTGAAATTGAAAAAGTTTGATTCTGAATTCATATGTATCAGCAGAATGTAAAATATATGTTATGGAGCAATGTTTCAGTTCAGTCGAACTTGTTACAAAATACTGGAACTGTGGTAAAATTTGATTCTATACTCATGGCTGCATAGAGGCAGTGCAATAATGCCTTTGGAAAACTGATTTAATAGCCAAGCCAAGATCTTAGAAAGATTGCCCTCAGTCCCTCACATTATAGGCTAAAAGTACCACAAACCACAGTTCAACTGTCTGGAATCCGAAAAGGACCTTCAGAAAGAGCTGGCGACAGCAGTTTTGTAAAGATGATAATAAAAGTCATATGCCATTGTATCTCCCTCCAGATAACTCATCTTTTCCACGTGCCGTCCCCATAATGGTGAACCAACTGTTACTGACTTTGCTGTGCATGTCGGCGGTGAGCAGTGCCCAGTCAGACAAGCCAGTAATCCAGCTACGCCTCGGGGGGGAGAAGAGGAAACATTACGAGGGCCGGGTGGAAGTTTTCTACAATGGAGAGTGGGGGACAGTGTGCGATGATGACTTCTCCATCTCTGCTGCACAAGTGGTGTGCAGAGAGCTAGGCTTCATGGATGCTGTGTCCTGGGCTCCCTCTGCCAAGTTTGGGAGAGGGGAAGGTAAGGAAGTCTGTTGCCAGAAAGTCCCCTAATCCAGTAAGATCAAGTCAAGACTTCCTGAAAGTCAACCAGAACAGTAGGGGTCAGGCTTTTTTTTACGATGGTGTGGGGGGGATTACTTTATCGCCCAACCGCATACATTCGAAGGCAGGCAGCAGATGTCTGCGTTCAGCTCCAGGTTTTCCACGGAGCTGAACGCAGGTTCAGGTTTTCCGTGTCTGAGTGGTAATCCCTTCTGGCGCTGGGTTTCTCATCAGACGTGAGCGGGGGCACATCAGTCCGTTCAGAGCAGGCAAAGACTGAAGGCACCGTAACCCAGACATAATCTCACCTCCGTTTTGCTTTTTTTATTTTTTTATTTTCCGACCTATACAGTTTCCTCTGTTGCCTTAGGAACGCTGATGACATCCCCATATCTGTGAATGTTATAGATGCTGGTGGTCCTGCCAGTCATAAATGAAGTCAGGACTACAGAAGCAGAGTAATCAGGTTTCCACAGCAGTCATTGTGGAAACTTTGGTTGCTACGTTTCTGAACCTAAGCAGGTCTATGCATTTATTCATGTACGGTAGATATTGTGGCTGACAAGCAGTAAATCTTTATACTTGCAATGTCTGGATGGAAAGACAGCATATACTTTAAGAAATGTTTTCTGGCCGAGTGAGGAGAAACAAAAGCCTGATATCATGCTATGTATGGAATTTCTGGCATTTAGAGGTAGCCATGAGAAACTCTTAGTTTACATCATGTTTATCCTTCATCCACCAACAATAAAAGAGAAGAGAAAAGTTCCTTAAGTATTCAGAGTAGCCAGTTTGTGTTTTGATCTTGCTGAAAACACTCAGCGATCAAAATTGTATCCCTCTCTCCAGTTTTTGTTTTTCACACCCGTTGCACATTCCTTCATTCTGTCATGTTATGTGATGTACAGTGTTGGTTTTCTGCCTCCCTTAGTGGTTTGCATTCAGCTGAAAAAGACCAGTTTTGGTCCCGTCTGACCGGAGCACATTCAGATGCATATTTGCTATGTCCTCTGCATGATTTAAAGGAAACTGCAGACAGCAGTTCTTCTGGCTTTCTGCCAATAACAGCTTTCTTGATGTGGTACTTACACAAAAGCCATATTTTTTTTAGCACAACAATAGTTGTCCATTTTAAATAAATTCTCCCTGACCATGAGCTGTGAGACTTACTACTGCATACCTTGGTGGGTATGAACCGGGGCCATACTCTTTCCATTTTTGGATGACAGGATAAACATAGTCGATCCAAGACTGGAATTTTGTTTTGCAACCTAACTCTGCTTTTAACTTCTTCACAACTTTATTCCTGACCACTGTGCTGTCTTCATAATGCTTGAGGACTGAGCATCATTTGCCCCAACCTTTGTTCATAGATGTTCTCTTAAGCCTTTTCAGAACTACCATATTTATAACAAATTAAACTACACGGTTTACTCTGCGTAGCGATCGGCTGACTTCCGAAAGCAGCCATTAGTCTGTGTTGGTCTATCACCCGAAGCTCAAGAAAATACTTTTAGGTTTTTAGTTGTAGCATGACAACATGTGAAAAACGTGAGGGTTGTGAATACATTTGTAATGGATTCTATAACCAGTACTTCTACACTGAAGATAGACATTTACAAAAGATTTTGATTTACGACATAATGATATAACACTTATAAGGACTTCCTTTTTAGAGTAACTTTTTACAACAATAAAGTTAATAGATCACTATTTATAACTTTTAGTGAGACTCCACAGGAATACTGTCCTCTGTCCAGTTTAGTTTGAGTATTTCTTGGCTGCCTTTTTGCAATTACAGCTCATTATTAAAATGAATGACTCCAACAGTCCTCTGGCTTCTCTCTGTGGCATGTTAAAGCCCCTGAAAAAAAATTTAAATTGTGGTTTTTACCACAGCACTAATCATGGACACTTTTTGTTTAAAAAGTCCATTGAGACTTTGCTGGATCTTGCCCTGTAGCAATTAAAGTCAAGACTTGTACTATAAGTTCTTCCGTTGTTCTTCCAAACAGAAGTGCTCAGGGAAAAGGGTGGATGACCACGTAATATGCAGTCACTGTGTTGGTATGATCGCAGCGTTCTTCAGAAACACTCTGAGGCTGTTAAAGGATGAGCGGCACGTTGAACGCTCCCATGAGTACAGCTGTGTGGTTTCCCTCACGGCTGATTCAGATCTGCCAGCTGTGCGGCGGAGGACAAGTACCGGTCCGGCTTTGGCTGGTTATGTCAGGGAACAAACACGGCGGCACGTGAGTGCATGTCTTTTCTCAGTGTCCTCAGTGGAAGCGCCAAGAAAAGAAAACTGCTGAAGAGTGCAGTAATTGTCGGCTTTTAGTTCAAGTGTTATGATATCTATGAAGTTGAACAGAGTCTCAGAGAAATAGATGATCAATTCAGGCACAAGTATGACCTCGGCCAAAATGCTAAAGGTCACAGAGTGATGGAAGCACACATGAGAGAGAGAGGGAAGAAGAAAATCTGCACAAACCACGCCTGATATTGTTGTCACAATATTTACCATTTTTATCATTGTTGCAAAATTTTCTGGTGTTGTTCTGATATCTAGACTTGTCAGGTTATCAGTGATCTGTCTACCTCTTGTTTCAGAACTACGCTAGTGGCTGTTGTCGGGTTGTAGGCTTTACCTTTCTCAGCTTTGAAATCAACTGTCTGAATGCCTGATATTTTAAGAAAGTGTTGACTCCTTTAAATCAGGACTAAAATATTGCAGTTTTCAAATGAAAGTCAAAGATGACTTTATCAGTTCCTTTTTAGAATTTCTTGCTATGTAAGTGATGCCTAAATTTACTCTTACTGCATTTCTTGTTATCTGCATCTCTTTGTTTACATTTGAAGAGCCTCGACTATACCTTGTGTAGGTTTGCTGCACAAATAAACCTGCCTTTGCCTTCTCTTGCTCCAGGTCGTATTTGGCTAGACAACGTGCACTGCACCGGCGCAGAGAAGAGCCTCGCTCAGTGCGAGTCGAATGGCTTCGGAGTGTCTGACTGCAAACATTCAGAAGACGTCGGGGTGGTGTGCGCTCAGAAACGCATTCCGGGCTTCAAGTTCATCAGGAACCAAGCCGTCAGTGGGGAGGTAGGTTCACGTAGACCTCTACTGTACAAAAAGGACCAAATGTGTTATAAATTATTAAAACCTCAGCAGTGCTCTAAGCCTGGTTCAAGTACACACACGTAACCTGGACAGACATTCTCTGCATTGGAAAATGATAGAGGACAGGCTTTGGATGAAAGAAAACCTTATCGCAGTAAAACTTCTTCCAATCGCTCAAAGTCAAGTTTTATTTTCAAATGCGTCCAACTTTCCTCACTGGGATTTTATTGCAACATTTCAATGCATTTATGATCTTATCTTTTAAAGAATAAAAATATTGTGTAACCTGAACTGACACCTGCTGAAGTATCACCAGACATCACGTTTCAGTAAGAGTAAACATGCAAATTGTTATTTTTGCACGGAACACAGCAAGTCATTTTAGCCCGAAGATGCTCCCCGTATCCCACATTATGAGTCTGTTATAAGTGGACACGCCAGAGCTCCACTATGCAGGCTGGGAGATCATGGCGATGAGTCAGAGAGAAGGAATACCATCCGGTCTGCCTGTAGGGAGCCCCTCTGCACCGGATGGAAAGTTAGTGTGGGCCTGTGAACGTGACAGTCAGAGAGGGAGGGAGGCCGAGGGAGGCGATGCAGACATTCCTTCAGCTTGTCCGAAAACAAGTGACTAAAAAAGCTGCCATTTAAAACTGAAGCAGCATTCGTTGGCAGCTTCAAAGAGAGGCAGTGCTTTCTCTCTGAACTCACGCTTGGCCTTCTTTGTTTGTTTGTTCTTGATGGAGGGTGGAGGTGCGGCTGTGTCACAAGTCCCCACAGCAGCCAGAACAGTGAATATGTTTTTGTCAAGGTCCCGTTAAGACAACATACCAGCAGAGAAAATTTGAAGACCTTGTTTGTTTTTCCACTGCCCGCTTTGGTGTTAGGGTTAGGAATGAAGGAAATAAGGAGAGGTGAAATTCAAATGTGTAATGTGGACTTACTGAACACTCTTGGTTTATTCCTGCTTTTTTACAGGTTGTACATGATGGTAGCACCTCCTCGTTCTCTATGTGATCAGTATATTTAGGGTTTCTGGTGTGTTAGTGCAGTTCACTCCACCGCCCTGTAAATATTTCCTCAGTCCAACCAAAGTCTTTTAAGTTACTGAGGAGAGGAAAGGGAATAAGGTGTACCTACACCTTTTTCGGTTTGCTTGAAGTGACGGTAGCAATGAGCAACCCTGTTCCAGCAACCTGTTCATTCACAGCATGAATTGACATTCTGTGTTGAGTCTGGAAAGCGAACATTCCCAGCTGTGGGCATTACCGTTGGTCTGTGCCACAAGGATGAAAGCATGCATAAGTTTCCATGTCCCTTGAAATCTCCCACGTGGAACAGGGACAAACTTTAATGAATCTTACTGCAACTTTGTGTGAAAGACCAACACAAGGTAATAGTTCATAATTGCAAAGTGGAAGGAAATTGTCGCTTTTTTTCCTAATTCAAACGAAGTCAATCCAAATCAACCAAAGTCAATTTGTGTGTAATAAATGCTGGCTGCTCTGTATAGAGGTTTCCTGAAGACTTTTTCTGAATAAGAAGCATCTGGAAACCCAAGGAAGACACCCGACAGGTCAGTGATAGTGCAGAAGACATTTAAGCATCAATGAGACATGGCTGACAACTTAAACTGTCAGGGCTGGGCAAACGGGGCATTAATCATCGAAGCAACCAAACAAATCTGGTCTTTATGAAAGAGTTGGAAGAACAAAGCTGTTATTGAAATGAGCCCACACAACTTCCCGTTTGCAGTTTTCCACAATTCTTCACGGTCACAGAGCAATCACCCAGTAAAAGGTGTTCTGGTCAGGTGAGACTGTAATGGAACTTTTTGTGGGTATACAAAACACCTTAATCGAATTAGGAATATGTGGCAAGACTTGAAAATTGCTGCTCTCCATCCAACCTGAGCTCCAGTCAACCTGAAAAGAAGGTCTATTCTTTAAATGAAAAACTGGTAGACATAACTCAAAAGAGTCACAGTCGTACCTGCAGCAATAAGTGATTCTGACAGATAGGGGCTCAGAGATGCACTGGTTACACCTCTCAGATTTTGTTTTTTGACAAACTTTGTGTTGGTAAAATCCCTTTAAGCTACACTAGACTTTGGTGTTGTATCGTGACAACGTGTGGAAAAGTGCCAGGGGTGTGACTTCAAATGGCATGAGTGAAATCGAAGCACATTCATCTGTTGGAAAGGCCCAGCCAAAATCCAAATAGAATGGCAAGACATGAAAGGTGATTTTGGCAAATGCTCTCCATCCAGTTTGATTTGGGTTGAGGTACTTTTTGAAGAAGAATGGAAAAGAACTTTCAGTTTTCAGAAATGGAAACTGGTAGAAATTGACCCAATGGAGAGACTCAAATGTCACATACAAGTAGAGGTAGAGAGCCTCAAAAGTGTAGTATATCCTCTTAATTCATAATTAGACAATTAAGCGACACTTTGAGATTGTCCAGTACATAAAATCCCACTAAAATACATTGAGGTTTGCAGGTGTAACATTTGAAGACTTTAAGGGGTTTAATACTTTGCAAGGCACTGTGTGTTTTTATCATTTTAAGACCATTCGTCCACGTTATGTCTCTCAGTTTGAACAAAGTCTCGAGTTATTTATTACTGACAAATGTTAAATGCCATCAGCCTTCGATGGTTACCCAACACCCCTAAAAGAACAATAGACCGATCATTCCTGAACTACAGAACCAACTTTACAAGCCACATCTGTGACCCAGCACTGTTTCCACATTAAGCTGTATTAGTTGTTGGCAGTACACAGATTTAATTTAGTCTGTGCAGCTCAATACAGTGTTGTTGTTATGACTAATCATTTGTTTCTTATAGTGGTAAGGAATTCATGACATATTTGACTGGTGCGGTGGTCAAACTGATTGTCAGCAGGAACATTTTTCCCCTAATTTAGACGAGATAATCCAACCAGCAGTGCAACGCTGTGATGTTCCAGTTGGAAAAACACCGTGCACAGTGGGATGTGTTATTTTAGTATAATTAGGGGTTGATAGCACAAGTTTGATAGCAGTCATTCTGAGAGGATGTTTTTTGTTTTCCAAGACGTTCGTGTCACGGTTTCGGCGTGTAATCATTATGTCATGCTGATACTGTACATCGGACGCCAAAAAGAGGAATCCGATGGAAAGGTGCGCTCGCTTTGATTAAAAGTGCAGTAAAGTTTCACAGAAGGTATTCCAGGCGAAGAAGTCCTTCAGATAAGTTTTCCTACTTTTGTTTTTTAACTTGACACAATTTCAGTGTTATTTAATATCTTTCAACTTTTCTGTACCCAACAATCACCTCTTAATGAGGAAGTTATTCTTTTTGATTCAGAAAGGAGACACATGCTACGTAGAACCGCAACTTCCTCACTCTGTGTGGAATAATTGCAAATGATTTGTCTTATTCTTGGTTTTATCTACGTTGTCGCTTACTTTATGCAAATCTTGCACCTATTTTTGTTGCCTTTCTTTTCTTGTTTTATTATTGTTATTTGTATTATTGCCTTACTGTGTTTTAGCAGGACAGAAAGAACCAGCTATCAGAATGTGAAGAAAATCCGTAGAGACAGAAATCAAAACTGCGAAAGTTGGCAGAGAGAGAACATTTTGTTCCTGAAGGGACGAGTTAAAAGTGAGCTGCACAGGCAGCTGCAGTCTGCAACCAGAACATGTTTACTTGAACCAAACAGTCACGCCAGGATTCATCAATCTAATTTAAGACAGTTATTGTAATAGGAGAATACACCAGTTTTATTCACTAAAACTGGGCGAAGGTTGTTCACGGACTTCTGTTCTCATGATTACAGCTGGAAACCTGAGCAGGAGTTAAGCTCGCCTTCAGCACGTTGAATTGAAAAAGCTTTTGAGGAAGAGACTGATGGAGGGGAGAGATTTATGTCAGGAGACTCCAGTACAGGCTGGAAGGCTGTTACCACATGTTCAACAGCTGGATCCTCTCATGGCCCGAGCTCCCCTTTGTGTCTTAGACTAGCCAAGCTGAGGACTTTTGAGTTTTATGATTCAGTGTCTTCACATGGTGCTCCCTCTGTAAATGCGATGTATTTCTAGCAAGCTGCAGCTGTGATTCAAAGCTAAAACATTCATGTTGCACAACTAGAACCACACTAATGTAACTGTTCTTTTGGCGATAAAGAACAGCCAGTTTCCTCATAGTGTGCGAATACACACTATGAGTTGTGTATTCGCATTGCAACGGTAAGAGGTTTCACATTGTAGCATAAGAAAATATTACACGAGCAAGTTTTATAGTTGGTTTTGTGAGAGAACATTTTATGTCTGTCCTGTTACTGCATGTGAAACCATGTGCTGCATATTATACACAGGACCCCTCGCCTCTGATTGTGTATTGAAAGCAAATGAGATGCCTCTACTTGTGAAAGTGAGATTTTACTGACTTTAATTAAACTCCTTAGCTCCACGTTTGACAAATTTATCCAATTTTGTGTTGCAGTTTGGTAACTCCCATCCAAAATGACTTCTCTTTTTAATTTTACTGCCAAGATGGAAGCAGGACGCCCTGATGGACTTTCCAGATGCGAAGCCTATCAGTTAGCAGCCACGTACGTTTGGCAGATCGGGGTGGGGCAGATGTGAAAGTCATTTCGGAGGTTTCTGGCTTGTCATCTAAACCGAAGCGTGATCAGCGTTCAGCCTTGCCAGAGCTTTGCGATGTGGGCTGGATGGCAGCTGAATGGGTGGGCATTTTACTCACATGTTGCTGAACGTGCTGGAGAAGGCCTGGGAGGCTGATTATACTGGAAGAAAGGCACAGTAGTGGAAGCATTAGTCAGACACTGGCTAGACCGCAGCCTCATGTTCACACACCTCCGTTCTGAGGGAGACCCGGTCGGAAAAACAAGTCTGCTCTTCATTTAGCAATTCCCAGAGAACACTTCAGAGGCTGATCTGCTTTCTTCTCTGCCCTCAGTCACCGCAGACAAACATGGACTAGGAAATTGTTTTTAGCAATACTTAGATATGAAGGCTGTAGCAGTCACTGAGGTACAGTGAGAGTTGGCAAGCATGGAAAAATGTTTGTGAAATTTTACAGTGAGCAGATATGAAACTAGATGTACTATGAGTTGCATGTTTGTGCTGCATTAAGCTATTGCTTACATAACCCACTAAAAGTATTGAAACGGTTTTGCTCACACCTGTTTTTGTCAAAAATTAGAAAAATGACTGTTGTTATTAACACAACAGCGTGCTCTCACTCCTGGCCTCAGTTCACTACTGTGCTTAGATCCGAGTAATAACTTATCAGAAACATTAAGAGCTAAAAATGCTGATCAGATAATTGATGCTCACAGATGGATGATTGACTGATTTCAACACTTTAATTTAAGCTCTTTTTTTTTTGATTTCACAAATTTCAAACTATGTGGAAGTGTACTGAAATGACTGTAGATTAATGACTCCAGGTTTGATCAATATAATATATTAAGCATTATTATATTTGAAGCATTTTTACACTCGTCTCATATAAGGTGGTTCTAATACCAAAAAGGCAGCATAAAATCATTTTTTCAAACACAGGAAAGATTTCACAGTTCTTGTCGTGTGTTTGAAAGAATATGTTTAATTGTGTTTGTTTTTTTCAGTCACAGTAATATCAGTCTAATTCCTGAAAACTGTGAACGACATTTGGTTAAATCCACTCCAGACTCTTTTAGATTCACAGCCTTTTGGGTGGGGTAAGTGCTTGATCATTCCACCCTGGGCAGAAACCCAAATCCCCTGTTACAAAAACTGCCATTGAACTGGTCCAATTTTTCTAATAGAAATGTGAATATAAAAATATTCCCTTTATGTATCATTACACAAATATCTTTCGTAAGTGTGTCCAGCTCAAGGTGTCTCTTTGTGCTGCACCCGGCGGCTGAGCAGAGTTAAAAACGGTCTGGCCCGTACAGCTGGGGTGCAGCCAGACGTATAATGCTGAGTTTATGCTTGGTGGTCAGGGTTCGGGAGGCTAGCGGGCGCCTGGACTGATCCCAGCTGTGCATATCTGTCCACTGCTCTTCAGTCTCACACATTCAGACAGCCAGTTTCCTCACTCTGAGCCAAACACAACACTACTCAGATCCATCCCAGTACCCCGTTTCATACCTGGCCTCACACCTGCCCGGCATGTTGCTTTCAGTTCTTTTAATTTCAGAACATTTCTTTTTGTTGCATTTTTAGTCTGTGTTTTGCTTTTTGGAATTACCTCTCCAATCTGAATTCAATTAGTGGTTGTCTTGAAGTTAAAATAAGGATGATAGAATAAAACAGATTAAATTTAGAACACTGGTGCCTGATCCTGATCACGTATCTCAACCGTCCCTCCCACAGACGGAAAACACTCTGTCATGCCCAGACTACCGACAATCCCTTCATGAAGGAGTAGTCTTTACCCCCTCCAACCACTGCGGTCAGTGGGAGGACCGGGGTCGCTCCCGAAGCTCCGGAGGCTCCTCCCGCTCTCTGCAGTCATGAGTGTTCAGAGACCCTGCAGCCTCGAACATTCCCCGATGCTGACGCCATCCGCAGGAAACCACTCTGTGGGCAGATGTTTAATATTCTGGGAAACGTGCCGGATTCTTCTCTTTTAGCTAAACTGAACTGGATGTTACAAAAGTACTGCAATCAGCAGTTATATATCGCAAAACATCTCTTTCTTTGGAGTTGGTTTTTTTTTTTTTGTTTTTTGTTTTTTGCACCTATGGTAGACCTTCACACTCAGTCAGGAGCAAATGGCAAAATTTGTCTCATGGTGGAAGTTTTAGCTGTTATCCCATAAAGGTCTAGAGGTTAAAGGTGACTATTCCCACTTGATTTAGGGGAAGTCAGGAAACGTAACACTGATTGTTTGGATAACCGCTTCCTGACAATGTGAGCAGCTGGCTTTGTATAACCTTTAGGCAGAGGGAGACTTTACTACCTTAAAGAGACTCTAAAACTCTAAAACTGAACATGTCTCTTGCTTCCCGTGAAATAATCACATTTCTAGCATGAAGCGGTTTAATGTGCAGCACATGTGCAATCAGAGCCTTTCACTGGAGTTCCTCCTGCAGTAAGCTCTGTCTTTCTTCCCAAGATGGTTTCACATTTCTGAGTAATAGTCAGAGGCTGTGTTGTATTTATAATATATGAAGTGGACACCGTTTCGGCTATGCTGGTTGTACAATGGAGAAACCACCTACATCATTTAAATAACACGTTGCAGCCATTTTAAGAGATGGCAGTTTATTTGTGATTATGTTCCCTTTTGTAGTTACATAACCACGTTTATAAGCAAACACTCTGGGGCTGGATAGTCTCAGGGAAGGTTGGATGCCACGGGGCTCGATGTAACGTGGAGCTGCACGTTTTGCACAGCAGGTCAGAGGAATGTGGCTGACCGCCGGACAGGCTTCATGTGAGGAGATGAGGGGGTGAAATTACATGAATTTAGTCCGCTGGATACGGTGATCCGTGTAATTACTGTCATGCCATATCCCGAAATAAAAACCAACATTTTGCTTTTGAGACGAATTCTCGCCACAAAATGTTGATCGTACAACGTCGATGGACATCAACATGGTGGCTTGCTTATGATAAGTTCATATTACCTTAGATATTTTAGTGATTTAGCTAATTATCCAACCTTAAGATTGCAATTAATAACCTTAATAATGTGGACTTCTAATTAAAATGCCCTAAATTGTATGATAATATTTTATCATATTTTTCTTTAGCTTAACAAATGCAGCAGGAACCATTCAAATAATAGTTTTATTAATTTCTGTACTATATCATTTAGAAAAATATACAATAAAAGCCATAAACCATATAAATATATTAAAAAATCTTACATGTCATTCTAGTGAATAAGGTGTCAGTACAGTGCAAAATGATGATAAATACAAAAGTGTTGGAAATTCTGCTTCAAAGTCTGTCGTGATGCAGTATGTTTTTTATTCCTGTGTAGCATATGTCCATTCAGTGTCATTTTTGTTGCTTGTTAATATCTTACGACAAATTTGGCCATTTTTGCATTGCATGTCTTCGTGCTGGCCCGGCTTCGAAGACAAGGAGGGTGGAAAAGTCACGGTGATTGCGCAGGGAAGCAAAATAATTCCAAAGCTAAATATTTTTGGTCAGATTTACCAAAAATTAAGCACAAATTCGTCGATAATCGTTGAATTTGCAGTAATAATTGTAATCAAAAAGGGGGTGCCGCACTGCTCGTATAGAAAACATAACATAAAACTCTTATGTTATCTGTTACTTTGCATCATAACCAAAGTCAAACCTTGCTTTGGGTTGCATGTTGTCTAATGACAGCCTTTGCTTCGCTGGTCAGGGCATGACGGTGCAGGTGGAGGAGGTGAGGATCAGAGCCACGTACTCCCACAGGAAACGGATCCCCATCACCGAGGGCTTCGTTGAGGTGAAAGACGGAGGCAAATGGAGACAGATCTGCAACGAGGAGTGGACCGAGATGAACAGCAGAGTCGTCTGTGGCATGTACGGTTTCCCCGATGAGAAAACTTTCAACGTCCGACCCTACAAGTGAGTAACGGCTCTGCGGCGGGGAGTCTGAGTTTTAATTATGCTAATTTGCTGTAATGAAAGTCTGCATGTTGTATGGTTTACTTTGGGTTACGTTAAAAACTGTTTTTTGGAATGAGTAAACACTGTGATGTACTATATATAATAGATTTTTTTAAAATTCACACGTTTAAAAAAAAAAACAACGAAAGCCGTCATTTGCGGGCAGACTTGTATCCTACACGTGCTCTTTATGCTAAAAATATAGTATGTCTGGGATGTTGCTTACTCTTTTTTTGGGGTTGTTTTTCTGTTGGGTTTTGTAAGTTTTAGGTGTGTTTAGCCCAAACTAAACAGATGTTGGGAAACATTACACAATCAGCTTTGTTTACTCCGCTAGTCACTCACGAGATGAAACACGCTTGGCCCTGCAGATTGTTGGCCCTGTCAGAGGAAGTTTGAGCAGATGAATGATAGTCCTGGACGGGAACAACTGAGTGTACTGCAGTCTGAAACCTTGGTTCTGTTGGGTTTTATGTGTCTTTCTCTGTCTGCTCACATGGGCAACAGGTTCAAACGCTTTGTGCAAACGAGCAAACACACAGACGGCACCTGATTTTTTACACATTTTTTCCCAAAGCACGCTCAACCGAATGGATGGCTGCGAGTGATTCTGCCAGGTCTGCTCCACCTGTTTCTTCAAGTGTTAATACTTTTTGACCTTCAGCAGGAATGTCTGAAAAATCCACCCGGCAGGTCAGCGGTGGGCCCCACAAAAAAAATACTTAACCTTAAGAAGCAGATTAAATGGAAACACTGAGCAGCCATTCTTCTCCGTGGATGAAAACACTTGTTTCAAATTATGCTTCATCGTTGTGGAGTTTCACGCTATCGTAGGGAGGAGGCATCAAATTCAGTCTGGTTGCGTACGGAAAAATAACTATTAAGTAGCTGGTTTTTACAAAATTAGTCCCAACGCACCATCAAATTGAACACATTTCTGTATTCAGATCAGTTTGGAGCGCAACGTGGAAAACGTCGAAAAGTTTCTTCTGGTTTCAGTAATTGGCTTGATTTTTCCTCAGATGCAGCTCCAACTTATCTGTTGGGGCTTTTAGTGACCCTTAACTTCTGACTTTCGTTCATGTGTGACTTCAGGGGAATATTAAGAAATTCTCACCACAAACAATATGCATGAATGAATTGCACACAGCTAGAAATGAAACTAATTAAATAGCTTTTTAAAGCATTGCAAAGAATTTATCCTTCAACTTTTATATGCATCTCTTTAACTTTTATATGCATCCAAGCACCATTGGAAGGCAGTGGCGCATTCACACGTGCCTAAATTGTTGGAAAATCAAGATGATGATGATCCACTCCTTCTCCAACACACCTGAATCAGGTGGATGGCTTGTTATCAAGTCTCTGCAGAGTTGGAGCAGGGATGAATCCAAAGTGTCAGGATGGAACCCACATAGTTTTTGTTGCTTCCTCTTCAGACTGTTGGCGAAGCGCCGCAAGAAGAACTACTGGGGTTTCTCCGTCAACTGCACAGGCAACGAGGCCGACCTGTCAGACTGCAAACTGGGCAAAGAGATCCAGCTCAAAGGCAACAACACATGCAGATGGGGCATGCCTGCTGTGGTCAGCTGCATACCCGGGCGGGCCTTTGCTCCCAGCGTCAGCATGGGTTTCAGAAAGGCCTACAGGATGGAGGTTGGTCACATTATAAATTTATGGCTGCTACGTTTATCGGCTAGCAAAGCAAGAAAGTCCTGTGCTGCTCTCATTGTCTCTCACCACTTTGAGAGACAGTGACGCATGGTTTTCAACATTTTCCATAAATTCAAATCTGAAGCATTTGTATCCAGATTGCATTGAGTCAATACTACGTAGATAGATCTCAGTCAGACTGGATCCAAAGTGTCTAAACATCGATTTTTAAGCCCTGGCCGGAATTTTAAACGGCCTTTGCCAAGTTTTCTTCCAGGACTGCTCTGTAATTCATGTCCATCAATCCTCAGATCAGCTCTGACCAGCTTCTCTGTGTTTCTTTTAGATTATCCACCATAATGCTCACTTTTCAGGGGGGGATTAAAAAGCACTCTTCATCCTTTTGTAGTTGTTCTGAATTCATCCATCTGACAAATATTTACATGTTTTGTCCTCTCCCCCACATTGCGGCAATCATTTAAATGCTCTCCATTTGCAACATATCCACAGTCTTATTTATTTTGTGTGATGTTTCCACAGCAACCCTTAGTGCGCCTGAGAGGCGGGGCTATGATAGGTGAGGGTCGAGTGGAGGTGCTGAAGAACGGAGAGTGGGGAACTGTTTGCGACGATAACTGGGACATAAGAGCAGCCACTGTGGTGTGTCGGGAGCTGGGCTTTGGCAGCGCCAAAGAGGCCCTGACCGGAGGCCGGATGGGTCAAGGTAACCAGAAGTTTATCAACGATGACACTATTATATGATGCAAAATATGCATTTACTGATGTTGAAGAAAACACTAACATAATTATATGTATATATATAGCCACTGAATTTAAGATGAGCACTTCCAAAGTAATAGTTTATTAAACTTTAATGTCTGTAAGCAGTGAAACAAATGAAACAAAAAATTATTTCTTCATATTTGAAACATCCTGTTGTGCAATTTGTAATTACTAGCACCCCAAACAAAGGTGTGTTTATAAGAAATAGTTGTTACGGTTAATGTTGACCAAATTTGGAGCTGTGGAAAAAAAATTGACCTCCCTTATTTTCCTCTTTTTTGTTCGGGGTGGTGGGATAAGCTTGGCTTCTCATCCAGCTTTTAACTTTTTAATTCTCACTTCGATTGTAGATATGATCAAGTTTAGACAAGTAGCTATTTTTGGAGCCACTTCCTTCCTTATAAAGATCAGTGCACACTTTCATCACTTGAAACGCTTTCCCATTTTGAAGAGACGTTTGGAGAAAAGAACGTAAATCTCGCATCATATTTACGCCAGGAAAGCAAGAAGTCTTGGCTGTTTAAAAGTTTCCTCACACCCTGATTAGCTTAGAAAAGTACAATAAATTTAGTTGATGTATTTTATTATAGCTGCTATGTGTCATGCTTTTCTTTGTTGCATTATTTCCCCCCCCACTGGTTAATCCTGTACTTTGCCACATTAAATCTAAATAAAGGGTTGGATTTTTTTTTTAAAGATTTTTTTATTCTGCTGAACTGAAAACAAATGTCTTTTTAAAAGGATCTTTACCAGGAACGGAGGAGCTTGTATGTCCACCTGTGAAAATGCGAGGGTGACCTTCAGCTCCTCCTTATCTTTGGCTGCTGCATCACCACCTGTTTTTGTCTCACCTCAGCCCGTCTAGACTTGAAGTCAGCACATAAATGCAATAGAGAACATATGGAGCAGCACATCGGTGTTTACACACCGAGCCCATTACTGAATCTGTGAAATGCAATATCCCACAGCTTTATAAAATTCATATGGCTGCAGGAAAAGTTGCATTTTTTCCCCCCTCCCTCTGCCTTTTTCTCAAAGCAAAACAGAGGAGTGCACAAAATGTTCCAGGGAAGAAAACATGTTTTATGAGTTTCAGGCGAGGAATTCTGGGTTGGAGCGCGGACAAGGCTGTTTCAGGGCTTCCTGGTCAAGCTAACCTCTCGACTTACAACTTTCACCTCACAGACTTGGAAATAGTTTGTCTTCAGGAGCTTTAGCGAAGTACACAAATGTCAGTAAATCCTGTCACTAACAAGACACGCACTGATCAGCTGTACAGATCAGCCTAATACAGAGACGGCGCCCTCTTTTGCTGACCTGTTGGCCCAGAGAACATCTGGAGAGGGCAATTACAGATGTTTCAGGGGAGGCGGCAGTATTTCTTATGACCCTTCAGTTTCATTTTTGTCTGTCATAGCTGGCTGCATGTTTTCTTTGCAGTGTAATATTATTCATCTGCCCCTTTGTGGAACATTCTGTCTGGAAAAACAAGGGAAGAGACGTGTGCTTCTTTAATTCGTAGGAGAATTGTCGTGCCACAAAAATATCAGATTATATACTGTATATACTGTATGTATATGTGTTTTTTTGTTACTCCCCAAGTAGATTCCTGACTTTCCCTTGCGCTTGCTGTGTCCCTGCAGGAGTGGGCGCTGTCCACATGAACGAGGTGCTATGCTCCGGCTTTGAAAAGTCTCTGACCGAGTGTTACTTCAACCGGGACTCCGTCGGCTGCAGCCACGAGGAAGATGCCGCGGTCAGGTGCAACGTTCCTGCGATGGGCTTCCACAGCCGAGTGAGTTTGACTCCACGTGGTTGGTGCTTTTTAAAGAAAACGCACTGCCCTGCGTTTTGAATGAAACGTAAACGTAACCGTCTCTCTGCCCAGCTTCGGCTGAGCGGCGGCCGTAACCCATACGAGGGTCGTGTGGAGGTCCTGGCGGAGAGGAACGGCTCTCTGGTGTGGGGCTCGGTGTGCAGCGACAGCTGGGGAACCATGGAGGCGGTGGTGGTGTGCAGACAGCTGGGGCTGGGCTTCGCCAGTCATGCTTTCCAGGTAATTTCTCTAACTCTGGTTTCTCCTCCAAACGGAAAGCTTCTCTGCTAACCTGCTTGTATTTTTCTCTGAATACGATGAGCCAGCCCGTACCCATCCTCCAACAACAGAGAAATCTGTTCTCCCTCCCAGGGCTGCAAGAAAAATAATGACATAATTCTTTTCTTGCAGCTTCTTGATACATTATTTATGCAGAACATTTTTTTTCCTAGTGTGCTTGCCAACAAATGCTAAAAGTGGTTACTACACTAAGAAATGCCACAGAGACACATGAGGACTTCCTAGGAGTTCTGCAGCTCTTATGAAGTACGACAGATCCTGGCGAGAAATAACTTTTTCTCTCCTTTTTCTTTCTCCTTCAGTAGAAACGTGTGTGCAGGCTTTGGTTTATTATCTAAAGCAGTGGTTTTCGATCCCGACTCTCTAAATCCACTGTCCTGGGTGTGTTTCCCTGCACAACCTGCGTGTGTGTGGGAAGTGGAAGACACTTCCCCACAGGGAAGTGTGGGAGTCTGGAAGAAGAAAAACACCTGAAACATGCTGGGCAGTGAGTTGAGAGGATCAGGACTGAAAGCAACAGCTCTAAAGTCAGAAGACATCCTGAAAATGGGCAATTTTGTACTTTTGACACTAATATCATTGTTAGAGATTCTAGTTTTTCAGATATGTGTCCTATACGGTCCCATTTAGTCTCTGCTATTTCCACAATGTCTCTGTGAGGAGATATTCTTCTACATGTCTTAACAAAAACACAGCCAGGATCTTGTAAAAGAGCCTCCAATTTGGAAGAAAAGAATCAAATAACATGAGATGCGTGTGATTTCCATAGTGTAATGCTAATAAAACAGATTTACCTCACTGCAGTTCTGGAGGCAGGAAATGATGATGGGTTACAGCCACAAGAGAAATGGATGATATTACATCAGCCTGCAGGTGCTTCCCAGTTTAGGCCTGTTTGGTGTGTTTGTGTGTCTGTGTATACCATTAGCTCTCTGTCTCTAATAAACTTTAGCTTTACTTATCTCAGGGGGCAAAAATAAAGATGCCACTTGCTTAGAAAAACATCAAAACCAGGTTGTAAGTAGAGAAGGTTGGTTAATGGAGGTAACCCTATGGCAGATTTAAGAGTGCAGCCTCTCAGCAAGACTTTAGAGAAAACTGTGAGCAGATCTTTGAAGTGTAAAGGAGCCTCCAATTAAAAAAAACAAAAGAAAAACGCACGGAAACACTGGAGCAGCATCACACTTCTATTCTTTCTATCCTGATTGGTTCCTTTTTATGTCACGAGGTGAGAGGACAGTGAGAAAAACACCCCGATGATTTGCTCTGTATATGAACCTACTTTATAGATGTTGGGAGTTTATGGCTTCAGAGGATCCAAATCTGGAAGGTATGCGAGAGAATTACAGGGAGGAGTGTTGATAACTGCAGCTTTATGAGTGGAACCTCGACTAGATCCGGCGAACGCTCTATATCGACGAGAGCATTTCTGTGCCAACTTAAAATTTCAGGCCACACATAATCCACATCTAGATAATTATCCTAAACTTAAAGTTCTCATCTGTATGGTTTTTATTGTGGAGCAGGTCCTCTTAAGACCCACTAGAGTCTAGTTCCTGTCTTGCTCCGATGGTTTTCCAGGCGAACCCGACCACCAGATGGAACATGTGACAGCAATCGTAAATCTACACTTCTGCATATCTGCTCTTCTCCTCAGCCCACCAGCAAATATATGCGTCACCCCTCACACCCCCAGTCCAGCTTCCTTTGTATTCTCCACTTTCACGGTCGTTGGTGGAAAGTCTGACTTTTTCCCTTGCACAGGCTTTCCATAAGGTCTGCAAACTTGTGCAGCAGAGCTGAGTCAGGGCTGGGGAACATCTGCACAGCTCCTTACTTTCTGTGGGCAAGGGGTGGGGGGATAAATTATTTGATTGGACTAATGCCAACAGTTAGATAATAGCTTTAGAATGTATCTATAGCATTGTATCCAAAACAACCCCACACGTCTCATGGTAATCAGTTTGGTTGCCAGGAACAAAACTTGATCAGCTTATGCCTGGATTTAAACAGTTAGTCACATTCGTTTTTTTTGTAATGCAACTATTTGCCTTCTTAACCAATAAGAACTGATCAAATGGCTACATGTGTATAAGCTCTTACTGTTACTTCTCTTGAAGCTGAAAAGTCAGAAGAACTGCTTTCGCATTATTTTTTTTATGCCTACGCTTAGGAAAGCACATTTGATCTTTTTTTTATTTATTATTTAAACCTTGATTGTTTAATTATATGGCGCGTCGTTTCTGATTGAAATTCTCAGGAGACGTGGTACTGGGAGGGAGACTCATCGGCCGACGCTGTGCTGATGAGCGGCGTGAGATGCTCAGGAACGGAGCTGACTCTGGATCAGTGTCTGCATCACGGCAGACACGTCAGCTGCCCGAAAGGAGGCGGACGCTTTGCTGCCGGAGTGTCCTGCACTCAGAGTAAGAAACGGAACGAAAGCGCCACATTCATGTTTCATTTACTAAATATATACGTTCTGAAATTAGTGCAGAAAATATACATTTCATATTTATCTTAATACCTTAGGATAAAATATAAACATGTGGCTAAAAACATGAAAATGGTATTATTAGTTGATTGTCACATTACAACCGCAAACCTCAATGAATTTGATTGAGACTTTGTGATAGAGTAGTGCAGGATTTTCATTAAAATATTGTGCCACTCATCTCCATTCAGCCTTCTGATCCTGTTGAAAATTAAAGATATATTTTCAAAGACTTTCTCTAGCCAATCTGACCGAGCTTGATCTGTTTTGCAAAGAAGAATGGCCAAACATGTCAATCTTCAGATGTGCAAAGGTGGAAGAGACTTAGCCCAAAAGCACTGCAACTGTAATTAACTCAAAAGTTTGTAGGATCACCTTTTGCTGCAGAGGGTGGAAAAGAAATTAAAAATATGTAAGAATGCATGCCACACTTTCCAGATTTTTACTTGGACAATACTTTTGAACCGTATGTATTTGTCCCTTCGGGTAACAAGCTACTTCCTGTTGGTTTATTGTATTGAAATTGCCAATATTTAAAGTTTGTTTCCAATGTGACAAAATGAGAAAAGGTACAAGGTGTGTGGATATTTTTGAAACTGTTTGTAGGTAGGAAAAAAAACTGTTTAGTTGCTGTTTAAAAATGTCAAAGTTAGTGATGGATAGTAGTACAAAAGAAAAAAAAAACAACAACCTTGAATCTGTGGACTCCGCTCACGCTGCTGTCGTCCTCACAGCGGCCCCAGACCTGGTCCTCAGCGCTCAGGTGGTGGAGCAGACGACGTACCTGGAGGACCGGCCCATGTATGCTCTGCAGTGCGCCCACGAGGAGCGCTGTCTGTCCAGCACCGCCGACAAAGCCGACCCAAGCTCCTACCGCCGGCTGCTCCGCTTCTCCTCCCAGATCCAGAACAACGGTCTGTCGGACTTCAGGCCGCGGGCGTCGCCACAGTCCTGGGTCTGGCATGAGTGTCACAGGTGAGGCCTCACCTGGACATGCTGTGCAGCTGTACTTCTGACCTTGTTGTAGCTACTCGGAGACTCTGATTTAGTTTTACTATTACTACGAGTCGATCAGCTAACTTGTTGGGCAAAACTAATAAGATCTTAACAGATTGTTGAAAGATTCAAAATATTTAGATGTGTCTGTTTTCAGACTGTTTAAAAGCTCCCTGTTTCCATGTGTAATCCAGACATTACCACAGTATGGAAGTTTTCACCCACTATGACCTGCTGAGTCTGAACGGGACTAAGGTAGCAGAGGGACATAAAGCCAGCTTCTGTCTGGAGGACACCCACTGTGACGAAGGTAGAGTCCAACACTTGCCTTTCCATTTTATAATTTAGAGACTCTGGATGTTCTTTTAACACTGAAACTATCTTTAAGAAATACTCTACCATCACGCCGTTTGATCTTCTTGATTAAAATGAGCATTATTTTAACTGATTCTTCGGACACAAACTGTAAACATCTGCTCTAATATTTAGGCATACAGAAAAGGTACGAATGTGCCAACTTTGGCTCTCAGGGCATCACAGTCGGCTGCTGGGACACGTACAGGCACGACATCGACTGCCAGTGGATCGACATCACAGACGTGAAGCCAGGAGATTACATCTTGCAGGTACAACATCTGCTCTGTTAGTCTCACCTTATGAAATACTCAACTTCTGGTGGAAAAGTCAGTCTCAGATCAGCCTGCTGTCTCCTGTAGACCAGACAGACTCTCTTTCTGCACATTTGCCTTCTTTTCCCCCCGTTCACTGTCTAAAATGTTACACAACTGAGCGAAGGCCCTTAAAAGAACACGAAACATATTATCTGGTTGACTATTGCAGTTAAACCTCTTTTGAGACCAACACTATTAACTCTGACACTGTTCTTTCTTTCAGGTCGTGATAAACCCAAACTACGAGGTCGCAGAATCCGATTTCACCAACAATATTATGAAGTGCCGCACTCGCTACGACGGACACCGGATATGGACCTACAACTGTCATATAGGTGAGGACAGCTTCTCCTCCGACTAAGTTTTTACACTAAATCTGGACTGTGGTATAAGTCACAAAATATTACATGTTGTTTATACAAATCCAGCTCTTGGTTCTCACATTTCCTTTATGTAAAACACAATAACGTTCATGCAGTGTTAATGTTTTCACGAGTCCATGCAGTACTGTAGCAATTCAATGAATGGCAGTGAAGCTGAATGATGGAAATAGTGCAGAAATATACAATTGAACATACTAAGTGATTTATAATCTCCGAATAGAAGCTGATGGAGGGTTTTTTTTTATTATTATTATTGTTAAATACAAAATTCAATTCTTTGTTTGTCAGGCATCGATTTAACATTCCTTTAAAGATTCAAAACTTATGAAAACGATAACAAGGTGACATAAAAACAAAAGGCCAAAAGTCCCACAATCAAATTATGGCATCTTATCCTTTATAACACTTATTTAATAAATTGTGGCACTTTTGGTCCTCATAACAGTAGCACAGTTAACCTTGGCCCAAACTATAATTAGTAAACTGTAAATTGGAAAAAGAAAAAAAAAAATTACATATAGAATACCTTGTAATTTGCCCGTATTAAATCTTTGTTAAAGACTATGAACAGTTTTAACAAAAACACAGCAGACATGGGTAAATGTAGAATATTTCTTTAAATCCTGAAAATTACTTTGTGAACAAGTCTTTGATATGTTAAAAAAAAAATTAAAAACTTATCACTCACACTGTGCAACCAGTTCTCGTTCATCAGGACAACAAAAGGAAACAAAGTAAATCTTAAATACTGCCAGGCAACTGAACATATTTCAGGTCAAACCAACATGCAATACAGTTTAATTTAAAACATTTTGAGACTTTGGACCCATCTGAAAGGACCAAAATATGTTTCATCCTTGTTGAGATATTTGCCTTATTAGTGTTGCCAAAAGTGAACAATATTTACCACAAGTTGGGTTCAGTTACAGAAATCTGAGGCGGCTCTTCAGAGTTCAGGTTCAGTTACTGATTGGAGACGGGTCTGTCAAGTCCAGCTATAGAAACAAAAAACAGAAGAAAACGTTAGGTGAAAAATTTGCCTTTTTTTTTTCTTACATTTTTATTTCTGGCTTCACAGGTGGCACATTAAGTTCAGACGTAGAGGACACGTTTCCCGGATTGCTGACGAATCAGCTTTCACACAGGTAGACCAGAGCAGGGCGAATCACAAGGACGGCACTAGGAAATTTTCTGACAACCACTAGAGGGAGCAGTGTGACACCGCATCCTTGAAGCAGTGCTGGATCATCGTTGTGCTCAGGGTTCAGCTGGTACAATAAACAACGACTCCATAGGAAAAGGAGCTGCTTGTTCAGTAAATGCATTTACCCCCATTCAGTTGTACAGAACTGTGTGTATAAGAGTCTCTCGCTGTTCTTGAAAGTGTTATTTTGACCTGGTGCTCATGATGCAATGACAATTAAAGCCACGTAACTTATTAAGCCAAGTGTGGCGACGAGTGCATTGGAAACCAAAGCTGTATAATGTGTGGAGTGCATCAAACCAAAGCTCAGACGCCATGTTCCGTAATGCAAGTAGTGATTGAATTTGTATTATCGTAATCTTACACTGTACATTTATCCCAAACAGCTGTGATGAAAAGCAGCTGTATAAATTAAAACTGTTAGAGTCCAGAAATTCCCCCTACACAAAAACAAATGTTGTAATTTATTATAGAGGAAGGAGCCAAAGCCTCTGGCAAGGAAGTTCCTGTCAAGACGGGAAAACCCCTGCTGTCAGGATTGGATTTAACTAGCTAAACATTGTGACAAATTGTATCCACTTCTAAATGACAGGAAAATAAAAGTCAAAATTTATATTTTTTCTTTGGAAGTGCTGTGTTCAACAGATGCCAAGTTTGTTTGGAATTAGTTCCTGCAGTGATTTCCAACGTATCTTGAGGAATTTTCCTTCATAAATTAAGCTGGAATAAAAAGAGATAAAGAAGAGTTGTTTGTTTTCACCAAACGCTCGTCTCTGATCTGTGCCTGTTTTCTAAATGTCTTGTTGAACTGTCTCCATCAGGGACTTTGGTACCTTTGTGAAATTACTGTAATGGCCACATTTGTATGTGAAAATGCCTCTCAATGAATTTGTAAATGTTTGAATGTAGAAATGTAAGAGTCCTTCATTTTACAAGGATCCTTTCAGTTGCTAAATTGTTTTAATATATTGAGGTGAATGTGGAAATGCATAACGGTTTTAAATAAAAACATGTTGAAAGCAACGTGTGTCAATCGCATCTGTGTGTCCATTTCTGCTCACCTGGATATCTGTACAGTCTGCCTCGTCCCTGTATGCCTAAAGCTCTGGTCACCATCCGTTTGGCCACTGCGCAGTCTGTCCTGGGACGCTCCTTCACCGGCTGGAGAAATTCTTGAAGAGGACACAAACCATTCAACTGACTATTGAAATTTCACCAAAACTGTCTACGGTAGCTCAAAGCGTCCTACCTGCCCTTCTGACCGCCTTGCCCTGTGCTTTTTTACTCCCCTCAGAGAGAGCTCGAGTCTTCAGCAGCGGGTGGCAGATGGAGAGGGCGTGGTGCGCTGCAATCAAGACAACCCCCACCGACTTCAGTCACCATCAGTTCAAACAGTTCATCGCGTTTAGAGTACAGTGGAAAAAGCTCTGACCTGCCGCCTGGCAGGAGAAAACACCCAGAGCGTGTGTGTTGTCCACCCACTTGATCTTCATTCCACCGTCACTGAGACGCGATGGGAGGAGAAAGAGGAACAGAGAGGGAGGAAATTAAGAAACAGCTATATCTATCTGTGGGATATAATGTAGAACGCACAGTGTGAGTTTCTACTATGGCAGAGGCTAATCAGGATCCTTAAACAGACAAGTTATTGCACGCTAAAAAGTCATTTGTGATATGAACATCGCACACTGATATCGCAGTAATGACAAATGTGTGATATACTGCAGCCCTAATTTGAACAAATTTTGGAAAATGTCTATTTGAGAGTTCAGACCTTTTCACCCAAAACACAAACTTCAATCTGTTTTATGCGACAGCCCAACAACGCAAAGTAGTGCATAATAGTGAAAAAGTAAAAGTACATAGTTGTCAAAACCCTTATCAAGAAGGAAATGAGAACAGCACGGAAAATGTATTTTTCTAGCCTTCCCAGTCAGCAATTATTTATATGCGGAGTACTATCTGGGCCATAACATTATAACCTCACCTGTATTCTGTGAAAGCATCCAGGAGGTCGTCAGTCTTGAAAACAGATGGAAAGTCATAAATCTCAATGACATGGCTGAAGTCATCCGAGTTAAGAAACACGTTCTCATAGATTGCGTAGTCATTGTGAACAAGCTCAACAGAGAAGCCTGTCTCTTTAAGATGCATCTTAATCTGAAAGAAGAAAAAAAAAACAGCAGAAAGCACCTCATGATTAGGTAACTACTCAGGTTCTTACATTTCTCATGCTGCTGGAAGACTTAGGCTTTTAGAAAATCTTTAACATTTGCCAACATGTTTCTTCTGGCTGAAAGTATTACTAATGTTCTGGAGTCCTGACTGAGGTCTGATAGAGAATCTGTGGAGGGAGCCAAAAATTAAGTCCATGGTAAGGAGGGTCATTAGAAATATGAAAATAAGGTTTTGTTTGTAGATGGAATTATTTTTATTTTATTCAATATTAAGTGATTTTTGATACGTTTTTTATGTAAATGATATTTTCTTCAAAATCCAGACTCCTTTTACATTTGTTTATTATCCTGAGAAATGCCTGTCTCCAATTAGAAACAAACCTCTTGGTTGGATGAACGATTTAAATCTAAATCTGTCAGGGTTATAAAAAACATTTAGAAAAAACCCCTCTAAAATAAGACCTATAACCTACCTGTTCAGTTACATCGTCTGTATCTGTGCTTGTATCCTCAGCCTGAACATTGTTGAAGTTTTCTCCCTTTGCTTCCTCCAACTTCATCTCTGCGAACGACAGAGACGGGTCCCAGACGACAGTCTCCCTTTCATCCAGCCCTAGCGCCAACTTTTGAGTCTGTTCCTGGGGACAAAGCTGTGAACTGTTCTCAGGCACATCAGTTATACCGTCAGCGCCACAGGCTTCCTGTGCAGAGGAGGCTGAGTAAACATTTTGTTCTGTGGCCTTGGGGCAAGAACAAGACTCTGAAGGAGAGCTTTTACAGCACCGAGCAGAACTTTTTATGTCTTTGTTTGCAGCGGAGCCCTGCGAGTCCTGCAGAGACAGCCTCTTCCGAACGGCTCGCGGCAGGTACAGGGGCTGGTCCGGCCTTTTAGGTGTTCGGCTTTGTGACAGGGCTGACGGTTTCGCCTTGACGTTGGGTTCCTTCACCGCCCTGCTGCCAGGGGGCTCTTCAGAAAGGCAGCTGCTGGTCTCTACATCACTGTCTTCTTCTGACTCAGCCCTACAGAAAAACAAACATCTTCAGTTGGGTTAGGCTGATTTTCTTTCAACAACCAGTCTCAATTTTCACACATCAAAAAGTGACAAAAAGACACAGCCTAGTTTTGCTTCTTGACAATACGGACCACCTTTATCTTGGTGGTTCGTATTATCCACCAAGATAATACGAGATAATACTAGATCTACTTCACTACTTTTCAATCGCAGAGGCATATATTTAAAAAGGAAAAACGTGAACCTGAGCTCAGAAGGGCAGACCACCACCCTACGGCACCAGCTTTCCCCTACAGAGAAGGTGGTGAGATCCGGTATGTCTTCTATTGTCCTGTGAATCAAGTATCGCAGTCTGCTGGGTAATGGCGGGAACAGAAGCACGCTGCACAGACACACACAGAGGGCAGGCGGACAAAGACGTCAGCTTCTAAAGTAATACAAAAGTGGATCTCTAAGTGTTATAGGAACGGATGTCATACACAAGAAAGTACATCAAAAACCTACTAAAGACATCTCACTATGTAAATTCTGTGTTATGAGTGCTTTCCAAACAATTCAAATGAGTAGGCTCATGCATTTCGAAATGCTGACATTTTCACAGAGGACGTGATAAGTAAGCCAGGAACTTCAATCTTCTGATTGAGTCAGGAACAGGAAAATCAAAAAAATTAAAAATCAGAAACCGACCAGTTATCAGGTAAAAAGCAAGAGTAAACAGTAGGAAACATCAGGAGGCAGAGAGAAAGTGAGTAAATGATACCTAACTTCACCTGCAAAGGACAACTGAAAATACAGTTCGAGGAAAGGCTCTGAATTCAGAAAGCATGTTTGTTCAACACTAACATCCTCATTTTGTGCAGTTTTGTTATTATATAGAGTTTTAGTTTGGTTTCTATAGTTGGCTTTCGAAACTTAACTCAATACATGCTTGTCAGATGTTAAAGCACTCCAACATGACTGCCACATTACTTCAGAGAAGAAACAAATTGACAAACACGTTACAGAAAATTCATGGCAAACCATATCGCAATAGTGAGGCCCACTTAAATCAGATTTTAGATGCTACATTTACAGTTGTTGTATCACTGGAATCTTGTAATAGGACAGATATAGCAAACCAATAAATAAATAAAAGCAAATACTAACATAGGCCAAGAACTACACCTTGGGGAACTCCTGTATTAATTGTTTGAAACATTTCTTCTCACTCTTACATATATCATGATTCTCTGGCAATATAGAGCAACATTTTGTCACTCCATAAGCCTAAAGATTTTGTTGAAGTTTAAATGTTTTTTGTTTTCATAATTATAGTATGGTCAGATTTTCTGACTAAACTTTAGTCACTAAAGCAATCAAAGTAGTAACCACCTGGATTTAAGTTTAGTTTCTTAACAGCGCCCTCTTTGGGTCACAATGTAGTAGGTTCATCAGTATACTGTAGTCTAGAGCAGTGGTTCTCAAATGGGGGTACGCGTACCCCTGGGGGTACGTGGAGGTACTGCAGGGGGTACGTGAAGCTTTTCAAAATATCTTTAAAAAATCAGTAGGCTCCTCATAATAAGTCTTGGGAAAAATTATTTTGTAAAAAGTTCGATAAAATATAAATGTGTGTTCATGCACTGAAATTTATATTCAGTACTTAGTTTCAATATCCTTTAAAATAAAACGGTTTGACTGGTTTTATACCTTCCTGGTGGTCACCGTCTTCTGTTTTTCTTTTTTGTTTAACCATGCAATGTTTGTAATATGGATGTATTTGTCAGGTTCACTGATATAAGTTGTTTGGCTTTAATAAATCAGGCAGTGATTTTACAGCACTGTACCTCTTTTTAATTCCAAAAATGTTTTGCCCGTGTCAGGGGGTACTTGACTAAAAATATATTCTTAAGGGGGTACATCACTGAAAAAAGTTTGAGAACCACTGGTCTAGGGAATCTGATGGTATACATGCATGTACAAGTTTATACAGAAGTGATGCTAAAATATGCGAGCGCTGAAACCGCTTGGAGCTTATTTAGTTGTAGAGTAGGCGAGCTATACTACTACTTACTTTTTAAGGTTTCTTTTCTGTTGGTATGTTTCCAGATCATCCAAAACATGATGCAAAAACTGATTTTCTTGCTTTGGAAGGTAAATGCCATCGTAACAAGGAAACGCCAGGGTGAACCAAGAGAAACGAAGACTATTTGTTGAATTTTTATTGGTCTGAACAGTCGAAATTAACGTACCATTGGCCTAACTAGCTAAAATACGACAGCTATTTTCAGAGTCTGCATTCGACAGTTGAATGCAGATTTCAACCGTCGATATCAGCAGTCAGATAGCATACTTTGGATAACGGTTCTGAATGAATGGTAGCTTAGCCAAATGTTTATTTTAACTTACGGTTAGCCAATGTTAAAAGAACAGAAGTAACATGTTTTAATGACCCCGCTACCATATTAACCCGAATAAGACATGTTTGCATTTATCCGCTTCCTCCTTCTTGCTGCGGGAGCAACGACATATCCGGTATGTTTCTTTCAAAAATAAAAGCAACGTCAAAATCCCAAAACAAAAACTTGTCAAAAATAAGTTCACGTCTATGGAAGCCCGTTTCCGCCACTCTGTTAAAAATAAATAAATAAATAATCTCATTATAATGAGATAGTATCTCAAAATAATGAGATAGTAGCTCAAAATAATGAGATAGGATCTCATTATAATGAGATAGTAACTCAAAAATAATCAGATAGTATCTCATTTTAATGAGATTTTTTTTTTTTACAGAGTGGCGTAAACGGGCTTCCATACCACGTCTAACCTTCTCATAAACTAGTAAGTTTAAAACACAGCAGGTGTGTCTCTTTAAAGAATAATGTAATCAAATGTTCATTTATTTCAGTGATTCAACTCAAAATGTGAACCTTAAATACTGTGTGTTACACGCACCATTACTGGTGTAAACAGATGCTGATTTTCCAGTAAACAGGATAGAACAAGTAGGAGTGATGAGGCAGAAACAAATCTGTGCTTCACAAATCCCCATTTGTTACGCCGTATGCTACTGCATAAACAATGTACAATGTATTTGTATTTTTTTTCTGTACACCAACATGTTCACAGAAAGACAGAATACGGCTAAAGAGATTCGACTCGTGTAAATTAAAAAAAACAAAACGATCTAATCAACATAACCATATTACTTTCCAACAACTTCCAGAAGAGTTTAATTTCATAGCTGATAACTGACGGTATATTAATGAATCTGTACATAAGAGCAGATTGCAACAGTTCCTGCAGCTTTATACCTCAGATAACTAGAACCGCGGTCGCGGCGCCCGTTAGTTCAGACACCAGTAAATAAAACACAAAAAGGACTCTATAGAAACTACTTTAGCGACACTAAATAAGTTCTTCAGGGTTATTTTGAGAAAGGGGGGAAAAAAACACTCTCTACTAACCTGTAAACAGGATAGAACAAGTAGGAGTGATGAGGCAGAAGCAAATCTGTGCTTCACAAATCCTCCAAGAATCTGTGGTGAAGCCGTTTGTTGTCAGTTGCGCAGATTCTGGAGCGATTACAAGCTCACACTGCCTCCTACTGGTAGCTTACTGATACTGAAATAACATTTGTTGCAATAGATGCCAACTTTCGATATTTGAAAAATACGTGAAAACATGTCAATTAATTCAATAGCAAATTAGATGAATAAAATAATAATCACATAACAAAACCATTACTTTTTCCTGTATGTATGCCTCATCTACATTATACACACTGCTACGTTTCAAGATCTCATGTTAATTTTGACGATAATGAAAACCAATTCCATTAGATGAAAATTTGAATATTATATTACATAGTTGATTTTATGCAACATTTACATTGTACAAGAAACGGATTTGTGTGGTTTCACGAATACTATTAAAGTGCACTTCTATGTATTTTCAAAGTCAAATCTAAAATAAAACCCCTACACAAGATCTTCATTTCAGGTAACTACAATTTATTTAAATAAAACAAGACAATTATGGACAATTGTGGAAGTATCCTACAAACAAAATCTAAACAATGTGCTGTAGAGCTTTCCAACTGTCTAATGCTAATGGATATTGTGATGGTATGTATGATGTATGCTGAAGCTGAATATATCACTGTCATGGAAATGAGACAGTTCCCAAAATGTGTTGGGGTTATTTAGAAGAGAACTTAGTAAACATGCTCCATCTTCAAAACCAGAAACATCTCAAATTTACAACTTCTAAAACAAGTTCCCACCCCCAAACACTTGCATTGTTTCACATAATTGAAAACATGGGTTCTGCAGAGGTCGCGACCCTCACATTGTTAATATTAACCATCCATAACCGATGTGATCGCAAACTGGGCCAAAACTTTACAACACATTGACCGTCTTTAAATTTTCAAAGCAACACCTCAAACCTCTTGTAATGAATGTGGAGATGATGGCAATGAACACAATGGCACATTCTATAAAGCCTGCTCAACATTTTAGACGTCTTGATTAGAAAAAGACAAGAAAAGGCATGTACAAACATACACAAAGGCAAACAGGAGAGTATTTATAAATTACAGGAGGAAAAGATCACATGTCAAAGTACACATGTATTTCAGAAAGGGAGGTCTGGGTATACACTGTGAAGCAGATTAGGAGTATCTGGTCAGTCACCAGCCTGCACATTGAAATAAGACATAGAGCAAAATCATGCTCCAGAATAGAAAAACACTGAAGACAGAGTACATTTCTGTGTTTCGGCACAGTCCTGACGATTGTTCAGCAGCCATTATTTAGTCATACTGCACGTTTTCAATATGCTTATGTTTTCTCTTTTGCAGGAAGTATGCAATCTCATAATTTCAACTGCATGTAACAGCGGAAAAAACACACGTTGGACCCTCGGGATGTGAAGGTGACTCGATCGGAAAGGCTACAGCGGTCACCGGACGTCATCATGTGGCAAAAATCGTTTTATCTTCCAGATCCAATGCTTCTGTCTTCAAAGATGGTGATTTCTACCTGAAAAAGGGACAGTTAAGGAACGCAACGTTGGGAGTTTTGAACACATATCTCGCATAATAAAAAAAAATAGATACATTTTGCTAGTTAATTGAATGATATTGGATTGTCTTCTGAAATATTTATTTATTTATTTATTTTTACATAAATGCTTACACTGATGAGTTTATGTGGCATGTAATAAAACATGGGTTTATAATTCTGAAAGCTTGGGAGATATCTTTAGAAGTTAAAAAATGTTTCTCAGTGCAAAGAAAAACATTTTCTTCATATACTTGATTTTATGTTGGAAAGATTAAGAAGTATTACTCTTTCGCTTAGGCTTAATGTAGGTAAAATTTCTTAAAATAGATTTTCTCAGTCAAAGAACGCAGGTGTTGAGTAAAATAAGTCAGGTTAAGGATACGACTCTAAGGCCTCTCTCTATAGGGTCAGTCAGCAGTAAGCCTCTGGGAGCATAAATCTTCTCATTCTGGTCCTTGATGTATCTGGCAATCTTCTTTAACACCTGTAGACAGAAAACAACACAGTTCAGAACAATGATGTGCTCAAATGAGATCAATTTCTCCACAAAGGAAAGTGCGAGAAGCAATTTAGGCCAAGGAGAGAATCCCAGCAAAAGCAGTTTTACCTTTTCGTAGTGTGTCTCCATACACAGGAAGACGGTGTAGGCAGTCAGACAAGCCAAGCAGCCCTCCAGGTAAGACTTTCCTCCAAGCTTCTCCGCCTCCGCATACAGGTTGTTCAGAGTCTGCATGGTCTCCTCGAACTGCTGCTTATCCATCTGGAAACACAACAATAGTTTACATCCACTGTACCAAAAATAAAGAACCGTAACCATAAAGAAAAAAAAAAGTAAAATCCACTACACACCCTAGACTCCAGCTCAGAGGGAAACTTGGTCTGGAACTTGCATATTGTTCCTGAGCTGTAGTCTCTCTGGATGAAGACCTTGGAGGAAACAGCCGGCTGCTGGAGGTCCTGTAAGCTGTGGGTCTGGACAAATTTGAATCCAGTTAGCTCTGATTTTGGGTGGGAGCCAGCGAGTGCCCTGATCTGTTCATTAATGTTGTATAAATAGCATCTTAGACCAGTGTTTTACATCCTAATATTTGGGTGCACATAGCTGCTTTTGAGTAAATGTTAATGGATGTTTATGGTCCTTTTTGTTATAAAAAAAAACTAAGTAAAATGAGAACAAAAAGAGTTGTCAGGAAAAAACTAATTATTTGCATTATGCCCACACTTCTGGTTTTAATAATGTATTTTGAAGGGTTCATTTGTGCTGGCAGACCCAATTTCTACTTTTGTGTTTTGAATTGTGATTGCCAGGAGCACATTCAAGACGGTAATATTACATCCATTCATAGAAGTACCTCGTTAAAATGAAGATTACCTTCAACCTAAATCTGCCACAGATATAAATATTTTGCATGTGTTTTATTATCATGAATATTCTTTTGTTTTATGTTTAGCTGGATCTTCTGCTGTGGAAGTTTAAACAGCTTTTCTCTGGACAGCCCGAGCCAACAGGAAAACGTAATATTTACATACCGACTCATTAAAGTCATTAACCACTCCTGTCAGGCACTAGGCCCCAACTAGACCAGACCGGTAACTTTTTCTGGTTACGCCACTGGCCAAGAGGAAAACGTTGACGTTAGCGCGTTGCTAACTCTGTAAATAAGTCACTAAGCCACATAAAATTCTCACCAGTCATCGTAAATTCACGAGAATTATTTGTTAAAACTGAAATCCGAAAAATGTTTCTTACGTATGAAATGGTCGTTAGCTAAAAACAGGCTAGCTTACATTTCTATTGGTTATCCAAACACCCCCCCAAAAATGTTAATATTTGCCCCCTATAATAATTCAGTTACCATCTGAATCCGTGTTCATGACCATCTCAGCGCAAAGCTTTTTAATACGGATAAACCGCAAAGATTTACCTCAGCCATAGCCGACGCCTGTCCTGTAGCTCCAGCGCATCTGTATCCAAATATTTCCGGCCTGATATTTTCAAAGTAAAAGTTCACGTTGAAGGGTTTTAATTTCACTGTTCAAGAGTGGAGATGCGGTGTTCGGTGTAATACAAAATGCAAGCTGGCAGTGCCTAATATCGTTTCCCAGTCACTTGCTGCTAAGTTTATTTTTAAGGTCTAGATTTTCCCCAACAACCAATTTTCTTCAATTAAAAACTCAAATTTAAGCTAAAATCGGTCACCTTTAGAAATATTAAGATGAAACTCGACACACCCAAGGAAGAAGTGCATTTTTATAAGCCATAAGTCAGCTCCAGCTGTTTTTTTTAAATGACCTATCATGACAGTAAAATCCATCAGTAACAAAGCCACTTAGGGCTTCAGATACATTGTAACTCTGCTCATGTTTAAACAGTTTTCATTAAAAAAATACACAGATTATTTTAACAAACTTTATTGAATCATGTTATTTTGATTCCAACAGGTTCCGTTCGCTGTATTTGCTTTAGTCGAACAGCCCAAAGCCCATGTCGTCATCTGATTCCTCAGACTCTTCCTTAACCTCCTCCTTTGCAGCTGGAGCTGCAGCAGTTTCTGCAACAGCTGCAGGTGCTGCAACAGCAGCAAAAGCAGTTGGATCAGCCAGGTAAGCTTTGACCTGTGAGATGGGGACAAGAAAAACAACAGTGTTACTTTTCACTTACAAATCTTGGAAAATCAATTTTAACCATAGCTGTCTAGAACCCAAGTGATCTTTTTGTAGGTTTGACATTGCTGCACCAAAACCTGTCCTGTGATATTACAGCCAGGACTTTGCACCGCACCTTTTCTGCCAGGGGGAAGGAATAATCCGTTTCCACAGCAACAGCCAGGACTCTCTTGTAGCCATTGATGACCGAGTGGGGGACAGAAGCCAAAGTGGGGTAGCCAATCTCCAGACACACACTGGCGATGTTTCTCACACCCTACAGGATTCAGAAATTCATCAGTAAACTCAGCAGTTCAGAGATATTTCCTCAAACAGCAGAGTTTTGTTGAAACATATTCAGATTAGGTTTCTCACCTCCAAGAACTTGGTATGCAGGGATGCCTCTGTGATGTCAAGCACCTCGGGACTGTAAACACTGCCATTGTCATACACTTGCTGGATAATCAGCCCAAAGGAGAAGGGTGAGATGTTCAACATGTTGAGCAGTGTGGCTTCGCTGGCACCAACCTTGTCGTTAGTCTTGATCAGGCCGACGTCACTCTTGGGGGGGGAGGAAAAAAAGAAAAGTTACCAAATGAAGCCAACTAAAGTTTACTGCAAAACACAAGTGGATGTCTATGTCAAACATCCCATGACTTTATATCCGTTTCCATACTCACCAAAATTTCAATGGTTCCTCTGGAAATTTTGGTGGTGATGCCCAGAGCCTGGAAGAAAGAGGTCTTCTCAGGACCCAGTCCAGTATTCTGGGCTGGCACAGTGACATCACAGGGGGCGATGGCTCCAGCACGGGCAGCTGCAGGCACCTGAAGCACAACACAAGGACCTCTTATCCCTTTCCAATGCCATTTAAAATTAAACTTTCAAAGACTTAGTTGTCAAAAGATCGGAGAGTTAGGAGTGTCTGAAACCTTACGTCCCTGACAGTCAACGAAAAAAATGACAGACAGGGATAGCGAGGAAACATTTGACTTTCTGCAGGGGGAACGACAATACAGTACTGCACAGGCTGCATTGTAACTTATCCTGCACATTAATGAGGTTGCAATAAGAATGCCAAAATGCTAAAGAAATGACAGTGTGGCTCATACATATACATTTAGTTCCAGTTTAAGTAAGGAGAAGTGCGTGATTGACAGGTAAGAGCTTTTTACCTTATTAGCCAGCAGCAAGTCCCGGACCTCAGTCAGATCCTCCTTGGTGAAGACAAATCCCACATTGCCTTTAATGTGGGGCAGGAGCCTGTGAAATTAAATTCAATGGCATTTTACAAACATGCAAGGTGATAAATCCAGTTGCACAGAGCAGAAAAACGGCTTAGTGTCTGAGACCTTGCGTCCCTGGCAGTCGGGGTAGTAGACAGACAGGGATAGCTGGAGACAAGTTATTTTTAGCAGGGGGAACGACAATACAGCACTGCAGCAGCTGTACAGTAGTTGTCCTGCTAGATCAGAACAGAACCCTTAAAGTCACTCACTTCTCCAAAGCAGGGTTGTTCTCCAGGTGACCACGGATGGCTTTGCGCATCATGGTATTTTTACCCATGAGCACAACAGCTTTCCCACGCAGAGACAGGCGGATGGTCTGCATCTGCTTGGAGCCCACGTTGTCTGCCCCCACTATGAAGCATTTTGGGTAATCATCCAAGAGTTGCTGCAACAAACCACTGTATGTCAATACACGGCTCATTACAAGGGAGATGTTTTAAAGCTGAGAGCAGCGTGTGTATTAAATTCTACTTACGATAATTTTCAGAAAGTAGTTGGACTTCCACGTGGCCCTGTCTTCCCTGGGCATCTTGAATGTGCTTCCAGGGATCGCTTAGCAGCTGGTTTAAAGACAAGGTGTAATCTGTAAAGAAGGAACCACATCGAAATGAAAATGTTCCGAGAGAACAAGACGAAAATACACGAGATGATCAGAGGCTGGCGGACATGCGGTCCACAGCTAACATTAGCCGGCTAATCGACGGCTAGCAACTGCCTGAAAGGCCTCGGTAACTAAAAACGCTTTTACAACAAATATAGGATTAATAAATACATTCAGATGGGGGGCGAACATGTTTACACACTCAATATGACTCCTTGATAACGTACAACTCGTCTTGGCATCATTTTATTTCGGCTTGAAGAGAGTGTCATAGTTAACTCACCAAGCGTTAGGGTCGCGTGAAAGAAAGAGGAAACGAGTGGCTCGACCGACGCTTATATATGACAGAACTGACCAATCACAGCAAAGATTGGAAAGGAGAAAGGAGACGTGTCATTGGCCTCGTTTCCTGACACAATAGGTACGTCATCACTGAGTGGCGAATTAACATTAATAAAAAAAAAACAATATAAATTTCTTAATCAAATTTTTTGCGAAATAATGTTTTGTTTTTAGTAATAGTTGTTCGTTTTAGTAGAAAGAGTTGCGAGACAAAAAAAAAATAGTGACCTCAGCAAATTAAAAAAAAGACAAAACAAAACACATTATGAGTGTGGTTTAACTACTTTACCCCTGAAAATATGTCAAATCTCTGAATTGTATTTACTTTAAGTTATAATGACCGAATAACAATTACTTTGTTATAGAGCAATATAAAATACCACCCAGGACCAATGTTCTGTTGAAATTACATACGTAAAACGGAAATTACAAATAGATGTCAAAACGCTGGTAAGACCACCCATTGAGTAAAAAACAGCTATCAACCCTCACTATCTACAATAACTCTGTGAAGAATTTGAATTAATATGAGCTACAACAATATGAGATCCCTTTGGGATCAATAAAGTATTTTTGAATTACAATTTGAAAACTGACGGACTAACATGAATTAATAATAATAGTAATAATGCTAACGATAATTTTATTATAGACATATCATAGACTTATGACAAGTCTACTCTGTAATCAGGGCCGCAACTACATATTTTTGAGGTGGATGCGAACATCATCATTGTAGGCTAGCTTAAGCTAACCTGAATATTTACAACTCTCTTGTTGATACACTGACATTTCTTACCTTCTGTCTTTCAACCACTTTGAAAAGCTTTTCTTCGTCTCTCCAACATCTTTATCCTTCCCCCTCTTCCGTTTTCTGTTTTGGGCCCCGGAGTTTTTTCTGCGCCCCAACACCTGCAAGTTGTCGGGAGGTTCGGCGTGCAAGCCAGCATGTGGAGGGGTTTAAATAAATTAGAAGTTTGTCTAAAAGTTTTATTTGAATACTTGAGTTAGAAAAAGTAAACTCATTTATATATTTGATTTATGTAATACGTTATTTTTATTATCTTGACAAAATGTTGAAGGGTTCGCCACAAAGCTCTATATGCAAGCGTGTTAATGGAAAGTTGAGTGGAAGAAAGAAAGTGTGGTAGGACAATGTGCACATCTGTCTAGGACAATCACAGTTTTGTCAAGATTGTGAAACAAAGCCCAGTAAAGAATTTGGGAGAGATTCAGAAGGTGTAGACAACCACTGGAGTCTCAAGAGACATACAAAGTTAAATTCAATTTGAATTCAAGAATACATTATTGATCCTAAAATTAAGTAAAATATGGTTAAATATCATGTTATTCAAGGTTCTTCAAATGGTTGTTAGGAAGGATCTCTTGTAGCAGTCTGCATTACAGCAAACTTGATGAAGCCTCTGACTGAAGACTCTTAGTCGTAAAGTAATCTGACAACATCTTGAGCGTCATACTTGGGATATAAAGTTGCCCAGTTGCCTTTATAGATGAAAATACATTTTGACTTTAATTTGGGAATTAAGGTCCCAGAACCTAAAGGAAAAGTGTGGAGGCACAGAATCGACCGTGCTTGAAGTCCAGTGGGAAGTTTACTCCACAGTCAGAGAGGATTTGGACAGCAACGCCATCTGCTGTTCATGTCCACTTTGTTTTTATCAAATATAAAGTCAGCAAAGCCATCTACCAGGGAATTTACTGCACTGCTGTCAGCTTAGTCCACTTTATAATTCAACCAGGTCAAATTCATCCAAACCAGTTTTTGTCTGGTTTGGTCTAAATTCAGTTTAAATCAATTCAATTCATTTGAACAAAAAATACTTAGATTCAGATCCAGTCACAATTTTAGTTCATCACTGTTACAAACTGATTAGTGGATATAAATTAAGCCCATCTGATTGTTGATTTACCAACAATTTCTACATCTAAAGCACGTGGCGACTGTGGTGGAGAACAACTCCCTTTCAACAGGAAGGAACAGCAGTATGAGCGCTGTGACTGTACTGTGATCGGCTGAGCGTTGAGAGGACAGAGCAGACAGAAGCACAGGTCCAGGATTACAGTCAGAGCCGTAGCCGTAGGAACCGGGGAGAACTGGAGGGAACATTATAGTACCCTAGACCGTTACTTGGTCTCTGACACTAACGACAATAAACGCAGGTAATATACTTGAAAACAAGGTAAAAACATTGTCCGTTAGAATGGATGAAAAATGTTTAGATACTTAAATAGCACATTTTTACAAGACAAATGTCTAGCATAAGCTAAAGCTAATGTTAGCCACAAAGTTTAAAGAAAGTAAAACTCACCTTCGTATCTGTGTATAACGAGGCGAACATCTTGAAACCTTTCTCCAGCTTATTGTCGGGGCTTCGGATCGATGTACATCATTAATTGTTACCTTGGACAAGCCCTGCAGACGCCCAGTGTAAAGAGCCTTTTTCAATAGATCGGAAAAGATTGAGCCGCTTTGCCCCGAACGCGGAAGCTGAGGTGCAAAGAGCCCAACAGTTCAGAGTTTCTCATAAATCCTCTATTGTCACTATTTAAATATCATATTCATTGTTCCAGGTAGGGGAAGCCATGCTTTGCTGCATTTTACAATGAACTTTAGTTTTATATCCAGACTATCAAAGACAGAAAATAGCTATTAAAACAATTGAACTCTGTACTGCTTTGAATGAACAGTTGGGAACCGAAGCCCCGTAGCTTTTTCTTCATCTTGAATATATTTATCTGTATTTGTTTTTTCTGGAGGCAGAACAAATGTTTCACTCTGTCGTTGTACAGTGTGTCTGTGAATAAAGTTTTTTAAAAAAACATCCCCCCTCCCCCACACCCAACAGACTTCTTGTGGCTTTGATGTCACAGTGATGTCACTCATCCTGTCTATGACATCACTGGCGGCTGCCTTTGTATTGCCAGATTCCACAGAGAAATTCATTTGCAGTTTGAACCAGAGAGCAAAGATGGAAGAGGATAATTTTTTGTTGGCGAAAATAAACAATTTACAGAAGAACCGCAGCAAGCTGCAGGAAGAGAACCAAGAGCTTCAGAAAACCGTAGAAAGTCTGAAGATTAAACTAGAGCGACTTAACAGATCGGACAAGACAATCAACTGGCATGAGGAAAATAGCTTACTTCTAAAATCAAATGCATTTTACAAAAAACAAATCAGAAAAATTAATCTGGACCTGGAGGAAGAAAATGCAACTATACACCAGCTAAGATGTGATAATGAAGCCAAATTAAGAATAACACTTAAACTGGAAGAGGACCGGAAAAAACAGAGAAACATTGCAGCGGACAAATTAAGAGCAAAAACAGAAAAACTCGAGTGGCTAGAGAGAGAAAATGAAGAGTTAAATAAACAGATTGTATCTCTGAAGATTAAAAACGACAGAATCGAATCCAGGCTGGCGGAAAAAAGCAAAGATGTCCAGCAAAGGGAAGAATCAGTCAGGGAAAATATCCAGGAAGAGGAACTTTCAGTATGTCAGAAAGTAGGGAGAATTTTTATGCATATGTACGATTCAACGGTGGCGTATTGGGTGCCATCCTGGGTTTTTTTTTAACAGAAAAGGATATTTTGGGTTGCTGGAAACAGGATGTTTGTGGGATAGAGATGCGTTTAAATTAATTACAAATATAAATACTCTTGTTTGCTTTTGGAATTTGTGCCTAGTGAGAGATGCTTGCAGGAAGACATCTAAACGGGTCAAACTGGAAGCTGACACCAGATGGTCTGCAGCAAGAGTGATGACTGACGGATGATTAAGGGTCGAAGTTTATGAACCAGAAACAGAGGAACTGTACATGAGACACGGATGCACAAGACACCTCCTTGTTCTGTGGGTTCATCAGTTCCTGCATCGTTTCTACAGAAGGAAATAAACAAGAACTCTGAATTTTACATTCTACATTACGGCAGCTTGCAGGTGCAACACACCTGTGACTCAAGAGAACAGAAGAAGCAGCTGCTATGTGATTAACTCAAGATAACCAAATCCAGGGGTCTCAAACTCCAGGCCTCGAGGGCCGCAGTCCTGCAGTTTTTAGATGTGCCACAGGTACAAAACACTGGATTGAAATGACTTGATGACCTCCTCCTTGTGTAGATCAGTTCTCCAGAGCCTTAATGACCTAATTATTCTGTTCAGGTGTGGTGCAGCAGAGGCACATCTAAAAGTTGCAGGACTGCGGCCCTCGAGAACTGGAGTTTGAGACCCCTGAATAGGCTCTGTAACTAGGACCGCCCTAAGGAAATAAAAAGAAAGTCTCTGGGAGGAGCTGTTTTAGAGCGGGTAGATTGTAACTAAAGCACGCTGCTGTCCGTTCTCCTTGCAAGTAAATCTAAAACTCACTTGTCTCTCTCTTCTTTTTCAGTTTGAGAATGCTTAGGTAGATGAACCTGACATTAATTTGGTTCTTCCAAGCCGGATCCCAAGATCCTGAAGGATTCCAGCGGGTGAGACCGAATCCAGAAGGACCGTGCGCACGGCTAAACTCTTCAGAATGAGTTTAGATCTTTTTCCGGGACTGGTATTTGGTTTACCAGCTGGAATCTGACGCTTGACGGGACTCCGTTTACTGAGAGTAAATTGTCTTTTAAAAGAAAAGCGTGAATGAGTTGATGGCGTTCGCGTTAAAAGAAATCCTGTGTAAGAAACGCTGTGAATCCTGGGCTCTAACAGCTGAAACTAAACGGCTTTAACTTTATGCTGTTGTGGTGATAATTGGACGGCGGAGTCCAGCGAACAGCCGCTTCAATCCGTCTTAAAAGTACCGCAGTGAAGTTAGTTTCAAGTTGGATATTCGATATTCGAGCTCCGCGGAGTAAGCGGCGTTTAGCTCAAGGTTGATCCGATTTATGAACGCTACTGTCGGCCAGCGGTTCTCCACCGCTCCCGGCCGCAGCGCCCGAAGGTTCACTTAGGGACTATCAACAAATTACTGAACCTAACATTCCTGTCAAAGAAATATAATGTTTTCTTCAATAGCTTCCAGGTCATGTGACCTATTGACTCAAAATCACTTTGGAATAATTATACTAGTCTCTTTAGATGAGGCACAGACATTTGTTTTCCATTTTAAATCATTTTCAATTTTTAATTAATTTTTTTCATCAAAATTTAGTGTTTTTCTTCAATAGCTTCCAGGTCATGTGACCTATTGACTCAAAATCACTTTGGAATAATTCTAATAGTCCCTATAGATGAGGCACAGACATTTATTTATGTTTTATGTTTTTATTTTATAATTTTTAGGAATCTTTTTGTAGAAGACTGTGTGCGTCTAAACAGGCGCTAAATCCAGATCTCTCGTCAATCGACTCTTCCTCTGTCAGAAGGACTAGGGCGACTCCAATGGTGCAGCTCAAAAGTTTATTGATGTTTTGTATATGAGTGTGTGTGTGTGTGTGTGTGTGTGTGTGGTTATCTGAAACAGAAAACAATAAAGGTACATATTAATACCCATGCAAGCAAAACACAGATACACATAGATACAGGACGAAAATGGCCTGCAGCACCACAGAAATCCACTGGAGGGCACCACAACACTACAAATGAACAGTCGGGTAAATGCAACAAACATACAAATGACAAAAACCGTCAGAACACATGGAATGAATGGTAATTCCCTCATATACTAATACAATAACAATATGTATCTGGTAAAGTATAGTATAACTTGCGCTATCATAATTAAACGCCTGCATTGTCGGCAGCCAGAGAAACACGAGGACGCCATCACCTCCTGGGCCAACAACCGACACAAACACAAATATAGAACATGAAACTGCACACTTACATCATAAAAACGCACACAGGTTTCGTACACAAAGGACCCAAGATAGGTTGATGGTGGATGTCAGCGGATGCCACTTTCATGCCACCGAGCCACACAGTAGCACAGAAAAACAAGCCACTCAACTACGTGAAACGGAATCACAAAATGAACAGATGCATCTTGGGTAATGTAGTAAACTAAACTAACAGACGGACTTTTAACACTTTTCCTTAAAGTTTAAGATTGTTGCTCAATAGCTTTCAGATAACGTCATAAAATTACTTATCAATTTGAAATGATTCCAGTACACTTTATACATCACACATAGCATCAATGCCACACAAACATATTACATTTTCATTTTCCACAGATATTTTCAAAACGTATTTCGAACAATAATGAACACAGTTTCTAGTTTTCAGATTAACTACACAATACACATTTCCAACTGCCTGTTTTTTTCTTTTGAAATTCTGTGCTCTTCATATTTATGCACAGGGCATGGTACCATCGGTCACAGTTGTCACACTGGATCTGTTCACAAATACAAGAAAATATACATGTTTAGCAGTATTGAACTTACTCATCTCCTGTCACACAGTTTGGTGTTTAATTGCTTGTCATTTATTATATAAAACATTTCATGGCTCCCAAGAGTCATTTCCTGTGTCTAATTCTGAATTTTACATTGACAACTCTTGATTTCTCACCCAGTCTGTCATTCCAGGGCCAGACCCCGGGGCTTTGTATGCAGCGCACATCGCACACCAACAGTGGTCATCAAATACTGTAATCAAGAAGAATATACAGCATATTCAAACAAGATAGATTGATAGATCGATATATATATATATATAACAAAATAGCTAATTATTTCAGAAAATTAATTTAAAATTATTAATACTTGGAGATTATATAAAATACATTTGTAAACTAAAGTAAATTTTCTAAATTATCAATGTTGCATATCGTTTAGATATCTTTGTCTGTTTGGATTGGCACTGTTGGTGGTTTATATTTTGTGAAATGGAATTTGCATTTTGTAATTTATTTTTTTTTTATTGACCTCACGGGCTGCAGGAGCTAATGAGGGCAGACTCTATATAAGTTGAAAGAGTCATTGAAACAGTGAATTAATTGAACTGTCAAGATGTGCTTGTCACAAAGAAATCAAAACTTAGTGTTCCCCAGCGAAAGCAGCGAGGTCTGTTTAGTTTTGTTATCTTTATTGGTTAAGTTCATGTTTTGTATTACAATGTTTGTATATGTTTTAGTTTTCACATTTATTGAGGTTATTGTGGTGACTTTGATGATGGTGGTTGATCTTAATCAAATAAAATAAAAAACCTTAAATTCACCAGTCAAGACTGGTTCAGTAATGTAAGAGCTGGGGAGATTCTGCAATATATATGTGTGTATGTTTATGTATTGTAAGTCGAAATGCACATGGTATACCTGATGCATCAAGGATTTGAAGAGCGAGAGTTCTTCTTTCACTTTTCATTGCCTTTTTTGTTGTGTCAAAATCTACATCTGGCATCAGAGGGAAGGCTTCCATCAGTGCTTTTGCCATCTAAAGAAAAAAAAAGTTTTTAAAGACTTTTTTTATGGCATTATAATGCATCAGACTTAAAACATTCATGTGGACATATATAGTGTACCCACATATACTAAAACAGGTATGTTTGTTAGTACAGATACCTGAAGTAAAACATCTAAATGTTTCAACATTTAGATGATGATGAAAGAACTGTAATTACAAATACTGTGTGGCATGTTGCACTGACCCCAGTTATGGGCTACTGTTGGGGGAGTCTGTATTCCTCCAAGTGAATACACACTCTTTCCACAATTCCGAAAGCCCATTTTAACTAACCAGAGAGACTGTATTTGATGACAGACAACTTTTCTCTATAATAATTACACAGTATCCACACTTGTATAACAAAAAACATGAACTCATTAATTTACTTTGACTACAATAACTCCACAGCTGCTTCCGTCTGGTTGAATAGGGTGGCGCATTGTCCCCCCTTTCCATTGGATCCCAACCCAGTCTGTTTTTCCATGGCATGTCCTTCTCATTTTGAAGTATTCTCTGGATAACAAACAAAATGATTTGTGTAAGAGCAATTGTATTCTGTAATTCCACTCATAAGACAACTCACGCTTTCCTCTTATCAGTTTCTGTTAACAACAACAATGTTAAGTTTATTGAAATTAATATTTACATAAACATTTAAATTAATAGAAATATTTTTTACATAATATATTTTGAAAAAATGTTATGGATAATATATATCAATAATATATTCAGAAATCTGAATGTCACATACATTCAGATTTTTAACTCAATCTCTATGTGGTCACTTTGCAAATTTATTAATTTTTAATACATTTTAAAAATTTATTAGAGCTTTATTTACTGTATTCTTTTAGCTGCCTTTTGGGAGTCCACAAGCTCAGATGATACTTGTGCAAGATCTATTAGGAATACAGTTCTGGCTTCTGCATTGATGTACTAAAACAGATCAACAAAGTAAAGGGGCATAACAAAGAAAAATTTCATTAAAACTAATGTGAATATGTCATGCTCTATCCAAACCATAAAATGAAAAAATATTGATTATAGACAAAAAATCACAAACCAGCAACTTCCAGTGATTGTTGTTCACAAGGACAAAGGACAGAACTGCTTCATAGTTGTCAAAGTTTACCTGAAATGGCATTAAAAATGTTCAAAAATTAAATGTTAACATAAAGACAAACTTTAAGCACATGTCTCGCAATTAATCTTTTCCTACATGTCAGTATTTACTTTTACTGACAATTTTGCTTTTCAATGAGATGGTGTTTTAAAAATGATAAAATAATCAATACACTGTTTTACAAGAGTTAAGGTGCTAAACATTGTCCTGTACAGGCTGCTGTGGGATGGGGTAAAGCTTGCAGTGATGTTGATGTTAGTTAGTAGGACACGTACAAGATATCAAATGAAATTACTTAGCCAAGATTAATGTGGGTGCAACTAGATCAAGATTCTTACTTCTACTTTATTAAATGATTGACATTTACATTACTCTGAAATCTTATATGTAGTGTCCAGTACAGAAGTTTTTTTACATGTGGAATTAATTATGTAATGTTGTCTAAAGAAGTTGTCCATCCTTACTGCCATGTTCAGCTCCTTATTTGCCTGGATAACCCTCTGTGACACTTATATTTGGAACTCGCACGGAAGTGAACAATTACATTAATTTTGTCAAGTGTTTCAATGTTTAAAACAGCCAAGTAGTCAGTAAAACATGGCAATTCTTTCAGAACACTCTTTTAAAAACAACTCAGCTTTTAATTCAAACCTTTTAAAAAAATACATCTTGTTCTTCTTTTTATCAACAAGCACACATATTTGCCATAAACACATTACATATGATTTCATCTTCGAAGTAATTTTGTTGTCAATTTTGTAGCTCTGTGTAACTGATGTGTAACTGTGAAAGTTCTGTTCATTCATCTTATAATGACATAATATAGCAACAAAGATATCCATTACCTTTGGTAAACTTTGTCTAGGAAGCTCAGTTCTGTCCCAGAACAAAATCACACCAGCTGAGTAGTGATTCAGGATGTAGAAGGTGTCCATGACTCCCAATGCATGGGCAGCCACATGCAGAAGGCTTTCAATGATCTGCACAAGGAATATCAGCGTTTCCACATATTAAACATGCATCCAAAAGTCTTCTCACACAAATCTAAAAATTGGTTTGTATTAATCTTGAGATTGAAGATGTTTTACAAATGACTGAAACAAACACATACCTCCCCTGTCAACCATTGATGTGGTCGAAGAGTGCACAAGTCAGAATGATGAATCACAATGCTCCGACCTTTAATTTGTGACGGAACAACTGCTACTACAACTTCTGTATCACTCTTTTTCCAAAGCAAGGTTAACTGCAAATCAGATATATAAAAAAAACAAATCAAAACATTTGAAAGTAATACAACAAAAATGTATATTTTACAAAATTTAAATAATACTTTATGCTAACAGCCGGCCATAATAAAGACAAAATCTATACCAGACTGTAATACATATATGTCAGTTATGTTATCCCATGTTAACCACATTATGAAATTGTGAAATGCAAGCTATTATTACTTGTTTACTTCTAATGAAATTTAAGAAATGAAGATTACAAAAAAATTTTATCAGATAAATTCATTGTTTTAACAAACTAATTCTTTATGTGGAACTGCAACAGAGCCTCAAAGGTAGGTGAAACCTTACCTGTGATTCTTTATTATTGTTATCATCTTCAGCTTTGGTGATTTGTTTTTTTGGGCCTTTGGAAGTTCTGGGATTGGGTAATATCTTCGGGGGATTGAAATACTTGGATTTGGTCTTTGTCTGACCAGCAGAACTTTCCCTCTTGTTCCATTTTTCTTTGGGATCATCTGCCGGTTTATTCAAAACTCTGACAGTTTGGTCCAGAAGTTTGTCTGGCAGACCATGCTGCATAACATGTTCAACATACCAACCTTGTAAAGATGTATACAATTTTGTGATGAAGTCTGCTGGTCTGAGGTACTTTTTTTTGGCCAAGATGTTCTTTTTTACCAAGCCAAACCACAACTCCACATGGCAGTTTGTTTCTCTTGATTTGCTTGTTTTATTTGTTGCAGCAGATGTGGGTGTTTTGTACCGTGTTAAGTCGCCAAGTAACATTCCGCTCCACAGTGGGATGATTCCCATGTAGTTCTTCACAAGCACATCAACTATACAGACTGGTAAAACAAGTTCAAAGTGATTTTGAGTCAATAGGTCACATGACCTGGAAGCTATTGAAGAAAAACCCTCAATTTTGAAGAAATAAATTAATTAAAAATTGAAAATGATTTAAAATGGAAAACAAATGACTGTGCCTCATCTATACAGACTGGTAGAACAAGTTCAAAGTGATTTTGAGTCAATAGGTCACATGACCTGGAAGCTATTGAATAAAAACCCTCAATTTTGATGAAAAAAATTAATTAAAAATTGAAAATGATTTAAAATGGAAAACAAATGTCTGTGCCTCAATTAAAGGGACTATTAGAACAAGTTCAAAGTGATTTTGAGTCAATAGGTCACATGACCTGGGAGCTATTGAAGAAAAACCCTCAATTTTGAAGAAAAAAATTCCTAAAAAATGGAAAATGATTTAAAATGGAAAACAAATGTCTGTGCCTCAATTAAAGGGACTATTAGAACAATTTCAAAGTGATTTTGACTCAATAGGTCACATGACCTGGAAGCTATTGAAGAAAAACACTCAATTTTGATGAAAAAAATTAATTAAAAATTGAAAATGATTTAAAATGGAAAACAAATGGCTGTGCCTCATCTAAAGAGACTATTAGAATTATTTCAAAGTGATTTTGACTCAATAGGTCACATGACCTGGAAGCTATTGAAGAAAAACCCTCAATTTTGATGAAATAAATTAATTAAAAATTGAAAATGATTTAAAATGGAAAACAAATGACTGTGCCTCATCTATAGGGACTATTAGAATTATTTCAAAGTGATTTTGAGTCAATAGGTCACATGACCTGGAAGCTATTGAAGAAAAACCCTCAATTTTGATGAAATAAATTAATTAAAAATTGAAAATGATTTAAAATGGAAAACAAATGACTGTGCCTCATCTATAGGGACTATTAGAATTATTTCAAAGTGATTTTGAGTCAATAGGTCACATGACCTGGAAGCTATTGAAGAAAAACCCTCAATTTTGATGAAATAAATTAATTAAAAATTGAAAATGATTTAAAATGGAAAACAAATGACTGTGCCTCATCTAAAGAGACTAGTATAATTATTTCAAAGTGATTTTGAGTCAATAGGTCAAATGACCTGGAAGCTATTGAAGAAAACATTATATTATTTAATATTAAAATTATTGAAAATATTGTATATGACTTTAAATTTTTATAGATGCTATTTTGGCTCATGTAAAAGCATGAATTAGCACTGACAATTAGTTAGTTGGTTACAATTGTTGTTGCGCAACACCCCCCCCCCCTCCTTTCTGTCTCTACTCTCTCACTCTCGTACTTCCTCTTCTGAGAGGGGAGATGTGCTACCAGCTCTCCATCTAACGGGTTAATTGAGTTTCCTAAATCTGCCGGGATTTACCCTGTCCAGAACTGAAGTAAACTCTGTTTAAGCTGGTTTCGAGAAACGATTCACCTGATTTTTAACGGCCTACATCCAGGTGTCTCACCCTTCTTCCCTCTGTGAATTAGCCAGACTGAGCAGCCTACAGCCAACTAGTTTCACAGAGCACACCTGTTAACGGTCGCTTGTTCTCTATTTTACAACTTGCATTTGTTATTGAACCAGGTAGGTTTTAGTGACTCGGGCGAGTCCCAAGGATGTTGTTTTAAATATGGGCTACCAGCAACCTATAAAACATTTTCCCCCTCTTCCTCTCCAGAATCAAACATCACAGCTATTTTACAACCATCAAAGAACTTTAAGGTGACTCATTAACTGAATGTCCACAACATCTTTTAGATTTTCTTTATGCTAAATATTTTATTAGTAAGGCAGTTTTGCAAGGGTCAGTACAGCTTAATTCAGTAGCAGAAATAATCAAATAAGTAAAATCAATCATCTAGTCTATCTTTCCCTACTGCTGACACTGAGAACTAAAAAAGGAACCTTTGAGAGAGACGGACGGAGCCTGGCGCCTCGAACCCCAGACCTGGCACGACGACGACGAAGAAGGTGCTGCAGCAGGAGGAAGACGTCGATCGATGAAGGCCAGGATCTCCGCAGGTCTGATGATGAAGAAGGTGTTGCAGCAGGAGGAAGACGCCGATCGATGAAGGCCAGGATCTCCGCAGGTCTGATGATGAAGAAGGTGTTGCAGCAGGAGGAAGATGTTGATCAGCGAAGGCAGGAATCTCTGTAGGTCTGATGAGCTTCTTCTCCGCATGGATGGTGAGGTCACACAGGACTTGGTGCTGGCAGGAAGGAAGGCACCAGTTCTTCTTCTTTGTCTTTGCCTTTGTCTTCATCTTTGTCTTTGGGGTCTGAACCCAGCCGATGAGAGAAGTGCGATTTGAAGCCACAGGTTGTAGGGCTGACGGGTTGGTCCCCATGGCCGGACAGTCTTCGGCTCCGTGGCCCCGGCTCTTCTTCAGCTGCAGAGTTCTTTGTCCATCTCTTGGCTCGAAGCTGCCCGGAGGATCCAACGAACGGTTCCTCTTTTGCACCCACCTTTTATAGGGTTTATCCACCTTTTGGTGCGTTTTCATTGGCTGTCTGCTTAGACAGATGATCTCATATCCATCACTGTCTTACAGACATTATGTCCTAATGTCTGTGCTGATGTCTCAGGGTTGCTCAACCTCCTGTCTCCATTGCCTGCACAACCTTTCACCTACTCTCTAAATAAGGCGTTGATCATCTCTGCTCTCCTGTTAGTTCCTTGCCTTTCACCTTTCACCTACTCTCTACCTCCAACATATCAGTGATGTTTAATTGCAGTTACACCTTTTACACCATTTCAAGTTCAATGTCAAAATCACATTTATATCACATTTATTTTCTTTAGCTTCTCTGATTTATCATTCATTTATGATTTTATAACCATAACTTATTAATTATACTTATTATAATCTTAATGTGAGTTATTACAGATGTTTTCTGAAAAGAAACCAAGAATAATCCATGATTCTAATTATTTGATGCCAAAGTTACAGTTACTTGTTTTTCTTGTAAGTGTTCCCACAAATGTAACTGTAAGTATTATTACAAGTAAACCAATATTAATATAAGTATTTTACTTTTAATCTTATCAAATTACTCAAAAATGTTTAGATTTCATTCTTTAAAACTTTACCTTTGAAATAAAGAATAGTCTCAGCTATTTTTATAAATCTGCAGGCTGGAACTTACTTCCTCTTTTTCCAGGAAACCTGCGTTTCCTGTTTAATGACTCTCTCTGACTGACTATGATTTCTTATGATTAAATAGAGAAAAGTAGAATTAAAGCAAAGCTTGCATGAGACAAAAACAACACACACAACTAGATTTATTTTATTGACACTTAAGTCTACTGTTGGGCCTAGATATCACTTGAGTGATTCATTTTAAAGATAACTTTATTTATTATTACTGTTAAACTAACTTTATTGACACTTAAGTCTACTGCTGGGCCCTGATGTCACTTGAGTGATTCATTTTAAAGATAACTTTATTTATTATTACTGTTAAACTAAAATCTCCAGCATGGGGAAGTGGGATGAGCTCGGATTTTCTTGACACCCCCTCCACGAGGTCAGACCTTTCACATGCTGGGAGTCCATCACCCTCCTGCAGTTCGCCGTCCTCATCCCCTGGAAAGAGAAGATGTTCGTCTGGGATGTGAAGATGCAGATTCTTCATCCTCAGTTGTCACAGAGGGCTCAGTGTAGTCATCAAAACTCCACTTCTCTTGACACCCCCTCCTTGGAGTTTTGATTTCCCCCATGAGGTGATGAATGTCGAAGAAAACTTGGATCGCTCTGATTCTTCTACAGGAACCTTCGCTGGATGAACTGTCGGTTCTTCGGGATGTGGGATGATTCTTTAGGGAAGATGGGCTGAGACAGAAGGCCTCAAACAAAAAAAAAAAAAATTCTGGCTGTTCAGCAGAGCAAAGCAAAAAGCATAAGCATCATGACGCTTTATCCGTAATCATGATCCTTTTCCATTTTAATCCATCAGGTGGTGACAGGAGTTCTTCTTTAGCATAATCCAATTTCTTCACGGCCCTCCCAGTCCAAAGCCTTGAAGTTGTTCTTTGAACGGCAACCTTCCTGTAATAGTGGCCAGTCTACTGTAGGATGGCATGGTGCTTGATTCTCTGGCCATCTTCTCGTAATGTTCTGGTTCGCTGTAGCTAAGAACTGGCTTGAGCACTGCTTCCTCATGGACCCCTTTCTTCATCAGTAGTACTGTGTTGAAGTTCAGTACTTGCTTTACAAAAACTCGGGCGTTGAATCTCAGCTTGATCACCGTAGTTGCAGGCCGATCTTGAGCTTTAATCCAAACTCTCTGCCCTGTTTTCAGTGACACTTCGAGCTGCAACTTCCCTTTTTCTTCTCTGAGCAAAAAGGAGAAGTGTCTTCGCCTCCCTGCTTTCTGTGACGTGAACGGAGTTCCTCTGCAGGGGAAGACCTGCTCTTCTAGCAGTTGTCACTGTGTCCATCAGCATCAAGAGGTACTTCTCACCTCTCTTTCCTGTTGTCCCCATTGGCTCTGCTACATCCATGCAGACTGAACCCCATGGGACTGTGCTCTTGATGAACAAACCTTCCATCCGCTGCCCTGGGTGCCCTGCGTATCGACCACATACCTCAAAGTCACACAGCTGCATCGGATGGGCTGAAGGGACATCCAGCAGTCCTGCTTGCTCAGTTCTTCACGGGGGTGTAGCACGCCTGCATATTCGAGGGCCTTATGCACGCACCGTACTACCTGGTCCCCGTGCTACTCTAGGACCACCTGTCCTTAGGTGTTCTGTCCCACCTCGACACCGGCAGAGACAACCTTTCTTAGTGGCACGAAAGGTCGTCATCTTTGCCCCTCCATAGGGCTTCTTCTCAGGTGTGCGCCTTGTCGCTGCACCTCAAGTTTCGGGCGGAGCCTCAGTTCTGCTTTCTTCTTCCATAAGTTGTGATGAGCTACTTGTTTCCCTCTCGCACTCTCAAGCTGCTTCTCTCGGGTCTGGCACTCTTGATTTTCCTTTTCACCAGCTCCAGCAATCCTTCCAGTACTGCCGTTACTTCTCCGGCTTGAGCACTACCGAGAGCTTTTCCTTTCTGACGGCATCTCTCTTTGCCGTCTTGCTTCAGAATAAATCCCCAGTATGCCGACTGGTCGGACCCCTTTCTGGATCCATCGGTGTAGATTGCCCCTTCCAGTTGTCCTGGCTTCTCAGATGTCGCTTGCGGTCGTTTCTTACTGGTGGGTTGTGCTGGCTCAATTTCAAGCTCCGGGTCCAGCAGGATGTCTTTAACCATGTCTGCGTCTGTGTGATGATGTCAGCTGCTGGTGTTTGTTCCTCTGTTGCCGGATGTCTTCTCGATGGCTGCAGTGGAGGACGCGGTGTGCTTCCTCATCCATCGTCAGCTGATGATACTTTTCTCTGTTTCTTGTGCATGCTTGCTGGCTGGTCTTTTCTTTTCTTGTCAGCATTACATCACGAACCACTCCAGCAAGACTGAGCCAACTTTCCTTTGTCAGGGGTTGATGTTTCAGTTCCTCATTCTTGGAACCAACGTCCCCCCTTGCTTCAGGTCTGAGTCACAGTAGCTGTGTAGAAAGTTGATGCAGTTCTGTTGAGGTCTCCTCCTTTTCCAAACGATCTGGGCGGCCGGCTTCCTCCGGTTTCTTCCCCAGATTTTCCTCCTCGAAGTGATCATCCATCACTCCGTCTCTCTGTCGGTTCGAGTTGTCTATCCCCCAAAGCCTCTCTTTGCGCTTCGAGCAGGGATGGGTCTAGACTATGTTGGCTACTAGCTTCACTGTCTGGATCCGGTCATTTATCCTCAGTAGAAGCTTTCCCTCACCTGTATGCCATACAGTTACTGCAAGGGTTGTGACTGACGGCCTTATCAGTCACCATTAACTCTATTCCCTAAGAGTTAACAAACCAAGTGAGCTATTCAGATCCTCACATCTGTTTTCACTGACTTGGCACATAGGGCCCTCCTACTCTGTTAGTCTGGGCCCCACGTTGGGCGCCACTTGTTGTTGCGCAACACCCCCACCCCTCCTTTCTGTCTCTACTCTCTCACTCTCGTACTTCCTCTTCTGAGAGGGGAGATGTGCTACCAGCTCTCCATCTAACGGGTTAATTGAGTTTCCTAAATCTGCCGGGATTTACCCTGTCCAGAACTGAAGTAAACTCTGTTTAAGCTGGTTTCGAGAAACGATTCACCTGATTTTTAACGGCCTACATCCAGGTGTCTCACCCTTCTTCCCTCTGTGAATTAGCCAGACTGAGCAGCCTACAGCCAACTAGTTTCACAGAGCACACCTGTTAACGGTCGCTTGTTCTCTATTTTACAACTTGCATTTGTTATTGAACCAGGTAGGTTTTAGTGACTCGGGCGAGTCCCAAGGATGTTGTTTTAAATATGGGCTACCAGCAACCTATAAAACATTTTCCCCCTCTTCCTCTCCAGAATCAAACATCACAGCTATTTTACAACCATCAAAGAACTTTAAGGTGACTCATTAACTGAATGTCCACAACATCTTTTAGATTTTCTTTATGCTAAATATTTTATTAGTAAGGCAGTTTTGCAAGGGTCAGTACAGCTTAATTCAGTAGCAGAAATAATCAAATAAGTAAAATCAATCATCTAGTCTATCTTTCCCTACTGCTGACACTGAGAACTAAAAAAGGAACCTTTGAGAGAGACGGACGGAGCCTGGCGCCTCGAACCCCAGACCTGGCACGACGACGACGAAGAAGGTGCTGCAGCAGGAGGAAGACGCCGATCGATGAAGGCCAGGATCTCCGCAGGTCTGATGATGAAGAAGGTGTTGCAGCAGGAGGAAGACGCCGATCGATGAAGGCCAGGATCTCCGCAGGTCTGATGATGAAGAAGGTGTTGCAGCAGGAGGAAGATGTTGATCAGCGAAGGCAGGAATCTCTGTAGGTCTGATGAGCTTCTTCTCCGCATGGATGGTGAGGTCACACAGGACTTGGTGCTGGCAGGAAGGAAGGCACCAGTTCTTCTTCTTTGTCTTTGCCTTTGTCTTCATCTTTGTCTTTGGGGTCTGAACCCAGCCGATGAGAGAAGTGCGATTTGAAGCCACAGGTTGTAGGGCTGACGGGTTGGTCCCCATGGCCGGACAGTCTTCGGCTCCGTGGCCCCGGCTCTTCTTCAGCTGCAGAGTTCTTTGTCCATCTCTTGGCTCGAAGCTGCCCGGAGGATCCAACGAACGGTTCCTCTTTTGCACCCACCTTTTATAGGGTTTATCCACCTTTTGGTGCGTTTTCATTGGCTGTCTGCTTAGACAGATGATCTCATATCCATCACTGTCTTACAGACATTATGTCCTAATGTCTGTGCTGATGTCTCAGGGTTGCTCAACCTCCTGTCTCCATTGCCTGCACAACCTTTCACCTACTCTCTAAATAAGGCGTTGATCATCTCTGCTCTCCTGTTAGTTCCTTGCCTTTCACCTTTCACCTACTCTCTACCTCCAACATATCAGTGATGTTTAATTGCAGTTACACCTTTTACACCATTTCAAGTTCAATGTCAAAATCACATTTATATCACATTTATTTTCTTTAGCTTCTCTGATTTATCATTCATTTATGATTTTATAACCATAACTTATTAATTATACTTATTATAATCTTAATGTGAGTTATTACAGATGTTTTCTGAAAAGAAACCAAGAATAATCCATGATTCTAATTATTTGATGCCAAAGTTACAGTTACTTGTTTTTCTTGTAAGTGTTCCCACAAATGTAACTGTAAGTATTATTACAAGTAAACCAATATTAATATAAGTATTTTACTTTGAATCTTATCAAATTACTCAAAAATGTTTAGATTTCATTCTTTAAAACTTTACCTTTGAAATAAAGAATAGTCTCAGCTATTTTTATAAATCTGCAGGCTGGAACTTACTTCCTCTTTTTCCAGGAAACCTGCGTTTCCTGTTTAATGACTCTCTCTGACTGACTATGATTTCTTATGATTAAATAGAGAAAAGTAGAATTAAAGCAAAGCTTGCATGAGACAAAAACAACACACACAACTAGATTTATTTTATTGACACTTAAGTCTACTGTTGGGCCCAGATGTCACTTGAGTGATTCATTTTAAAGATAACTTTATTTATTATTACTGTTAAACTAACTTTATTGACACTTAAGTCTACTGCTGGGCCCTGATGTCACTTGAGTGATTCATTTTAAAGATAACTTTATTTATTATTACTGTTAAACTAAAATCTCCAGCATGGGGAAGTGGGATGAGCTCGGATTTTCTTGACACAATTCAAGGCATTTATTAACATTTCTTTGACAGGAATGTTTGGTTCGGTAATTTGTTGATAGTCCCTAAGTGAACCTTCGGGCGCTGCGGCCGGGAGCGGTGGAGAACCGCTGGCCGACAGTAGCGTTCATAAATCGGATCAACCTTGAGCTAAACGCCGCTTACTCCGCGGAGCTCGAATATCGAATATCCAACTAGAAACTAACTTCACTGCGGTCTTAAAAGTTTCATTCCGTAAAAAAAGGGCGGCGGAGTCCTGCGTGAAGACGCTTCAGCTCCGGAACTGAAGTGTGACTGGAGGTATAAACACCTTTAGGTATTTTATCTCATTTAAAGTAGCGGGTTTGGAAGGAGCAAACCAATTGTGGATGCAGAGGCAAGAATCCTCCACTCGTAAGAGTCCAAGAAAGGATTACCACAATTGGTATTTTTAATTGTTACCCACTATAAAAAAGAAACCAGTTTTTAGAACAGCCTAGGTGTTGACAAACTGGTCTAAATTGTTTAAAATGGATACAAATAGCAGGAAGTGGAGAGAAGTGTTTCAATATGTGTTCGTTTAATTTCTTTTATAAATGCATTCATTTAAATTGTCCGGAATGGTAGAAAAATAACTGCAGTACTGGAGAATACACAGCAGATGGCGGCATAGCAAACTCGCCATTAACAACCATTGAACGAATTACTGCTTTATATTTCAACAGTAAATGTAAATCAAAAGATTAACAGCAGTGAAAATATTGGGAGTGTGTTGAAGGGCAGGACCCTGATTAAATAGAAAATATCTGAATAAATGGATAGTAAAGTACAGGTTAAAAGGTTAATTAAATACTAAAATAGAACGAGAACTATAGGATAAAATAAAAAACTAAAGAAAGAGCCAAGAAATTAAGGAAACAGAAGATTGTGATAACAGTGTGTTGGCAAATAAGTAGATGACTAAATGAAACACTAACTAAATAAATAAATACAGGAATAAGTAGATGAATATAATAAATAAAAAAATATCTGAAAACTGGACCAAAAGTCATAAAGGAAAACAAGTAACAGACAGGAATGTGAAACACAAGAAAGGGGAATATGAAAGTTTTTTTAAGAAGGAAAAGGATGAGGAAACTTTAAACAGTTAAAGTTTCATAGAAAGAAAAATAATGATGAAAACTACTAGCTCATGGTTTGCAGGAATTAATAAACTGAGTAGTAGGTTTGGTAAGTAGGCATATGTGGTGATTTAGAAATAAGGAGAAAGGCAAGGAGCAAGTGAGTCAAAGTAAGAGAATGGAAAGATGATTTGAACAAATATCAAATTAAAATGATCGTTGTGTACAAGTTGCTCTCATAGCAGTTTGGAAAAATGTAATAACTGGAAATAGAAAATAGATCTTATAGAGAAACAGCTAAAATGCTTTGCATGGTCCAAAGGATGTTTATAAAAATCTGAGTAATAATTATGTAGAATTATAAGAATTAAAATATTAGATAAGAATGTTAATTATTCTTTGCACAGATTAAAAAAAAAAACAAGCTGCAGCTGATTCTGGACATCTTAACATTCTTTTAATAATGAACAAAACTTTATTAAGATAGAGAAATATTAAATCTACAGGACTTACTTTTAATTGATTCAGTGAAACTAAAACTAACTCTCTTATTAAATATTAATTGATCAAACAGAGGAACACATAGCCTTCATGGATTTCAAATGCACCATTAGCTCTGCTCCTAAAACCTTTATTTTTATTGCCAATATAAAACAAAAACAAATGTTTGCAGTCCACTTTAAAGAATCCAAAACAGATTACAGTTTCTCTGGCTACAAGATCAATGTACCAATGGGCTCTTTGCACCTGCTGCGCTGACGTCACATCCTCATTCATCCGACACATTATCAGAGTCAAACTGTGTTTGCTGCAGCCAGGGCCGCAACTACATATTTTTGAGGTGGATGCGAACATCATCATTGTAGGCTAGCTTAAGCTAACCTGAATATTTACAACTCTCTTGTTGATACACGGACATTTCTTACCTTCTGTCTTTCAACCACTTTGAAAAGCTTTTCTTCGTCTCTCCAACATCTTTATCCGTCCCCCTCTTCCGTTTTCTGTTTTGGGCCCCGGAGTTTTTTCTGCGCCCCATCTTTAGCTCCCTGTTGTTGAGGCATTACTACAAATTTAAAAGAAAACAAAACGCGCCGCTGCCCAAGCTGCCTGTATGGGAGGGGGGCGCCTAATCAGTGCTGTTCCTCTGTTATTGATCATTTCATACACAAACAGCTGTTAAGTACATAAAATGCTGACTATATAAAAAATAAATTCCCCACATCGTTTTTGCGCCCCCTCTAGTGCAGCGCCCCTATGCGTTGCATACACTGCATAGCCACCTTTTGCGCCACTGACTGTAATAATAATACGACCTTAAACGCCACTCACAACATGGCGCCAGAGTTGACGTGGTGACGATTCCTGACGCTGCTGACCATTCATTGGCTCACTTTCAAAGCAATCATCTGGCACGGCTCGCTGTGCTTCCGTGTCAACTTCGAGCAACTAGCGTGGTGCCAGAAGTGAGTTATACTTTTATTTATATCCGTAAACCAGCTGAATTATCCCTCACCTTGACGCAAGGATGGAACGACCTCCTCCGCACCTTCCGGCTGAGGTCTGGACCCATATTTTCGGCTATCTATCAGCGTCAGACAAACTGAGCACCCGGGCTTGCTGCATGCACTTCAGGAAACTCATCGACCACTGGTCTCTTTGGAGAGGCTGGACTGCTGTCCTTACTTTTAAAAATGGATCCTACAGTAAGCGGTTCTGGAACTCTCTGCGTCGTAGGAAAGTCACCAGCGTGGTGGTGAGGAGCCCCAGAGCCAAGCACTGGCGGCAGCTCTCCTCGGAACTTCCCCATCTCTCTTCACTGGTTCTGGAGCAAAGCGTCATGGAGAACCTGGGCTTCGGTAAAGACTTCCCCCACCTGGAGCGTCTGGCCATAAGAAACAGCGACGTGGTGATAGACGTACACAAGCGGACGCACCTGGAGCAGCTCACTCACCTCAGTTTGTGTGACGTAACGTTCCCCATTAAATCCAGCTTCCTTCCTTTTATTTCCCACCTCAGAAATCTCACATCTCTGACCTGCCATAACTCTGGCACCTCAGTGGAGCCGATCTGCATCATGGAAACCATCCTTTCTTATCTGCCTAAACTGAAGCACCTCTCGCTGTCTTCAAAGCGTGCCTGCGTCTACGTGCCAAAGAGACCACTTAATGAAGGAATCTCCTTCTTGTCTACTCTGGAGCTCGTCCAGTACTCTGATCACTTTTTCCCGGTGAACACAATGAAGAAGGTGCCTCACCTGAACAGCCTTTCAGTTTTCTCTGGAAATGAGCATCAACGGATGCCGTCCCTAAGTTCTCACCTTGTGTTTCTCCTGAGCAAATGGCTGCAAGACCTCCCCAAGCTGACCAAGCTGGCCGTCACCAGAGGCCCACCTGTCAGGACGTACGTCACGTCCATCCCAGCCACCGTGACCAGCCTCGCGCTGTGCAGCTCTGGATTGTCTTCAGAAGACATGTCCGCCGTATCGGCGCAGCTGCCGAATCTCCTCCATCTTCACATAGACCCCAGGCCTTCACATCTGGGAGTGAACATTGCGCAGATCCCAGAGCTGTTTCCAAAGCTCAGGAGCCTCAAGCTCCGCCACGAGCGAGTGCCAGAGGAAGACTTCCTGCATCTCCGCCGGCTTCAGCACCTGGAACACCTGGAGATCCTGGACGGCGCGCGGAGTCCTTCGCATCTTGGTGACAAGCTTCAGGCTCTGACAAAAAACAGGCTTCATGTTGGCTCCTCTCCTCGCCACAGTGACCCGATGTTGTGCGCGTGTATTCATCAAGTGTATTCATTTAACCGATCCCGCTGCAGTGATTTAGAATATGTGGCCTTCATCTGAGTAGCTTGGTATTGTCAGACTGTTGACTTGGTTACCTGCAAAAACTCTTCAGACCAAACTCGTGGTTTCGTTCAAAATGTAACTGTTTATCTTTGTACCAATATATTGCCATGCATATTGGTAAAGAGGGGTTTCCCTGCTTTGCTTTCATCAGATCTAGATCCTAGTGACCAATTTTTCACACTTTCGTTTCATTCATCCTCGTTCCCATTCTGTGCTTTGTTCCAAGTAAAATGCTTGTTGTGATGTTCCAGCCTTTGTTGCCTTGTCTTAGTGTGAAGTTTCCTAAACTGCAGGGCAAACCGTGACACAGTTAGAATGTGAGTTTTAAAAAGGAGCACGAGTTAATGAGGTGGATTTATAAGAAGACATGCTTTATGCGAAATCATTTCTCTAGGATTAAGTTGTGGTTTCAGTTGCTTCTTTTGAACTATTAAAATAACCTTTGTTTGCTTTAAAGTGTAATAAGCTGAATTTTTTTGTGTGAATTTAGCATAATTTTTCTGTCTGGACCTATGGACATCTGAGGCTAAATCCTGTTTAGGACCTTTGTTATTCATACTTAAGGTAGCATTTGTGCCATATGTTCAGCACCTGAATGTTCAGCTAATGCGTCCCAAAGGTAAGGAAGGGTCAAACATTGCAAAAACGGAACATATACGATAGAGACAGAAATATAAATACTTTTCCTCTTTTATTTGCAGAGACTCACCAATCAGTAATCAGAACCCACAAAGGCTTGCACCTCACCCACACATATTTATAGCTCATGAGGAAATTCAGATAGCCAAGCGCTACATGAATGTTGACTCTGTTTACAAAGCAAAGTTCACATAGTTGGATTAAAAGTAAAAAGCGTTGTCCCCCCCCCCCCCCCCCCCTTTATTAATTGTCCAACAGAAGCAGAAAATGTAAGGCAATTTGAAAATGAGATAAACAAACATGAGCAAACCCGGGACGTTTTCCTCCAGCGCCCCTCCCGCTACATCCATCACATCCCAATCAGCTACATGTGAACGTCATAACAACGTGTGCTAAACAACAGCAAGCTCCCCCTCGTCTCGTCTGTTACAGTGTATAGTTCAGTTAAAAATTCAGCACGACTCCCAGAGTTTAGCTCGGAAAAAAAAAAAAGAAGATGAAAACAATCACAGAAAAGGCTTGAGAGCTCCACAGTGTCAGAGACGTTATTGCATCGACACATTTGGCACAAGAAAAACAGTTTAAATCAACCCATGTCAGGAGTTTCTGTATGAACTTTTTGCACACTGTAAAACCGAAGGCAATGACATCATCTTGCTGAAAATGCTTAAATCTAATGGCTAATTTCGCACAAAAAGAGGCTTTGATTGAAATAAAGATAGAAAAGGTCGACATGTAAATTTCCCCTAAAGGCCTGGCCTTGATTCAGGGTCTTATTCTGATTCCTGACCAGTAAAGACTAGCGTCCAGCTTCAGTCAGTGACCTTTGAACCAATACCTCAAGATAACAACGATTCACAACACAGCAGGCTACATTTCCTCCGTCATGTGTCTGTCTGTGTTGAAGGAATGAGACCGACTAATGTTACAGTAGGCTACATGCTAACAGAGCCAGCTCTTTGCATACCAGAGTGAGCCTAAACCTGCTCCGAAACACACACACACACACACACATATTTTTGATCAAAACCGACGAGGTTCAGCATATTCGAGGTGTAGAAATGTAGATGATTGTAACAGCAACTTTCAGCTGGTGCTTGTTAATCTCCAGGTAAAAGAAATTGCATGCTTCGGATCAAAACGCACAACTCCACTGGACATCTTTAACTAGTTTGTAAAGATGCATTTAAAACCGAGATAAACGCACACAAGCCGAAACTGTAAAATGCTGAAAATATTTTAAAAATATAGTTCTATAGTCGAATAACTGCGAGTACAGCAGTAAAATATCCATTTCGAAACAATTTTAGATTGTTTTTCCTCATAAAATGCACCTGCAGTTTAAAACAGATCTCACCATGTGATTTTTTAAAAATATTTTTAAGTAGATCAAAAACACAAGTTTTTACATCCTCATTATGAATGTAAATGACACAACACACATGATGATGTATTAAATTTAAAACAAAGTATAGCTCAGTACATTTTTCTGGAAATTATTGTGCTAAAAACGATGCAGATTGATTGTCCAAAGGTTGGATGCTTCGTTCCATGGTCAGCAGGTCAAATTCTGAAAAATTGGATTTTAAATTATATTCGTTGTAGGCATTGAGCTTCCACCATTTTCTACCAGACATGCATAACCATTGAAATATTCTTCAGCACTCTTATTTAATTTTTTTTTTTAAATTGATAAAAGTTAGGGTTAGAGATGGACTGATCAGGATTTTCCAAGATAATTTTAGGTTCCATTTTTACATCTAAGCTGTCAATGTTGATTTAACTATTTTGCTTAATATATATTTTAAAAAGTCAAACGGTGTGTTGAAAATGAAAAATACTTGTTTTCCTATGAAATCTGTAGAAAAATAAGAACTAACTGACACGGACATATGAAACACATTTATAGGATGTCAGATTTGAAGTTGAAGTGATCAAACAGCTCGATGTTGGAGAAGAAAGCGGAACGTGTCTGTGTACATTTACATATCAAAAAAGTGGTTCAGTTATTCCAAATGGCACCTCAGAAATTTCCAAAGTTACAAAAATACATCTTTGATAACCACTCAGTGTCCAAACGGTGCTTGCCAAAACACTCGTAGTACTTTAAAACTGTTTATATTTACTCCCAGTGGCCCATGCAGCCAGGCAGCTGTCTCAGATCTGCAGAAAACCATGTCAACACAGGCCAACCACCAAGTGATGCAAGGTCTTGCCCTGCTGAATGGAGGGAAAATACTTTACAGATCAAACTTAATCATTTACACACAACCAAGGAGAAAGTAACACGTTTCTTTCTTGCTCCTGGCACACTCAGGAACAGCAATCGAAATGAAAATCTCTTTGGGCTTTGTTAAAATGTCTTTAGTAAAAGCGTAAAAGGTGGCAACTCCAGGGAAGTCCCTTTCAGTGTCATCCCTGATAGAAACATTTCTACCCTCATTGTATTGCGTTTTAGATGCACGTACGTGTGCATTAATCCCCCTTGTGCATTCGTACTGTCGCACTCACTGCACGTACAGCAGACATGCGGTCTAGCTGAAGAGTTTGACAAAGCAGCCGTGGCAGTACGGCTTGTCGTTCTGCTCTTTGAAGGTGCCCTTGTTGAGCTGCTTGAGGCAGAAGGCGCACACAAAGTGCTCCGGGTGAAACTTCTTGCCCATGGCGGTGATGCAGCGGCCGGTGATGGGTTTCTGGCAGCCGGAGCACAGGGAGCCGCGGCGCTCGTGGTAATGGGCCTCGCAGTACGGCTGGCCGTCGTGGTCGAAGAAGCTGCCGTTTATGAACGGCGTGAAGCACTCCTGGGAAACAAAGTGGACAACTGAGTCTGGCATGGGGGATTTATTTGCAAAATCTTCTGAAAGCTCATCATCACTCTAAAATGTTTCTGTACTCGTTCAAAATGTGCTGTCTTTTCGATCGGGGCCTTTGAATGTCTCAGGGTGTGACACTTACTATTTTATGTAAACCTTTGAATGGGGAACTGACAAACTCTTATCTGAACCTGCCAACATATGAACTAGAAATTCATTCGAACCACTGATCTCTGACTTCACTCATGGCACAGTGCTTGGCAAAAGCATATATACTCCTTAAATGTTAGTTTTTCTAAGTTAAAACCACAAACTTTAATATACTTTTGAAAAATTGTATATGATACCGATCTGAAGTGGAGAGAAACTGGACTCATGCATTATTTTCTATTAATACACATTTTGCTGGAGTTAAAGAAAGTTCGAAATCTAACTTTATACAAGCTGCATAGCATGCTTGTAAAAAAAAAAAAAAAAAAAAAATGGTATTCCCTGGGTCGGCTGACATCACATTGATCTAGGGAAGCCCAAAGAGTGCCTACTGATGAAGAAAAAAAAATTCACATTTTCAAAAAATGTAATCTGTACTGATACTAAATTACACTCAGATTATATCTACTTACATCTTACTTATTTCTGAAGTAAAATTTCTTGACTACATTTTATAGGTGTATCAGATTAAAGGTGGTTGAATACAAATATTTGCCACTCTTTACACAATTTTATTTATAAAAAAAAATACGCAAAGATCATGCATCGTTTTTCTTTGTCCAGTTAAGAATTACTTTATCTTGATTTGTCTCACAGGTTTGTGGTTATAGCCTCACAAAATGTAGCAAAGTTCAAGTGTTCCTAACAGTCTCACAAAATACTATAAATCTTGTAAAAAAAACAAAAAAAAACAAAACCACAATGTCAGATAAAGACATTATTAAAGCCATGACATTTAGTAATAATCTAATATGTTTGGGATGCAGCCAGTGGCTCACCCTGCAGACGAAGCACTCTGGGTGCCAGAGTGAGTTGAGGGCAGAGATGTAGTTCTCCAGGATGGCCCGGTTGCAGCCGCCACATTTAGGAGCAAACATGTTAAAGTAGTCCTTTCTGCAGAACGCCTTTCCATCCTTTTCATGGAAACCTAAGCAGAACCAAAGACACAAAGAGCGAAAATTACAAAACAAAATAATAATAATAATAACATAACAATTGCTAGTGGGCGTGTCTCCTACCTTCTGGGCCAAAAAAGGATCCACACTGAGCACAGAAGAAGTGCTCTGGATGCCAGGTCTTGTCCAGAGCTGTCACTACTTTCTGCAAAATCAGAGAAGCAAACGGTCACTTCCTCTCAATGTCTAAAAAGTTGAGACAAGAGGAAAATTGAATGTATGAGCATCCCTGTGACAGGAGCAACTATCACTGAGGCCAGGAGAGGGCAGAAAAAGTTTACAAACTAAAACTGGCTGCATGTTCCTCAGTCTTAGCTGCATCTTTTAGCAGCTAATGATCAAAGCATGCACACAATTCACAAAATAGCAAGAAATAAAAAGGAAAAATCTTTAATGCAAAATTTCTGCAGCAGTGATAATTACCAACAGTACACCAGTGTGTTGCCAGGTTCATGAACGGAGAGATCTAAAAGTGATTTACAACGTTGCCACCAGGAGGCGCAAGAGAGCATAGTGTGCAATTTCTGACCAATTTAATTTGAAAACCATAACAGCAGAGACATGTTAGATGTCTTTACTGTAACTTTTTAATTTACTCAAGTGGAAAATCTCAGTACTGTTCTGAGTAAACAAACAATATTTTCAAATGAGAAAGTTAGGCAGCGCATGAAGATCAGTAAGGAAGAACTGGCACCGACTCATGTCTACCCTCCTGCAGGCTAAAGTCCACCAACCACTGCCTGCTTCCCTACAAATGCCACTGGCACTCTGTGTGTGTGTGTGTGTCGGGGTGTGTGGGTGTGTGTGTGTGTGTGTGTGTGTGTGTGTGTGTGTGTGTGTAAGAGCAGTGACTGGAAAAAGCACCCAAAGAGAGTGTGTCACGGTGAAGATAAGACTGAGTGCTGACAAGTGAGACAAGAGGAACATGCAGTGATACAGACATATGAGTTTGTCTGTCTGTATCACTGCCGGTAAAGTTTGTGGAAAACTCTGGAAAAAGCAGTGATCTGCTCATGAATTAGTGGAGAATTTTAATTCCGCCCCTAAGTTATTTAATAGTTACATCCTGTCCCTCTTAAGCTTAAGCTATTTTGCAAAAATGTGGAAAAAAAATAACTAAAGCCCACTCAAATACTGCAATGTTATTACATTTTTAAAAACCAATTTAATTCTACAAAACTGTTGGAGAATATTTCACGTACAAAAGAGAAGTTGAGGTGACCTAAATTCAGCCAGTACCTCACTAACAGGACAAGCAACTTCCATCCTTTGCTGCTTTTTCCACTGAGTTCTTAATCCATTAGCTTATGAATAAATAAATATTATTATCTGCCCGTCCACTGCGTATGTGTGTGTGTGAGGGAGTGTACGCTTAGAGGAATGCATTACTAACATCCAGTATGGGTCCATTACAGTAGTGGCATCGCGGCGAGAACAGGTTGTGGTAGTCTTTCTCGCAGTAAGGCAGCCCGTCACGCTCAAAGAAGTTCCTGGAGCCTATCTCTTCCTGGCAGTGGGTACACACAAAGTGCTCCGGGTGCCACGTTCTGCCCATGGCAGTCACCACCTGGCGTGGGGAGACACGGTGCGTTAAAATGTGATGAGCTTGCTCGGCGAGAGAAAAACCCCACAGAGCAGCTCAGCAAGAAGCCGTGGGATTACTGCGAGCAGAAGCAGATGTCTATTCAAATGCTAAAATTCAAAGTAGCACGTTTTTGAGTTTCAGATTAGCCCTTGCAGGTAAAATATATCGTCTACAACCATTGAAATGACTGATTTATAAATCAGAATGTAGGTCAAGTGAGAGATTCCTGAAGAAATGTTTGATCTGGTTTCCAAGTTTCTGGTAAGCCTGTCACGATAACTAGTTTTGCTGGATGATAAATTGTCCCTCTAAGTATTGTTGTTTAGAGACCATTTTCAATTAATAATGGCAAAATAATACAGCAACATGAGCTAAGGATCTTTAGAAATGACAACGCTGGTAAACTGCTCATGGCTGGAAACAGCTTGAATGCAATCAGGAAGATTCTCTGTCATTACCTGTCCAGCAATCGGTTTCTTGCAGGCACCGCAAACTCCCTTAGCGTTGGTCTGGACGCCGAGTTTGTTGAGGTCAGACTGCAGATTTCCCAGCATGTTGTCCAACTTGTTGGCTGGTTTTGTAGGAGCACTGGCTGACTGGATGCCCTGTGACTGGATCTGATACAAATGGGAAGTGAGTTCGGCATCCAAAATGGCTGCTGTGCATATATAAAGTAGTTAGTTACAGGTAAAACTATTTATCAACATGTCTGACAGTCCCTCGTTAAAACCACAGACGTTACACATCCTCCAATTGGGAATATGTTGCTTTGAAAAAAAATTAACTACTGTATTACTAACGGAAGCACCATAGCAAATCCCAAAGGTTTCCAACTTGCAGCTAGCATTGCTTAACTCTGTGACATAATTTCCCCCCAAACAAATCATACTTTATGTTGATTTGTTTCTTTTTTTGTTTTTGTTATTTTTGTGGTAATGTTAAACGGTCTTGCAGACGATAGTGAGGGGAGTTGAAAGGATTATTCCAGGTCCCGTCCACACAGAGACAATTTTAGGTGCATCAGAAAAAGTTTCTTGTTGTATAGGCCGAGCACCCAAAGAGAATCGGTGTCTTAAAAGACCAGAAACAATAATTTTTGAAACTAGGTTCCAGAGTGGATACATTTCAGAAGGGCGTTTTCACGTTTCCGCTTTTTTTCTTTTTTTTTAACAATGACCTTGTAGCTTTATCTCCGACTCCTGCATTTACCTCATTCTCACAACTACAAACACAGCAGCTTTGTGTTTTTTTTTTTTTTTGGTCGTTCTCTGACAGTGCTGCAGCGCCACCGATTCGCCTACGTCATTTTCTGTGGTTCTGCATCCTGTCATGTGGACGCACATTTTCTCTTAATAGTCTCTGTATGTGAAAGGCGCCAGTCTCCCTACTGTGTGAATTTTATATGACTCAACTTGTCTCATGTTTGAATTAGCTTTCAAACCAACCTTTTGAAGACCTAGATGACAAACTAGCAAACTGATTTGATGATCATTTTCCACAGATAAACAGATTGATGTCCCTGCTTTTATAGAATTCTAAATGGCAAGATATATTTGGATAAAGCCTAAATTTTCTCTGCAGACCTTTAGGGTGACTCCATATCATCAGCATTGTGTGTGAGTGTATTTGGCTGTGTGCAGAGTAAGCACACTCAGACCTTCTCAGATGGAGAGGTTATTGGATCTTTAAGACTCCCACATTCCTCTGAGAGAGAAAATAGCACCTCTGCTCCATGAATTCTATTTTACACAAATGACCTTCTCACCTCTGATGTCATTAAGAAACATCCTGATTCAGGAGTATGAACTCTAAAGTCACTTGTATTAAATTACTAAAACCATTATTCACTAAAAATATCAGCAAAAGGCAGGGTGGACTAAACGATAGGTCTTTAACATCAATAAGCCTTTATCTAAACTCATGGGACCTGTTGACTTAAGTCCTACTATAAATGTGGCGGTAACTGTGCTGTCATGTGGCAGATTAGGTTTCGGTTGCACTGCGAGCCTACCATTCCCGAGTGCGGCAGGACACTTAGTGCAATGGGAACTTTGGCGAGTTGCAGTCTGCTTTACCCTACGCTCTTAAATTCTCCTCTGGACTCCAAACACACGGCTCTTGGCGCCGTCGGATGTCTGAATTAAAAAAGGGACTCAGTCTCTCAACTCGAAGAGTCACAACCCCTTGTAACCTGGACCGGGTGGATTTCTGACAAAGCCTGACCTCAGGCCCAAAAACAGAGCCTGACGAATGGCAGAGTAGCCAGGAGCAAATAAATACGTAAGCAAGTAAAACAAACTCCAAATGTAAAGAAAATTGAGAGAGAGAGTATGAGAGGTGATCCATGCCTGCAATGGTGGGAAGATGGGGTCGTACTCAGTCTGACAACCCACTGATACAAACACCTTGGGAGGTGGGGGTGGTGTGATGGGCTTGGGTGGGGGGCTAGGTGATGGAGTGGGGAGAACGGGGGGAGGTGTGGGCTCCCTGGGTGGCGGAGGAGTCGGCTCCTTGGGGGGCGGAGGGGTGGGTTCTCGAGGAGGAGGAGGCGTCGGAGGTGGAGGGGGTAGCGGTGGGGGTGTCTGCTTGACTGGTGGGGGCTTTTTGGGCGGTGGGGGAGTTTGCGGAGGAGGGAGTACTTTTCTTTGTGGGGCAGGTGATTCGGGGGGGATGATGATCTGGTGGAAAGAAGGAGAAAAGAAGGAAAACAGAGAAAGGACAGGAATGCAGATAGAATGGAAAAACCATAAAAGGAACTCAAACTTTTTAAAACTGCCAAAACCAGGAACTTAATGTCCAACTTGACAGAGCATGATCCTGATACAGTTCCTTGGGGTTAGAGTACCTTATCCACAGAAGGCTGGATCCCTTCCTCCCGCATTCTCTGTGGGTTAGACATAACGATGACTCCCTCAGTCAGCCAATCGTCTGGCTGTTGCTTCCGCCTGCGCTCCACTCGCCCAATCCCCAGCTTGCCCTGCAGCTCCTCAATGAGTCGGTCTTGCGAGTTGCTTTTATTAACAATAATTGGTCCCATCTTACGTCTGAGCAATCCCTCCCTGTACATCGGATGTACATTGGACGTCTCTTTGGTGCGGCGGATTACCGACTTCAGCTGGAGAGTGGATGATAAGGAGGTGTGGGAAGCCAGGATCATGCCATTTATCGGTAAATCCCATACATATTGCATCGCAAGCTCAACGGTACCTGTACTAGACATCTCACTACAGAGGCAAAACATTCAACCACTCGCGTCAGGTTATAACTGCCTAAATGCTTTTAATACAAAAGTTTAATGACTTATGAACCAAAACACCACAACCTCAAATTTAAAAACATTTAAAAAGCATCCTGGATTGCTAATGTTAGAGATGCACTGAGAAATCTACTGGCGAAGAGGTGCGTCATATTTTCAGCAGCTGGTTGGAAAATTAGAAAAGCCTTATCCCTGTCAGTGAATGCACAATTCATAAGAGCCAACACTTCAAACAAGCAGCGGCACTCTTTGCTGTGGAAGATTACAATGATGTCAGAGGCAAACACAGAGACTTAAAACAAAATACATTTTAGGGATGGATGATGGTAGAAAATCTTGCGACTGCGCTTATGTTGGCAAATATTCCAGTGACAATATCAGTTGCAATATGCACCTATTTTCTTCTTTACTCTCTGCCTTTTTGGAAATCTAGGAGTTAAGAATCTTGGAGTTAAAACAGCTGTTACTGATTGATATAGTTGTCGAGTCACATGATTAATGTTTGAATAAATGATTGATTTTAAAAACTGAAAGATTCCCTTGGTTTGGGTCGCAGTTTGTCTGACCAGAACACTGACCAGCTGGGAACCATTGGTCTGGGAATACACAGGTGTTCACAGTTAGTAATGTTAACCACACTAAGTGCCAACATAAACATACTCTGCCATGATTTCAACTTTGCCTTAATAGTTAAACATTGATCTACAGCAGCTGCTCTCTAACTCACACACTAAGAGGAAAAGAAAACTTGACCAGTGCATCTCCAGTTAAAATAATGAGAAATTAAACCTCCAAATTTCTACAGATGACAAAGCAAGACCCAACATCAAAATGAATATTGAGAAATCCATGAGCATTACCAGCACTCTTCGCATCTACTTTTATCTAGCCATCAGAGATGGAAAACAGACTGACGTCAAAGAAAAGCGAGTGCAAACGTGCGTCGACAACCTTTCAGCAAAGCTTTCAACATCAGTGTCAAGACTTCTCCCTCAAGCCATTCTGTGATTGCTGTATGACACCACATGCATCACACCACAGAGAATGAAAAATCTCTCAACATGTTTGTACCATTTCACAACTTCTTCAAGACCTGAACAAACAGCTCACCCAAAATAAGCTTCTTTTTTTTTTTTTTATCCGTATTTGGGGATAGAAAGTTTTTGGAAATTCTTATGACACAACCATTGTAAATAGCTTGCTTGTGTATGAGGAAGAGCTATAGAAATGCCACATGAGCTGTCAAGTTTCATGACAGCAGCTTATTTTGGGAGAGCCGAGATGCCTACTTGACCGGAAGCCGACAGTCGATCCACAGTGGAGGGCTGCTGTACTGGCAAGTCCAGCGTTGCATCTGGTGTCCCAGGGCAGGAGGAGGGAGTGAAGCACTCATCAATCCAGCTGGACTCAGTCATGGGTGTCAAGGTTCCCTCTCTGCTATACTCAGGGTAAAGTCCGTCTTCCTCCTCCCAGGATTTGTCTTCATCGCCAGGTACGACACAGACAGGAGGCTGGTTCTCAATCAGTCTTTTAGAATCAGGAGTGAGGATTTTATCTAAGGTATCGTCCAGTAAAGGTTCCCGGCATGGCCATGTTAAATCCAAGACATCTCCTGTGTTTTCTGGGGAGTATAGGGTGTTCATTGGTACTGTGGCAAGAGACACTGGAGAAGCTCTGGGGCTACTGGTGCCTGAGGTAGTGAATGTTTTTCTGCAGAGTTGAGGACTACCATTAGGAACCCAAGAGTCCATTTTTGGAACTGTTACTGGACTTGAAAGCCTTGGAAGTGTTACTGGGGAGGAAGTTCTTGGGATTGCTTCAGCACCAAAGCTTTTGGGTAAAACTAGAGAAGTGGATTTATTAGGAAGAGTCAAAGGACTTGCAGTCTTTGGAACGGGACTAGAAAGAAATGGAATAGTCACAGGACTAGAACTTCGTCCAGCTGTGTCAGGACTAGCACTTCTTGGGATAGATAGTGAGCTAGAGAGAGCAGGGATGGTCAATGGACTTGGACATTTTGGAACTGGACTTGAAAGCCAAGGAACGGTTATGGGACTAGATGTCCTTGGAACTGCATCCAGAGGGCTGGACACCATCACTGGACTTTCACTCTTTGTAACTACTTGAGGACTAAGACTTTTAGAGGCAAAGCTTTTAGATTTTATATCAGCAGAACTGGGATTTTTTGCTTTAGTGGTACTATGGATTTTAGACTGAGTAACTGGACTCTTGGGTACAGTGGCTGGACTGGAGCTCCTGCCAGCAGTATCTTTACATGGAGACGCTTTTGTAACCGAAGTATGAGCAAGACTGCCAAGTTCTGCTTGGGTGGGATCCTTCAAAGAACTGGAGACACTGAAGCTCTCCAAACATACCTCAGACGTGACACTTCCATCATGATCTTTCTGCTGGATTTGGGAGAACTGAAGGCTCTTAGAAGATGTGATTACAGTTGAACATGTAGGGACAGAGCAACCATCCTCATCTATGTGAAGTTCCAATGAAAGAGGTGCAGAAGAAGGGAAAGTGGAGCCCAGAGGCAGAGGAGTATCCTGAGGAGTTATAGACGGGCCTGCTACAGCTTGAGAAACCGGTGATCCAGTGGCAAAAATAGGGTCACCACACTCCTGATTGACAGACAACTGAGAGCTGGACTGAGTCGGGATAGTGGTGAAATGGAGGTGTTGGACAAACAAAGAGAACCAACAGTGATAGAGAAAGAAAAATAAGACAATAGGAAGTGAGTAGAGGAAAAGAACAATAGTGTTTTACAGAAGGTGTTTATGAAACTACAGAATACATAAAAACATAAGTCTGAATTAATGAAATACATTTAATGCCATTCTAGTTTTCTACACCGGCTTTTACAGATGACCTCAAAAGGTCATATACTTGAAACCTAAAATAAAGTGCAGTTGAATTATTTTACATGTAGTTGCATCACACACTACACCTTCCTCTGTAACTCTGGTTATATATGTAGTGAGTGTTCTGGTTGAAATAAAGCCTCCGCTCCTGTCTCAAGTCTTTTTTAGCCTCTAAGGGCCTGTAAGTTCACTGGCTTTGTAGGTTTATGATTGTACCATGCTCTATACATTCATGGACGATGCATTGAACAGTGACAGTATGACAAAATAAAAAATAAAACAAAGGGTTTAAACCCTTCAGCAAGGGGCAATAATATTAAGATTCAAAATGTAATGAAAGTTAAGTCTCTATCAGCAAAATCATACCCTTAACTGTAACTATGCCCCTGGAAAGCTTAGCCAAAGCATGGTTATCTTTTATGGCTGAAAGTCAACTGCTGATAAAGAAAACGATAAAACAGAAAACTTTCCATGTGCATGTAAGCAGAAAAAAAAACCCCACAAAGAAAACCAACCCATTTACTTTTGCACAGTTAAAGTGAGAAGACACAAGAGCAAGCAGTCAAAGCTAAAAATACCTCTCTGAGATTAAGCGTGAAAATCTCAAATAGCCAGTCTGCCCACTCTTGAACCCCACTCACATTGCTTTGGACTTTGAAGTCAGACAGGGAAGCCATGAGTTCATCCAGCTCTCGTGTGGCAGAGGACGCAGACATTCTGGCTTGTTGCTGAGACAGGGTCTCCGCTTGTCCATCATCTGAGACGACCAAGGGTGTGGGACTAAAACAGGAAAACACAAAAATTAGCCATGTGACTCATATTGTTTTTAATGTGGCAACTTATTGCCCACAAGTCTTTGCTCTTACATGGGTGTGGGCACCGAGCTTTCCAGCTCATCCAGAAGGCTCTCCACACTCGGCCGTGCGTCCTGTATTCCTCGCGCTGCTACGACATGCTTCGGCTTTTCCAGGGTAGGTGGAGGGATTCTACCAGGAGCAGAGAGCCCATTCTCCTGGATGTGGCGGATAGTGCTGCTTGCCGGCAGTGGTGGAGCTACTTCACAAAAAATAAATAAATAAATAAATAAATAAATAAATAAATAAATAAATAAATAAATATTAATTTCAATCTTTTGTGCACATACAAAGTTAATTTGACGTTAAACTCAAAGGAGAACGAGAAAAGCACAGCACAGCACAGGAAGCAGAGACGCCCAACCACAAAAACAGAAGTGTTATATATAAATGGTGACATGTCTGTCTTTTCAGAGAATTATGAGAAATTGAAGGAAGCACCTTCTGTGGGAAAGGCAGGGGTGCTCTGCTGGACGGCGTTGAGCTCCAACAGCAGGCGGTCCAGTTCAGACAGGTTGCTGCCCAGTGATGAGTTCATGGCAGCCGGTGATGATGACGACTCGCTGGTCTTCTGCTTGTTAGGGAAACTGGACAACAAAAATAACATTGCTTAGAATCTACACTCGTTTTAAAAATCCATATTTTCTTGGGTTTTCTAACTTAGCGCTGTGACAAATGTTAAAATGGAGGGAAGCTCTTGTATGACTGTGGGAATATCTAATTGTTACATAAAGTCTCTACCATCTAAGGTTTTATGCCTACAAAGCTAATTAAACCCGTCATCCTAACCTGTAAACGTGGTCCTCCTCTCCACTGGGTTGGTTTGGACTGCTGCTTTCTCTAGACCACTGACTTTTCTGAGCTGAGCTGAAGGACTGAAAAATAAGAATAGAAAGTAACTATTTGACAGTTTATCCACCAATGAACTGGCAAATTTTCACTTGGTTCCTCAGAGAAGTCATGCAATTTTGTTGCAACAGCTTTGGACGTACACAATGACACGTACAGCATGCGTTCATTTACCTCTGAATCATCTACTCCATTCAGACTTCTCTCCGGCGGAGAGCTGATGCCTTTCTGGTCCTGACCCCCAACAGGCAGGGAGTAGGCGGCTTCGTCAGACAGGAAGAGTGAGCATTTGGAAATGTGGGATGTTGTGGACTCAAGGTCCGCCAACAAAGCATCTAAAAAACAAAACACATCAGAACACATTTAATTTTTTTTTTTTACCCCTCCAGGGGGTCTTTTGTGGGCTCTAGTGTCCCTTATGTGATAGTAGGCTGACAGGAAACTGGGAAGGAGAGGGGGTAAGACATGTGGCGAATGTCGTCGGGTCCGGGAGTCGAACCCGCGACGGCCACGACGAGGACTGAAGGCCTCCAAATACAGGTCACGCTAACCACTACGCCACCACGGCACGCCCAGAATACACTTAATTTTGATACTGATCTTAAGTTTAACTGTAATATTTTTTAAATTATATTATACTCTCCTAGTTAGTATAAGAATAGGAAACTAAAAGACCAGACTGATGATTTTCAGCTCGACTGGCCCTGATCAGAGCCTTAGCAATTGGAAACACCACATATTCAATCATTCTGCAAATGTATCATATGTTAGCATCTCCTGCTAGCACTGACCTTTAAGCAGAATACAGGTAAGCTAAACTGAGGACAGCATAACTGATCTATTTTGCGCATTTGAGCTTTCAACCCAAGTCTGACATGCAACATAAAATGTTGGCAGCCTTTAAAAAAAAACTTAGAACTATGGTAAAGATCCAGATCCAATAAAGAACAGCAGCACAGAGGCTGTTGTTTGGCTAACTGTGCCAATGCTAGCTGAGCTAATGCTAAAAAGAGTTTAAAGCAGCAGTATTATGTACGGTCCAGTCACATGTTTTTATAACAATATCAAGTAAAAAAAAAATATATCAAAGCATTTTTCAAAAGTGTTTTGGATTTATCAAAAACAAAAACAAATTTGACACTTTAAAATGGGCCTCTGTCTCTTTAAGAACCTCCTACTCTGACACTGCCATCAGCACATTATCACAACCATGCTTCTCCATGCCGTCCATTAACGCTGTTTACAATCATTTTGGTTCGTATGATCAGCTCAACAGACTTGCAGTTCCACCAGGTGTTTGCTAATTGCTGCTGCCGCTAGTCTGGTGGAAGTTGTCTGGGTGGAGGGGAGGGATGGAAACTTAGCTGGAGACTGTAGCTCTATGGAGGAGCTCTGGGCAAGTGTGAACCGTGAAAGGCTGCCAGGGGAGATTCAAAGATTTCCCAAGCATGCATGAATGAGTCAAAGCAACACTCGGTGTATGCGTTATGAGACAAAAACGTCAAACATGATATAAAAAAGTCAATTTTAAAACATAATCACTATTTGTTTTAAAATAAAAACATATTTAAAATGGTAAAATCCTGTTTTACAGTGAACAATTAATAACAGCTCATGTCTGAAAGATTAGAAAAGAATATTTTCATCACTGTTCTTATATTTTTGCATCTTGTGGCTCCTGGAGAGAAACTAGACTGGGCTAACCTCAGTAACCGCAGGTTAAAACTTTACAAAGAATAGAAATTGTCGACAAAAGAAACCTTCTGGATAAACACCAAAACTGTTACTTGTTGCCTTTCCCAGCCTCTCTGAAGTTTGAGAAAACATTTATTGCAAGCAAAACCATAAATATTGAGTCATTTTTAAAAAGATCTACAACTTCCTCTTTTTATTAAACGGAAATACGACTAGGCGATCCAGCTTCCCATATCTTCACCATGTACTCCTTGTGAGTAATGTTCAACTCATCGTGCATTCTGCTTGCAAACCATCACCAAGTAATTATTGCTTCTTTCGCAATCTGTCAAAAGCCCATGTGAGCTGACATCAGACGATGTGAGGTTGTAAAAGTTGAATCACGCAGGCTGTGACAGCCACTCCTTTGGTTACTTAATGACCCTTCCATGGCAACAGTGTTTCAAATCCGAGAGCACTAGTTCAAATGTGTGATCATGAGAAAGTTTCCTCATGTACAAGCTGATTGCCACCAACATTATGTAGTATTGCAAGGGGAACACAAACTAAAATAGTAGGTGAAAGAACATAACCTTTTGCAATATAGAGGAAGTATTTCTAAAAGCTTGTAGTACAAACTAAAAACATTGAATTTATCTATAACTGACAGATTTTCTTTTTGATTCTTGACTTAGAGTCTAAATAAAACTAGCTGATACACTATAAAATGTGTATAATATTCTACATGACGTATATTGCCAAGGTGTGCTGAGCAGCAAACACCTCTCTGAAGGTAAACACTGAGAAGAGAATTAGAAACTCAGGATTTCAAGTCAATGCAGAGGTGAGACGTACCTTAGAAAAAGACCATTTGTATTCCTAAGAGGTAGAGAGGAGACGGCAACAGAGAAAGCAGCAGCTAAACCCAGTTTACAGTATGCCAGGCAGGAACTACCTCTCCCAACTATCAGACTCAAGGGAACCCGAAAGGGTGGGAGCAGAGGAGAGGGTCACAGCAGAGAAGGGAGGGACGGGTTAAATTTAAATTCATAGGAGTTACTGGAACCAGCTCTAACGAAGGGGATACTACTTACACAAACAAGAAAGCACCAAAAGCAGTCTTCAGTCAGCCGAGGAATCCAAAATAAGGTGAAACGGAGAAAGCCGAGCTCTTATCAACACAGGCATGCCCAACTAAGGGAGTGGTATCACAACGGTGTGTAAGAGGTGTAATCAGCTCCTCCTTCACTCTTTTAGCGCAGGCTCCGACTAGGTTTTAGTGCTTCACGTGCCCAGCCTGTATTTAACCTCCAAATAACACCATAGTATCATGATGTTGTCACCTTTGCCAAGTTTGTAAGCCTGAAAATGGCGGCCAGGTATGCCTGTCATCAGTGTCGTAGTAGTGCAGACAGAGCGGAGACAGAGCAGAAGCCGAGCCGCATTCATTTGGACCACCTTAGCTTTGGCGTATGTGTCGTGGCTAACATGCCAGCTGACTGGGTGTCACAGCAGAGAGTCCTTTCTGGACTCAGAGGCCAGGGTGCATTCCTTTCAGTTTCATTATGGACACAGCACAGCACTCCATTTACTCTAGGCAAAGTCCGGTAACTTGTGTCAAACTCTATCGAGATTTCAAAAGGTTACAGCTTCAAAGCTGCTCAGATGACCAAGACATGTTGAGACATGTCTGCAGTTTATTCAGGCTGTGAGAAAGCGAGAGAGAGCCAAACATTTAACATGATGGCTTTGTGATTTTAACCTTTTGAGCTTTTAAACTCATCATAATCGGTACCAAGGAATCATAAGGTTTTAGTAACTAATGGTTTCAGAAATTGTCACATTTACTGTTCTTAAGAATAACCAGAGAAATCACTGGAGCTACCGTAGTATAATTTTTTTCTGGCATTTTCTCTGAGTTTTCCCCACCTGTTGGTGCATACTGCCGATCAGCCAGCAGAAAGGACACAACTGTATTTTTCAGGGTTCCTTCAAGTTTTACATTTCTAAAGTCAATACTCTTATCTGTTACAGTCAGTTTATATCACAGTAAGGGTTCAATCATATCTTGTTGAGTTTGTATTATTTGTGGTTCCCCACAAATGATGAAACAGTAAAGAGTTTTGATTTAACAATGCGGTAATCTCTAAATGTCTTTATGGTTGTAGGTCATAACGCACTGAAGTTAAAAGAGCTGCCCCTAGATGATGGAATAAAAGAAATATGTCTGGGATGTTGTAAATCCTGCGAAAATAATTTAAGTCCTGACGACTTCATGCACAAACAAATGTTCCTGTTTGTTTTTTGTCAATAGAATAGAATAGAATTCAACTTTATTGTCATTGAACTGTCACAAGCACAAGCAACGAGATGTAGTTTGCATCTATCCAGAAGTGCTCTACGAGATATAAATATTTATTTACAGATGTACAAGACCACATGTGCTACAAATCTACAAACAAAAAGCCCAGTAAAATTGCCTTTAATTTTTTTTCTAAAATTCTGATTCTGTTTTAGAAAGTGGAACAATAAATGAAAAATGAAAGCACTGAAGAAGGGCTGACATTTCTAAAAACTCAGTCGGAACCTTTCTTCCAATTTAGAAATATATCTGGTGACAAAAAAACAACAAAATAAAAACAGTAGTAAATCATATTCTGCATTTTAGCTTAAAACTGTAGTGTAAATACAATAATACGATGAAACAGCGATATTTTTAACCAACGTTGTCAAGTATGCGAATCTCACACCACCTGATGCCTAATTTACACCGCTGCTAATGGCCCTCCGAGGGCCTTAATCCTCTGCTAAGTGGTGAAACAGAAACATCCGTAAAGCAAACAGAATGAGAGCAGTGTTAAGCTTAAATAACAGTAAAACCTACCACTTGAAAAAGTGTCAAAGCGGTTCCCAGACAGGTGGACAGAGATAACAATATGCCAAACTTCTGCTGCACCAGAAGAGGAACAGGAGAGTCTTCCTGTGTCAAAATGTTTGAGGTTTCCTACAAATAAACTTCTCACACGTCATAGCTCACATTTTAGAAATGGCAAACATCCAAAACACACATGAGAAGTGACACTACTAAAATAACTTCACAATTTCAGAAATTTAGAGTGTAATAATTTCACTATGTTAGATTTGGTCCCATTACTTTGCTTAGACCTCTTGAATTAATGGAGAGTATGCATTTCAGGGCTAGCTACAGCCCACTTCTGATGTCAGAGTAAAGTTTTACTGCAACTGGCCAAGACCTCTGTCAACAGATGTGAGCCCAGATGGTTTACACAAGAGATGGTAATCGACTTAGCTGTGCAGCTGAACTGGATTTCACCCTGGTTACAGGGATTCTGCTGCTCTAATAAAATGAAATAAAGCTACACATAAATATGAGGCTCGAGGCTACACAAAACACACTGTTTGGGAGTGGTTTCTGTGAGGGTGGTCATCTTAACATCTGAGAGCTCTTGCATCAAAATGATGCAACTTAAATTAAACAAGCAGCTCATTAACCTAAAAAATTTTGGATTCTATACTATTTAAAATGACTTTGTACCGACTCCGTAGGTTCTGTAAAAATCTAGCTTCGGGCTGCTTTTGTTTCCAATACAGCGCGTGCTCTGCAAGCTGCAACCCATCCACAAACTAGACATGAGCACAGAGGTGTGTCAACTTCCTCTGCCAAGTAAACATACCATGACACACACACTCCAGAGCAAAGCACAAGCTTGGTCCCCAGTGACCAAAACTGGAACTGCAATATGAACCAAGCCAAGTATTAAAATGCAAAACTTCAGCTGGTGTTGTGTTTTACAAATATGACCAAAAAAAAGAAACTTTTGGCATATGAGAACATCGCTGGGTTTTATTGTCTGAACTCCTCCAGCTAACCTTCAGAAGTTAAATCAGACAACAGTATATCAGGATTTAAAATATGTTATATTGGTGCGGTACGTCTGTTCCTTACATTATGAGGTAAAACACATCATATACAGCAGCCTCCACTGTAATCACCAGTTGGACTGCACTTATTTCTCTGTAATGTTTTACATGTTTGAACGTGTAGAAAGACTCACCTTTTATCATTCCTGCATCCTTTGTTCTCTTCAGCTTTCAAGGTTGGTTTTATGCCTAGAGAAGAATCCCTTTGTTGAGTAGTTCGTATGGTTTGGATTAATATCCTGCTGATTGACCCGATGAGAACCAATTTTCAGCTTTCTGGGTGGAGTTCCCCTGACTTTCACCCTTAAAACTTCTTCATATTTCAGTGCTTAATGTTGACATATGAAGGCTCCAACGGTCTTTTTAATAGAAACAGATCCACAGCATGACAGATCCATCGCAATACCTCACATTGAGCACGAAAGCCACTTTAAAATATGAATCCTTGGGACGTGATGTGATGGCGTAGGGTTAGCGCGACCCATGTTTGGAGGCCTCGAGTCCTCGACGCGGCCATCGCGGGTTCGACTCCCGGACCCGACGATATTTGCCGCATGCCTTCCCCCTCTCCTGTCAGCCTACTGTCATAAAAGAGACACTAGAGCCCACAAAAGAGCCCCTGGAGGGGTAAGAAGAAAAAAAAAAAGAATCCTTTGTTTCAGGCCAGACCCAGATAGACTGCTTGTTGACAAACGGCATTAACTCACAAGGTTTCAGGTAAATTCTCAGAAAGCTTTACGTGTTTACACTTGTGATGTTTGGGCAGAAAATGTTTTTATGGCATTCCTCCCAAACAACCGATTGGTTTGTAGATAGCATCAAAACATCTTTGCTCTGTTTCAGTAAAATTCAGGCATGTTTTTCCTCTCCTCCAGCCTTGCTGACTTGAGTGGTGGCAATAAAAACATGCTTTAAACTGCCTGAGTGTTGGGCAAGCAAAGAAAAAACCAGATGAATAAATTATTAATTTAGTAGTCAAGCTGATGATCTTTGCATGTTCTAGTAAAGACTCAATTAGGATTATATCACGTATTTATGTATTAACACGTACTCCTCGTTTTGTATTATTAAAGTATTTATTTTTACAAACTTTGAAAATCCTCTGTCCTATTGAGATTTAAATACAATCATTATGGAAATTGTTTTTCAAGCTTTGAGAAAAAAAGCCAAAAGTAGAGCTGCAGGTTGCAAAACCCCTGGCCTGTGCACGATCATATTTTTTATCCTGTTGTTTTTGTTCAATTATAAATATAGAACCTCATGAGAAAAAGCATTTTTCTGCTTCTTTTCCAAGATTAAAACCCATTCCTCTGACTTAAATCACATGTTCGCTTGCTTTTCTGATTCTGAAGAGTAGCTAAGAAAGATGGGCCTCAGAAACAGAAACTTACAGATTAGTGATTCAGAGTTCCTATCTAGGAACAGGATTTTTTTTTTCTTTTTTACATTTTTTTAAAAACATTTTCTGCAATTGAAGATTAATTTATTCCAAGGTTTCTATACTTTTTACTTCTATCATCCATCCTAATTTAGAGCTAATGAGCACAGAATCGTACAAGCGTTCAGCACGCTTTTATCTCTGCAACCCAAGTCACGACATTCTAACGCCCATCTGATTTCCAACAGTGAGGAGCAGATGTGGGAGTAAACAGACAAAAAATAGGAGAAAAGATAACTAAACCAAGAAAGGTTATGTGTGTGCATGGCGCTCACGAGCCAAATCCTCAAAGGCCAAAATGTGGGTTGACACAGATTAAGGAGACTCCCTTCCTCCCAGATGAATGATATGCATTTTAATTACATGAAAACTGCTTCACATGGGGCTTATTATAGGAGAGAGAGAGAAAAAAATGATAAGATGAAAAGAGGAGAGGGAAGAGAGCCGCAGCAGAAGAAGGGCTTAAAATGACAGGAAAGGCCTAGCAATAGGAGGAGGTTGGGGGTCCAGGACAGGAGGAGGCAAAGGAAGTCATTTGAAGAATTTGAGACATGTTAAAAGTGAAGGCTGATATTAGATCAGCAGCACCTGGATCACTGCTGTTCATGGTCAAACAACTCAAACTTCAGACAAAACCTAAACCAGGGTTTCTGCAGGTTTCAACAACTAAAAATTCAAACTTTTTAAGGCCACTATGAATTAAATTTAAGATCTGTATCACGCATATTTTACATTGCAGTAGTGCCAGGCTTTTTATGGGTCGACAACAGAAGTGAGTCAGTGGTAAAAACAAATGTGGTCCAGCCAGCTGGCGATAAATTTACACTTTCCCATGACAGACGCAGAAAAGCTAGCTAGCAAGAATATATTAGCAGGTAGTTAGCGGTAGCTTCAACCACCTCAAGTCACAGAATGGAATGAAGATATTTGTGCATGACTCAAATGTTTGCTTATATATATTCTATATATAGGACCCTATATATATAAGATTAAATAGTCCTGCCATGACAAGATTTCAGACCAGTGATTAACAGAAACACGTTACTGACGTTGGACCACTTTTTTCAGTAACAATCTAAGTTGCTATTTCAAATCCAGTAGTCAGACAACAGTTACTTATCGATACCACTTTGTGAAGTTGCTTATTTGGGCATGGAAATAAGCAGACATAAGTCACAGAATGTGTCTGACATTCATTTTAGTCAGGCCTTCCAGGTCCATCATTTCCCCGATGATCCGACGCGCTGTGTCTTTGTTAATATCAATTTAACATATTACCTGTGAATGACGTTGAGCTTCGCGTTGCGCTCCAGAAAACTGTAAACATCGAGAGTAATATGAACAGCGCAATAAACGTGAAAACAGCCACGAATGAACGTCCGTAAAATTGTGCAACTAAACGCCATCATAATCATTAATAATAAGAGAAGTGTCACAAATCTGTGCAGCCATCTGAGTTGTGGAGCCGCAGTGACAGCAAACGCAGGGCCGTAACGCAGAACCTGGAGGCTGGGGCAGGGAGGAGGGGAGGTCTAAAATCATTTTCCAGACAATAGTGGAACAACAAAAACACGCAAAAATTACTAAAGTATTTTTTGTGCTGTTGTAACCATTAAACAATCTCCCCTTCAGTTCAACCTTATAAGTGGAGACACATTGTTGACGTTACTATTATAAAATAGCTTACAATTAAGTATTGACAAAGATCAATGTAATTTTCACAGCGTTGTTGTTAGCAGCTGCTGAAAGTAACTTAAAAAAGTTACTTTTAATGTAACTTAGTTACTTTCCAAATCAAGTCATCAGTAATCTAACTAAGTTATTTTTAACTACAGGGAGTAATCAGTAATCCGATTAAAGATACTTTTTCAAAGTCACTATGCCATCACCGGTCATTAACTGATTTAAGGCTAACTTACTTTTTAAAATGAATTTAAGACATTTTAAGGACTTACTTTAAGATACATTAATTTTAGTACGGACACCGTGTAAACCAAACGACATGAATTCCCCTTCTGAGAGTTTTGTTTTGGTCTGGAAATCAACAAGAACACCCCAGCAGTAAGTTCTGCCTGAGCTGAACACTGCTCTCACTGCCCAATCCATTATCGTTGCTGACCACTGCATGGAGTAAATCAATGCAGCCTGCCACTCAGTGCGTCCAGTCCTGTTCATTCAGCTCTACTGGAAGTGATTCATTTCAGGAAGCATGTACTGTAACCGAACATGGGACTTCACAGCCTGCAGGGGGTGCTGTTGAGTCATGTCAACAACAGACACAAAACTCGCCACTTCTTTTTCTCCCTTTTGGGGCTGGTGTAGAGAAAATAAAAGCCTTTATCTCAGAGGATTGAAACACTTTCTCTGATAGCATTTCCCCTCAAGTCCGCAGGGAAACTGTGAGAATGCATATTAGCTGGGAGATGCTGTCTGAACAACACATTTACCAGTGTTTTTTGACCTTTTACTCTACGTCAGCCTGCTCCCATTTCCCTCATTGCTTCCCTGTGATGTGTTTGATGTTTTGCAAGGTGCGCTCCGGCTGATATGAATTCCTAACGTGCCGCAGCTCGCCTTCCACAGAGCAGGGAAAGAGTGAAAAATGTGCACATCAGCCTTGCAAGATTCTGTCATAAGAAGGCAGGAAAGGAGAGGCAATAGCTTAAAAGAAATAAAGACGTCTGTAAGGAGCGAGTTTTCAGAATGTCAAATTTTAAAATTGTCAAAACTGCAACTTGGGTTTGTTTGCAGCTCTGAAATTTAATGCGACAGCCTTCTGGGTTCTGCTGTGAAGGGATTGGCCTTTCGATGCTACATGAGCCGACAGAGAATCGGAAAGTGTGAATTCTAGACATTACTGTGTCAAGGGGCGGGGGGGAACCCATCAGGACCGTTAATGATGGGTGTACTTTAACATTGCCCAAATGAAACCCTGCATTTATCTAAAACAATCCAACTGGCACCTAATTTAACAAGATGCACAGCTAGGTGCAACAGAAAGCAGGGACAACATGCACAGGTGGCTCTCAGCACGGCTGCCGACACACATCAGAGACGGACTGCAGCATCTGGACCGACTATAAATACTTCCCCACCTGACCCTGACTGCAGGGACAACAAACCTACCGTAGATGATTTATGAACATCAAAAGCAGCAGTGGGCCCTCGAAGACCACCCAACCGGCTTGTGCCACATATCACTACTGCACCGTTTTACACCCCTCTGCACCCTTAGGTTGGGTCTGAGAGCGACTGCTGCTCTCGCTCACAGCTGGTGAATTAGCACTCTCAGACCATGCACTTCCTCTGTGAGTCTGCGTGTCCATATTCTGAAGTGAAATGTGAAAGTTTCGCAACTCGTCATGCTTTTCAGATGCCTTAAAACGTCCTCACGCTTTGTAACATAACTACCACAAATTTCTGTGTGCTTTTGCTTGGATTTTATTTAAGGACATAATTGTAAGGTGTAGAGGAAATGAAGGATGGTTTCCCAATTTTTGTGTCAACATTTTATCTCCTTTGTCTTGTTACCCAACAGTCTATACATGTGCAAACAGTACATCTGGTTGTAATTTAATCTCAGTATAAATCCAGCTGTTCTGTGAAGCATCATGAGGAGCAAGGAGCACAGCAGACAGGTCAGGGAGAAAGCTGTGGAGACGTTTAAAGCAGAGTTTGAACACAAGACAACCTCTCATGGAGCAGCGCTTAATAAATCATTCAGAAATGGGAAGTGTTTTATTAGTTTGAGAAGTAATGACATTATTGTTTCTGTGGTAGCATTGGACAAAGAGCAGCTTTCTAACCTGCAAGAACAAGACTATGAGGAACATAGAACTAACACCACACATTGCCCTGAACACACTGCTGTCATGTGAAGCATGGTGGTGGCAGCATCATGCAAAAGAGATTCTTTTCCACAGCAGGGACAGGGCAGCTAGTCAGAATTGGTGAGAAGGTGGACGGCGCAATTGTGGCTGAGGTTCGTCAAAACGTAAACATGCAGGACAAGCAACGACAGAATGGCTTCGATCAATTAAGGTTTATGTGTTAGGATGGCCTAGTCAAAGTCCAGACCTACAGCCAACCAAGAATCTGCAGCAAGACCCAAAAATGTTCACATATGCTCTACATCCAACATGACAGAGTTTGAGGTATTATGGAAAGAGGAGTGGGCAGAGATGGATACATAATTTTCAAAATCGGGTGTAGCACTTTTCAACATTTGCATGTTTTAGACAAACATTAAAATAGTGCAGCTATAAATGTAATACAGTCAGATCAGTTTTATAGTGACTTAGCTGTTTATAGATGAGCTGAACTGGCCTGGATGAGTATCACTCAGCAGTGTTTCAGCTCCATGAAGCCTTACAGCAGCTTTTAGCGTATTGATCAGCAGCCCCTCCAGGGCCTTTTGCACAAATGTTACTTCTGAGGCATAATGCAACACACATCGCAAACACTGCAGCATCCAGATTCCTGAAGAGCTCTAAATAGCTGTCACTCAAATTCTACTGTAAAAAAAAATAAACAATTAAAAAAACAGAAGAATCTGAAGATCAAATGAAAAGTTTAAATGTTTCACATTCACAGAAACAGAGTAATTATTTAAGGTGGTTTTGTAAGTTTGAGGGAAGATGTGCACAAAGGCTGGAAATATATTAGGGTAGCATATGATTGCTCTAAAATTGTTACATTTTCCAACTATTACATTGCATGATAAAACCCCTTTTTCCTCACTCTCTTAACTTTACTTGGTCACTATCAGGTGTGAGTATCTCCCAAAGTCAATGTCTGTACAACTGGGACAATGTGTTATTAGCAACCAGAGAGCGAATGCGTCACACTTCCTGATTATGGAGTGAAGCTAATGACGGCGACCTTAATAGAAAATAGAAGCATTGCTTAAGCCTGCTGAAAAATGATCTTTTAATACGGAAATACACAATCACGGGGGAACTACTGACTTTACAGTTGTCAGACAGGCTAATATTTCCTGGCTCCTCACAGAGTGCTATATCCGCGCGTATTATTGGAAAATTGAGTGGAAGGAAAAAAATACAAGCCTTCTGCACCCGTGGATGTTACGCCAACCACAACAAAGTCTAATACAACCATCTTCTCTCTCAGTGATATTTACCAACTCATACTGCAAGGAGATTATTCATTCAGTTAAACCAAAAAAAAACAACAAAAAAAACACGTAGGTATCTGCTTGTTTCTTCACCACCTCTAGCTCGGTAAGGAGTGTGCTTTCGCAAATGCAAATTCATTTTTGACCTCGGTCATGTTGTCATAAGCATAACTTATTCTTTCCACTCCAGTGTCCCGTGGGAGCCTTACAGGTTTAGATTCGGAAATAATGAAGCATTTTAGTCATATTATGATTTCCATAGTACAATTTTAATGAAAACGGACAAATGGAGAGGGCGTGTGACGGACAGCACAGCTGTGGCTGGATATTTTCTCCTGACACGTGAAGACAGGATCAGAGGCAGCAGGAAGAACTGAGCTGCTGCCGCAGGTTGGTGAGGTGGGGAGGCATATCTGCTCACAGAGGTCTTTGTTGCATGAACAGAGGGGGTTTGAAATTGATCTAACGTAGCACAGGAAACCAGGGGAGCTTTGAAAAGAGCAGCCTGTTAATTAGTGATCTGCTTTTGTTCTTTTCCAAAGGTTTCTTGGACCACATGTTTTATTTCCTTCCTTATTTCAGTGTCTTTTTAACCCTTTTTAATGTCTGATTGCAAGACTTTTAACCTGACATGAATACTATGAGTTGTTAAATTTCACACTGAAATGCATTGAATTTAGCTGTTTCGATATGCATTTATGGTGGTTTTTACACTTTTTTATATTAGAAAATGTGTACTTTTACACATGATACCCTTCAACGGCCATTTTTGACAGGTAACACGTCAAGAAAAAAGGAAAAGGTTTAGCTTTCCAACACATCTCCCCTTCCACACAATCAGACGCTTATACAGGCCTACATGCACAGCTTGTGGGTGCAGAAGTTTTTGTGTGGTATACAGGTTGCCTGAGTAGCTATATTGAGCCAAGGAAAATGGTTATTTTTTTCCACTAGTTCGGTAGATCAAACTCTTAATCTAGCATAATCTAACAGAGATGTTTGTGTGTGCCGTTTCTGGGTTTCATCATGCATGAGAGAAAACCACGGTTCACCAATATTTGGCAGAAGAGGACGTTTAAGGGTAAAATCTGCTAATTTTTCTGCTTCTTTCCTACCCTCCATTATTATCAATCTCTGCAGTAAAATGAAACTGAACAAATTGTTATCAGACCTGAGGAAGTACAGTAAATTTGACTCGAGGTGCAGCTGCTAGTAGCAGCAGGATGGAAGCAGCGACATCAGCTCATCTATAGGCGGAAGTGCAAGTTAAAGGCCTTAAAATAAATCATTCATGAATATGCACCATCCCATTTAAGTTAGTTCAATTCAATTAAAAACAAAACTAAAATCAACCATCAGTCATTTTCCTTCCACTTCACTTATCCACTAGGATCTCTTGGTCTGTCGCCTAAAAACTACCTTGAGGTTTCTGGGAAAATTGTAAAAAAAAAAAAAAAAAACATCTTCAAAGGGTGAAAATAGTTTTATGAATAACACTTGTCATTGTACAAAGAGTTCCTCTTAGTCCGGTTCTCCAAGCTTTGCTTAGAAACAGCTCCTCTGTACTACATTAAGTCAAAGAGTATTTATTTAAGTGGAGATTTTAAACCAAATCCACTGAGAGAGACTGAGAGGAGCAGAGCGTTCTAGAAAATGACTGAAGTGAATCGTTATCTTGTTAAGAATTTTCTTTTGGAAAAATTACCATCTAGAGCAGAAGTGGGCAATTCTGGTCCTCGAGGGCCGGTGTCTCTTAGTCGTCTCCCTGGTCCAACACACTTGAATCCAACAGCTGAATCACCTCCTAAGTGCAGTAAGGTTCTCCAGAGTCCTGCTAATGATCTCATTATTTGACTCAAGTGTGTTGAAGTAGAGATACATCTAAAAGTTGCAGGAGACCGGCCCTCGCGGCCTGGAGTTGCCCACCCCTGATCTACAGTGTGGGAGTTGGTTCTTTAGGATGGGGTGAGGGCGCTACAGTCAAAATGCAGATGCTTGGCTGAATGAACAGATTGATTTGCAGTTCTTCTAATCAGTTCTGGCCTGCCTGAAATAGGTCACGGCACCAAAATACAAGCAACTCTTTGTCTCCCCACCAGCAGCACCGACAGAGTGAAGAAGGTGGAAAAGAAGGGTTTGAAAACTCTGCAAAGCCAAATTGTATCCCCGGAAAAACATTCAGCCAAAGCCCGTGAGTGTGTTTGAGCTCCCAATTCTCCAAGGATATAAACCTGTGAAGCATCATCGACGCTGCCATAAACTCCACCGGGCCTCTAGCGCGTCGCTTCTGTAATGCGCCTCTTTGAGCAAGTCAGAATCTGATCGCAGATCCAGCTGTAATGGCAAACGCACGCTCACTTTCAGTCTCGCCCCCTCCGCCTCCACCCGCTCCGCTTCGCAGTCCATCAAAGGCTCGCTTTGTGACAGCTTTATATCCCAAATAGGGCTGCGGGAGCAGTGTGTTAGCGATTGTTTAAACCTGCCACGAGCCCAGAGGAAACCTGCTGGGCTGCAGCTCATTTCCAAATAAAGCAGGGATGGGTTATCTTGGCCTGCAGCCACAGCAACCATGCAAGCTCTAAGAAAAATGACATTTGCGCACCAATTAGAGGAAAGTCTGATCGAGAAAAAAAAGAATCCTGCAGGTGCATCTAAAAGGCCATCTGACAGTGTGGCAGCTGTAATTGTGATACATTGTAGTTAAGCAGAAAAGCAGTGGTTAGAACACAGCGTTGTTTCCTCACAGCCCGATCAAATGTTGTAAACACTGCGGCGGCGGCGGCGCTCTTTGTGAGAACCGTCTGCAGGCCGTTCCACAGCTTGCACCAGAGGACCAGCGGCGACGAATCAAGTGAGCCGTCAGTCAGCTGCAGGACTGGAAGAGATGAGAACCCGACAACAAAGCAAGGAGGGAGCGGCGCTCGTCAGAGCTCAGTGGGGTAGAGGGCGGTCGATAATAGCTTCAGGCACGCAGCGGAGTGCATACAAAGATGCACAATGCAAAATGTGTCCTCGTTTTTGCTTCGTTTCGTCGTGGGTAACAAGCTGCACAGAGACGTTCTGGTTGCCTAGAGGGAGCAACAACAGAGATGGATGGATTTCCACTAGGGAGTCAGGGTTGGGTGATGCGTACTCACAAGTTGGTGTGACTCACATCATGTCTGGTCTACACGGCGGTTGCTTTTGCAGTAACGAACAGTGGCTGCCACTGCAGCACATCATTACATTACTGAGGGCGCCTCCTGTCATGAAGCGTGTTTCTAGCTGGACGGGAAGCAGCCAAAGGAAAGGGGTGACCGGGCTCAGCTGGCACAAGCACAAAAAGTGGGACATGACCCCCTGTTGTACAGCGCCACTGAGTCCTTATGCATTTTGCCACATTACAAACGTGAACTTTTCTGGAAAGTTTCTGGAAAAGGCCGACACAAAGCAGCGCATAATCGTGAAGTAGGATTCTTGATTCTCAAACTTTGCAACGACAAATCTGAAAAGTCCATCATGTATTTGTATTTGACTATTTATTTGGACTTTGAATTCAGGTCAAGTCACACAAGGGATGAGGTTGAAATAAAAGACTTTTAAAAAAAAAAATCTCCTGCCTTTTGTCATTTCTTTTTAAGAAGAACGGAATATAAATAAAAATCGGAAATCGTATTTGCTATGATGCAAGCAGAGATTTTATTTTTAAGCCATATCACCATATCACATGTAGTTTTTCACCAAAGTTTTAAATCCAGACCAAAAAGTTAAATTTTGTGAGACCAGTGCACTCTATTCCAATGTTTGCTATGTTCCCTAATTGGCTGGTTACAAATAGCAACCTTTACGTTTTTTTGGCTTTTTTTCCTCTCAACAATGGTTTTCTTCTTGACCACATTTGTGGACTGTATGGCTAATGGTTCAAAAAGTTAGAAGAGGTATAAATAATGTTTGCACATCAATGAATATCTATTCCTAATCAGACCTTCAGGATGGAATGAATATCCTTCATACCTAGATGGGGTTTTTTTATATATGATTTTTTCTACATTTTTTACCTCCCACACACTGCCCTCCTTTTTAAAAAAAGTTAAGAAGCAGCATGAATATCGACCCTGGCTGCTCTTACAGAGCACTGAACCCATGAGAGATGACATGACGGTCGGCTGAGCGTCAAGCTGCTGCTTAGTCAGCTGCCCTAACGGAGCTGTCTGTCCACACCAGCAGTCTGTGATCATGAGCGTGCTTAAGTTTGGGCTCGTGTGTGTCTGACCATGTGTGTGTGTGTGTGTGTACTGTACACCATATGCTTCAAAGCCCTGTAGCATTTTGATTTTCAAGTCAAGCAGATGGACAAACCCAAACGGAGATGCTGTGTTGGGGCCTTTGGCTCCTGCTCTGGCGGTGTGTGCTCGATGCGTCTTAAGCCCAGAGAAATTATCACACAGTGCAGGCTGGTGTGCGGCAGCGTCGGCCTTAGTCACTGCAGACTCACAGGTTTCTGTTAGCTTCAAAGAAGAAGCGCAGTTTTTTTTATATAATAAAAAGGAACCTCAGCTTTTGCTACGAAAAGAGCCAAAAAATGTGTGACAAAGTTCAAGGTTTCTTTTTTGAGATCAAGTATTTTAAGATACAAGAATCCTCATTTTATGGTTTCTGTTATAATGGCTGCACGACGTCCATTTTCTTACAGTTTCACCGATTTACATGTGCTTTGCTAAACCGACTTTTAAGACTTAATTTACAATTTTATTGGAAAGAAATAAGAAAAATGTAACAAGCTTCAGTCTGATTTATGACAATAATTTGACATGTAGAGACAAAAGAAATGGGAAACTTTTCTCCAATCAGTGAATGCTCCTTTGCCAAAACAACACTCTTTAATGTGAATGTTGTTACTGAAGGAATACAACATCCTACAGTGATCTGCTAAAGGATGTTTTCACACCTGAGATAAAAACCCGGGGTAAAATGCATCTGCCTGCTGACCAGTTACATCACATTTAAGTACGAGCAACATGTGTCCTAACACAGGAAAATTAAAAGTTTATTTGAGAAAAACTAGAAGTCCCTTTTCGGAAATGAACCCACATGGAAAAAATGACAATGAGAAAGCATATGCATTTTAGAAATGTTGTACAAGATCTTTTTAAAGAAGAGTACATTAAAATAAATAAAAGGATCAATAAATTGGCTGTTGATGCTGCTTGTATTGTCTTAGCACCAGTTTATATCCAGTTGTAAAAAAAGTGTGTGTGCTTAACCAAGAGTTGGAGTCATGACCTTTGATTTTTATTTTGTGGATCAGAAGCTGGAAGGTTTAGAAACCACTAATCTAGAGGATAGGTTGTCATCTTATTTGGCCACAAGCTGAATGTGCTGTGGTGGCGCAGGGGATTAGCACGCCCCACGTTTGGAGGCCTTAGTCCTCGATGTGGACGTCGCGGGTTCGACTCCCGGTCCCGACGACCTTTGCCGCATGTCCTCCCCCCTCTCCTCACCCTCCTTCCTGTCTGCCTACTGTACAAAACATACGAGACACTAGCGCCGCAAAAACTCTTCGGGGGAAAAAAAAAAAGGAAAGAAAAGAATTTCTTCACAACAAACAGAAATGTGATGCTTATTTAGCTGCAAAAGAGAAGTGTTAGCTGTAGAGGAACCAAAGCTAAACAAAAAAAGCAACCTCTCTTGTACCTCGGTGTATTGCATAGCATCATGTTCGTGCTGCAGTATCGGATGGGTGATGGTAGCACACTGGCATCAGATTGCTTCATATAAGCTCCTTCCATCTGCCTCAGTGACAGACATGAGTTCACACCATTCATAAAACAATGCTAAATACTACAGTGATAACTCAGGATACTATAAAACCCAAAATGCAAGCAAATCTGTATCATAGGAATAAACTTAAAAACAAGAAAATGCCTTCATGCAGAAATTAGATGTGACTTCCAGTTTGATGCAGAGTGTAACACAGAAGAAGAAAAGCTTTTGATGTTTCCGTCAGTCTGCAAACAACAATACAAACTAAATTTAGACCCATCCGAGTAACTGGGTTACTCCAGATCTCCTCTGGTAAAGAACTCCTCTCCTCACTCCCGCAACTTGAGTGACATTTCTAACGCTGAAGCTGCTGTGCTGACAAGCCTCTTAGCTCACAATATCACCAAAGTGGCATCAGAGAGACAGAGAGAGAGCGATACGAGGCTACTGTATTCGCAGGCGCATATAAAATGCAAGCAATAAAAAGGCGCAGATCATCAAAGTCAATAAAATAAAGTTAACTTCAGGGGGGCTCGTTGACATTCATGTCTTGTCGGTGCAGGCCCGGAGCGGTGAAGCAAGAAGCAGCGCTTGGCGGTGCTGATAACTGAGGAGAAGAAGAGGGCGGAGGGGGGGGGGGGCGGGGGGGGGGGGGGTCAATGAAAGTTTGCCTGAGAGCGAGCCTCGGATTCTGAGAAGCAAAAACCGGCAAGGACGATACGAAATGCAGATAAACGCACACCTGGCGTACTAAAACAAAGCTTTTCTTGCACCCTTTTCAATCCGCCTGCATCCGATTCTCACAATAAAGGCTTATCTCTCCTTTGGACTGTCGATAGATCGCAGGGCTTCGGTTTTCTGCGCGACATAACCACAGGAATGGTGGGGGGTGGGAAAAGAGAGGGTGGGGCATTGTAGCGTTAAAGGCGGATAAATGTTGGCTGAGATCCATTCTCTCCCGAAACCCTGCCTGTAGGATCTGCTCTGCTCTGCAGAAAATAAAAAATAAAGAGTAAAAAAACTGAGGCTGGGAAAAGAGCTTTCAGGGTTAGAATCTCAACTTCCATTAGAGAGCTGCTGGGAGGATATGGGAAGTCGGAAGACAAAGTGATGGAAAGTGGGGGAACAGGCTTTGGGCAGACCTGGTGGCAGGTTTCTAGGTGGTGCTGGCTCAGCTCTTAAGATGCAGGGATATAGGTTTAAAAATAGGAGCAGGTTGTGCTGATGGATCTCCATGGTGCCTCATCACCGTGGATGAAATCACTCCACGGTGGATGTGCTTTCATCAAACTCTCCAAACCAGATAAAAAAAACAAAACTAAACAATAATACCCCAACAGACCCCACTACGGCTTTGATATTATCCGCAATGATAGACAACTTGAGTACGCTTCTGTGTTTGTGTGCCACATTTCTGCCTAGCTCCTAAACCGATGACAGAATTTACAGCCCTGTGACATGATAATTACACTGGGTTGTGTAACACATATTTTTGAAGCAGCTACTTTAAGGAGAGCCCCGTACCAGCTGTAAACCGAGAAGATGCCCATAAATACTGACTGGATATAGACTAGCCAACGATCCTGCTTCACTGTCACTCCCACCAATGACAAGATATCCACCAGGGGAATAAGTTTTAGCTCACTAAAAAACTGAGCTTTTCTTTACAATTTCTAAACCAAAACACTTCCTCTGGCTTGAAGGAGAATGTCATGTTTTTAAAGTGAGGTTCTGTTAGAAGGTTCAAGTGTTCAAGCATCTTTACTTGATGTTAGAAAAGGTGTTAGCTAAGATTAACAGCTAGCTCGATAAGGTGGAGACTAAGGCTAACATCTAGCTCGATAAGGTGGAGGCTAAGGCTAACATCTAGCTTGATAAGGTGGAAGCTAAGGCTAACAGCTAGCTCGATAAGGTGGAGACTAAGGCTAACATCTAGCTCGATAAGGTGGAGGCTAAGGCTAACATCTAGCTTGATAAGGTGGAGGCTAAGGCTAACAGCTAGCTCGATAAGGTGGAGGCTAAGGCTAACAGCTAGCTCAATAAGTTGGAGGCTAAGACTAACAGCTAGCTCGATAAGGTGGCGGCTAAGGCTAACAGCTAGCTCAATAAGGTGGAGGCTAAGACTAACAGCTAGCTCGATAAGGTGGAGGCTAAGACTAACAGCTAGCTCAATAAGGTGGAGGCTAAGGCTAACAGCTAGCTCAATAAGGTGGAGGCTAAGACTAACAGCTAGCTCGATAAGGTGGAGGCTAAGACTAACAGCTAGCTCAATAAGGTGGAGACTAAGACTAACAGCTAGCTCAATAAGGTGGAGGCTAAGACTAACAGCTAGCTCAATAAGGTGGAGGCTAAGACTAACAGCTAGCTCGATAAGGTGGAGGCTAAGGCTAATGGGCAGCTTGACCAAAACCAGACTAATAAAGACAGTGAAGATATTTTTAGTCTTTTTATTTTAATTTAAAAAAAAATCACCCACCACACAAATGGAAATTATATTTATGTAATATTATACTATATTATGGGATATTAATCTTATACACTTTCACGAGAGTCTTTATTTTTCTTAATTTAGATGTTTTTTAATTTAGTGATGGGCCATTTTGGGGTTTTATCAGATCTTGCAATTGTCTGGGAAAGATCCCAGTTGACTGCTAAAGTCTGCCCACTCCTCTTTACCCAACGTAGTGAGGACTGAAAAAACAGAAAAAAACAAAACTATCATATCCGTCTTTTGTGAAAGCGTTGATGATTATTGTCCACCAATACAGCGTTGAACCAGACAGATGTGATATGTTTTGATTTGAGTTGTTTTAAATTGGTAAAATAAGCTCATGTGGGTCACCGTTGGGCAAGCTGTTAGTCAGAATTTATTCCCCCTTCATACAAACTCCCTGAAACATGCGATCAGACTAACTGTCAGATGAAAAAGTAAACTGGTGTAAAAAGGAAAAAAAAACAAAAAACTAATAGAACCTTTCTGATTTTTTTCCACAGCCCAACTTATTTTTATCAGATGGTTACTCAGACCACAAATGTGTTTCACACAGAAAAAAATCGTTGGTAAAACCCAGTATTCTACCTCCATTTCCTGTTCAGATCATCAGCTTCTCTGTCAGTTGCTGTCCAAGCAAGTGACAATGATTTAATGGTTCATAAGCTCATATTTACATATAAAAAGTAAAAGCTATTGATTTTCTTTTAGATCGGAGTCATTTTAAAATGGTAGAAGGCCACTTCAGCTTCTCTCAGACTAGCTATCAGCTTCAACTAATTTGTTTTTATGCCAAAGCCATTGGAGTTATTGACTCCAGGTAAGACATTTAATGTCAATCTTTCAACAGAGCCTCATTTTAAAACTCCTGAACTCTCTTTAACACAACTATCTGTTGTTTAATAGAAACTCCACCTTCAGCTCACAGTGGTTGTGGGGGGACCATAGCATTTCTTGGACAGCTTTTGCGACACCATCCATCATTTTGACTTCACAAACGCATTCGGGTGTTTTTTTAGCACATGAACTCGAGTCCTGAAATGCATTTCACGGATGTCCTGCTAAACTTATCCTACCAGTCACCAGGGGGCAAAAACTGTTCCAGTGACGAGGGAACTGTGTGTAGGACGGTTCAGGTTTGTAATTTACACTAATACAGTAGGCCTGCTTTGCAAAAGTATTCGGAAAAATTTGCCATTGTGTCACTTTATAACCACCTACTTCACAGCTGGTTGTAAAATGACAAAGTGATAGCAGGTGGGAGTGTGGGCTGCAAATGTCGTCAGCCTGAGTTACTATATAAAAAATTTAACAGAACTTTCTGGCCTACATGCAAAATCCTACATGTGGCCTAAACAGAAAAAATGTTTATACAAAAACGCCTTCCCCTTAGTGAAACACAGTGATGGTGGCATCATGACAGGGGGATCATTTTCTTCAGTTTGGACAGGGAAGCAGTTCAGCGTTGATGGGGAGATGGCTGGGGCTAAAAAAAAAAAGGTCGAGTGCAAAAACGAAACATGCACAAATTGATTCAGAGGGACTAAATTAAAACCCTCCTCACACTTTTAGATGTAACCTCTCTCCTGTCTCCTGCCCCCAAAATACATGGAAGTGTGTCTTTGTAACCAGACAAAATGTGAAAATAAGTTTAAATGGTGGGAACTTTCACACGGTATTGCATACGTGGTAGGAATGTAAATAAAAATGAAACAGTGAGTCTTATTTGAGAAATATGTTTTTGTCGGAGTGACAGCAAAAAGGGGAAGAGAGATGGATGACGGAGAATTCCGCTGAGCCTCCCCGTCACCGCAAGCTGTCCCCTCAGGGTTTGCGTTTAAAGCTGCAACAAAGTGTACGACTTACTGAGCTCGCCTGGGTTCATCTGTCTGCCCACGACAACATTTCCAGCAGAAATCAACGTTATCCAACCAGCAGCACGGATTTCTATCACGACAACCACCAGGACTCATCGGGTTACTCTCCTATTAGAATGATTATATCACATGCTGGTCTGAGGATAAATAAGTTGAGGAAACCCAACACCAGACTAACATATTAACTTTCCACAGCACCACCACCGACGCAGCACGGTCACTGGTATCCCCCGCAAACCTTTCAGCTTATTAACACGGTATAGTTAATTATCAGAAACATGGTATCCATCCACGCGTTCTGCTTTCTCCTGGCTGCCTGCGCTGCTTTAATTTAACCCAGCAGGACCAGTGAATGCGACAACAACCTCATTAGCAGACTTCCTGAGGGTTAAAAAAAAAAAGCCCCAATATTCTCAGCATTGTGCCCGTTTGCCCACGTAGGCGCACGCGCCGCGTTAATGTTGCCTTCTCGCCGAAAGAACTTACCTAAATCATCCATGTTGGACGCCGGAAATGGTTCCAGCGATGAGTACCGGACCGGTCCCTCTCTCTGACGGACACAGCTGGACTACAAAGGTGCCGACTCGGCTCCGACAGGACGCAGAAATCTCCCCCGGATGAAAATGTATCCAGCTGGACGCAGTGAAGTTTTCAAGTCCTCTTGCTCCTCCTCCTCCTTCTGCTGCTGCTCGACGAGCCTCCAACAGACTCAAAAACACACACACACACCCGCACACACACACACACACACAACCGGCTGCACCCCCCCCCCCCACCTCCACACACACCGCAGGAGTCCTCTACGGTCCACATCCAGCCCCCCTGCTGCTCCCGCAGACACAACGCAGAGGGGACAGCGGCACCTAGGGGCGCAGAGAGGTACTCGGCTCAAGAGTGAGGTATGCGGTGCTTGTTATTCATCATTCATGGGGGTTTCACATTTTAACACGTTTTAATCACAAACGTCGGTATATTTTAACGATATTTTATGTGATAAACTCACCATAGCGCCTAATTATGAGGTGAAAGGCAGCGGATACTGGGTTTAGCTGCATTAACCCCCTTTTATTCTAGGGTAATGAAATACTTTATAATCAGAAGTTTGTAAAGCCACCTTTTGGTGCAAATACAGCTGAAAGTCATTTGAGTTTTTCAAACACACTATTTTTCCTCGAGATCCTCCACAGAATAATTCAGGTTCAGTCAGGCTGGTTGAAGAGCATTATGTAAAACATCAGCTGTTAAATTTTGCAACACACTCTCTGTTTGAATTTGGTCTGGACTTTGACTGGACCATTTCAACACCCTACTATTGCTGTACTGACATTGGTAGCTAGCTAAGCATCTTCCCATGAACATTTCCCAGTATTTCTTTCCTCACAGAAGAAAATCATTTCCTTGTTTGTTTCACTGCAAGGTGATTTATGTAGTGCTAGTTTTGCCCACATCGTATTTTCCATGTGGTCCATAAAGTTACATTTTTATCTCACCTGATCAGAGCACATTTACTTTTACACATTTGCTGCATCTTTAATCAAAAGTTGACATTTCTAAGTCGTTGAGTTAGAGATATGAACAGAAATGTCCCTTGAGGTTTCCATTGTGGGAGAGCAAGAGGTTCAATCTCCAACCGTAATCTTCCTTTTCTGCACTTTCCTTTTGAGAAGTTTCTAAATGAGCAAATATATAACTTGTGCAGGTATAATTTAATGCATTTTCAACTAAAATGAGAAAGAAATTACGACTATTTGAAATAAGGTATGTGCGGGGAATATGAGAGGCTTGGAGGTGCAGAACAGATTCAGAGAGTCAACTAATAATGATGTTCTGAGAGAACAAACTCCATAAGCTACTCCTGCATAAAAGGTAACCTAGATTTTGAACGTGTGCTTCTCGAAGTAAGCTGAAAACCCCCACCCAACTTTTTAAATAGTTGGTGAAACCCAATAATTCATGATCTATTTCTTCTAATGAGAAGATGTGCTTAAGGAAGGAAACTCAGCATAACCTTCAATTACTTCTTCTTAAAGCAATGAATCCGGGTCTTCCCCCAGCCTATGCTCAAGGGAATGTAGAGGCGGCAGCTAAAAGTTACAGAGAATACTCTGTGCAGTGTAGCTTTCTGACATATTTCTAGGCAAAAAGTAGAAATGTGTGTTTTTTCTCTTTTTTTGCACATTCAAATGTGTAAGTAAATAAATACTGTTTCTGTTTTGACAGTTTCTTCTGTGCTGGTAAAGGCCTGTACATCGAACCAGTTGAATGAATGGTTGTGAAGTCAACAAGTTATATTTAGATTTTTGAAAAGATCACATCTCTAAATTTAGACATAGATTGAAACCACAACCCAAAAGTGATCATGTGCATGAGTGTCCTGTTTAATACTGTGTACACAGCATTTATTGTAACAGAGCTCATAAAAGTCGCCATCAGAATCATTAAGCTAGAAGCAATCCAAGAGAAGAGAGAACAGCAGGACTTTTGCTCTTCCACAGGAGTAATGCACTACTGCATGTAGCCACAAGATGGCAGTGCAGTAGTTGTAAAAATAATCACGCCGTGATTTACCGGGTGCTTTATGCTTGGAAACATATATCTGATTAAAATAAGAAAGAATGGAAACAACCTTCTTTGCAAGAAGGAGCAAAGCAATGCTGGACGTACTTTCAAATTCAGCCTCACTGAATCATTTATTTGAACTAATTACTAACTAGAGTCTCAACCAAAACCACCACAAGCAAAGGTTCCTCGTTCACAGCAGTTGGAATGTGGTAAAAATGTTTTCTGGCTAACTCCAACAAGCTGCCATTAAATAGACTCACTCTGCACAAAGAGAAGCTTCTAACAACAAACCCATCCATTATCTCTCATGGATGAACTCTAAATCCACTTAGGGACTGCATTAGATGTCAATACGAACCTCTAGTTGCACCATCAGCACAGTAAATAATGGTTATTCTGAGAAGCGGTTGTTGTAGTATTGTATATTTAATTAATGTAGACAGTTACGTTCACAGGTTTAATATGGCTACAAGTTATTTGATACATTTAATTAGATACTGAAGTATTTTGATGTTCTCCGTTTTATGTTCCCACTTGTTCGTGTCATATCATTTCAACCACCTGTAAATGTGGTTTGTTTATTGATATTTTCCTAAGGCATGAGGGGATTTTTGACCACATTATTATAAATATACAGATGACAACAAATTTTAATGTTACGTATTCAGTTCTAACCTCACTTTTACTGCTTCTATATCTGTCCACCACCGCGCCGTGGTGAGAGGGTTACCACTGATCAGTCGCAGCCTTTCTGTGGGTTTGCTAATTTTCAACCTCAGTACTTTGGTTTTCTCCCACAGAAGAATGTGCTTGTAACTGGATGTCGGAGCTATACCTAACTTGGCCAGTTTAACACACGTTGTGTGCTTTGATCCAAGCGTCCATCACAGCGCTTGTTGTTTGTTTACTAGTGTTGTTCTGCAGGAACCTTTGTCAAAGTCTTCTGCATCACCTATTTTGCTACTTGCCTTTTAAATAATGAGCAGACTATTTGTGAAACATTTTGTGACTTATCTGAGAAAGGTATAAGTAACATTTACTTACTTTGGTAAAAGGTTTCTTTAGAGTCTTTTTCTTCCAGTAAGTAAATTGAAAATGCATCATGTAACATTTTATTCCAAGATTTTTTTGTGCGTTTACTTCGGAGCCGTGTCCATTGTGTTTCTGTGTATTAGTTAGGACCTGCCGTCAGCCGCCATTTAATCAGCATAAGTTATTTGTGCTTCCTGTTTTGGATTTGTCCTGCTGTTCAGTCTGAAAATATATAGGAATTGCATTTCCAACATAGAGTGGATCCTAAGGAGCGTTATTTACTAGCGTGCAGTAATCCGTGAAGAGTTTTGAATTATTAATAAAAACAGACGTTTCTTATCCTGCCAGAAACCCAGAGACACTCATATCAAGTCCAGTTCCATGTGACTTTACACAAAGCAGACCTGATTAAGCCTCAGAGCCACCGCCCAAGGCGTCCATGCTTTAATCTGAATATAAAAATTTTTTTTTTTTTCTCTCCCTTTCTTTGCAGAATGTCAAATGTTTAAACACAAAATGTGATCTAAACCCTCATCCATCGCCAAAAGAGCGTGGTGCCTGAGGCTCCTTCACCATCAACTTCAGCTGGAACAGCCAGAGATTTCACAACAATGCACTACAGCAGTAGGTCTGACAAGTCAGACAGATGAAGACGGTGTCATCCATTCGTGAGCTTAGAGTCGTCACAGCAGCTCAACTCCAAAATAACAACAGGCCTTTGTGTGAGTAAAGTCTTGTGTCTCAGCAGTCACATATTCCACTATGCAGTACATTTCCACACTGTACGTTTCTAATTTCAAGTGTGGTCTCTGGATTCAGCTCTCTGGGACTTAAGATGAACAGAAAAGCTGCTATTCCCAAGTTCACCTCTAAATCTGTCACTAACAGGAGCTTCTGGTATAGTCATTTATGAAGCACAGGTGTTACAAACACAGACTGGTAGCTGTGTTTACATATGTTTATTTTTTACATGCATACACTTCATTTAGTGCTTTGCAAAAATATGCACACCCCTTAAACTTGTCCCCAAGTTACAACAAACAATCATTTTTGGTAATTAGTGCCATTTTTTTCCCAGCTCAGGAAAAGCATCTCTACTGCATGATGCTGCCACTACCATTCGCCACAGTGGGGGTGGTATGTTCAGGCTAACTCATTAGGAGGCTTCTGAAGGAAGCTGTTTGCTCTCAGGGGTATCAAAGTAAAGGGTGAAATGCATGACACACTTTTCAGATTTTTATTTGGAAAAAAACAAAAAAAAACCTAACTTTGAAAATAATTTTCTTCCTGTTTGCACTATTATGTACGATTGTGTTGGTATGCCAATAAAACTGACGTTTGTAGTGGGAACATGGCAAACAGTGGAAAAGATCAAGGGATGCGAATAAGTTTGAAGGCACTGTAAAACAGACAATAGTAGCTTTTGGTCTACAAAATTAGGATAAAAATATGATAATTAATCTCAAAAATATATACCGGAAATAAAACAGAGCAAAAATATCGTATTGCAATTAAACTCTTAGCTGTCTGTATTTGTTTTTGTTTTGAGGAAAATATTTTGGAAGCATTGTTTTTTTTTAGTCTGACTGTACAGGAAGAATAAAGCTAATATAAGCAAAAAGCTTTCAGTTCTCACTTTTAGCCTATAGATTTACTGAAGAAAAAAAAAAACAAGATGAAAAAGGTTCACTCTTGGTCTTTTTCCTCTCCGTGAGTAATGATGTGCACCAGGTTCTTGTAGTCCAGGTTTCCAGCCACATCAGGGGGGAAGGCGGTAAACATCTGCTCCATCTAACCAACCAAACACACGAGAACGCCTCGTCACGCGACATGCATCAAAAGCTGGGATGATTCACCACCGTTTCTTCATTTTTGTTTCTTTTTTCATTATTCTGGAAGAAAATGTGCCTGACGTGGACACGTGCGACCGTCATAATGACGTTCATTCTTTTTCAGAGTCACCCACTCGCACCCAGTAATCGGCAATAATGGCGACAATTAGTGTAAAACTCCACAATGTACCTCTTCAGAGGAGAATCGGTCGGCCTGCGTTGTTAGCATCTGTGTCACGCTGGAAAAAAAAAGAAAAAAAAAAAAAAAAAGAGTCTTCAGAGCGACACGCATTGTGAACTGGGATGAACAACTGCAGCCAGAGTGTCATTAACAGTGAGAGGAAGCGAACGCAGCGTTGCTTTCAATGAATTTGCAAATTGCAAACTCATGTGGAGTTAGGAGTGAGTCCTCCAGACACTTACTAGTCTTTCTTCAGTATGCCTTTTCCCTCGGGGTCGAAGACTTTAAACGCATTGAGGATGGTCTCCTCTGGATCCGCACCTGGAGTCATTAAAGAAGCCATCAGCACTCCTCAAACACACTTACCTTTAATTATTATTTAGTTGCTCTTTTCACAGTTAGAGAAGTAGGTCAGTGTGTCTGAAATGAGCTTCTGTTTCGCTGCTATAAGATTCATGATGTGTCAGCATGAACATCTGTTTCGGCTGAAGTTGGTAAAATTTTTTTTACATATTGCTAATACTGGATTAACATTAAAAGCAGATATTAATTTCCATCTTGTTGCTGCTTAGGTGTTCCAGGGTTGGCTATGTTGTGCAGGATTGTGGGGTTTTTAATTGAAGCAGAGAAGCAATGTCAGTGGTGTCGAAAAGGTGGAAAAATAAAAATATCTGTAAATCTAACAGCGGATCCTGATGTCAAGGACAGCACTGCTGCTCAAGTTTTCTTCCTACAACTATTAGACTCTTGAATCAAAGCAGCCAATCAGTGAAGCAATTTTGTTTTTGTGTGATGCCAAAAATGCAATTTCTTCATCCATAAAAGATCCTGAAGGAGTAACTTTGCGGTAACGTCTGGTTTGTTTTTCAACATGATGGTCCACTTTGGAGCCTACAGTGTGAACAGTATCAGCTTTATGCATGTGGTATTATTCTGAAGCCTGGATGTGGAGATGCTGACGTCCTCTGCTCTGACTGCAGTTGGCAAAATCTTCAAAAGCAACAGAATACGTTCCTAGATGCGTCACTGGTCCCTTTTTTAAAAAGCCACTTTACTTTTATATCAGAATTACTCTGAATGGAAATGGTTTCCATCTCACTTCTGCAGCACATATTTAACACAGAACGATAACTTGGAGTAGCTTAGCCACTGTTTATGTTCTTACCTTTCAGCTTCTCACCAAACATTGTGAGGAAGACTGTGAAGTTGATGGGACCAGGAGCCTCTTTGAGCATGTCGTCGATCTCTTCCTGTTTCACATTCAGACGTCCTTTGGGAGCAAACACACTACATAATGAGCAGACGGATCGTCGGCACTTAAAGACTCATGTCCCTATGATCCTTGAACATGCTTGTCGACATACCAAGAGCAGCGAAGGTGTCCCTCAGATCATTCTTGTCAATAAAGCCATCTCTGTTCTGGTCCATGATTGTGAAGGCCTGAGGTCAGAGCAGGGAGAAAGCTTCATGGCTTTAGTTTTAAAAAAAGCGATTGCTTCAAGCTATCTCTGTAACAGTAATGCTTAAACTCTGAATTTAAACGCGTTTTCTTTTTTCTGAACTGCATTCATAGATGAAGACTTAAGTATTTATAACTTGTAAGCCCACTTAGGATTGCGTGCGGCATCCAGGGCACGCGCAGCCGTTCATCTGCGGCCTAATCGCTGATGACACAGTCTGAATGTTTGGGCACCGCCGACCTTCATACCAACATACCGCGTGCTCCGCTGTTGCCAAGCCTGAGGCATGAAAATAGACAGGTGGGCATACTGAGGCCGTGAACAATAGAAACCGAAAGACAAGGAGGGAAAGTAGCTGGAGCTCTCGGTGTGTGTGAACTGTATTCAGGCTGTGCAGAGACGTTTGGGTTTTAGAGGGAATTGAATCATTCTGAGCAGCGCTCACCTCTTTGAATTCCTGGATCTGGGCCTGCTCGAACATGGAGAACACATTGGAGTTGGCTCCCTCCGCCGCCCTCTTCTTGGCTTTCTTGGGGGCCTTTTGGCACGAATAAAGAAAAAGCATAAACTAGATGCTTTTAAATACAGCACCTTAATCAGCTAAAAAGTGTCCTTAGAAGATCTCTTTAAGGATATAACAAGCACATTTTACACGCTTCCACTTGATAGCCAGTAAAGATTATGAATGAAAGGACAAAACTTATTCCACAATATAACAGAGTTACTTACCATCAGGTGTCCACTCTGACAGCAGCATCTCCGAAGCCAAGAAAACTCACCTGTCCTTACAGTAAGAAACATGTCACACATGCCGACTTACCATGGCTGAGCAGCTGGGATGTCAGACCGACAATGATGCCAGTGAACAATGGGGGCGATTGTGGGTGGCCTTTTTGTAGTCCCTGAGCCACAGCTCCACTGGATGATATTTATAAACTATGTCCTCTTTAGGAAGTGACAGGTAAATGACGCTTTATACAACACTTATAGTCCTGCGGGCTCTCAGACGAAAAACACAGCGCTAACATGACAAGCATCTCTCTATGCCGTCTAGATCGGCACAGGACAAAGAGATTGGAGGAACCAGTCTAGAACTACAAGAGCAGGAGGAAGTAACACGCTTGATCATTTTCCTTGTCTGAAAATTTGATATTTAAAAGTTTAATAGGATAAAACCTGCCGTAGTGTTTGTGATGCGGTTCAGTCTCTTTCTGCATAAATTACAGCAAAGGTGGACAGGAAGCAGTCAAACCTCCACTGAATGCATGAAAAAATAAGTCAGCTATATTGTTTTAACCCTTTCATGCATAGAGTGGACAGCTGTCTAAAAGCCATTTTCTTGTGCTTCTTGTGGATTTTTATGTTATAAATGAAGTGGACATTAATGCGTCATAAAATATACCATCAACTGCTGGCCATCAGCTGCAAATGCAAGAAATTATTTTAGTTAAATCCAATATGGCCGACCGAGCCTTTCCCTCCCTCTACTGTAGACGACTCTTGCAGGTAAAAAAAAAAAAATTGTGACATCAGATAACCCCTAAAGAACAAAACTACTGATGTATTTTTCAAATAACAACTTTGTATTTGAAGAAAATTACAATTGATCACCTAAAAAAAGTTTTATTAAAATAAAAATTTTACACTTTTTTTCCCTACCTTTTTTATGCTTTAAGAAAAAAAAAACAAAAATTGGAAAAATATCCTGACATAAAGAATCATAATTCATGCATAAAAGGGTTCATCAAAAACATTTGACTTTGACAAAAATTGTTTTTTTTTTAGTTCAACATGTATTTGTCCAAGTCAGTGGATCTAAGACCTGATACCACTAGCACATTTCCATTGAATAAGTGTATTTGTCGTAGTTAGATATTTTTATGAATTATGCATATTTAGATAAAATTCACCTAAAAATCAACTTGTACACATTTAATTAAAATCATTATATTTCCTATTTTTATTTATTTGGTTCAGATCCTTGTTTGTGGCAATCAGAAACCCTGATCAAACCAAAAATAACTACCAGACTGAAGACTTACTGATAGTAATGGTGAAATAATAAATATTATACAAAATCCAGTATTCAACATGTTGCTGAACTGAATGAAGAGTGAAATGCTGAGAGATGGGTTGTGTTTAGCAACTAGCCTACAAATCCCTCTGACTCTTGAACAACAGGTAAGCTGGGGATATTGATATCGCTGCCAGATCCAAATTCCTACCACAGATCTATCAGAACTTATTACTGGTTTACTACAGCCCTCTAAATGTCTTACTGGGAGTTCTTGAGAAGGTTCTGATAAATATGGAGACCTTTTTAGTTCTTGGTACTTATTAGCACTATGTCACAGTACACTTGCTTGTCTACATCTGTCAGTAATTGACACCAAAATGTCTTCTTAATACACACAGTGAAGAGTTGTGCCACAGGTCTAAGACTTAAAATTAAAACAAAACTGCTGTTTCTCCCTCAAGTTGTTAAAGTGCGGCGCTGCTACATTTATACGTTTCACCAGCTTTGTTTTCTGCTATAGATAAGACAGACGCTCTCGTTCTGCTGCATGAGGTGATCTGATTTTTGAACAGCTTTTTAAATGTTTCTATGCTTCGGCATCAACTTTAAAAACTCGTCTTGAATACATTTTTTTCCAAAAAGCTCATTAGTTTGGACAATGTGTCAGAAAATACTGAGCTAGATTCCTAGATGGGGGGGGGAAAGAAGGTTCAAAGCGAAATTCATCTGAGAATCTACGCTTCAAGGATTTACACTTATTAAAGCTCTGACAACTTCCAGCCTGATGAAGGCTGAATTAGCCCTATGAAGTCACGGACTCTCACCAACAACATCATAATAGACTGATACAAGTACCAATCATTTTTGCTCCCTTTGGATAAAGGAATGAGATTCACCAGGTCATTACACGTAATTTACTGAGCTGACAGGACTGAGTTAGAGCCAAACTTGCTCACATTTCACACCAGCTTCTCCACATCACTGGTGTTGGCTTGCCTTTCTCCCCTAACACAGTCATGTAAATAGTGACACATTGTGCTTACTACAACCTGGATGCAGCGGCTGTGATTCAGTCATTAAAGAAACTATTGAGTGATGCATTTTGTTTTCATTTCCAAAAAGACAGTAAAAACACAGCAAGATAGTAGGTTGTTTTTTTTTAATCAATGAAAATTGTACAATTCTTCTAATTGTACAGTCATTTTTTGAATATTTGGGTTGATGACATCAGAAAAGGTAACAACTATGGTGAAATGATGAATGGCCGGTATATCCCGGCATAAACTATCAAATTTTGAACCTGAAGTAGTCAGAGCAAGCAAAATGACAAAGATGCCTAATGATGAACACCTATTGTAACTTACCATTAAAGAGCAAAAAGCAATAAGAAAAATACAGAAAGATATACTCAAAAGAAATATTATCGGATGTCTTAAGGGGAAGCCAATCTTCATCTAAGGAGCAGTGTTGTTAGCATAGCAGAGCATTTGAAACAAAGCTCTGAGGATGTCATCGGCAGCAGGCGCGACATACTAAAGTGTGACACTGCCGACACTGAACACGTCCTTACAATGTGCCACGTCTCAATGCATCATTAGCAAGTCGTCCGGTGTCACTTGAGGCTCCGCCGGTCAAGAAAAGCGTCAGTGTGTGAAAATGAGCTAAGCGGGCCAGGGTTAGGAGGTGAGGCCACAGGTGTTTCGCCTATATAAAGCGAGGCGCTGAAAGGCCTTCGCACACTCGGGCCTCCCACTGTCGCATACACGCGACAGTGGATGAACCTCCTAGCAGCTGCCAAGCGGTATCATCTCACAGCGTGGCGCATGCAAGGAGGTCGGATTTAGACACGTTATTGTTAACCAAAGAGACACATGGGGTTGTTAAAACTTTCCTTCTGTACCCTCTTGGATCCGAGCAGCCACTGCAGCTACCGGGGCTGAAATGGCAAGCCATTGTCACATCGACTGAATGCTGAACACCTAAAAATAGAGCAGCCTCTGGAGCACAATGGGCCTGGACAAAATGGCCTTTTCACTGGCTGTCTTCAAGAGTCTGGAAGGCAGAAGTGAAGAGGGAAACGGCTCCTGCTCAAGACACTTTGGTCTTCTTTAGAAACACATATTTAAATCTAAATATCATTGAAAAGTACATTTTCATGTTAATTCAAAAGTGAAAGTCAGATTTATATAGAGTGACATATTTCAAGGTAATTTTAACCTACTATAAAGTATTTCCTTACTGTATAGATTTGGAAAAATGATTGCATCAGTGCAGGTTAGAATGGAGACAGACATCCTGTGGTTCTGCAACGCATCAACATCAGTAGATGCGTTAAAGTTTGCTGGCCAATCAAGGCGCCAAGTTGTGCTGGAAAATGAAATATGAGCCCTAAAAAAAAAAAACTCGTCAAAGGAGGGAAGCATGAACGGTTCTTAACTTTCCTGGTAGGTAGCTGAACTCACTTTGAAGCTCAGGCAACTTGATTCATAGAATCAAGTTCTAGGAGGGATAATATGCCCAAAAGTTATCCCTGTTGTGTATGCTTCTCTTACGTATTTTTTTTCTTTCCTCTCAACTTTCCATTAATATACCTGGAAACAGTACACAGAACATCCACCTTCGATAACCGTGGCCTTCTGTGGGCAACCCTCGTTGTGGACTGTGGTAAAGGCTGTCAGTTAGCCAACATTCAAGTTCCTCAGGACTGAGTTCGCCATAACTTTAATGTATTAGACCTTCTTTTAAACTTTGTTTTATTCAAATTTTCTGAAAAACTGATTAACATTAAAGAATTATGTGTGTTTGAGTGTTATTAAGAGTTTGCTTTTTGAACAAATTACTGCAATAAACTAATTTCATATGATATTCTAATTTACACAAGCACACTACAGACCAAAAGTTATGAAGCAACTTCAAGTCATGATCTGCTGCCTGATCAGACCGTTTCCACTGATAGACACAATTTACGCAACAGGAACCAAATGTTTATCAAACAGGAAAAGTCCCAAGCAGTAAAAAAACATCTAAACAAAGAAAACAAAATTATAGTAAGATTTATTTTTGATGGACTAATTGTTTATTTTCAGCCTAAATAAACCAATCAACGTTTGACATTTTTGTATAAATCTGAAGTTTCCAAACTTTAGGACTGTAAAGGAGAAGTGCTAAGTTGTTTTCCTGCAATTTATGACAGCAAAACACAAAAAACAACAATACGAATCATAAGTGAAAGACAATGATTATAATATTTAATATTCTGTGACAAAATCTCTACAGGAAATGCTAATTAAACATTTGTTAGCAGACATCAATATCATATCCAGCATAAGAGCATTATGATCCGGAATATGTAAAACATAAAGACGATGAAATAGAAAAATAAAAATTAAAATATGTGGGCAACCCTTTTGTACAGAGTCCTACAGAGACCAGCTGAAAGTGTGTGCAATCTGTTGCATTTTGTTAAACACTGGCAAAATCAGCTCCATCTTCTTGACTTTTAATACATTCAGGAAGCGTTTTTAAGTTTATAAAGGAGTTTAAAAATTCCAGAAATAACTTCAAACCGAGCGCCTTACTGCTGAGAAGAAAAAACTGGGCAGGTTAAAGTGAGGTATCTCATCTGCTTACATTCAAGAACCATGACTGAAAACCGAAGTTCAGAAATAAATTTGTCTTTCGAACCAACATGGATGGATAATTTTACTAATCTTCTGAATGAAGTGGATGTCTCGACTCATAAAATAATAATAAAAAAAGGCTAGGATTTAGTCATCGTCACATGACTTCACTGAGCAGATAGTTCACACAAGGTAGTTAATATTTACGTGCTTTGTAAGATTGTGGAACTCGATGAGGCAGAAGCAGAAGACAACACTCCGTTTCGTTTCAGATATACATATCCATGCCATTTACGAATCGGGAGAGAAAGGAAACAAAACAAAAAAGAAAAATCTTTTTTCATCTTCACTTTGAACATTTTCAATTTATATACAACAGTAAGGAACACTGTACAAAAAGAAATGCTCAGGTACTAACGTTTTAAACTCTAAACATGATTGTTTCTTCCCCCCCCCTTCATTCCTTCATATATGAGTCAGTACTGAGGTTTTTCCCTTTTTGACAGATGGAAGTGCATACACGAGTCAGATCCAGATACAATCACTCACTTGATAAAGACGCATTAGGACGTGTTAAAAGAATACTCATCGGACATTCAAGAGGACTATTTTATCACTTTGTTCTTTAACAAAAATAGACACGGCTTTTCCAGCCTTGAAATTCCCTCTCAGAATATATATATAAAATTATGTCTCATCTATTTACACTCAGATTGTGTTCTGAAGGATTAGAAAGGTACTGCTCCATCGCTGCTGGGGGTGCGGGCTGTGGGTAGTGCGGGCTGTGGGTAGTGCATTTTTTTTGTTTGTTTTTTTAGTGTTGACCTGTCAGGAGGGCAAACAGAGATCCAGGGCGACACTGAACTTTTTCTCTGTTTGCTTTGCGGCCAGAGCCTGTCAGGCGTGGACAGATGACCAGCTGAAGATGATTGCAATTAGCCGATTGTGTGTGGAGGCTGAAGCCGGAGGAGGCCATGCTACACGTCTGCCCCGATCTGTAGTTAAGGAGTTTGAGGAGGAGCGGAGCCGAATTTAATGATGTTGATTTTAACCAGTTTAAACCATTCATCACTGGTGGCTGCGAATGACTTTAAGGTTAGGTGTCTAAGACTGTGCTTATGTTGTAGTAAGCAGCATGTGAAGGTATATCTGTAAGTAGCAAAACCAACCAAGTCCAGTCTTGATGTGAAAACCCACATCTTAGCTTTTTCTTTGCAAATTATTAACATGTGCTAAAAACTTCATAAAGACCAGGTTTATGTGGCCAGTATGACATTTTGTTCTTCATTGAAAATATAGCCTAATTTGAAGGACATCTCTTTATTTTCTCTAATACTACCTTTAATATCCGACAGCTACGGTTGTTTTTCTGTGTAGGTACTTAAGTATAGGCAGTGTTTCAAGACGAGTCTGCAACGTTCTCACTGGTTCTTTGAAAAAGACGAGTTTCTCCTTCAATGATGGGCGCGTGGCTCCGCTGATTCTTAAACGGATGATTGGTCCCACACCTGCAGGAGGAGGCCAAAAAAAAATACATCTTAGCATTTTAAATGCTGGAATATTTAAGAACTCTTGCAAATGTTGAATCTTTTTTAAATACCGGTAAATTGATTTTTAAAATATATTTTCTAGTATTACCTGCAAACTTCAAAGTGTTTTATTCAGGGTTTGTGTGATTGACTAGGGCTACACAATATTAGGAAAACATGCACTTGCTTCACAATGGATTTACTAAGAGTGTCCTCATCACCAAGCTTTAGCATCTTAACCACTAAAAATACACTTTAAATGTGGATACCATAAAAGGAGAAACAGTCTACAAAGTATTGACCCGCAGACTACACTTCTCAGATTTTTCTTCTAGTTCGTACTTTTGTATGAATGCATGTTGTTGTACTAAATAGTCAAAATAATATAACATGTTTGTGGTTTCAAATAACATGGTTGCAATCACCGCATTTCCAAAATGTGGAAATGTTTAAGCCATATGAATATTTTCAAAAAGCACTGAAAATATTTACCACAATAATCTTAAATTTGTTTTGACAAATTCACAGCGAGGGACAAATAATTTCGCTTTCTCATAAAGCTGCACAACATTACATGACGTGGAAATAAAGGATCTCTTTGGGAGCCATAAATACTTGAGGTTCTTTAAGTTTTGTTTACTCGAAGAGAAGTCGTAGTAAAGCACAACATGAAGAGCTATGAACCTAAAGCTTTATCCTGCAAGCAGATGTTGACGAACCTTGTTGACGGGGTTTATGGGCGTGCGCCCAGAGCCGGTATGAAGTCTCTGGCGCTCCTCAAACCTTCCAGGTGACCTCTCCCTTCGAACGTCCATCATCCGGCCGGGGGAGCGGTCCATGCGGGGGTCTGCCATGGCCCTGCCCGGGGAACGTTCTAGCCTGGGGTCGGCCATGGCCCTGCCGGGAGACCCAACTATCCGGCTCTCCAGCATCCTGCCGGGGGACTTCTCTCTCTCCAGCGGGCGGCTCGGAGACTTGTCCCGCCGAAACTCTGTGCGGGCCTCTCTGTAGCGGTGGGGTGTGCCGGGGTCGCCGTGGACCAGAGGATTGGCGGCGAGCCTTTTGGAGATGTGCTCATTGTAGGAGGGTGGCCCACGCTTGTTGGGACTGTGGGGAGGAACCCAGGCGTAAAGACAGACATGGTGCATCATTTAGTAAAAGAGGTTTAAAGTCTGGGCTCTGCTTGGCACCGTAGGAGTCAGGATGTGGTGAGGGGGAATGGATTTATGCTAGCGCTAATTGAATCGGCTAACAAGTGCATTGTTGTTTGTGATTAGAGGTGACTGAACCCATCAACTCCATTTAGTCTGCTGAATTGAATTTAAGTTAGCGGTTGACAACAAAATAAAGAGCATTAATGAAGCTTTACACCAGTCAGCACAAGAATAGCAAAAACATTTTTATTTTAAAGTTTATTATCGAGATGAGGTATTTCAACAAATCATTTAAAAATAAGTCGATGCAAAATTACGATCTGTGACAGATAAAAAATGGACCACCTTTCCTGTAAAATAAAACAAATGTTAATTTTTCATTAAAACATTCGAACCATCACCACGTGTGGACACCACCTGTGCCAGCTAAGCCCAGTGACCCATCAGCACCACATACGTGAACCTGAACCGTGTGACTGGAAACATCCCTCTGCTCTAAACTTGTTCTGAGCCACATGCAGAACCTAATGTGCAGCTGAAATCAATACTCTACATAAAGACACCAAACCTTGCCTTGCTTTAGGTCAGCTAGCAGGACCAACATTGGCATTTATCTTTGATAAATGCCAAAATAATGAAAAAAATATGTACAATTTCCTTTAATTTTAGTTTCATCAGAATAAAAGACATTTGTAAACTTGAATCTGGCTCTGGATGTTGCTTTAATAGCTTCATCCTATCTGAGCAGCATTTCAGCCCACACCAGTAAAGGACTCGTTTCACCGTGGATAAGGACACTCTTCTGTTCAGCCACGATTTTACAAGGTCCTTTGCTGCTGTATGTTGCTGAAAGATACGATGGTTGGACATTCCCGTATTGTTTATACCTTTCTATAATTAAACAGACGAATATGGAAACTTCATTTTGTAATGCAAAGCTGACCTAAAACAAGACATTTTAGGTGCTGAGAAAAAAGTATATATATATTTTTAACTAAATGACTAGTTAATCAAATCTCAACAGACAAGAAAAAAAATTACATCTTCTTTGTTCATCTTTTTTTTTTGGCAGAATTGTTGCTCCCTTGTAATATTATAAGTTCTTAATCTTTTATTTTGTATTTTGTGAAAACTGAAGGCAGGAATATAATATTCTGTTTGTCTTGAAAATGGATAGCACCTCAGAAACGAGCAACATTTAAGAGGATGGTGTGTCACTAAAGCGGTCCCTAAATGAAAGACCAAATTGAAGGCAAGTTCTTACCTCCGTCCCGAGCCGTTGCGCTGCAGATCTCCTCCACCTTCTTGACTCTGCACCAGGTTGCCTTTGCAGCAAATGACCCGCAGTTTGTTCTGGTAGGATGAGGCCAAGTAAATGGCCCCAGAGGAAATGGCTGGGCCAAGGTAACGTGGGTTTGGGATGTCCAAGTGTGCATATGAGTGTGACCTGAAGAGATGGGAAAGCAAAAATATTTTAAACAATGACCAGAGCATTTCATAACTTTTTCTTATGGAACAGCACAAATATGCACAACTTGTGCTGTTCTCCAGGTTTGATTTGCCAATGCATTTTAAATGTTGCGTCATTTGGACTGAACCGAAGGTGCAACATTCATGTAGTCTACAAAAAGTGACCGAGCAGACTGTACTTCTTTCAGTGTTTATAACACGAGGCTGCACATCTTCTATAAGTCTGCTTTTATCTCTTTTGCAATCTTCATATGGGGTAAAGGCATCAGAGCCAGGGACTTAAAAAAAAAGCTTAGCAAGCTGATAAAGGAGGATCACTCTGCACATAATCTCCTGGGGTTCCTGTACAAAGGATTCTTCATAAACTTAACGTCATTACAGAGAACCCAGAGGATCCTCCTCATCAGACTGTGTCTTCAGTCACAGGCTGCTTCAGGTTAGCTGTAATACTGACCACTACATTCCTATCCACAGCCATCACCATTTGTAACAACTGTAATAATGAGTTACAACATTTATTTTTACTTTTAGAATGAAATCAGTTTTTCACTTCACAGTTATGCACTATGTTTTGTCATTCCCTGTAACTAACATTTCAAAACCAAAGAACTAAAAAGAAAAATGTACCAGCAAAATACATGAGATCCTCAGCCTTGAAGTTTTGGAGTATACACTATACGTTGTTTTATTGTGAAATTTAAAAACCACAATTCAGTTTTATTTTTAGGTCCTAAACCAGAAAGGAAAAAACAACAACATCTTTTTCGAGGGGGAAAAGATCCATAATTTCCTGTCTAGTGGCAGACAGACTGCCTTTATACATCACTCATTTCTCATGGCTATTAAATTTTAGGTAACCTTTTTTCTGACCTATCCCATAAATTCAAGGCTTCCACAAATTTTCATATTTTAATTGGGAAAAGCCAAATAAAAAAATGAAAACCATGCATCATTTTGCTTCCACTTCAGAGTTCTGCACTATATTGTGTTGGTTTAACATATACATTTCCAATATACAGTACATTAAAGTTTATTACAGGAATACCAAAAACTGTGTAAAAAAATAAATAAACCATAAACATCTTTTAAAAACAAAAATAACGTCTTACCCAAGAGCAGCATGTCCCTGAATTTCAATAACATCCAAAGAGTTGAAGTAAGTCACAAACAGGTAGGGCTCTCTGTAGGCTGGAAAACAAACATTTCATTCAACATCATTACTGGTTTTTATCCTTTATAATCAATTACAATTCATCAAAAAGAGACACTCAAACTGGTTGACATTTACCAAATGAGAGAGGCAGACGGCTCCATTTGATATCGTCTGTTCTACTTCTGCGGCCATATGCATCAACAAACACACCAAACTCTGCAAGACAAAAGTCCAGAAGTTTAAAGACCCGGAAAGAACAGGAAACACCGCCTTTCCACTTTGGTGGACCTGCTAGTAATGTGTTCTCAATATATATAACCACATAAATAAATAAATGTCAAACCGTGGAAACAGAGCAGGTACTCATCCTTCTGTGGGGCTGTGGTGACTTGGATGATGGAGATGGGAAAGCTGTGGGAGGACGCAGCGAAGACAGCTGAAGCCAGCGTTACGTCGTTTTTATCCAAGAACTCTGCAGAAACGAATCCCCAGAGATATTTAACTCATTCAGGTGTGAACGCTCAAATGCTGCTGTGACAGAACTGCTCTGCTGTAAATGTTTGTGTAAAACCATCTGGTTACAAAGACATAACAGTACAAATTACGACACGTACCTTCCAGCACATACTGCTTCATCTCGATCTCATAGAACTTATTTGTGCCAATTATGATGCTGTATCCAGTGAAGTGAATACAGCTGCATGGCTCTGATGTCTCAATCTCCTGCAAATGCAAACAGAGAATGGATGAGCATCTTCTTTAAATTCCCACTCCGAGCAGATCTTCCACGCCGTTCGTTCACCTTTCTGATGCAGAACTTGTTGAGGCTTTCATTATGTCGCAGGATGGTAATCTTGTTAGGCATCGCAGCACAGATGCAGAGTCCGTTATCGATCTGCAAAGACAGAACAGCTCTAATCAGGGCAGAGGTAAATATTTGCAATCACCGCTTTGTTGTTCCTGTTAAGATCAGCTCAATAACTGACTGGGTGACAGTCCGCCAGGGTTTAGCTCCATTTACGCAGCAAATGGTCTCACCTTTCCAGAAGAGAAGAGGTGGCATCCTTTCACTGTCTCAAAGATGAAAGGGTTGAGGTCAGGCTGAGCTGGGAGATGGGACTGTGACAAAGACTGTTTCACCTTCTTGATCTCCACCAAACACAGCGCTCTCTCCTCCCCTGAATGACATCAGCCAGACCAGACATTACAAAGTATACAAGGAATTGCCCACAAATTGGGGTTTAGAAAGTAAATGTATGGCTTTAAAGATTTTTTTTATGCCTTTAGTTCCAACATATATGGCAACTAATTATTTAAGAAAATAACAAAAAAATTATACATTTAACTTGTGTCAATTCACATCTTGATGTCACTTTATAAGTGTTTTGGGAGGAAGATGGATTTGGCCATGTAGTTTGGGTATGAATCTAACCAGAGAAGTAATGCCAATCTAAATAATCTAAATAACTGTAGCTGATTACATTGTAACTGTTAAAACCAGACTGTTATATTAATCTAACCAGAGAAGTAATGCCAATCTAAATAATCTAAATAACTGTAGCTGATTACATTGTAACTGTTAAAACCAGACTGTTATATTACTTTGCTGCAGTAGGAATGATTATTACTTTTCTCCTAAGTAAAAACAATCATTTTACAGTGAAAGTACTTTCACTCAGTTCTCATACAATGAGCATGTCGTACCAGTGATCATCAGCAGCTTATCAAGCTCTCTCAGGATCTGGATCTGGAAAACCGAAGTCAGTCCAGGGATGTGCGTCAAAGAGTTCTTGATGACGTTGAGAGCATACAAACCCTCCTCAGAGCCAACTAGAACAATCTGAAGGGAAAGATGAGGCAGGAAGTGAGGAAAATGTAGTAGTCAGGCAAATTGCCTCACCACAAACATGGTTAGAAAACCTCTTTTTTGTGGTTACTGTACCTGGTCTGTGAGAGGTAGGGTGCAGTTTATGTCCAAGCGGTCATCCCCCTCCAGCTTCAGCAGAGAGTTGCCCAGAAGTTTCTATTAAGACAATAAACAAAGAAAAACAGAAAGATTCAGAAATCTGAAAATAAGTTGAATTAGAGGCAAGTTAACTCAGAGCGTGACTGCCGGAGAGCTTTTACAAACAAAATTGACAAAGCACCAATATAGCAAGGCTTATTTCACATACAGGGTTATGTATGAAGCACACAATTTGTCATCCCTCCAGTAAACTTAACTTGAATCTTTCCAGTTTTGTGGGTACAGTTTTTTTTTTTTTTTGGTAATTAAGTTTTAAATACATTTCATTATACATTATCTATCTATTGCAACTGAAAAGAGAAAAAATAGTCAAATAACCAAAGATCAACAATGCAAATCTTGTATGTGCTAAATGCTGCTCTGCGATATTTCTTGTAGCATCATTTTTACTGTATAACTTGCATTAGTGAATCTGGAGGTCTAACAAAGCTCATAAAGCCAAAGAGATGCAGTGGAGGGAGGAGCTTTAGACAAAAGGACAGCTGCACTGGAGAAAATGATGAGGGAAAACTGGATAGAAAGTAAAGTAATTTAGGGAAAAGCCCACATGTGAAAAAACAGGGAAAGAAATATATTAAAAAAAACCTAATATGAGATAATCTTGCAACAGTAGTCTGTAATCAGAAAAACATTAAATATGGTCAAGATTATGAAGCTCCTGGCTGGAAATGAAAACACAAATTTTACTAGACTGTCAACAATGCAAGACTTTGTGTGATGTAAACAAATGAGGCACTAATTCAGGGATGCATCAATAAATGGGCTTTTGACCAGAATGCATCAACCTTTTTTATTTTAGCTTGCCTGTGACCAGCTGGTCAGAACATCAGTTCTTCTTGCACACCACAAGTAAGAGGTAGAAGGTTGCAGCAACAACTAAAATAATGTAGATGTTGTTACTGAATGAAAATTTAAAAAAGCTACTCTATTTTTTAATGACATTCTTAGACCTTCCTGTGGGTCATTTAGGCCGTAACTTTCAGCAGATACCAGGAAGGTTAAACACAATACCGCAAAGTTACTTTGTTTTGAGTGTCTGTATGCCTGTTTTACATGATAGATGCTGAATTTGGAAATGTTAGCAATGTGAAAATCTTGGTTAAGTCTTTTCAGTTGTTTGTTGTACATTCTCTACAATATACAAACAGAAACAGTTGTTACAGTAATGCTAACCATGCTAATTGCTAATCACTCCAGTTGCGCAGCTTTTAATTTGGTAGCCGACTCTGGTAAAAGTCTTTGTTTTGCGCAAACTACAAAGCTGTGGGTGAATGTTCTTATCCCAGTGTGCGTGTTATTTTGCAATAGGTTCAGCCTTTATCAACAAATCAGTAAATTTAGAACTTGATCCCACAAGTCTTATGTTAAAGTTAGAAACATAAGACTAACTTTCACATTAGTTAGTCTTATGAAACCAAATTCATAGGACTAACTTGTGTTAAGAAACCACATTCTTGGGGAAGGAAAGAATTATAGCAAAATCTAGACTTATTTCATGTGACTGAGATCAAACTGTTGTGTTCACAGCCAAATAAACTTTAAAAAAAAACTGGAAGAAGAGTTAAAACAGTTCCAAGTAATGACAGTAGAGGTTAGAAGGTAACAGAAATGTAATGTCTAAATACAGAGGTGGTAGAGGCAAGGGCACAGTATTTGGAGAAAAGCTGAAACAATTCAGTGCTAAGATAGCATTACAAAGAAAGCAGAAGATGGGGGGAATGTTGCAAGAAAACAGAAAGAAAGGAACAAGCACCAGCCCATGATATCTGTTGTTGCAAAAACCGATCATGTCATGGTTTACCAAATAGGGCTTTAGCACAGCTTTTGCAGGAGCATGCAACACAGCATACGCTAAAATGTCTGCCGCAGCATGTTCATGTCCATGCGTTAATGTGGTTTATATTAATGAAAATGTATGAAGTACAACTATTTTTCAAAGGCATCTGTTCTGATCGACCATATCGAGTAAGTGACTCTGGACTGCGCTGACCTCAACTATCGTGCACACAGTTTTATACATATTTTGGACAGCTGACACATGCTTAGTCGGACGGACGACTGAAGCCCAAGCGTTCGTGCAGCCACTTACTGTACCTGAACCAGAGGTGATAGGTTCTTCTGTCTTTTAGAAACGCCTGCCTATAACATGATCCACATAACCAGGTTGAATGGAGATATACGCACACACACAATCACAGTCACACACGTACCAACCAATTTATTCACAGAGGAGGACAACAAGTGGGTACAGGATGAAAATATTGAACACATGCAAAGAGAGAGAGAAAGGAGAGAAAACAAGAAGTGAAGATGCTGGGCTGATGAGGAATAAAAAGCATCTTAATTCACTTTTTAAAATGTTGCCCCAAACAAGACTAAGATCTTTTGATTTGGTTAAAATTGGTCTAATATTAAGAAACCAGGGACTAGTTTCACACCCCTTGTTTACAAAAGTATTTACATATTGAGCAGCACAAAATCTTAAAAATAATGTATGAATATTTAAACTTGTAGTTAAATGACAAAATTATACTTACCGCCTCAGCTTCTGCTCTGTCTTTAGACCCCCGGCTACCGACCATGACAGACTCCAGCACTGCCACCCAGCGCTGCTTGTCAGGGAAGCTGGGAGCCATGAAGTAGAGGCACTGGCCTGGCCAGCATGTGGTGTGGGGATGGGACTCCAGCTTCAACACATATGGAATGTCTGAGAAGGGGTACAAAAAAAGCAAAAAATATATATATACGCATTTGGACGCCAATATATTTAAAGATTCTAAAAATCAGAAACTCAATATAAATGCTCCAATGACAGAATACCTTTAAAAAATATAAATATAATTTCTGGTGAGGAGTAAAATATAAATAGGAAACATCAACTTTATTGCCACTTAAAATGGCTAAATCTCACAGGTGCATCATATCAGGAATAAATGGTCAGAACATAATTACTCAAGGAGGTTTTTCCCTGTGTATGGAAGCATAGAAGGGTTTAGGCATGAAATAATGAAACTCCGATTTAACTGTGTATAAAAGGATGCTTGAGGAAATTGTGACCTCATTCGTAAAAAAATAAATTAATGAACAAAATAGAGGTGATGTAGAACTGGGCCTTTGAAACAGGCTGTTTGAAACCCCTTAAATATCTCACAGATGAAAGTTTAAATGGCTGGTAGATGGCTACAATAAGCTTTAACCAAAATGAGTAAAATTATCAGTAAGGCGGCAGGTTGTCCCAACTTCTTCCTCATTCAGAATACAGACCTTAGTTGCTATCTTTTATTTAAGAAACCAAACAAGGTAAGAGTTTAATAATCAACTGTAACTAAATCACTACGGTTTTTTTTTTTTTTTTTTTTTTTTTTTTTTTAGATACAGTATATACAAGTTTACACATCAATATTTGAAGATTTCTCAAAAACAAACAAAAAAGTAGTTGTTGGTATGGCCTAATATTTATTTATTTATTTTTTTTTTTTTTACAAATGCCATAGTGAAAACAAACATTGAAACCAGGAAATGACAAAATGAAAAACTTTCAATATTTTTTCATTAGCAGAATTAACTAGTTTTTCTTACCCGACTTGGCCGTGTTGATGAGCTCAGAGGCACCGACGGCTCCATGAACTGTGACCTCTCCGTCACCTAAACACAGCTCAAACTCCTCCTCGGCCTTTAGAGAGTCTAAAAACAAACAGATGGATTCCACTGTGGTCTATACAGGAAAACCTGAACTTAAATCATAACGTCATTATTATAAATTCAACAAAATCATCTTTCTTTAAAAGTGTAAAGCATAGAAAAAAACAAAACAAAAAAACAATTGTTGACCTTCTGCAGGTTCAGTATCATAGACTGATAGTTTGGTTCCGTCCAGAATCACATATTTCCTCTCCCATCCTTGCTGGCCGCGTTTGCCATTTCTATCCAGTGAAATATGAAGGTTTAAACTATTTATTAGTGCTGTATAAAACATTCAGAAAAGCTGTAAAATACTTGTACTAGGGAAGACTATTACCTAGGCTGCTTCATCCAGCCTTCGAGACGAACATGCCCAGTGGCCTCCTTCATTTGCAAAGCGGGTGAGTTTGTCTTTTCTCTGCACAGAGCCTCTGAGAAGTGAGTGGCATACTCAGCTGGCAGACCACAGGTGGCTGGCAGACACGGGGAACACTTGGGGTGGCACAGGGTGTGGCACTCTGCATCGAGACAAAAAGAAGGATGAAAAAAAGCCTTTAAAATAGCTCATCACTACATTAAAAATAACCTGAGATCCAGCTTTGTTACCAAAAAGCATCTAGAATAATCCTCTCTGGATATTTAATCATCCTTATCAGAAATTGTAGAGTTCATTTAAATAGTTTCCTGGCACAGACTGGCCTTTTAAATATAGTCCATAAACTTGGTTTTAGCCTGTGGCCATTCCCGAAGCCTAACGTGAGCCTGACTTATCCACTACAAACTAGTTTTGACGTTGGTTTAAAATCAGCGTCCTGTTAAAAACGCCCAACTGTGGCCAAATTTCAACCATCTGTCCCTCTCAGATGAAAAGAAGCTGGTGAAATGAATGACGAACTGAAAGCTGGTTGCTGGAGCCTCAGAGAAGACAGCTTGACTTCAACTTGATCTGTAGAGAACAGAGCGGCAAGATGGCCCTTGAAGAAAAGGTTTCATAGTCAGATAAGGCAGTATTGCCACAATAAGAAAAGGTGTCTGCAAAAGGAAGGTAAGGCTTTCAAACTACAGAACAGCACAAAAACTGTACAACAGGGGTATTCAAAGTCAATCCACAAGGGATCCTGCATGTTTTATTTCTCTCCCTGGTGGTAGTAGCATCCTTTTCAATGTTCTTCTTATTCCTTCTAATGAGCCATCATTCGATCCAGGTGCATTAAACCAGGAAGAGAACTAAAACATGCAGGATGCCGGCCCTTGAGGACCGACTTTGGGTACCACTGCTGTAAAACAAAATGGTGGAGGAATCATGATAAGGTTATGTTAGGAATAATTAGGCATGCAAGACTTCCTCCAAATCACTCTACTTCACCTCAAATCAATTACTAGATGATGGAAACTTGGGCAATATCGGCTGTTCCAGTCAGACAATGAGAACAAATTTATTAAAACGACAGAGAAGACAAAATGATTGGAAATGTCTGGACTATTTTTGTTGGATCCTTGGCAAAAAATATGGTAAGAAGAGTGATCAAATAACCAGCTGGAATTATACCCGAGTCCTGCTGACTGCTACACTTTTGCTTTTTTCTACACATTGCTAAGGGAAGTGTGTTTAAACATTAGTGGAGGGTGGATATATATATATGTAATCACACCAACACACTCCCAAAATGTTTAAGATATTCATCCCAATGAATGGGGTAAAGTCCAGACCAGCAGTCAGTTAATCACCTTGGACACTGTTGTCTTTGTTATTGTCTTTTCTAAGACAATAGCTGTGAAACCGATGATCCTACCCAGGAAGGAAGAAGCCAGATTAATCCATCTAAAGGCTGCTGTACAAGAATGATTCCAGTATTTTTGTTATTTCCTGCCAATGAAGTGTCCCCGGAAATATTTTTATGTTCCATCTGTGCCGCTGAAAAGCACGATACAGACCTAAACAAGTGGCAGCCTGCCGTCCAAAGTGAACAGTGTCCAGGCAGACGGCACATTTGGCAGCCCTCATGTTGAGGCCGACAGTGAAACGATGAGGAATGTTGTGGTGCATTCTTTCCTTCACACGGCGACCAAATTCTGAAAAGCAAACAGGGGAGAGAAAAAAAAAAAAAAAGGACGCAGAGATAGAAGTTACTGACATGAGACAAAGTGGTACATTAGAGGATAAATAACTGCGAGGATCAGCAAAGATTTGTATCAGATGCATTATTTTCAAGCACTAGAAGGCGTTTTAAGTAATGGATTTGGAACTGAGCCTTAAAAAAGTCAAATTAAAAATCAGATTGCACATGCTAGTAAGCATGAAATGTATTTAAATGCTCCTGAGTGAAAAAGCTACCCGTCCTACACAATACATCTTCCTGTCTCAAGGAAGAAAGCAGTCATTGGTCAAGTTAAGACAGTGAAACAGATGAACACTTTGATAGCGAAACGTCTCCACACAGTGCAACATGCTGGCATCGCAGGTGAGCTCAGGTGTTTGATGGTGGCTAACTTACTTTCAAACGTGACCCTCCTCTTTTCTGAAGAAGAGGAGAAGAGGGAAGAGACACAAAAAAGAAAGTGGTCTAACAACAGCTAAATGCCAGCAGAAACACACCGACACCAAGAGCCTGAATCACAAAGCAAGAGAAACCAATTCTGCCCATTTTCTTACAGATGTTAGATCCTTAGATGTTTGCTAATTGGGTTGGTTTGTTCCGAAATATAGAAAGTTCTTTCACTCAGTCAATCTCTTTATACTGATGTGAAAATTTTCCAGCTGATTGTTGAGCCGTTTATCAGTTGTAGCTGGGATTCACTCAACCTGCAACCTAGCTATGGTATAAGCAGCAGTGGTTCAATTTTCATGGCGATGACTGCATCAATAATGTGTTTTCGCTTCAAATTAGAAAACAGCCTGGATTATTTAAAAGCAACCCAGCTTTTTTATGGCTTATCTACGTTTCTTGTTTGTTTGTGTTCTGAAAATTTGCAACAATTAAAAAAAAAGTCTTAGTTTAATATAAATACTTTTGAATCCCACTCATAATTAGACAATTATTTCCATTTATGCACTAAAATCATGTCTCCAGATATAGACTCTTGATAATGTTTCAAAATGGGGGGAAAGAACAATAATGTACTAAATTTGTTGGATTGTGAGGGGTGACCACAGTTTTTTGTGGGAGGCAAAACCAGGAGTTTGATTCCCGATATAGGAGAGCAACTACTTCTCCTATATCGGGAAGTTGTTGCTCTGTCACATACAGCAAAAATTGTTACAACCTTACCTGGATAAATAGTCAATTAAATGTGATACTGTTTTGTTCACATCATGCAAGGCAGTCTTAGTTTAGCCTAATTCTTGCTTTGTGAAAACGGCCATTGAGAGAACACATACAGCACAGGACACGGACAAAAGAGGTGACCAAACAGTCCATTTGTTAGCGTCAGGTTGAATGCGCCTGAGAGGGGAAACACATTAACCTCAGTACAAGAAATTCATGCCTCATATTTACGCCGAGTAAGAGATCAACACTGTTTGTTTATCTATTTGGTTATGTTTTGTTTGACTAACCTTCAGGTGTAGACGTCTCCTTGCAGCGAGTGGAGGGGTTGAGCAGGCTACTGGGGTTGGGCTGATGTTCTGGAGATTTGACGATGGCCGACATGAGGATCTGGTGTCGAGCCTGGGCTGGTGTGGAAGGAGCCACATGTTCCTGGGCTTTGAAATGAACCGCTGGGACACCAGATGCAAATAAACAATATAAGATCAGGAATTTGTGACCTTTAAAAGAAATTGGGAAACTGTTTGAAATAAGCCTTCTTAGGTTTTTTTTTTTTTTTAAATGCTACCAAGATACACTGTAGTAAAATAAACAGTCAGTAAATTTAAGTTGTAAAATTTAAGCCGTAACTTAAGTTGGACAATCAACAATGCATTATTTAGCATTAAAATAAACAATAATAACCATCCATAAAAAAATTCTAATTTAAGAGGTTGCAATAGAAAACATTGTTTATACTAGAAATTAATGTTGCAAATCATAAATGTAGCACTTCCTAAACTATTTCTAATGGTGTTCGAGTGGGACATAAAAAATTGTCCTGTAATGACATAATTATATCCTATAAATTATTAACTTTATTGTAATAAGTATGTGCAATTAATGAGAGGGAGTAGGAAAGAGGAGAGTGAGAACAAGAGAATGGGACGTAGAACCAAAAGAAAGATGAAACTTTTTCCATAATTTGCAATAATTTAGAACTGATTTTTATTTAGACATAATTGTTACTACTATTAATCCTATTACTGCTATTATTACCATTACTAGTATCATGAAGTATGAAGTAAAGCCCAGAGCTTTAAAGATGCCAACAGGCATGTTGCTCTGGTACCTTCTTCTCTGAGGGAGCGCAGCTCTATCCTCATCTTCTGTAGCGCCTCCTCCAGCTCTGCACACCTAGAGCGCTCCTTGTCCAAGGCCATTTTCATGTCACCGTACGGCATGGGGACCGCCGGCTGGGCCTGTTGAGCCAGAGCGCCATTAGTAGTGGTGCCTACATCTTCACGCCGCCGTCCAAAGATACCCTGTACAGAGGAGAAATGGTAACCCACTTATTAATTTATCACATGACCAGAACACTGTTTACTATAATTGTGTTTTTAAGCTAAAGCTGATTGAGATCGAGGTACGATTCTGTAAACTGAAATATTTTCCTGTACCTTCTTTTTTTTGGTGGGTTGGTCCATTTTGGCCTGCAGGAAATCAATGAGTTTGGTCTGCTGGGAGATGGTGCCCTCCATTTTTACTTTCTCATGAGAGTACACAGCCTGTAGTACGGAAATCAGAGGCTTAGAGAAGGAAATGCCTCAAAAGACTGCTTTGAAAAGAAGTCTGTGTGGGAAAACTAATCAGGATTTATAATTATCATCGCTCTACTGAGACACTTTTCGCTGTGGATAATGTATTTAATAATTAGGAAAGTCTTCCTCTCCAGAGGGGATCACATTTCGTTTTTCTGAAAAGGTACAATAGTGAGCACCTGTATATTTTCCAGCTGGTACTCCAGGTCTGTCCTTTCAGTTTTGAGCATGTCTGTTTGGTCCAGGGCATCCTGAAGGCCTTGAGTCAAACGGAAAATGTGACTTTTCTGAAGGTCCATCTGCTGCTGCAGCTTCGCTTGCTGGAGGGGGGACCGTCAATCACAAAATACAGTTAAAACAAAACCTTTCAAATCAATGATCTTAATAGGTACAGGCATGTTGCTCTGGTTAATTGCTGATGACTTTCTACCTCTTCCATCAGCCTCTGTTTCAGTTCCCTCTCAGTCTCCAGTTTCTGCTGCAAGCTGCGAGCGTTCATCTCCAGCATTGCGTGCTTCTTCTCCAGATCGTTGAGCTGTGACACAAGCCAGTCAAACATGTTTCACGAAAGAAAGCTACGATGGCTGACAAAGCTAAATTTACCGATACCAAAGAAAACGTCTGTTCGAAAGATCCGAGCTTCTAAATTTCATAACAAAGATAAAAAAATGTTACAAAAGTGGAGAAGATCCGGAAGTTCACACTGGAAGATTACACATTATAATGACCTAATACTGACGTATTCTGATGCAGGTAGTCATAATATGGTCATATGAAAATAGTTTATTGTTGTATTTAAATGATGAACATGAATTTGCTCACAAGACGGAATAATTGACTGCACATTTATCAGATCACTTTGATCATAAAAATTAAGCTAAAAGGTATTTCCAGGACAAAGACAACAATGGGGGATAGTTTTTCCTAAAATATTAGATTAATGTCTTTTGGAAAGGGACAGAAGAACTACATGCTTTATGTTGCCTTCAACAAGCCTCTAGCATAATTCTGGCTGGATATTTATTCACTTTTCTAATTAGAAATGAGCTCACATAAAATGAAGAATTTCCTGGCACAGACTGTTTGTACATTTAATTCACAATATTTTAAATTATCCATAAAAATCACTAGCCCAATCCTGGTTGCATTCACTCTGGAACCAGTTTTGATGAGTTAGCGATCATTGTCCTGTCTGAACAACTACAACTGTGCCCAAAGTTTCAAACGTAAAGCAATACACACTCAGAGTCACTTCTGTTCTTCGATTTACTTTGTCAGGGAGTTAAAAATAACACAATACTTGACTTCTGGAGACTAAAAAATGTCTCTAGAAGATATTTGACTCATGTCTGTGAGCAGCTGCAAACATCTGTCGAACTAGTGTTCACTTATCTTCCAGATATTGCCAGTTAAAAGCTTTGTTTGTTCGTAAGTTGTGTTTGAACATCTGAATCAATTATCTTTCTTCTGAGGCTGATTGTTTATATTCCATAGTAAAACTTGGGACATGTTGTGGTATTCCAACAGGGAAATGCTCAAATGCATCCACAAAAGCCCTATTCCTACAGGCACAGCATTTGTATGCATCTGTCATATAAACTGTGTATGGTTTAGAAATAAATCTAGACCATAAGGAATATAGTGAAGTGAATAAAGTGAAGACAGACAACATACTTACAGTGTCAGACAAACTTTCAGCTTTCAGTCTTTGCTCCTTCAAAGCCTGTTGTAACGCCAGTATCTCAGCCTTATGCTCCTTGACAGCCAGTTCCACTGCCTGACGAGACTCGGTGCTGCGCTGCTCTGCACGAAGCCTGTGATCAGAACCAAAAAGATTGTCTAGTAGCAACATTGAAAAATCTAATATATAACGAGAATGACATTATCAAATTGTATGTTAATGTGAATTTAAAAAAAAAAACAAACTGTTTTACCTGTTCTGCTTTTCATTATCCAGTAGTCTTTGCAGGTCTCTGGTCCGTCTCTCTGCTTGGTTTTTTTCGTCCTCCAGAGCTCCTCTCCATGCCTCCCACTGTCTCTCTTTCTCCAGCAGCTCATCGTTCAGAGACTCCAGCTCCACCACCTGCTCCTCCAGCATGCTGCATGTTGTCTTCAATGTCTCAATGTTCTGGGAGCATAAATTTAAGAGAAAAACACGGTTTGTCAATATTATGCCATTGTTCTGACTTTACTTTCGCTTTAAACGCTGTTATGTCTCACAAGGTTTTCATGTTACAACAAAATTACTGACACTGAATGAGTATTTTAGCTTGCTAGTAATAATTTTTTTGTCTAAATGTATAATTTAAATTTAAAAAAAAAATTGAAATACATTTCATTCCTCGCCAGCCTGGATTGAAATCCACACCATGTTAAGTGGTGGTTCCTGCAGATTTGACCAACTCCAATTCATGACTTTTTAAGACCATCACGAATGAAATTTATCGCAACAAATGTACAAAAGAAGCTTGTACATCTATAATATATATGTATGGGTTGGCAAAAGAAGTGAGTTAGTGGCAAAGATGGATGTAATTTAATGAACTGCAGATAAATTTGCATTTACAGATGATAGACGCAACAAAGCTAACAAGGGTTTATTAGCAGCTAGTTAGCGGTAGCGTCAACCGCCTTGAGTCACAGAATACAATGAAGATGTCTGCGTGCGACTCAAACGTTTGCCTTACAAAACATTCCCAACAATAAATAGTTCTGCCACAACAAAGTTTAAGACCTGTGACAGTCATATTTGAGGCCAAATTACATTTTTATTACTAAATTTAAAACATTTTATGGCCTTGATTTTAGATATGTGAATTTAAAACTTTTTAAGGCTGCGGGACAAGCTGTTAAACAATTTAATTGCTCTCATTTAACCTGCTTCTGGTTGTTGAGGTGCATCTCCCGGTCAGCCACCTCCCTCCTAAGGCGGTCCACCTCCTGGCTGAGCTGCATCTTTTCCTCCCTCTCATCCGACGCTTCATCGAGCTGTTTTGACAAGTAGAAGTTCTGGCGGTTCAGCTCAGCATTCTCCTGACTCAGCTGCGTAAGCTGCTCCTCCAGGTCAGTGATCACCTGAGGCAAAACAAACAGGTGGAGGTGTTAAACCCATACAGATAAGTGGTCATAATACATAAATATTTTTTGTTGCTGTGCTAAAATGTAACTCAATGCACCACAACTATTTTGTATCTGTAATGAGGTCCCTAGTAGATTAGTTATTTTTTTAAACATGCTGCACAAATCTTATGGCAAACGTTTGATAGTTGTGATCAGAAAAGAGGAAAATAAAGGCAGTGTCAGCACTTACTGAGCAACTGTCCCTTAAGGCATCAAATTTGCGCTGAATATCGTCTCTGTGGTTCTGCAGAAAAAAGATGACAAAAATAGATATACAATGTGAAATTATGTAACTATTTTTTCTTTTAATAAATGGTGTTCCAATGTAAAATTATCCTACAACTGCTTACATGGTTCTGAGTTGTCATAATGGATAAGGACCCGAGGCATTTTGCTGCAGGATATCTGCCTGCCTCGTCCTCTCTATACCAAACTTACTGAGGAGCAACTTTATGAGATCTTGTGCTTGTCTGCTTGGAGTAGTGTCTCTTACCCTCAGTGCAGTGATTTCCTCCTCTGCCTCAGCAGTGGTCTCTTCCAGCTCCGTCTTCGCCTGCTGCAGCTGACTCTCCAGGGCGAGGCGTGCAGCCTGCAGGCTACTGATCTGGGACTCACGCTCTTGAAGAGACAAGGTCAACTCTGACACCTGTCTCTTAATCTCCAGTTTCTCTTCTTCATGTTCAAGGCCCATCTGCATGGGAAAGAAGTAAGCCTTTTTTAACAAAAACTCAAATTTCCATTGTTTTCTGTTCTTTTCAGCAGGTTTCATGAATTTATGGCAGATACCGCTACTGTTTCTGACTTAAAAAACAAAACCTGCAGAAAAACCACACCGTGAAGAGGACAGACAGACAAAGAATGATGTGTGTGTGAGGATGGATGAAAACTGACAGGTGGATAACTGGATGAAAATTTGAAACATGAATAGATGGATATAACTTAAGATACAGAAAAAATTTGGAAAAGAAATGAATGAATATTTGTCTCTATATTCTGTTTCCCTTTTCAAAATTTATTCAGCTTTAAAAACACTTAAATAACTATATAAAGTAAAAGTAAACAACAAGGCATGCCGGCTGTTCCTTCAGAAAAACAGAACTATCCTTCACTGGTTACTGGTCATCTTGCACTTTTGAATTGGGCTTTTATTTACCCAACTTTTTGTGTACAATGACAAGCCTTCTGCTTTTAGGACAGTCTGGTAAATTGAAAAAGAAACAAACTGACCAGGAGATAACAGGAAGGCTGAATAGATTACCGTACAGTCTGCTTGAAATCTCAAAGTTGATTGAGGTTTACAATTATCAAATGTAATAATTCCTAGTACAGGACAATCAATGGAGTGTAAAATAAAAACTCCTATCGTTTGGTCTTTGTAAAATAGGGCTTTGTTCATTTAAAAACAGAGACTCCTCTCGCAAGTACATGATTGGATACTGACTCTGCTAATAATTTAAACAAATAAAAGAAGAAAAGGCTAAGAAATATTTTAAATTCTTTTAAATATAGTTCCTAAAAAGTAATCCTCTAAAATCCCTATTGGTGGGTCAGAACGTTACAAAATCAGAACGTCAGAATTCAGCGACAAAAATCTTTTCCAGACTAGAATCCTACTGTTTCCTCTGAGAGAGGGCAGAGAAAATCTGTCTGCAAGCTAAAGGACAGCGAGGTGAGTATTTAGTGCCAGGCTGTGTATCGTGTCTCAGTAGAGTGCGAGAAGGCAGAAACATGACAGCAGGCTGTCCGTCAGCAACATCTACAGACAAGCTCTCAAATAGAGGAGGAGACTAATTAGCGACCTTTTTATCAAACTGTACAGAAAAATAAACAGCTGAGTATTAGGATACATATCTCAGTGTAGGACAAATGTAACATTTTAGGAGAGTACTGCTTGTACTATTTGTACGTGTATCTTACAAACCAGTCTCCCCAACAATCAAACCAGTGTTGTTTGATTTTTATTCCTTCCTCATTTGTTAAAATCTGGCCAATAAAACTGATTTTTTTTACAGTAGGGATTTCTTTCTAGACTTTTATCTATTGCTACATTTACATGAAAGCTACAGAAGCAGACTAGCTGATCAGCTCCTTAATCCTGTCATGATGCAAGGCTGGATTCTGTCCTGGTTTAAGTGAATGACTTAATCTTGAGCTTACAGATTTAGCACTGTTTTGCCTCCTGTTGCCTTACCTCCCGCAGCCGACTCTCCAGCTCCATCAGCCGGCTTCTCCTGGTCTGCTCCTGCTGACTCATTTTCTCCAAGTGCTCCTCCAGTTTGGCATTCTGAGCCTCTAGCTTGCCTGCTTGAGACTCCAAGTAAAACTTTTGCTGACGAAGTTCTGAGATCATCTCCTCCTGGGCTTTCCTGCCAAGAAAAGGAAACACGAATGTGGCTATTATTTATTTGGTTGACTCATTTCTTAAGAAAAATGTCTTAAAAAAAAAAAAACATAGCAAAAATTCTCAAATGAGAATTCTGAGTTCAATATTTGAAATGATAAAGTCCAGCATTGTTTAGGAGTATACTAGTGAAGACACCAGAGTAAAAATCTCCGGGAGAACAGAATGTACTGGACGCTTTGTTCACTCACATATTCTTTTGGGTGTAGATGCTACTGTTGGCAGCCAGCTTGTTAGCTTCGGACAGCTCAGCGATGCGCTGCTCCAGGTTCTTCATCTTGGAATCCATGGCATTGATGGTCTGCAGTAGAGCAGGGATGCAATTAACGCCCAGCCCATCAGCGTCTGACAAACCCACTCACCCAATAGGTTTCTTGATCAGTTTGTGCATAGAAGTCATAAAAGAATGACAGCAGATAATTAGCCAGCACATTTTTGTTTAAAGTTAGCATAATGTTAAACATTTACAAAATCCTATTTGAGTCCATTTAGCAGTTGACGATCTGGGGAAGCTTCTTAACGGCTTCCAGGCTAACACATTAACGAGATTAAAACTTAAACCCGGGCTGTGTTGAGCAACAAGAACCATTCTGCCAATTAACTTGTCAATCCAGCTAAACGGCGATAAAAAATTAACCAAATTAAATATCTGAAGACATAATCTTACAACCAAATCATTAGATGTTCCCAAATAGGTAAGTTAAGCACATGCAGGTCTTAACTAAGCAGACATAAGTGACTTCTGAATCCACTTCAATAAAAAATTAGAGAAAGATTTTGTTGTCTTACAGCTTTCTGTTCGCTGATTAGTTTGCAATTCTCTCTCGACTCCTCCTCCTGCTGTGCCCTTTTTGCCTCGAGGCTCTCCTTCTCAGACATGTCTGCCTTCATCTGGGACTCCAGGACCTGGATCAGTCAGAGCCGGAAAATAGGAGACTAGTCAGATTACATCAGAGATGCTCACGCTTAATTTATAACCCACTACAAGACATACTTTATGGTTTAACTATGAAACCTGGGGTGGAAACTATAAATAGAGCATTGTCAGGTTTTGCTGTAAAACATGTGACAGCGTCATTAATTGAAAATTTTAGACCTGAAAAGAAGAGGATTTTCTGACCCACCTTGATCTTATCTTCATAAAGCCTCTCCTTCTGAACCAGCTGAGTTTCCATCCTCTGAGCCGTTGACTGGGCGTCCCTCAGGTTCTCCTCCAGTTCCTGGGGAAATTATGAACATTATAATAAAATCGGCAGTAACAATTAAGACAGAGCAATCAACTAATAAATCCACTCTCACTCAAAATTACAGGAGAAATAAAACAAAGAAAGAAACTTGCATTAAAAAGCTGGAAATCCACAAGCTGACTGTAGCGGTGCCTGTTCATGCTGAAAATGGTAAAATCCATAAACGTAACACCAAATCTTTTCAAACTATCTGCGAGCCTCGGCTCCCTACGTCCATTTCCTACATCCATTAATGGCTGAGCCTTGACCATTATGGGGTTAGAAGGCGTAGGGCAGTGGGGAAATTAAGGGTGGAGTAGTGAAGAGTATTAATGAGCTTTAATCTAAGGCTCTCCCACCAGGATCTTTTCGGCCATCTGCTGGATCTGCTGAGATTTGGTCTGAATGTCATCTTTCAGCTTATTCTCCCGACGCTCGACCATCTCCAGCCTCTTTACTTGGTTTTCCAGGGTCTTCCTGCCCTCCTGCTTACACAACAAGAAGAATCCAGCAGAAAAAGTAAGTGCACAGAAAAGTAGTGATGATGACACAGAAGAATGTAAAGTAAACAAAAAATAAAACAGTGGAAGAAACTTGTTATGCAGCGTAACAGTGGGAATTTATCATGCTATCTACCATTTATCTTCAAAAATGTTTTGTCATGAAAAGAATTTTGACTTATGATAAATTTCAGCTACTGTAAAAAAATTTTTTTTAAAAATCACTAAAATGTTATTTTTACTATTTTGTCCGCTCTTTGTTCCATAGTGGAGAAGTCAGTAAATTCAAAAATAGGATTAGTCCCAATGTGCAGTTTAGTGATATAAATCACACTTCTGTAAGTGGCGTCTTGAAGAAGCCTGTTTCAAATAGGAATGTTTTCCAAACACAGTATTTGTGTTTGTGGCGCTACAAAAGCTGTGCCTTGAAGTTACATAAAAAAAAAAGAATAAAAGGTATCATAAAATACTGTGATAAAATTCTAAATCCATATCTACCTTAATACAGTGCCTTGGAAAGGTTTAAAGACCCGTTGAACTTTTTCACAACTCGTCATAATATAAACAGAAACTTTGTTATATTCCAATTGGGATAAGAGACCAACACACAAACCTTGAAAGACCATAATCATCCTATCTGGCTAGAAAATCGTCTGCCATGTTTGCTGTGGCTCTAAATGGCTTACGGCCGCTAGGAGTTTTTATGGGGGTTTTTTTAACAATGACTTCTTCTAGTCACTAATCAAAACATGCCAGCTTTGTGGAGTAAACAGCAGCTGGCTTTTCATCTTTCTAGATTCCTCAACCTGACCTGTCAATCTCTGCACTTCCTCAAGAGTTCTCAAATGGCTTTCAGCTTTCCTTTCTGACTGTTGCTCGCCTTCTCCAACCAAGTAATGCTTGGCACTGTGTAGTTCATACAGATTTAGGCTGGTACCTCCGTCTCTCTCAGACGACGCTTTAAAGTATCACTGGAGTCGGTTTTCCCCCGCAGGCGCTCCAGATCCCGCTCCAGTCGCTCTTTGGCCTGTCGGACATTCTGCAGCAGCTCCGTGGCTTCTGTGCTCGCTTTCACTGCCTGGGGAAAAATCAGAAGGTCAAAGGCTGCTAATGTGTCCCAAGACAAGCATCTTGATGTGCTCGTCCAAACCTTACCCATGGAGGTCGAAGAAAAAAGAAACTAAAAGCTACTCATGTGAATAAACCAAGTTCTACAGCACACTGCAAATCGGACAAAGCTGCTTGGATCCCTACATTTTTGCAGAGTGCCACAAACATGTGTTCTTTGTTTCAGAAAAGGGAAACAATACAGGTAAATTTACCTTAGACAGTTTGTCTTGGAGCTCTTGGATTTTCACCTGCTGTTCAGAGTTGGTCTACAAGAAAGCAAAGAGTGACTTTACTGATCAAATTTGATAACTGTAGAGTTGCAAAAATAAACAGCAGCCTGACTCCTCATTTACCTTCTCAAGTTTGGAAAGAAGCTCCTCCACTTCAGCTTTTCCCTGCTCTTTAGCCTGAAAACGAGTAACCCTAGACAGGTTAGTCAACATTTCCTCACTGAGAACACAGCTTACTGTTAAATGATGGACTTCTGAGAAATACAAAGCTTGTGTTATTTCATAGGTGGATTTTAGTGAAATTTATCATTTGAATGTCTATATTTATTACCCAGCAGAAATGTATCCACAACTATCAATACAGTAGAGTAGTTTTGTTCTTATAAACTACTTTTAGTTTATATTGAATTAATCCAAGAGCTTTCAAGCACTGGGGGGAAAGCAAACACCATGGATCTGCAGTTTTGCTCCAATGCTCGACACGATGAAGACCTTCATTTAATTTGGATTGTTTCATTTGCACAATAAGCAAATATCAAACAGTAGTTTGATATAATGGGTATAACATAAAGTTGTGCAAATAACTGAAGGGAAAACAAGGATTTAAAAATGAGGATGCTTTTGATAATCTACAGATCTAGTTTGCTTTGATAAAAAAGTAAATAAACCTTTTGGATTCTCTGCTGGTATTCCACTGCTTTTCGTTTAAGTTCTTCGCTTGTTTGCCTGGAGTCTCTCAGCTCGGCTTCGTAGAGGTCGCTGCGACGCCTTGCAGCTGAAAGGTCCTCTTCCAGCTGCCTGATGGTCACTTGCATCTCCTCCAGCTGGGCGTGGTACTCCTGAGGAGCAGCACACGGTGGTGAATAATAACGAGGGGAGTTGAAGATGTGAATGTTCATTTCGCAAAAAAAAATTTTTCAATGGGTCCTGAGATCATTCCTTTTTTCAGATTTGTTTTCTAATAAAAAAAGAAATAAAATAATGGGATCATTTCAAGCGGGGCAGAGTCCAAACGTTAATTTATGAACAATTGATTTCCATAAATTTACGACAGTGAAAGACACAGCTGATTTACTAATGGAACATCTATATGGATTCAGATTGTAGTTATTTGTGGTTTGCCTCTGCATATTTTACATGCATCTGATGATCTGTTAAGTCTGATGAAGACTTGGTGTGTTCAAGCCAGTGTAATTACTGGGTGTCTCCCTGCCCCCTGTATGGTGGCTGGGAGAACCTCTTGGTCAATTGCTCATGTTTTGAACCTTGCAGGGATGCCATCTGCTCTGATGACCTTTATGAGTGTCGGCCACCCAGAGGGGAAGCCCCGTCTGTGCAACAGACACACAGAGGGGGAAATATCTCACTGCTTCCTCACTCACTTTGCTATCAAATATGGCTTAAAATAAACCCTGAAAGTTTACAGTAGACTTGGAAAAGATTCCAATGTTGTGAGTGGGAAAATGAAACCTCTTTTTTTTCTTCCTCCCCCTTGACATACTTGTTCCTTAATTTCTTGCAGCTTGTTGCTCTGTTCTCTTATGTCGTGCAGCAGCTGCATGGCCTTATCGTCCTCTCTGGAGACCTCGACGCGTGCCTCCTCCAAGCTCCGCTTCAGGCTCTGCAGACACATGCATGCAAACACAAGGTCCAATCAACACAGTCGGTGGTGTAAAAGCTGCACAGATGTCTGAATGAGCAATCACCCCTTTAACAACAGCACATTCAAATGTTCTCCGGCAGCCTACCAACACGTCTGAATGAGCTGGTAGTATGACTCACACTGCACTCAGTAATGTAGGTGGCGAGGTCTTGCTCCAGGATGCTTCTCTGCGTCTCGGACGCCTTCAGCTCCACATCCTTCTGGTGGAGCACTGACTCCAGGTCAGTCATTTTACGCTGGAACCTGGAGATTTCTTGCTCCATCTTAACGCAAAGAAGACACGTTATTCGCCTTCAAGCGAAGGTTGAAAATTTAAAGCAATAAAGAAAGAAACCATGGTTTTATGCTCAGACTGAGAAACATGACCATACACTGAATGAAAATTACAAAAATGAGCAGCAATATGTTCGTATGCCGACTCGCACTTGGCCGGTAAAGCTTATTCTGATTCAGATTATGAGCGATTACTCTGACCCATCGCACCACCGTGAATGCCGCAAATTACAAAGCTGTGATGTTGTACAAACAAAAAGATTATCTTGGCTTATTGAAGCACAAACATAAGCTTCTATGATCTGTGTTAAGCCAGTCTGCCAGAATAAACACAACGAGTCTGGTAATAAAACCCACATTGTTGGGTCGATTTTGTTCAAAATCCAAAATGTGCACACAGAATTTTACAGTTTCCAATAAGGAATTAGTCGCTTTGGTTCGCATGAAATTTCTTTTTAGAGGATGCTTACAATACAGTTTTGGAAAGAAAGCTTTATTTAACAAATCTCTGTTGAGAATGAATGAATGCTTTAGTGACAATGAACTGTGATGAAACATAAAAACGTGTCTTTGCTCTCCTACCTTATGGCATTTGTCTTGAGTTTCCTGTAATTCTTTGCTTTTCAGATGAAGCTTCTTTTCCATAGAGTTGGTCTTAGCAGGTGAGTTGAGGCCTGCAGACACTGACCTGAAATAACAGCATATCAAGGGAGTCCTTAGTTGACTGAAGAAATACACAGATCCTTCAAACTAGCTGCAAAACACACTTCAATAGTAGCATGATATATCGGCATTAACATCGGTATCGTCCGATTTTAGTCCTTTTTTAGCATATCAGTATCGGCCCAATAGGTAAACACGGGTGGATAAGCACAAAATAAACTGAGGGGTGGCAGTGGCTCAGGAGGTAGGGCTTCATCTTGTAACCTGCGAGTTGCCGGTTGGAACCTCTAAAACAATCAAAAGTCAATCCTCCTAATTAAATTATTTTACTACAGGAACAACCAATATACTGGATTGTGTGGTTCAATGCATACTAATGCAATTTACTCATTATTTTAAGTTGTTTTTCTGAGGAAAAAAATATATATTCTGGTATTACCCTAGGGGATAAAACATATAGATGTACAATTTATATTACATTTTGCTCGATTATAAATTTTAAAGGTTTAAATAAACTTTAACTGATATTCAACTTTTGACAAGTATGTTTGTGTTTATATTTAAATTTGGTATGTGACCTATGCGTTTGTGTAATGGCAAAGAAAAACACAAAACCTAAATGCATCTTTAATTAATTAAAGTAAAGATATTTGGGGGTGGGCTTAAAGTCAAGCCTAGTAAATGTAATTCAGCCTAAGTCACATAAGGATGGCAGCCAATCCTTGATTCTGTCCAGAAATTGTTGCACCATCATTGTTAAAGCTCCCTTAAATAAGAGCAAGAACACACACACACATTATGACGGGAAAGCTTTATAATGCTGTAATAAAAATTATAATGCAGACACAAAACCCACCATCAAAAATAAACATCAAAGTTTGCCTTGAATCAGTTCTTTCTATTTAGAGGCACATCTAGTCCAACAATAACACTCCTGCCAACAGTTTGGGTGAGATGCATGAAAGCCTTTCAGAGGAGAGAATATCATCTATTTTCTATTCAATATGGTTTATTCAGTACAAAAACAAACTGCAGAGAAGAAAAATAAAGAGAAATGCAGGCATGGAAATATTTCCTCTTTCTCTGACTAAATAATGTGACAGAGAATTTTGATTGTGTTGTTGTTTATCATGGTTCTATCCATCTTTAACTTTGTAGTGAGTTTAACATTTTTCATCCGTTCTGATTTGTTTGCTTTGGAGTATTAAGAGCACACAGTTGATGTGGTTTAATCTGCTGTGCTGGAGACAAAACAACTCTGAAATAAATTAACAAGCCTTTATGAATGAGTTTACAAACACAGCAAAAGGATCTTTGACAAAGTTGACTCAGCCTGAGTCACAGTGTTAAAAATAACACCACAAAAGCAATCCCTGCTCTCTGTGCTTGCTGCAGTGAGGAGAGATCCCCTTGAAACATATCAATACATGGAGCATACACTACATTATATAAAGAAGAATCCCCCACCCACTCACATTGAGCTGTGCTATATAAAGACTGAAACCTGAAATGCCACATCAGTCATTTATTTCATGGGAATCCTGATTAAAACCGAAAGCAAACAAGCAGCCAACACAATTATGTTAGGAATTCACTTATCTCACTGCGGTTTAGTTGAATAGTTAAAAGAGGCTGTGTGGAGAAAATACTGTAGTGATTAAAAAGCTATCCAGTTGCGGTTTTCAGGGTTGGGGTCTATTGTTTTTCTATCCATCTTTCATACAAGTGACAAAACGTCAAAAGGAAGACGGATATCATTCTCATAACATTCAGACTCCTTCCCGCACATTGAAAATGAGTACGAGTACAAACTCTATACGACTAACATATTGTAGGCAGAAGAGAAAAGAAAAAAAAAAGAATACAAAAAAATGTACAGGAGATAAAATATTAGATCCCTCTGTAAAGAACATGGTGGTTGTCATTTCTTTGAACTGTGGCTGAAAAATAAATGAGGACTCAGTGCAGACCGCATTACTGAGGGGAATCAATAAAAGACAGGAACAGGAGGAAGGTATGCATGTTTAAGGCTTATTAGCATTGATCTGGTGTATACACGGAATATATTTATGACGCAAGAGAAATATGAATATAAAGAAAATCCACGTAAAGCCACAAGGTTCTAACAACAGCTAGAAATCAGGATCAACAAAGCAATAGTCGGGAAATTGTGTCTTGGAAATCAGTTTTATGCAAATTTCTGATCATTTGCCTTTTTTTTTTACTAAGCAAAACAGTCTAAACAACACCTGTCCATAAAAGCACACATCATCTGGTGGCAAAAATCAGTCATATTTTACCAATATTTTACCTTATTTATGAACATAGATGATGAGGAACAGGATTGCTTCATTTAAATTAAACTCTCATTTTATACTTTCAAAATTGTTACTTCTAAATGTCTATATAATAAAAGAGCATTTCTTACAGAAAATTTTGAATTAATGAGTGAAATACATAAGATCTCCAAACCAAGGATCAGGGCTGATCTGGCAAACAATATCAAGATATACTAAGGTTTTATGATTAAAAACCACAACAACTTTCCATTTTAGCATTTATACTGTTTCAAGTCCTTAAAATGAGATGTCAGAAAATATTGTCAGAAACAGAGGTTTTTCTGGCTGCATGAAGTACACAGTATTGAAGTAAAGGCCCTCCTTCACCTGTTGCTGCACATTGCCTATCTGCTGACTGAATAAAGTCGGCTAATAGGCATTTAGCAGGTTGGAGAAATCTCTGGCTGTGAAAAATGTTAAGTTGTAAGTAGAATACTGCGCATGTGTGAGATGTAAGGAGTGGGAGGCGGGGCTAGATCTGGGGTCCTTGGGGGTTTGTGGGTGGGGAGTGCGGAACGCAAGTTGTTAACGGTTAATGGCGACCATTAAAGTGTGGATGCTAACGTCAGCAGTGTGATTATTGTTTCAACAAAAAACACAGAAGACCGTGGTACAAAAACTGAAGGAGAACCAGCCAATGCCATAGGTAAAGTACCTGCTAGGAAGCTACGATCAACATGCTTGTTAAAAAGCTGCCTGCAGAGTAGCTACCTGAACAGACAGCCTGACTAACTAAAGTCCAATTTCAGCTTAGTCCGCTTATGTTGTATGAAGATATAACATTCTGTGCTAGGGCTGCACATCTATGTGTCTATCACCCTGTGCGACCTTTAACATTTTGGGCAATGTCATTTGCATCCAATGTGAACATCTACAGCTGTGACAGTCCCTTGTGATATGAATATTACACACACTTGTATTGTGATGATGATATACTTGCAATGTATTTTGCAGCCCTTTTTAGTTAAAGAACCAACATTAAATGTAGCAGGTATTTAGTCTCTATTTTTCTTTTCTTTTCTGTTTTGAAAGGTTTACTAAAGGCCAACAAGGAGGGAGGAAGCATAAAGGAGTTTTACTTCCTCCCCCTATAATATTCAAGTGGGGCAACTGGTGCTAAGAGGTAAGTCTGAAAGCTCCACTAAATGATAGGATATCAAAGCTTCCAACCGTCCTCAGCAGATTTCTCCAAAACTGTGGGCATTAGCTGCCAACAAAGCTCACTAAAGAGTAACCTTACACCATGTTACAGCTTTGGACGAGAGTGAAATGGTCAGCTAAATGAATATAACTTATCCTCTGGAGACTTTGAATAAAACTTTTACACCCTGCCAGCCATCTGGCATCGTTCAGGGAATTCTAATAAGGAGCTGTCAACGTATCATACTCCGAACCTAAGTGTTAGATGACAGACCAGAAAGACTTTCTACTCTACTCTAGTCAATCACAATCATCAGTAGACAAGAGAAACTCTTCAAACCAAACACATTACAGATACACCGATGAGCATAGAATATAATGAAATGTAACAATGATTTCTTGGCAGCAGGCAACAGAAGGCTTCTCAGAAATATGAGGCAAGCTGTGGAGGAGATTTTTGCTGTAGAGTTTTCCTAATGAGGAGTCGGGCAATCAAGGTCAAAAAGAATGAAAAGCAAATAAATCATGACTGGAAACCCCAAAACACATGATTAGCATTTCATTATGCCTGACACTTGGCTTATTTCCCTGTCCCTTTTTTGGAATTGCAATGAAGATTGTGGACATGCATATGTATGCACCCACACAATACCGAAAGATTGTTAGGGTTCTGGGCTTCTCTTTGTCAAACGCCGCAAACAAAATGACTGGCTTCAGTTAAAAAGCTCTAGCAGATGAGTGATGTTATGTTAACAGCAAGGGACAGAGACATTAGAAGAGGGAGAAAACAAGAGGAGATAAGACTGGTAAAGATGGGGGTGGGGGCTGAAGAGGGGAGAAAAAAAACATCACGTTAGTAACCATAGAAATAGATTTTCTCCCCCAATCTGAGCTCTCAGCCTTTTTTTTCTGTCTAATCTGCTAACGCTTTTTCTTCCGTTTCTGTTGCTGCTGCTGCTGTCATGATCCGCAGTCTCTCCAGCACCATTAACCGGTGAGAGCACCGGCCCAGGGAGGGGGCTAGAGAACTGAAACCCATCCTCCTGCTTTATTATCAGAGGTTAAGAAGCCAAATACCATAAAGATAAATTACATTCCCAAGCTTAGGCTGTTAAAGTCAGGAGCTCATTATGTCTCACAGGGAAACGGTGAAACCACAACAACAGCAGCGACGGTGGGAGTGTGCCTGTGTGTGGGGTTCCACGTCTCAGCAAACCTCATTGACACACTCAGCCGCATACCAATCAGTGTTCATGGAAAGATAACGCAGCCCAGCATCCTCTGGTTCATTTATTTTATCTGCCTACGCATCGGATCAACCATGTGTGGTCGCAAAACACACAAAAAAGAAAGAAAAATAGAAATCAGGAGAAAGAAATATCAGAAATTAGCTCTGCTTCCGTTCTTGTTTTAAACATCAAATGGACAAAATAATTTTAAGCCCCAACAGGCAGAAAACTATTGACATAGACAAGACCAGCTGCCCAGGCCACAGTGCTGGGTCACCTGGAAGAGGGCTACCAGCATATTATGAAGCCCAACAGCAGCAAAGGAGCCAGTGTTAGTATGGGGGAACAACAAAGATGTTGCAGGAGGCATATGCAAAGGAAATGATGATTACTGTGGATTCACTGTGAATTAAAAGGAAAGGGAAGACCAAAGCATATTGGTAAACAGGTAGCACTTACTCAGATTTGGCCAATGCTGTTAATGCTCTGCTGAAGAACCAGCCTAGAAAGGGCAGATCCTGGCCCCGGAAGCCTGCTGGCACAGCTCCTCGCTGGGTTGCTGAGGCTGGCCAGGGGGCAGCCTGCTCCGGCTCCTCAAAATTAGAGGTGTCATCCTCAGCATGCAACGCAGGAACGAAAGGCGGTGGAACTACGAGAGTAAAAAGGACGAGAGAGGAGGGAACAGGAGAGGGCAAGAAAAAAAAAGGTAGTAAAAAATTATGTTTAAAAGAACAACACAAGGAGAAAGGAAAGAGAAAGGAAGGGAGGAGGAGCAGAGTGGTGGGAGCCTAGAGTGCGGCAAGTCGCGCGTTGATGCACATGCTGCCTGTGTTCCTCCCTCCTCCTCTCTCCTCCTTTCATACACATGCTCGCTTGCTCTCCCTCACTGCAGCAGAGCGAGCTAATCAGCTGGAGTCACAGCTGAAGCAAAAAGCTCCTTCTGTGTTGAACTGTCAATAAACAAGGACCGAATATTCAATGCAAACATGCGGTACTTCTTAAACAGTGTTTTATATCAAGAACAGATTTTTTTCCCCAAATTGTATAAAGGTGTATAATTGTTTTTTGTAAAATAATCAACACTTTTCAGTTTTCAAAAGTCTATCATAAATACTACTTGCAAAGGGGAAATCTTTCAAAAGAAAATATATGACAGGAAAATTCAATGAACACATCAGATCTGATGAGCAAAAAAAGCCCAGTTTGCTTCCAACAATTGTACTTAACCAGTAAACTGAGATACTGGTCAAGCATGTCTGACAGAAAATATTTCTTCAAGGGTTAGAGTTGTGCTTTCCAGAAGCTGCTCAGCTGACGCTGTCGAACTGAACAAAAACAATGATGTTAAATCATCAGGCGTGTGCTTCCGCCACGGAAAGCCTGCTGGTGTAGCCTGCATACAGGATTTGTGCTGCGTCTGTTAAGAAGCAGATGAGTTGCAGATCTTCACCGTCAGCCTCCCTCCCATTTTCTCTCCTACAGAAGGAACTGGCCCGCTGCCAACGGCTCACAGAGCCTAATTATTTTACAACTGAAAACGCCTTTCATAATGCAATTACCCTTTGTTGCTTACATACATCCAGAAGCATATAACACACCTATAGAGACTAAGCATTTGTTCATATCATTACTACAAGGCTGAAAATAAAGTGTCAGAAGGAGGGGATTCCCCCCACCTTGTCTTAAGTTGTTCCAGTCTACATTTGAGAAGAAGGCGTGACACCGCAGTCCCTGGTAGCCCAGACGCTCTCTCGCTCCACACAGCAAGCTCCGCACCAAGTCAACAAACTGCTTACTGGCATGAGGCTCTTCTGGAAACTTTAAGTAACGCTGGAGGCAAAGGACATGGGCATTCAACAATTATTCATTACTTGAATAATACAATGACTAGAATTATTTTTTATTTAAATGATCACTGTACCAGACATACCTGAAAATTGAGAATGTTGTTGATGGTCTTAGTAGATGTGGCATCAGAAAAAGGCGACTTGGCATAGATCATCTCGTATGCAATAATGCCAAGGGACCACCAGTCGCACTCAACCCCGTAGGTGCTCTGAGAGCCACCGTTTATGACTGTCAGGACCTCTGGGGACAGAAAGTCCTGGGTACCAACAGCTACTGTGGCAGTGGCTACCTGGAAACATTTATAAAATACTTCAAATGGACAACTGCGGGTTACCAGTATTAAGACAAACCAAGGTATTAAAAAAATAAATAAATACAAAATTGTTTAAAAGCCGCAAAATCTTTCAATCGTACAGCTAATGTGGTTTACAGGATTACTATACAGTTCAATGCACAATTCTATATGGTCACAAATTTATAGTTTCAACATTTTGATTTAAATTCTTTACATTCGAGTTCAAACTTAATTCGGAACCTGCCTGAATCGTAGTTAAGCCTCATCATCCATCCTTTCCACAAATAATGAAACAACACGATGCTAAAGTGTGGTACCACTCTTTTTGTGGTACCTGACCTTTACTTCAAAATCCATTTTGCTTTGACTTGTCAATTTAGCAATGGAGTGTCCTAGACCACCAACCTATTCCTTAAAAACACAATTTGTGTACTTCAGCACCTTTATTAAATGCTTCCCCCCCAAAAAGCAAACTGAAGCATTGGTGTTTTATTTGGAATTTTACACTCGGTTATAAAGCAGCACACATTCATTTAAACCTGAATTTAAACTGGTCAAGATTTATCAAAAAATCTATCTTTTTTATGACTGCACATTCAACATTTAATAATTAAAGAATTATAGTTTACCAGAAAACAAAAAAACACACCATGACATTATTAGACTTCATTTAGAAAATAGAAGAAAGAAAAAAGTAAAACTCAAATCAAACTAAACTCCACTTTATACGTTTGGCACAGCTAAAATTTCTTTGAATAAGATTCAGAGTAAGGACTTTAATGTAGCACTTTCTCTGCTGCAGGATGCTTCCCACTGCCAGTCAGCCAGCTAAAAAAGACGATACTATATTTTTCTTGTACTTACAGACCAATTAGTATGTTTGGAAATATTTCCATCTTCATAAAGTCAGTCAAAGCTGCTTTGAAACTCCATATGGCAAAGTTATCCAGAGGTTTTTAAACTTTGCAGTAATACTAGGAAACCTTTACTCAACGTTATCAAATTGCAAGATCTCATTCAACCAACTTATTTCAGTGATGTCACTGTTAATAACACCGAAGTCAAAACCGTGTAATCTACTTACGGTTTTGTTTGCAGTCAACTTGGCAGCTGATCCAAAATCGGCGAGCTTAATGTGACCAGTCCGGTCGATGAGAATGTTCTCTGGTTTGACATCTCTGTAAGGAAATATTTTATAGGACATTTGATACTGCTTTTAAAAAGCTTTTTGATGCCTCAGTACTTTAACATGTCAGCTACTCCAAGTTTAATGGAGCACATTAGGAAACATCAGCATTGTTTTCTTTTTTTTTATACTTTATGTTGTCTGACTCGGATGTCAAAACCAATTTAGTAAAAAACAAAGTAGCAACACCAACTCAGAAACTCTAGTGGCTCCTCCTTTACCACATACTGGAGGGAAAGCAGTAAAGAGATGGATATGGCTTCGAGTGTCTAACCTGTGAACGTAACCCAGCTGGTGGACTGCCTGAATGGCTTCTACCAACTCAGCCAAATAAAACTGAGCCATTGACTCGTCAAATTGATCCTCGTATCGGTTCAGCAGAGACATCAGGTCACCGCCCGGCAAGTACTCCATGGCCTCAAGACACACACAGACAGACAAAGTCGATAGAAAAGAACATAATAATAGAACACAAATAAAATATGAGGCAATAAAATACAACATAACATTTTAGAACTAGACAATATATCGAATCCCAGCTGCAATTTCAAAGTGTGCAACACTGAGAACTACTTACATCTAATATTTGGTAGTATATAATATTTCAGGGTCCATCCGTTTTGCTTGTTAATAACATATTTGGCCACGCTGATGGACTTTCACTTTCTTATATGCCCACACTTGATTTATAACATGAAACAGAACTGTGATTAAACAGGCAAAAAAATACTGAAGGACCCATTCCATATTCTGTTTGGAGACTATAAACAACTACCCTCATGGACATGTTACAGAGCTATCTATTGCACAAGCAATCGTTTTAAACAATCTTTTCTTCCAACTTTTACTTTACTTCTTAATAAATTTGATAACTAGTTTTAATTTTTCTTTTTAAACTAATTTATTGTTGTACCATCTAGCTACCCTGTCACAGATTGGTGGTTTTAACTGCTGTAAATTGCACATTGGCAGTTGCACCAGATATTTTTGTTTGTTTTTTTTGGTATGCATGTAACATTGTAGTCATTGTACACCTGCCTGTTAATGAATGAGTTTTGGTGAGATGATGGCAAAGAAAAGGAGCAATGAGGGGGAAAATGGGTTAATCATGACTCATATTGCCATTCTGGTATTCAACAAGCATGTCACACATGTCATGTTTTCAGAATATATAGACCAAATATACTCTGAGATGCACCAACTAAACGGAAATTAGAACTGATTTTGGGACATGTATCCAAGCACATGTCCCAAAATTTTATCTGATTTTTTTTTTTAAACAAAACTAGAAAGAAAGAAAGAGCTGTGTCATATTTACAGACAAACCAGTGGGAGTTTTAAATTAGGATGTATTTCGTAAACACAAAACATTGATTGTGCTGTTGATTTTGAGCCAATCAAATGCAAATTGGCTGATTTCATTCACTGAATATTTATCATCTATATGAGACAGCAATAAGTGTTGGATCACATATGATGCATCTGAGCTCACATCAAAGCTATATTCAGATTAAGCTCATAGGGTATTTCTCCTCATTATAAATTCCTTATGTAAGGAGTGGATACTATTACAGATTTATCTCTGATACCGCAGTCAAAGCATTGCTAAAAATAGACCAAGAATACCCGCAAAATCCCTGTGCAGTGTGTATTGCTGTGATCAAAACGTTAAATAACACCCATCCAGCGAAGCCAACATGCCAGGAATTATATCTCATTTGATATTTGCATACATTTTATCTGAAAACACAAATAACTGAAGATTATTTTGGCAGTCTTCTGCACCTTGAGGAGAAAGAAACTGGTCAAGTTGATTGGAGCTATTCGGTTCCTTCAACACACACACTTAACAGGCGAGAGCCCCTGGCGCATGAATGGTCTGAGAGTCTGAATGAACAGGAGCATTCTCTAGTGTTACCTAGCAACAGAGAGACTGGGAGCCTCTCTGACACACGGATAAAGATGGATGCTTTGTATTTTTGTCCATGCTCTGTTAGTGTGCATGGTGGGAAAGAGGGGGAGTGAAACGGCGATGAAGAAGAATTGAGATTGACACACAGGGGGCATGAAGCAAGATATATAAGGGGGAAGTAGAAAAAAACCCTCACTATGGAATGTACAGCTTAAAATCATTTTTCCTTCAACCTCAGTCAGTGTGGGGTCAACACAAACAAAGATTGTGTTTTGTGTAGGAAAAACTAAATAAAGGTCGCTTTAGAGGCTGACAGAAGCACAATTTTTGTAGAAAAGTTTCCTTCCCTGTATCTAAATAAACCCTAGAGATGTAAAAAATATTAACATAAAAAATCCTGTGTTTTTACTGGCCAAAAAGGAATACATCAAACCAAAAATACAACCAGTCACACTTTGCCAGACTGATGCACTGAAGAAGAGAATAGCATGAGTCATGTCATTAATCATAAGAGGGGGTTAAAAGGATTTCTGGAGGTCTTGCACATGCTTTACTAAATGTTTAAGCCTAGTCTTTGTAGCTGACTCTTTCCCCCTTTCTAAATTATTAAACCACTTACCAAGATTTAAAAGTCATTTAGGAACAGAAAGCAACCTGTCTAAGAAGATGATTCAGTGTCATGTCTGATCTTAGCAGACAAATGAGCAAAAAAAAAGAAAAAAAATTTCAACAGCTACCTTTTTTTCCTAGCAACATGGTTCTGATTTATCCTAGCTGAATGAACAAAATCCCCAAATGATAATAGGTTGGCAGGATTTGAACTTGAAATAATGCAAGATTTCAATTTTATTTTTTTATAAATACAGAATATAGTGCAGAACTTTGAATTTGTTGACTTTTTCTAACCCACACAGAGTAAAAAATATACATACAGGTTGAAAATTTCCCTTTATCCTCTAATAAAATGTATGTGAATGCCCATTTGGGAGTAGATGGGAAACCCCACATTTTTTGTAGCCATCAGTGAGCTTCTGATACAACTTTGGCTGCATATTTAGACACAGTTTAAATATGCAGCAGTGGGTGGGATACTGGCAGGGACCTGAAAGTCTCGAGTTTTAAATAGGATTAAAGTATTTTTTGAAGTTTATAGATGGCCTATTTAAATCATGTAAATAAACCATTTTTATTTGGGTTTAAAACCATCGGCCTACTAAAACAACAAATTGTGTGCATAGACCAGTATACTGCAGGTTGCCAAACAGACAAATCTCATGATTCTACCAACACCATGCTTCACAGCTAATAAGGATTTAAGTCTCATTTTGATGTAGAAAGACATCAAAATGTCTCATGCTATTCTCTTCTTCAGTGCATCAGTCTGGCAAAAGACCATGTCTCATCTGAAGTGTCTGTAAGCCGAGCCTAACGGTGCAGATTTTGGAGTGGCCATGTCAATGTAATTGTTAAGCGTGTTTCACAATGAATTGTAAAACTCCTCTTGTAGTTCCTGTGTACTTACTTCAGAGGTTTACAGTTCGGATTAAAAGCTTGCGAGTTGGACACAGGACAATGTTCCCAAACAAAGTTCAGTACTAGCTTTGTCCTAAATCTATATATATAACAGGCCCTATGCTATCCCCATCCGTTCACACACTAAGTCAGTATGCACTCGGCTGAGCTTACCCCATAGATCAATGGCACAAAACATCTCAACTGGGCTACATTCTTCTAGTGCAGCAACTTGACCACCAGACAACCACAGTTAAGCTACAGCACTTAGGAAACGCCTTAACCCATGGCTTATTAAACATGCTACAGTCTCACCAGGTAGACGTGATCTTTATCCTGAAAGGCATAAAGAAGCTGTGGAATCCATGGACTACTATTCAGAGCCAGAATCCTCCGTTCCTCCTCATGAAAAACAACCTGTAAAGAAGTAAAAGGATAGACATACAGTATGTCAACTTAAATGTTTCACATTACCAAACTTGTACTTTGTGAACAAATACAAAAAACTGCTTTCAGATGATTTAATTTATTAAAGGAAAAGCTGTCCAAAACAACTTGGTCACAACTTGTAAAAAACCTAATACAGGGTTGCGTCACCCATGGCAACACTAATCAGCATCTAGCGTTCCTGAGCCTTCCACATCTCTGGAGGAATTTGGCCCCCTCTTCTTTCAAAAATTGTTTTAATTCAGCAGCAGTAGGGGGTTTTCAAGCCTATTCAAGATCACACCATGGTCTCTCAATTGGATCTTAATCCACAGTTTGAATGAGCTACTCCACAACCTTCATTTTGTTGGGTATTTTTCTTTGTGCTACTGTGAGGTTGTCACCAAGATCTGATTTAACAAAAGCGTGCTTCAACTTAAGGTCAAAAATTCTTCTTCTCCGGGGTATTCTGCTAGAGAGCCAAATTTTTGGTTGCATCATATATGGCAAGTTATACAGAAACTGAAGCATGAAAGCAGACCAAGACCGTCACACAATCACCTCCATGTTTGACTGATGGTATGACATTCTTTCAGTCAAAAAAATCCTGTTTAGGAAATGTGAGACTGGGTTTTTTTGTTCTTTTTAATTAGCGGAGGAATTATCCCATGAATGCTATTAGCCCATGTTGACAGAGAGGCTGCATTTATATTATGTTTTTGATGCTACAACCTATTTTAGTCACTTTGGTTATCTGATTAACATAACCAGATTAACGTCAGACTATGTTCAACAGGTGCCAAAAATAACTTGTTTGAAACATGTAAGTACGACAGAAGAAATCTGGAAAGAGGTAAATCCTTTTTCACAGCACTCTGCATGTAATGAAGGAAACCTTAGTGCCTAGTTCCTAGTACTTATCTTCAACTTAGAAAACACAAAGAAGATCATTAGAGGAAATATTAACACACTATTATCAATCATCCTAAGACCTGATATTTGCCATTATACTTTAACAGAATTTTGTTGTATTTAGTTTTTATAATCTTCTCAGATTTCAACAGGACAAAGGCTACTAAATAGGCTAGAGTAGTCTGGAAATTAAGAGGCTATAAGTTTCATTCCAGCTTCCCCCATGCCACACAGAGCTCATTGTTGCCCACTGATCTGTGAATCACTGTGTGAAATTTTGTGCCAACGAGCGAATGTGACACATAGTGACAGAACGGGTCAGTATGGTGAGAGTGGTCGGTTCATTTACAAAGCAGCTTTCGAAGATGGATGGATTTTGAAAAAAAGAACATACTGTAAGTATTCAATTCAATTAAAAATACTTTAATCCTAAAGGGAAATTAAATATAAAGTACAAATGACCCTTGTTACTCAAAAACCACTTCACTGTTCAAGATATCATACTTGTAAATTATATCAATTTCCTTCACTTTATGTTCTTTTCATCCTAAAAATGTAATTTATTGTAAACAAATTGGTTCCATGTGGCATAAAGAAATAATTACTCATTCATTCAAAGTCATGCAGTTAGTTGCTCCCTTATTATCACTTCCTGACATTGCTCATGTACTGTTTTGACAGAAATCTGTTCCATTAGTCATATGCCAGGGACCACAGCTGTGAAATACCATACCCAGACTTTTCTTAATGTTATTCAGCCTTACAGCGCTCCCCTGTGGATGTTTCTGACAGTGCAGCTTAAGAATATTAAGTATACTAAGAACAATGTCACTGCAGGGATAGTGTTATTCTTCACTAAATTTTCTCAAAAGTATTGTCTAAGTTTTGCAAGCTTGTCACATATTTTTTGGGTGAGTCAAACAAGAGTGACTTACATTTTCTTGAGTACGTAGCACGGCCTTGTTCATCGTTTTCAGTGCACAAACATCGCCGGTGGCTTTTTCTCGAACTACTCGAACTTCAGCAAAGCGACCACGGCCGACCACTGCACATAGCTCAAAGTCATGAACCGCTGGCTGCAGGGCACGCAGCTCGGAGACGGTCTCAGAAACTGTTAGGGAGACAAGCATTGGATGTAAGCAAGAAAAATGTGTTCATTATGATATATTTAGGGTTCCTACATATGTCCAATCTCAAAATCCCATACTTTTCAAAGTAGTTTTTTTAAAACAATGTTCTAGCCAATCATGTACAAAATATTTACTAAACTGGGTTTTATTACCTACATGTTACTCAAATCATGACAAGACGAGATCCAATTGTTGCAGTTTGATAAAGGACTATTTCAATGCTTCTTTAACATTTGGAGCAACTTATATCAGCTCTATTTTCTTGCCTATAAAACATACAATTCCTAACATTTTGTGAGACAAATACAAGAGCTCACAGTACTTTTTAAAAATAATTTTAAAAATGTAAAAGTACAAATGCAAGAATTCGTAAACGTTTTTAAAAGACAAATTTAAGACTTTAAAAATAGAACCTGCAAAAGACAGGAACAGGAACCAAAAGAGATGGGGAAAGAGACAGGAGAATGAATGAATGTTACATATCGATAAAAGATAAAAACAATACTTGAGTTGGAAAAAGCTGTCACGTGGCAAATCAAAAATAAAAAAGTGCCTACTTTAAATATAAAACAACACAAAACGCTTTTCAGAGTATCTGATATTTATCTTTCAATAAATGGAAAAAAGAATAAAGTTGGCAAATTCAGTTTTCGCTTTTACATATTTACCAAGACTTCTCACTAGATATGCACTGAGATGAAGTTACTTACATTTATGGACAAACTTTGCCACATGTTGAATCTTCATTAGCTCAGGGGATGTGCACTCTTGGTAGAGAAGCAACAGAGCCTCCAGAAACTCCTCCCGTCCTAAGCTGCATCCTCCCTGCTGACCGCCGCACAGGCTCACTCTTCCCTGGGGACAACACAGGAAGGGGGAGTCATGTACTGACTGCGGGCCACCGGCTTTAAAATATGCCGAATGAAAGTAAGATAGTTAGATATGGCCATACCTGAAACACCTGGTTGAGACGCAAGCTGCGACTGGTGATTGGGTCAGCGGAGGAGCAAGGTGTTCTCAGCGTTCCCTGACTGACGTATTTAAATTTCAGCATGGTTCCCTAACCCCAGATAACCTAGGTGAAAAGCACACGGTTATTCAAAGTTGAAGTACCGCTAATGTTGGGTTTTCAAATCAGTAAACGAACCGGCTAACCAAATGTCAACACTCCGTCCCTTTAGCTCGCGCTACGTCAACGGTAGCTAACGTCCACTTCTCTAAAATTGCTAACTAACGAAAACACGTCACTCGCTGCTGTTCTCAAATCATATGTATGTACACAAAGTACTGAGATGCTTAAACACTTACCACACTGCCATGCAGACAATAATAATACAGTGTTAACATAGATGAAGCGATATACTCGTAACCACACTCTTGCCCTCGATATTCCCGCTGTTGTTTCCGGGTGAACTTTCAAATTGTGCGCGTTTCCCGCCCACCTCACGAGCCTAGTGAATGGAGGTGCTTTCTGATTGGATATTCTTCATCTTCCTGGGCGGGTCTGTGTATTGTTTCTAACCAATCACTGATAGTTGACCTCAACCGAGGGTTTCTCCGAGGAGGAAATGCAAGGGCTGTGTTGTTATCGCAAACGTTAATCTGAACATTAAGTGGACACAAAGTTAGGGCATTAATTTAATTTCTCTTTCATCCCAGAAAATCAAAGAAAACTTTTCAAAGGTTTTTTTTTTTTTGCACAAATATCAAATAAGATTAAACGTATTAGTTGTAGGCATTGTGTCACTTTTAGCTCTCCGTGGTTGTTGAGACTTGTTTATGGAGAGAGATATGTTTGCATTTTTCAGGTAGTTACAGAGGACGTGTGAGGCTGTTTTCACTGTTATTTTTCAGTAACTCTTATTCTGAAACACCTAAGTTTGAGCTGCAAGGTAAGAACAAGACAAACGTAACTTTATCATATGCAGTGCCTTCCAAAGGTATTCAGCAAAAGGTATTCAGCACCACTGGAACATTTTCGCATTTTGTCACATTGCAGCCACAGCGTTTGGAGTCATTTTATTTGACATATCAATACAGAGCAGTGCATGTACTTGTGAAGTGGCAAGAAAGTGATGCATGCATGGTTTTCCACATTTTTCTTTTTACAAATAAAACCACAAAATGTGTGATGTGCATTTTTATTCAAACCTTCAGGGTTAGTTGCAGATTTCACTGCGATTATAGCTGGACGTTTGTTAGGGTTTGTCATAGTACAGGTACCTGCTGTGCACATCTAGACACCGACACATTTGGTCAGTCTTCTTCTTCTCAGATTGTGTGGACATTATCTGTGAACAATGTGGCAATATGTCTGGCAACAGGTCTGGACTTTGACTGGTCCATTCAAACATGTAAACGTGCTTTAATTGAAAAAAATATTTCAGTTGTGTCTCTGGTGGGAAGTTTACAGCCTTTGTCCTGCTAGAAGGTGAACATCCGCTCTAGTCTTGTCTTTTGCAGGCAATATTAGTTTTTCTTCAAAGAATGTCCTGTGTTGGCTCCGTTCTTCTACTGCTGATAAAAAGGCTATGGTGTATACCCTTTTTTTGCAAACCAAAATGAAATTGGTTTTCATTTTCAGACAATGTTTTGCATGAAGCCCTTGTGTTACACCTCTGTGGCTTAAGGCAATCTGAAAATGTGACTTCTCATGGTTTTCTTTGAAGTTTTGGTGGTGTCTTGCTCGGTTTGCAGTTGTGTCATTGTCTTCCCATTTTCAGGTAATAGACCAAACAACGCTGAGTGAGACGTTCTCACTCACTGAGATGTTCAAGAAGCAAATTAAGCTTCTATAAGCAAGGGTGTAAATCCCATCTCATTATTGGGGGGGACCATAATCAGGAAAATTTCTTAAGTCCAATTTTGGGGGGGTCGGCAAAGTTACAGTGAAATGTAACGTTAAGTGTGGTTTAAACAGTTTTTAACCACATTCAAGCTGCAGGACCGATAATGACTGGTAATGCATATCAAACGTGTTTTTCTCAGTAAGCAAACTATTGAGAAATAAAACTAAAATTCAAATGTTGCTTCTATACGAGTTTTGTTCAGTCTGACTGATCTAATCTCTGCTACACCTTTACAAAATTTTAAGGTTCTAAATAAAAAAAACTTTAATGAGTGGCTGCTCTTAATAAAATTCCTCATAAACATTGATTTATTGAAATGGCTCCCAATACAAGTTATGGGCTGTTTAAATTATAACTTGTTAAGTTGCTTTATTTTTAAGCCTTTTTTAGTTTTGCCATGTCCTGGGTGACAGAGAACCAAAAGGTAGATAGAAATGAATATCTGAGGGGTATTATAACTTAAACATAACTTTTAAAGCACGGGGGTTTATATAGAAAAATATTCAGATTTTATTTTGTGGTTTTAAAGGCTCTACATTGAAGACAGTGAGAAATAAAGGCGACTTTCTGTTTGTTTGTTTTTTCTATCTGTTCTCAGCTCCCACAAACAGAGCTGTCGGCCACTGGCTCAGCCCGTCCCTCCTGTTTCAAACGCTTCTAATTTAACTAAAAGTTACAGAGCTAAATATGAATTAGATGCTTGCTACCTTTGACAAAAAAGTTTAAGTCTATGAAAGTACAGCAGGGTAGCAGTTTTGCTAATAAGGCAGCTTATCATGATTCAGCCAAAGTAAGAAAATAACGAACTGCAGGACTTTATTGTTAATGTGTTTCTTCTTATTGAGCAGTGAATGTAAATAAAAGGTTTACATGTCTTTTGCTGTAAGTATTTACTCACTGGAGGGTTTTATGTTTGCTAGCTGTACAGCTAACAGCTAGCTCCTCACTGTTGCTCCTCCTACACTTTGGACTGAACCATTGTTCTAACAATGGTAGGGGGGACCTAAAAATTAATTCTTTTTTTTTTCCTGAGATAAATGGCAGATTTATTTTTTTGTTCTTTGTTTCTTTTGCCTTTTCAATTTGATATAATTTAAATGCAAACGTTTCTTCAATGATTTTTTTTTGGGGGGGGGACAATTCAGGACTTTTCCAAGATTGGGGGGGTCCGCCCCCCATACCCCCAGGATTTACGCCTATGTTTATAAACTTAATTTGCTTTAAGCTTCTCTCTAATTTTATTCCTGACCTTTCTCCTATTCTGGTGTGCCCTTTGCTCTTCATGATGCCATTTGCACATAGACGTTGGATGTTAAAATGTGTCAATATTTGTTAAAATCTGAGCACCATGAATGCATTTGTAAGGCAGTTTTAGCACAAAGCAAAATGAAAACTTAAAAGGCATATGCTTTTCCGCTTTTATGGAAAATCTATGCAGAAGCTTAGTATTCTAACCTTGGTAGAATAACTCATGTTGGTAACTGTATCCGTCTATCATTTTGAGAAATTTCCATTTTATTTCTCATATCAACTAACTTGTCAAACAGTCCTCTGTGCAGTACATAAGTACCATGAAACAAATGTGCATATAGCCAAAAGTCAGGGCCAAAGCCTTTATTTCCAGCAGAGATACATGTTTCAATATTACCAGTTCCAGTTTTCCAAAACTGCATGGTCAGGAAGCCTCACCCAAAAAGGAGCATGAAGGAGAAACTGGGGATTGGTCAGCTGCATTCAGCTTCCCTCAGTCAGTGTGGGTGTTGTCAGTGGTGTGCTGTTAAGGCTGGGGTTGAGTTTGGGGTTTGGGAGTGGGTTGGGGATTAGGGCTGGGATTTGGGTTGGGCGGTGCAGGGGAAGGGTCGGGAGCTGGGGCAGGAGCAGGACCAGGGGCAGGGGCTGGGGCCGGTGGAATATAACACCCTCTCTTATGCCACTGCATGTCCCGCACACGTCGGACGGACTGGATCTGAGGTGCAGTGGCTCCCCAAGCATTCCAGTGCTTGAAGTCTCCATGTTCAAAAACGTACTGGCGCCCTCTGTAGCCTGGATATGTGTATCCCACCCACCTTCAAAAGAACAACAGCAAATTACAAATCATCACAAATCCTTAAATACTCTTCAGGTGCATCTGTCCTATTGCTCTAAGCCTTTCAGTTTTTCAGTTCTACCCTTCAGGCCATTGGAACAAATCCATTATTCTTTGTGACTGAGAAGGTATATCTTACGTTCCAGAAATAGCCTTAGCACTAGCCACACGGTCTTGGAAGCCATGAACCCAAAGGCTGGGTACGTCATCATCAACAATCTCCATCTTTCGTCCTTCAAATCCTGCATTCTCAAACAGGTGCAACTTGTGATCTCCACTTTCCTGAAGAGAGAAAGAACACGCTTACTTATGTTGCACTTAAAATCCGCAAAAGAGCCACGTTTAAATGCTACTTACCACTTTAAGAGGCTTGAAGGAGCTCAGGATGTAGCTACTCTGGCAACTGGTCCAGGTGCTCCACCGAGGATACTCTCCTTTCTCGAGGACAAACTGCTCCCCACCAAAACCCAGGCATTCAAACCCTACCCATCTAACAACACAGACATACCGCATTACATAAAACTGCCAAATTGTAATATGAGCAAACTCAAAATGACAGAATGATATTTAAAGGCAGATGAGAGTCACTCACGGTCCTGACTCCACAATGACCGAGCCAACTCTTGGGGTCTTTTCCAACACGTCTTTACACTCGCCGGACAACTCCACCCTTTTCCCACGAAAGTTCTCAAACTCAAATACAGCCAACTTCAAAAAAAGGAACAGGTGAAGGTTGACAGTGTTGTCCAAATGCTACTAAATTCAATTTAATGGTGTGTGTGCTGAAAGCACCTTATATGTGGCTCCAGCACCTCCTTGGCCCTTCTCTGCAGGCAGCTGGTCTGGGGTTCCCTGCTGTTCTGTCATGTTTTCTCTAGCAAAATCACATAGTTTAGGGCAAATTAAGAGCAACTTGTGTGTTTCAAAACTTTGATCCCAGTAGGTTCAATTTGCACAAACCAAAACAGCTTTTACAATTTTAAGATCACATATTGCCTTTAAATTTTGGTAAAAGCAGATCATTTCAGATATTTATTCAGTAAAACTTGCATTATGAGAAGGATTAATTTACCTGGATGGCTTGTGCTTTACTGCACCCCGAACAAGCCACGCTCTCCGTCTTTCCTTTTGTCTTGTCTTTTTGCCTCCTGCCTGTCTCAGTTTGAGGGTGTGTGTGGTTGTGGAGGCCTGGCGAGCGGTCGGTGGATGCCAGTGGGGGTATTTATGGTTTATTTCTGGCCACAGCAGCAAAAAGCCTGTTGATACAGCAAGTCTGTCGCACCCATTGTGTCCATCACATTGCATCTCAATAGCTTTGCCCTCTGTCCCTGGCACTGTGGCAACTGCTGGTCAGGTTTGCCCAGGCTGCCATCCTGATCATGATCCTACAGGAGCAAATGTACTGACCGCCAGCCAAGAGCATCAACACAGATAAATCTCACTCAGCACTATTGCATCAATCCAGCTTTTTTTTTCTTTTTTGCATTTGTCATAGCCCAACCAAAATCATTCAGCTTAATTTCCTTTACCTCCTATATCGTTCAAAAGTTTAATGTACATTTCACAGTTTGGACTTTCACAGTTCTGTTCATTTGTGTATCATGTTATTTGTGTAATAGATCTGACTTGTTCTGTTAGAACTGAGTAATGCATGTCATAAAGATGATCACAAAATTGTTTTGCAGAGGTTTACATGTGTTAGTGATCAATGGGACAGCAATAGGCTGGTTTAGGCCATACTGCTCTGACATATTTGAAAATCTTCTTTAAGTGCCAGAGTTAGTGCTGGTGTACCACAGGGGTTAGTGCTTCAACTCGTTCTCTTTATTCTCTTTTTCTTTATAAATTTTTTTATTTAACCTTTATTTTACCAGGATAAAAAAACATATGCATTCTAAATCTATATATCATATACCCCCTCGCAGAATGAGCTGGACAGTGTCACAAGTGAGGCGATGTCTGAATTTTCCTCGTTGACCTGTTGCCCCTGCAACTGAGGTTGTACATATCTGCAACTTCAGATATGTGGAAGACATGGATGGATGGTTGGATGGATTGAATTCAACTGCTATGGTGACGATATTCACCCAATCTTGTTATTAGACGACAGGCATGTCCTGAAGAAATTAAAGGTTGAATTACCTCAGATTTTCTGGTTTTATATTCAGAAAAGACAGAGGTTGTTGTATTTGGAAACGATCATCTGAAGAACAAACTGCTTAGCCAGGCACATACTTTGGATAGCATTAAGTTGGCTTCCAGTGTTAATACAAAGAACCTTGAACATGCGGTTGGTCTAGGACGTATCCATTAAATCCCATCAACATAAGCATCCTGTCTCAGATGGCTGCATGAAACACTGCAGCCATATAAGCAGCCATCTTTTTTTTAGACAGAGCCACTACTTAACATATTGTTAAAATTATGTCTGCAGTCCTGGACCAAGTCTCTGCTGTTTTTGGTCCCTCTTGATCCTCAATTGAACATGGCAGATGTGTGTTGATGCTGAGACTGGTTCTGCTGGAGCAGGTAAAAATGAAAGACTTGTTTTCACTGCCGCATGTTTTGCTCATGACGTGGGTTGTATATCATATGTACAGTACAACATGTATGATGATTTATGTTGTATATTATGATTATGATACAATTAGAGTAATGTGACTGTACGACTGGACTGGATTGAAATGAAATAACTTTTGAAATGAATTTGGACACATGGTGACACCCTATTTGTAAAGCGGAAGAACAGTTGTTTTAATTTGGCACTATATAAATAAGCTAGTATGAATTATGTACATCGTTTAGAATTGATAAATCAAAAAGTATTAAAAAACAAAAACAAACCCAGCTTCACTTTCTTAATACACATGAAATATGTACTTTCCCACCAAAAGAACACTCAAACCTATTTCATAGAAAAGAAAAACTTTTATTAAAGTTCCCTCAATTTTCCATTGAACATACACTATGAAGACCAAAATGGTCACAATTTTCCAGTAGTAAAAAAAGGCACATGGTTTTCTAAGTTTTACAATCCTGAACACATACATACACATATAACATACACACTTCCTGAATCTGTTATTGTCCCCAGAGAAAGAAATAGAACTACAGAATGTGAAACTGACAATGTTGTAACAAAACACAAGAAAAACTAAATTCTCTGCAAAAATAAATTCAAACATGATTTCGCTATTGCTCAAATTCTATTGCATGGGTGCAAATATGGTAATATTTTGTTAAAGTGCTTCAAACTTTCCTTGAGAAGAATTGTGATAGGATATAAAAATAATCTGTGCAACTTAAACTAAAAACACACATCCACTTAGTGATTCTGTACATTTCTATGCTTTTGCCATTTGTGTCTTAGTATCTATGTTGTGTGAGGATGTTTATAGTAAGTGTAAGGATTTATGTCTGGACCTGCACGTCTTCTGAGGGGGTCCGTAACAGTTAAAGCATTGGATTTAGTAGTAGATTTCCTGTAAAGAGAGTTAGTGGTACATGTTAGATTAGGTAAAAAGACTGAAAAGTGCCTTATTGTAATAAGCATAATCAGTATTCTGATGAGGTGTAGTGCCTCTATGATGGATTTCACATTCACAGATTAAGACACAGAATGGCTTTGCACTAAAGTACACTCAAACATCCACAGAGCTCTCAGAGTCTGTGCTTGGAGAAATATTTACTTGGCAGTAACATTCAACAGCCTCTGCGCACAGCCATGGCACCATATTCCATTTATAACATACAAAAGGTCAATGTTGCCTCTGTGTCCAGAAAAAAAGCACAATTTCTTTTCTCTCAGGAAAGATCCAAAGTAAGGCACTCAAAGTGCAGAATGGAGCAATCATCATTATATCTGCCATCAGCAAGGAGCTGAAATGATCCAATTCCCGCTGAAGAGTGTGAAAGTTGTGTCTCCTAAAGAAAACAAAATACATTGGTTGCTATTTTCTATGAGAACTGTGGACTTCAAATGCAACTGAAACCTTGAAATGTCCCACAAATCTAAAAACAATAACAATAATTATGTCTCTATTTTCATCTTTTCATGATTTATTTGAAATGTTATGGGTACAAGGGATTTTTTTTAAAGTCTAAATTTCATTTGAATTTCCTCTCATCAACATAGGCTCGGTGGTTACTGGGTTGTTCCTCATCATCGTAATATTTTTTAACGGAGGATTTCAGTTCGAGTCGGATGTCAGAAACATGGACACAACAAGGATTTCCAGTCAGACAATTATTTTTAACGCACATTGAGACTGGTTTTGGAGGGACAAAGCTCAAGCTAGCCGTCCAAACCACAAAGCACTGCACTAATTCTTTAGCATAGTGGAAGCGGCATCATGCTGTGGGCTTGTCTTGCTGCCATATGTATTATTTTATAAAGAGGGTGAAAAAATAAAAAAGGATAAATACCTGCCATTTTTTTCTTTACTTCATGTAAGCAACTAGATGTTTCAACATTGATAACAAAGCGGGGTTCCAACAAAAAAAAACAAAAAACTAATCCAAAACACAAATTAAAACTATTTTTACATTTATATTTTTGTATGTATGTATGTACTGTGTTTTAATTTCACAAAAATCACACAATAAATCCCAGTCCAGTTTTATCTAACATCTAATCAAAAGCTGCTAGGTCGTTGCTTCTTAAAAAAAAAAGAAAAATTAGAGCATGATTGATGTGCTAGCACTGATGGGACATTTGCCTAAAAATTGACAGGGTGTATGGATTTATTTGAGCCTGTATGTATAATTTAACTGTTCATTTTAAAGTAAAAAATTAATGTGACTCTTGTCTATGATGAGTGAAAGTAAACTTACTTATGTCTGGTTAAGTTTCACCATTCTGCTGAGTCATCCGCTTCTTAGGCCAAAGCCTAAGAAGATGAGACAAAAAAGATGAGACATTGCTGATAGCACAGAATGAGCGTTTCAATCAGTTTCTCCAAATGTTTATTCATTTTCAAGACGTGGACCTCTTTAAAATTTTTTGTCATTCTCGGAGCTTACCCTCCGTCTTTACTGACTGCAGGGGGCAGCACTCGTGTAGCTCCTACGAGATGAGCCGCCACGCGAGGAGATCCTGAGACCTCTGATGGAGATGGAGCGACTTTCTTATTTTGACTTTCGGTCTCTTGTTCTCCTCTGTCTTCTGCTGATCCCTCTTCTGCTTCAGCTGCCACGCCACCGGTTTTCTTTTTTAGTCCAATCTGAAATATTGAGCATATTTTACATAATGGTATGGGTCTATGCCTTGATAAAGAAGGGAAAAAACTGAAAACATTTTTAGTTAACTTACAAGTAGATCTGCGGGGCTCAGTCCTGGAAACATGGGAACCTTCTGAATAGATGGCGGAGAAGAATAAACTGGCTTTGATTTAGGTGGTTCCTCTACTGAGTCTGACTGATTGTCTTTTTCATCTAAGAACAAAGAACAGATCAATCAAACCCTGTAGAGAAACAAAACTTCTAGTAAATCACAGTTTTTGTGTAAGACAAACTATTAGGAGATATAATGTAATAACCATTACCATTATAGACACTCGATTGTACTCTGGCAGCTTCAGCCGACATTAATCTGAGAGAGCGAGATGGACGTGTTCGTGTTAGCCTCCTTCCTAAAACTGCTTTTGATTTTTGTGAGCTGTTGTCAAGCAGAGGGGCAGAGTTCTGTGGAGAGCAACAAAAACACATGAGTAAATACTGGTGTAATTTCACACAAAGAAGACATTATTTTCCTAACTTCAAGGTGTATGTTGCAGAAGAAAATCCTTTATGGCAGAGAGATTTAGAATTATTTTTTTTACCGACCTCACAGACTGCATCTAAATCCAACTCTCTTTGAGAATCGGTATCATCCAGATCTTCAGAGGCATCAGGGTCTGGGTCAGGGACAGGAGTTGGACTGAAAAGAATAAAAGCTCTTTAGGGTTGAATGTACACAAATATTTCTGGCAACTTTTTGTACAACTTTTCATAGAAAAAAAAAAGTCTTTCAATGTTATTTCCAGTCAGGTTTATGAACACATCACAACCCTCAGGCTGCATTCGTAAAAGGTAAAGATCTCATGTCAATACCTGATCAGGAATACCGATAACTGAAAAAAGGTTTGAAAAATGTGTGCGTTCATATTATCAGTGATCAAATTTCCTCCAGTCCATTGTAGAAAATACAGACGTAATTGATTTTGCCGCCAAAATTACTATATTAAACATAGAGGCCAGGACTCAACTACACCCAATGAGGCTAAAAGCTACACCAGACATATCTATAGTCTAGAATTAAACCTAATTTTTAGCATCCACTTTTAGCTTCAGGGCTGCCTCCTTTAAACCAGCACTGAAAACTGCTGCTTATTGCAGGCTTATCAAAACAGTCCACTATTATTTTATCTATTCATTTCACATATTAGAAATATTTGTTTGCTTTTGATTAGGATTTTTCTGTTTCTTTTTAATGCGATGTTTAAGGTTTACTATTATTCTTTTAATAAATGAATTCGTTTCACAATATTTAATTTATTTTTGCTGCTTATTTTTCTGTAAAGTCCTTTAAATTACCTTGTATTTCAATTGATCAATACAGATAAACTTTCTATGTCTAACATATTTATTTGTTAATTTATTTTTTGCATTTCCTTTTGTTCTATCAAGCAAAAATCTTAAAGGAATGATGTGTTCAATTAATCACAAGGGAGCGAATTAATACTAAGCCTCCATAACAGTGGAAGACAGTTTAGTGTCTCATATATATATACAGTGTATATATATATATATAAGAACTTGGATGGAGTAGCTTGTCAACTAATAAACAATTTACCTTTGGGGATAAATGAAGTATATTCTATTCTATTTGACAAATGATTTTATTTTAGAATAAAACTTATTTATCTACCTGTCAGGGCCGGACGTTTGTTCAGAAATCCCATCCTGCTCATTGTGCAACAAAGTCCGAATGAGTTTGTCCTCATCATTTGTGATGTAGCTGTTAACCTGTGGCTGGGAAATGGAGACAGAAATTTAATGACACGATGTTACAGAACCAAATATAACTCAAGAGATACTTTTAGTATGGTAGGCAGCAGAGAAGATGGGGAAGCTCAACCATGGCATATTGTTGTAACAAAGTGCAGATATCTTCTAATTTAACTCTACCTATGCTCTACAGAAAAAGCTCCTCTATGCTCTGTAAATTTTAGCAGTTTTTTTTCTGGGGAACGAAGGCAGGGGGAAATGTACTGTGTGCTGACCCAACAGCACTAACTACATGGGGAGAGAAGAAGACTAAGGATCAGCCAAGCATACGTCTTTTAATGAGCTGGTCACAGAGTCTGAGCTGTCCCCAATAAACACCAAGAGCAAGAGCACTCACAGCCACACACGCCTAATCCACACATACACACACTTGTGATGTCACGCCCTCATGCTGGAATGCACGGGTGCACACACGCACACACCCACACACCAAACCAAAGCTACTCTGTGTACTTCTCTGCAAGCATTCCTCTAAGCTCACCTCATGGCCTGTCAAGCGGCACATCCCACTTTTTGTTTTTCCTGAAACCGTCACCTGGATACAAAGCAACACTCGAGTAAACACCAGCGCTCACGTCATCGTCTTCATGGGTCAGTTTATTGCTCAGGGCTCACGGGGCAGGTTAATTTGCACAAAGCCTGTTATCTAGCTGCATAACAGCATGAATGAATAGGCTTTTGGTGATTTTCCTATAACCACAGCCTGCGTTCAGATGCAGCAAACAGGATCAGAGAGGCTGTACACAGGAGGACGGGCTGTAATGTAATGTAACCTGTGTTCATCCTAGCAAGGCATCAAGTGGTTAACCTAACATTTAACGTAGCTCCTGCCGAATCATAAGAAAGGCTCCTAAAGTAAAGAAGGAAAACCTTTTTTTTTCAGGAACACCAGTTGTTCATGGAAGGTAAAATCTGGCTCACCAGCTAGGAAGACAAGTTTGTACAACTGAGAATCAGAGTCCTGTAAGGGATTTACATTTTTCTGCAATTTGCTCTTTAGCAATGCCAAGTGGATATTTGTTTTATTTCACTTTTAACCCTCTGCAAATAATCAGTTTATGCTTAAAAATAGCTAAGATATTTACTTTAACTTCAGCAGAATAATGTCACAAAACGTGACATAAACAATATAAAAAACATTTATAGTCAAAAACAAATTTGGCATCCAGTGACACACATATTTCCATAAACACTCTATATGCTGGCCTCCACTGGCACACAAAGCAAATATTATCAATACTTGTTGTTTTACACAATAAGAGAGTTCAAGTTTTTTGAAAGATTATGCGAGGACATTGTGAGCAGCCAATCTAACCTGTGGTGTGTAACTGATTTAAGGCCATTTTAGATTTTTAACCTTATTTTCTTAGATCAAAGACACAACAAATGACTAATGTATATGAGATATGAAACAGATAATCTCCTCTGTCTTCTCACACTCCTCCAGGTGCTAACTAGAAACAACCAGAGTCAGGAAGAGGGTCTTAGTGAAGTCAAAAAAGAAACAAAGCTGTTAACAACATTTTACTAATTTTGAAAAACAGGACTGTAGCCTTGTCATGCCATTATATGCATTGTTTTTAGTAGAGGTAGTTTTTTTTTTGTGAAATCCATGAGAACTTCTCCCTGATTCCCCAAACAGAGATTACTTTGAGTGCTGTCTATTGCAGATACAGTAGGCGCTTAGAGGAAATACTTCACACAAATGAAGTTTTTCACGCAGAAAATCCTTATTAAGCAAGTATTTAGAATGCAACTTTTTAATTAAATCCGTCATGTTGCATTGCTATGCAATGGTTGAAATATCAAATAATTAATCTTTTCCTTGAAGTAATTATAGACCATTAGTTCTGCAAATGAACACAGTAAACACTATGTACCAGAGAATTTTTTTCCCCCTACAGATTAACAATAAATGCTGTTGTGGCTTTATCTACTATTATCTAAATACAGGCAGAAATCATTTCCTTGTACAATATGTTTGCCTTCGTTCCCTGAGATGTTCTACCACCTCAAGAACAGCTGAACAAGTGTAGACACAGCGATCGCATAAGCTAAAAGCTCCCTCTATGTGTGACAGTATGTGCTAATGAGACTGGCAGAGGAGGGATGCAAGTCTGGGCAAAGTCTGTGTCTATACACTTTACTTGCATCAATTTGTTGTTGCACTCAATAGAATGCATGAGATGCTAGTTGGAGCTAAGCGGAGAAGATGAACAGGACATAAGTGTCACAAACACAAGCAACCTGAGTGGAAAAAAACCTGGCCTCAACATTATAACCAGACATCTTCAGTCTGCCAATTTTATTAAAAGTGACTGGTGCCTCGCAGACATATTGACACTTCTTGAACTTTTTCAGTTTGTCATGTTACAGCCACCGACTTCAGAGTATTTCATTTAGGATTTTATGTGTTGGGACTACCATAAAGCACAAGGAAAATAATACAGTCTTCAAGTTGTTTGAAAATGTGCCACGTAAAGGCTGCAACAAACATGTGGAAGATGGTGATTTGGTTAGATGAAACCAGATGACACCAGACCTCGTACAATGTTATGTGTGTCTTGTTAGAAACAACCCCAAACATTCAGCCAGTGCTAAAATGGTGTGGTTTAGAATAGGTAAAATCATATTCATAGTCAGAATGGTACAGTCAAAGTCCAGATCTAAAACCATTTGTGACCAGACGAAAAAAACTGATGTTCTCCGAAGCTCTACATCAAGTCTGACTGAGCTTGAGTTACTTTGCAAAGAAGAATGAGCAAAAATGTCAGTCTCTATGTTTTCCAAAGCTGGCACAACCTACTTGTACATACTTGTAGCTGTAATTACAGTGAATAGGAGTCCTGCTAAAGATACATTCAGGACGGCAGAACACAAATGTGGTTTTAGTTTGCAAAAAGATCCAAAACTATGTGTCACTTTCCTTCCATTTCACATTTATGTACCTTTGTGTTACTTTATTATATAAATGCTAATAAAAAACACTAAAGGTTTATGGTCCTAACAAGAAATTAATATTAAAAAGGTTTCGAGGTATGCTTACTTTTGCGAGGTACTGTATTCACATGACACGGAGGAGAAAATAACCAGTGAACGAAACTAAATGAGTTTAAGCAACATGAGGCAGATGTGCAAAGCAATAAAAATCCCATCTGATAAAGACGTCAGAGGTCGTCACGCTGTGTCTTTGACCTCAGCTTTATCTGTGATGCACACGACATAGAAGCAGAAAGGGTATAACACACGCAGACCGATAAAATACCACATTCAGACAACTTCATCAGATAGCTGAGTCCTTCCTGAAACAAACTGTAGCCGCCCTATATGGATTTGCATGATTGTTTTTTAACACAGAAGTGGGGGTTTCATTGACGAAGAATAAGAGTGAGCGAAATGTGCTGTTGAACATCACTGATTAACTAAGGATTTAAAAGACTCCTGTCTGTATCCAACATGAATGAAAACAGCCAGGAAATAAATGCCTGTTTGTAAAATATCTAATGCAGGTTTGAACAATTTTTGATATTCTTTCTTACGGAGCGGGTTTCAGTGGCTCTCTTCTGAAAAGACTGCCGACTTCTGGTGGAGAAGCGTCGCAGGGAATGCCGGCTACGTCTGGCGAAGCTACGAAGGGGCGACATGGCTCTCTGAAACCTTCCCCCTCCATCTCCACCTTCCTCTTCTTCTTTATCATCAACATCCTCCTCTTCTTCCACCTTCTGCCTCTCATCTGAGGGGCCCCACACCAGCTCCAGAGCTCCTTGCAGGGACCGACGAATGCTGCCCATCCAGCCGGCCACCTGCAGCTGGGCTGCTGACAGCTTTCCTCCCAAGTACTGCATGGTTGCTCACAAAACCAACAGGGTCACCATGGCAATGGGGTCACCAGAAAAAAATAATTCTCAATTTAGTTGAAGATGAAAAGGTCTTGCAGATAGTTCAGAATGACAGGAAGTCTCCATGGTTGAAGATTAAGCCCATCTTTTCATCCATATTTTGTGCAAACGTCCAGACACAAAGTGAGCTGGAAGTAAAGAAAATTTGACTCAGTCCCTGACGTTTCCTGTTCTTTTGTTCCCTGTAACAGCTATGGCATCCTAAATGCATTACGCCAAACCGTAATGAATTTAAAAGAGACTAGAATACGTTTGCATCATACACTTCCATTTGTTGTAACTTTGGAGGTTAAAAAAAGTAGATATGACAAATTATCCTCTTTCTCTCTTCATCTAAAACAAGAATTGTTGGAAGTATAATTGTCCCAAAAGGCAACATGGCAAATATCCACTACTCCAACAATCCAAGGCCAAGTAACGAGCAGTAGACGATCCCCTTATCTCCAGCAGAGCTCAACGGTTTCAAAGAAAAGTAAGAACAAGGCTTTGCACTAGGGCGTGAGAAATCCGGCAGGGAAATAAACAAAAAGTAGGTGTGCTGAGGTGCTCTCTGCACCTCCCTTCAGGGCTCTCTTCCTGTAGGTAAATGCAGCCAGCGAATGAACCGGGTCTTTGTGAGAGGGAAAGAGAACAGAAAGCTGGAGTGAAAGCTGAGTTGGTGAAAGAATGGACAGCAGCCCGGTGGAGTTTTATGTTTGCACACAAGCCCATCCTCTTGTCTGAAAGGAGGGTTGGAGAGATTGTGAAGGGAGACGGACGGAGAGAATGAGAGCATGAAGGAACACCATGTATGGTCATTCTGACATGCTCCCTTGTTATACAAATCCAAATGAGAACACACAACACCTTCTTATCATAAAATCCAGCTATCTGTCTATCTACCTGTCTTTATGTCATTACCCTGAATAAGGATGCACGGTTGGCTGCATACCATCTGTTTGCCTAGTAAAATTAATATTACCCAGTCTGCTACAAACTAACTTCTCTATATTGTTGTCCAGAGTTTAATACTGCAGCATAAAAAGGATTCATCCTTGTATTTTAAGTCACGCAGTTAAGTTCTTAGAATGCAAAGCACTGCAGAATAATAGAAAATATGTCAGAATCTATGTGGCCCAGAAGAAGGAAGTATAATTTCCAAGTGCAGTGGCGCCACTCTGTGGGGGAAACAATAATTGCGTGAGATGACCAAAGCAACTCAGTCAAAGGCTCTATACAGGTGGATATATGCAATGCACAGTGATGGTGGACATGTAAATTAGGTGTTTTATAGTTTGTTTATTAAAGCAGTGACACAATGACACACAGTTCAGGGCTCCTGGGTTTGGTGTTTCATCACTTCTGCAAATATGTTGCATGTGCAAACAGGTGCTAAAGTAATCTCTCTTGATTGGCTCATTTCAGTCCCTCTGATGTTGCCTTATTACCTACAACTTTGCAGGAGACACAATAACCTGAAGTCAAAATACTACCATTTTAAACATAAATACAAAATAATATATTTATTTTAATTTAGAACAGTTTGCTAAATTATTTACCCTGCTATTTATGGTTGAAATATTGTTATCGGAGACTTTTGTTCATTGTTATTTTTATTCTAGCATATAAGCTTAAGCAAAATTTGGAATAAATTTTGAATACTGAATACTGAATTTTAGCCTGTGAGAAGAGCTATGCAGGGGATTATTTTTCCAGCTGACTGGTAGTGTGCAGCAATGGGTGGGGCAGGGGAAGCACTGAATTACTTTAAATTCCTTACAGCCCGAAAAAACTTGCATCCTATTAAAAGCTTCTATTGAGCTGAAAGAGCTGAATGTTTCTGAAGCCTTGGCATACCGCAATACTTACAACTGTTTGCTAATACACAACTGCAACTGATTCAAGTTGCTGCCTGCTCTTTTTCAAGAAAAAGAGTGATCAAAGGTATTTGTAACTATTACATTTTCTATTTGCACACTTACAAAATGCAACCTATATAAACTTTAGCTTTATGCTAAAACTTTTTCTTATCTGATATTCCCTACTTAGCCACATGCTGAGCTCCATTTGTGGATCCAGACAAATTTTATTTCAGTTACGGTTTATTGGCTATGAAAAAAAATTAACTTCTGATTGGTCACAGTTATCAAAAATAATCTCCATTTTCAACTGACTGATCTCCAGCATAAAAGAGTTTTGGATAAGACAGACATCAGTAACAGAAAAACAGGATGTAAACATTTTTACTTCTAAAAGGAGGAAAACTTCCTGGTTCAGGCTCAACAGATTTCAACAGTCATGTGTTTGTTGGCATGGCTGAAGTTAGGTTGTTAATTAAATAAGCTGTGTTTGCAGATTAACAAGTAATATTTTCTTGTTGAAAAACTGACATATGCTTATTTGCTGAGAGAGAAATATTAGACAAGTACATTATGGTTCATATCTGAATAGAAAAGACAAATTTTCCATTCATCTTAGCAACACAAACTTATTTTACTTTGGGAAAATACCAAACATTTTTCATCATGCATCCCATGTAATGATGTGTTTAATAGTGTAGTAAATGGTTTGAGCTGATCTATTTCCAATCAGGCTCTCAGCCGTGGTAATATGATGCCTGCTTACTACATTACAATCAATCTAAATGTTATTAGCTGCTAACTACTGAGCTGGCTCAGCAGCATATTTCACATGCGCTAACACTTCTGGGAGATTAATTCAGTTCTGAAATCGTATAACAATCAGTATTGGGAGACATAAACAGTTGTGTATGCTCACTTCATGTGAAAGGAAGTAAATGAGAAGATCAAAATCACACCTGTGGGACAAATATCTACAAATTTAACATATTTTAAGAGAAAAAAACAAGAAAAAAGAGACAAAGATAAACAGGAAAGCTATATCCAATAGACTACATTTTCATCTGAAATATCACACATGGTGATTTTATTTATTTTCATTTCATTCTTCTACTAATTCATTAAGTAAATGTAACAAAAGGAACAACAATCCAATTTTTGCAGAAACATAGATTGGCTCCTAAAAGTGTCTTCACTCCTGCTAAATTATGGGTTTTTGTAAGATAGGAACACTTATCTTGTACAAGTCAACTAAAACGAATTGCCAAAAGGAAAACAATTATTGCATAAATGTGCACACCCTTTAATTATGTGGATTTTGCATTTTGAAATATGTTAGGACTCACTGTGATGCTAAAAAACTCACTGGTATTTGGTACAATTTATGATTTCATGGTTTCATCTGAAGAAGAATACTTGTTAGAAATTCCTGCAGATTTCGTCTGTTTCATTTTTGAATTGCCAACTTTTCAGTTGAATTGCAAATATAACATTTTCAAACATTTCTGAGCCTCATTTCGATGAGTCTCGTTTGTTAAGATTAAAAGTACCTTTGCAAGTAATCTTGCAGATGTTAAACATACTTTTAATTAGTCATACATTTCAGTATTAAAATGCTTTTTTATTGGTCTGATGAAATATTCCATGTAAATCCCTATATTTACCAGAAATAAAGGCTTGAAAACATCGGTCAGTGTGAATAGCAGGAAGTTCATTTAATGTTTGACATCTGAGTTTGAACGTCATTTGAACACATAAAATGTGTGTTTCACTTAGTGATGGAGTTACTCAAATGAAGGAAACTTTTCAGTAACATTTTTATTTACTGAATATGCCTGTATGTAAAAAAAAACGGTTTCGTTTTAAATACATTATTGTTTTTTCATGGGTGTGAGTTCACTTTCAAGAGTCTGTAGATACTCAGTAATGACTCACAATTATTTGAAGTACTGAAATTCCCACCCAACTTTGACTCCCATCATATTTTCCATTTACAAAAACAAAGTCTACAGAAAAGATACAATTTCTTGCCACACAGCTTCCATTTTCAGTCACACTTACACTTTGACACAAACTCGTCTCCTCAGGGTAAATTCCACTTATCTGTATTCAGTTCCTAGAGACTTACCAAAACCATAGAGCATGACTAGTTCTGATCCCTGAACTTAACCTTAAAAAGTACAAACAGGCACATGCCTCGGATGTTACAGGTTCTTTAGCTCCATCACTCTCAAGCAAGTATAACAAGTATTTATTCTTGCGCTACAGGAATGGCAGTGTTTGAGCAGGTAAAGGTGTGTGTCACTGACAGAAAGACATAATTCAGTGGTGAAACAACCACATCTGCTCGCTCACTCCGATCTCTGCTTTCAACCTCGCCCTCTCTTCATAATTGAACGATTAATCATGGTGTAGGCCGGGAACGTTTTTTAGATTCTGCAGCAGTTTTGTGGAAGTTTAAGAAAAGCTGATACTGCTTGACAGATCTTAAATCTATAGGATGATCTTTTCTAGAGGTTAAACAGATGTGAGGCGACTCTCCATTTGTTCAAGAGCTCTAGGCTGTTTCTGTGCATTTGGAAATTACTGCTTTGAACTGGGAAACAAAAGAGCTATTGATGAAAATTAAATCGAACACACTTAAAGAGATAAAACTAAGATTATGCACTGGATATAAACACCCTGCATATAGAGATCATATGCATAGATTTATACACAAACACATTTGTAGGCACCCTTTCTAACAATGCATAGGCCTTGAAATAAGCTGATTTTTTTACTGGAGTTACATAAGCTCAAAAAGAAACAAATTAAGTCTTTGATCTGAGTTTATGCGCTCAGTGAGAAAAACAAAATCTAGTTTTTAGCAATAATTGTTTTGTACAAAATCCTCAGTGGCACAGCTATTAATACCCATGCTGTTAATGCCTTATGTTATCCATCTTTGCCATTAGAACGACACTTTAGTCTATGGATCTATGGTCACTGTTTTTGGATCATCAAGAGTCCAGGGTCCTTTCCTATCATATCGTCTCTTCAACATACCCTGTGTCTGGATTTGGGTCATATAATTGTATGGCAGAGGGCACCACCAACCCATCTGGAGTGATTGAGATGCTTCATCGCCTTCTCATCTGGTCAAAGCAAATGGTTCCACCATAAGTTCTAGCAGAGACGAGTAATCTTTACATGTTTACTTTTGATATGGTATGATAAATAAATGCCTTCTACCTCCCATACATCTGTCTATTACTGTTGGATGGGATGTAGATGGTGTGTAATGGTTACTATGGAGACTTGCTGACCCCCCCAAGATACCACTGTACCAGTAGTAAAAATAAATGAGAATTAATAGTGCCCCATCACATACCAGAAAACTAAATAAAAAGTAGAGTGCGTATAAGAAGAGCCTTAGTAAAAAGGATTGTTAGGGACACCAACCATTGTGCTACAAGTTAAACAATATTTAAAAACTTATTTAAAAATAAGATTTTCAAAATTTTTCAGTGCGATATTATGTTCTTGCAGTAAAAGCAAAACTTAAGGGTTTTTGCAAATAGTTACCAGGGGTAACAACAAATTTATGCACTGCCTGCAAGTATGACTACTGTCTATAAGCAGATCAACAAAATGTGAGTGTCTGTGTGTGAATTTTCCTGGACCTGGTTGTACAAATTAATATGCCAGGGATTTAAATGAGATCGAACTTTCTATTTACCTCTTTGTTGTCCTTTTCTTCACCCTTGTCTTTCATTTCTGCCCCATTCTCCATCTCCTGCTCCTCCTTCATCTCTACAGGCTGGTCTGCCACCGGGTTCTCTGCCTCTTCATCTGCCTCTTCCTTCACACCAAACTCTGCCAACAACCTCTTAACCTTGTCTTCCTCTGGGCTCTCTGGGGCTGGGGTGGGAGCCAACAGTGTTTCTGGTTGCTTTGGTTCGTTTTCTTGCTGAGTTTCTTGAGGTTCGCTGTTGAAGGACACCAGTAGGTTGTCTTTCCTCAAAGGTTCAACTCTCCAGTCGCTGCTGATGGGAGCAGTTTCCCGCCTAGGCTGGAAAGTCCGTCTCCTGGGTTTGACAGAAAAGTCATCAAAGTCTACGTCGAGCACAGGGTTCTGGATCGAGAAGTCATCATAAACGACATCGCTGAGGCCCTCTGTGTTCTTTGAGACGTGTGAAGAGGGGGAAGCTGGAGGCTCTTCTGCATCAAAATTGATTAGCTTTTCCTCTCTTTTGTCATTCTCTGTTCTTGGTTGACTCTCTTCCATCTTTTTCTTCAGCTCTTCTGCCCTTTCTTTCTCCACCTGTAACTTTATTTCCTCTTTTCTCTTCCTCTCCTCCTCTTTCTCTTTTTCTTGCTGCATCTTCCTCTCCAGCTCTCTCCTTTTTCTCTCCTCATCCTCCTGTCTCAGCCTCTCCTCCTCTTTCTCTTTATCTTGCTGCATCTTCCTCTCCAGCTCTCTCCTTTTTCTCTCCTCATCCTCCTGTCTCAGCCTCTCCTTCTCTTCCTGCCTTCTGACTTGCTCCCTCTCCAGCTCCTGTCTTAACTTTTCTTTTTCCAGCTCTTCTTGTCTGAGTTTCTCCTCTTCTTCCTTTCTCATCCTCTCCAGCTCCATCAATCTTTGCTCATATTTTCTTCTCTCCTCCTTTTGCTTCTGTCTTTGATCTTCTTCCAATTTTAGTCTTTCCTCTTCATCTTTCAGCTCCTTCTGTCTTTGCTCCTCAAGTTCTCTTCTTTTTCTCTCCTCTTTTTCCTTCTGTCTTTTTTCTTCTTCCAATTTCAGTCGTTCCTCCTCATCTTTCTGCCACTGTCTCTCTCTTTCTTCCCTCATTCTTGCCTCTTTCCTCTGCTCTTCCTCCAGCCTCACTCTTTCCCTCTCTCTTTCCTCCTCTACCTGTTTTTGTCTCAGCAGCTCCATTTGCCTTTCTTTTTCAACCTGTTCTCTAAGTCTTTCTATTTCTCTTCTTTCTTCCTCTAACCGTTTTCTCTCCAATTCATCCTCTCTTGCCTTCTCTTTCTCCCTTGCTTCTTCATCTTTTATTTGTTTTAACTCTTCTTCCATCTTAGATCTTGGATGTTCACTCTCCTCCTCCTTCTGCTGGTGCTTCAGAGTTTCTTGACTTTGGGTCTCGTCGTCCTTCCTCTGGAGTATGCCGACTCTTTTGTAGACGGGCATCGAAACGCTGTCCTCCCCTTTTCCCTTGCTTTCAACCTCAGCATTCTCTTCTTGTTTTTCATCTTCACTGGATTCAGGCTCCGGGCCCAGCACCACTGGAGGTGTACCGTCATCTGCCACCACAGTTCCGAAGCGTACAGAGCGACGATTCTTCATCTTCTTCCTCTTCAGTTCGGCCAAGTTTTTCTCATCAGCAGCAGCCATGTGGTTGCTCTGCACCTGGACATCATCTTCCTTTGATTTGTCAGTCTCTGCTGTAGTCTCTGTTGCATTCTCTAAGGGTTTATCTTTGAATGGTTCCTCCTTTGGTGGTTCAATTTGACTCCCTGTGGATGAGGATACTGTTGAACGTGAGTCCACTGGCTGGGTGGGTGTCTCTTCCACTGCAGGAACTTCCACTCTTGGTGTTTCCGGTGTCAACCTGCCGAAGAGACATGAATCATTGGCATTTAGTGTGTGTTAATAAGTACAGTGATTCACAAATCCCATTCTGTCACCATTCTAAACACATTCGCAAACAATAAAGCACCATTTTGGACCATGATGCACCTCTTAACCACACAAAACTACGGTGAAGACAATTAAGAAAAAGAGGTCGGAAATTGGAGGGATAGCATTTATGTCCAGTGATGTGACAGCCAATATTAATCAGCTTATAGTGCAAACAGGCTGGTTGGAGATTCACATCAACAATGGACAGACAAAATCCAAGATGAAAGGTAGAAACTAGGAATTACTAGACCACCTGCCCTGTTTCTTTTAAACAAAAAAAGTGCCCTTCTGAAATCTGTTTTATTTTACTTTACCGTATATTGTGTGTGACCCAAGTCAGCATATATGTATTGATTTAAAATCGGCATACATAATGTGTAAGCTGTGCCTCTTGTAAAATAAAATCTCACACTACTAAGACCTGGTGGTTCAATGTTCCACACATGGTGACCTTTGGAAAGGTCTATGGATGTATGTATGTATGTATGTATGTATGTATGTATGTATGTATGTATGTATGTATGTATGTATGTATGTATGTATGTATGTATGTATGTATGTATGTATGTATGTATGTATGTATGTATGTATGTATGTATGTATGTATGTACGTACGTACGTACGTACGTACGTACGTACGTACGTACGTACGTACGTACGTACGGACGGACGGACGGACGGACGGACGGACGGACGGACGGACGGACGGACGGACGGACGGACGGACGGACGGACAGACAGACAGACAGACAGACAGACAGACAGACAGACAGACAGACAGACAGATAGACAGATAGATAGATAGATAGATAGATAGATAGATAGATAGATAGATAGATAGATAGATAGATAGATAGATAGATAGATAGATAGATAGACTGGAACTGTATTAGCTGTGTCTGAAAGCTTTCATGTCATGCTATGTGACTGAAAAGCAATGCAAAACATCTTTGAATGTCCCAGAGCAGTTACAGGAAACTGAACAAGTTATTCCTGGTTCACTCGAAACTTTAGAAGAATGCAGGAAGCTAAAGAAAAATAGCCCAGTATCACACCATGAAAGGCTCAAGAGTTACAGTGAAGGAAGCTGCCATGAGGAAAGTGAGTCACCTGAAAAACTATGCTATTTCTTTTTAAGATATTTCACTTCGACCTCGGTTTACAGTCAAAAAGAAATGATTATAATAAAGAACTCATTAAACTCTATTTTGTGTGATTAATGTTAACAAGTCAAACAATATGCTGCAGATATAATTTAGGATAACAGCTGAGAATATTGATTATTAGAAAATATAAGTAAATACACTAATCTAGCTGAAAGAGGGGGCATATTAAAAAAACTTCAATGCAGCTTTTTTCATGCTTCTTCTTTGTGTGGACTCAAAGTTTAATTTGGAGGTGCGACGACCTGACTTGCAGCGTTTGATTTGATTAGATTAGATATTAGATGGTTCCTATCCAACATTAGGAAACTAAGGAGAGAAACTGGGACACACTGGGGATACAGAGGATAAAAGTTTCACTTTATCCAACTCCCTTTGAGCAATTGTTTCCCCCTTTTTTCTCTATGTATGTAAAAAAAATTATCTTGTCTGCTAACATAAACAAAGAAATGAAATGAAGGAGAGCTGCAGTATATGGTGAATACACCCTTTGTAATGTCTTGACACATCCCAGCTGAAAAAGGAGAACTTCTGAAACTCTCCAGTCAAAACAGTTCCAGACTTGCGCTCTCCTCTCAGTGTTCACAGTAACAAAATGAAAAAAGAAAACTCAAACAGCTTTCACAGTTACCTCTATGCTACACTTTAGATTTCCTAAGAAAACCAGTGACAGACAACAGTTTGCCTTTTCCTCCTGCAATAATGCTTGACTAAAAGCTAACTGACAAAAATGAGAGATTAAAGTCAAAATATTTTTATATGACTGATTCTATTAAGTGGGTTGAACTCAGACTGATTTATGATTTTAAATGACAGTCATTAATCAAATATGATGTTTCTAGTGCGACTAATGACAGCTGATTGCTCTGACTATGTCAACACTTTGACATAAACGTCTTGCTTGATTGCACCAGTAGGAGGTATTTCATGTCTGGTCTTGCACCCAAACCCAGTGAAGAGAGAGCTGAAGGTCTCACTCACCCCTTGGAGCAAACTCCGTCTGCAGCCTGAGGACTCGTCTCGGCCTTCTGATCCTCTGGAACGGTTTCTGACGCCCAGTTTTTGATCTGCTCCTTCACACCTCCGATCCCATTTGTTATTTCTGGCTCCTCTCTCTTGGTCGTGACCTCCGTCTTTGACACAGAGTCAAACAGGAGACTGATTCTCTTCTTAATGCTGTTCCCGCTGGTAAAATCCACTGGATCAGTATCACTCTCTTTGATCGCAGGCTCTGGTGTTGCGTGAACATGCTGCGTGTCAGAAGATTCTGGTTTATTGGATTCGTCTTTGGTGATGGGTTTGGGAATGGCCCTGAAAGACTGACGGGGCAAAGGGATCCCGCCTGACTCAAACTTTGAGGTGAGCGTCTTAGGCAGACGCTTCCTTACGCTTCCCCGCTGGTAAAATGAATCGTTTGTGGAGGAACCGTTGCTGCTTGACTCTTCCATATTTTGGCTGACAGAAACTGGAGTGTCACTTTGCTTCTCCTCTCCATCTTTCTGCTCTGAGCTAGCAACAGCAATGGTGGGTGGTTTGTGGTTTGTTTGGATGGTGTCCTTCTGCGCCGGTTCTGACTTGGGTTCCTCTTTAGTTGGAGTTGTTTCGGTGGCTGGATCCAGAGCAGCTGTCTCAGAACCAAGACGGTTCTCAATCTGTTGAAGTGCTTCACTTGTTTTCGATGCTTCTGGTTGAGATTTAGGCAGCACACTTGCAGGCTGTGGTTTGGTACCTGAGGCTGAAGTGGGTTGAGGCAGTTTTTTAGCAGGGATGGTCACAGCAGTAGGATTTTCTGTCTCTGATTGTTCAATCTGATTTGTTTCAGACTTAAGTGTAGGGGCTGTTTTGGGAACAGTCTCTAAAGAACTGATGGGTTGAGACAGTTCCTCTGTAGGGAAGGTCACAGCAGTGGTCTGGGGACTTCTTGTCTCTGATTTTTTGGTCTGACTTGTTTCTGGCACAGCTGTAGGAGCAGTTTTGAGAGCAGTCTCTGGAGAACTGATAGGCTGAGACAGTTCCTCAGTAGGGATGCTCACTTTGGTGGTTGTGGGAGTTATTGTTTCTGTTTTTTTTATCTGATTTGTTTCAGACTTAAGTGTAGGAGCAGTTTTGGGAGCAGTCTCTGAAGAACTGATAGGCTGAGACAGTTCCTCAGTAGGGATGGTCAAGGTAGTGGTCAAGGGACTTTTTGTCTCTGATTTTTTGGTCTGACTTGTTTCTGGCTTAGCTGTAGGAGCGGTTTTGAGAGCGGTTTCTGGAGAACTGATGGGTTGAGGCAGTTTTTTAGTAGGGGTAGTTACAGTGGTGGTCGGGGAACTTTTTGTCTCTAAGTTTTTGGTCTGACTTGTTTCTGACGTAGGTGTAGGAGCGGTTTTGGAAACAGTCTTTGGAGCTTTGATGGAGCGAATTGTCCTATTTTTTTGCAGAGAGAATGGTTTGGGAGTGAAACTGGGTTTGGGAGGCAGAGATGGCTTTGTAGGCAGGTCTCCGCTCTGGGCGGCCTCAATAGTCGTATCCATAGTTGATGTACCTGACAAAAAAAGAGAAAGAAGAGTTAACTTTCAGCAATCCACAGTGGCTTCTGAGAATATTCACACCTTTTCTGTATTTTGTTACCAGACAACTATAATTTTTTATGTATTTTATTGTGGTTCTATGTGATTACCAATGTAAATTAGTGTGTAAATGTGAAGTGAAAGGGATATTATGCATAGTTTTCAAAATGTTTTACAAATAAAAATCTGAAAAGTGTGGTATCAATATTCAGGACTACCTTGTATTTATCGCCATCCATCTTCCTAAGAAGTTTGACCAGCTACCTTCTCTCTAACCTTAACCCTCCCCACATCATGATGGGGACACCACCATGTTTAAGTAGTGGATTGATGATTAAAGGATGATGTGCGGTGTTAAGTCTGTTGATAGACAAACACGCAAAATGGCTTGCAGCCCCCTCCAGATTCTGTTTACTTCTTTCTTTGATTATTCCCCAGTCTATCAGCTTAGGTGGACAACTATTTCTTGATATGCTGGCTCTTTCTATTTTTGAGTGATGGATTGAGCAGTGCCCTGTGGGATGTTCAAAGCTTGGCATATCGCTTTACATATTAGCTCTGCTTTCAAATTCTCCTCAACTTCAACCCTGATTTGTCTGCTAGGTTTCCTGGTAGTCTATTTATTCACTCAAACAGGTATGCATCCAGTATGGATTTGTATATGTCTAGCCATTATCTTCCTTTAACCTTCGCAGGGATAGGCACTGTACAGTCTAGACTGGTCACCAGTCCATTACAAAATATATGCACATCCACAAGAATGCATACACTCAGATGTAAGGGCAGTTTGGAGAGACCAATTAACCAAACATGCATGTTTTTGGACTATGGGAGAACCCATACATGCAACAGAAGAACATGCAAACTCCACGCAGAACGTCCACTGGCCAGGATTTGAACCTAGAATGTTCTTGCTGAAAGGCAACAGGATACCAACTTTGTCACCACGAAAACCTATGCCCTGCATACAAATACATACATGGAATGCAAATGCACAACATACTTTTCAAAGTTCTGTTATGGAAAATCATTCACCTTTCACTTCACCGTTTTGCTCTACTTTGTGTTGATCAAATCAAATAACATCCAAATAAAACAGATTGGAGTTTGTGGTTATAACGTGAAAAAATTCAAACAGCATGGGGCAATGGATTACAATGAAAATCTTTATTATACTCAGTTAAAACAAAACCAGCAGGTTATGTTGCAACTAAGAGGACAGGACGAGGCTGGTCTGTCTGGATTTTTTTAAAAGCACATTTCTACCGAAGGGATAAAGTGAAACACATCAATCACTCTGAGCAAACACTCAACTGTCAGGGCCTACGTCCCACGCTAATCTCGTTTTCAATTTGGATGCTATTTAGGTTTCAATAAGCTTTTTAGTTTTTCTCAAAGCAAAAAAAAAAAAAAAACCCTCATTACTGGAAACGTCCATCAAAAATACCTGATAGATAAACTGTGATCCATCACTGATTGCTGCAAGCAGCTTTTAAAGACTGGTAATTCGGTCACACTCAGAATTATGTCTTCTGTTTGAAATCATAATGTGTAATTTACTCTGTGTTGTGTTCCTGTGCTAATCACATAATCACACTCTATATATAGTAAATACGCAGGTACTATAAAATGTTTATTTACTCTAAACAGGAAGATGAGTAGCAATCTTTTTATCAACTGATAACATTGTGTTATGCATTACGATAGAAAAATTGTGTTTGGTAGAGACTCAGTTTATATCCAGACATATTAAATTAGCTATTAATGGAAAAAGAAAGCAGTTCTTCAGTTTTTCCATTTTTACATATCATGCTTTGGGAAAAAAATAGAAACAGACACCAGTTTGGAGGGAACCAGACCTGATACTTAAATTTTTTCTTGTCAAAATACTCTTCAACTCACTTAGTTGACCAAAAAATACAGAACTAAAATTGTCATATAATTTATTGTCATATATGTTTTTTATTGTGATAATAATTTGAATTCATCTTGATGACACAAAACACTAATTGATGATGTTTGTAAGTGCCGAAAATTTGTTGTTGGAGTTACTTATTTTCCTCTTTTGGTACTCTGAGTGCATCAAAAATATTTATATATATTTTAAAATATGATTAAAGGCAATTATTGTGTGTTTGCTGATAAAATGTATCGATGTGATGCAACTGTTATCATGATGTAGCTTGTTTGGTAAAAGTTGCTCTTCTAGAACAATATTTGTGTTGCTATGCTATTTATCATTAACAAATACAACAAAATATCGGGATTAAAAACAAGCCCATATCACTTATCTAATTAACATTTTAATTAAATGAAATCCTTACTTCACCCAACATTATGCGTCATTCTAATAACATGATGCTAGTCTCTCATTATTTTGTTTTCTTGTCTTTCCAAGCTGCTGTTGTAGCATTCTGTTCATAAAGCCACTTGCAGCTGCGTAGGACTCTTTCCTTCAGTCAGAATAATTCATAAATACGCCCCATTAGGTTTAATGATAATTATTATAATCAAATGCTTGTATTCAGTATGCAAACGTGAACTTTGCAGACAGTGTTTAAGTTCAAAAAAACATTTTAGTCACATCTGTGCGATCCCCTGTTGTCGAAGAGGAAGACCTTCGGAAGGACTCCCACATTGTCCAAAAATCCAGTCCTCAATGATTGTCTGGTTTGTTTTCTGAGTTTGACTTCTGAATGTCACAGAACGAGAGGAAGAAAGAAAGAACAAGACTTTGTTCCCAAACAATGGACATGTTTAAAACAATGACCACCATGTCAAGATTGTAGCTCTGCAACGGCTATTAAATAACAAGTTTCACCGGAAGTACTACGGGTACAGAGTGTCTGAACACATAGTGCTTAGATAATTATTGGAAACCAAGCAGAACATTATGCCCATAGGGACACATAGTGAAATATGGTGGAGGCACCACCATGATCGGGAGTTACTTTTCTTCAGATGTAACTGAAGAAACGTAACTCCTGAAGAAGTTATGAATAGACGAAGTCATGAAAAGTTCTAAAGTCCAGCCAGCTTTCACCCAAAATATTCAGGTGTCTACTGATAAAGAATAAAAGATGTGAAATGACCTTAACTCAGACAAAGTAAAAAAAAAACAACAACAAATAAAATAAAATAAAGCCCGAAGAAGGCTGTAGAGAAAAGATGTCATACATGTCAATAACAATTAACTATTTTATTCTTTACTTTCATGAGCTTTTAGAATAGCAACCAGTTGAACCTGGTATATCTCTACCACTATATGAGATAGTGGTAGAGAAATTCCCTTTGATTGTCTTAGTATTAATACGGTATTGCACTTGAAATATTGAAGCTAATAACATACTGCATCCAAGGAATCCACTGTTGCATATGCTGACATTGTGATTCAGATTCAATATACTGTATGTCTCCAGCACCGGGTAAACATCAGTTTATTAATATTCTGCATCATATTTGTTACTGTAAGGTATATACTGTATATATCTTTAGATCAACTGAATCTTATTGATAAGAAAAGGCAAGTCGTTTTTGATAACTGGTGAGGTTGGTTGACTTTTCCTCATAAGACTCAAAGAGATTCAAAGTCGTTACACAAGAGTGACTGTCAGAGGCTGGAGCAAGCAGGCCGTATGAGTCATAACTCGAACCTTACTGTACAAAACACAGAACGTCTACTTCTCACACAGAACCGGGAGTACTGACATGGTACACCAACCGCCCTGCGATTGACACTGGAGCGCTTCGGAAAGGATCAGATTTGAAGAACGCCATGTGAAAGTGATAACAGTGCCGTTTCCAAATCTGTTACACTAAATACCACAGCGCATTGTACCCAGCATCTGGTCGGGCCTGTAGGACGTTTTGCACAAACCGGTAAATCCACGTTAGCTTCACGTTGCCACTTTGTAACATCTGCAAAAAAAATGCTCTGGATTACCCGGGCTGTTTTGATCCCAAACAATAGTGTGCATGTGCAGTGAGGGAGTTCCTGCTTGTCGTATTATGCTTTAAGTTGCTACAACTATGGGTGTGCATAACATTGTGTAATGGGATCAGCCTGGGATAAAGCTGTGCACATCACACACTGGGGATAAATAAGAATAATGTGCCCTGTTTGTTTCTCCCACCTCATTAATTTTCCTTACACTTGAATTCCTAGGCAACAAACACCGTCAGACAGATAAAGCTGCTGTAGAGTTGATTTAATGGATTTCTCAGTGGAAAGCCCTCTGCAGCTGCCTCTCTTGCTGGCAGGCCTTTACATTGCTTTATCTTTGTTTGTCTTCAGTGGCTGTCATCCTGCCAAGGCTGTGGTGCCCAAGCTGTTTTAGTTTTCCATGTTTACGTTTCTGTGTGAGAGCCCAAAGTGCACTTTGTTTAGGACTCGTTTAGGTTACGGTTTGCATTAAGTTACTAAATAGCCATTGTTGCTGTCTTATTACAGGTTGCTTATAAGTTACTAATTAAAACTAATGAACTGACAGTCGTTGAACCAGCGGTGTCCTCCAAAACGTGAGAAAAATCTATTTAACTTTCATTCAATCGAGTCAGCTGAGTGGAACCTCAAAAACACAGTCAATACAACCGGATTTAAGCCAAATACAACCAAAGGTGCGCACCTGTCAGTGGGGCATTGCTCATTCAACAAGGCATCACTACATGATTCAGAATAACAAAGTTTGCTTTACCTCGTGTCTTCACGCGGTCATACAATTCAACGCAGGATGGAGTTAAGGGACGAAATTGTTCCTCTGTTTTCCGTAAGCGCTGTTGTTTGACTGTATTTTTTGTTTGTCTTCTTTCAAGTCATCCACAGTATGAAGACGTCAGCATGCTGCTACACCTCCACCCAGCAGCGGACACTCCCTCCGCCCCGCAGCCAGTCTCAGCTCGAGCGTCTCTGAAGTCAAGGTGCGCAGGGAAAGCGATGCGAACCCGGAAGTGGGGTGTTCTACCTTCAAAATAAAAGTGCGGTCACCTCGTTACTGTCTCCCCTGGCTCTTTAGCTCTACGTTTTTAATTGGAGGCGTCCCAGTTGTTTGTGTGGACTAAAAGGGGGGAAGCTAAAAGGAAAGTAGCCTCTAAAAGTGCGAACTATTACTGAACACACTCAACAAAGAGCTATAAAAGTTTGTAAATCTCCCGACAATATTTTCTCTGTTACATTTATAATCACACAATGGCCACTATGAAGTGTTCTGATTGAGATATTATGCTTGATAACATTATTATACACTATTAAAAAATAGAAAAGAGCAAACATTTCTGAAATGTACATTTTGTGCCATGCCAACAATGTGTAGTTTGTCACGTCTTCTCAACTAGAAAACAAAAAATAAAATAAAGCCGAATAAAAAAAGCGGCTAAGTCTAGTTTATAGTTTAATGCATTTGAATGTGTCACTCAAGTGAAACATAATGTACTGTATTTAATATTTATGAGGATTTGACAAACAGTTTGGTGCTTTCCTCCTGCAATGAGTACTTGTAAAGTTTTGGTGGAAAAGGATTGTTGTTCCGTGTGGCTTTTCAGGGGCAGGGACTTAGTTGAATTCAGAGAAATAAACGTTTGCTCCAGCATACATACTGTACATCTTGCCCCAGAGTGTCTGACCTCACAAAACCTCGTCAAATGAATAGTCACATATTTCTACAAACACATTTCTAAAACTTGTTGACAGCCTTGGCAGTGGCGTTATACGTAACTCCTGCCATAACACACAAAATACAATGAATGATCAGTCTTTCTTAACCACCGCTAACATTTCTGCTCGTTAAGTCTGAATGGAAAAAAAAACAAACTCTGGCCCTTATTTTGAAAAGTTTAAACAGAAGTTGTGTCTATGAATATTCAGCGTCCCTGTAGTTTGGTTTTCAATGGACTGGATGAACGGGTTCTGATTGAAGAGAAAAGTCACTTTACTCACCAGTGAAAAGGAATTGGATCCGCGTTGCGCTTTCGTGGATGTTGCTGAGGCTACCTGGGGCGCCGGAGCAGGAACTGCCCGTCAGGCCTCACACACAGTAAACACGAATTTGCATGACACCTGAGCCTTTACAACGTTAATTTGCGTTGCTTTTATGGGCCTGGGAGAAGGAAACGGGGGAGCAAGCTCTCAGGAAATGTTAAAACCAAAGAGACCTCTTGGGTAATTCAAAGGGTGAGGAAACATTTGGTTGACCTGAGGTGTTGATGCGTTATATAACCAAGGCAACATGGTTGATCAACTAGCAATCACTGAAACATAAATAAGTAAATAAAATTCAAAATGTACTAAATGATTTCCATTATTCTAATTAATTAATTCAAAATTAACAATCAAGCGTATCACACTGTATAAGATATACTAAATCTATAGTTAGAAACCACTAAAACAAGAAATATCTATCTATCTATCTATCTATCTATCTATCTATCTATCTATCTATCTATCTATCTATCTATCTATCTATCTATCTATCTATCTATCTATCTATCTATCTATCTATCTATCTATCTATCTATCTATCTATCTATCTATCTATCTATCTATCTATCTATCTATCTATCTATCTATCTATCTATCTATCTATCTATCTATCTATCTATCTAAATATTTATAATATAATGTAAATTTAAAGATATAAACATTTCCAAAAGAGCAGGGTTAGACTTTTTTTTCTTTATCACACAAAATCTAAACTTACAATTACTTTGGATATTGTAATTTATTTGCTTTATTACATCTCAGGCCTAATTATTTACTTAAAACACTGCCTGGGCATACGACTACTTTGACATAACAATTTTGCCCTAAATGATAAAAACTTGGATCACCACTGGAATAAAGGATCAGATGTATTTACTAAATAGCTATTGTTTATCTACGTCAATTTGACAGTTCAAAATAAGTAGAAATAAGTACAGAACTAGATGGATTCTGTTTGATTGACTGACTGGTTTACCCTTCATTTCCTGCATTCCCTCGCCCCCTGGTGGACATTACCAGATAGCGCTTCTACACCCTCGGTGCTCATAGAACCAGTTGTCATGGCAACCGTACAGCACGCGCTCACAAAAACAAGAGCTTGACGGTTCACCGACAGTTATCTCGACATTCGACATCTGCGACGCCATCTTCCTCGTCCTCCGCTTCCTCTTCTTCCAGCGTTTTGTCAAGAGGAAGGGAAGTGACGAGCAGGCGCTCGCCGGGTTGAAGACGCAGGTGAAGCCGAGACAGACTCGGTCAGCAGCGATGAGCGGAGCCAAAGCCCGCAGCGACGCGCCTGTTGCTGAAAATGTCTCCGGCGGCGGGCACGGTTCTGCTGCCCCTACGCGGGACCGCAAGCCCGGCGGAGGCGTCCTGAAGAGGCTCAAGTCCCGGCGAAGCCAGGTGGAGAGCAGGCCCGTGACGGAGGAAGAGCTGCGGACGAGGAGTGGGCACATGTCTCCGGAGGATGTTCTGGGACTGCGAGTTGCTACGAGAGGTTTGGGGTCGCTTTCGTTGCGGGCGAGACTTGCTGAATTACAGAAGAAAAAAAAAAAAAACAGGGCGTAAATACCGATAATTTAAAAACGGAGACAGGAGAACGAGCTATGATTCACTGCAGCTCATTACAATGGCATTATTAGAAACACAAACAAGTCTTTTGCGTCATAGGTAATCTTTGCTGTTTCTATATTTAAACAGTTAATGAAGAAGACACTGGGCGTGTATGTTAATAGGAGCAATTATGACAGTGTAATAACTTTATTTGTGCTGTAGTGTGGGTTGTGGTGAAATCATATATACTGTCATGTTTAAAGATGAAAACAGCCAGTATTGGAGCAGCGAGGCCCTCTCTGTGCTATACACTGTCGTGGTTAAGTCTGTTTGTGTCATGGCCTACATTTACAGCTTTTGAAGCTGTGGAGACGACATTGAAATGTTATTAACTGCAAGGTGTGTTCTTATTTTCAGTGACTGTTCTGTGATAAACGCAACCATAAAGAAGAATCATCTTGTTGTACTATTCCTATTCCAGGAGTCAGGGGCCTTTAGAGTACTACACTTCTCTTTATTGTAATATAAAAAATTACTCTTATATGTCTTTTTACTTAGGCTTAGGAACAGATAAAACAATAGAACAAAAATACCAAAGATAACATTTAATTTAGCTGAAAAGGTTATTAAAGTCATTTACATATGTGTGTACAATGAAGGGGGAGAAAACTGAATAAATTGAAAAATAAATAAGGCTTTGAAAATACATTTCTTATGCCTTCAGTGAAATTCTATGTTGTATGCTATATTGAAGGAATACTTCTGGCTGCCATAATATCCAAAAACATTGCTCATTTCAATTTCGTCTTAGGCTAATGTCTGCAGCTCTGGAGCCCTTGTCCTGCACCTTTTGTTCACTGTAACGCCATAATAATGAGACAGTAGCCTCAGAGGTTTTCTTATCTTTCTTTTATGGCTTTATTACTGTAGATTCATATGTCAGTGTGGCTGTGTTTAAACGTAATTTTATTTGATTTTCAGTGCAGTAAAGGCTGTGGTACATTAAGGTTTCTATGCCTTTAAACAATCCGAGAAAGCCTAGATAATGATTATTGGCTTTGCTAAGGCTTTGGTAGGTTCATTTAGAACATTTGAGGGAATCAGAGGCCCACCTTTGATTGCATTTTTACTGTGTGACGTAATTAGCAAGATATCTGAGAGAAAATTATGGACTTCCATATCTGAGAGAAAATTAGCAAGATATCTGACAGAAAATTATGGACTTCCATATCTGAGAGAAAATTATGGACTTCCATAAGTCTGACTCATCCTGGATGCTGGATATAAACATTTATATACAAGTATAAACACTGTGAGTGTGAGACTATTATGTGTTCCAGAGAGGAATGGGTTTTGGTGTGAAAACGCTGACCGAGCATGGCAGGTGCCATTTTCCACAATGACATAAATTATGTTCCAACGTGGACTGTAAAGACCACTAAGAGAGGAAGAAGCCATAACCCCCCAAATCAGCATGAAAAGCCAGATTACAGTCTACACACAGAGTTGAAGTCTTGAGTTTTCTGAGACATGCCCTGTGATCTGATGAATCTAAAATTGAAGTTCTTAGTCTGTTTGGCTGAAAAATGTTGAAGCTTTCTACCGTACAATTGTGAAGCACGGGGGTGGCTGCATCATGCTGTTTGGCATCATAAGGAAAGACCATCCATAAATAGCAAGACAACATCTTCACTAAGCACTAAGCACAGCACAATTAGTTTCAAAGCGGTATAAGGATGACAAAGTCAGTGTTTTGAAGTGCTCTTAACAGAGACCCAATTTCATCAACAATGCAAACTTGAAGGCAAAGCAGAAAAGAGGATTGGGCCAACATTCCAGTGAACTATTGTCAGAGATTTGTTTCCAGTACCTGAGACATTTGAGCCAAATCAGAAAACATGAAAGGCCGACCAAATACTAAGGAAATGGATTATCAAAACAAATCCCTTTCTTCTTATTTTGATCCTAACTGAGTCAGAGATGTTTTGTCTGATTTATTCCTATAAATATTCTTGTTATATTTGCTTGTTCTTATCCAAACATTGTAACTCCTGTCCTCTGTGTGTTACGGTTGCAGGATACCTCTGTAAACCCGAAGACAACATTTACAACATTGACTTTGTACGTTTTAAAATCAGAGACCTGGAAACCAACACTGTTCTGTTTGAGATTGCCAAACCTCCGCATTCAGGTACTATATTTCACTGTTCTTTGCACTGTTCTATTTCTGTTTGGTTTCACTTAAAAATAGATGGCTTGGCTCCTCTGACAGCAATAACTAGGTCACAGCCTGTTTGGAAATTTAACCCCAAACCTGTGTATTATGCTGCAAATTGTGTTGTTTTTGCTGTCAGACGACGATGAGGAGCACAGCGAAGGAGACGGCACGGCGGGTCGATTTGTTCGCTACCAGTTTACACCGGCTTTCCTGCGACTGAGGACTGTGGGAGCTACGTGAGTGACTCACACATGTAGCTTGAAAGCAATCAAGCATTGTGTTCCTTATTTTTATTCAGCGTGCACCGACGATAATAACATTTTACAGCTGTAACATCTCAGCTTTTCTTTTCTCCATTCGATCAGGGTGGAGTTCACAGTCGGGAACCGGCCCCTAAACAACTTCCGCATGATCGAGAGGCACTACTTTCGCGATCACCTGCTCAAGAGCTTCGACTTCGACTTCGGCTTCTGCATCCCAAGCAGCCGTAACACCTGTGAACACATCTACGAGTTCCCCCAGCTTTCTGAGACCCTGGGTGAGTCCTGTTGAAAAAAGACAAGGTTAAACATTTAGCCTCGTCTTTTAGCCAAAAGACGAGGCTTTTACCATTTACCATTTTTACCTTTGATAGAAGATTAGTATTGGAGAGCTGAGCTGAGTTACAGGCTCTGACTTGTACGGGTACAATGAAATGATGAAGTATTTTTGTAGTTTATTCTTTAGAGACAAAGAATAAACTTTATCCCAAAGTTAATTCTTTAGAGAAACACAAAATCTAAGATACAAGCTTAGATTTTGTGTTTTTTTTTACTCGCAGAAATCAAATATTATTTTATGCAAGCAAGTACAGAACTGATTTCCATAGTTTTTTTTTAAGCTGTGATGATGGTAAGAGCGATGGTAGGAACAACTTATGCCTTTTTCTTAGGTAGCTGTATAGCTGTGTCTGCATGGTACAAACACGAACAAACACAAACACTGCTCTTGAAAAGCATTCCCATTAGTAAAGAAGTATAATTTATATTTCTAAACTGAACCCAGCAGCTGCATTTAATCATCTTTTCAAATTTACAGATATTTATTGGTGCTCTCATTGAAGAAACAGTGGAGAAAGTAGTAAAGCTAACAAATGAATTGGAATTTACCGTCACAACAATAAATCAAAACTCTTATCATAATAAGAAATTTGTCATGATAAATGATAATAGGATAAAGGCCTGAGCCCAAGCTCTATAAAGTGTGCAAACATTCAAAAAATACCAAATGGTTGTTCTATTTCTTCTTATTATTATTATGTAAAACATAATTAGGATTTTGGCTCCTTTGTTGAAAAGACGTTGGACACATTTGGAGCAAATAGTTCTCAATGGTTTCATTCACATCGCAAATAGGACTGATGTGGTGAACCAGCTGATGGCAACAGATGAGCATCATGATTCTTCTGTGAAATACAAACTTAGTAAATCACTGGCTTCACTTTTAGTCCATTACTTGTCATATTATTTAGAACTTTGGAATGACCAACATTTTTTAATAATCTTTGGTGATTAGATATAGGTAAAACTAATGTTGCAATACTGCATTCCAAGATAAAACGTTAAAAGTACAGGCCGTGGAAGAGCAGCTTGTTCATCACCCTTGTCGAAACTGCAGGTTTCGGTGACGAAAATGAAAAATAATTCATAACTTTCTATGATGTTACTGTGACATTTAAACTGTACGGTTTCACTGAAAAATAATAATAATAAAAAAAGTAAAATAAGGATATGAAGTGCATCAGTCTGGTTTTTTATGTTTTTTTGTTTTCAAATGAACCAAATTCAATTTTCCCAAGTACTAACCTGATTGCAGTTACCGTCCACTGCACACAGACAGTTCCTACACAGAAAAATGTGGAATTTGATTTCATGGAACTGAATAAATATGGAACCACATAGTTGTGAACAACATTTGGATTGCTAGACATGTATCCCTTTGTCTAAATATGGTTGTTTCCTAGCCAGCCAGCCAGCCAGCCAGCCAGCCAGCCAGGCATTCTCTGATTGTTGCAGTTCTTCTATTTAAAGCCTGAGCCCAACAGAAATATCTGCAGAAAAGTGATCTCAAGATCTGGCTTATACATGCAAATCTTTTAACATATCGTTTTCTCGCTTAGCCAATATGTTCTCACTGTATCAAGATTCTAAGAGAAAAAAATACAATCCAGTTTCATTTGAGGCGAAAACGCCAATGCTGGTTCGCTAACATGCACATATTGTCTGTCTTGCAGTTCGTCAGATGGTGGAGTGTCCTTATGAAACGCGGTCGGACAGTTTCTATTTTGTCGACAACAGACTGGTCATGCACAACAAGGCGGACTACGCCTACAACGGAGGACAATGATAGCTGGCACCCTTGCATGCGGCATCCGCTGCTCACATCTGTTGACAGACATGTACACACATGCATGCATAATGCAGAACATTCAGCTCAAGCGTTCACCCATGCACACACTCCTGCAGCCGTGTTCGAGAGGCCTCTCGTGTTTGTAAAGGTTCGACGCCAGTCGTTTGTTTCATTTTCAGTGCGTTTTATTTTGCTGGAAGTCGATGGTAGTCTTGACTCTGACGTACAAATAGGAAGAAACTCCGTATTGCTTCATTTATCTAGTTTTAAATATCGACAGATCTCTTTGATACTTAAAAAAAAAAAAAAAAGAGGGCTAATCACTAGTGGCTGTGTAACATGTGTTTAAAACAGGTCAAACAGCTATTGGAGGGATAATCAGACTTCTTTTAAGTGTCCCAGCTACTATAGAAATCACACACACACACACACACTCAATCCCCAAGTGGCACCCATAGTGTTTGTCAGAAGCAGCTGTTATCAGAGCTGCCGCCTCCACAATCCACTCCAGACAACATCAGGGGAGAGGGGAGGGGGTGAAAAAGAGAAACCATCCACAAAAAAACACTCATGTCAAACACACGCGGTTACTCCTGCATTCTCCTCTCTGCATCCCTTTCATTTCTACACAAAGAGACACGTCCACACTAGTGCCGAGTCTCATCAAAGGGTTTTTTTTCTTCTTTTAAATTTAAGCCTGTTTGATTGTAACATGAAACAAGATCAGGTAACAGCTAACTCTGCTTTAATTCTTATGATGACCTGTAAAAAAAACTGTTTTAGATTTTTTTTAAAAAGTAAAAATCCTCCCTGTTTTACAAAGTGTTGATATCATGATGCATGCGATGATATGATTTAAATATATGTAATTTAAAAAAAAAATGTACCAAGATTCATTTGAGAGATTAAGTAAACGTTGGAGATTTTGTTTGTTTGTTTCAAAGTGATGGGGTGTTAAAAAATGTTACTCATTCGAGAATGTTTAAAATATCGAGAAACGGCGATAAGGACAAATGTTAATTCCATGATGAGTTGAAATGTCGAAAGGGTGTATGAAGAAAAAAGAGAAAATAGTGAAACTACTGTTTTATCAAAGCAGCTTGTTTACACATTTTTAAAAATGTTATTGTGTCCTTTTTTTTGTTTATTTTTTTCTGCTTTGCATTTTTTTCCCCTTTTCCTGTTTTTTACCATTTTTTTTTTGCCATTATCTTGGTTTAATTATTGCAAGCTAAACATTTTTTGACAACTAAAGTTTTTTTTTCTTGAAAAATGATCTTGAGTTGTTTTCACCTTCACTTTCAACGTTCTGTCTTTTCTTCTTGTGGTTTTGTAACAGGTAAATAAACAAAACTATGTCCATTTTAGATCTTGTTCTCCTAGTAATCGTAGCTCTGATATTACTTTATATCTGACGCCAACTTTACATTTTAAAGTTACCACAAAAGACAAGTTGACAAATGTTGGACAATTCATTTGTTTCCTGTTTTCTTTAACGTGGACTGTTGTATTTCCTCTTTATGCTTTGTTAAAATGTTGGTGTTTGGGGCTTAAGTTGTTTGTAAAATATATACATATATAAATAAATACATATAGTTTGTAAAAAAAAAAAGAAAGAAGAAGAACTGAGTCAATAAATAGACATTTTCAGATACATCATGTGTTCTGATTGTTTCATTTCCCATGCAGAGGAAAAGTTAAACCAAAGGAGAATTTGGCAAAATAATGGTATAAAAAAGTACAGAGAAAAGAAGGGCAAAGAAAGATAAGCTGTTGGTGGAAAATTAGCTTGCTAGTGACCTTAAAGCTTTTGTATTGAGCTATGTCATTGATAAAGTTTATTTTAGGAGTAGGCCCTATTTAAATTGGCTTTAAAATTATGTTTTTGTCAATGTTTGATAGTAATCAATAATTGAAACATTACCAAGTTTGACATTTGCTAGCAAAATGTCTTTGCATCAGGCTACGTGGTTCTATCCTGTAGTTTGAGATATGCTGTTTGCTGCAGAAAATGTTAATTTATGTGACCAAAACAAGCTGTTGAGACATTCAAAAAATTTTATGAACAACTTCAGATTTTCCCAGAAAGATTTTTAAAAAGATGCTTTTTGTAGGGTCATTGAGTTTCTACAAATGGCCACTCGGGGGAGGTATTTTACAACAGCTACACTTTACACCTTTCTGGAAGAAACCACTGAAGAAATAATAATAAATCTGAATAATTTTAGGTCAGAATTAATATATATTTTTTCTATTTGAATGTTTTCAATAATTATTTTTTTTACTTCCTTTTACATTTCCCTAATAATTGTTGTTGTCGTTATTATTATTGTACATAGAATTTAAAATAATGTAATAGGCATTCCTATTGTTATGCTTATGCTCATATCCAGATCTGTTAGTGTTAATAGATGGGAATATTTCACTCTGGGCAGAAGAGAATTGGTAAAAGACTGTGACAACTTATGTTTATTTTGATTAATTCTGATATTTATTTTAACTGGCTATATGAGACTAAAATCCCGTCTTTCTATTTTTATTCTCGTTTTGCTCTTTCTCTTTTATTTTATTCCTTTACTTCCCCTGCTCCGACTCTTCCAGTCTCCTCTGCCCTTCTCCGTGTCTGTTTCTCTCCACACCTATGCAGCTCTCACTCTCACTCTGTTTTTCTCTCTCTGCCTCTCTCTTTTCTTTCCTCTTCTCTCACCTGGTAACCAGACCTCTGGAGAGAAGTGTTGAGTTTCCACTTTCCCAGAGAAGAGGACAATCTGAGCCACACAAAGACCCACAATGGACCCCCTCTGCTCACGCCTCCCTTCGCTCCGACTCGGCACAGCTGCACACACATACACAGTCAGACACACACACAGTGACGATACACACACCCTCTGTTTTTATTTGCTCTTTCTTCCTCATTTTATTCCTGTTGCTTCTCTTTGTATGATGTTTTCCTTCATCTCTTTTTCATCTAAATCCTCACTATCTCCCTATAACTGTTCCTTGTGGGCACGGAGCCCACCTCTCATCTTTCTCTGTTCCTTTACAGCACCTATATGCAACCTGTATTATTCAGTCGCATTTTGGGTTTTGAGATAAAAGGCAACTTCTGATGACCCACTGAGATGTCCCAGACTGTGAGTGTGTTGTTGCAGCTGCGGCTATGAGGTTATGCAAACAGGAAGTGAACAAAGTTTTCAATTTTACAGCAGAAATAAGTGATTTTTGGTGCTGCTCTGACGCATGCAATGTCACAGTACAATGCAACACCAGGATCAAGAAATCCTGTTTATTTGTTCTGTTTGGGACTAAGCTCTCAACTTTACTCCTTTTTTGTTTCCTGACTACAAAACTGCCACGAAGCATAAATCTTAGGTACTTAAAATGAAAGGAAAACAGTAAGTGAAGGGTCATTTTTAGGAAGCACTCCACACAAAAATCCTACAATCTCTCATTGTGTGCAATAACATAGAGTATTTGATGAGTACGTTCAAAAGAAAAGCAAAGGACATAATAACATAAAGAACACAATGGAAGTAAATAATGTTAAATTTGTATTAGATCTGTAATCTAATCAGTTAAAAGGGTTCTGTTATTTTTTAAACATGTTTCTACTGTCTATTGTCTTTACTGACAATCTTCATAAATTAAATTAAAACTGATGTTTTGTTTTCATGTGTTTTAATCAGGGATATTAAAGCCAGTGTCTCAAAGTAAGGTACTTATGAGTTACATGTTGAACCAAGTGAATAGAAGCATAAAAAATTACATTGAGAAATAAGAAACCAAAATGACAAGAATCGGTAATTCAATAAATAAATACTGAATAAACAAATACGCTGCTTTGGAAAAGCTCCTACAACGATGCCATGAACATTGAACTACTTTCACAATTCAGCTTCGACAGTCCTGTGGTTTAAACTTTACACAAAAGATGGGATTAGAAATAAAACTTTCTGCAACAGTTCACAGTTCAGCTCAGATAACACAACGGTGTTGAAAATGCTACTTAAACCTACGGGATTATACTTTTCTAAAAACCACAGTAATATATTTACTCCAACATATTTAGCTCAGCGGGGAAAGGTTTCTTCCAAATCAGTTGGGTGCAAAACCAGCAAACACATGCTCTAAAGAGGAAAGCACACGGTAGCGGAAGTGTGATTACATGGGCTGCATGCCAAAAGGCTGCTGGGGGTAGCAGTTGCGGAGATTACATTTCTGGATCTTACAATGATTAACATTTTACTTTCATGGCAAATAGAAAAGATTGCCTCTTTAGGTTATGGTCCTGTTAATAAGTATCATATGGTTTTGGTATGTGTGTGATTTTTGAAATTATGTTTTAATAACGTTAGATGATGTGGGTGTACTTTGTTTTTATTATATATAAAATTTGAATTGTAAATAAAACTGAATCCGATTAGAGAAAGTTGTTGCATTATGTTTACGAATTTAAATGAAGTTCTAATTTTTTGTTCGTTTTTACGTTTTAGGAAGGGGAATTTTCTTTTCTTTTGCGTTACCTCAGAAAAGTATTCCGTTCCCTCGCAATACTTTTGCGTTACTTTGCAAAACTTTTGCATTACCTCGCAAAAGGTTTTGCGTTCTCTCTCAATGAAGTACTGGTTAGTTATTGCGGCAAGTGAATACTGTAAGTCTTTTAAACGGTGGCCATAATACTTTCTGCTATAATATAAGGCTTTCGTAAGGTTTTTCCATGGAAAAGAGATATAACATGTATGTTAATATCTCGTTGTGAAATATCTTACGTTTTATATATTTTTCTTTAGGATAGAAATGCACCACAAACCTATGATATAAACAGAAACTTTCCATAAGTAGGAAAGAAGAAAAAATACATCCAAACTTTTTTGAGTATTTCTGAGTCATTAGCGTTGGGTAATAAGTCATCTGACCGTTTTGATTGTGTCTCTGTTGTGTTGATAGTCTGAAAGGTTTAAAGGGCCGTTTTCATGTGCAACCTTACACAAACAGACATAAACTTGTAGCGAATAAATCGATTTTCAATCAATTTTTTTGCACCAAAGAGTTAAGAATAAACACTGAGGCTATTTAAATGTGTATACATTTGAAATTTTAAATTGACACTTGTGACTGTATACAATATAGACCAGCAAATATTGCAGTAAGCATATTGCGAGGTAACTCAAAAGTATTGCGAGGTAACTCAAAAGTATTGCGAGGTAACTTAAAAGTATTGCGAGGTAACGCAAAAGTATTGCGAGATAACGCAAAAAAAAAAAAAAAAATCTCAATGTCCCCTAAAGGGCTCCGTACGTAAGAACCCGGTGCTTGCACTATGGACCTTACCAAGCTCCGCCCACAACCGACCCACGTGACCGCAAGTCTCACAAACAAAGCCTCGCGGCCGTTGTTTTTATGTAAACATGACTCCATTAGTGCATCATTTCTACCAGATTTTCACAATATATCAGCTACTACAATGGACAGAGGAACTAACAAGTTCAGGTCATCATCTGGGAGGAGGTTACTGGTTTCTCAGTCACAAGCTGGTTGCAAACCTGAGGCCAGCAGGTGTCAGTCAGTTATGGTAGATCTGACATTTGGTTTGATGACGTCAATATGAGAAGCTACAGACTGATAGGAGGAACCAAAGAGCTCTGTAAAGGTAAAGGCAAATCTTCTGAAGTTGGGATATAATTAATTTAATTTCACATAATTATCGCGGTAGAAGCCATTTGTTTGTTAAAATTTTATGAAAAATATTTGTTCTATTTGATGTTTGTTGTGAATGACATAAACTCACAAATGAACGAGGTAATTAGTCCAACGTTTAGAAACTACAGCGGCTGTAATGCGCCACAGCAAAGGTAAACAAAGGTAAAATAACCCGAACAGGTGATCAACTCAAAACCACTCCTACCTTTTTACTCTCTCTCTCTCTTTGTAGTTTAATCACACCTGTTACCATGGCAACCGCCTGCGCCCCGCAAGACGAGCAAAGATTTAGTTAAAAACACAACATTCAGTCCGTTACGGTATCAAGTTTCCAGGCTTGATATTTATTTCTCGATTATTAATCAGCGCTTCCCTGAACACAGCGATGGTTGATTGACTAGCTGTACTTGGTGCTAACGTGGCTAACACGAGTAACAGTTTAGTCCAAAGCCTTTTCTGCTAAAATAAAATCTTTAGTGTATGTCAGATACAGACACATTGCATATTGATCTGTTTAGCTAACGTAAGACTGTGTAGCAGACAGGATTCAAGGTGTAGAAGTTGTATCAGTTCTGCCATTATGCTGTACTTAGCTAACGGGAAGCGTCTGTTTGTGAGACGGCCATGCACGTGACCACGTAGAATGGGCATCAGCCAATGAAAAGCGGCCCCTCTGGTAAGGTCCATTTTCTTCTCCCTCGGCCCCTCCCGTCCTGGTACACTCTAGACACGCCCCTGACCACGCCCCGTTTTCCCTTGAACTCACCTGATTGGCCCGCTGTTCTAGCGGTTTCTTTCCTTTTCTAAAGATGGCGGATTCCCTCCAGACAGTGTCAGAGCAAGAACCGCCGCCATCATTCCGCCAATGTGTCCCTTGCAGGAACTATTGCAACAAAAACCTGAAGTATACAACTTCAGGTTGCAAATCTTAACTGTCAGGGGGAATACCTGTTTTTGTTGAAGTATACTAATCGCATCACTGTCACGCTGAATGGACCGATAAAAACAACATAAATAAAAATACATCTACTCCTGTGCGCCAGCCTCTCCGACTGGCAAGCCGAAAGACCTGGGACGCGTGTGACGTCAAAGAGTTAAAAGTTACTCATAAGTCCTAGAATGAAACAAACTGTATTACTAAAACCTAATGAGTTATGGTCAATAATATTAAAATGTTACCTTTGTCCAGTGGAGATGAAAAGAATGGATTTGTGTGTATTTGCTTATGGACATGAAAAAACAAAAATTACATTGCATTTTTTTGTTAGTTTTTTTATGAGTGTAAAGAAAAAAAGTAATAACTTTTGTATAATATATAATAATAATAACAATTACTATTATTACCATTTTTATAATAAATATTATTGTTCATTGTATTAAATGGCCAACAGCTTTGAAGTGTGTGGTTGTTGTTTGACCGGTTTTAAAAAATATAAAAGTAAAATAACTTTGCAAATCTTAACTGTCAGGGGGAATACCTGTCTGGCACCCCTTAAAAAAACCAAACTTGTAAACCGTCACAAGTTAAATGGTGCAAACTGACATTTAATTCTTGAAACCTTTGCTGTGTGCGTTACATTTTAAAACTTTTTTTTTTCTTGGTCAAGTTAATTAGTTCTTCTACTGTCTTAACTTTTTTTTTTTTTCAGTGACTGACGTTAAATCGGAATAAAATTGTTAGTTTTAGATCCATTATGATTACAGAAATTATTTATAGTTTTTCAATGTGAAGGTAACTCGTAAGTTAATCTATCAGGTATTTTCAATTTATCAAATCTTTTGCTGGAATTTTGGCCCATTCCTTTCAACAGAACTGGTGAAACCGACAGTGTTGTATAGTAACGAAGTAAAAATACTTCACTACTTTACTTAAGTATATTTTGGAGTACTTCATACTTTCCTCGAGTATGAAAATTTTTGATGACTTTCACTTTTACTTCACTATATTTCCGAACTTAATTGCGTACTTTTACTCCGATACATTTTCAATGTGTGGTTTAGTTACTCGTTACAAAAAAGCGAGAGAGACAAACGCAAGTGTTTTGACCCCACCTACTGATTAGCAAGCAGCAAGTAGGCTACCGAACAAAGTCCGTATCCTACTTGCCTGGGCTTGTTCATCACCACCAATACACCTGTTTCGCTTCTCCCATTAAACACAAAGCAAGTCTCGCAATCAGCAGCAGCCACATGGAGGAGGAGACGGAGACCACAACGACTGCAACTACGTCGGACACGGTTCCAGGGGAACCACCAGCTGGTGATGAGAGCCCATGGCCTTATTTAAACACAATAAGTGGGTGTTAAAGATTCGTCGTACCGCATGCAGTTTATGTTATTCCTGCCCGAAGATGTGGAAATTCTATCTTACAAAAACTCCCCGTCCAACTTGAAGAAACATATTGAGGTAACATCTTATGAAATGGTTATAATCCTCCTGTTTCAGTAACTATAGCTTGGTCACTAGGCACTATTGTGAAATCTTGACCATAATGTTACCTGTATAAATGAACTTTGTTTGACATTGCTTCAGTTCCACACTTGGTGTATTTAGCTTAGGCCTAATGTTGACTGTAGCAGGCTACCTAGACTCCTCTGTTCAAGGGGGGACAGAAGCCATAGCGATAGCAATTTAGACTAAATTTAACGAATATAGGAAAGGCATGCAAGTTCAAAACCACAAACCATTAACATGTGCTACTCTTTAAAACTGGAACAATTTATTAGCAGGTTTAATTTTGCCTGCACTTGGTTATGTACATTATTTTAAGTGTATTTGACAAGTTTACCAAAATATAAAAAAAAGTCATTCAAACTGCATTTGCTTTGTTTTACTTTTTACTTGTACTTTTCATTACATTACTTGAGTACATCCATTTTTACAGTAATTTCCATACTTAAGTACAAGAAGTTTCAGATACTTTAAGACTTTAACTCAAGTAACATTTCAGTCAGTGACTTGGACTTTTACCAAAGTCGTATTTTGGAGAGGTACTTGTACTTTTACTTGACTCTGAGATTTCAGTACTTTATACAACACTGGAAACCGAGTCAGGTTCGTAGGTTGCTTTGACTTTGTTTTCAAAATTTCAGCGGGCTGAGATCAGGTCTTTGTGATGGCCACTCCAAAACATTGACTTTGTTGCTGTTAAGCCACTTCGTAGCTAACAGGGGGCTACGGTTAGGGTCATTGTCTATTTTGAAGACCCATTTGTGTCAATTTTAGTCTCATCATGCCACATGACATGTCTCCAAAATCAAGATCTTTGTCCCTGAGTCCATTTACAATCTGAAATGCAGCATTTTATGTTGCCTTTAGAGTAATGACTCATTCTGGTAGAAGGCTTGCTTCCACTGTCCAGCTTTAGTCAGCATCTTCACAAGATATTTACTTTTTGTTCTCTGGATTGACACATATTTCGCTCCAAAATAAGTTCATCTCTAGTACACAGAACTCCTCTCTTTCCTGAAGATGGCTGGACAAGTGGAGGCCACGAGTCACGTTTTTGTTGACTTTTTGTTTATTTTTCAGTGAAGACACAAAACAAAGCAGTTTATTTAAAATGTGTCTTAAAATTGATCTACAGGTTGTCCATGTATTTCACCCACCAGCAGCTTCCAAAATCATGACGTCATAATTTATTCTTCGTCAAAATGTTGTGATGTGAAAAAAATGATTGAAATTTCTTGTTGTGTGGACATCATTTTTTTTATAATCTTAGGCGACCTAAACCAGGAAGTCTGGCTAACTGTACATTTTTAATCAAAATAAATAAAAATAAAAGTTAGGTCTCAACTGTACTTACAGCATCAATTCATCTCTTTGAAATGCTTAGATATTTATTTAAGTGGTCCATTATTCACTGCAAGTGCTAATGTCATGTCTGCCTTAACTAATAGTTTATAGTGTGATGACCAAATGTGTCAGTTGGTGATTAGACCACAAACCAGGGCTCATAAATCAATAACCACAGCCCTCCATCAGGCTCGAAGGGCCTGCATGCTGCAGTGCACGTCTAAACAGCTGTTCAGCACCGGACTGCGCGTTGGTATAAAAGGAATATCAGCGTTTCCCGTCCAACTCTTCAGAATAGGCATAGGCAGGCAGAGGTACAGGCACAGAGGTACAGGCACATCTGCAGCCAAAGCAAAAAACAAATAAATAAAAAATACCCCAAAACAAAACAGTTTCCAGGAATGATTTGTGTATTCCCAGGTCTTTGTGGTTTACATTTTAGGAGTCAGTTAGGAGTCAACACACACACCCACGCATGCATGCCGGAAACGACAGGAAAGGTGGGATAAATCGAGCTCATTTAACCCTTCCTTTTATGTACACACAAACACACCTGGCTTCCGCCTAGATTCTGTTCAATGAGTCAAATCACGCTGAGATTAAGAGTTAGAGACAATGCTTTCTTAAGGTTTTCCTTAAAGCAGACACATACTTTCTCTCTTGCATACATTCACACACCCCCTCTCTCTTTCTCTCTCTCTCTCACACACACACGAACACACACTGCACATAGGCAGGGGGGACAGGGGGACAGTGGTGTCCTATAAATAGAACCTAGGAATGGTGATGATAGGTCCCATGAAAAGAAATGGAGGGGGGAGTGGAAAAAGGATTAAAAGAGATACACGGAGTGTGTTTAGAAGCAGCTTGTGTGGACTTCTTGTTTCCCCCCCACGGTCCCCACCTCCAGGTATCCATCCATCCATCCATCCGTCCAGCCAAGCTTCTCTACTCCCTCCTCCTTATTTTCTCTTCCTGCATCTGATTTTACTTTCTTTCTGCCTTCCTCCCACCCTGCTCCGGTGCCCTGGTGTGAGCTCCATCATGTGTTCGAGCGACATCACCCGCAAAAGAACCGATGAGTCACCGTGCAGCCTTGCCTTCTAGGTCAGCACGATGACGATGGTCTCGGGGACGGTCGTGACTGCATCTGTGTGTGCAGTTGTGCGATTCCCAACACTTGCCCCGTGACTTCACCGGTTTCCCACCGGAGGAGGTCGGATGAGGCGTCTACTGTAAATATGAGTAAGCATCAGCCTTCACGTGAAAAAGAATACACCTCATTCATAATCGCAGCTATCCTTTTCAAACGCAGTGCGAGATCATGCAGTGGCTTGCAAAGGTATTCCCCTTGAACTTTTCCACATTTTATCGTATTGCGACCGCAGACATCAGTGTATCTTAGTGGGATTTCACATGGCATATCAATTGTGACGTGGGAGAAAAATTATAGATGCTTTCCTCAATTTTATCCAAATTAAAAACAGAAAAGTGTGGCGTGCATGTTTATATTACCCCTTTTTACAATGATGCATCCTAATTAAAACCCAGTGCAAGGAAAGGCTTCCTGTAATCACCCAATTAGTGTGTAATTGCAGCTGTTCTGTGAAAGTGTCAGAGGTTTGCGAGAGTACATTGGTTAACAAAGAACGCCAGGAAGACCAAGGCATACAACAGGAAGCCTCAAACCATGTGAGAGACACAGCATACACATGGAAGAAGGTATTCTGGTCGTAAAAATCACCCTGAGCGCACCGTAATGACAGCCTAACATAGTGATGGCAGTATCATGCCGTGGGGATGCTTGTGTTGGCAGGGACAGAGTTTATGTTAAGACAGAATGAGTCACATATAAGTCTATCCTGTGTAGGCCAACTCATTAGAGGCTGTAAAAGACAATAGAAAATACTTTAAATCAGAACTATTTCCCTAAACACACAACCAGATCAAAATTTATATATTAGAGAGGCCTAATTAAAGTCCAGAGAAGAAAATCTATGAGAATCTGTGGCAATACTTGAAAAAAGCTCTTCTTCATCCAGTCCCACTACTATAACTCCTTAGCTGGTCAAAACTTAAAGAGCCTCAAAAGGCTTGTTCCTACAAGTTGTTGATTTTAAATTCATGCTACACTTTGTAGACATTTTATGACCTAAAATAATGTCTGTAGTTATTAATTTAGCAATGATGATTTTTTATTTTAATTTTTTTTGCTCTTGCCAAAATCACTTTTGGCAAAAATTGAGTTAGGCAGTTACATCAGGAAGGCCACGATTTTCCGTTTGCTTCAAGTTTATGCAGCACTTTGTGTTTATCTTTTATACAAAATCCAAATGAAATGCTTTCAAGTATGTGACTTTAACATGACAAAAAAATATGTGTTCAAGGATCACAAAAAGCTCCGCAAGATGCCAGACATTCCACTTTTTCAACACGTTTTCTTGGTTCTGTGAATTCAAGCCATGCCGAGCATAGGTCTGTAGATGTGACATGAGATGCAGAATAATTAGATATCTTCTAGTTAATAATGCACCAAGAGCAACAGTGATGGATAGACAGTCCTTTTCCAAACTGTGATCCTCTCAGCAATCGCCATGGCGGCAACTGGGGTATTGACAATCTGTCTTTAAGTGCTAGGTCTCTGCTGATTTGTAGCCACAAGCCTTTGTGTAACTCCCAGTCGCTTGCTTGCTCGTGTGTGTGTGTGTTCTTGGGTTTGTCCGCCCAGCCGTCTGTCTGTGTGGTATTACAGCACAGATTTCCGCTGGTGCTCATGCCCCCCCCCCCGCCCCCCACTGCCAACCACCCCATGCGGCCATCAGACAAAAATAGTCCTGTGTCATTAAGGTAGATAGGCAGTGGTGTGTTTGCTCTCGCAGGAAGTCACCTTTGGAAGACACTCTCGTAGCCTCCCAGCACCATCAGTCTAGTTTGTTTAGTGTGGCTGTGATTAATAAAAGGTTAACTCGAACTCCAGTCAACTGTTGCATGTAAATCTCCCCTTCAATCTCTTCCTTCCTCTGCCTTTCTCTCCTCCCTTTGTCTGTCTGCCCCTGCCACACCTTCTCCCCTGAGGGATGCCGGGATAGTGATTGGAGGACGGAGGTGGAGCTCCTGGCACATTCGCAGGTGTGCTTGTTTCCCTCCCATCTCCTGTCCCATGTAATGATTTCTTCCCCTCGCCACCTGCCAGGTGAAAAAGGGAAGAAAAAAATCCACTCAGCAAACGGAGAGCTTTCAGAAAGCCTCTTGATTTCCACTTTGAGGGAGTTTTTGATTGTTAAAATGTATCGTTTTCATCCATCTTTATCAGCAGACTTGGTTTTACTCAGTGAGGTCATTTTGAATCGCATTCAAATGAAAGCTTCAGGCTCCGAGAGGCGAGAGGGAGAGAGAGCATATGGCCTTTTAGGTTGTTTACTTAGTCATCTATGGAAAAAACATGATTCTATAGGACTCGGAGCGTTTTACCTGAACTGGTTTAGAAACAATGGATCTAACAGAACTTAGTTTTATACTTTAGACAATAACACATCAGTTCCACTTACAGAATCTGTGGGTGTTTCCCAAGAATTTATTTATCCCTATTTGATTTTCTATTTAAAAAAATAATAATTTGGAGTATGTACCGGCTGGCTAATGATATCAAGGTGAGTCAGGGTTTCAAACAGTTACAGATTCAAACCAGCACAAATGTTACATCAAACTGATTCAGTGTTTTGAAATACTTTTAATGAGATACTAGAGGAAACGTTGGAGTAACATATTCTATTCCCCATTTATACCTTTCCCTTATTTTTAAGAATACAATTTTGTTTAATAGTTATTTCATAAAAAGAGCCACTCACCACTCTAAAACTATTGTGAAACCTTAGAGTAAAGCTGCAATATTCTGCATACTAACGATGTTTACTTTAATACACATTAAATTTGATAGATATATATTTTGCATTTTTAAAAATGTTATTACAACTGTAATAAATGTAAATTATTTTAGCTGCCTTATGAATATGCGTCGCTGTACCAGATTTACCATGGAACATTTTATAAATTATTATTTTAAATTATTGAACTTACTTTTTTACGGTATTAACACATCATACAGCGAGAATCTTATGTTGATCCAAACATTTTGGGGCATCTGAAGTACACTTACATGCAGATGGCAGTCATTTGTAAAACATTTTCATGTCTTTTTTTATATGTAGCACACTTTTGGGATTGATTTACTTGGCCTGGTGACAGCAACACAGGTCCTCTACTATTTTTATTACTCCAGTTAATATGTGGACTGATTGGTTGTCAATCTCTGCCTTGAGCGGATGAGTTTAAGTCTCAAGTATCTTGGCTTCTTGTTCATGAGTGATGGTAGAATGGAACAAGAAATGGGGAGACAGATTGGGGCTTCATCTCCAGCAATGCTCCGGTTTGCTTTGGTGATGAAAGAGTCGAGCCAAAATCAAAGCTCTTGATTAACTGGTCCTTCTATGACCCTCACCTGTGGTCATGAGAAATGGGCCTTAACCAAAAGAACAAGACACCGGGTACAAGTGGCCAAACGAGCTTTCTCCGAAGAGTGGCTGGATTCAGGCGTAGAGATGGGATGAGGAACTCAAAGTGGAGGTGGTCAGATCAGGAGACAGACCTGGGCGACTTCATTTGGAGGATTTCCAGACACGCCACACTAGGAGGAGACCCTCGTAACAAAGTCCAGAACTTTCTGGAGAGACTTCAGCTCATTCTGGAAGACCCCAAGGCATTCCAAGTCCAGGCAGGATTGGAGAAGAGTGATGTCTACGGATCAATCCTGTTGCTTCACAAAGCGATCTTAGATAAGCGGAAAACGATGGATGGATAGATGGATGAATGTTAATTACCATGATTAGCATAATCTTGTGAAGCTGTGACTTACGGCACCATAAGAAACGTACTATTAACATACAAAAACAACAATCCGAGATCAACAAATAATCAGACTATAAAACAGCTTGCTACCATTTATTTTTATAGCCCCTTCTTCCCTCTTCTCCCTTAGGTCCTGCCACTTGCCAAGTTGCAAAATTGTTCCAAATCATCCTGCCTGATTAAATAAACATATATATTTTTTTGTAATTTTCTTTACCTTTTGCTATTGAACCTTTCTTTATAACACGAAAACTAAATAAGCAAAAAGAAAAGAAAGAAGGTGTTTTACTAGGAGGAAGAGATGCTTTATCTTAATCCCTTCTAGCTAAATAAAGGCTTTGACATTGTTAATATATTGATCTGAACACTGCTTTCTGAGTCTTTTCCAGGGACTCCCCTCCTCAGCTCTTTTTCAAACCGCCTCAAGGGTCTTGGAGAGCAAGTCCCAGGCCCTGACAGGTCAGAGGTCGCTCCCTGACAAAAGGTTCTGTGCTCTGGGTCGGTCGTGGTCAAGGAAACAAAAACAGTGAAGACCTGCATTAGACAAACAACTGAGGTGGCAGAGTGACAAGACAGAGGGATGGCGACGGGTTAGGGGAGAGGAGGGCAAAGAGTGCACTGAAAAGCTCTCTCAAACACTGACACACCCACGCCCGCACACACGCTCTCTCTCACACAGGCAGTTGTGTAAATTTTGCTTCCACGCAAGCTTTGCCAGATTTTTAAATTAGCCAAAACTGTTGCCTAAGCCCTTAAAACAACTTAGTCAAACTTTCTCAAGATGGAAAGGAAAATCTCAGTCTCTCATTGCTTGTCTGCACCACGTGCTGGTTGAATAAAAATCAAAACGCTGCGCTAACTTTGGTAAAACGAAAAACCTGATCATTTTTTTTGCTCCAATCTGTCTTTTAACAGTGCCCTGACTTGTTCCTCTCCCTTCCCCCATCCTGCTGCTGTCTTTCTCCTCTCTTTTTTCATCCAGCACCATTGATCATGCATGCAGAAATTTAGCACGCCCAGCCGCGGCTCAAGCCGGGATAGGTCGGTGAGAGCGAGGCCCTGTCCTACATACTGTTCTCTCTCCATGGTCCACCAGGCCACAGTCACACACTCCTCCTGACCCTGCCCCCCACCCCCCTTCACCACACACACACAAACACCCTGCGGTCCTTCTCAGAACCGGCACATGCGCGGATCATCATGTGGTGCTGGGAATGTTCACTGATCCCAACTAAAAACTTTCAGTCAGGTGCTGAAAGTAGGAGATTTGGTGTGGATGGGGGTAGAGGGGGTTGCTCATTTTAGCTCTTCAAACTTACTGCACACATACAGTCTGGGTTTGAATTTAGAGGGAAAAAAGGTTTGGGTCTGTCATCTTTCATTTTATCTGGATCAAGAATAACAGCCATAACTATTACAGACAGCATTATACAGCCGAGTCCCAGAAGGTGAGGTGCCATGTTGGAACTGCTCAGCTGAGCCTCACTCCGAGCTAAAGCTGCTAGTCTGCCACTTAGCCGCTTGGTACAGCCTGTCACATGAGCCGAGGGACAGGGTTATTGGGGGAAATCGGGTTTAGGTGGAAACTGAACCGTGGTGGGGTGAGCGGATGAAGAACTGGGTGAAGGATGTGTAAAGGTGATCACAGCTGTTTTTAGGAACGACAAGTGATGGAGGATGAACAAGTGATCGCTGCGACGCAGTTGGAAAAACATCATTTAACAAACACTTGATGTCACTCTGTTATCACACAAGGCCGAACACATTCATGTTGAATAATATATGATCACTCAATACAATCGATCTTTACTTTTTCTTGTGTTGATCTTATTGTTAATTTGATTTTTGCATTTTAGTGTCTTGATTGTTTTAATTTGGGAACTAGTTGTGTAAGAACTCATGCTGCGTCTTGTTTTATTTCTATTGGATCGGACTTAGATCACTGTGCCTCTCTAGGTGCACTGTTACAACCACCAAGTACTGCTTTTGAAATTTTAACATAACAATAAAATGTCATTATGACTGAAATTCATAACCAAATGGCTTCCCACAAAAATCAGGAATGCAAACATTTTGCCTTATTACATTATAGTGTAGAAACTCTTGACTCACTCAATTGATCAATTTTGCTTTTATCTGTCATGTGACGGAGCTGACTGAGTCAATTTCTGACTTCTTATGAGGTTTTGTTTCCTCATAAGCTGCCCACCGTCTAGTTAGAACCTAGGTAACACAGCCTGCGCCTCTACTTTTAATTACAAAATAAACTTTAACCAAGTTGATATAGAACATGCTTGACATATAAAAGGTTTGTTTTATTTATTTTTTCTTTGAAATGCTAATTTGCATTAAAAGACATTTGGGGTTTTTTGTAGTTGTTTCATGCGTCATGCTGTGGGATGGCGTTTCTTCGTGAGGAAGGTTGTAGCCAGAGCTACAAATAAATGAGTTAGACCAAACCGTCTTAAAACTTCTGCAGAAGCCAACATCCATGGTTTCCCTATCTCTGAGAACAGCCAATCAGTGCCAAGGAAAATGCATGCCACTCCACGGCTGGCTTGTTTGCAAATGCCTTCCGATAGTAAGTGAAGTAGCATTGCACTAACGTATTCCATTCTCCAAAGCAAATGTTTTCTCCTTGGAAAGTTTAGATACTCTGTGAAAAAAAATACACAAACAGATGAATTTTTCCCATTTAATTTTGAGTTGCGTTCCACAGAAAAATCGATAAGTAGTGAACTACTAATTTGATCCATGAAGAGACCAGCCATCCTATAAAAGTTTGTGCTGTTTAGCAAACAAGTGGAAAGTGTTTTACAAGCATGTAAAAGAGCAAGACTATTAGCCTCTTCTGTATTTATCCTGTGAAAAACCTTCGGTGTTCAGGCATGGCCCCAGGTCGATAATTTAAGGTAAGCTGGCTGGCTGCATGGGCAAATTTGTTACATTTTTTTTTTTTAGGTCTCATTTTGATAATGTTGCACCTTTTAATGCGATTTTGAAGAAAATATGAGAAAACGAGGACAAAAATCTGAGGTTTTTCCAAAATTTGTGAAACTTTGGAAAAACGATCAGGAAGGCTGCTAATAGGCCAGCAGTAACATTGTGTGGTGGGGGCTTCCAGCAAGAATGCTTTGTGTTTTTATGTGTGAAAAGGTTCTGTTGTATTGTTGTATTCACGTTTCAACTAAGCAGCAGGGCTGCACATTAAATTCTTTTATTCCAAAGAAAACAAAAAAATCTAACAGAGCCTTCTGGGAGAAAGGATTATGGTCTGATCAAACTAAAGAGCACTTTTGAAGGTATGTTTGGGTCAGAAACAGCAATCCGCCATGCTCTGGGGTTCCTTTTCTTCAGATGGAGCTGAAGTTCTTGTCAGCGTGGATGAAGCCACAAATATCAGTCAGTTTTTGCCGAGAAACACTCGGTTGTCTGTTTCAATGTTAAGGTTCAAGAAGTCTTTATTTTTCAGGATCTTTGTGAGCACAAACGCGCATCGAAACAGCAATGGGTTGACCTCACCAAAAGAAAATTTAAGGGGTCACCAAAAGAACGCTTTGGACAAGACATGTCCTCGCATCCTCTGATAAAAGTAGAGCACTTTTTCGAGGTAGCTGCATGTTCACAAGTTGTGGGATGTTGATGGATCCCAACCAAAGACTCCTGGATGCTAAAGTAAATCAAAAGGTGCTTTAACAAAGCATCACTTGAATGATTTGAAGAATTATTTGTAAGGTTTGCTTTGGCTCTAATGGCCTTTATTTGAAAGTGCCAGGACAGGAAAGTAGGCAATGAGAGAGAGGGAAGACGTGCGGCAAAGGTCAGCAGGCCGGGTCTCAAACCTGCGACGGCTGCGTTGAGGACTAAGGCCTCCCTATGTGGGAGTGCTTAACTCCTGCGCTACCAGAGCACTCCCGATTTGAAGAATTTTGAAATAATTTCGCAGCTATCATATGGCAGCTTTATTTTTTTTCCCGCCTGACCTTGCCAGACGATTTGCTGCCTTCTACTCAATAACAACTCTCCTGCAACCCTGCAAAGAGCAGCAGATATAGAAAATGGGTAGATGGATGTATTCCAATGCACGTGTTTTGTTTTTATTGAAAAGTAAGAAAAAAATGCATCAAAGGGTTTGAAAACTATTTGCCATACTCTTGTTTCTGAGTCGTAAAAACCTTAAAATCTGATGTGATGGGAAGATAAATGGAGATAAAGGGCAATCCTGGAAGAAAACCTGTAAAACACTGCAAAATACTTGAGATGTGCTTTAAATCCAGTCCTTTTAATTTGTTAGATGTACTATAAGCTTGAACTATAATATAGAGAAGAATGGAAAAATATTATGTATATATTGAAATTTAAGGTTGTTTTGCAAGACACTGTAAATAGTTAAGAACAGTAATGTGAAATTAATAAGAAAAAAGAAATGTGTATATTCATTCATATTGATAATGATGCACTTATTTAAAATTGTATTATATATATACTGCTCAAAAAAATAAAGGGAACACTTAAACAACACAATATAACTCCAAGTAAATCAAACTTCTGTGAAATCAAACTGTCCACTTAGGAAGCAACACTGATTGACAATCAATTTCACCTGCTGTTGTGCAAATGGAACTTTGTACAGAACAAAGTATTCAATGAGAATATTTCTTTCGTTCTGATCTAGGATGTGTTATTTGAGTGTTCCCTTTATTTTTTTGAGCAGTATATATATATATATATATATATATATATATATATATATATATATATATATATATATATATATATATATATTTTATTATTATTTTTTTATTTACAAAAATATGTTTTTTACTCATTTGTTAAAAGATGTCGTGACACTGTAATATAAGGCAGATAATGTGTGAAAAGATCAAACTGCTCTCAATGCTAACATTGCCACCTGAAAAAATGCACAACTCTGAGTCAAAAACAACCAATCAGAGCAAGGAGGAAGGTCTTAGTGCTGTCAATCAAGCTCATGTACATGGTGAGGAACTGTTTTATCTGCTGCTATTGGTGGCTGTGCTAACTAGCTTGAGGATTCATGGCAGGCCCTGGTGTGGGGAACGAGCAATAGTGTAACAGAGAGCAATCAATCAATCAAGTTTATTGGTATAGGTATAGTATTTGAGCAACAAGGCAATTAAAAGGGCTTTACATCTTAAAAACACAAAACTAAAGAGTCATACAAAAATTACAGTCACCAATTTGAGAAACCAGTAAGAAACTTTACATTGTGTCAAGTGGAATTATCAAAAACATCTATGCACATCATATATGTTGGTCAATGCAAGGGGGAGGGTCTGAGCAGCACCTACACAGGGGAGATATACAGGTCTAAGACCCTCCTCCTGGCTCTGATTGGTTGTTTTTGACCGAGTATTTCTACTAATGAATGTACAACCATATTATTATTATTATTTCTTTTTTTATTATTATTTTTTAATAAAAGTAAAATGCAGCTGCATATATATATATATATATATATATATATATATATATATATATATATATATATATATATATATATATATATATATATATATATATATATATATATATATATAATCATGTCCTCCATTTGCTGTTGTAATTCCACTAGCCTACAGGTTACCGAATTGGCAGAGGACACTGTGGGTCCCGCTCCACTCAATACTCTTTAATGGACCATGCTGCTGTGATCAGCCAATGACAGGAACGGCGGGGAAACACTACAGAGGCAGCGCCACTGGCAGGCAGCATGAACACAGCCAGCCAATGCGCGGGAGGGACGGGGCAGAGGAAAGGGGAGGGGAGGTCTGAGGCTACGGGAGAAACTGAGGTAGAGGGCGGAGTTTCTCCCCGAGCTCGCCTGCACATTCGTGTGTTTCCTCACTCTCCCCTCCTCTTTTCATCCTCCCCCACCCCCACCTCGGCTGCCCCCCCCCCCCCCCCCCGTCCTCCACCTCCTCCTCCTCCCGCTGCTGCTGCTCTCATCGAGCCTGCCCGCCCCTGAGTCTGGAGCAGCAGCAGCGGTGGAAGCCTCACTGCCTCTCCTCGCCTCACCAGTGCGGGAACCACAGCAGCAGGAGAGCGGAATGGATACGGAAGGGAGCCAGAGCAGCCTGTCCTCCGGCACGGACAACTCCCCCCACGACCCCTGGTAAACGAGCCGGTCCGGAGCGCCGCCGCGTTTGCTTTTTCTGGACCCGTTTTTTGAGTTCACCTTGGACTTTAGTGGAGTTCCGCGCCGAGACAAAAGACGAGCACGCTGCGTGTGTGTGTGTGTGTGTGTGTGTGTGTATGTCTGTGTGTGTGTCTCTCTCTCTCTCTCCCCCTCTCTCTCTCTGAATGTGTGTGTGTGTATGTGTGTGTGGGATGGATCCACTCACCGGAGGAGACACAGACGCACCGCTTCTTTCCGCCTGCCTGCCTCCCTTCCTCCTCATCCTTCTTGTTTGTTTATTTCTCGCGGTGTTCCTCCAAATGGCCACGCTGCAACTTCTCCATCATCCCCGTCTCGTATTATCACCATTATTATTTATTCCTCCTCCTCTGGGGGATTATAACGGCCCGGCCGGCCGATGGGTGACTTCGCAACATGGCCGATGCTTTTCTTCTTTACTTTACTGATGCTAGATTACACAGAGAAACCCTCCAGATTTGCTCGTAAATGTGCTGGGGGGAGAGGCGCTTTGTGCTGTGTGACTTACATGCGGCTTGTGTTTCTCTCATTCAGCAAAATGTTCATCGGGGGTCTGAGTTGGCAGACAACACAAGGTGAGCTGTCCCGCACTCTACTTTAACACTGTCTGGATGAAACAACCTCCCTCTCCCTCTCCCTCCCTCTCTCTGTGAAAACGCGCAGCTTCCATGCTTCTTGAAGTTGCACAGAAAGCCCGTGTACAGTTCAAACACAGAAAGGCTGCTGTTCACCGAGGATCAGCTCTCAGGATTTAAGACTTGCAGAGACGCAGGAGATTAACACTGGAAATCGTGCACACGTACAACTAGACTCGTCTGCCTGCCCCCCTCACCCCCACAACCTCCCTCACTCCCTCTTCTTTCTTTCTTTTTTTTTTTTTGGTTCCTCCCGCATGTGCGCTCGTTTGCGCAGTTATAATAACAGAGGTTTTCACCTCTATTAAGATAAATACGCACATGATAAAAGTTATCGATTATTCGGAGGCAAAGCCGAAGTTGTGCTCCTGCTTATTCCCACGCTCCCGTTGTTTTCCTCTCAGTTTTCCTCTCATCGTTAGTCATTTATTCTTGGAGACACGCATGCTCACGGTTTATTCTAGTTAGCCGTGTTATTATCCCACAGATCCTGCTGCTCTAAACCTGCAATCTTGTTTTTTTTTTTTTTTTTTGTGTGGCCTTCGCTGTAATCTGGGAGGTCTGGAGGGACGCAAACACAACGTGGTCCACCCCGACCCCATTGTTTCTCTCCGGCCACCCCAGCAACACATGTGTGTGTGTGTGTGTGTGTGTGTATGGGGAGGGTGTCTGCAGGGAGAACTTGTCCCCCTTCCTGAGTTTATTTAACAGTTCGCTGTCCTCGTTGTCTTCCGCAGAAGGCTTGAGAGAGTACTTCTGCAAATTTGGCGAGGTGAAGGAGTGCATGGTGATGCGGGATCCCGTTACCAAGCGGTCGAGGTAAGAGGGAAAGGAGGCGTGTGCGCCCCGCCGTCCTATCACTGGATGCCTCATGCCTGCTATCCACGCTTATTCTCCAGGGACGCCCCTAGAAAGTTTTTGAACCGGGGGTGTGTGACCAGATGGCGACCACTGATCATTTTCTGCGGGCACGAGGGGCTAGTTGATGCAAGAGACATAACATAATTTAATTTAAATATATATATATATCTATATGCCGAGTTGGGTAGTAACTAGTTACGTTTACTTGATGTACGTTTAGGAGTATTTTTCTTACTATGCTGAACTTTTTACTTTCACTTATTTATGAAGCATCGCTACTCTGACTGGACTAAAAATTTCTGGACCCTTGTGAGTAACTTCACTGAGTGAAGAGCAAGCTTGTTTTAACTCAAAAACCCACCAGACACAGACACACACCTGCACTTTCTGTTAACGTTTCATACGTTTTATAGTGAAATTTTTGTTTTTTTGTTATGATGTTATTTGTATGAATCATTTTGAATTTGGTCCTCAAACTACCATCACATTCACATAATTTTAAATTTTGGTCCAGCTGATGATTTTTAAATATTAAATGATTGATCTTATGATCAGAACCTCAGCAGCCTTTTCGCCAAATACTCTTTTTCACTCTTGAGTAATTTCTTTTTACTACAGCTACTTTTTACTTTTTTTTTTTTGAGGCAGTGCTACTCTTACTTGAGTACAGTTTTTGGGTTCTCCACCCACAAATATCTCTGTCAAAGAACCTGCAACACTTTACAGATTTTACATCACTATCATGTGTTGTAGTCAGGAATCAGTAGGTCAGACCTCAAGGAAAATGATCCATGAAAAGCATGATTGGTGACTCTCTTTTCAAATCACCACATTTAGTAGCTTTAGTAATTATTACGTTGTCTGGTGGTAGCAACAGGGGGAGTGATTGCTACTAGCTGAAGCTCCTTCTCTAGCTTTGAGTTCATACTTGTGGAAAATTACTCATATAGGACCCCCTTGGCGGGACCACTGAGCTTCTCCACCAAAGATGGCTGCATGTGTGAGTTTATTTCGTTCCTCTCCTCTTGCAGGGGGTTCGGCTTCGTTACATACGCAGATCAGGCCGGTGTGGAAAAGGTTTTGGCACAAAACAGACATGAATTGGATTCCAAAACGGTGAGTTTTCTATTTAGAAGCGCTTTATGGCTAGCTAACTTTTTCTATCAGCATGTTTTGTGTTTTTTTTTTAAAAACATTTTCTTTTTATTATTCTTCCTGCCTCTCTGTGCATTTTGCCTCCCACTGTATGGCTTGTAAAGTTTAGGAGTGCATTTTGGAGCAGCCACCCTTCCCTCCTCCTTCTTCTTCTCCTGTCTGCTCATTTCCCCCCTCCAAATCCCGGTTCAGGGCGCCAACATGAAAGCGTTCTTTCTTGGTCTTCATTGCCATGGTTACCTGGGGGACCTGAATGGGGTAGCGGGAGCCCCTGCTAACACCCCTCGCAGGTTTTATGCACAGCACAGAGCGCACAGAAGTTGTTTCAGCTGAGTTTTAGGGAAGGAAAAAGTTGTTAGCGTTGAGTCCCAGCCCGGGAAGATTCAGCCTGTGAGGTCTTCTCTTCAACATGGATGCAACTGTTGAGATTTTGCAGGGAATTGAGATGTTCCTGTAAAGAAAAAAAAATTAAATAAATCCCCCCTCCTACACTCATGGAGTATGAAAATTTAAATGTGGGTAAATGGGACAGACCCTTTGCCAGAAAGAAGGTCATGCTTGTGTTTGGTTTTATTAATAAATATCAGGGGAGCGGAGAAAGAAATGGCATGAGAGGACGTGTGAATCCCAGCGGCTTGTGTCTGGTGTGACTCTGAGCTGCTGACTGAGATTTGAATATCCATGAAGGTGTGAATGTTGCTGTCTTGGTCATGTAGATTGAGTGTGGGAGCGGGGACTGGGTGTGTCTTCGTCAGCTTGAACTCGCACACACACACACACACACACGCAAACGCACACACGCATGCATGCACAATAGGATCATTTGAGAGTGAAAATTGGTGGCACAGAATGGCAGCAGAGCCCAGGGGTGGAGGAAAGGTAGAGTTGGGTGCAGTTGTTGGAGCAAGTCTGTTGCTGGGGGTGACGCCAGCCTCTGGAGACGGTGCTGTAGCAGCACAACCCAATGGGATTCATGTCTCCATAACAACTTCTCAGCTATTTTGCATTAACTTAAGGCGCTGGACCCAGTCAGGCGGCACAGCTCTGACACGGAGAGATAATGTCAAGTCATGCCAGACTTTCATTTTTTATACATCTCATTATTTCAAAGCTGCAGCTTGCAAATATTTGAAGATTTTTATCATTTTTATTTATTTTTTTTATGACCGTTATTAGATTTATTACAACACGCCTGTTGCTGTGTTCGCTTCAAAGTAGGCTCTGAGCAACTGAGTCGTATTACCTCTTAAAACTAGGTGCTGCTGAAGTATCTGAAAGTCAGAACCCTGTTTATGTGTGTTGGTGTGTGGGCGCGCGTGTGTGTGTGATTTTGGAAGCTCAGCTTGGCAGGTCGCTGGTGGGGATTAGATGCTGCCCTGTTATAAACCAAAATACTTTGCGGGGATGTAACGATATGAAAACTGGAGACTCAGCAGTCAGTCAGAGATTGGAATCTGCCGATTTCCTCTTTGACCGGCTTTTATAGGCAAGTCATATACTGAAAAGATGAAATTTTCTTTTACTTCTCATTAAAACTCCCACTATTTTTTTTATATTCATAAGCATATCAGCGAACAGAATGCTCTTTTAGGCCCCAAGCACGGCATAGGAATGTGAGGATATGAATGAACATTATTGTATCATAAATATAGTGTCTTTAACGTTTTTATCATTTGGTAAAATGATAAAAAAAAATATATGCCTAAGATGTTATGTTTTTTTCAATTCCTCAGAGTTTTCCCATTATTCGACCGATCTAAATCAGAAGTGTTCAAGGTGAGGCTTGTGGGCCTTTTGTGGCCCATGGACTGATTTTATGAGTCCAAACCTCACATAAAATACCCACCACCTGTGCTGGTGGGAACAAATCTGACCCACCAGCACAGCCAGTGTCCGCAGACAAAATCTACATAAAATAGAAAATGTTAGGCAGAACCAAAGTACTTATCTTTACTTGACTAAGTATTTTTTTGCTTTCGGTTTAATTTCTAAATAAATAGGGCCACAGCTAATCAGAAACTGCTACTCAAAATCAGCCCTCGGTCCACCTGTTCTTTAAAGTCTGCAGAATACAGCAACTTTGTTGCTAAAACAGAGATCCGTGTGTTCTGTTTGCCGAGAGTAGACACAGAAAAAAAGTTTTGCAAATCAATAAAATAGAAGACAATGACTATCCAAAGTTAGATTATTGCTTAGCGGGTAAGAATAAATAGTAAAAGTAAAAATGTCTTCATATCTACAGTATTTCGTACCACAAAATAACATGCAAACCAACATCTTTCGCTTTCAGTTTTGTTAGCGGTTTATTATATGTCCATTTGCAGTTTTGATGAGTAACTTCCAGGTCTTAGAGTCTTAGCGCTTGCATGCAATATTTGGAGGGAGATTATGTTTCAGGTGCAATGCCTTCACATTCTGCATGCCAGTAATGTTTTTGATCAGTTGAAAAGCCATTTAGCGCCCTTCATGCCAGCACCTTTTTATGTTTGTCAGTGGCTGAGATGCTAAAGCTCAGACAAGGGTGGAGTGTGTTGTTAAAATGAAAAACATTATTGCAATATTTAACAATTACATACCAATTACAGGTTTCGTTGGGCATCCATAAATGATGTGTATATTGTACTGAATTACTTGTACGAAATGCATGAAAAACAATAAAACTAAAATGAAACACTTATTTCTGAATATTCAGGATATCAAATATAATTGGACTGAACTAAATTAAAAATAGAAAAGTAGTCGGTAGGAGCAAATAAGTATCTGGATGGTCTAATCTAAAAGTCAGCTTAGCTTATTTAGGGGGCTGTATGACGCATAGATCAACACAGCATTACTCTTTCACCACCTATTGCTGTGGACTGCTGGACAGCTGGCTTTTTGTTTGTTTGAAAGAATGACAAATTTACCTGCTTGTAAATATTTTTTTCTGTATAGCCTAAGGAAGGAGCACCACACATCCCTCTACTGCTGTAAATAGGTTCTGCAAAATGCAGTTCTAAATTTAGCAGTTGTTAATTTTCTATTTCTAACACCAAAGCCGTTTATTTTGCAGCAAGAGGGTTAAATTTGGGCTTTTTTGTTTAAATAAAACCCAATCAGGTTAAGTTAAAAAAACAAAAAACAAAAAAAAAACATTTATTTAGGTCTCTAAACATAATATTTTGAAAGAAAATACTAAAAACTTAAAAAATTTGTTTGAAAGTTTGAAAAACCTGGCAAATACATTTATAATAAAATGTGATGTTAACAGATATAATTTAATGCCCTTTGTTTGTTTTTGCCTACTGTGTCTGAACTGGATTATTTATTATTTCAGTCTCAGTGGAGCTACAAATAAACCTCAATAACTGGCCATTTTCTGTGGTTGTTCATAAGCACAACGATGTAATTGGTTCCTGATGTTCCAACTCTAGCTGATTTTGCTTTTAAAACAGTGTGCACCAGAAGCGGCTGCAAGGCCAAATAAGAAAATTTGCTGCCATTTGTTGTGAAGAGACTAATGTGAGCAACATTTATTTTATGTAAAGATGAATTTATGGGTGGGTTTAGGCAGGTTCATGATCTTAGAAATCAAGGGCTAAAAGGCTTTCAAAACTGTTGAAATATTCTGGTATATCTTTCCTGATGTATTACTGCCCCTCCACCGTCTGCTGCCGTCCACTGCTGGTCACCTGGCTGAAAACAAGATCAACTTTCCCCGTTGCTTATTAAAAGAATTTTTGTTAACTAATTTGACTGTTTGTAAAATGTGGACATATTGAGAGTGAAATTTAAAGGAGGACCGTCCTTTTCTCTTATTAGAGTTTGTTAAACTACAGTTGGCTGTAAAGCTGTGGACTGCAGGCTAGAAATCTGAACAGACAGCTAGAGCAAACTTTTTATGCTCTAAATGCAATTCTTTAAAAAACAGGGAGAGGAAATAAAGAAATATTATCCTATGCAGTATTTGTTTCTACTATATTTTCGTTTCAAATCTGCACATGAAGATCCCAGTAATGTTAAAATGTCATACCTAATAATCCGTATATATTTTTTTTATTGATTGCTACTTTTTTAGTGATGTTTTTCCACTACAGTGAGCCACAGGTATACAGGAACAACTCATACAGGCATATGCTCTGGTTTTCCTACTGGTGAACAATGAAGTACAGGTGTTAAATGCCCAATAAAACAATGGCTGTGGTGGTGTGGGTTATATGCTGAACTAAATGCGCCCGCCCCCCCTTGAGTTCTTCATCTCTTAGACTTAGACTGACTTTATTGTCATTTTGCATGCACAGGGTGTATACAGAACAAAATTTTGTTGCATACGGCTCAGGACAATGTTTTGAGCTTCCAATGTTGTGAGGTTAATCTCCCCCCAAAAACTAAAAAAGATGCTGCCTGGGGCACCATACAGTCTTAGACTGCCTCTGGCTAAACAATAATAATAATGTTAATGGGTCAGATGCTGATCTTGGTTTGTTTTTTCTTACTCAGAGCTGGAAAACGTTGATTTTTGTTCTTCGTTCAGACCGTATTCGCAAAATGCAGCTGCAGGAGTTTACATGTTTTCTCAGCTGTGGCCTTTTTCCAGACACACCACATAAAAAAATAATTGATCTGAAATAGATGAACATCATGTTCAGTGTTGCTAAAATCAACGTATTACTTTCTTTTTTTCCTGCAACACAGAAAAAAAATAGATCAGTTAAAAAAAACAACAACAAACAAGACGTCTCTCTCGGGATTGAGGAAGAATATTCGATGCTCCGTTGTTTTCGCCCTCTAACGCCAAGCCTGGCGAAAGCCACAAAGGGGCAACGCTGGAGCCAAGGGAAGGTGCATGAGAGGGCTGTTTATCGAAGCAGCGAGGCTCACAGGGCGAGAGGGAAACTGCATTAGCTGGTGCAAGGTCCATGCCAGTGGTTAAAAAGGTTATTAAACATTTACAGTGCTGTTATGTCCTGGATTGTTTTTAATCCTTGTTTAAAAACGCTGAAAGTCACAGGTGAAATATCAGCAGAGCATTATAAATCCGTAAAACAAACAGGAGGTTGCTGATTGTTTTCAGGGAGAGAGGTCTGGTGAGGCTGCTGTTTCTGGTTGGAGGTTAGATTTCCTGTCGGGGGCAAAGTATTGCCTCGGGCCCGTGGTGTGCAGTTGTGTTTTTCTGGACGCGGAGGGGGCATGGCTGGTACGGTGTTTGTTTTTCTCCGCGAAATGCTTCGCTGAAACCAGCTACAGGATTAGGAAGAGACGGGAGCACATGTTCCCAGAAAACGGACCGTCTCTGGTTCCAGTTACCCATAAACGCTGGGCGTGTTATGAGTGATGGATTGTTGAGCCTCATGGGCAGTGCGTCCAGTGGCGATGAGTCAGTAATGTGTGATCACTTAATGTTGTTATTCAATTAGAGGGATAGGTTCAACATATAATTTTGTAAATAGTGATGGACCAATTCATCATCCTATTATCTCCCGATTGGCTCTGAACGCTGATTGGCAGGTCAAAGGGTAAAAAGAAAATCAGCTTTTTTCTTTCTCTCTAAACAACAACAACACTAGAAACCATCAACACTAAAATCTAGTCTCTGGTGTTCACGTTTTGGTACAACAACTAGCATATACATTGACGCATGTCTCTGAGTTTGATAAAAATCAGAATCTAGATCAGCAATTACGTTACTGAAAAGCAGAAAATGATTGGCTGTGAATGCATGACGAGGAAATACAGAAAATTGCAGTTTTTAATGAAAATAGTTCAAAATAAACATAAATTTCACATACTTTAAATGATTACATCTTTTATTTTTTTTATTTACAGATTTTATGTAGAGGAATCAGAATAAAGAGAGGCTTAAAAAACACAAGCACACATCACTTTTCAAATCATATTCCTTCCACTTCACAATAATGCACCACCTTGTCTTGGTATATCCAATAAGACACACAGTTTGTGACTGTAACATAAAGATGCAAGACTTTGTGCGGGCTTCTGCTCCAACACCTGGTTACTAGAGCTTGAATGCTAGCGGTGGCCCTTCGACTGGAAGATTAGCTGTTAATGCTGACGTGGACAAAACTGGAGCTGGGGGGTTGGAAGAGAATAGGAGAGGAGGAGGGGGAAGGCTCAGCTCCTGTGCCGTAATCAGTATGGATCTGAAAAGCAACTAATCGGATTGAAGGAAACAAACTGGATTGGCCTTCCGAGGTTCATGCGTCGGCCTCAGATCTGTGGATACAGCTCAGACCTGCTCTTAAGGTGGGACCAGGACGTGCTCAGCGCCCAGCCCGGTTGGGAAGGTTACGGGGTTAGGGTAGGGTTGGGTTGCCGGCCCTCATTAGCGCCGGCAACCCATCCCTACCCTTCGTTAACTAATTACTCCACCGTTGTTCGTCTGCGCAGGTCGACCCTGCTGGCCTCGGCCCAAACCAAGTGCCCTTCCCTCACTCATCGACATGCCAAGTTCCCCCTTTTTCCTCTCCTCTTGTGTTTATAGCTTTTTGTTTAGTCTGTATTGATTGTGCTGCCATGATGTGGCGGCCTGTGGTGCCTTTTTATCAGTGTGGCTGTTTGCCATTTGGTTGGCGACTCGACCAGAGTGTCCAGAAGAGGCAAACCCGTCATAAAGCCGCTTCAGTCGGTGATTAAAAGTGCATGCTTGTGTTTGTGTGACATTTGCGCTGCATTGCATGGAAATCCATGTGAGCATATACGTATGCGTGACTGGGAGGGTCACTCAGGAGCCCCGGTTCCTCTGCGGGGCCCATCTGTTTTGCAGTCTTTGTCCTGTTAATTAATGAAATCAGAGGGGCTGCCTGCTGGGACGGCCCCGCTGCACCGCAGCGCCGGACATGCCCACTTTCTCATGGGCTGACTGTTTTACAAATGAACACCTTCTCTCTCTTCCTGTCTTTTCTCTCATCCTCAACGTCTATTTCTGCTTTCTGCCTCTCCGTCTATTTATTTGACCCTCTGTCCTTTGTACTATTTTTGTTTTTTTTCCAGTTTGTTACACTGGTGGATGCGCAGCGCCAAGCGAGGTGACTATTTGTTGTAGATTAGTGTAGATTTTAAAAGCTAAACCACTAAAAAAAAAAAAAAAAAAAAGAAGAGAGAATTAAATCATAATTTAGGCCCTGCTGTCACTTTGCTGCTTAGATTGAGCGGAGGTTGGATGTCATGAAGCAGGATGTTAGTCAGACCATTTCACGAACACTCGGTTGTAACTCTTCTCTGTCAGGCTCAGGCAACTTTTTTCCCCTTCCTGTTACATCTTATTATTTTTTTTATTACTATCTACAATTTCACAAGCCTGACTGCTTCTCGTCACACATCAAGCCTCTGAAGAGTTATTTCTGAGTGTTGAAAACAGTGACCTGGCTACATCTCCCCCACCCCTCTTTTCGCTTTGTGGCCTTTCTGTCCTCCTCGAGGCTAATCCGCCACTCTGATAGATGCTTTAGTTTTCATTTATTTTATTATTATTTTTTTGCCTCCCTCAGAGAACAGCCAGATGTAGAAATTGCATCTTAGATGTATTCTGTGTTTTTCTACTCAAGTGGAATGATTATTTTTAACAGCATGGCATGATAGTAGCTGTAGTAGCATTATTGCAGACGTGGCTTTAGGTCTAACCTAGAGTAGTTGGTAACCATCACACTGGGGTGTTTGTTAGAGAACCTGTCGTAGTCTACAGGTTTGGAGGTGCTTGGTCAAATGGGAAATATAAAATATATACATGTCACATTAATGTAATAAATGCTACCTGATATTATTGTGCTGCGTTAGACAGGATTTTCAAATATTTTATATTTTGGTAGCAAAACTATTCTAATGATGTAAAGATGCATCAATCAGGCTTTTACTGGCTGATGCAGATTTTCCAACTTTCCTGAAGGTCTAGTTTCTTGATTTTTGTTTAATTTCCAGCTACACTGGATTTTTTTTTTTTTTGGGCTCAGCGATGATTTGGTACAGCTGTGACTTACCCGTACTGTTTTTACCCAACTCGCTTTGAGAACTAAACGTAATGGCAAATATATATTTGTTCTTCTTTCGGAACAAATTTAAAAGAATGTAAACATTTTTAGGATGATAAAACTATGAAGAATAAATGCATGAAATAAATTAAAAAAAATACAGAGGTAACAGAGCTGTTTCTCTTTGAGTCTCATGGTCATGGGACGGTGTTATCTATAAATAATGAAGGAATGCCTCGTTTAGTCCTCTACAAGACAAATTCACAAATAAACTTACCTGCTTGTTCACATGCCTCATGATGTAAAAATGCACAATATCACAAGATTTTTCCCACAAGTTCATTTAGTTTAGAGTAAGCAGATACTCCACTGCGATATTTCTAACATCTATTGATCCCAGCATGTTCCATGACTTACAATATGGACCACGGTGGTAATAATTGGACTTTATAATTGTTTTGCGACAAAGGACACATACAGCTTTCTTTGAAAATGGCTTTACATGTTTTGTTTTTACTTATTTTTATCTGCAAACATACTGATGCTAAAAAAAGCCAACTTTGAGGCATCATCTCTTGCCTTCCTCGTTCAATAGTGTTCATTTCAGTGCGACCTGGTGGTTCTGAGGTACTGACGATTTACTGGAAAAAATATCTCATTTTTAGTTTCTAAGTGGTCGATCGCTGACCATAATCAGCGAAACTAAAAGAGTAATTTGACAGATGTATAATCCACTAAAACAGATACTTCCCAAAACTCTATGCCCGTGAAACTTGTTAGATTCTATTTTAGATTTGACCAAAACGAAACATTTTTTTGCTGATGTGGATGCTTTACTTGGGGAAAAAAAAAAGTTTTCCGCTTTAATGTTTTGTATTTAACAGGATTTCTTTTATTTTCAAGTATTTGACATCTCTCCAGTAAAAATTGGTGGAGTGCGATGTGATGTGTTTAATGATTTTAGTCAGTAAAACATATTTGGTGTCAAAGCGAATCCAGACATTTGACAAATGTCATGCAGACACAATTACAAGAAATCACAAAACAATGTCAAACAAGTGTTTTGTTTTGTTTTTCCCTACTATTTTTGTGATTTATTTTTGTGCCAAATGTGATTCGGCTTCTGATCACTGTCAACCTACGGTGCGTCTGTGTCTCTGCCTCTTATGGCCTCAGGCGGCTTCACTTTTCTAGTCATGTCTGACCATTTAAGAGCAGGTGGGCTGATTTGAACACCAGAGGCTTATAAGTCACTTCCTGGTCAGACCAAACCCACGAACATGCCCCCAACTTTGCACCGAAAATAAATATATAAACATATTTGTCTTTTCTTTCTTTTTCATGTATATATATATATACTACATATATATATAAAGCTATTTTTGGAGTGCAGGTGCTCCGTACTCTGCTCTGCACTGATTAAGTACGAATAACATGTTTTCCTGCATGCTGTTTAAAGACCATCTCAGAGTCACACAGATTTATAAGGTTACATTTATCTCAGTTGCGGCAGATGCTATAATAAACTGCTTGTTGCCTCTTTTTTTTGTGTGTGTGTGTGTGACCTCGCTCCGTTGTCGTGCTGCTGTTTGCCGTTTGTCGCCGTCGGCTTCTGTCACCTTCTTCTTTGTGCTCAGACCAGCTGGAGGTGACATGACTCTTCTCATCTTTGCGTCCCACTTCAAGGTGCAAAGTCCTTCTGCAATCCCTTTCAAGGGCGCTGCAGCTGCATCTTAGTTACACAGCGTTGTGCTCGCCGAGTGCTGGTAAATCTGAAGCACTTAAAGGCCCTCAAAGGATGTATTTGCCATCAGAAGCGAGCAATTATCACTGTACAGAGATGAAAGGTTCTTTTTAGAAACGTCGAAGGAGGAACCTATTTAATGATGCCTATATTGTCCACGTTATATTTAATTATTTTTGGCTGTTGGGCAGACTATAGTTGCCAATTGCAATTCAATACGCTTAATAGCGGCCATGTGAGACACAAGAGGCTTTGCTTCACAGATCCAATTATTGCGACATAGATGGAAACCCCTAAGACTATTATACACTACAAGGTCCTGTGACCTAAAATCATCTCTCTCAGCTGGCGTGAGTGTGAATAACACGAGATTCCGCGCAAATATAAAATGCCAGGCTGGGCTTTGCATATTTAACATTATTAAAATGCCAGCACATTCAAAGCTCATTTATTTCTAATTTTATCTGCAACCTTGACCACTGCTGAGACATTCCAGTGGAGTGGGGGGGAAGGAGGGGACTCTGGATACAGTCAAATCTGACTAATCCAAAATGGTGGTTGTCAGGATTTGTGAGACTTAGAAAAAAAACCAAAAAAAAAACACATTCATCTTAAATGTATTCCGAATATTAAATGCTCATTTCAGATCTCAGGCCGCTCCGCTTTGTCTAGTTCGTGGCGGTCCGGCTGTGTCTCAGCAGAAAATTCGGAGAAAGTATGAATTGTCGTCTCGCTGACTAATTTGTTCCCGTTGACTGTTTGTGTGGCTGCTGGGTTTGGATTTGTAGGGGCTTGCATAAACAAGGGGCTACTATACATATTCACAGATTAGCATACGCTCTATTTCAGGACTTTAGTGCTTCTTCCCAAGGAGTCAGATTTACAGACTTGTGTGTTGTGACTAATTCTGGTTTTTATTTACCACTGCAAGAATTTGCTGCTTCTGAACAGAATATAGAGCAGAACCAGACTTAGTGACTTTGCTGCATAAATAAAAGATTTTCATGGTGGGTGAGGTCAAAGCCCTGACAATTTGCCACATTATAGTTTGCATTTCTTGTGTTAATACCAAGCTGTGAAGATTTTATTTGCTGTCATGAAGATTTCTTCTTGTTTTTGCTTTGTCGCCACATTAAATGTTTTAGATTTTGAAACAAATTTTAGCATCAAAGATAACCTCAGAAGTAGAAATAAACTTCTTTATAATAAGGATTTCATTTTGTAAATGAAAAACTATCCAAAACAACCTGATCATGTGAGAAAAAGTAATCAACCCTCTAAATCTACTAACTGTTGTTACCGTCCTGGGCAACAATAGCTGTCATCGAACAGGTTTTGGCCCACTCTTCTTCGCAGAACGGTTTTAATTGTTAATATTTTTTAAAATTCAGCCTGTTTAAGGTCATGCCACAACATCTCAGTCAGATGAAAGCCCAGGACTTTGGCTAGGCCACTCTTGAACCTTCATTTTGCTTATTTTGAGGCATTCAGATGTAGACTCGCTGTCTGTGGCAGAGGACCTATGTCCACTAAATGTGACCACTAAATGTCACCATGTTTGGTGGTGGTCACCAAACATGGTGACATTTAGTTAATGAACTAAAATGCTCAGTCCACAGAATATTGTCCCTATAGTTTTGAAGATCATCTAGATTTTTTTTGTTGTTTTTACTGTTTGTCCACAGCAAGTTTTGTCTTACTTTTCACACATGAGCAGACAGGCTTGGTTTAATAGTTAATAATGTTGTTGCTTTTTGTTTTGGGTAGGAATGTAATTCTTAATGCAGCTTTCGGTATATTTTATTCATTTTGACATTTTGTCATTAAGTTGGATGAGCTGTAATTCAGTGGGAGGCAGATCTTTAAAGGATGTAATTAAGCCTAAACATAAATGAAAAGCCCTATAAAGCACAAACAGCAAACTCAGGAGGGGAAGGGTTATCACTTCAGTGCCTTACGCTGTACTTTAAAATAATCCATCAATCTTTAATTTTATGTCTGCTCCAGCAGCGTTTATAACTGGGTTTAAATCTTTCCCCCGCAGATCGACCCAAAGGTGGCGTTTCCCCGCCGGGCTCAGCCTAAGGTGAGTGCCCCCTCACAAATGAGTTAACAGCGAGGTGATGATGTCATATATCACTCCTAATCCCTACATCCTGGTTGGCTAGGATAAGAGTCAGGCCCGAGACCAGAAAAGAGCTGCAGTTCACTTGTTCAGCCTGACACCGTGACCCCGTTCTCTGCTCCCTGACCCCTGACCTGCCTCCTGAAATGACACAGATGCATTTTAGTTCCTGCTTCCTTATGAATTCATAGGATTCACACATGAACTGACGCAGATCTGAGCACACATCAAACTCGTAGAATTAGCAGGCAAATCCTTAAACAGAAATGTGACACCTGCCTTTGTACGGTCTGTGTCTCATGAAGGATGTCTTCCCGTTCTGATTGTGTTTCTAGCTTGTGACCAGGACAAAGAAGATCTTTGTCGGAGGACTTTCAGTCAATACGACCATCGAAGATGTGAAGCAATACTTTGATCAGTTTGGAAAGGTGAGTTTTTACAAACATGCTGTGTTCAGGCCACAGTCTGGTGTTATCCTTCATGGAGGCAAACATCTGAATGGAATTCAAGCTTGTTTTATTTTTCATATCATTGCCCTCGCTGTTACATTTTTTTCTGCTTTATTTTTTCATTATTAGAGTTGAGGAATTAATGCTCTATCCATCAGTTATTTGCACAAAATGAGTTGGGCATACGCAGTCGCTGTCTAACTTCCGCACTGAATCTGCAAGGACGTCGAAGGGGCTAGAGTAACACACATTTGCATAAACTTGCATGCAAGGCCTGCATGCAGAGAAGTATGACGAAGACAGCCATGATTGGGACTAAAATCGCTTCTGCAATTTCTCTCACACAACACTTGCTTTGCAAATTTGTCAGCCTGAAAGTTATGTAACTTGTGAAATTGTAATTAGTCGGGTAGATATTAGATTTATCAGTTATATGATCAAATAAACAGAAAATAAAAGTGTTATTTCCAATTGGGATTACAAACATCCATCAGTGGGCAGCTAATAAACAAAATTTGTCCATCTTCTCTTTTACTGTGATGTGTTCTTACTACTTTTTGATACAGCTAGCAAAGAATATCTATGTATTTTTTATATGTAATAGCAGGGGAATTATGTACAGTAAAACACATGTTCAAGTTCTATTCTGTCTCATTAGCAACTCATTTTTTGGAGACTCATTTTACAAATTATGTTATTTGTTTTCTTCTCGTTTGGCTAGCCGTTAGCTAGCTTAGCTAACAGTACTACTCAAACTTAACCATTTTTGAACAATTCAACTTGAAACTATTAATTATTTAAGGATAAAGGTTTAAAATAAATGGTCTCATCATTATTGTTGTCACTATTTCTTAACTTTTCATAAATTTTTTTTTTGCCTTCTTGCTAGTTATGTTTTTAGGCTCTTAGCTGAGGTGTTAGCGTCCTGTAGACAACTCATGGCGCTTTTTTAAAACAAGCATATCAGCTTTTATTTGTTGCTTAATCAAATCACCTGTGGCAGACTGCAGGCTTTCTGTGTATTCTCACACATGTGAAGGTTCACCATACAGACGAACAGGTGCCTCTGGGCAACCCGAGATTTCTGCAAACCTTTTCTGCTCCAAACAGTTTCCTTTGGAAAAATTAGGAGCAAAAAAAACAAAAACGCTGGTTGACACTGAACCTGACTCTGCATTCATTGGTGGTTTTGCTAATCTGCCACTGCCTTAACTCGAAAGTGTTCATTTACCTCCTTTGTTTTGCTGTTTTGCTCATTTCCAATCAAATTGCCGGGGGGTTTTCAGCCTCAGCGTTTGTCCTTCTGTAACCTCTTTGAATGAAATTTGGTCAAAGAAGCCCATGCTGTGGAGACAGATGAGTGACCGGGGGAGAGGGAGGAAGGAGGAAGAGAGCAGGAGGGGAATAGAAGAGAGAGATGGCAGGGGACTGAAAGGGAAGAAGTAGCCCCCCATGGAGACAGAGGAAGGGGATCTCTGGGAAGGTTGAAGGGCAGAGAAAAAGGGAGGGATGCTGAGATGGTGAGGAGCATAAGTAACTGTTAAAGTGGTAAAACACCATTGGACAAAAATACATGTAATCTAGGTTTAATGCATTGCATTTTGAGTTACGCTGAGTTGTACTAACTTATCAAGAACAACAGCTGTGCCATCCTCCTCCTTGTTACCCCAAAAATCAGTTCTTCAGACACCATCCCGCTCCACATAAACAGCCTGCTCCTGCCCCTCTCTGCTTGTTGCTGTGGTGACCGGCCTTCGCCCATTGTCCCACTGTAATCCAGTGTATTTTTACCCCCCCCCCCCCCCCCGCCCCATCCCTTCCACAAAAAAAAAGAGTGAGAAGTACGCAATTGCATGAACTGAAAGATGTGTGTGCGCGCGCATGAAAGTGTGACAGTGTCATCGTCATGGCTGCAGAGGGAGGCGAGCTTGCATACATTTGTGGAAACACAGACAGACACTGGGGCTCACAGGCACTGATCCAGTTGTCACAAACATTAAGTGTGCGCCTGTGCTGCTGTCGGTGAGCAGGACAATCTGAAAATGAGCACCGCTTTAGGTTGTTGGCCTAATGGGTTGGAAGAAATTAACAGCGTGAAGCTCCTTCTGTCTTGTGTCTGGCTGGGCTTTCTCTCTCTCTCTCTTTTGGCCTCTGACTCATGCCTGCGCTATTACCATATTTCAGGTGCTGGTTCAAATTTAAACGCCTTAATTATTAGTCATGGATGCAGATTCCACGTGTGACCATCACACCCGTTCAGGTAGGCCGTGCTGACACGGATGAGCTTTTCTAAAATGGCAGTTTGCGGTTTTGTGCTGAATCAGTTTTCCTCGGTGATTACACACACTCATATCTAAGACAACAGTCCCTCCGCGGGACGAGGGAATATTTGGACTGTTTGGACATGTGAGACCAGAGCCGCATCATGGATAGCGGCAATCCCACAGCGCATTCCCGCTGAGCAAGAAGTATTCCTTGTTTATTATCTGAGCCTGGCTGCAAGGTGCAGGTTTAGATGTTACAGCGCCCAGTGTCCTGTTTATTTTTTTATACTGTGGCTCCGCCTCGCAAGAAAAACACAGAATGCACTATGCATTTTTACGCAACTCTTTGATTCTCGCTGGGATTTATTTTTTTGCAGCAACACATCTCAAAGCAAACTTCATGCGAGTGCGTGTTAACGTCGATTTCATTTTTCTTTTCGCCGTTTTCCACCAAACCGAAGAGTTAGAGGTGTTTGCTTGTGCAGGTTTTCTAACTGAACAAGTCTCAGCTCCTGTTGGTGAACGTTTCCAGGCCAAGAAGACTGCAACATGCATGTTTGTTTGAAAAATTCATCCAAATCCTGAGGTGGAGGTCTTGTAATCCTCCTCAGCCAAGAACAGTCCTCTTCTTTTTGGCTGAAGCTAAAAATAGAACTTATTGACAACCCAAATGTGTTTTAAACTGGTACTAACCATCAGACCATTTCATAATTAGAATTTCAGATCTTTTGTTCATATAGCTTTTAGTTCAGGTAAAGCCAGGGAATCCGTTTTTATACCTCGTTATCCTGCCTTCTCCACTTTGCATACCTGAAACTAGGCTACCTGACAAGGAAAAACTGATTTAAACCCCAAACCCCTGTCCAGCTTTTTTTTTTTTTAACTCCTGCAGCAAAATGAGTGGATATGTTAGAGCTTTAACCAATGAAAGAAGTGGATAAGACAGAAAATGCATCGTGGTTGTGGCAGACGGGGCGGGGGGAAAAAAAGTTGGGACTCCGCTCACCCATGTGAGCTGGCGATTAGAAGGCTTGACTGAACACTTTGTCTGCTGGCCTGTTTAGAAAGAGATGGCCGGAGAGCCAGAGCGAAAACCAAAGAGGGAGATGTGAAGAGACAGCGGGGAGGGGGGGGAAATGTGAATGCCACCTTTCATAATCTCTCAGAAAAGTTTAATGGACTTGTCAGCAAACACTTGTTCTTTGGACAATAGCCGTACGCTTCGATGGCAATGGAGCATTTTTAAGCCTGGGCTCGAAAGGCTGCTCAGGATCTTGGTTGACCCTCGTTTCTGTACGTCTGAGAAGCCAGAATTTGAGAATACGACGTTAACTTTTCTACTCTCCAGAATAACTAGTGACTGTGCTGCTGCTGCACCAATCTCAGACTCCCACTGCTATGCAATCAGATTGTTTTACGGCACCCTGGCAAGGGGACATCGTGAGAGCAACTTTCTTATTGGTTTTGGGTGTATTCTGAGCTCGCACACATGGCTGAGCGCTTTACATGCCTGCAGACCTTTACTTGAAGCACTGGCATTTTTTGTACTTTAGAATATATTTTTTATTGTTATTATTTACATACACATCAAAGCCCACAAACCTAGCGTTTCATTGCCATATCTTCATACATGCTGCCAGTGCTACGTACTGTTTTCCAGCATCCATTATATTATATTGTAGAATAGAGATCGTTTGAGACTTTTAAAAGGGGTTTAATGCAGAATACATATCGTAGGTTTATTGTAATGGAGTGCCACTGTGCTCAGTATCAGTACCACAAAGAACTGCTTGGACTGCAAAGTGCTTAAGCTAATGTTTCAGGCAGGTATTGCGATTTTGTGACTGTGTTGATTCATACATGTTTTCAATAGAACCAGATTGTTGGGATTAAAATAATGAATGTTTTCCAGAATATGGGTAGACATTTTACTATTTGTAGCTTATGTTTTCAATGAACCCATAGAAAACAACACACACACTGTTTATTTAAGGATTAGCTTATTTAGCGCCAGTCACATCACTGTGCAGTACTCTGTTCAACCTTCGTATTATCTACTGAAAATCGTACTCTCTTTTGCGGTCTATATGACATTCCTCAAAAAGTCATGAAAACAAATTTCTTTTAAATTGCTTTTTAATTCTCTGTGTTTTCTCTGAGTTTAATTTTTAAACAATTTTAAACACCTTAGCCATACTGGCCAAAACGACTAACACTGAATCTTATTCCCTAAGTGAGAGCTTCCACACTGAAGAGTGTTTATCCGGGTTTGACCTGGTAGCGTTTAATGATTTACAAGAAAGAAAGAAAAAAACCCTGATTTTTCTGTTTCTGACAAGCTAACCACCCAGATTTATTTATAAAAACAGAACGATAAAAAAAATTAAAACATAGGAAATAGATTAAAACCTAAAGAGACAAACCTGCCTGCGTGTTCACAACATGTACAGTCATAGTGGATGATTAGCCTGTTAGCATGCAGCTGCCTACGTAGCGTCCCCACAGCTCTCTGCTGTGTCATTGAGTTTGGACAACCGGAAGGGCGGAAGACATGAGAGATGGGAGTGGGTGGAGGATAAAAACTGAATGAAGGACAGAGATAGAGGTTGGGAGGAGCTCTGTTTGTGGGTGTGTGTGTGTGTGTGTGTGTGTGTGTGTGTGATCAGGTTATACGTTGACAGAGAACACACAGTCAGGAAGGTTGTTGGAGCAACCTTGATACCGCGTGTGCTCATCCACCTGAAAGCGAGCATGTCTTGTTTTTCATGTGAGATAAGTGCCTGAAATTGGACGGCTGGATCATCCAGAGGCCTCTGCTGCTCATGTTACACCGGCTTGAGTTTCACCTGATGTTGACAAATGGAAATAGCCGTGTGGTCACGCTCGGCACGTGTCCGCGCTGCGCCGCACACTCGAAGACGGAAAAGTTTGATTTCGCCCAGTTGTTTGGCTTCTCTGTGTTCCTTCCTTCTCCTTATGCCATCGGATCGCGGGGAAAGCTGCAAACTTTCCTGCTGCCGGTGAAGGACAAGTGAGGGAGGGAGGCAAGGAGAGGAGGTGGGGAGGAGGAGGTGGAATATGAATAGGGCAGTGGAGTGAGTGCAAAAAGGAAAGAGAGGAGGGAGAATAAAAGAGGAGCGTGCTGACAAAGGCCCTGAATCACTTTGCTTTGCATTTTAAAATTCACAATCTTCTCTAACAGAATTTCCACCCTTCAACCCAACTTTATCCTCGACTGATTTTTTGAAACTATCCCTTTATTTTTCTCCTCCTTTCACATTCGGTCATTCTTGTTTTCTAGCCCCCTTTGCTCTCCATCTCCATCCTATTCAATGAAATGAGCTGTGCGGTAGAAAGGAGGGGAAGGGGGTGCGAGCTCTTCTAATTGAAATTCTTTACAGAGTCTCCATGGGAATAGTAAACTTTGCAGGGAGGGATAGAAAGACAGTGCGGGCGGACAAACGAGAGGGAAAGAACGAGCTGGGAGAGAGCTGGACAAAGTTTATGAGAAGTGAAGTGAAAGAAAGACAAACAGGGAAGAGTTTCTACCAACTCCTCTTGATTTAATTCTGAATCATCCATTTTTATTTTATTTAATTGTTGCCGTCTTTTCTTCATCTGTCCTCTCCTCGCAGTCGCCTCCTCCGTCACCTGTCAGCCCTCCCGGTCCTTTGTCCCCCGTCCACCCTCTCCATCTGTTTTCCCTTCTTACTCTTTTGCCGAAGAGGGACAATGGCACCCCATGCTGGGTAACGACGTGCTAGTCTTACTATGTCCAAGCTCATGTCTTCTCTGCTTTGTTTCTCCAGGTCGACGACGCTATGCTCATGTTCGACAAAACGACCAACAGACACAGAGGTAACAGTTACACACACAAACCTGCACCTTATGTAAAGATGCGTTGACATCATGAGATGGGGCCCTGGGAATGAAAGGAGGAGCAGCGTGATAGAGTCATTAGGCGAACCGCTGCAAAACCGGCTGCGTTTTTCCTCCAATCACATCACTTTGTCTTTCCTCCGCTCTTGCCTCTCCCCTCCTGCTCCATTTATCTCTGTCCGCTCCGTGGGTGAGGGCAGGGCCCTCCGAGGGTCGCCATACAGAGTCAAGATGGCTATGGGCGATGATGTAACTTAACGAGACAAGCAAGAGGAGATGAAGGCAAATGGGGACGGGGGGAGAGAGAAAGAAGAGTAGTGAAACTGATGATCATCTGGGATCAGTTTTGAAGAAACCACACCCACTCTAACCCCCTTCTCTATTATTCTTATTTCTGATTGACAACCGTGGCATGCAGAGGTCACCTCCCCGCTCTGCGCTTTGTGTTACCAAGATGAATGCAGAGCAAAATGTTGATTTGATTGCTTGCTTTGTTAGAAGAGGAGCAGCCAATGATGTCGTTCTGTATTTTTATTATTATTTTTACTTTTTTAATCTGTTTCTGTTTATCTGTCTCTTTTAGGTTTCGGTTTTGTCACTTTTGAAAATGAAGACGTGGTTGAGAAAGTTTGTGAGATCCATTTCCACGAGATCAACAACAAAATGGTACGCAGCTGAGAATTATTTCCACACAGAGGATGTATGTAATTTTCAGCTAATTGGTTTTGCTTAAGACTGATAGGCAGCAGTTTGTCCTAGTGCTCCTAAAATAACATATTATGTTACCTATATATTTGTTGTAAATCTCTATTTTTAGTCGTTATTTTGATTTACATACCTAGAAATAATAATAAATATATAAGAAAGACTTGCTCAATTCTCTGCAGAGTAGTTTTCAAGTCTTTATTGTGCAGAATATTTACATGTTTTTATATCCTTCCTATATTAGCTGGTAAATTATCCATGGAAGTCTGCTTGTTAGAGCCCACAATCTGCATGCTGATGATACGTTGCTGCAGTTTTAAAATATCGTCACCTTAAATTGGAGCTATTGGTTTAGTTCCTTTTTCCCTGATGCACTTAGTTTTTTTTTTTTTTTAGATAAATATTTCCAAACAGACAAATGTATATGTTTTGTGAGTGGGAGGGGAATAATGGTGGCCTTTTTTCTGTCCGATGACCAGCAGTGTGCCGCAACAAGTGGAGGAGATTCACTACTGCATTTTCTTTCGCATCTTACAAACAGACTTTTCTCTAGCATGTTGGAAAATTTAAGCGGTTTTTACCGGTGCATGTCTATATAAAAGTTACAAACTTATTTTGTGCACATGTGTAATTTTTAATAAACACTCATTAATGTTTACCTTGGTTTAGGTGGAGTGTAAGAAAGCCCAGCCCAAAGAAGTAATGACGCCGACAGGCTCCGCCAGGGGCCGCTCCAGAGTGATGCCTTATGGGATGGACACCTTCATGCTGGGCATCGGCATGTTAGGTATGATCCACAGCTAAAAATACAGAAATTAACAAATGTAACCTGCCATAACTGGAGAGTTTTTGAAGTGAAACTTTGAAAATGGCTACATTTTTGTAGATATTTGCCTCAAAACTTGCAAGAATGTAAAACCTCCTAATAATTTGAAACATCTCCCTCATCCTAACCCTACTAAGAATACATTGTGATTGTATGTTTGGTACCCATAATGCTCAAAATGGTTGAAAAAGCAGATGCTAACTTGACTATTGCTAGTGGCTGACATTTAGACAGCATTCTCACAACATTTACAAATTGATTTTATGTTGTCTGTGACTCTTGTAGACTTTGGACTTTACATCATCAAACAAGTCTAGCTGAAAAAGTGCTGAAATTGAACTTCTATGTCAAGCTTAGCATAATTAGCAGCTAACGGTTAGTTAGCCAGTCCCTGTAACCGTTGATTATGAACTACAGATGCAGTCCAGTCTCATTAAAAACTGTGAAATACTCCTTTATTTTGTTAGGAAATTGTACAGCATATGTCTATGTTAGCATTGTAAAGGATAAAGGTTACCTTTTTGCTATCTATATTTTGCTCCCAGTGCTTACAGTTTTTATTTCATCTGTTGCCCCTATATTTTGTGAGCTAGAAATGATCCATTGAGTTTAAAAACTGGATGTAGCACCTTAGTTGAACGCTGAACTGTAGTGCTTCTTGTCTTAATCGTTACCCACTCATGGTATTCTCTCAGGGTTTACAAAGTGTTCGTTTGTTGCTCTTTTTTTCTCTCGCCACACAAACAATTTAAAAGTGGCGGAGCTTTTTCAGTGTCGACGGGCCTGACAAAACGTCTGTTTTATTTACTGTCATTAACATAATCAATTTTAACTTTTGGTTAACTTTCCACAATAATGTTAACCTCCCCCTCCCAAAAAAAACAAGAGTCTCAACAATATATAAATATATATATATAGGCAGGGTGTGAGGCCAAAAGCAGACACAAAACAAAGTTTCATATCTTTTTACACCTCTAATAGACACATTCTTCAGCTGCATGAATGACTCTGAATTACTGGTTAATGCTAACGGTACGTTTAAACATGAGTAAATGATTTACTTTGGACTAAATATGTACTCTTGTATGTTGTGGAGGCTTCATGAACACACCGTCTCAGAAAAAGTTGGCCAGTTTGTCTTGAATCGACGCCTTCACTTCATGTTTGTGATGTCTCATTAATGATGTATGTCAAACACAGAAGTCAGAGTGAAGGGCTTTTATGGGAGGAAAACGCATTTGAAGATATTCTCATTGAGAAAAAGCAGGAGCACTGTTTTGTGTGGCTGTATTACTCCCCCTACTGGCCATTTGAGATAACTCTGCTGTCAGTAACAATAGCTTGTAAGCATTTTATAAAGCTTTGCAATAGTTTAAGATTGGAAATCCAGTGAAATTAGTGTCAAATATTTTTGTATTAGTAGGATATTTTCTGTTTTAAACCTTAATGTTTTTACACGAGAGATTGACCAAGCAGATTATTTTCTGTTTTTTTTTTTTTTACAGGCTACCCAGGTTTTCAGACTACTACCTACACCAGCCGCAGCTACTCTGGAATAGCACCCGGATACACTTACCAGTTCCCAGGTACATTTGTTTTAAATGTCCAACACATCTGGCTCCTTGCAACTTTTTCAGAAGGTTTCTGAAAGCATATGGCGATGAACAACAGCAGCCATGTTTTCTCTAGCTTTTGTGTCTTGCCAAAAGCTAGAGACCAAATCTGGATAAAAGTGATTTGTCTTCCTGTTTGTTGGTCCAAAAGTTCACTTTTTTTCTTTCTGAACCTAAATATGAGTTGTTAATATTCTCCTTTAACTTTGTGCATCTGTTTCTTCTTTCCTATTTGGTGATTCTGTTTATTTGATCTACTTATGTAACTCCCTTTCATTTATAGCTCCTCCTTTTCCTTTCGCTCCTGACTTCCTGCCATCCTTAAAGGATTTCTTTTTTTTTTACTCTCAGTACTTGTGCCTTCATCTTGCTGTTTTGTGTGTCTGTTGCTTTGTAGTTTCTCTGGTGGATGGTGACTGTATTTACAAAGAGCTCTCTCTCTTGACCTTCTCTGTTTCTAGAGTTCCACTTAGAGCGGACCCCCCTTCTGACATCATCCCACCCCCCTGAGCTGGCAGGTCAGTGGCTCCTTTCTCTTCTAAAGGCCAAGGCAGTGGAAAAAAACCCATTTAGCAGCAGAACATCAAACCAAACTGTTTGCCCTCGGAGTCTTTGGTGCTAAATAGAGATGAAAAACATCACAGGAACCTTGTTTGTAGGAAAAGTTGGTGCTGGATGTAGTTGTAGTAGTTTCTGATTCCAGTCAGAGCTTTGTGGCCAGTTTCTGAACTCCAGCTTTTTTAGGAACAGGTTTTTTGCCAGATTTTGATGCATTCAGAATATTTATTTTTTTCAAGCCATCCTTATTAGTTACTTACATTAGGAACAAAGGTCGATATCAACACTGTGTGTGCGAGAACACAATGGATTTAAAGCAGCGTTTTCCTGTTTTAAAGTAAAGACAAAATGATTTGAAATGTACACTTCAGCTGTCTTAAGGGTTGGGGGATGGCATGATTAGTGTGTTAGTATTAATAACTATTAACAACAGCCTCTGTTTTTCCAGAGGCTTTGGTTCTCAAACTGTGGCTTGCGTCTTGCTGGTGGTACATGGGGTTCTGCAAAGAAATATAAGTCATATTAACTTGTTTGGAAGGTGAACTAATAATGTACTTCTTAGTGTTTTGCACTTTCAAACACTCGCAATCTAGTTGGTACTATTTGCTAAAGATTAGATGAGATAAAAATGTTCGCAAGTGTTAAAATATCTTTCTTATTTATTTATTATAAAATGTTATATGCTAGGGAGCCATGTTGGACATCCGGGGACTTTTCTGTTGTTTAATCCATCTAAAAACTTGGAGGTTTCAACTTTTGGGTAAAAGTGTTACATATTTACGATCAAGCAGTGTTGATAGATATTATCGACATATTGAGAGGGCTTTTAAAAAGTAGAGGCCCACTTCCCCAAAGAATGTAACTCTTTTCATGTTTCAATTCTGCCGTTTTGCCTGTTTGCATTGTAAAAACGTCTCACACAACCGACCCGCACCGCATCATTTCTGGGTTCCCTTCGGTCCATCTCTTTGGACCCAACAACAGGCTTTTGGGTTTGGCCTCGCCAACTGGAGGTGGAAACGCTCTCCTGACTATAAAATAGCGAACCGAACTGACCTGTTCTGGAGAACACGGTGAAAACGAGGGAAGAAATGAGACTTTCAAAGAGCTGCCAACATTTTTACGTTCAGCTCGCGTGTATTTCCTGAAGTCGGTTCCAGGTCACTTTGCTCCATCAACAGTTTGGCAAAACATTTGGCTATAAATTGATGTCTTGTGGCAGAGAGCTGTTTTTTTGTGTATGAGAAAATCGGCGGCAAAATAACCTAAACTGCAAAGGTTTAAGATGGTGAAACGACCAGAACCCAATAAAATCCAACACTTTGATGCAGCCTAAGCAAGCCAGAGGTCTGCAACTGTTTAAATTCAAAGATTTTAAACAGTTCCCTCAATTTCTCTTGAGCTGTAAAACTTTTTAAGAAAAAATTAAATAAAATCAGGGTTAATTATATAACTGCTACATAAAATATGTGTTTCACTGTTAAATTAAAAACCAGTTGTATTTCTATTTTAGGGATTTAGAACATTGAAAATTTTACTTTTACAACAAGCAGATCAACCAGATCTTTACAAAGTACCAACCAACCACAAGCTGTTAAAGGGCTGAAATGTGGTCAAAACCTGCTTTTCTTTATATAAAACCTATTTTAGTCAATGTGTGTTTATTGTCTCTTAAGTACAAGAGCCAAAGAAAATAACGTAGCTTTGTTATTTTAGTTCAACCTCAAAACCACAGTAAATTGATTTGATCCAAAATAATACCAACAAGGCAAATTCCAATTTTATGAAAAAAAAAAAATAGTTTTCCATTAATCTTATCCTGTGTGAAGTTTCCATGCAGATACTAAATCAAAAAGTGTTGTACAGAGAGGAAGGCAGCCACCATACAAGATTTTACTATTTAGGTTTCGTAAATATTTGTACATGGATGTAAAAAAAAAAACAAGATTAAAGTCATCAGAATGATTCAATTTTAGCCTGAAAAAGTAGAGAAAATTGTGCATTAGCTTCAGTATGAGCCGATGTCAGTCGATTACTAACATATCGGTATTGGTTTGATGCGTAAAACCGCAACGATATTATTAACCGATACGTTTCAGGAGGGTGGCAATATATAATATCAGTGGATATCGGTTATCAGCCGTTATGAATATCGGATATTGATCTTGGCTCAAATTTTCCAACGGTTGTCTCTCTTTCTCCTGGTCTGTCCTAATGAACAGAGTGATGCTTCACATTTGGTTGACTCATGGTCAGTCGGAGAGATGGCAGCGCTGGTATTTATAACTCTTGAAAGCTCCGCTGCCGATTTGGTTCCGTTCAGGATCAGCTGAATCCCGTGTGACTAAGAAGCTATCATTAGGAGGAACGTCTGGCAGCTGCCGAACACGCTGCCTACGAAACCTGAAATAAAGCTTCAGTTTTTTTCTGTAGCACTTTGTAACTTTTTGACCATGAACCTAAATGTGTTTATTTCAAAGTTTGCTGGAATACAACAATAAGCAACACCCCAAACTAGGGCTGCAACCGATAATTATTTTACTAATCGATTATTCTGACGATTGATCGGATAAAAAAATGGGCAAATTCTTAATATTTTTTTTTTTTAGAAACACCCGAGCTTATTTTACAACACATTAGAAATATATTTTAAAAATGTAAATAAATAACTTAAATTTTAATAAGAAGATAAACATTTTATTGTCAAAAATGCAATAATATTCCATTCCTTAGCTCTTCATTCAACATCAATACAGTGTAGGCGTGATTTGTTGACTATTTTTGTTTTTAATTAACCAAATTATAAGAGCAAAAGGTGTTTCTGCCTTTTTTTTCTTTTTTTTTAAAAAAAGTGTTTTACAGAATTTGAACCCAGCGAAGCTAAAACTAGGACACCTGAGGAGTTCTGGGTAGAGCAGATTCATTTAAAGAAGGGTTTTGTAACCTTAAATTCAAAATGTTTACATTAGAGTCTGTAGACTACTTAACGACTAATCAATTCCTAAATTAGTCGAAAATTATTTCAATTATCGATTCATCATAATTAATCCAATTAATTGTTTCAGTTCCGTTCAAGGACTGATGTGTTTTTTAAGTTCCAATAGTTGATTTTCAGATGAAATGAGGTCACTGGGCGAAACTCAATATTAGCTAATGCCTGTTGTCAGTCAGAGTTAGTGAGTTTTACCTCCCAGTTCCTGTGTTGTAGATGGAACCACCTTAAAGGACTGAGGAACTGTGTAGAGAAACTAAAATAGTAGCAGGTAAAAACTAAATCAAATGTGATATAATGACTGCAGAAGATGCAGCAGACCTGTGTTTCTACTCTCATGCCTAATAGGAATGAATTTCTTATAAAGATCTTGTGAATGAGAGGTATTTTGCCGTCTCCTGATGCAGCAGGACACGTTTAGGTTTGTTTACTTTCTACAAATGACCCAGATTTGCAAGCACCTCTTTGAAGCTGCGCTTTTAAACCTTCAGGTTCAAAACTTCTCACTCGGACATGTGACTCTGGGCGTTTTTTTTGTTTGTTTGTTTTTTTTCCCCCTCATAGCCGGTGAACCCAGAGCCAGATGCTTTATGACGTCGTATCCTGGGTGCATTTTTAAACCTCGTGCAGCAATTGGATTGAAATGCCGTGACAGATGTGTGAGCAGATGTAGATTCAGTCACAGTGAGCTGTAGATTATTGCTTTATGATGTGATATCGGAGAGCGGTCCACAGTGAGACGTTTGTGCTGTAACACGGTTTGTTGTGTAATCCTCAGCCATTCCCCTCACTGCATACGGACCAATGGCGGCAGCGGCAGCAGTAGTCAGAGGTAGGCCTGCGACTCTGCTTCTTGTATTTGTATGCTTGCTTTAGATAGAATGCTTGCACAAAAGCTTGCTTGGACAAATAAAGGCATATTTTTAGAAGCATGTGTGTGTGTGCGTGTATGTGTGTGTGAAGCCCTCTGGTGTCCAAGCTTGACTCCTCTCTCCTGCCTCTCAGGCTCCACCCCTTCACGCACAGCTGGCTTTCTGGGCACCAGCAGCCCCGGACCAATGGCCGACCTGTACGCTGCAGCCAACCAAGACTCAGGAGTCAGCAGTTACATCAGCGCCGCTAGCCCCGCCCCCAGCACAGGGTTTGGCCATGGTCTAGGGGTAGGTCATGCCTGCTATGTTTCAAAAACATGCTAGCGTGCACAGATGTGCTAACAAAGAGCGCATTCATTCCTGTCCCTGTGTCCTCAGGGTCCTCTGATCGCCACTGCGTTTACTAATGGCTACCACTGAGGAGGCTCAGGTCACAGAGGATCGGAGGGCTCCTCCTCTGTCTGCTGTTGTGCCAATCAGAACGCTGGCTGCCCTTTGATAGCGCAATCTGATTGGCTGGCTACAGGTCTCTACTGGGCTCTCCTGGCACCACGTGGCTCCACCCACCGACTGAAGATCTTTTTAAAAACCAGAACTCTTGTTTTGCTGTACTAATCTCACTTCGACATAATGTCCCCGGTTCTTCTCTTCTTTTTTTTTCTCGTCCTCATGTAGTGCAACACACTAGTTCCCGCACATCCCACCGTCTTTCCTCGACTACAATTTCTTTCTCCTATTGAAGCTGAGAGGAGGAACTTGCAAAAAAAAAAAAATGTTTGAGAAGCTGTTGGAGTAGGACAAAGAGGAACTGTTTAGATTCATTTTTTTAAATGATTTTATTATAATGTGATGTGCTATTTTATCATGAAATCTTTCAGAAGCTGTTACTGATGTGGTAAAAAAAAAAAAAAAAACAAGAAAAAGACGTGTGAGATGCGGGCATTTTTTAACAAAGGAAGAACAAACCTGACAAAAAGTCCTTTTTTACGCTGCAACTGTCACTGAAAACACAGATGAAAAAACAAAACAAAAAAAAACAGAACAAAAATGTATATTTTGGTAGTCTTTAAAAACAAAAACCTTTGTAATATTGTTATTAATATTGACATAATAACGATAATCTGTAAGGTATTTTACTCTGTAATTGGTTTTAAAGCAATGTTTTTATGTCTTCCTGTAAGATATTGTACATAGAGGCAGGGAGGGCGGGGTGGATGGCGGGTTCTCATTGGTTGGTTTTGACTGGATGTCATGTGCTACTGTCTGCGAGCATCTCACTACTTTAACAGCATGCATATGGTTAAATGTGCATACTGTGGGGCCAGTACGCTCTTGTGTCACTTCAGCGCAGTGCTGAAATGCGCACGTTTAGGAGTTCATCTGGTATATTTTCTCCGTTAATTGACCAAATCATCCCTTTATTTTTTGCTTTACTTTACTAAGAGTCCAAAGTTTGACTCTTCCATCTTCATTCAACTTAAGTTGAACACAATGGACATCAGGAATAAAGGAAAAGTAACACCTTAAAGCAATAGAAGAAGCAGTGCAGGGCTAAAGTACATTCATTAGGATCTAATTTGGCCTATTTTTTTTAATTCGTTTGGTTAGTAACAAACTTGTCACTTCTCTTGACTGCAATGAAGAAAGTCGTCCCTTTTTCTCGCTTCACTCCTTCAAAAATGCAAGCTGGGCTTCTGTGACAAATCACTAACAATCTTAAAGCTGTAGGAAACGCTTTGTGGCGGATTGCTACTCACAACAATTCAAGGAGTTGACATGTTCGCAAAGTCGCCCCCTTTTTTCTGTACTTCCTTAAAAAAAAAATGCATGTTTGCATTTTTCCATATTCACAACACTTGTTTTAGTTCAACACATCACACTTATGGCAGGATAACCTTAAAGCAGGAGGAAAATGGAAGTGCAGTGCCGTTCTCCTCAAGTACATTTTCAGGATACTTTTAGGCATATTTGCTCCATTAATCAATAAAGTCGTCTGTTTTCCACTTTACTTCTTCAGATGTGCAAGTTTGACTCTTGCATCTTCATGCTACCTATTTCAGCGAAACACAACAGTCTTGTGGAAAGAATAACAACCGTAAAGCAGGAGAAACTAGGGATTCAGGGGGGGAACAGGGGTTCGGCTTGACTTCCTCTTTTTGAAAATATTATATATATATATTTTTTGAGCGGTTCTCTTAATGTTTCTGTTTTTCTGCTCTCTTATTGAAATAAATGTTTCTTTTTATGCGGTGTTTTCCACCGTGACGACAAATGAAGTACATTCTCAGAGAACACAGTTGTAAAAAAAAAAACAGAGAAAAAACAAACTAACCACGATCCTGTTTTGTCCTCTTTATCACTGTTTGAAGGTGCATGTGGTTGCGTCTGAGCGCGTGTGAGTCCGTGTTTGTGCGCATACATCCAGAGTGTAATATGGAACTACTTCTGGCAGCGGAGGAGCATTTTGATTGCCTTTTTTTTTCTTTGGTACTGAGAAAAACAAAAAACAACAAAAAAAGAGAGAGAGAGATCACCCTGTTCCGTTTTGGCTCGCCTGACTTTCTCCTGAATTTGTGCTTCTCTGCAACCAACATATTATTGTTTTAGTTTGATGCTGCTGCTCCATGTGGTGGTGAACAGGCAGAGCCCAGGGAGCCAGGAGCGGAACAGGGTGACGCTCCCAGCCGCTTCTGATACGGAGGCTATGAACAAGAAGACTCTGGCTGGCAGAAAAAGCAGGAAAGCTGGAGCAGATTTGCAAACACAAGCCTGTTCAGCCTCCACTTTTTTCTGGCACAGAAAACTTTCCTGGTGCAGCCAGTAGCTCCCCTGTCAGACAGGCTGGGACATGGTTTTAAAAAAAAAGAGAGAGAGAAAGAAATAGAAACTACTGCTGGACACCAACACTGTAACTTTTTAAACGTACAATAAAGCAATAAGTTATTTTTTACCTTACAAATGAAAATAGTACTATTATTGGTAATAGCAGACAAGAAGTGGAAAATTCTGCGGCATTAAGACTTATTTTCTGGAAAAAGTGAACTATATTTTTCTGTTTTGAGATGTTTCTTCCCCTTGTATATTGCTTTTAAAGATGCCTTTTGTTTTGGTGATGTATGAAAAAGGGCCAATATTTGGTGTGGAGCTCTGTGTGAGCCTGGGTAAAAATTCAGACTGTCTCTCGCCAAGCTTTCTTTTTTTATTTTTATTTTATTTTATTTTTTTTGTTTTCTGACTATTTCAATTTGAAGTTCCTAATAAATTATTCTAAAGCAACTTGTGATAGTATTCTTGATTATTGATTGCATTTTCCATTGGCAGGCTGTGGTCAGTTGATTTGGGCATCAGTTTTGTAAGGTGTTTAAAATGTAGTGACTTGAAAGCGTTTCAGATTTGGTGACCAAAAAACAAAAACACATTCGGAAACAGCTAGTAGATTTACTTTCTCCAAAATGTGTAAAAATCCTCGTATACATTTTTAATTCAGTGGCATAATCTCACACAGAATTTGTTTAAATATATATTTTACTTATTTAAGATGCTTTCAAACAATTCAGTCATTAACACATGACTTACTGCTTTTCCGTGTTTCTAGAAGGACAAAATGTTGAGGCACATCTTCAAAACAGGACAGAGAAGAGAACACACTACTAAACTAAAGCTTGTTTGTTGATTGGAAAATTATGACAAAAAAAATTACACAAAATTGGTCAAATCAGTCAGACCCAAAATAACATTTTTTTGACAAGTTTGTTATCAAGCACAACTGTTACCATGACGACAGAATAATCGTATTTTGCTTTATAGACTTCCCACATTAAAAGTACATAAAATCAAGACTACATTTTTTGTTTCTTACACACTGTTTTCCTAATTATTGTGGAAGGACCTACATATTAGCAACATCCAGCTCTAAAATGTGAGGTACTGTGGGACACACAAGCTGAACTGTTGCTCCTCTGCAGGTGAAAACCGAATCTGCATCAAGTAGATGTGGAAAACAACTTCCTATGTGAAAATCACGCTGTGCTGTTACTTACTTTGACAAGAATAAAAAGAAAATTAGCCCCCATATGTCAGACCCGGTGGGGTACAGTAGGACAGAGGGCTGGCTGCTAGCTGTGTGAGGAGCCAGATGAGAGGTGGTAAACAGCCTGATCCCCTCACTGACAGTCAGGAGCTGGACTGAGGCCAGCAGGGTCACAGATCATCTTCCACTTCTCTCCTTTTACCATCTCTGCCTACAAACAGAAAAACCTACAGAGGCGAAATGGAAAAACATCCAAAGAACATCATCTGACTCGGTCTGTAGACGTCGGTTTCTGGATGAGCTTTGGGACTTCAACTCCTCAAGCTGGATTTCCCTTCTTTGGGCTTATTTCTTAGTCACATTTTATGATTTTAATCAGCATTTTTTTTGGGCTGTTTTAGTGTTTTTTTAAATTTTTTTAAATACTACACGTGTTCGGGACGTCAATGGCAGTTGGTGTGCTTGACTCACAAACAAAAAGCTCCTTAAACGGGAGCACATTGTTTGACCGTGGCTCTTTGAAAGAGCAGGAACTTCCACCTCCCCTCCGGAGCTACCTTTGTTTGACCATGTTGGCGTGCTTCTGTCCGGCATACCCTGTCAACATAGTGGCCCTGGTCTTCTCTGTCATGGTACGTATGGACTACACAGACTAACCGAGCTGGATTTTAACAATATATATCTTTTTCACATAAAATACCATGTCAGAGAGGAGAAAAGGAGAAACACGGTAAAGGAAAGGGTGTTTCTAAAATACTGCGGTGACGCTGCCCTCTGACCTGGGAGTGAATCTGTTGGACCCTGAGGTGCAACACAGTCACACACACACCTGCTCCGCCTGTCAAACAACTTTATCTCCTGTTTTTATCCTCTTACTGATTCTAACGACGACAGGATCTCAGTCCATCAAAGTAAAACACTGATGCTGCGTTCACCTTTGCCACATTTCAACCACAATATTTAATGTCTCTCATTGTGTTTTTTTTTTGTTTGTTTTTGTTATAGACCAACACTCAGTACTATTTAAATGTGAAAATAATAGATGATTATTGATTATTGATGATAGGAAAAGTTTGGCACCCATTTGTGTATACAGCGTTCACAAAACATTCCAGCTTAGTCTGACGTAGGAGCGTCTAAGGCAGGACATTTTTGAAACGCATGACGATGTTCTCGCGTGCTGCAGATTTGTATTTACTTCTTTTCACTTACCAATTACATTCTGCTTTATTTTGGTCAATCATAGAAAATTCCGATAAAACACTCCAAAGTTTGAGGTTGTAGTGAGTGATGAAAGGGAAAGATTTGAGCGTGAATGCTTTCTGCAAGTCACTATACATGTCCAAGTATATTTGGTCTTTTTTTCTCTTCCTCATTTAAAGAAGTTATGAATAAAAAATGGAAATTTAAAGGCTGCAATACTGAAGAAAATGTATGTTTACAGTACCAAGTTTGTGTGTGATAAATCTGTTTTGATGTGCTTTATCTTAATGTACGCTGAGATTCTCTGTGTAAGCACTTTAAGTTGCCTTGCGCCAAAAGTTGCTGTATGAATAAAGTTGCCTTGCCTGCGCCTGTCTTTCATTTCCCAGTCTAGAAACAGTTACTATCAAGGTGACTACGATGGCTCCAGGAGGCTGGGCAGGAGCGCCTTATACGTCGCCATGGCATCAATCATCATCGGCCTTCTCGTCATCGCCATCACCTGCATCGTTCATTTCACCACAGTAAGTCAGACAGCCTGGCTCGATCAGCGCAACGCAACGTTTCGCTCTCATCTGTTCTGACGGCGGCGTTGAGCAAACAAAATGCTGTAACATGTCAGAGTCAGTAACAGCATGTCCGTGCCGGAGACTCACTCGGTCTGCAAAATGCCTCGGCATGCCTTTCTTTGATGTTTGTGTTTTATTGTATGTCTGTGTGTCTTTCAGATGGATCATTAGCACTGAGAGGAAGGGAGAATAAATATGAGACAAAGCAACAGAAACCGCTGGAGGATGGTATCTGGACCGGCTCGTGTTACTTTCCCCCCGTTGACGGGAAATGACTCATTTTTACTGCTTTCTATAACTCATTCCCCCCCCCCCCATCTTTCCTCTTTTCATTTGAACAATCAATATAAATGTGATATATTTCTACGCTAGATACCCCACTTGATTTCTACTCAAATGTAGATTTCTAGAAGCAACGGAAATCTAAGAATTTTAGTTTCTACCAGGCTAAGACAGTGGCGTATCTTTTCCTACATTAAGCACAAATTCAGTCTGAAGACAGTGCTCTAACCTATAGCTAGTTTCTTGAAGTCATTCCTTGACTTTAAAAAGATCAACATTTATCTGCTCTACCCAAACAGAATGCTCTGTTGTGTTTCCTATTTTGAAGAGAGCCAGAAAGTCATGTATTATTTATTAATAGTCCTTTTTGACACTCTAATTATCCTAAAAGAAAAATCCACTTCCATTTGTGCCAAGGATTATTGTCCTGGAGACTTAGCATAGTAAGTACAGTACACCAATGAATTGGAGGACTTTTTCTGAAAACTGCAGTATGAAATTATACTCCTGCACTTATGGTTGAATTTATTTTAAGGCTTTTTACACATCTTTACCTGAGGTACCAATGATTATGGAGGTCTCTGTATTTGAGTGTGTTGATATTTCAAGGTAAATAACTTTTCTTGATAAAGTATGACTTTCTCTATAACAAAAATATGTATTTTCAGCAAAAACCTTTGTTTACTTTCAACTTATTCAAATACACCATGCCATTAAAAAAGAATTTGCACTCTAATACATTTCTTGTTTTTGATCAAACCTGATGTTGCAGATGATCACGCATATTTTAACATCTGACAAAGACATCCTGTCAGATCCTGGATTGTTTTGTTTTGGGGTCTGATTTTAGTTTCAATATTCTGTGTTCCTTAGTCTCTTTGTTTAATTAGTTTTGTTTTTGTTTTACTTTAGTTCAGTGCTTTCTTAGTGATTCTAGTTTATTATATTTATTTCTTGTGTCTAGTTTTCTTTAGTTTAATCATGTTTCTCACGTTTAGTTATTTTTCATCTTTCTTACATTTAGTTATTTTTTTAAAGCAAGATTCATTTTTTTATTCCCCGGTGTGATCTCCTCAGCCTGCCTTCTGCTGTCTCCCCTCACACCTGGAACCTGTTAGATAATCAGCCCAGGTCCTTTGTTTTGTCATTCACTCTCCCAGTACTAAAACACCTCTTTTCCTCTCACCCCTTGCTGGTTCCTCCTGCTAGCTCCTGTTCCAAGTCATGCTTCTCATGACTTTGTCCCTGATGCTTTTTATTCTCCTCTGGGTCACTGTTCTCTCATGTTTTTCTTTTTTTTTAGCCTTTGTTCATATTTTGTCATTAAATCTTCAAATCTACTCTCAGCCTCTCTGCTTTTGGGTCCTCTTCAACCAACACATCATGACATATTCTAAGTAATTACAAAATTGTGTTTTCAAATTATGATTTAACTTCTCAAGGGAAAACAACTGACCGAATCACTTGGCCCTATGTGAAAAGGCTCCTGAACGTACAACTGTCACCAAGTACTTGTGATAATTGGTGATGGTGATCTATTTTATTGTTGTGGAGGGCCCAGCAGTTGTACTTTTTCAGGTATATCCAAATTGGTTATTGAACAACCTGTTTACTTTAATAAATAACATTATTATTTAATTTTTTGTTAAAATTCAGATTATGTTTGAAAATTTTTAGTGAATGATCTGAAATATATAGGCATAATAACAAACAAAACAAAATAAAAAGGCAATCTGACTTTAAGGTGGAAATGCTTTTTCACATCACTATAACAACATGCAGTTTTTGGATTTTATTTCAGTTCGGTTAGCAGCTCAGTGAAAGAAAACCTTATTTCTAAAATGCATCTTATATTACTTTTGTATTCCAAGAACACTTCCGTGTTTTTTAATTACACTAGTTTCATTCTTTGGACACCTGGAGGTCATACTTAAGTGATGTAGTAAATTCAGCCTTGATTTGGATTTGGAACATCCATTATTTTAAGGATACTCAGAATTCATACAGCTGATTGTCAATTTTTTAATTTTTTTTTTACAATGTTAAGAGTTTTTACACAGTCTAAAAACTTGCATCACTATTCGTGTGAAGTAACCTTTGAACTAAAAAGCTTATCAAAGTCTGAATAACCGGTTTAAAAGATCTAACGCTTTAAATCTTTTGAAGTACCCAAAAGGACTCCTTTCCTTACTTCACTCTGGAATTACAAAGAAAAACTACAATGTCACTTTGATTTTGCCATAAGTGTTGAGATCAACTCATCCTCAGCTCACCTACCTGCTCAGAGTGACAGAAGTTTTTACCTGCAGAGTTCAAACCCTGATGGAGGTCTGTAGTTCCTGTCTTTGTTGGGAGTCCTGTCAGTCATGTTAGGGAGGTTCTGGTCTGGATTTTTTTTCAACACCTGTACTGATTCAACTCATTTGGGGACTTCTAGTCTGATTCTTTGCCAAAATTATGCCATGGTTATGCAGTAAAATAGCATGTTTCATGGCTATTGCTTTGATATTGCACCCTACTTAGCTCACACACCAACCATGTTTATAACAGCTCTAACATGCTGCTCCAATATGATTTTAACTTTCTAAAGAAAGCTGCTACAGGTGTCAAACTACCATCTTCAAAAAGTTCAAGATTCGCTTCTGCTAATATCTTCAAGGGAAGCAGACTGCTGAAGTGCTAGGCTAACGTTAGCATGGTTATGCTAGGTTCTTTATGTGTCTCGGTGATAAATCAGGGGAGTTCCAGTTAATTGTGCACAAATCAGAAATAATAAAAAGAAGCAAAAGCTGTTCTCCTACTTTACAAACGTTATGATTCGCTTGATATATTGGAAAATTATTTGATAAGTGTTTCAGCTGCTCTGTGTTTAGCTAAGGCAGGGCAACACAGACAAGCTAGCTGCTGTAGCGACAGTGTTGCCAGCTCCTCAGTAAGGAAAGCAACTACCAAAAGTCGCACAAAGTTGCTAAATAATCTCAATTGAAATATACATTGGAGTCAAAAATTTAATAAAAACACTGAAAATATGTTTAATAAATCTTATTTTATTTAATGTCACATTTCCAGCCATCCACCTTTAGACGGGTAAAAGAAACCAAAGAGAGATGCTCTTGAAAAGTGTAAATAAAATAAATGATTTTAAACCTTTTTAGTTTAGTTGGGTTATGGTCCACTTACAGCAAGAAGGTGCTAAGTTTAATCCCAGGCTTTCAGAGTGTGTACTTGTGCATGTAGACCTCTATGATGTTTTTTGGCCAGCAGAGGTATTTTTATGAATTTCTTTTTTTTATCCAATAGATTAGATTTTTGTGCATCTTTCTCTCATATTGATGAACCATACACTTAATGAAATTGACATCCAACCACTGCTTTTTCTTTCTCCTAAGGTCATGTTTGTCAGAAAATAACATTAATCTAATGATGAGAAACAGACAAATATGACAAAAAAAAGCAACAACAAAAGAAATCTGTAAGTAGGCAAAGACTTTTTTCACAGCACAGAGAAACGGTCGTGTCAGTCTGAAATATTTCTCTTCTGCCGTTTTGCAAACAACCTCCCCTGGACTCTTTGCTGTCGTTTGATATGTCATAGTAGATGACCAGTTAAATATAGAAGATTGGTCTCCATGCAGCCGACTGCCCACTCCATCACACGGCCAAACAAAACCGGCCCTGCTGCGAGGTGACTGGAACACGTAAAAAGAAGCCGAAAAGGTAGGAGGAAATAAAAGTGATGATTCAGATGAGGTTAGCGGAGCTCCACGATCCTCCGAGTCTGTTTTATCTCATGACTCATTCCAGTTTTCTCATTGTTGTTATTTAAAGCAGCTCTTTCCAGTTGTTTTTAGTCGTTTCAGCCCTCCTTGAGCTAAAAATTGTGCCCAGAGCGCCCTTGATGACACAAATAACACCTACATGCAACACACACACACACACGCCCACAAACAAACAAAAAAACAACCCCTCAGTGAAAACATATCTCCTCCGTGCAGGTGGAAGTCAAAAGCAGCTCCCCTTGATGAATTAGGTTTGATGCAGTCATTATAATGCACTTGTACGAGTCAGTTTTAGCAGTAATCTTTGCTCTATTATCTACTGACAGTTGAAAGGGAAATGCAACACGATTGTAGCGCAGACTCTTTGATGTCGGACCAAAGCAGAACTCGAGAGCATGAGATGAAAAATGAGGGCCAGGATTAGGCGACTTGAAAGAATTCAGGCAGATTATCAAGGGATCAAGGTAGACTTTGTGTCAGCAAACCGATTGACGTATCGTGTGGAGGGGGAAGACAGAAAAATCAAACAAATGCAATTAATCGAAGCAAATTAAAATCAGCTTTATTTTGATTTTATTTAATTTTTTTTACACGCTCGCCTCAAAAGCCCACTTGATGTCTTTCTTTGATAGACGACATCAAATCAACTGTAGCCATCCTTGTGATTTGTTAGCGTTGTTAGCAACAGCACTGACTGTGTGTTTTGAGAGCCGTCCATGACTCATGTGACGTGCTGAAATAGGCCTCTCAAACGAGCTCCTTCCATTAGCACCACGTTCTCCATATACACATATCTCATGACAACATTCCTCCTATTCAGGAGTTTCATGCAGCTGCATAAATGAAATGTGATAATGGTGGGAATGAGGCAGAGCAGGCAGAGAACATGAAATGCATCCAGGTTAGACGAGATTAAAGACATCAAAAGCGCTCTCAGGTATTCGGCTTGTATCGCTTGTATGTGTGCATTATTGCATTTTTTAAAACACTGTTTCATGTATGGTTAAATAAACTGTGTGTACGCAAACCTTTACGTAACGTATTTGACAACAAACGGTTGCCTGTCCTCAGATTTAGCCGATGTGGCATTTCATCTAACATTTAATGCATGAATTATGGTCCTTTATGTCAGGATTTTTTTCCAAAGTGTTTTTGATTTTTTTTAAAAGCATAAAATAGAGTGGGTAAATAAATTTGTAAAAAAAAATTTTTTTTTCTTTTTCTATGTGATCAGTTGTAATTTTCTCGAAATACAAAGTTGTTATTTGGAAAATACATCAGTAGTATTGTTCTTTAGGGGTAAGTTGATGCCACAATATATTTACCTGCAAGAGTCCTTTACAGTAAAAGGAGGGACTGGATATTCTTGAGTTGCTTTTTCATCTGTCTGCCATATAGGATTTAACAAAAAATGTTCTTGCACTAGAAGTGGATGGCCAGTAGTCGAAAGTGTGTTGTATGATGCACTAGTGTCCACTTCAATGCTCTGTGTGCATTTATAACAGAAAAATCCACAAGAAACACAAGGAAATGGGCTTTTAGATTTCTGTCCACTGCAGTGACCTCTATGCATGAAAGCCTTAAGGCAGGCTGCAGACTGTTTTAAAGATCAAAACAGCTCAGAGGAGCTAATGCTAATTTTTTACATTAATGTGAGAGATTTTGATTTTGTGAGACATACATTCATGAGATGTATAAATTTGAACAATCTAAAGTCTGAAAGATACGATGAGCACTCTGATTGTTTTGTACTTATTGTAGGTAAAATGAGCTAAATCATCTTCAGTGGATTAAAGCTGCACCTGTAGCAGTCTGGTTCTCCCTTTTCTATGATTATTCTGCCCTTAGAGAGCATAAAGGTGCCTGGGATCACTTATCATCAACAATCTCATTCTGTGGAAAAAAAAAGAAATGTAGAAGACATGTTGATAAAGAATATTACAGTCTTAAATCTGACTAAACACCCTTCAGTTTTGAATGCATCCTTGCAATTTGTCAGCATCCTGTTTATTGTTTATCTGTTTATTTTTTACTCTTCTTTGCAGCTTTTATTACATTTTTATTCCTTGTTTTTTTTGTTTTTTTTAAAAAAATCCTCTTATGTGAAAACAAAAAAATGTAAATGTACAATTTTGTGATTTGATTTGGGGAGGGGAGGGGCTCATGTCAGCATCCCGCAGCATCACATCTCTTCCTCCTTCGCTGCAGCAGAACGCTTCAGGACTTCTCAGGTCCGTCCCGCGTCTACTCCTTGTGCTTTACTGCAGAGGCCGTTCTCTTCTCCACATTAGGCTCACTCACTTGGGATTTCTTTGGCGTAATTCAGGAGTTAACGACCTTTCATAAAGAGTCTAATATGAGCCACTGTTCGTTAGCGATTTCAGAGGCCAGTATCTCTGATTAACTAATCAGCGGTGCTGCTGACGATCAGCATGAGAGCCACTCTAATCATACTACTTATAAGGATTCCTCTCCCAAACATCTAAAGACACATTGAATATCCTGCCCTTTTCCGGCGTCGCTGACCTTTATGTTTCAGTCCAGATAGATTATATCCTTCCTTACTTAATTGAACATTTTTTGTCAGGATGTGGATATTTATTTTTGTCTAATAGACCAGTATTACATCCCTGTGTGGACATACAGGTACAAATCTTAGCAAAGGTATCCACAGGTTGTGTTAGAAGAAACTTTAATAACATGTGATAAGCCAAAACAAAGTAATGCATTGTTATCACTAAAAAAAGTCTCTAATTTATGGTAAAATGACGGCAGAATTTTGCCATAAAAATCCGGTAAAATGAGGACCTTTATTGTAAATTAGAGATGATCTTGTTATTTACAGTGCATATATGAAAAAAAAAAATCCAAATGAAAATATTAAAGCTTGTTGTGCCGAAATGTAAAATTAAAAATGTATCAGCAGTGTAAATATTTCTGCAAAGTGATGACGTCAAAGTGACAAAAACCTGTCATCCGTCGGAAAAGCACGTAACGTGATCATCTTATCAAGCTGGATGGTATGATTTTTGCAAAGTTGCTATCCCTCGCTGCTTTTCTTCCCAAATACAACCTTGCTGGAGCCCCTCCCGTCCCCAACGTGCAGCCATTTGTCTTCAGTGTGACAGGGATGCCCTTTGAAAACACACATGTGGTTCGAAACTGGGTCACGACTTTGGCCTGTGTGCATTAGAAAATTATGGATGATCTGTATATCTTGTTATGTGTACCATGGTAACTCAGAATACTAATGACTGCTGACATTTATCTTGCGAAGGCACACAAGCGCACCAGACAGACGGACAGCCAACCAAAAACCTTGTTATTAACGAAAAAGAGACAGAAAAAAAATTACAAAGACCACACACTCTTGAGATGCGTCCAGACATGTCAGTGGTAATGACTCCTCTGGAGAGGAACCTCAGGATGGTCTCAAAAACACCAGCGTTTTCTGTTTGGATGTCATGAAAAAAAATATATCGCATTTATTAAGACTTTATGGCACTGAAACAAAGATATTTGCAAGTGTAAAAATAGAGATAATGATGTCGTACGGTGTCAAACTGAGAAATAATCTTTGTTTTATTTTTTTATTTATTTATTGTTTTATACTACCCTGGAAAACAAGAAGCCTTGCACCTTTCAGGCATGTAACGCTCTGATGGTTTGCATCACTGTGGAGAAGGAATCGCAAAAAGCCCAAACACACTTCAAAGCTTCACAAAAACTCATTTATGAGGAGAGAATAGCTGGAGCTGAAACAAAACAAACAAAACCCTTGAATCACACCCAGAAAATGCTGCCTGAAATCAGACAGATGATTTCATAAAGTTATGCATAACATCTTACCAGATGTTCCTGGAAACAGAACATTGTAGGACAGTCTGGAAAACATTCAAACGCTGAACTATAAAAGTCAAAGCTCGTCAAAGATTAAGAGGCGCATTTATTTATGTGTCATGTTTTTGCCCGTTCACTTAGACACACAGCAAACACAGGAAGCAAGAACATCACATCTGCAACATACAAACTAATCAGCTCTGATAATCGCCATAGGAGTTTTTAACTGAAGACCTGCATAAATTAGTCTGGTACAGCGCTCCAGAGACAGAGGAAAGTGCACTGAACAAAAATGAGGCTATTATGCAATACGTCTAAAAATACACACTTCAGGGTTCCATAAACACATATGCATATGAATGGGATTTCAATTTGGATTTAGTTAGATTTTTTTGTTATTTATCATTATCTGTCTATTTATGTTGCAAGTGCATATAAAGTAAAAGAGAGAAAAGTAAAAAAAAAAAAAGAAAATGAGAAAAAAAACGAAATTCCAGCTTTTTTTTGTTAAACTGCTGGACTGAAATTGAACAATGTTTTTGACTCAAGTCACTATTTCTAATATATTCAGACAATAAACCTGCTTTAAGTTTAAAGTTAGACCTTCAAACTGAAATGACTTTTTTTGTGTGTGTTGCAGTACTATTTTTGGCCTCTAGAGGGGCCTCAAGCTAAAAGTTCAAGTGTTGCTTTTGGTTCCCAGAAATGAAACGCAATAAAACGAAGAATCAGCTCTGAAAACACGGACGTGCAGCAAATACAAGTTGTGCTGTTGGCGGATTCAGCCGAGATGATTTGCACGAAGGCCTGCTGCAGTTTGCTGCGTCACAGCTATATATGTTTTTACTCTGTTAAACGTCTGCATCTTTTATGCGACACAAATGGCCACAAACATCCAGCGTGGTGATTATGAACGGTATGCTTAGTTTTCCCCCCTCTTCCAAACAAACCTGAGACATAAGTAGTTCTTTTTATTTCCTCAGAGAGCTGGACTCTGAGTTCAGACTAATTGTTGCCTATTTGAAAAGCACCTAAAATGCTTTTCATTAAAATATCCCAAGAGAGATTTCAAGAGCGATTTGCCTTTATTGCCCTCAGAACAGAGACATGGCCTGAAAAGGCCATTTATTCCTCTCTTCTTGGAGTTCTTTTGGGTACACAGTCTGTTCTACTTTTAAATGCAGTGCTAATTAACTTTTCCATTATGATTGTATTAAAGGGCTCAGTATTGCCATCCATAAAATACCGAAAACAGTGGTATTTTGGGATGGCGGATCAAACCGAGCTCCAAGAAACGTTCAAAACCTTCTCCCAGGCCTGTCTGCTGAAGGCCACTGCATTTATGCTGACATTGATTGATATCCCCAAAATAAATGTTTACTCAGAGTAAATGAGCTTCTTCTTCTCTTTTTTATTGGTTTATTTGTAAATAAATAAGTCTAGAAAAAACAACAACATTTCTTTAACTTTTAACTCACAATCTGGTCAAGGGAATGTGATATTTGTGGTTTAAATGTGAAAAAGCTCAGAGGGATTTGCTGCTTAACCTTGCATTGGTGACTCTGCAGCTACAGAACAGGCCTAATGACCTAACCAGACGGTCTAAGAGCTGTTTTTGTTCAAACAGGCCCCAAAAAACAAACAAAACAATACAACTTTACCCAAAATGGTACAAAATGTAGAATGGAAGATTTTTCTTTCTTTTTTATTTTACTTTATTTTTAGAAATGTACATTTATGGAATGTAACCAGACAGGATGAGACAACAGCACAGAAGAAAAAACAGCCATAATACCTGGACAAACTCTCCGATTGCTTCCATATTCTCATTACGATAACAGACCTGCTGTAAACTAATAAAAGCTACATTAATAGAGACTTCGGTGTGCTCTTCCCCATAGCTGCACATTGTAATTTCCTTCTGTTCTCGGGACCCGGACGTCTAAAATAAACCCTTTACGTTCACGCTGCCGAGCGAGGCAAGAGTTATTGTTTCATCTGCCAACCAGCGCTGCTTGTTTCCCATCATAACAGCCTCCACATCTCTTCCTCCTGTCTTGCAGCAGGAGACCTGTGTAATTACATCCATAGCGTTCTCCTCGCTCCTACGGTTGATATCACCGCTGACATCCACTTGCACAGCCCCCTCCTCTGCCTCTCTCTCTCTCTCTCTCCCTCTGCCTCTCTCTGTCCGTCTCGCTGCATCCTTGTTTATCGGAAAGCTCTCGCACTGCCAGTGTGCGGTCCTGCTTCGTCATGTGTGCAGTGCGTCGGAGCAGATGGGGAAGCAAAGGAAGCGGCAGAGATGAGAGAGGAGGAAGAGGACGACGGGCAGCTGAAGACGGAGCTGTTCTCCACGTGAAAAGGCGCAGACGGTAGGAGACCGCGGGAGTGTTTCTCTAACAGGCAGGAACTGGAGGCTGACTTTTTGTGGTGGGAGATGCTGAAATGGATTAGAAACCAGCTGCGTATGATTAAATAAATTCGAAACTGTTGACATCCTTAGTGGCATTAGTTGTTTTTAAAAGACAGATTGTTGAAGAGGTAACTCAGAAGGCCTCTCAATTCCATATCAGCCGTCAGACAAAATCATAAAATATTAAGAATCAGCGGAGTCGGCTAATTAGAGATGTTTCTGTTATCCACTTGAAACAGAAATCTAAAGAAGGACTTTCCAAATCATCATCTAAGTAATGATGAGGCACTTTTGTTTTGGATACTCCAAAAAAAAAAAAAAAAACTGTTGCATTTTAACGAAGGGAGCACTTCAACGGATCCCTTTCGATGCGGAAGAGCAGCGGCTCGACTCCGAGCTCCTCTAGATGATGGAGCGTTTTCCAGAACCTCTAAGTCTGGTTGCAACACGTGTGTCTGTCTCCTGCTCCATCCAACCATCACCCATAAACAAGACACTCGTCTCCTCTTGAGGCACAGCCTGAGCTCCCACCTGGAGGGAGAATACTCCCTTTATGGATTAAGAACCGTAGTGTGAATATGAACTTACTCTAAAACTCACCAACTGGAATGTGTCATTCGCAAAACCCATAAAATGAGGAAATTTTGGCGATTTTTCTTGGTGAAAGTTGTAAACAGAAATCATTGTGTAGCTGCCTAGTAGAGTGCTTTACTTACTTTTGAACAATAATTGTTTGATTGTTTACATTGCTCAAAATTAGTCAAAGATTTAAATAAAGAAGCCACTTTATCTGTTTTCATTTTATCCATTTAATAACAACTTACGTCCAGTTTGTGACTCGTGTTTGCACTGCGTCTCAGTGCCTCACAAAACTAACGTGTGAAGCATTTTCTTACAGTGCCAGGATATTCATATGGACTTTCAGACAACTAAAGTTCAGTTGCGCCATGAATTTAACTCCAAACTACACTTCAGTTCACACAGAAAGTTTCTGGTTTTAATTTCCTGACAATTTACATGAACGGCCAAATAATATCAAACCGTCTCTTAAAGCTTTCCATCATTAATAATAACCCACAGCCTCAATGTGAGACACATGTTTGCACCCAGAGCAGACAGTCCACATCAAGTTGCTTTGTTGAACATGCAAACATATGCGCGTGAAAATTCAGAAGTTGATGAGTGACTACTGATGTGATTGCAAGAGCCCAACAGCGGCTCTGCAGGGGTTGATTGGGTTTTCATGAAGCGTTTCATTTAAACTACCTGTGAACCATCGACGGCATTGGCTGCGTGTGGCCAACCATCAAGACCAGTTTATTTTATTTTATTTTTGAACGGAATGATGATTTACAAGGGTTATACTTAAGTAGATTGGAGGAAAATCTATCTATCTAGAAGTCGTAAAAACAAAAATCTATTGAATTTTATTTACATTCAGTCTCTACACTGCAAACTTCCGTATACCGAATTGACTCGCTACATTTTTTCAAAAAGCAGCTGAAGACACTTAGACAAGATCTTAATTGCACAAAAAAAATTGGCTGCAGAGTTTTATTTACATTGTTTATTTTATATTTTACATTTATTGTCATTTTAATGTAACTGTGAAACACTTTGTGGTTTTCATCCTGCATGTGATATATGAATAAAATGCACTGGCTAATCAAAGCCAGGTTTTGAATGGCTTTGATTAGGCCATTCAAAACCTGGCTGACTTGACTTATAGTCTCTTTTCCCACAGGGGCAGGTTTTGTTTGAATAACTTGTTTCACATGATAAAAATGATAATTGTTTTAATAATAAATTTGAAGCACTCAGGTGCAACAAAAAGTGAAAACAGAAGGAGTCCTAGAGGACTTTTCACCTGCCGGGTCCTATGGGGAATAATTGTGAAATAAAAAGTGTGACATTTCTTTGAAGAAATGACAAGCAAATGTTGATAAAATGGTTTTGTACAAACACATTGACTGTACAAAACCAAAGTGAGGAGAAGCTGCAGCACCTGTTGATGTGTATATCGTTCAAATTCAGTGAAGGGACGTGAACGTATAAATATCGACATATTAATCGTGACTGAAAATGGCCACTGGGTTTTTAGAATATTAATTGTAATAATCTATGTTCATTGTTCTGTTTGTTTCTTTTTCGCAGATGCTGACTGCATTTCATGAAATGCACCGGAGTCCTTTTTGTGCAGCCTGTTGTTCAACCCTGAGAGGGCAGCAGGGCTAATTTCTCCTGACTTGTTAAGCGTCGCCTTAAAGGAGCTACCAAGAAAACCAGAGCAAGCGTTCCCCTCTGCTGGGAAACATGCAGACAAACTCTCTCAAATGTGGCTTTGTCTAAATGTTATGCCAAGTCTGCAGAGCTAATCACGAGACTGTTTCTTTTTTTTTTTTTTAAATAACTCTCTTTATATATGCATAAAGACTAAACATCAGGTTTTTTATACGTAAGATAAATGCGTATAAAGTAATATTAATGATGATAAATAGGTATGCTGCATACCTTATTCATGTTGGACCTAATATACGATCCTGCAGATTAAACTCTTTCTAACCGAATCTCAGCAGTTGAGCGTTCGTCATGGAAGCCGTGGAAAACTCTACAGGCTTATCCACAGCCGCCTTGGTGGCCATCGCCTGCAACACGCTGGTTGCCGTCCTCCTCCTCCTGCTCTGCCTGATTGTTTACCGAGCCTGCGGCGTCCCTTCCAGCCCAGAGAGGCTGCCCGTGTTAGCGCCGAGCGAAGCAGAAACCCAGCAGATGAACAAGCACAAGTACCTGTTGACCTCTTGACTGCAGAACGATGAGTCAAATGTAGCCACAAGTGAGAGACTGCTTGAAGACGTACGAGGATTGAGTGTGAGAGGGAAAAGACAGACTGTCTTCCCTGACTGATGCCTTCACCCGGCTATCCCTCAACCAATCTGGTCTTTGGTGTGACAGAGCTCATCACAGAACGGCAATGTGAACGTACAGAATTACCATTGCCACAAGAGGTGGTGGGGAAAGGTTAGTTTTCGAAACATGTTCTCTAATCTCAAAGTGTGGCAGGAGAGAAGCAGAAAGATAGTCTCTGGTGAACAACAAGACATGGGAGATTATGTGCAATGTGTGCATGTCATTATCATCCAAACAATCCCGGGTAAAATTCGATCAGAACAGGAGAGATTTACTTCGACGCGTCCTTCGCTCTGACATCTGCTTCTGGCTGCGACGATGGGCCACTCATCCTGGACTGAGTCACGGAGGAAATGATTGGAAGAGACCAGAGGGACTCGGTCGATGTTTCTTGCACTGCGGCGAATATATTCATCCCGCAGCACGTACACACTTTATCCTGTATCCTGTAACTTTCCATGTAACGAAGCATGTGGCACTGTTAAAAGACTATAATATGAACCTTACAGTTCACAATCCTCTGGAGTCTTTCCTGATATCAAGGCTGAACCTATTAAAAATAAACCGATTGAAACACATTCTGACTTTCTTTTTTCTTATTTCTTTTCTAAAATTGAAGCATTCCCCAAAATAAACAGATAGTTAAGCATGTTTTGAATGTATTTGTTGTGCGTCAGTGATAAATTTTAAGATAGTTCCACCAGGTTTAATAAACGGCTTCACTCTACCCAGTAAATATTCATAGTCCTCTTTATTGTGAAAATCATGTCAAAAGGTCGATATAAAATTTGTAGTTTGTGTTTCCACTTCGAGAGAGTATTAGTTTCCCTGTTTTTACTTTCCTCTGTTTATTGAAAGGATTCACATCAGTGAAAATATCTCCCCAAAGAATAACGACAAAAAAAAAAAAAAAGTCAATTTGCATAAACCTTCCTGTGCTGGCAGGCCAAATTTATGTCATACTTGAACTAGCAGCTGGGGGCAACACAAAATCATCCAGAGAACCACCAGTGGCTCTTGAATCGCACTTTGGGCCCTCCTTGTGCAAAGCATTTCCACTCAGTAACCGCCTGATAGCACAAAAAAACAACAAACTATTTTTATATCAAACACATTCTCTGACTGGAAATGCTTCACATGTTCTGTTCTCAGTATAGGAAGATTTCTGGTAGTGCACCAGCTTCTATTCCCAATGTAAATAATCATTGGCGCCAGTAAAATAATCGCCCAATGCAAACTTGACAGAGTTAAGAGTGCAAATAAGAGATTTTAAGTGACTGTAACATTTACACAGACCCTCGCTTCAACGATTTCAACAATCTCTGTAATGTGATTCATGCAGTTTTAGTTCTTTAAATAATACAGCACATGTTTCTCATTGATAAAACTAGCGCAAATTAATAAAAGCAGCTTTGTATCTGCAAGAAGTAGAAGGCATCGCAAGCATCTTATTCTTAACTTGTGGATCTGTTAATGAATGAATGGTGGTGGAGGACATGAAGGGCAGAAAGGCTCCCGGTGGCCGAGAAAAACTGAGGGAGTTCAGACCACCTTGGAAACATTAGAGCTCCCGGGTGCAACTTCACCAAATGATCTGGTTATAAAGATGGGGAAGAATTACGAGATAGACAAAATAAAGATGTTTCAAAGCAAAGTCCTCCCTGCAGATTGGAGAATAAAACGGCTTCCAGATCATCACTGGACCGGTGCCCGAGACAGCGTGTACAAGCCAAGATAAGCTGTCTGGCTGTGCTCCACAGGTACGCAATCTTCTACGTCGATTTATGTCTTGCAACACTCCACCTTCCCTCGCTTAGTGGATTATTATTGTATGAAACAATGCATCCCCTGCAGCCTGGTTGTACTGTTTCCAACATGTATAAGTGATATGAGCGAACAAGGTGTCAGGAGATTTTGGCTGATTTTAGTACATGTCAGTATCAAGCATTTGCTGCAGATTTGTGTACATCCAAGGTGCTCTGTTGGACTGGAGAACAGAAAACTCTTTTCTCGTGCTCAAGAAAAGATATTCTTAGAGGAGATTCTAGAATAGCAGCGCTGATTGTGGCAGCATGTTCGAGTAACTTTGTTACATTAGTTCTGATCTGTTGTTTTTGTAGACTTTAGTTCATATTTTGGGGGCGAGGGGTTGGCATTGAATGATTGGAGCATCCTCTGATTTTTGATGCTGTGCTGCTGGAAGGATTTTGTTCTTACTTTTATACTTTCAGACAATTATCACATGTAACCGAGGCAACAAGAGTTTTTTTTTTTTTAAACAACTGGGAGCAGCTGATTAGCATCTCAAAAGCTGAAATAATACCTGAACTACGACCCCGAAACTCAGAGGAATTGAAAAGCAGGCTTCATGGATGACGAGCAGAACCAAAGAGCAGAGAGAGAAGGAGGAAGTTCAAACCATCTCTTTCATTGATCATAATGGGCCATAATCATATCCCAGAGTCCAATGTCTTTATGCCCGGCTTTCTAACCACACAGCGGTTTATAAAGAAGCAGCAAAAAACAAATGAGGTGGATTAGCAGAGCTTGCCAACAACCGATGGTGTTATCCAGGTCAGGACATGTTACTGTGGAGTATCATCACTGCTGCCCAGAGTAGCAGCAGTGAGGAGCAGCAAGATGTTAAGACAATCATGAGACTGTCATACAGCTACAGTTGTCAGCCATAGGTCTCTGAAATTTAAGCAACAGCCAGAAGCAGCAGAATGAAGCAAAGCCTGTAAAATGCAAATCAAAAAGCAGTGGAAAAGGAGTGAAAACTTTTGGTCAATGTAAAAATCCCACCCAAAGAGTCTGAGAAATTTGTATGGAAGAGCTAAAATGAGCTGGAAAGCTACAGTTAGGTTTTTCTTTAACAACTCCCAAACAAATCCCAACCCAATTAGAGATTCCTATCAACTCTGAATTGTCCTCTGAAATCTGCTGAATCCAGTCTGCTACAGTTCTCTGTGTTAAACAGTTTTAATATGTTTATTGTCGACAAATTACATGAAAAGACATGCAGCATGTTCAGGTAAGACAGACTGAAGTCTCAATTAAACAAATATCAAGAAAAACAACAAGTGACTCAAATCAGTTGAACTCTGCTTTTCTTGACGTTTTCTGAATGAAACAAAAACATGTCTCAGCTTTTTATGGCAAAAAACCCCAAAAAACACATTCTGTGATTTTATGGAGACGCATCAGTGTCAATATTGCTTACATAACTTGTGAAAAGACAAGTAATAAAGAAGCACACAATAACATTTCCGACATGTCAGTGTTTCCTTGGGGAGTAAAGATTGCATGGACATTTGCATTACTCTAAATGACTTACAACAAGGTTGTTTCCCAGATGCCTCTGATGCAAATCGGTCTTCTTATCGAGGACCGTTACGCATCTGAAATCACACTTTTAGTCCAAATGAGACAGGGATCCTTTTGCAGAACAGCAACAACCGTCCTCAGTTCCCAGAAAATTCAGGCGATATAACTGAACACAATATAACACAGTGACAAGCATTCCTCTTACAACTTTCACTGAGGGTACTTGTGTCTACTCAATATATCAAAAGTAGAAAAAGAAACAGCAGAACAGCAACAAAAAAAGAAAGAAAAAAGATCAAAAAGAATTTGGGGCATTCAGAAAGCCGCCCAGCTCTCATTTGAATTTCATCAAGTAAGACTCTAAGAGAACATTTGATCAAATACACAGATTGCAACATGTTCATTTTATTTGCTGCAAACATATAAAAAAAAAAAGCCACCATCTGAGAAGCTGCATTGTCTGAATTGAAGCGGAGTCGGTGTGACTTCAGTCCAGCTCTGGTTCTCTCAGCAGGCTGAGCAGCCTGTCCATCTTTAACACCTCTGCTTCTGACCCCTTGGGCAGCTCCTGGCCCTTCTTGCTCTATACACACAAAAACAAGGAACTAACAATTAAATTCTTCTTCTTACCAGGAAGTAAAGGAAATACAGTGGTGGACACAAAGACAGAATAAAACATGTACAGCTCTGGAAAAATGAAGAGCCCAAATATTGATCTCTGAAGTCTTCCTGAGTTAAAACATTAGTATTGCTGTTTCTAAATGAACATGAACTTGTTCTCTTTGCATTATTTGCATCTTTTTCCTTATTTTGACCATTTCTCATTTTCTGCAAATAAATTCAAAACTTTTGCTTGCAGTTTCGGAGACATGTTGTCGATAGTTCTACATGTGTTCATGTTACTCAAACATATAAAAAGTTAAATCAGAGAAACTGATCATTTTACGTGGCCTCTTCATTTTTTCAAGAAATAAGGTTAAAATGTATAAAGTATAATATATTTTAGAATGATTAATTTAATCCCTCATAAAAACATCACAGACCTTGAGGCCAAGGTGACTACATGTGCAAAACAACAGCATGAACCAGAACGTGACAACACAGCTGTGATCACAATACTCTATATTTTAAACTTACTGATACCAATAATCAGAACTTATTTCAGATTGAGTATAAAAAATATGAGCTACATGAATGGTTATAATAAGAACTGAGAGCTGTGGCAATTTTCAAGCCTTAATGTCGTTTTGTGCTCGCCATCTTGGTCCGGACAGGCGATCCTATCAAGACTATTTGCTAAATGCGTTTTTGCGGCTTATTTATTAATTTATTTTTGCCACACTGGCCTTTAAAATCCTCTAAGCACTGTCAGTGATGCTGAACTGTGCAATTATATCACTAATGGACTTGTGAGGCGTAAAGTCAGAAATTGCAGGAGAAGGAGAACTGCGTCTCTGTGCGCGCGCGCGCCGCGTGTTAAGTTGTGTTCCTATAATTCTGTGGTTAAGACAGGATGTTTGGAGGAGTCTGCGTAATACAATGTGCAGTGAAGTGTGTTGTGAAAATGAATGCAATGAATGCTTCTCTCTAGTCATTAAAGTTCTGTCTGGTTTACACGCACTGATGCAAACAACACAAAGGAAAAGTGGAAGCGCGGCAGAGCTAACTGTTAATGGGCTCTGATTAAAGTGTTGTGACTCAGTGTGCCATTTGCTTTCCTCCTGCGTTCAGAAGGACTGATGTGATTACTTCTCAGCTTAAGAGAGGCTTCAGGGACTCATCTAGCAGAGGAAGATTAAAGTGGAACTTTGTTTTTTAGCCCAGCTACATTTTGCTATGCTATTATACACCGCTGACCAAATTGTTTTTCTTTAATTTATTCAAATTGGCATTCTTTCTGTCAACAAGAGAAATAGCGATTCAGATAACTTTGTAACGCGATAGGGAGATTATTCCATAGTGAAATTAAATCAGAGTTAGGTTGAAGACAACTGCAGCTTTTATTGGTTTCCATGACCGTTTAAGTAAACCTGTTTTCAGCAGCTGGTAGGACGGTCTGGTTAATCGGTTTGACTTGTTAATAACTTTTCAGATTTATCAATCGCTGCTGTAGCCGATTGTACTTGGCAGCACGGTCGATATAATTATGCAAGTTTGATGAACATCTTTTGTTCTGAGCGTCAACACAGCAGGTGAAACGAGACACAACTTCTTGCAAACATTTGGCGTATGAGCCAAGACGATTTACTCTCTGTTCATGACAGCAAGTAACATATTTTTAAGATAATTAAATTGGCAGGTGATGATGCTATTTGCACACTTTCAACAACATTTGACAAAACCATTGTAATATTGATAACTTATGAATAATTGAAGTTTTTTTTTTATCAGCATGCTACAAAAAGATTAAATTATTATTAATCTTATTATTTGCTGAGCTGAATCAAGTTGTCCTCTTAGACTATATTAAATATACATAAAGAAATCCAGACTGTTTCCATATATGACATGACGGTTTCTGAGATAAAAGGAAAAACTAATGTGTGCAGAATTCCACAAGCTATGCAAAACTAATATGAGTATCTTTTGCATTTTCCAACAATAAATAATCATAAAAACCTATGTAGCAGCGCTTCCCTGGATATCCAACTACACTGTTACCATTGCACTGCTTACGAGTGGTGGAGCAAATGAGATTTATTGATTTTACTCACCTTGGGCTTCTTGCGGAGGTTTGGAGAGAGCTTGAGGCTGGTCACAGTCCCCCGGTCATCCCCCACAATGATGATAGGATAGATGGGATTAAATTCAATGTGAGTCAGCCTGGTCTTTTTGGCAACCACTATCTGATGGCAGATCCCTTCGAATTTGTTGATACTCAGGTCAAAGACGTGAACCTGAGAAAGATGAGTCATTATAACTCGTTTCACTTTTTTTTTTATCTCATCAAATGTATTGGCATTTAGCGATAACAATGTATAAAAGAAATATCTTAAAGCACAGAAAAACTTGTATTTTGCTAATGTGGTGACAAGAAGAGCACACTGCCTTTCAAAAATAGTTCTTCAGCAGGATTAGTCTGTATCTTCTTCCCATCAATTCCTGACCAGCTTACTTGTGCCTTGTGGAAATATTCCCCTACCATGTATACCATTATACTTTTCAGGTTATTATTGGTAGAAAATTTCATAAACCATGCAGCTTTTTCCTCTTACTAAAAAATTACAAACCACTTTTTCGTTAGTTTGCTACATAAAACGACATTAAAAACACACAGACATTTGTTTTTGTGAACTGACAAAACCTATAAAAGTTCAAAGTGCATGGGACTCGTAATTCTGAGTCTTTACTCTCCATATTTGTGGGCATGTTGGTGCTGTTGATGTTTTCCATGTTCCTAGACTTCCTCATCTACTGGACATCATGTCATAACTGTCACCTTTAATTTATTTTGATAATCTGATGACATCAAATTACAATACTACTATTACAAAGCAGATCCTACATTTTTTTTATGAGAAAGATTACTGTGCCTGTGCTAGTGAAGTGTTCATGCAAAGAACCCTCGTTTGTAACTAATCATCAAGCTCCAACGAGGTACGACTTTCTCTAAACTCTTATCAGTGCAGCTATTAACAACAGTGTTTTTGATGTTCAAATCTAAAGACTAATGCGACATTAGTCATGAGTAATTGCAGGGCAATATGACTGCATTTGTAATTCACAAAGCCACTTGGAGCAGTCAGTTTACTTCACTGAATTTATAATTACCTTGGCTCACATTAGCATAAAACTACAAATTACAGGTCTTAAAATGTTCCCTCCCAAGAATCTTAAAGAGAAGCTTTGTGCCAGAGTCTTGTAGCTCTAAGAAAAGATATATCTTTTTGAGACTTGCTCAATATTCAAAGACAATGAAGCACTGCACTGTATTTATTTCTAACAAAGGAAATTCCTTGTTTATGCAACTATCACACCGCTATCCATCTTTCCCTGCTAATCCTCGCTGAATGCTGCCTTTCTGCAGCTCTTTATTAGGCGAGGGCGAAGAACACTCTGGACAGGTCACCTGCAATGTCCTACGGCCATAAAACGTAACTTCCTGCCTGCTATTTGAATTTTATCTGGGGAAAGTTGCCAGCAGATTAGAACCGTGCCAAGCAGCTCTTTGTCCGCAGTGTATTTTTTCTGTAATTCTCAGTAATTACATAGATGCATGGATTACTGTGTGGCACATTATGAGGATAGCAGAAAGTAATTTTATTTGGACATTTGGCTGCATTTATTTATTATGTTTTTTTACAGACAGGAAAATGACAACAACTTAATCATGAGATACAATAGTATCAACCAAATTCATGTTGCCTGGATTCTCTTCATTTGAAGGGATGGCCATCCAGAACTAAATCTTTGGGAGAGCGAAGGGGGGTACAACAATTTATTGTTTAGGCTGATCTTTCAAGTGGAGATAGTAAAAAAATGCCTCCCTTGATAAAAGGGATCAGAAATGGATCCAAGAACCAGTCCACACAAGGACAAATCCTTGCCCACTTAACTTTCAGAACATGGTCAAGCCAACAAGTTAAACCATCCGACAAGCCACATACTGCATCAGAACTGAATGTCACAGTGCTATCAAAAGTATGCTCTTGAGTAATATACAAGTACAGCCTTATTATTCCAGACAACCCATCCAGTAACATGCGGTGGAAATAAAAACTACAGTCAACTAAAAGTCACTGAAATTCAAAAGTGAGGCTATAAGTCATTTCAAAACTTGTAACCTAAAGGTAAAATTTCTGTTTTACATTCCAGCTAATAAACAAACGTACCTTTCACAATGGAAATATAGAAAAATAACAACGCTGCAGCAATTGGGTTACATAAGTGTGTACACTCGTAAAAGGTTACTTTAGTAAAATGAATGTTAATAAAAATTCAGAATTCACTCTCTTTGGTTGGAGTTCATCAGAATTCTGCATTCTGACTGCAGGCAAGTTAAAGTGATAGTTTCAATTTATCCAGTCTCATTTTCATAGATAACAAAACTCTGGCATTTTACCTGGTGGTGTAAATACTTTTTGCGTCTACTGGATAACCGTTTTGGAACGTTGTAAAGCAAAACAACCTGAATTTTAGCCATGAATACTGAAAACATCCTACTAGAGCCTGGTACTATCAGAAAAAGCACATGCTGAGATCACATCTGGTGCACTACAACTCAACAGAGCCAAACTGGAGTAAATAAACACTCTCAGAATCTGCAACATTCTTGGTAGGCTGGTACATTTGAGAAGGAAGGAAAATGCTGAGTCACGGGAAATGATAATGCAATAGCATTACTCCACACGACTGTATCATCAATTATTGTCCTTCTATGGTCCAGCCCCGCACACCTAATAAAACAAATTACATCACTAAAATAAGTAATTAAGACATCAATTTTAAAATAAAATGTATCTATCTTATACTCTGGTAGACTTTAGGTACTGCATTTCTGTGGTCCCCACATGTCGTAAGGAGATGAAAGAGGTGATTATAAAGTGTTTATGACTATTAAAACTGATAACACACCCAGATTCCTAAGATAATTCTGCTGTAGACTCTGACCTGTGACTACAACACAGTTATGCAGCGATAGAGAGACGACATACATCGTGTGCATGTTCTCGGCAGCTGAGTTGAGCTGAACATTCTGTGTTGGTCACTTGGGTTAAAACAACCGATCGACCATGTTTGGGATGAACGTGCTTGCGTTTTGTGTGCTCCTGTGTGCTACCAGCTGCTCAGCTGAAAACAGTAAGACTATTTTTTACAATTAACTTGGAATCTTGACACATAAGTAAACATTTCGTCCTCTTGGAGATTATTTCAGCACTGCTTGGGGATCAAGAACGAATTGTGCTGTGATAGTTATCTTTCAAATAAAACATTTAATAAGTCAATTGGTGTAGATTATGAACTTTACTAAAATGTAAAGTTGAGTAAAATATTATATATTTTCTTCATGATTTTACAAATTCATTTATGTGGATTTATGTCATCAGCTGTAAGATCAACAAAAAGGACTCTTCAACCTTGGTTGATTGGTGTGTCAGCTGCCGTTGGCTTCCTGGTCATTGTCTTTATTCTCCTGATTGGAAAAAAACTACTAAGTATAAAAAGGTTTGTAAATCACAGTTATTTTTTCTCAAACACTGATGGTGTTGCTCTGTAATCAGTTTCTTTGAGACTTTTAAAAAATCACGTTCTGATGTTAGAAGGATGTTTGTAAAGACAAGTCTTTACTCTGGTCAGAAATTTCAGATTGTTACCTTACTGCGAAGCGTTCTGGGGCTCTACCTCAGATGTGTGACGCATTCAGATAGAGCAAATTATTTCTGAAATGTTGAGATATTTAATCTGTGAAAATGTGGACATACACTGCTATCATTGAAACCTATTTTTGTTGGTTTTCTGCTTCTAATACATTTTCTGTTTAACAAATGTTTCAAATTTAACTGTTGAGCACTCTTCTTTCTGACTAACAAAAAGCCTAGACTCATAATTATACTGTGGTAGAGTCCCATGGCTAAGAACAGCTGTTTTGAAATGACTTATTTTTATGTAATTTGCATTGTATAACCGACGATATTTAATGAAGCACTTTCATTAAATATGAATGTGCTTCATTCATATGAAGCACATATGAATGAAGCACATTCATATGTGCTTCATTCATATGAATGTACTTAGTTATAAATGTACAAACATTTATAACTAAGCAAAATGTAATAAAGCTCAAATCTAATCTCACAAAGCCTTTTATTAATAGAGATATATGAGTGTTAAATTTTAACTTTGGCAAATTGTAGTGTAATCTTTCTTTTTTTGAAGTTTAACTTGGCTCTCTGCATTAATGCATTGCATGACACTGCAGAATACTAACTTGCTGGTTGATCAAAAAAGTCAATTTCTTTTAATTCTGTAAAGAGGAGTGGTGATTAGATTGACCACTTAACACTGCATCTTTTTTTCTTGGTCTGGCATTAAAATAATGTTTTGGGGTGTTTTGACCCCATTAAAAATGTAGGTGAAAGCATCCAATCAAGCCACCAATCAGTGCGTCCGTTGTTGTACTGTGTTGCAGGGAAACAGAGGAGAAACGAGGCTATGAATTGACCCAAAAGCTGGACCTGGACGTCTATGAAACCAATCTGTAGAAACTCATCTGCTTTTTAGAAAACTACTGTGCCCACGCAGTGACCAGTCCAATAGTGATGCACATTTTCAACAGAGAAAATGGCTGAATTTAATTTACACTATCATCCTATGTAATGAGGACTCCTTTTCTAAGTCATCTTTTTTTACAAGTTATAAAATCTGGCTAAAACAGAAAGACTTTATAGACAGTGTATATAGTACAGTAACATCACAAATGTTCCTCTTCAGGTTCACAATTATGTGAAGTCACCAAGAATGTAAACAAATATATTAAAAATATAAGTACAATGTGGAGTTGGGTTGACATGATATTTTTAACTAACCTTTGATTGCTTGCACTGCTATTTTCTCTGAGAAAAAAGTGTTGCCATTTGGAAATATTTTCATTTTGAAAATGACGAGTTGAAAAAGTTGAATTCTTAGAGGTAGGGTCAAAATGATCTATACTCCTTGTAGGTTTAGGTAGGCATCTAAAGACTGAATGTGATACTAATGTGTTGATTGATCTAGCCAGAGTCCCCACTTATCTATGATAATGAAGTTTTGGAAGGAGCTAAATTTAATGGCAAGGAGACGTTCTAACCTCAATGACTTGGACCTTATTAAAAAGACGAATGGTTAAAAATGCAAAAAGGCTGCATCTAAGTACAAATGTTAGTTTGTTGCAACGCAAAGCAAGACTGGAGAAGGATATAAATAATTTTCAACCTGTCATTTTTGTTCAAATGTAAATAAAAACAGACTTTCCAAAAATAATACCCTTTGTACATCGTCTTGTCTTTTGGGATTTGCTCATTTAATTTCTAGGAAACTACAAAGACTGAAAAATGTGTGTGACAGTTCCTACAGAGAAGGTTGAGAGGACATCCACCAGAAACAGTATACACACAGAGCTTGAAGACTAATCACCAGCAGAGATGACCAGACTTTCTCATTATGTCATCCAGACACTTTTCTAAACAGGCAGCTCAGATGGAGGATCAGGGACAGAGAGAATTTGTTTGCGCCACACAACTGTGTGTCATTCTTGCACCTCAGCCTCCAGTCAATGCATTATCCTCATGAACACATGTGCACAAGCTCACACAAACCCACACACTCACACCATTGTTCCTCTGACATTTTGTGGCGCGGCAGAAGTAACTGAAAGCCAGGTTGTCATTATTGGTATACATGCATCAAGGAGCACACGACTTAAATGAGTCACTCAAAGCTCTACTCGAGAGTTGCTACAGAAATTGATTAATGTGCTGCAACAAAACCGCTGTACTGAGAGAACATGGAGGTTAATGCCAGTCAATAAATGTGAGAGTTCTGTGTGTCTTATATCATTCCTTTTAATCTGACCAAAATAAAATACTCAGTCTTGATGAAATTGAGAAAATACAACTGAACACAGGGATCAACCTTCAATCCTGTGCTGCATGTCTTCCCCTTCTCTCCTCACCTTTCTTCCTGTCAAACTACTAACGTCACAAACTTAAAACACACAAAAACATTGCCATTTCAAATGGCTATTAAAATATATGCTTTATTCATTCTTTTGCCACACCCCAGAGTCTACAATAAGGTGGAACTGCAACAAATTTTAAAGTAGTCTATCACAATTAAAGCTAACATAAAATATGAGACAGAGGTATGGTTGCAAAGATTCAACCATACCTCTTTGCAATTTGAAATGTTGATCCAAAAACCTCCTTGCCAAAGCTTCTAATAAATGGAAAAGCATCCTGCTATTCTGGTTCATTTTCTGGTAAATTTCTACCACATATACTAGAAACGCAGAGCGGGAACAATTGTCCCGAAAGCAGCCCTGGTTCCACGTCTCAGGCAGGGCAAAAGGTTGGTTGTGTGGTATAATGAGTTATCCTATGCCACAGCTGGTGCCTGTGGTGACCAAATCCTGGCAGTTGAGAGGACATGATATAAACACACCAAGGATCACATAAGGTGTCTCTCAAATTACTCAGCTCACATTTCCTCTCTGTCGTTCTCACTAGACTTCACTTGGCGCACTGCAAAGGAAACGTGTCAGACATAACAACCTTGACTTTTATAGTGTTGCGCAGACTGAGAGGACCAACAGATGGGGACAGCTTGAAGCCATACAGAAAAAATATGTGAAGATAAGCAACATGACACCCACTGAAATTACTTTTGCCTGGAATCAATAACTAGGAAGCTTCTTTGTTACATGAAATCAGAGTCTGAACCAACTCGATTTCCTGAGGTTACTTAACTTTGATTTGAGACTCATCCAATATATAAAGAAGATTAAAAAGTGAGTGGCAGATGGTAGATGGTATAGCTGTGGTGCTTCACATGTTCAGTCAAATAAATGTCAAGTTATCGTTGACACCCAGCAGATACGTGTTGCCGCATCTGTGCAATCTCGGAGGCAAGCACGCTTCAGGCTCTGATGAAAGTCTAAAACTGGTGACATGCTTCTTTTAAAAACGGGATCATGTTTAAAAGAAGAATGTTTTGTATGTTCTAAATTCTAAAGGTAGAAAATGATTAGAAGTTCTGCTCATTTTACCATGCTGCATTTTGAAAAAGGAAAAGGAGAGAACTGAAAAAGGCCCTTACCTTTCTGTCTATTGTCACAGCAGCAAATATAGTGGAGGAATAAGGAGCCCAGCAAACATCTCCAACGGGTGAGTTGAGGTCGAAGGTGAACATTGGAGTGCTGAAATAATTACAAAAGTAAAGCTAAAGTAAAATACAGGCAAAGTTGCTCACCTTAAACATACATTTAATTGCGCATTTAATTTTCTGAGAACTGATATATTTGATAATCCCTTTGGGAATGCACTCAGGAGCAAGTGAAAACGGAGGCCCTGTCACATGACCAAATTCTTGTTCCTGAATAGAATCCAGAAACATGTATAAAAGAGTGAAAGACTCAAAATGCATTGCCTGAAGAATGCATATCACCTTGTGCAATCAATGCTTCTTGGCACACATTTCATTTGCACATTCAGGTCAGTGTGCTATGTTTGAATCCGTTGAAAAATTCAAAGCTTAAAAGCTTGGAATATAACTGACCAGAATAAAGATAAAAAAGAAATAGCTACACTAACAAAACGCTAGTTTTGATTACTTTGACTCGTTAGTTTTTACATGTCTAAGCCCGTCGCAAAAGGCAATAAATCAATGAATCAATAGTCAGTATTTTCGAGGGGCAATTTTGTTTTTAGAGACATGAGAGGCACTATGTCAAAGTGTTAAAGATCGCACTTTGAAATAGTGCATAGTAAAAATACAAAACTTAAAATTTCTGAATTCAAACATGGAATTCATATTTCATTTTATTTATAGTTTTGGCTTTGTATGGTTTTTATATTCCTTTTTAAATTGCTTTTGGTTGTGTTTTTTATATTTAAAATATCATTCAGTTTTAGGTGTTCTTTACAAAATTAAAGTTTGTTGGAGCCATTAATAATATATATATATATATATATATATATATATATATATATATATATATATATATATATATATATATATATATATATATATATATATATATATATATATATACAGTACAGACCAAAGGTTTGGACACACCTTTCTAATTCAATGGGTTTTCTTTATTTTCATGACTATTTATAAGGCAAGAAATCCCACTTATTAACCTGACAGGGCAACACCTACGAAGTGAAAACCATTTCAGGTGACGACCTCTTGAAGCTCATCAAGAAAATGCAGAGTGTGTGCAAAGCAGTAATCACAGCACAAGGTTGCTACTTTGAAGAAACTAGAATATAAGGGGTATTTTCAGTTGTTTTACACTTTTTTGTTTAGTGCATATTTCCACATGTGTTATTCATAGTTTTGATGCCTTCAGTGTGAATCTACAATGTCAATAGTCATGAAAATAAAGGAAACTCATTGAATTAAAAGGTGTGTTCAAACTTTTGGTCTGTACTGTATATATATATAATCCACCACACTAACATGTACAGTGCCAAAGTGTGTTGTTACTCCTTCAACCATCTCACGTTTTGTCAGCCTTATATGATAGAAATATAGGATGCACAGGAGTGCCAGAAGGTTGTGCTCTCAACCTTCTACACATCTTCATCCTTGACCTGCTTACAGCATTCCTTTATCTTCAAAATGCTGTTTATTTCATAGCATTCTCTGAGAAACTTCTGAGACCTTCACAGAACAGCTTTACCTGTACTAGAAATAAACAGCACACAGCTTAACTTTATTTATAAATTAAGTGAATCCTGAAAAAAGACCCCCAACATATTTCCTTGTCTTTCCTCTACGCCTTCAGGTGGAATTTTTTTAATTGAAAGATAAAATACCCCCCTCAAAAAAAACTATTTATGATATTTAAAACTACTTTATATTTGTGTGTGAGGAATTCAGGGCAAATTAACTAAAGTCTAGTCTCTCCACAGTATAAAACAGAAACCTACTCACATATAGCTGTCAGAAGATGGAGCAATTTTCAGTATACCTATTGTTTTTTCTCTGCATAAGGTAAATGCACATGCACCACTTACCCACTGATATTAATCATAATGTATTCTACTTTCACTGATTTTTGGAAGGCATATGTTGTTGTAACCCTTGTGGCCCACAAACACTGCATTGTTTTGCATTGAAGTCTAATCATCAGGGAGATACACATTCATTCCTTCATTCATTTATTTACAAGGCCTGGCAGTATTTAATTCCATGGTGAACTGAGAAGTGAACGTGTTGGAATTCAGAAATCTTAAGTTTTGTATTTTTAGGATGTTAAGGATCACACTTTGAAATAGTGTCTCTCATGATGAGCAAATGATTACTATCATTATTCAGTCAAGCTGCTTGTGCAGTCAAAATGTGGGCGGATGTGTGGGTTAATCAAATGAGCCAAGAAAATTATGTTTGATCCACGATGAGTCTAAGAAGCTCATAAAGACTAACACACTGCAAAACCATGGAAAGATCAGAGGAATTACTATTACATATCACTGAGTGTCTGACTATTTGCAAACAAACCATTAAAAGTGTTAAGGTTATTGTTGAACCATTATTTAACAAGAACACATTTTTGTGTGATTCTTTCATTGGCAAAATGAAAAGAAAATGCATATATATATATATATTAAGTTTTATATTATTCAACTAATCAAAATGACAATAAAAACAGGCTTGTCCGTTGGATGTTAAACATGGAGGCAGTGTTGACATCTCCTTTCAACCCAACCCTGAGTTTCAAAGAAAGACTGTAACACTAGTCATTATAGCAGTCATGTTACTTCCCAGAGCTTTCAATCTCCTGTGAAAATGAACCTCTTCCAACAAACACGAATACTTCACAGAACAACACCTACACACTCTTTCAACAGGTTCAGCGCTGCCTATTTTAGTCAATGGAAAGTTCAGCTAAGCCAGCAGACACAGATGGTACGCTGGCTCTTGTGATGGTGGGCAAGTGTCTTAGCACCACATAAACAACAGTGTCACAGACAAGTGATGATATATGTGTTGATAAATGGCGTCTCTGATAGTCTGGTGATTAGTCCAGTGGAAAAGCCCGCTAACTGTCCAGTTGATTGCTGCAGCAGGCTTTAGTCCCAGTAATTCTGGAATGGTAGGATTAAAAGGAAGTAGACTACAAAGGACTGAATGCTTATTTAAATTAAATTTAAAGTTAAATATTATACAAGATAAAAGGTCTCTATTTACAGATCAAACCATGCCTCGTAGGTGCTCATACTGTCACCTAAGGGTACAGAGCTACTAGCCATTGAGGCATGGACACTATTAGACCACTAAAGGTCATCCGTGATACCTTGCACCAAACTTTCAGCAGATTATATTAGTAAGGTGAAAGCTTTAGGGGATATTATGCTGTCCGAGCACAATGTGCTACTTTATAGCATAATCAAGTAACTATATTAACGTCAGTTGTTATAAAAATGCTGTACATATCAAACATGACTTAGGAGAATTTGACTTCACAATTTGATTACTTGAAATTGGCTTCTGTCTCTTGAAGAGCGCCTTCTCTATTCAACACTCTGTCTTCATCATCACAACAATGCTTCTCTGTTATGCCCTTTATAATGGTTCTTAGGGGAGTTGGACTGAGAAGTAGTTTGTATGATAAGTTAGGATAAATTTAGATTAAATTCACAAGAGTTTTAGGGGACAGACTCATACTTATCACAAATGGAAAAAAAAACATACAGTTCCTCCTGCTGTTCATTTGACTGTTACGTGTACTGATTACTGATTAGGGTAGAGTTTATTATTTTATGGTTAATAGCTATAAGAAAAGTCAAATGACTCGATTTCTGTTTCTTACTTGACGGTGTGGTCCCAGATTTTGACATTCCAGTCTGAACTGCAAGAAATAAAAATTTTGGGATGGAAGTGGTTCCACTTAACAGTATCCACTGGCATACGATGGGCATCATATGTCTCCAGGAACTGACTGGAGTAAGTCTTGGAGCACTAGGGAATAAAAGGAAAAAGTTGATTATTACCTACAAATCAAAGTGAAAAGAAGTCCATATTCTCAAGACAGTTCATAAGTTACTCAGCTCATTCGGTGTCTGCATATTAGACCTTAAAATAAGGTTTATAACATCTACAACACTAACAAAAAAAAAATGGAAATGTCTTCACTCAAATATTACCAAATCAAGATATGGCATATACTGTATATAGACTGAAAAGAAAACAGAGTTCAACTAGGATTTTACATTATACTTTAATTTATTTATTTTTTTCCATATTTTTTAATTCTTGTTTTCTAGTTAACCTCTACAGAATGTGTGTCACATTACAATAGGAAAGAGTGTTGAAATTATTTATAATTCCTTTTTACTTATCATAATTATGGTATTTTATCAGGGACATGTGAACCTTATTTGTTATTCTATGCAGATAACTATATAATGATTTTCTTGTTATTTATTATTGTGTATATGCTTCCACTGTGGTGTTAGCCTAAAGTGGTTTGGTAAAAATGTTGCTGCACTGAAACTTAAAGTGAAATATAAACCTCACAGCCTTATTCTAAATTTGATTTAGGGATTGTGAAAGCAACAAAATAGAAGAGTTAGATTGCAGGGATAAATTAACAAGACAATCTTAGGTAAACACTTGATAGGTTGTAGACACAGCTGCTGCATTTTCAAACACAGTCAAAATGACTGCTGTCCTGCAGCTCTGTGAAAGATTGTTAATCAGTCCTCTCTAAGGTGTCCGTGCCAACGTGACAGAAGGAGGATCTAATTCCACACATATCGGGGAAGTGTCTGTCAACAAGTTAGCAAGAACAGCCGAGTGAAGCAAAGGTGATCCTGAGTCTTTTTGCTTTCTTAGTAGAACTGTAAGGTATCAAACATATTTCAAATGTGTGTTTTATAGTGTCTGAGTTGAAATTAATTTCTATACAAAATTTTAAGATGCAGCCCACTGACACAGATACCAAAAGGTTAAAGTGGGTCAGTATGGCATGTTTTCATTTCATCACTCATCTCCAAGGACTACTGTTAAGAGGAGTTAATAAAAAAATAATTAGAGTTAGAGTTTAGTGTTAATGATTCTACAACCATAACACACATGTGGCACTTTGGATAAATACTGCCCACCCCTGGCTTTGTGACATTTAGAGAATGATGCTTTATTCTCATTTAAAATGAATTCACTTTCATTCATGTTTTACACATAAACTTCTTTTGGCTTGAGAACAAGTTCAGATAGCCTTATTACTGTACGTCAAATTAAGATGTGACTTCTTTTTTTCCTGAAGGTCTGCCTGTCGAAGTGGATCACATCAACAAAATCTGTAATGTAATTTTAGAAGTGTTATTCAGACACATCAGCTTTTGAAATCCTTCACACATACCTTATATATTTTCCCCTCTTCTGTGCCAACTAAGAACAGATAATCAATCTGTTTGTGGAAGTCGAGTGATGTACCATGAGCTGCACATAAGAAGCATAAAGATATACACTGTCACATATCTGAGTCTCATTTAATAAACTAATTTTATAAATCAAAGTGAAAACATTATCACAGAGAGACTCTCATAAAGGTCTGTGAGGGAGTCTTACAGATGACAGGCAGCTGTGAACCATCTGACCCATCAGATGGAGCACCTTTCACAGACAGTCTGATGATGTCCGATGACATGAGCTCATTCTGCCATACAAATATACACTTAGAAAGCAACATACAGATACATAACAAATACTTTAATAGTTAAAAAAAAGAACAAACACATGAATTTATGATCGCAAAATGTGAATACACAAAAGCGAGAAATAATCATTCAAATAATCAAGTTGCACTTGCAGTATGTACTGACTGTACAAACCTTGACAAGTGTCCAGGTCACAACTCTGCCATCAGATGACACTGAACAAAACATATGGTTGCTGTCCATATCATCGTTTTGCCAGCGCACCTGAATACAAGATGTCTGTGTGAGAAGACTAAACACATAAACAGATTGAAGATTTTGGATTATCTTCAGCATTCAAACTGACAAAAATATGTCTCTATTTAAATGTATCCCAAACCTAAATAACTATACAAAGTTTCCCACAAGAAAACTTGCAAAGCCCGGTGGTTGGGTGCCAGGGCAGTCATTCATCCAATGGCCTGTCGTGTTTTTGAGTTAAAAAGTGTTTAAAGTTGACAGTAAATTTGAAAATATCACTTGATAATTATTCGTTATTGAAAGATTGGGAGATTCATACCTGAACACCAACTATAAAGCCTGAAAAAATGCAACAATTTTAAAGAGACTTAAAAAAATAAGCAATGTTTAGCCTGGTGGGAGCACAAGTAAACCCTGGTGGCTCGCCAGGCTAAAAATACACTGGGGGAAACCCTGACTTGTTTGTTTGAAACTAAATTTCTTTTTTTTTTTATCTACTGAAAAACTAACCTGAGCATGAAAAAAGCAAGCTGAGTACTTCAACATTTAACTGAACACACAAACAGTGAACTCCCCAACCTAATGTTACCTGCCAGACAGGATCTGTGTGCTTTCCGGTGCTTGCGGTACTCTTGTAAACAGGGTCTTCTTGTTTCTCCTTCAAGTTGTAAACAGCCACACAGCCATCGTAGAAACCCACTGCCACCAAATACGAGAGTTGTGGATGGATGTCCAGGCAGAGGATCCCAGAGGCTGTGGAGTAGATGTGCTCCGGAAAAGCCGAGTTCTTCAGTGAGAAGAAGAGCAGCATGCCGCCCTCCTGTTTACCAAAGTCATCTAGCCACAACAGAGAAGAAAGATGATTTGGAAAGGATCAGTTTTTAAAAATGATTCAATAATAATGTTATAACAACTTCAATTAATACTCACATGATCCTAATCCCACAGCAAACAGGTCCTGATATTTGTTATTCCTATCGAATAATAATGAATTATCAATCATCCTTCTCTTTTGCGACAGTAATGAGATACAAAACTGAAAATGTATTAATGGTCCTCTTTACTAATGAATAAAATCCAGACTTCAACCTTTTGAAATGAAAATTCAAAATGTTGAACCAACTGCACCTATCAGACATAGGCATCCACTAAATTAGCGGGGAGGAGGTTCAGTCTGGCATTAATCAGAAAAGCAGCACAAAGACTCATGGTGGCTCAGGAGAAGTTGCATACTGATAAAATGTGATAGAGTTCACAGGGAATCGGAACTTTACAAATCCATTATTCAGATTTCATGTTTCACAGATTTGATAAATCAACACACCAGCAGAGGGCAGTGACAGTCAAATGTCTGGCTTTTTCATACTGAAACGTCCACAAAGGCAGAAGAGTTCCCTCCTGGTCTCTGAACTCATCTGAGGCATCCTCAAAGTACTTAAAATCTGAAGGTTACAAAAGGAATGCAGTTAGAGAACAACATAGAGCAAAGTGTGTTGTTAAAAATGTGTTTCACATATAAACGGTCATGCCTTGTGCTATGTCATCCATTGTATTTTGGATGACCATTCGTTCAATGATCATGGCTACCTCGCCCACTTTAGCGAGCTCCTCATTCTGTAATAGAAACACAGCAAAGTTTTGGGGTCTCCGGAAATACTATTTCAACCAATTAGGTTGAATATATTAGTTTTGGTTTGGTAATGTGTAGACTGCATAATTTAAATGTATATATTGAATGTACACAATGATATATTAATGAAGGAAAGCTTAAAAAAAAACTTTACCGCCATCATCATCTTTTTCTTGACATCAAAATCATCTTTTTTCTCTACTGTGGATTTCTTTCTCTTTTCAATTATGTCTTGGTTCTGCATTTTCTGAAAGTATGCATCGTAGATCTCCCACTGCAAGCAATCAGTTATTAAAGTCAACCAATCAGTGTTTCACACAAAGAGAAACACTCTCTCTCACAACACACCAGAACACAAGTGTGCAACATACCTGATTAACAGAGCCAGAAAAGGTGACGCGGGGAGGAGGTTCAGTCTGGCAGCTTCTTTCCTGAGGAAAAAGGAAAACCTCTTTATCTTAATACATAGTACATCAATACATAAGCAACGACAAAGTGTGTTAATACCAATATTATAGTGCCTACTTTGTAAACATTGCCTATGTTAACTACACACAATAGTTACTGCTTTTTCATACCCTTGAAGGATTATTGCGAGTCTGTCCTGCTCTTTCACTGAAGTTGAATTGATTTGTAATTTTTGCCTCCCTCTTGCGACGTTTTGAGGAAGCACTACGTGGTTTGTCCTCATCTCCAGTTTCTTCACTGTCGCCTCCATCCTCCACAGGTGTAGTCTGTTGTGGAAAATCAGCAGAGGGAGGTTCAAGTTCAAAATACACAAGTCAAACTTGAGTATTTACTCAAGTATTTACAGTATTTTTTTCCACAATGTCTTAAATCATTTTAAGTGCCTATATACAGACTTTTTCTTCTTTTTACCGGGGTTTCAGCGTGCGCCTCAGATGATTCTACTTTACTCTCCACTGGTACAAGCCCTGGGCAAATATGGCATATTTATTCTTAAATTTATAGTTCATAAAGCAAACAAAATACACTCTGTACATTGTGTAATTCTGCAAACTGTTGGTTAGCTTAATAGTGGCATCTAGTGGCTCCAAATATTCACTACACCAGAGAATAAAGAAACAACATAAGCTACAAAAACCCTCTTAAAGTAAAAAAAAAAACCTTATCATTCTTAAAAGGACAAACATTGCTAAGCCCAGACAAGCCAAAAGTCCCCCAAAAACAACACATAATCTCTATAGTTTTTTAAAGCAGATCAATTTAACACTTTTTTTTTGGGTGGGGGGGCTTGTAAATTGACTGAAGTACCAAATTCAATTTCCAATTTTTTATTTATTTATTTTTCTCTCTTTCGACTCTTAAAAGGAAATTACAAATGACAGAGATTATTTTCAAAAACTCACTTCTATTTTAATCATCCCTTCTGGGAATTGACCAGATGCAAAACTTCTTGTGTTCAAATAAGAAAATAGGTCCTGGGTAGGCTGACATCAGTCTTAACTACGAAAACCCAAGGAATGAAATGATGACAATAAATCCAGATTTTCCAAAAATTAAATTTTTGTAATGGGCAAATTCGATTTATTGATAAAAATACATTTATCGCCCAGCACTAGAACAACCCAATCTGTGGTATAAGAACCTACCTAAGATCATCCCATGACTGCCACATAGAGTCAGTCAATGTTTGTTTTTTGTTTATACAGTATATGTCCTTTATGAGTACAAAATGCCTGCAGATAGAGGCATTAAATAAATCAACAAATGCCCAAACATTATTCAAGCATTTTTCCGTGTTATAATTTAGCTGTTGTTTTTTTTCTTTGAGAGGACCTTTGACTGCCCTCTATGCATTTATAACTTTCCCATCTACCATGTGTGCAGTGTTAGTTTAGTTAGTTGAAATACAGGCGGACAAGGCTTGCTAACTCCTAAAGCTACCAACCTCGCACAAGATTTTTCTTGATCTCTTGTTATCCATATAATATAAAAACATGCTGATAAACTGAAGTTGAAGAAATTATCACTACTTTTATCTTGGGTGGTTATTCTGTTGTGCATTGATAACTCACTTCTATATTCCTTAATTAAAATGATCACTCAAGTTTTTTTCTTTCATGTTTTTTGCCACTTTTCAGATAGGGGGAAAAGACAATAAAAGCCTGGACATCATTAAACATAAGAAGTAGAATTCCTTTTTTTTTATATGTCCTTTAACTGTCCAGATCAAAATTCCAGGATTCTTTACAGCTGCCATACCTGTAGGAAGCTGAAAGAGGCTAAGTCTTCGAGCTTCCTCAGAGTCTTTATGCAATAGGTTCCCATCCAAAGCAAAGTGGACAGCCAAGTGATCCACAGCAGTCACTGGCTTATAGAAATGTTCCTAAAATAGACAAATAAAAATGATGAATATTAGTAAAATAAATTAATTTCAATACAACTGAGTGATTTCCCCAAAATACCTTAGTTATCTGCTCAGAAGACATAAGATAAGTAAATATCACAGTAAAGACTTCAGGCAATATACCAATTTAATTTTGTGTCTTTATAAAGAGCCAACAAGCGTAGTTGTTTTCATACGACGATGTTAAAATGCCTTATTTGGATTGACAGTGGCTATAATTTTGCAATAATGGTAGCATGTACATTATATTATGTAATTTTATATGCTGAGTTATGACTTCCCTACCTTGAAGCTGTAGCGAACAAGATTTTTGGGAGCATGTGGGTTGTTTGCATTTAGAACTCTTGTAATTTCCTCTTTCAGCTCCTACATAAATAAATCAGTACAGGTCAAAAAAAACAAAATTACATGAATGTAATGTAAAATAAATATCACCCAGGGCAGATAATTTGATAAGCCAGAAAATCACAAAGAAAGAGAGAGAGAGAGAGAGGGAGACATTTCCGCATGACAATATCATCCATTTCTTGTACAGACACCAGTTATCCATCATTCACTGCTGAAAACAAGCAACCACAAAGTTTACATTAGAGTTTAATTTAAAAATTAATATATGTGATCTGTTTCTGTCTTAAGTAGGACTTGTGTCCTGTTTACAGGCCTGTTTCATCATTCATCCAGTTATATTCTTCTCTTACAGCCTCTGAGAGGTCCAGATGATGATGATGATGATGATGATGGTGGTGATGATGGTGATGATGATGATGATCCGCATTGGATTTGGAATGGAAAGAGTCGTCCAAGCCATCAGTCGCATCCCATGTGTCATCGTCATCCTAGAATGTCAAGCAAATAATAGATCCATGTCTGTAGAAAACAGAAATTTATATTTTGGTGTACAAATGCATCGCAAAAGTAATCATATCCCTCGGATTATTCGATAGTTTGTCATGGTCCAACAACAAATTTCAGTCTTGGTAGTTGAAATGTTATTCCTTCCACTTTACAACCATGCCCCAGGTTTTGTTGGTCTACTCTACACATACACATAGTTTTCTGGAAAACTTCCAGAAAACTGTAAAACAGCTGAAACACTGACTTCTTTTAAATCTCAACTAAAAACCCACCTGTTTAGAATTGTATTTGAAATGTAATCAATTACAAATTTATTGATGGAACTTGACTTAATGCTTTGTTTTGATTATTGATTCTATATTGCATTGTGTTTCTGTGTTTGTAATGATGTAAAGCACTTTGAAATGTCTTGCTGCTGTAATGTGCTATACAAATAAAATTTGATTGATTGATTGATTGATACCATTACAATTAAATATATTGCAGTTCGTGGCAAGTAACAAAAAGTTTAAATTCAAAGGCCGTGAAAACAAGACACTTTCATGATAAAGTAAATCATTTATTTATCCAAATGGATATTTAGGTTTACTCGCTTTCAGTTGTTTACTTCTAATATTTGGGAAATAAACGCACCTTTAATACAGCTCTGGATAACTTCTGGCCGGACAATTTGTGAACACTGGAGCCCTGTTGGAAAACAAATCAAGACGAGAGTAAAAATGTAAAGTCAACGAGTACGTGCGCAGTAGTCTTGCGATTTTGCTAGTAGCACAGCTAGACTAAGTAAGATTTGGTAACAAATACCCTTCTAGTAGCCATATTCGCGGGAATTGAGGTAGGACCCCGGTTTCAAAAGCTTGGGAAAATATGTCTACGTCTGTTTTTGTCAATAAAAATGAGACAAACTCTTCAAACGGTCACAAGCAAAAGGAGAACGCGCTTAAAGGACGCTGCCTGGCTAGTGTGTTCTGGTTACCATGACAACCGCCAGTCTTTCCGTTACTGGCGGTTGTTAGGATTTAACAGTTACGATTACATAGACCCTATAATAAGGTATAAAAGTTTAACATGTCATATAGTTTCCATGGCTTTTATTTGATAGTTTCTTTAACATCATTTTATTTTATTTTTTTTAAAAGCGTTACATTTCAATATCAAGTTAAAATGTAATATCATCACATTGATTGAAAAATAATATGTGAGTTTTAAAACATCCCAGGTTGATATTTAGATTATAACGGAGTAAATAACAGAGCTGCGTATTTCCGTGTGTTGTCCTCTGTGATTGGACAAGATCTTCATGAATATTCCATGCACCCGGAAGTAGGGCGGTACTACTGGCGCTTTGCTGTCGAGTCACCTCTGTCAAGCGGGATGGAGGAAAAGGAGCCGCTATTATGCTGATAAACGCAGGATCCCGACGGACTGAGCATCATTAACCGACATTAGTTCAGTTTAAACTGATCATTTATCTTTAAATTACCGAATTTGTCTTGTCACAGTTTGCCAAAATGATGGAAGAAATCGACAGGTTCCAAGTGCCTCCTGTCAACGGAGAGACACAGCCTTTGGTAAGAGAGGAAAGACAAAACCCATCGTATTATGCAAATTAATCTTTACTGAATTCAAATGAAGAGATTCTTCTCTCTTCTATGTAACAGATGTGTTACGATATCATATTGGTGAGCCAACGTATAGTAATTTGCAGCTTTGGGATACAGTGGAACCTGGGATGGGTGGATGTAGCGACCAACTATAGATAAAAAAAGGATGCCGATTGCCACCTTTCCTATTTAATAATAATAATAATAAAAAATGTCCGCGTAGTATTTAATGAGTAAGCGCACGTCCAACCTTCTGTATCTGAGTAATTTAACTACGCACTTAGTCAAAAATCGTGAGTCTTTAAAGCCCACGTCATATTCGCTTGTTTACATCAATGCTGTCATAGCTTAGTGTTTTCACATTTCGTCATCGACTGACGTGTTATTTTGGCCGGGATGGGTACCAGACCAAAAGATCGCGTGAAGTGGGTCCTCGCCGTGAGCTGGACTCGTTAGGCGATGCAATGCAGAATGATATTTCCAAATTTTTTACACCAATTGGTTAATCTCCAAATTGGTGAAATAATAGCTAACTGTTTTCACAGTTCGTTTTGCAAATAAAAAGTTTGCGTCTGCTGTTACATAATTAAATAAACTTAAACGGGATTAATTAATTTGCACTTCAATCTGAACACCTAACAGAGTTACTCTATAAATTCTAGCTATTATAGTTATATTTTATAAATAATTTTGTTGTGCTCATCCTGTTCTTATTCTGTACTGCTCTAGCAAAGCAATCAGATGCATCCCACCATCCAACACGGTGAACATGTCATCCTCTCAGATTACTTTAGATATCCAGAATCAGATTTTTTTTGATTGCAGCTGCAGTTTTCTCACTTAGCATTCTTTTAATAATCACGTCACACTCAAACAACACCGGATCCTTTTTAATATTGTCTTATGCAAACCTCTCAAAGAATTGCTCCGGTTACGCTTCCACACTAACCATAACAAGATCGCAGGTGCTGTGGCACACATGGTCATGCATTTTGATGCTAATAACCCCATTGTGCTTCCCAGGCTGCATGAATGCACTTGGCACCTGCTAAATTCACACAGAAATAGTTCTTACATAAAACATTGAGTGAAGTAATCATCGCCTGCCCCCTTTTTATGTTGCTTTTCTCTGAAAAACAAAATTGCAAAAAAAATAAATAAATATATATATATATATATAAAACATTTTATAAGCAACTTCACATTATAGAGCATGGAAAACTTTCAGTACAGCTACCAAATCCTGGAATGGTTCATGGTTTATGCTCATGTGCCCCTGCTTTTCATAATCATATTGTACTATTTGTTGTTGCAATTGTTAGAAGATTGTTATAGCATTCGTTTGTTTCAGTAGTCACATGATATATCACCCTTCACTAGGATTGGTCAGTGGGTGGCTGCAATGTGTAATCCTACCAATTGCTTAGAGTTCATGCTGTGTCAGCAGCCATGTAGCTTTTCAACATGTGAACAGGAGGACAAACAGATAAATGTGACACACTGAGGGGTATACAGTGCTTTGTGAAAGTATTCTCACTCCCCTTTTAACATTCTTCCACTTTATAAGCTCCAACTATATTTCATTGGGCGTTTGCATAATTATAATAAGGGATGAAAAGATACATGGCGTACTTTTTATTTCACAAATGAAAATCTGAATAGTGTGGTTTGTATTCAGCACTCTTGTCTGTTCTGGAAATTCTCCTTTGCTAAAAAACCTAAGATCAATCAGAATGGATGGAGATTTTCTATGAACATATATTTTCAAGCTTTGCTTCAAATTCCCAGCTGGAATTATGATTGGGCTTTGACTGGGTCTTGTGAATATGCTTTAATGTAAACAATTATATTTTATCTGGCTTTATAATCAAGGTTGTATTGTTCAAGTGAACCGCTGAATTTAGGCTGAGATTAAATTACCCACATTTTGGATTTTTAAATTAAATTAATGTGAACACTGACGTTTGTGGTTGCAATGTGACAAAATGTGAAATCATTAAAAGGGTATGAATACTTTTGCAAAGCACTGCATGGGTGCACAAATGTCATGAGGGAGAGTATTTGTATGTAAATTTATGCTGTAGGTCAGGACTATATATCATGTTTTAATGTACATAAATAAGATGAGCTGCCCCAGGTGCCATAGCCCTATCCATAGTTCAGGTTATATTCTTGCACCGCATATGCTAACGGAGGAAACCCGAGCCCCTTCTGTGCTTAATAAGCTATTTTAGATCCCCTTTGAGTATTTTTTATTCCACGCCGCAATTCCTCAAAGGACTCAATTTTCATGCCAATCATTCTTTTGAGGAATTCCAAGTTATCATTATCAAAAAAAATTTTGGACAAAGACTTCTAAATTCATTTTACGTTGTGTGCCTGCTTTCTAGTAATGAAATAGAATAGAATAAATTAATATCAGGCACAGATGGTTTAATACAAAATATGTTTTACTTCACACCAGTTTCTTTTGGAGAGAAAAAAAAATCAAGGGATTCCTTTTTTCATCCTCCAACATTATTATATCTTTCTGGTGGAAAGCGCTAAAGGAATAATAATGAAAAAAACAAACAAACAAACAAACAACACAACGGTAAGCCTCATCATCTAAAGCAAAGGGCCTGCCATCTGAAAGGAAATAATCGTGCTTCATGCAGTGGGATTAATTTTTGTGTTGAGATTTCTTTTTTTTCTACCTGTCTGTGGGCATCATGTTCAGAGCTGCAGCTTTCGTTAAGTCTCCCATGTAAGGAAAAAAAAAAGCATCACTGACGGATAAAGATGAGGCTATTAATGAAGTTGACATGGATTACTCATCCCATCGCCAGGTAGAAGAGACATACAGACTGCTGTCCAACGCTGAACCTTAAAAATGCATTCACAATAGGGTTTCTATACAGTCTGGAGAAGTATAGAGCTTGCCTTTATTTTTGTTTTCCAGTTCTGGATTCAAAGAGATGACAGACTACTTGGTATGGAAACGCGTTTGAATCATCAGAGTTAATAAAGACTCTCAGTTGGCCAAGAGCAACTGATAAGGCCATGCTTATAAGCATCCAAATCTTATCAGTCATGAATCATATCTCATTCAACATATCAGCCTCGAATCTGTCAAAAAATCTCTTTGCAGGGCACTCTCACTTAATTCTTTAAATATGAATAAATAAGTATAAATAAATATATTTTTTCTGTTGATTGTGAGGTTTGGTTGTGGGGAAATAAACACAATACAGTATAGAAGAAAAGGCTCCTGTAACAGGATTATATGTAGAGTTAGTGCCTGATTCCTCTACATGATCTTTATCAAACTCTCCTTACAACAAAACATACTGTATCCATGTATCAGAGTGGCCCAGTCAAAGTCCAGACTTAGATCCAGTTTAGAACACGAGTTAAAGATTCTAATAAGTAATGTCTATAAGCACTTCCATCCAATCTGATAAAGGGAGAGTAATTTATTGAAGAATGGGTAAAAATGTCAGTCTATACATGAGCAAATTTGATAATGACATACCCCAAAAAGGTTTTAGCTCTTATTGTCATGACAGATGTTTAAACAAAATATTTTAATTATTAATTGTTTAAACCTACCATTTTCCTTTCATTTTACAGTGATGTAATGTTTTTTTTTTTTTTTTTTGCCTTAACATAAAATTTACGTAAAGAGTTTTGTGTTGGGAAGTACTAAGATATAGCTAGTGCTTATGCTAGGCACAGTAAATGTCTATCAACCTCCATCCACTACTTGTGAAACATTCCAGATTTCTCTGTAATGTTATATTGACACTTATAATAATGTATTGTGAAGTCTTCTATTTTGTTGCTGCACCTAAAATCAGCTGTGCAGCCAGTTTGTTCTTGACCATTTTTAAAAAATTGTGTAACATAAAAATTTATATGCAAAATAAGCTCTTCACTATCCCTGCTTAATTTCTCATGAATTTTTCATCAGGCCCTCGTGAGACTCGATGAGCTCCGTCGGTTTGTGATACTGGCCTAAATAGGGGTAGCATTTCTCATTACAGTTAAAGCAACGGTTTGTTGACTTAATTTCAGGGATGCTTGTAGCTCGATGTCTTTTTTATGAAACAAAGACATGCCTGGGTTTATAATTTTTTTATTTTATAAATCCTAAATTGTAGGTTTTATTAAAATGAGTATCTTCCACACATTATGTGTGCTCGGAGGAACATCTTTGGAATAAAGGAGAAGATTGCTGGAGTTATTGAAACTGCCTGACAGTCAGCACTCATGTGACTTGTGAAGTTCCTTCGGAGTGCAACAAGGAGACGCCTATAGAATCAACATAATGCGCCCTCTGTGACTGAAGCAGGCCAAACACATCTTGGCTCCCCCCATTCCCAGTCTGGGGAAGCCATGGCTGTAACAGCAGCCCCCTCTGTTCCTTTACATGGCCGCTTCGCCACGTCATCACCACTCGTTTATGCACAAAAGAGACCGAGCAACCAGCATAGGCTGAACATTCATGCCTATTGATGCTTCAGTCGAGGCTGCTGCGCACGGCTCAAGTAGAGACACAAACAGGCCCTGAAGAAGACTGTTTGTCCCAGCTGTTTAGGTTTGTGATAAATCAGATTTAAAATTTTTGAGTCCGACTTCGATGTTCACTGCTGAATCTCTCTGACCTTTAGATGTTCAGCAGACACTACTGGGAAATATCATTTGTGGCTTTAGTGGAAATCGCAGTATCCTCTGAAACACGTTTTGAGCGTATTGTCACTTCACACAATTGATGAAAAAACGATATTTAGTTGCTCAGCATTCGAAAAACAACAGTTCGATGAGAGGGGAGTCAGAGGAGCCGAAACGACTCAATCAAGAACAAATAATCGGTTAATGACATTTATTTCATGTTTATTAAAGGTTTTTTTTGTTAAAATTATTTTTGTTAAAATAACCCTACCATAATATTTCCCCTGATATTTTAATGTGGCTTTTGGTCTTACTGTACCAAGTCCAAATTATCACTGGCCTTCTATCATCAAACTGTTTGGAGATGCCTCTGAAAGGGAATAAATCTTGGCCAAATAGGATTCAGAAGTTCTATAAAGATAGACTTAATTAGAAACATGCCCATATGTTTTGACTCAGCAAGATGTTAATATGTCAGTGGGATTTATGTACGCTGCTTCCTCTGTTCTAAGTAAGACTGGAGCAGTCCAGCTGGTTATCAGGACTGCCCTGTTAGGAATCTTGCATATGCAAAATTAAGTGTTAACATTAGAACACACTGGATTTTTGTCTGCCATTACTTTCTGGTGAAATGCATGTTCATTAACAACAACAACCATTATAACGTCTGTGTTTATACTTTCAAAATGTACTGATGTTTTACCTAACACTTTTTAAAAACAGGGTTCTGTACTGATAAATTGAGGTAACACCAACTGTTGACGTGGGTGTTAGTGTTACTAGCTAACTTTCTGCATTGAGTGGTTGTTTCTTCTTTTCCTAGGACCCAGCAGCGTCCTCTACTTTGGAGGTGGCATCGGACACTAAAGGAGAGAGCGTGGCCATGAACTACAAGCCCTCCCCACTGCAAGTCCAGATAGGTATTGCTGCCCTCCTTGGAAATCATCACACATTTTATATCACAGGGGTCACCAATAAGCAGCCATAATAAATGGAAGGCTTTTAACAAACTGGTGAGTGAGGAGCTATAAAAAGGAAATGGGATACCACAGTATGAGGAGTGCTTTACTTCTATACATACAGTCTGTAAAAGTGAAGGAACTGGGGTCACATAGTATTTCTTAGATGGTATTAGTGAATTTATTTTTAAAAGCACTGAATTCAAGAGGTGTAAAAGATTAGTCTTTAGATGTTGGCTCCCATTTTTTTGCATGTTAAAAAAAATGGGCTAAAATGGACACCAAACTAATGCACATTTCAGCTGTGTCCCCTAAGTAGGCTGTGGCACAATTCAAATGAGACTTCTTATGCGTTTCTTTAAACAGAGACTTTCTTCTTACTGCTTTTTCATAAAGGCTGGTTTTACTAATAATAATAATTATCATGTCAACAGATTCTCCCTACCTGAGCTGTCATTCTCAGAGCTGCTACTCTGATTGATGCTCTCCTTTCCCAGCCAGTCAGTTTTAGTAGACAGCCATGTTTTTGTAGGTTTGCAGATATTTGGGATGTTGTTTAACAACCAAATCCATTTTTTAAGCTTCCTGCACCGTTCTCTCAGACTTTCTCTCCTGTGTTCATTCATGGGTCTTCATTATGCTGTTAATCCACTAATGTTCTCTAACAAACTTCTGAGAATAGGAAATATGGATTTATTCTGAGATTAAATTAAACTCAACTACAGCAATTTCAGATGTTTTGCTTTAATTTTACTACAAATCAAGAAAATGTTAAAAAATTTAGAACTTTTTTGAGAAACTTTATAATTTGTATTGATTACCATCCACAGATTATCTTAGTTTTCTTCTATTATATCCGAGTAAGATTAAAAATTACATTACCCTAATTTAACCCCATATTTTAACAGAAGCGAAAATGTATTGTAGCCCAAAAGCAGCAGGTAACAGTGGTTGCCAGTGCTCAGTACCAAGTTGAATACTGAAGCACTCACTTATTTAACACTTTTTCCCCCTTCCAAATGATACAACTCTAGAAAATGTGTCCTGCTGTGCGGATTTGTTTACTGATGACTTCACATCCTTTGTTGCCTAGAGAAACAGAGGGACCTTGCCAGGAAGGCTTCAGTGAAGAATGGCACCGTGGGAAGTCCTGTCAATCAGCAACCCAAGAAAAACGCCAGGACAAGGTAGCACCTTCCTTCGTGTCTTTGTTCCGCTCTAATTTTTGAGCAGGTTATTAGCATGCTGAGTAACGCAGCAAAATACTGCAAAACAACTGAAATGCAAATCATGACATCAGTGCATCCTGCTTTGTATTAATGACCGTAAGGCATTAATTGCTTCACGTCAGCCGGAGACGCCATTAGATTTAATAATGTTACAACCTATTCAATCAGGACACAGCAAGGCTTCCTCAAAGAAAAAGAAATGCATGAAGGGTGATGAAGGAGTCACAACCACTGAGCATAAACCCAGCGCAGCCTGCGGCGTTGACAAGTGGCTCATGCACCTAATCCCACTCTCTTGTGGATTAGTGGGAATATGAGAAACGCTGCCCACTGGTGTGAACCCAAAATGTCTGAGGCTAAAAGATAATTTTGCCCTTTCTGCTGGACACCAAACTAATGGACTAATAACTAATAAATTAATGCTACCGATTAATTTTGGGAAGAGACAATCTCATGGTTCGAACTACGGTGCTTTTTTGTTTTTCTCAGTTATATGACGTAAATATTTGCAATGATTGTTTTAAGATGGCTTTTTTATGTGTTTTCAAATTTTCATTTCTAATGCAGAACATGGCTGTGCTCTTTTATAGGTTGGTCGTGCCAAACAAAGGTTACTCCTCTTTAGACCAGAGCCCGGATGAGAAGCCTCTAGTTGCGTTGGACACTGACAGGTAAGCACTCCACTCCTACAATAACCTATAGCTGGACAAGTCACTTTATAAACTATAGGGTGGTGCCCTTAAGAGAATCTGGCTAAACTTTGCAGACCTCCTTCTGTGTATATGGGGCTAATCCATGGAGCGACTTGACAGTATTCTTAACAGAAATTGTCCTAAAAAAGGGGGCAAAGCTTCTCCCAGGGCTCGGGATTAGAGCACAGCAGGGTGAGGATTTGGACAGGCAGAAGCAGCTCTATCAGAGCCCTTCCTCCACCCCCCACGTATCAGCAGGTCTGTATATTTACCAGATGAGTCCCAACACTTGTGGACCCCTTCTTTCATTTGTGTATGCCAAACCCTTTAAAACTGTATTGATCCAAAGAGTTTACGTCATTCACTCGCTGACTAGCTGGCTTGTTCACAACTTGACCCATTTTCTGCAAGATAGACATATTTGTTTGTGAGAAAAAAGATTAACTGGCTGCATTTCTGTGATGTTGTTGTATTTTTTCTCAGATTTTCATCATTCTGACCAAATTTAGCTGCCTTGAATTTCTTTCTGCATGTCTGAGCCCAGTAGAGTATCTTTTGTAGGCTCTAAAACCTTGTTTACTCTTGACTTTCATGCTTTTCTTCTTGTATTCTTCTGCTTATCCTAGTGTGTTAAGATCAGAGATGCTTTGAGAAATCAGCAGTTCACCAGAATTGGGTTATTTTCAGTTAGATTTTTTTTTTGACAGTTAACACACCACTACCAAGTTACTGCTTCAAAGAGACTCAATGACTGCGTCTTGGATGTCTGTCTGTCGAGTGTTTAAAAGCCATAAAAATGTAAGAAACTCTTTAAAAATATACTACTAAAGTACAAAAAGGAGGGTTGGTGTTTCAAGCTTTTTAAACTCTCAATTTCTTTATATTATGGAAGTTTATTTGGAAATGTGAGACCCCTTTAGAAAATATCAAGTTTCGGTGAGAATCTACAGTATATTCTCTAGTGAATAGTGGTTTTCACAATGCTAGCCTCTCTAATCGCTAATATAAGATTCTACAGAGAGATAAAAATGTGAATTGCATGGACACTTTGTTATTAAATGCTGTTTAGTATTACCTTGGCCTACATACATGGCTTGGTACATAAAGTTTTTTCATGATGCTGTCTGTTTTGTGAAATGTACTACAATACCACCGTGTTGACAGGCTTTCAGGTTTTCTTTCTTTTTTTTCAAAATTTAATGATAGTCATTATAGACAAACCCTTAAACTGTATTAGCTATGTCAAACCACAGGACATGTATCCATATATGAAGGAATTTGTGTTTGAGTCAATTTGCAAACTGTAATTTGACCTTTTCGGGTTTCTGTTGGAGCAATAACTTTTTCTCACTTAAATGTTCATAATACCATCTTCATGTACCATTTTCACAACAATTGTTTAAACATCTAAAAGTTTGGTTCATCCTTGAACTGAAGGATGAACCAGACTTGTAGAGTTCTCCTCTAAATACCTTGGCTTTTTTCATGTATTTCCCAAGAAGCCTCACAAGAACTTGGCTTGTTTCAGGTATTCTGTTAAAATACATCCACAGACGTTCTTCCTTTTACCTCATGGTATGAGGTATGAGTATTTCAGTTCACTGTATGGACTGAAATTGTCTAAATTTATAGTGCTTTTCTAGTCATACTGACAACTCAAAACAATATATGCTAGCCACATTCGCTCATTCAAATTAACAACTGCATACACATTCATAGACTAACACACAGATCGGTATGCAACTTTTAGATTGCAAGGAACTGCAAAGTCATGAACATATGTAGCCATATTTGTACCATCAGCAAACAAACGTTTCGCCCGGGTGTAGAGCCTTGTGGGATCCCATTTGTGATGTTCTTTCATCAGGGTAGTTTTTGAAGGTTTTCTACTTCTCAAAAACCATGTTTTCTTTTTTTTCAGGATCTTGTATTTGATTTGATATCTGATAGTAAGACAGAAAGATTGTGTCTATTTATACAGTCTATGTAAATATGTGCTGTCTGCTGTATTAGGCAGCAGGTGAACATTTCATTGTTAAAAGTTGATGTCTTATTAGCAGGAAAAATGGAGAAGCATAAGGATTTGAGCGAGGCTGCTAGTTACCAAACTGCTGACTAGATGACTGAGTTAGAGCAAAACCGAAGATAATGTGAGACGTTTCCAGTATCAAATGGTCAATAATAAAATCCTGGGAAGGAGCTTTGGTGAACGACAGGATCCTGGACCACCAAGGCTTACTGACTCACAAGTGGTTTACCCGCATGATCCAATCCAACAGACGAGCTACTGTAGCTCTGACTTCTGAAGAAGAAAATGTTGGTTCTGACAGAAAGGTGTCAGAACAAACAGTGGATTGTAGTTTGTAGTGTACGGGGGTGCATAGGTGATGGAAAATTTCATAAAGTATTGCTGAATAGTCATATGTGTACTGTTTACTTCAAAAAAATTATATAAACTACCTTTTTTTCTTTATTCTTTCTTCACAAACATCTTTACTTAATCAGTCTAATGTTGAAAATGTTTCTGATCTCACTACATGTTTTGAAAAAGTAATTAAATACAATATTGTTACAAACATGATACAGTTTGTATCTACTACAGTTTCTGTTTCTATCAGTGAACAATGGTTTTTCTGCTCATCTTGTTAATGCAGCCATGGAGTGAATATGGAACTTTATTGTTGGAAATAATCCCATCAGGGCTACCTACAGGGAAAATAACCATGACAGAGCAATTAGAGCAGACAGTGAGAGTTTAAGATTAGAGCACAAAATGTTACCGTAAAAACGTATTTATTTTTTTTCTTTTCTGTCTAAGCCTTCTTAGGAACCCCAACTTAAAAAATTCTTATTATGTAGTAATTCCTGTCTGGTGCCATTTGTATCTTTTTGGGGTCTCACATAAGATGTTACCTGTCTTTCAGTGATGATGACTTCGACATGTCCAGATACTCTTCATCAGGATACTCCTCAGCCGAGGTGAGATGTCTGAGGGACCAGGTATTTATACAAATATTATATTGTTTCACAGCACCATCTGGCAAAACCACAACCATCGCCATGTTTTACATCACCTTCTTCCTCCTCTGTCACACTGGGTCACAAATGTGCACTCATTTAAATACAATACTTTGTCTGTTTCCACACAGCGCTCATGTCAGTCCTGCTTCATGATTTTCATCCCTTTAAATCTTGTCCCATTTTGTTCTTTAGTATGTAGCACATCTTCTGGTTTTAGCCTGTGGCGTCCACTCATCGCCGTAATAATTTGATTGTATGTTGTTGCTTTTATGTTTTATTTCATTTCGTATGCTCCAGTCATTTGTTTACTTAAAGACCAAAGAAACGACCCATTCGTTGTTACCTGTCTTTTTTTCCGAACATAAATGTTCGGAAAAAAAAAAAATCTAATTTGTCAGTTTAAAATGAGCAGATTCATCATTTAACATCTATAAACAATACTTACTTTATGAGCAGTAAGTACTTTATTTGTACATATTGTTCATTTTAGTAGCAATTGAAATTTTGCACAGGTTTTGTTTTACACTATGAATTGTGTTACTGAAATATACAAACCTTTCAGTAGTGGCTTTTAAAACATATACGTACCGTCATGTCTGGACTACATGCCACTACTTCATTTTATGTGCTTTTAACACTGGAATGTGGCTCATCTATGAATTTTCTCCAGCGTGTTTCGAAAAGCTGCACTGCTGCGTGAGCCTCGAGCAAATTTGCATCAAGATGAAAGTGACAGTGAAAGAGGGATTGAGGAAGTGTGTGTGATGCTGTTCCATTCTGACACTGAAGAGGACGACTTTAGTGGTTTTAGTGCATAGGAGTAAGATGAAGATAGCGATCAATGACTTTTCCTTGTAGGCTACTGTATTTTGTTTTTCTCTTTAAGCAGCCGTGTTGCAAACACTGTTCAGAAAAAGCATACATATTTCATTAAAGAGTAAAAAAATACATCTGTGTAAATATCTCAAGTTGCAACGTGGACACCCAGGGCTTAAAGACAAGTACAATACATACTTTTTTTTTCTTAAAGTTAGTGGGTGTGACTTATATTCAGGTGTGTTCAATTGACCATTAGCAACTACGTCAATACGGGAGTATTGAACAGAGCAACTGAAATGGTTTCCCTAAGTTGTTTTTGCCAGTTTATTCATGGCTTCTACTTGTTCGAGTCGAGCTAATTTGTCTGTGAACCTTACACACCTGGTTGGCGGCGGCATTTACAAAAGTTGGAAGTATGATGATGTCCATCATAGCGGAGTGGGCAGAGTTCTGGAGAGCGTGATGTCACGCGCAAAACTCCAATAGTCCGGAAATTACAGTATGTATATTTGCGTGTATATGTAAGAGAGCAGATTCTACATAGGCGCACCCGAATTTTGCACGACAGACATTTGTGTCATCTGCAAACAAAACAAGTTTGGCCCGCGTGTCATTTGTGGTTTTTTCTCATCGAGGTAGTTCCTGAAGTGTTTGCTACTCCTTAAAATTATTGTATTTCCTTTTTTCCAGTGCGATTTTTTCTTTATCTGTGGTATCAGAAGTTCTTTAATAAACTGTAAACACCTCATTATACACTTTGTTTTTAAATGCAGATTCAATATCTTGAGTCAGTTGAATTAGAGTCTTTGCTGTTGATCTGTTTGCTCTTAAGTTGTTGTTTTTGCTGTTTAAAGATGTTGAAAGTTTAGCTTAGGGTCAGCAGAGTATATTCGGCAACACTGTCTTAAAGTTTTGCCGATTATATGTATATTTTTCTATGATTTCTTTGCAGCAAATTAACCAGGACCTGAACATCCAGCTCCTGAAGGACGGGTACCGGCTTGACGAGATCCCAGATGACGAGGACCTGGATCTGATCCCCCCTAAAGCAGTGAACCCCACCTGCATGTGCTGCCAGGCCGCCCCCTCCACAGCCTGTCAGATCCAGTAGCTGCCCCGCTCCTCCTTCATCCCTAAATGTTCTTTTTTGCCAGCTGCTGAACAGAATGGCATCGAGGAGGAAAAAAAACAAACTGTCGACTTGAAAACCAGGCAAAGGCAAAACTAATAGAATGGGGGCGGAGGAAACTGAATATGTACAGTAGCTGTGCATGTTCCTCCTATGGCAGGATCTGTGTGTCTTACGTCTGCGATGTTGGTTCAGCGGGGATGGATTCAACTCATGGCAAAGACCTTACCTCGAAGAAAACAAAGCTACTTTTGTTCGAGTTGTAGCTCTTGCTTGGGGAGTTTTTGTTTTTTGCATAAAACGATTGTGCAACATTGCAGAAGAGGAGAAACGACAAGAAGGGACAAGAAAGAATTGGCCAAATTGCTTTTTTTTGTCATTACTGTGTCAGTGGGCTTTTCCAGGCACTCCACTTCCTCTCCTGGTGTATAATTTGCGATCCAATATGATGGAGTATAGGACATTAGAAGTTTGAACGAGGCCATTTTATTTCCAATTCTCTCATTTCTTTCACCTGGTCTGCTTCGTCTTCCCCTGTATGTGAGAACCAGACGTGTGTGAGTTTGGTCATGCCCAGAAAAAAAAAGCAGCGTGAATGAAACACTAGTGCTCACCCTCTCAACACTAAGCTACCAGTCAGTCTGTTATACTGAGATCTTGTCCTGCTTATATCTGTTTTATATTTAGTTATAAGAAGCAGAAAAATGCATGTTGCCTGTTTACACTACGTCCTGATGCCAGATGTGCAGATATTTATTTTAATCTACTGACCCACAGCCAACTCCGTGTATTGAAGAAACATTGTGTGCTTTGTAAAATGGAACATCGTCCGTCATATTGAGGTTCACCTTCCGCCATTTTAGTAGATGTAAGGGGAGAAAAGCATCGCAGCACACATCGTGCATAAATCCATGTCACAGCATTCTCACACACTGAAGGTTACGTCATAGATTGTATACATGAATGAGGGAAATGAATGAAGACATAGGCTTAGAATTGTATGTTTTTAGTTTTATTTACTGATGTTTGAACTGTGGCCAAATAATAATAATGCCCCTGGTAAAGACGTGCTAAAAAAATAAATTAATCTTTCAAATTTCATAATGAAGGAAATAATCACAGCTGACACCACCTGAAATAATGCATATAAAATAAATGTAGCTGAAGAATTTCCTAATATACACATGTATTTTAAGTTAAACACTTTCTAGGAATGTTTCATTACTAATCCCCGACTTCAGGTTTCTTCGACGTGTGAATATCATGCACCCATCCCTTACACTTGCCTGTTTGCAGCGGGGCTGGAGCTTTTCTAGTGGTTATTTGGCAGGTGGCACAGTGGTGCAACACCCATGCATGCACGCACATACACACACACACACACACACACACACACACACACACACACACACACACACACACACACACACACACACACACACACACACACACACACACACACACACACACACACACACACAGTCCTGAGGTCAGTTTAGTAAGACTAATTACCCTGACAGGAATGCTTTTGAACTGCGAAAGGAAGCCAGGGTATCGGACAAAAACTCCTTGCGGAAAGACTCAAAAACTGTCATTTGGGACTCTTTAAAATGTAAAATACAAGAAAAGAAGCCACTCCACTGAAACAGATGCATTCATATTTAATAAGAGTAATTTGAGAGCAGTAGTAAAACGTGTTATATTAGGGTCCTAAAAATGTATTTTATTTGTCCACATCTTTACCAGGCATGCCAATACTTTTGTAGGGTGCATCTTATGGACAACAGGCTGTAGCACCAGAAACAGTTGTCATTTCATACTTTATGCCATTCTTCTTGTAGTTAAGTATCTCAAAAAGGACTTCTTCATTTTTTTTCTTAAGAATTAATGTACACTTTTTACTTAATATCTGAACCAATCACACACCTCAAAGTCTTAGACTGAACAATCTCCCTGATATTACACCTTGAAAATAATGATCCTGGGGCGTGCCGTGGTGGCGGAGGGGTTAGTGCGACCCACATTCAGGCAAAACGTAGCCTTGATGCGGCTGTCGCCGGTTCGACTCTCGGACCCGACGACGTTTACCGCATGTCTTCTCCCCTTCTCCTTCCCCCTTTCCTGTCAGCCTACTTTGAAAAAGGGACACTAGAGCCCACAAAAAGACCCCTTGCGGGGCGATAAAAAAAAAAGAAAATAATGATCCTCATGTCCCGGTCACATTTAAAAAAAAAAAATGTAGATGGAAACAAATCACAGTATGTGTCAACACTGCAGTGCAAACATTTTTTTTTTATTTGTTTAAAGTTTGGAAAGTCTAAACTTGTTTACACCTTCTTTAGTTATTCCAACTATTCAGTTGGTATGTTTTAGGTTGGACATATTGGTCCAAACTAATCCTGTTTTTTTAGGGTTTTTACACTTTAATACAAAAAAATCTACGAAGCAGCAGGAACAAAAGCAACAGGATAGTCGTTGACTCACTGAATGGAGATGGTGTGTACTGTACATATACAAATACATTAAGTTATGGTACTGTATAGTGTAAAAATAGAGAAAATTGTAGTTTGTTTTTTATTGCACCTTTTTTTCATTTGCAGATCTTTGTTTGAGTAAGCCATCCTAATGACATTATCAGGTGTTACGGGTAGAGATAATCTAAAGGACTGTTAGCTACTAATAACAAAAGATGACAGGAGAGACAAACGGTTTCTTTGACTATGGCGCCTTCTCTGGTTAAATTTTTTTAAAAAGCCTTAAAATGATTTTGTTTTTATTGCAATAGTATATTCTCCCACAGAAAATTACTGCAGTACTTCTTTTAAAAGCCTTATAGTTTTCTTTTACTGAAGCACATTGCATCTGCTATTAGCTAATGTGTTATCATTTAGCATATTACCATTTGATTGATCCGATAACAGGGATGCAGCGCAGGACTGGAGGCTAATTGTAACGGAGAAACACTGTCAGCTTCACAATGTAGAAAGATTGGGGAAATATATTGCGTATCAGTAAATATCAGTTATTGACCTTAACGGCAATCGGTCATATGAGTGCATGCACAATTTGTTTTACTTTCTTTCTGCTCACTGGACATTGTGACAAGGTAAACTTGCTTTCCTGTACAACCTTTTTGACTTTAGTTTTCCTATATTCTTTTTTTTCTCAAAGCTTTAATAACTGTTCTGACCGGAGATATGGACCAGAAGCTATATTCTTGTAGTAATTTCCTGACTTGTGTCGATTAACACATATTTGTCTTTCTGAAATTGCGAGCTTTCTTATCTTTCCAGTTTAATGAGGGAAACGGCCGCCTGCTACACATTTTATACAGCAGGGAAACAGGAAGTCATTCATCACTAACAAAAGTTACAAGACAACTGATTAACTGAAGAAAGCAAAGTGTGCATTAAGTACTTCTTATCATGCAATGTTTTTCCCCACTGAATAAAAGTTTTCAAATTAAAAATAGTACATTCAGGACGCCTGTAGTTGGAAATTTTACTCCTGCAATAAAAGATGAGTCGATTTTAAGGCTTTTAACTAATAAAAAGGAGAGGGGGGTCCTATATGCTACTTTTCCATCTAGATCGTCGTTTCACTGGATGTGCATACATGTCATAATTGCCGTCCCCCTGAATGCTCAAAGCCAGTCCCGTGCTGGTTAAGGCACAGCTTCACTTACTCCTTGAGTCCAGAATAATGAGTTGTGTGTTTCTTTTTTTCCTTTATTTGCACTTGTGGGAATTAATTTCTATAGAAACAGGCGCTTTTTCATCTGTCAGATGCTTGTCATGACATGATTGTGAACTGGCTCCATTTAGATTTGAACAGTGTTACAGTTCTGTGTATAGTGCAACATATCAAAAATAAATAATGGATATCTCAGTGCTCTGTGTATTCTCCAGCTTTTCCGTGTATTGCATTGTATTGCATTATTCCCAAACGTGCAGTCGTTTTTTTTTAATGCCTCTTCAGAGCGTTTTAGAAATTTCTCTTCAGGAGATGAAGCCAAGCGAACCGATGCTCCGTCAGAGATGACAGATAGTGCTTCCAAAAGTTTACTTCCACTTATCATCAGCGCGAATGTCCTGTTTATTTTAGGCTATTAATGGCGGAAAATCAGTCCAGTGACTTTGAATTTATTGTACATTTTCTTGAATCAACTTACGGTCAAAATTATACATACTGGCTTGAATATGAAACTACATTCCACTGAGATTTGGGAATACCTTCCTCAGCAAAGAAACCAAATGTTTTTTGTTTCCTTCATTAAATTCTTGGTCTAATTATGGCTGGCTATATGGAATTTATTTTAAGGAATTTGTAAAGTTCCCAAGGTTGGTCTGAAAATTATGGAGTTTGGCTGCAATTCTTCCAAGTCGAATTAAGTACAAATAAAAAAAGAAGAAAAAAGAAAACTGGGTTTGGTAAAAATCCTGTTTTTTTCCAGACTTTTTTCAAATTTATTATTAAATACAAAGAAAATTAAAACACTAGAAGTTTTTTAAACTTGGCCTGATTTTGATGCCAACCAAAGAATTGACACTTTTTACAGATTATGAGTAGAATCTGACCAAAGTCATTTTATTTAGATTCCAAAAAAGTGAATAATTGTACAATAATTACAACACTTTTTTAAAATAAAAATTGCTGGAACAATTAAGAAATTGTTCCAGCAATTTCTATATTTAAATATAAAAATCTTAAAGGAAAAACGTGTAGGAACCCTGAAGTTCCCTGGTTTACCAACACATATTCAGCTTTTGATAATTTTTTTAATACCAGTATGATTAAATTGGTGATATATTGGAAACTTAAAGTCAGTTTTTTTTATTCACTCCACAGTAGTTTTGCAATGCTCTGTCATTTTGGAGCATCCCTATGTCTAATCATAAAACAGAAACAAAGCAAATTAGGAACCACCAGGATTCAAGCCTGTGACAAACTGGAAGATGCTGAAATAGCATTTTTTATGCTTCACATGAAAGTTTCATTTCACTATGAACTGAGAAACAAGACACAATAAAAAAAAAGACAAAAAGATCCCTACTAGAAAACTGATGCCTTCGAGCTCCATTGAAATTCGCAGCTTAACTCAAAGACAATCCAAACCCTATGAAGCAATTATTATAGGGGGTGTATGTAAATATTTGAACCTGTATGTATAATTCTGACCATAAGTAGAATAGAGAAAATTCACAATAAATTAAACTCTAGATCCTGTTTCTGCAAAGTAAATAATTTTGATAAAAGTGCCAAACTTGCTCATGCCGATGGTGATTATATGTAAACCTGCAGTTAGCATTATGGAGGTGTAGAGAGTGTGAGGGGTTGGGGGTGGCGCACACGCGATTAGCCTGGAGTTGATCCCCTGGGAGCAGATGGTGAATGGTGGCTTACCTACATGCTCTGAGTCCCAGGAGTTAACAGGAGTCTGCAGTCACGTTGGAAGATACAATGCTAGGCTTTAAAGAAGTCTGAGGACCATGTCTCATGAAAGAAGAAAGGTAAGCAATGTTCCCATATTTAAGTAGAACATACATAAGTTTACTTAATAGTGGTAGCTACATTTGGTAGCTTTAGACAAGACCATATAGTTTCTCATCTTTTCTTCAAATCAGTAGAATATTTCAGAGAGTGATCAATTCTTATCTTCTCTGTTCTGCTGAAGTTCTCCAGCAAACACACGTTTGGTTTTAGCTTCCTCCTGGTAGACTTGTGTTAATCAACCACCTCATCTTACAGACTGGGATCACATCAGACGTGATGTTGCTGAGCAGTGCTGCTGTTTGGCTGCTGCTCTGTGTTCAGTGCCTGCATGGCTCTGCCCTCCCTGCCATGTCCTCCTATGAGTTCACCGCCTACAGGATGCAGCAGTACAACCTGGCGCAACAAAAATATGGTAGGATCAAGTTAAGGTCGTCATGCATCTTGCAAACAAAAAAAAAAAAACATTCCCACATCATAATGCTGCCTGCACCATGCGTCACTGTGTTGAATTTGCCTTGCTTTATCTTGTTGTGTGAGGTTGCCGCGGAGCCATAGTTGTGGCGGAGGCGCGCTCTGCCGACGAACCGTCGCTGACCCGCCGTTGTGTCATCATGAAGGTTCAGGACTTCACTGTGGAGAAATACTTTGAAGCCCTGAGACAGAATGCTGCTGCTGTGCTGATCCTACTGCCTCAAAATATCTCCGGCCTTCCGCACGAGACAATAAAGGTAAAACCCGGAAGGTTGTTTGTGGTCTAAAAGCAGATTAAACAAGATCCTAATTGGTTAAAACACTCGCTTCATGTCTCAGTCCTTCATGGTGAGTGAGAACGAGGCCTTGCAGAAAGAAACTCTTACTCCAGTCTACGTTGTTCCTGAGGATGAACAGCTGCTTTACATGTATGAGGAGGTGAGGCAGGCTGCAGCTTCACGGACCTCATCCATGTTTGTCAGAGGTAAAACAGACAGTGATGTTTATTATAAAGGTGTGTGCTGCAGTGATGGACGGGTAGATATGTGTGGACAAGGACGGATTTATAAGGATGTGGGCCACTTGATTGGAGCCAATCCACCAAGGAGAAATTTCTTTACAAATTACAGGACACAAATCAGTAAAAGAAAGAAGAAAACTTTTTATTTCGAGACAAAAAAGTAGTCCATGAAAAAAAAGAAGAAAATAAATAATTAAATATTATGTACAGCTTATGTAAAAAAGTATGGTATTAAGGCATGGTATTATGTTCTGTAGCCAAAACTCCATGTTGTTCCCAAAGAAATCAACTAAAACTTTGTAGTTTTTAAAAGTTTTTTATACAAAGTACAATATTTGCTAAACACACATTCATTAAAACAAAGAGTAAAAAACTCATACCCTCCAAAAAATGGGGCGCTGGTCCAACTACATCTAAACCCTTTCTAAAGTCGGGCCCAGTGTGTGGAAGCCACAGGACGGATGGGAAATTTGTAATAAATCGATTGTAGTCAGAGAGAAAGAGCTTCTTTTTCATTTTCAGAAACTTTTTACTGAAAATGTTTTTACTGTTCGCAGTTCTTCGAAGTATGGTCACTGCTACAGCCTTCCAGATCTTAGTGAGCAACAACAACGCCATTAAGGCCATCACTGACAACACCATAACCACACTGGAGGTAGGAGCTCAACTTGAAATAACATACTGGCTATTGGAAGTTTCACACGGATTTTTTACGCTTTCCTTAAAAGTATCTTTTCCCTAAAGTCCTGCTCCTGTCTGGTCTGTGCAGGGTGTGCTCCCTGGAACCGGAGAGGATGCTCCCACCATCATCATCACCGCCCACTATGACTCATACGGACTCGCTCCGGTGGGTTGGCCATTAACAAGTTTACAGGTTCAGTGCGTTGACCTGTGAAATGGTTTCAACCTTGGTTTGAAACTTCCATCCCGCTTAAAAGCGCAGGTCTTTCAGGTCAACCCGGCACTTAAGCTTGAATGTGTTTGTGTAAAACAGTGGCTGTCATATGGAGCAGACTCTAATGGCAGCGGAGTCACCATTCTGCTGGAGCTGGCACGTCTTTTCCAGAAACTTTACGGCACCTCCGGTACCAGACCACAGTGAGTTTGAGTTTATTCACGAGTCATGACATGACGAAGCACCTGCGACTGCAAATAACGCCAAACTAGAAAATATTAAGAATGTGCGTTTTAATATGGCCTCAATTGGTCAAATTTAATGCCTCAAACCAGGATACTAAATTCCTCAATGGAAGATCAAAAAACAAGTACAGAACCTTAAAAACAAAGTATTTACACCTACATTTTGTCACTTTATTTTTTTTTTAAAAATTCACATTATAATGGATGGAATAAAATAATTTATAAATAGGAAGAGGATGTCTGGTTTTGGCGTGTTTTTCTTGAGTCCAGTTGAAACACAATACGACCCATTGTCATTTATTCTCAGCTTTCCCGTGAGGCATAATGTGAGCTTCATGAATTCTTTTTGAAGGAAACTGTTACGTTTTTTAATTAATATTATCGGTGGAAGTACTCAACAAAAATCATTAAGAAGATTCTAATTTATATTTTAGATATAATTTAATGTTTTCCTTGACCGGAGGAGGAAAATACAACTTCCTCGGCACGAAGAGATGGATTGAGGAGAATCTTGATCACGCCGGTGAGATTACAGCCTGTGATTGTGCAGATTGTGAGCCGGAAATTGATCCAAAGAAATCACCATTAAGGTTTTAACAAAGCCCAGCCATTCTCCTCCAGAGTCCAGCCTGCTTCACGACAACGTGGCATTTGTCCTGTGCTTGGACTCGCTGGCCAAAGGTGATGAACTATACATGCACGTGTCTCGCCCTCCGAAGCCCGACGCTCCTCTGTACTCCTTCATTGAGCAGCTGGAGGAGGTAACAGCTCTTATTGTGACGGCACGAGAAAGCGTAAACATGTCTTGTCGGTATTAATGGTGTTGTGTTGTTTACCCCCTAGGTGGTTTCCTCCAGGTTCCCCTGGGTGAAGGTGGGATTGGTGCACAAGAAGATCAATCTGGTTGAGTCAACGGTGGCCTGGGAGCACGAGCGCTACAGCCTGCGGAGGATCCAGGGCTTCACTCTGTCTCACGTGGAAGATCCCAAGTCTGAACTTCGTGGGTCTATGCTAGATACAATGTATGGTTGACATTTTTTTTTTTGTCTTATTTAGTTGGTTAAATAATACGTAGATTTAAAAAATATATTTTTTTTTCTAATTTTTGTATTTTATAATATATGATTGTGTGTAAAATAAAGATAAACTAACACAGAAATAAGCATTGAAATATAATTCTATCTTCTGCATACCATCTTCTAGGTCCCAAGTCGATTTTAGGAAACTTAAGCGAAACGGCATTATCATAGCTGAAGCTCTGGCCCGGTACATGTACAATCTCTCAGACAAGGTGAATAAAGACAGTCCATTTTGATTATGTATATGTAAATAAAATAAAAAAATCATATTTATATTTTAATTTGTTGTAAAAACACATTGATCTGTGACTATTTTTGTTTTAAGGGTTCACCAAAGGATATTCAAGTTTTTAAGGGTCAGCTGGTGAGTTCCTTGTTCTTTTGCTCCATGTGCTGCCCTCTGGTGTTCATGCATAGACATTACAGCGTGCTTGAATTTTCAAAAAGCACTTCTGCAGTAACAATAAAATGCCATGTCGATTTCAACTATTTGTCGCCACTAAAGTGCAAATAGAAAAGTTTTATCAAGAAGCAGCTTTATAAAAAGTAAGATGAAAAACATCTCTAAACTAACCCTGACATAAATGTATTAGCTTTTTTAAAAATCTTTTTAGACTTAAATGACATTAGTTATTATCATGATACCTCCGTTGTGAACCCACATATTTGTCCTCAATACAGGACTTTCAGGACAGCCGCATGTCCAGTATGATGTCCTTTTTGACCTCTGTGCCCCGGTCTGCCCAGCTGCTGCACAAGGAGCCTGGTCAGATCCTACTGGTCAACTCACTAGAGTACGAGTTCAAGCACTACCTGCAGCAGGTCCATAGACACACCTTTCGACAGGACAAGAGGTGAAACATACAGTAGTCTTTGCGTTTCATTCAAAGACTCAAAAGCAACACAGCAACCTCATGATTAACATTACCTTTTCATGCAGGGACCCTGAGATCACCTTTTTTGATCAAATGAACCAACCAATTGTCATGTACAGGTAAACATCTGTGCCAAAGGGACTTTTGTGTGTGTGCGGAAAAAGGTTAAAGGTTCGGAAACTAAAGCAAACCTTTTTCAGGGTGAAGCCAGCAGCTTTTGATCTGTTCCTAGGAGGATGCATCACTGCATATTTGGGGATTGTTTACTATTCAATCCAGGTGAGTTGATGTACATTTCACAAAGTGTTTCTGCAGCAATCTCAACAGTTCTGTGACATACATACACAAAAGAAATTGGATTCCAATAGCCTGATGAAAACCGGTCCCTCTGTGCTACACTTTGCTTCATACAGAGAGTCTGGCTTCTTGGCTAGTGAGAAACGATTGTGTCCTGGAAGCGCGGTTTGTGTTGAGGTTTTAAATTTTACCCAATTGCTTACGTTTGCCCCTAAGAAGCTTACCAGAAATCGCCTGCGCTGTAAACAACCATCCTTCACTGTGAAGAGAGAGCTGCAGAGCAGGATGGGGTGAATGTTGATGTTAGTACAATATTTGGAAGCACGGTCAACACGGACTGAACAGTTTTGTTCACTTCCTCCGCTGCTATTGCTAAATCTCCAGGAAGACTACAATCCTAAAACAGCCCAGAAAATCGACGTCATTGTTCACAACTTCTCCTTCTGTTCACTTTTTATCCAGTTCACAGCTATGCGGTTCTGTTGGTCTATCACAGTGTTGTAACGTGACAAAATGTAAAAAAGGGGTTTCAATATTTTTGCAAGATATTGGGTTTTTTTTTGTTTTAAAATCCTTGCCATTCAGGAGGATTAAAATAATCTCAATGCGTAACGTTTTCCACCTGTTTTCTCTTGCAGAATTTCGGGCATCTGTACGCTAGACTCAAAGCTGCAGTGAAAACCAAGCATCAGTGACAGCTTCCAGGATCCAGGCTTTACGGCTTCCTAAGCTCATGACAGACGTCTGCTTCACAGAACATTAAAGCAATCCAGCGCTAAGTTTCCCACAGTAAGACAGGAAGTGTGCATTTGCTTTGTGCTCTGTCAGATGTTCAAAGATGTGTACGTTCCTTAGAAAGGAGAGTCGTAAAAAAGACGCAAATCAAGAAATAAAAGTGTTCTGTCATCAATCCTGCCGACGGTGTGAATAACTGGAACCTGTTGTCCAATCGATGAAATGCATTTTCTCTCACATTACTATGATCACTCGACACGACGTGTGTGTGTGTGGCTGAGCTTCGACGTAGCTCCCAGGCGAGGTTCAGCCACTGCAATGGACGCTCAGCCAGTTCCTGTCACAGATAACTCAGTGAGATTGCCACAGACACAATGGCCCCCGCAGTGCTCCACGAATTATTAATGCTTGTGTGACGTGCTGACAGTCATTGATTGTGGTAGAGTCTATGAATTCTGCAGGGTTTTTTCCCCTTCTTTTTAGTTCTGCAGCTCTGTTCAGACCGGTGAAACTTAAAAGCAGCTGAACGGCTGTCGGTGTACAAAATGAGGGCTGTGTTGTTGATTGGGGCCCTCGGAGCTATGGAAGCAGGTCAAGGGCATTGACCCCAGGTATGCGAGTCTCTGCAGGGGGCTTAAAGCTCAGGGAGATTAGTGAGTGCTCAGGTGGCACACAGAGAGTTGTTCTGCTTCAGCAGGGATGATCTTAACCTGTCCAAAACGGATGAGATTCTTCACAACAGCAACAGGCCAAAGCAGTCGTTTGATCTGTTTTAAATCTGCAGAGGATGGATGCTGTATTGATGCAAAATCAAAAAAAATAAACAGGTGTTGTGGCACCTTAGATTCAGAGTAAGTGACATACAGCAGTGAAAAAAGATTAAATGCATACTGCTACAGCACTTATGTAATCTTCCCAGAAGTAAAAAAATAGAAGCAGGGGAGGTGTTGGGGAACCGATATAGGTAAGGGGCGGAGCTTACAGGATACTGCATGACTTTCAGGCAAACTGGAGGTAAGGTGTGGATAAACAGACGGTTTCTGAAGATGGGTCCCCAGCTCTACCTCACAATGTACAAGGCGCATTTCAGATCTCCGGGCAGAGCAAAAAAAGCTGAACTTCGACCCACCTCAGCCCACCGCAGGAACAACCCTCAGCCACGGCCGGTAAGACGGACACCCCTCCGCTTTTGCATGCATGAGCTTTTTTTTGTGGTCATACAAGGATTTGTTGACTCTGATAGGAATAAAAAGCTAATAGACATCGTTTGATGTGATATGACTTCTGTTTATTTTGAAGAAATAAACAGAAGGTGAAGTCGACTCTGTGGAACATCATGTACTTACAATATGTTATGTGACTGAAAATAAAAGAAGTGCAGGAGTACAGATCATGCAAAGATGTTTGCTCCCCCAACACTTATTCTCTTTTTAAAATTTTTACATGTTCCATAATGTTTAAGAATAAGGACATGACAGATGTCTAACAGTGATTTAGGAAAAGTTTTTTTTCTTTTATGACACGCCAAATTGACCTGTAAACATGAAATCAGTCATAATGCTGACTGATTTGCATGCATTTTGTTAATATAAAGAAACAAAACACGGTTTCTTTGTATAAATAAAAAACATTATTATTTATTGAAACTGTTCCCGTTTTGTCGCATCAAAACCACAAACTTCAAAATGTACACCTAAAGACGGGTCATTTTCTCTTCGGTGAGTAACATTTAAAAAAAAACGTTCCTAATGAACCTTAATTGGATTTAGGTCTGGACTCTGTCTGGTTTGTTTGGACACAAGGATTTGCTCCGGCCGTCTGTTTACCGTCATTGTCCTGCAGGAAGGTGAACCAGCATCAACTCTTTTGCAACCTCCAACATGTTTCCTCCCTGGATGATCCTGTTTTCAGGTGCTTTGTCAAGTCTAACCAGCTTCCATGTCCTTTCTGAAGAAAATCATCCCCACAACATGATGCTGCCACCACCATGTTTTGATGTGGAGATTGAGACCTGTATTAGCAGCAGCAGCAGCAGCAGTCGTACTTTCATGCCACAAACAAGATTTATTTAGAGGCCAATAGGTTTACACTGGAATCCTCGTGTATTTTTTGCTAGTAACGTCTTTCTTCTTGCCTTCCATAAGGGTCAGATTTGTGTTGTGCACAACTAATAGTCGTCCTTTCAACAGATTCTGCTAGCTGAGTTCTTGACCTTTGTGGCTCCTCCAGAGCTAAAGTGGCCTCTTGGTTGCTTCTTTGATTAATGCTCTCCTTTTAGAAAAAACAAAATCCCCCCCAAAATTCAAAAACGTTTTGTGGTTGTGATATGACAAAATGCATCGAGTCCACTGTCAATCAGTATTTTTGCGAGGTGTATAAAAACTGAACACCAGTGTCCAAACAAAGTTTGTGTTAAAATGAGAGTTTGCTAACTTTAGTTCGCAGTTTTCCTTCTTTAGATTTCTTTGTTTCCCATATTTATTTCCTTGCCTCCCCAGGACTTCTTGTTTCCCCGCAGTGTTCGGTCAAGCTACAGACCAACGCGCACGCTACTCCACCCTTCGCCCCCTGTGGACACCGGCCGGCCCCTTTTCCCCCCTGTGAACCATTTCTCAGCTCACAATCCTGTCTCAGCTTTTCCTGAAAACCCTTTAGGCAAAACAAATTCAGACAGCCCACATCACATGCCTCCTATCAAGGCCCACAAACTCCAGCAGATAGAGACTCCTGCTGCGAGTGACGGTCAAGTTCCCACCACTCTGAGGAGCCCTAATAAGTAATTATTAATCAGCTCCCCGTTTCACTTAAAGGTAACTATAAACACATTCTGACATTGATGGATCTGCTCTGCAGGACAGCAGATTATCAGAGGAATGTCAATCCACTCTCAGCACGACAACTCAGGCAAGTAAACAACCTTTAAACTGAAGTGATACCACTTAAGACATAGAGTTCCTTGCATATTTGTACTTTTTCATTACATTGCTTCCACAAACAGCAGAGTATTGTGATGGGATTACCAACACAAAGTAGAGTATAATCGTGAAGTGAAAATAAATTTTGTTACAAATAAAAATCTAAACTAAGTCATTATAACTCTGCCTGTTTGTTCGCTATAATGGTCTCTCAGGTCTTCACACTATGTGATTAAATTACACAATTAGAGTCTGTTTACCAATCCTGTGACTTCTGTGGACAATTTATTGCATTGGATTTTTGTAAAAGTCTAAATACAAACACACACCACACTGCTCATATTGTTCTGCTCTAAAATTTAGAGAAAATCATGTCGCATGTCCCTTCCACTTTGCAAGTGTCAACTATTTTGTTTTGGACGATAAAAAACCCCAACACGCACACACACATGCACACACACACGCACGCACGCACGCACACACACACACACACACACACACACACACACACACACACACACACACACACACACGCACACGCACACGCACACGCACACACACACACACACAAATGACAATGAATGACAAAAACAATGAAGTTTTTTTTGTAGCAAATCAAGTAGCATAAATACTTTTGCAAAGCAATATTGCAGTTGTATTTTTTTTTTTAAATGACAGTAAGCTCTCTGCCTTACAACAGACCACAAGCAGGAGTTCAGTTTCAGACCAGACCACAAACGAGCAACCCTCCTGCAGCTGCAGCTCCTCTCTGCTTTGCGCGGACGCCTTACAGGAAATGTTGCTCAACCAGAACTCAGGATTTTAGGTGCACATTCTCTTGCATGTATCATGTTTAGTTTTTGGGTTTTTTTTTTGGAGGAGGAGGATTTTAATATTGTTCCTGAAGTCTGACTTTGATCCTGTGCTTTGCCAACAGCGACTGCTACAGCTGCTTTCATGTAGTGAGGCCCTGCCAGGCTGCTCACTACGTCATACACCCAGAGTTTGTCTCTGAAAGCCTTTATTAGGAACACCGGAGGTTTCCCGTCTTCCAAGCTGGGGAGATTCAGAACGAGAGTCTGTTCAGCTACTTCCCTATGCTCTGCTAATTAACCACACCACTCCTTGCAGAGCAGCATGCAGACTTTTTAAAATAAACAGCAATGTCTTTCAAAGGGTTGGCTTGTCATGATCAAGTTGGATGAAGAGCAGTCACTCTGTTGTGCTACCAGTGCATCTGAATATTATATTGCATTTATACTTTTTTTTTGAAAAATTTCTTCCAATATATGTTCAGCAGAGAAAATTATTTTTGGAAATGTTCACTTTTTTCTTTTTAAGTAAATACATTTTTTAATGGGACTATTGGCATAAAATTTCTCTACACATACAAAGACATCGAGACAGTTGAGCTCATAATTGAAATATTAATATGTGATTGAGTATTAAACACCTAAAAAAAAACGAGGTGAAAAAAGACATAGAAAGCTAAGATAACTTGTTTATCTGCAGGTGAAGCATGTTTAAGCAGTCCAAGTCTTAAATAAATGTCAGTTTGCTTTTTTATGGGAATCATTTGTCCAATCCACTCAACTTGAATGAATCTTAAAATATAGATATTGACATTAAAAAAAAAAAAAAAATTCTAACATTGTTCATTCAGCATGCAACAGGTAAGCAAAGTATCAAAGTTTTTCTTAGTTTAAATATTTCTGAGTTACATAAAATTAACAGCAAGTGTTGTTAAAATCTGAAAATAACAATTAGAAAACATTAAACATGCTCAATGTTTATGTTGCACTTTGTATGTTGAAAACTGTGAATTCTGTGTGGTAATTAAACCATTGTGGGTTGCTAAATTTAAAGCATTTCTGTAAGCGGCGCAGGATGAAATAAAGATTAGTTCTCCACCTGGACTACATTTCCCTTGTCAGTGTGGGCGTAGATGAAGGCGGGGTCAACCCAGCGCGTTTGGGTTCTTCTGTCGGACTTTTTTATTTTGCTGAGGATTGTAGCAAGCAGACTCCAAGCCGCTGAGGAGATCGCTGCAGATCGGTAGGGAGGGAAAAAACAACTTTTTTCTTCTTCTTTTTTTGTTGTTGAACGAACGGCAACGAAAATCTGAACTTTAATGAGAGAGACGAGCATTTTGCACAGATCCTGTGTTGTTTTTCTTTACTGAACTTTCTTACACCGCCCATTAAGTCGATAAATAAAACAACGGGTCGTTCTCCACACATTGGCTGCTAAATAAATAGTTTATGTTGTTAATCCATAACTCATATTTTGGTGTCTTTAAAGGAGACATTTTCTTAATCAATGTTTTATTGTTATCCGTAAACATAATTATATGTGGGGAGGGAGGAAAAAGCCACATCAAAAGTGAAGATCGTTGTTTTATTTATTTCTTGCTTGCTTAATCTGTGTATTAAGTCTATAATATTCAGCTCTGCGTGTTCATGTTCAGTGTTATTGACTGCGTCCATAATTAGCATGCAGGAACACGCTGAGAACACCGAGCCCTCAGCTCTCTCTCTCTCTCTCTCTGGCACAAACGCTGGAAGAAGTAGTCTGACTGGAGCAGCTGCACCGACTAGATCAGCACTTCTTTATGTTTCCCCTCCATGTCTGATAATAAATCAGCTGAAATGACAGATATAAGGTCACTGTAAACAAACAAATGAGACTAAAAGGGACTGTATGGGAAAGCACTTCTCTACAGTACAGTAAATCATCTGAGTGAAAGATTTTGAATTACTCATTTTGATTGGTGCTTGGTTAGCTAATGTATAAATGAGGTTATTGTTAAAAAAAAAGGGTTCTGCTTCATAGAATTGATTTAAATTAGCCAATAAATGGCCTATTTCTTAAATATTAAAAGATGTATGACTTCCAATGATGGTTGATCAAAGTTTCAAGAAGTTTTCGAATTAACCTTGTCTAGGTCGTCATGTGTTTTGTTCCAGCATAGCCTTTATTTTTATTTTTTCCACTTACAGCTAGAAAGGATTCGGTTCGAGAATGTTTTTGCTTTCATTTTGCGTTTGTGTTGAACTCTAAAGTCCGCAATTCTCTGGAAGCTAAGGAAAAACTTGTTATTGTCAGACTGAATTAAAACTCAGGGTCTCCAGATCCTGTCCTTACCACTTCATGAAGTTCTGCAGAGACCAGGCAGCAAGTAATTCATTTGATTCAGGTGTGTTTGAGAAGGGGCGCATCTAAAGGCTTCGTTTGGATTGTCTGTGATAGACTGACACAAAGTAGTGTGCATAATTGTAAAGTGGAAGGAAAGTTATACCATTTGCAGATTCAAATCAGGAAAGTATGTTTTATCTTGCATTTTTCGAATCAGGAGCCTCCACCCCTATCTCAAATCTTTTGCAATTTCTAACAAGTTTTCCTCTAGGTGTGCGACCTTTATTTATCTCCATCCATTTATCCTTCATCGTCCCTGCTGGAGAGAAGTGTCGCCTCAGCATATTCCTGTAACCGCCGTGTGTTTGAGTGTCTGCAGCACCTCCTGAGTTTACGTGGGCCTTTTTGCTGCTGCTTCTAAACCGCCTTAATTTGCCTTTTTAAAAACAAAAATTGCTTCCCTCCCACTTTAATTATACATTAAACTATGTGTGGGTCATAAAATTCCAATAAATCTCACAGAGTTTTGATGTTTCACCGTATTCCCTAGACTTTTTTATGTTCTGCTGGCAGTACAGAACATTCAGTCAGAGAGAACTTAACCACCTTCATTCCTCTGTGTTTTCATATTCAGTCTGTTCTGATTAACTGCGTGTCAAACCAAGTTGCTCAATAGATGTTGCTGTTTGATTTGCTGTGAGGAACAGTAACATTTGCATAAAACTGGTAATGTAGCTTTTTCTTTATTCTCTTAAGTGTCAGCCTGTGTTGTCACATTTGACTGCAGTGATCCAGGTTGTGTCCAGTTTGCTTAATCAGGAGTGATACAGCACAGCGTTTAGTATTTCTCTCTTGCCTCATTGGCCTTTGCAGGGCTTTAAGGCTAAAATCCCTCTTTTCTGCTTCTTTACCCTTCATTCCATACAAATGAGTTGTTGTCAATCGAACCCATGTGTTAGAATTACTTTCAGCAGCATCCACTTTGTCTCTCTAGGGCCAATTTGACAAAGATTTGTTTTCTTAAATCTCAAATACATCATTAAAGTTTACAACCTGATAGCCTAATACCTTCAAGAGCTGTGAAATCACTTTGTTCAGCAATGCAGAGCATGTAAAAGCCAGATCTTGAAGTGTATTACAGGCTTTGAGTCGGTATTAAAAAAAAACATAGAGCATGTTTTTTGTCTTTTTTTTGTGCTTCACATTTTTCCTAGAATTTTCAGATGGTTGAGTTTAAAAAAAATAAAAAATTTTTAAACCCCTCTGTTATCTTGTTTCCCCGACAAACTGCAAACAGACGTGACGACACGCCTAAAGTCCAACCAGAGGCTCCCTGCTCAACATTTTTGATGATCTGCACAACATCACCTCAGGGATTTGGCCTCTGAAAAACACAAGCCATGTACCAAGTGGTGCCCGGCGGCGCCGGGGGCACGATTACAGATGTTATCCCCAAGCAGAAACACACCAAGGATTCTCGACCCTTGGTTGGAGCTGGAGTTATCGGCCTGTTTCTGGTCATCGCAGCCGTGACTGCCTGGTGTTATTACATAGCCTCCCTGCGCAAAGCTGAGCTGCTGAAGACTCAGCTTCTGGATCTCAATAAGGACGGCTACATTATCCGCAACCAGGGAGGGTCCATTGTCTTCAGAATGGATTTCAGGTTGGTAATTTTTTTTAAATGCATCTGTGTGTATATATTTATATGAGATAATATTCTAACTTACTGCGGTACATAAGCTGTACCTCAGTAAGTTAGAATATTATCTGAAACTCTGTTTTATTAGATTCAAAAAGCAAAACTTATAAATGATCCACACCTTTGCCCAAAATGTTAAAATAAAAATGCTTTTTACCTTTTCTTGTGAAATGATTATGACGCTTATCTTTTCCTGACATAGCATAATCTCAAAATTTTACTGATTCATTTCTTCCAAACATGTACGGGAGATGAAACAACAGTTAAAAGAGATTACTTATATTTTCTGGAGACACACAAAGTGATAAAGAAATTACTTTTTAATTTGATGTTATGGCTTACAGCTAAAGAGAAAAATTGATCCAGTTCCTCGGTAAAGTCTAATATCACAAAAGACCAACATAAGACCATTTAATACACAGATTGTTACCTACACAACCTGGGGAGAGGTTGTTAATTGTCTGTAGTGCAGCAGACATTCATTGACACCCTGTATGAGGACGGGGGATTAGTGTTTTTGATGACTGTCCTAAAACAGCTACTAAAAATCCCAAACTCACAAATTAGATTAACAATGAAATTTTTTTTAACACAGAATAGCCAGAAATGTATTTCCATGTACTGTACAAGATGTGACAAGAGTACTTGGCTGAACTGAATGTTGTGTTTTCAGTGCTTAAAAGACAAGTATCACAATTTGAAATTAATTACCGATAGAAGTTAACTTTAATGATCTTCCTATTTTTTGCAATATCATTAGTGTTCTTGTTATCAACAAAAGAATGAAAATCAAATGACTTTTTAATCTTGACAGATCCGGGACTCTGGACTTGGACTCCTGCTCCAAAGAGGAAGAAATCCTTCGTTGTGATCGGACCACTGACAGGAAGCTTAAGTTTTTCATAAAGACAGTGCGGCCCAAGGACACTGTGCAGTGCTATCGTGTGCGCTGGGAAGAACTGGTCCCCAACATTCCTGTTGAGCATGCCATGACTTACAAGTTCGCGCACTGGTATGGGGGAGCAGTGTCAGCAATTCAGCACTGGCCAATTTCTATTTCAGGCCAACAGGCTCCCAAGCCCTTTGTCACGAGCGACATTTACTCAAACCGGGAAGAATTTGGAGGAATCTTAGAAAGTTACTGGTTGTCATCCAACGCCACTGCCATCAAGATCAACAACTCTGTGCCTTTTCACCTTGGCTGGAATGACACGGAAAAAACCATGTACTTCCAAGCAAGGTATCATGATACCCCTTTCAAGCCAAACCCCGGTGAGGCTCCTTGTGCTGAACTCAGCTACAGAGTCTGCGTAGGTTTGGATGTGACATCCATACACAAGTACATGGTTCGGAGATACTTCAACAAACCATACAAAGTGCCTGCCAAAGTCATGTTTGAGCATCCTATTTGGTCGACTTGGGCTTTATATAAGCGTGACATTGATCAAGAAAAACTTTTGACGTACGCTGCCAACATTCGCAAATACAATTTTAACTGTAGTCATCTGGAACTCGACGACCGCTACACAAAACGTTATGGAGATTTCGAGTTTGACCCAGTCAAGTTCCCTAATGCATCTGAAATGTTCCAAAAGTTAAAATCAGATGGATTTCTGGTGTCTCTATGGATTCATCCTTTCGTTAACTATGACTCTGAAAACTTTCATCCTCTGGTAGAGCGAGGGTTGTTTGTCCGAGAGCCAACAGGACGGCTGCCTGCGTTGGTTCATTGGTGGAATGGCATTGGCGGCATTTTGGACTTCACCAACCCAGAGGCCCGGGAATGGTTTGCCTCCCAGCTACGTTCACTGCGCTCAAAGTATGGGGTGTCCTCTTTTAAATTTGATGCAGGGGAGACAAACTACTTACCTTGGAAATTTAGCACAAAGAATCACATTCGTGACCCCAGTTTTTTCACAAGGCGCTACACAGAGATGGCTGTTCACTACAATGATCGAGCTGAGCTGCGCAGTGGTTACCAATCCCAGAACATATCCTGCTTCTTCAGACCGACTGATAGAGATTCTGTCTGGGGTTATGAGCTGGGCCTCAAATCTCTCATCCCCACAGTGCTCACCATCAGCATCCTTGGGTATCAGTTCATCCTGCCAGACATGATCGGGGGCAACGCCTACCTGAACCACACAAGCGGAGATCGGGCATTACCTGATCGAGAGCTGTACATCCGCTGGCTGGAGCTGTCTGCCTTCATGCCTTCTATGCAGTTTTCTATACCTCCATGGGAATACGATAATGAGGTGGTAGAAATTGCTCGGAAATACACAGCCATTCACAAAAGTCTTGTGGCACCGCGGGTCCTCGAGCTGGCAGGGGAGGTTTTGGACACCGGGGACCCGATCATACGGCCACTGTGGTGGATTGCCACTGGGGATGAGACGGCCTATAAAATTGATTCCCAGTTCCTGATTGGGGACGACCTAATGGTAGCTCCAGTTTTAGAGCCAGGAAAGCAAGAACGAGACATATATCTACCCGCTGGGCACTGGAGAAGCTACAAGGGGGAAAGATTCGACATCAAGGAGCCGCTGCACCTCACAGATTATCCGGTAGACCTGGATGAAATTGCCTTCTTTCTTTGGGTTTAGCAAGAAAGAAAATGAAAGACTTGATCATCTTATGCTCCTATTTCCCTCCTTTTGTGCCTTTCAAAGAGATTCAAACACCTTTCATATTTTGTCACTCTACAAGCATAAAAGTCAACGTATTTTCATGAACTTTTTATGTGTTAATTTCCCACAGTGTTATGTAACCTAACGTGAAGTAAAAGGATGCATGGTTTTAAAAAGAATTCTGCAGCTGGAAATGTAATTTGGTTTTTTTCTTCTTGTTTTTCACATCTAGAGACTGAAATGTTTCTCCATTGGTCTTTGCAAAATAGCACAACTTAATCAGATTTGAAGTAGAGCATCCTGGCACAGATTCTCATTTCCATTTAGGTCTGGATTGTCTAACCCATTCCAATGTACCTGTGTCTGTTTTGGTTTAGGGTATCCTAAATGACTTGAGAAACTTCCAAAATTACATCATGTTTCTTTCCTTCAGCAATGGGTTTGTTGCTGTTGCTGCCCCGTAAAGTCCAGATTAGTAGAGGGCATAACAATTTTTATAAAAATCTTCTAGAATTGAGTTTTTGATCTATGCAGCTCCTTCATTTACAGCTCAAAATTTCATGACTACTTTTCAGATTAATGCTCCACTTGCTTGACTTTAGGATAGTCATGTCTTGGCAGGTTTGCAGTTTTGTGACATTTTCTATTTTTAGATCACAGATTGAACAGCCCTCTTTAGATCCTCACTGCTACAGACAGTTTTGTAAGCCAAATCTGCTGTAAGCTTATCAGCAAGTTTATTGATATGTTCTTTGGTCTTTATGTTGCTGTTTGTTCCCTTATGTTCTTCAACAAATTGTCTTCAAAAAACACCTAGATTTATTCATAAAAATTGACACAGTGGTTTCTCAAGGCAATTGGTGGCCCTAGATTTTCTTAAGGAACATCAGAGTAAAGGGGGGCTGCATGAAAAACGTTTCAGAGTTGTAAAATATCTTGAAAGCCATGCATCTCTCGTCTACCTTTTCACAATTACTTTGTGTTATGCCACAAAGATTCCAATAAATTTATTGTGGTTTGTGATTGTAATGTGACAAAATGTGAAACCGTTTAAGGGGTTTGGATAGTTTGCCACTGTACAAGTATAGCAGGTGACATGATGTGAAATGTAAGAAAGTTCACCTTCCCTAAAATAGCTGCGAACAGGAATTTAACTTGTGAAATTGCAGCAGATATAAAAAGTTTGGTCTTTATTTGAATTCTGTTTTTTTTTTTAAATTGCTTATTGTTACCATATTCCTTAGCATTTGGCACTTTTTAAAAACAGAAATCTGTTACCTTTAGCCAGTACTGGCCACTTTATGCCATTCTGCCTTACCAAGAGCAGCAAAAGAACTAAGCACACATTTAAATCGCTGTATAATCTCAAGCTTATTGAATAAGCAATCAGAATCCAGATTTTAGATATTTATCATATTTAGCGCCGCTTCAAGTCTTATATTGAACATTTGGTAAAGAGGGAATATATAAGCCAAGAATTGTTTGCCATAAAGCTGTTTTATCAGTGCCATTAGGCAGATTGCAGGCTACACGATGATATCCTGTTCTCCCGTGACTCTGACTGCTCTTCTCGTCGTTTGTTGATTCTTATCAGGAAGCCAGGTTTAACGCTTCAGTTATCAGGACAAGAAGCTGCAGGTTTAATCATTACATTGCTCTCACTGTGTAACATGGTGCCTTGCAAGACGTTTTAGACAAGTAGAAGATGTTTTAAATATTTAACGCTTTTACTCAGGTAATGGCTTTGTTGTGTTTAAGGTGTGTAACCCCTATTAATGCTTTCAAACAGCTAGAAACATTATAATGTAATGTATTTGTGGATGGCTGTAACTGGAATCCTAAGTGTTTATTCAGCTTTTTATCAATTAAATGATAAATAATTAGAATTTTGTAAGTCAATAGCTTAGCTGACCTGGATTCCCAGCCTAAATGGTACAATATTTTCTTGTCATATTTCTTTAATGTAATGTTTCTGTATGTTTTTCACTTTGTTGCTACAAGCTGCTCATTTACCCTGTTCCTTTTTAGATCGTGGAACATCAGTTGTTGCAATATAAGCTTTTTTAATAGGGTCTTTTGGTAACTAAAGATGAAACAGATATCAGTCATCTGATTCAGGATTGGATCTTCAGACGAATCCGTTCGTCTGACATCTCCAATGGATACCCAAGAATACCTCTTGTGTTTCCCCCACCCCAAAATAAAATAAGACAAATACTGTGAACAAGTGCCAACTTCATTTGTGCTTCACGTATTCAGGCATATATAAAATGACACAATTCAAGGACTCCTTAATGACAGGATTTTTAGCATACTTTCTTTTTGTGTTAGTCTTTTAAAAAATGATTGTGAATTCTTGATCCTTGTTGAAGCTGAAATAAAATAAGACATTGAAATTTAAGACCAAGACCTGGCCCACTCCTCTCTATTAATGTGTGAATTGACCCTTTTTGAAATATTGTATATTAATGCTTTGTGCCTTTGACCCTTAAAGTGGTGCTAACCTGACTTGAGCCTTCAGCTTGCTGCTTCGGCACTGACCTCAGTGTGCTTTGTTTATGTCCTTTGACATCTTGTCAAGAAAACATCGTATTTATAGCAGCTCTCACTTAGCATCTGTGCCAGGCTCATCTTTGACACCATTTCTGTCTTATGGCTAGACTGACTGGTCTGGCTATTTTTGCTTTTGATTCTTTGATCTCAGTGTGTGCCTTTGATGTTTAAATTTTTTTTAATATATGTTTGGATGTGACTAAAAGGCTGCATTCATTCTAATGCAATTTTGTATCAATGTATTAAAAGAATTATGAGACCATCGTTTTTGTTTGCATTTAATCCCTAATTATTTTTCTTTTACCAGAAGTACATTGTTTCACAGGTGCATCGTAAAAAATACTAGAAAAAACAATTTAAATGATTTAATACTAAAGTTATATATTTTGGTTTTTGTTCAGATGATTTTTAGGATTATGGATAACGGCAGAAGAAAACTTAAATTCTGCATATCAGAAAATTAGATTAAATGTTTTAATGAAAATTATGTCCTCATACATGTTGCATTTTAATAAATTTGAATATTATTTAAAAGAATGTATTTCCGTGTTATATACAGTCATACATGCTGAAACTGATTTATGCTTTATGGTTAAATGTATTGTCTTAGTATTATCCAGCGTTTTTTGACCCAACGTTGTCATTTTACATGGCCTACAACTTTGCTTTGTAATACAAAGGACAAATATTTATTACAGATTTATTGCATAATATGATGGTGCCATGCTGGAATTGACTGAGCTCCCAAGAGCGACTTGTTCTTTTACAAACATAATTGTGAAGAACATGGTCACGCTTCTCCAATATATAATCTTAAATTTGTGTAGTACCTTTACAACAAACTGTATTTTGAGTTTTCCTTTGCTGCCAGCCATAATTTTAAAACGGCACGAAAGACGAACGCTTGAAATACATCCACTTACCTGTAAAGACCCACTATATGATTTGAATTACAGAAATAAATTTACCTTCTGATGATGATGTAATTTACAGAGATCCACCTGCAAACTTCGCAGCTTGTACATACATAGTCACTAACAAAAGACATCATCCAGGTCCAAACATTGACCCCTGATGGACCTCGCAAGGCACGTTCTAAATTGTGAGGCTGCTTTAAATTACCATCACATAAGAATGTAAATACAAAAACCGATCAGTGGTTAAATCAGCCAGCTGTCCTTGCAATCACTGAGACAATAACCACCTATAGCCTCTCCTGTGTCTGCAAGACATGAAAAATAATGAGCCAGTTGGTCCCATATTGAGAGAGATGCCCTTGAGGGACATCTCCAACTTTTTTTATACCAGATTCATCATGGGGCAATAATGACAAGGTGATGAAACAATAATGCAGGTTATTTGGAGACTTTGTTGAGATCAATAAATCATCTGGTGGTTCATGATGTGAGGCCAGAGAGCAAGTGATATAAAAGTGCATGACCAGACACCAAGAATGTAGAAGAAGAAAAAAAGCGGTGGGGGATAAACTCAGAGGCTGCGGAAACAATATCTCTTAGTTACGTCATTATACTTGGTTGTTCAAAAGTCGGTTCAAACAGTCTGGCATCTCCATTTCTCAAAGCTGCAGTCAATCTTTCATATGTTTGGGGAATTTATTCAGTTTCGCAGCGCTGGGATATGGTTTAGAACTAGTTCACTTTATCTGCAGATGCCTCATCTGTCTTCAGAATTGATCTTGACTTGCAGCCTGTGTGGGGAGGACATACATTCATTGATTAGCTGTCCGTGTGCTGCTGGGATCGATATTATTTGTTGGTGTGCTTTCTGCAGTCGCATTGTTTGCTTCTGTCCATCTTTTCACAGGCAGAGCAAATAATTTATGTAGGATCAAAGTTTCTGTGCGAACCACGACCATTGCTCAGAGAGAGAGAGAGAGACAAAGGTTTTTGCCTTCACTAATTAAACATTGTGACGTCCGCTAATCTTTTCGAAATATCTCACAGATTCAACGCAAAACATGATTAATAAGTTATTTTTGTTTACAGTATTTTGGGGGGATTATTAAACCTTTAAAGATTTACCGCTCCAGCTTTTTGAATTTCCAAAACTAACCAGAGATATGAAGTAAAAAAGAAAATAACTGTTTATGTGACCAGACCTTGCAGAGCTGCAGTTGTCCAGCAGGGTGCAGTGTAGCTTCACTCTTTAATTCCTTGGCTGACACGTCAGTGGACCGCAGCCCAGATGTTGTCCACACACACTTGCACACACACAGATGCTTTCGCCAAACAGGACACATAACTGGCAGAGCCTTTCCCCTCTTCCCTCTCCACCTGTGAGCCCACCTGCATGTCCATCTGCAAAGCAGAGATGCCAGTTGTTCTGGTTAGGAGCCACTGTGTCTCAAGTACCTGTCCACATCCTCAATAAAAGACTTCTGTCTGAGAGCATCTTCAGTCTGACATGCATGATGAAGCAGGCATGTCGCACAGAGAAACGGGTAGTCGAAAAGGTAAACTTAACGTTGCAGAGTCACAAGAAGAAAATGGCTGGTGTATTTATGTGCTTAGGGTCACTGCATAGCTGTAATGTAAATAAGAAATCCAAGAAAAAGCCTTTTGGGGTCTGTGTCTGAGGTGTAGCTAAATTGATCTGGAGTTGAGCAAAAACACAATCAAAAATGAGCTAATTATTTATCTATTAGTAGGACTTTACTTTTAAGGGTGGAGGGTGGAGGTGGGGTGAATCCAGCCTCTTCAAATTAAATGCAGACAGGGCATTTACCATGGAACACCACAGGGGAAATAAAACCTCTCTGCACCATCTTGTGAGAAGAAAGAATCTTTGTCCTTAACCCAAGATTTTCCCTCCGTAACTGGAATGACCTCGCATCTGGCGTTGCCATGGCTTGTCTGACAGGAGTGCGTCTGTCCTCGGTAGGTAACAAATGAACCCAGCACTCCAGAGACTCGTCTCACAACTGTTTATCTTTTTCACCTGTCTGTTCGGTGCACTGCATCACGCTGACACTCCTGCGCAGCCTTTGTGGATTGCCGAGCACACGGCCCTGCCATTAGGGCGGCGTCCTCGGAGGAGAATTTTCTAACTTTTATACTGGGGTTTGCAGATTCCTCTACAATTACCTGAACTCCTGGAATATAAAAGATCTTAAAAATAAATCCTTCTTTTATTGCTGTGGCATTATCTAACACTTTGAGAAAGAAAAATTACAGCCATCATCTATAGATTATTAAACTCATCACAGATCTTCTCTAAGGACTGAGATGGTCATGGAAGATATTTCAGTCTTAGTTTGGCCATAAGTTTTAGGTGATGAGGCCAATGATAACATTAATCATTACTAGTTAAGTATTCACATTAGACCAATTTTTTCTTTTTTCTTTTAAATTTTATTTTTTAAGAAACTTATGAACCAGGTTCACCATACTTAACAATGGAAATAAGCAAACATGCTTGGAGTGTTTGTGGTCAAACAGCCTTGCTGTGTTCTCATCCGACTAAAGCAGAAAGCTCCAGTAATAGTCTTCGTAGAAATCTGTGTTTGACGTGGGGTGAAAAAGAATCCATGCCTCTCAAACAACTGCTAGGTATAAATATACTGTCTAAAGCTTGTTATAAATACTTAGTGGCTCTAGGGTGTCACTCCGCTGCAGTTCTCTGAGACGGTTTCATGTTTTTTTCTGTTTGTGGATAACGGCTTTCTCTGTAGTTCACTGGCATCCCAAAGCCTTAACCTTAGACTTTGTGGTCCTTTTCAAACTTTTAATGTTTGATGACTGTTTGTCTTTGGTTCTCAAATTTCCTTAGCTCTTTGAGACCTTATAGCCTTGGACATGTTGCCTGATAGGCCAGATAAACTCTATTTAGGTGATTTTATCTCTGGAAATAATCGGGTCGGGGGTTGCAAGAAAAACTCAATTAAGCTTTTGAGGAAAAAAAAAAGAAAAGTGGTCAATCACAGTTAACTCATGATTAAAGAGGGGTCTGTTAAAGAGGCACATTAGTTCATGTTGCTTTTGAACCATTTTATTTTTTTCTTGATAAAATCAGCATCTGAAAACTGCTTTTTATATTTACTCTGGGTATATTTGTGCAACAATACAATTTGTCTGATGAGATGAAACCTTTAACGTGACAAAAGAGCAAAAACAGAAGAAATTTGCAAGAGAAACAATATTCTTGAAAAGCATTGTTAATACATTTCTGGCTATAAGAGAAACTCCAATTTCTTTGATTTATAAAATCAACGGTCCATTTCATAAATATTATAATACAATCCTGGCCATCAGTCAGCGCCATAACTAAGGACCAGAAGGTGAGACTGATGTGATCTTGAGAGGCTGGTGAAGGCACACATACATAGGGTGGTAATTCTGCTTTACTGTTGTTGGAAACAGCAGCAGTAAAGCTGTCCAAGATCTACAGTTTACAGTAATGTGTTGTAGTATATTATAATGTAATGAAATCCGAGGAAACAGCAACAGAAGAAAATTAATTCCCAGAAAGTACAAGTGCAGACTTTGTGAAAGCAGCATGCAGGATGCTCCCTATGTGGCCCGGAAAAGGTAAGAGGTTGAACAAAATTTTAGCCACCTGAGAGCAGATGCATAATTGAAACACGGCGTCGCTGCTGCAGCCGCGCACAAGGCTGTTTGATGGATACTGTTTTAGAATATTCCTGTCCTCTCGTCCTCGTGGGGTTTACCTGGGGACAAACCTGGGGAGTGGAAAAGGTGCTTGGGCGGCTCATCTGGGCTTTAGGAGGAAAATTGGTGCTATCCATCAAACACTGCGTTTAACAAATGCTAACGTAGGCCTGGCCAACAAAGGATTCGGATAACTGGGAAACATGTTAGGTGCAGGGACTGCTGAGGGTCTATCAATCAGCCAGTCAGTTCCTTTATTTAACAAGCGAGGGCCACAGACCCCGAGGGCCACACTTCATATTCTGGCTGGTTGGCCATGCAGTTTTGCCTTGTAAGAAGAAAGGGGGAATAGGTGGTGGAGGAAGAGAGGAATGAAGAGAGGGAGGAATGAGGGGTACATAAGGTGGGAGCGTGATGGAGGTGTAGGAAGGTTTGGCCTGTGTCCCCTGCTGCGCTGGCGTGCTTCATCTTCTCAGTGCACGGGCCTGGAACTGTTGCTTGATGGGATTTTCAGCCCTGTGGCCTCCGCTGTCCCAGCATCCATCTGGAGAGCCGCCGTGTGCACAGCGGAGAGCCAGCTACTCAGCAGAACAGCCATAAAGAACAACCCGCAGGCCAGGCATCGCCACTGATCTGAGGCTTGCGGCCGTGCTCAGCGGACAGGCCAACACTCTGTGGCACGGTGTCCTGTCAGGGACATGAGCTGATCCCTGAGCTGCTGTGGAACAGAAGACATGCTCTGAGAGGCAGCCTGCGTCCAACCACTGACTCCTTCTAAGCTCTGAATACTGGAAAGGAGGCTTCATTGTTTAGCATAGAGAGGACTACCTCTCTGTCCGTGTTCATCTGTCACGTTTAAGAAGGATGCTCATAGCTTGGCAGTATTTGGCATACTATTTTATCAGAAACTTTTTTCACCGTCTGTCAGTTTCTGGCCTAGTTAACAAATGTTCTGTTTATGTTAAATACACTCTAAAAAAAACAGTTTGGGTAATTCTGGACTTGTCCAGTCCTTTTTTGGATTTAACTTGACAGGTTTGTCTTATGGGTTTGACTTGGCATCACCATCCATTTTATTAACATAACTTATTTCTAACATTAATGAGACCATTTTAATGCAGAATTAAACTATACTAGCAAGAAAGTCCCAGATCTGAATCTTGGGCAGGGCTGTTCAATTCATTGTTTTGTCTCTAGGTAGTCCAGTTCCCTTCCACCATATAAAAACATGCTGTGCTGTTTTTATATGGTGGTTCGTCCCACCAATTATGGGACGAACTCTAACCACAGTCACCCCGAAAAGACTGTTGAAGATAAGCAGAAGGTCCAGAACATGGATGAGTGGAAAATTTACTAACCGAGGTTCTGAACCTTTCTTTACCTCCCCTTCTTTGGTAGCATTAATAAATAGTAAGGACTTCATTATGTAAACATTAGACTATTATTGACGATCAGCTAAATTTAGATAATATTTACACTGAATATAAAACTATACATTTTCAGCCTCCGCCACAGATTCAAGTCAGGACTTGAATCTTTTATATTTTATATTACCACCAGTTAGAAGAAGTGAACTGATCAAATTAAAAATATACATATTTTGCATCTTAATCCAAAAGAGAATTAATACATTTGGTCAAAGTACATGTAGATATTTTGACCAATATTTTACGCAAAAGGTGAATGCTAAACATAGCTGCTAGCTTGTGCCAGCTGCTAACCAGAAAAGGTTAGGGTAATCATACTTTTGCAGCATCGCTTTCACTGCTTGGGCTTAATTAAGCTAACAAATGCAATTAATGTTTTTCTATTCTATTCTAATATTACAACCTTTTAGGATTTAGATCATATATGCCCAACAGATCCTAGACACCTGACTACCTGTGTATTTTACAGCAGGAAAACATACATTAGATCCAGCCTGCTATAACTTATATCAGAGTGTGGAGAGTATGAAGTAAAAATGTTTCTTTTTTTTTGCTCCTCCGGGCTACCCAGCATCATTACCATACCTCTTCTCTCCTGACGACTGTAAATTCAGTGAATGTAGCCTCATTGTGGGTAAGGTGGGCAGACGGCAGACTGTATAAATAAACAGAGTCTGTCTGAGGGCAGAAACTGTGGCCCCCACCTGCCCGCCATCAATCAATATTACAGCGGCCACTGGCAGCCCAATCACCCTTTTATAGGCCTCTGAAATGATCAAACATCTGCTCACAACCATGCTTCATATACAGACGGATCACACGTACAATATGAAATCCTGCGACGGCACATAGTCAGTACAATGCGTTTTTATTCAAATGCATGTAGATTGGTGAGCACAAAAGCCTCTGAGAAAGATCTCAAAATGAATCAGTGCTGCTTAGCGCTCCGCAAACACTCACGATTTGGACCTGGTGCGCTGAAGATCTACTGGGCTCAACCCGTTCAGCTGCTCGCCGTTTAAAAGTAAGTCACGCCGATGGAAGTTCAGAGATAAAAGTTGAGCCCAGCAACTAGCTTGGCGGCTGTGGTGGACAAAGGTTGCGAGGGGTCTGGTCCATGGAGAGAAGGAATGAATCCAAGTGGTGCAAGGTTAATGGTGGCTTGGAACAAAATGGATTCAGTGCCAGGGGCGCGCTGACAGGTGATTTGACATGAACAAAGGTGGGCCATCAATCTCCCGTTGGCCTATCTGACCCTCCCCCGCCCGTCTGCAGCAGCTAGGGGGCGCTAGGAGTCAGGGCGCTCTGACCTGTGCAGGTCTCCAGATAGCCCACCTGCTGTCTGCCTAAAGCTCCCCCTACGGCAAGGAGAGACTCCCATCTCTTCACGCCCGGCTGGCATAATGAAACTGTGATTGGAAGATAGTGAACTGTGACAGGCAGTAGTAGACTCAAAGTCTTCAAGCCAAATTCAAACCTCTTGCTTCAGGATTGCTTTGACAGCGCCGCTTCTCTCATGAATTGCTCTGACAGTTTAATGGCTCAAACGCGATCATCTGGAGGAATATTCTCTTTAGACTTTGTTGTGTACTGTAAAATAAGGGGATTTACTTACGCAACAGGAGGAAAAATGTCGTTTGAGACGTATGGCACGTGTGCTTGCGCCCTCTTTTTTTTTTTAACCACGACAAGGAGCAACCCCAGGCAGATTCGGCCTCACATTTAAAACCTGACATAAATTCCCCGTCACAAATCCCTGGGGGCAGGTGGGCTTGAAGGCACAAAAGCAAATATTTCCGTTCCCAATCCCTTTTAGCATCCACACCTGCTGACCACCCTCCTCTGAAGCTACCCCAGCACCACAAGCCAGCCATTTGTCACAAAGTAATTATAGAATTATCGATTGGCAAGCAATTAACACCTTTCTTCTCTTTTTTCTCGTCACCAACCCTTCCCCTCCTCCTCTTCCTCACCTCCAGCCTTTAATTTGAACTGCAAGAGAAAAAGAATCGTAGGTGGGGTTGGAGGGGGGCTCGCTTCAAATTAATAGGGCGACTGGGAAAAATAGCTTTTCTTCTCCTTGCTTTCTCTCTTTTTTTACACTCCATGTCTTTGCTGCTGATCCATCTTTAAGTGACAGGGATGTTCTCAGACCAAACAGTCTATTCATGCTGGCATGAATGGATAATGCTACTAAACTTAAGTTGTGAAAGAAGACGTTACCTGCTTTTGTTAACCACACAGGTTTGGTTGTGAATTTATAACTGCAGCAAAAGAAATACAAAACTGCTCCACACTTTTCTTGTTTGCAGAGAGTTCAAGTGATGTCAAGCTGTGCTAGAAGCACCAAACAGACAGGGGTGATGTGAAGACATTATGTTGTGCTAAACGTAAGCCAAGCGTAATTTGTTGTAGATGGTTAAACTCCATGTTTTTGCGGGTTATGTTTAGATTTCAAAGCATCACTCCAAACCCCTTAGTGTCTGTAAATACAGTAAGTAAATAATCTCATATAAAGTTTGCATCAGCCAAATTCTTTACTCAGCGCACTTCTGCATTAATTTACAAAAGCAGAGTGTCTGAAAGGTGTGTCAAAAACAATCTTGGGGCGTGCCGTGGTGGCGTAGTGGTTAGCATGACCCATATTTGGAGGCCTTGAGTCCTCAACGTGGCCGTCGCGGGTTCGACTCCCGGACCCGACGATATTTGCCGCATGTCTTCCCCCCTGTTTCCTGTCAGCCTACTGTCATTTAAGGGACACTAGAGCCCACAAAAGACCCCCTGGAGGGGTAAAAAAAACAATCTGGATGTCTGCATTTTACACATAGAATATTAGAAGTTTATGAGTCTCTGTTTTTGAAACCTGTTTCAATTAGAAGGATCACATTTAAATGTTTTTTTTTTGTTTTTATGTACACATATAATATTTGAGCAGGTCAGAGAATCATCCCTTCCAACTAAAGATTTTAGACATTATTTGTAAGGCAAATTATTTGGATACCTTTTTATTTTCATTTATTGTTTTGTAACGTTAATACTAAGTATAAAATTTAAACTGGGTCACAGCTCTACTTTTCTGGTTTGTTCCTAGAAAGTAAATATTAATGAGCAGAAAGTGTAGGATGAGAAACACATTTTCTAATTTCGGATTTTGAGTTAGAACTTTTAATTTCCTCTGCCTGCACCACACAGTTATTAAGAGGTATTCATATGAAGTTATTTGTGTCTGTGAAATGGAGTATGTACAGATGCAAAGAGTTCTTAGAAACAAAGCTAACTTCACGAGTGACATGACAAAAAGAGGAAATTGATTGTTGAATTATAATAAATTGCTCAATATCTTATTCCAATAGAGGTTGTAGCAAGATTTCCACAGCCTGCAGAAATACAAAATCTACAAATTTTATCAATACTTGCAAATTCAGCATCTCTATTACCCCTGTTCCCTAAAAACACCTTTTTCTAAATGAGGGTGACACTAACTTGACAGCAATTTGGGAACAATTTGAAATCATTTAGGAGTCTTTCCTTGTCAACCTGTAGCTCCAATCAATGGTTTCCCCCCTCAGGATGTTATTCAAAACACATGCAGCAATATTCGCTCTTAAAAAAAACACAATAATATTGACCAGCTTTTTCTGCCCTGCAGCTTCTTCCAGGTTTGTCAAAGAGTCAGCCCAGGGGACGAATGCTGCTGTGGCCATTTGGTCTGAACAGGTTTCCTGGATTTTCTGGCTTCGTCCCTGTGGCTCTGGAAGTGTGGGCCAGAGTGTGTTAGAGCCGGGACTATTTCCCCATCTATATTAGCTCTGAAAAAACAAACAAATAAACAGTGCTGGGAAATAACAAAGACATAAGCTGATCATCATCCTCTTATCTGTATATTGCCATGGAGAATACACAAATAAAACTTACATTTACAAAAACCCCATTTCCCTGTGATTTTAAAACTGATGGTCACAAGCGAGCCTATTCTCAGAAGTGGGATTTTTGACATTACGGTATTTGTGTCTGTGAAATGGAGCATCCTGCTAAAAGTATTTGCTTTTCAACTTTAATAAACGTGAGTGGGATCCCAATTTTTAATCCAGAGAAAGATAATTTGTGAACGCTAAAAAACACATCTCCACTGCTGACTTTAATGGTGACTTGCTTTTCACATCTGCATACCAAGAGTGACACTTCTTTCACAAAGGGTTGTAAAAACAGGCTGCATAGCAGGACTTTATACACCTGAGGAGTGATTGGAACAGCTGAATTCAATGATTTGGAAGGCAGGATCCAATAATCTTGGTAATATACTCTTACAGCAACTTCAATCACATCATGCTACTTCCATATCTCTCATTTCTAGTTTTTAAGAAATTACTGTATTCTCATGTTTGCGTAAACATGGAAGAAAAGAACATTGTAAGGCAAAAATAACCCAGATTACCTCATATGTTTGTTTTTTGCCGTCTGTTTGCTCTTAAATAAAGACGTTCCAAAACTGACATTTTTGCCACATTCTTGACGGAAAATGTCAAGAACATTTTCCGTCAATGTTCTTAGCAGACTAATATTGCTGCTTGACAAGGCTTTGTTACAAAAGCATTGTTTATTTATGTAGTAAATGATGAAACCTGTTAGTAAGTTGACTAGAAAATATGGATAGATGATCAAACATCCTCTTTCATTCAGCAGAACAGGTTGATGAGGCACTTCTCAGGTAATTTGTGTAATGAGCGTGAAAAAAACCCGCACTAGAACAACAGTTTAGCCTTTTGGTGATGGTCTGAGGCACACTGGGTGGATAATAGCGATATGAGAATATTGGGTGGGAACAGGGGTTTCCTGGCAGACGCAGCAAAGAACTGTGAGGCTGGTCTTGTTCCCAGTTGGTCCAAGACCTCTGAGCACAAAGTGGACACGTCTTATCTGCTCCCATCCCCACCTCAACAACTGCCTTCCAGGCTCTCATTTTCCACATGATTAGCTCGCCACCTGTCCTCCGGCTGGCCCTTGGCCTCCGGGCCTTCCACGTCACGCCGCCATTTAGCAAGAAAAGATTTTCACAGAGACATGCTTTATCACTGTGGACCAGAGGGAATAAACATCTCCCACGCTATTCAAGACACTGTAGTTCAAAGTGATTTCACTGTTCAAACATATTTGCATCCACTATATAAAAAGACAAAGTCTTTTTTCTCTCCCCCACTGCCTTACATTAAATCAGACTCATTTGTGTTAAATTAAGTCACTTCTGTAGACATATGTTGAGGCAACACCTAAAGCACATTGTTCCTTATGTAACATCGTAGAAAAATCAACAGAAGTCGGGCTAAATATCAGGAGGTGAATTGTACGAATGGGATTGGGAATTTCCTGTTGAGGAGGGAGAAGTGTTATGTGTCCCAGAGTTGGGTGTACTGTGGTGACCTCTGAGCGGCTCAAAGGTCACGCGGAGAGGAAGCAGCTATTACTCTAAAAGCGACATAAAAGCCAGTTTTGCAGTTTACAAATGGATGGAGGAAAAAAAGACCTTCCCTTTTGGTGTTGAGATCCTCTTCAGTGGGACACGTCCACTGGTCTTGGTCTGATGAAAGTGAAATTGTGAAATGTTTGGGGCATTTTTGCAAGTGGACGTAAAAGGACAAAACGGATTTAAGGACACACTTCTAAATATAGAGTGCAGACGTGGCACCACTGTGTTCTGTGGTTGCTATGCAGTAGGAAGGACTGGTGAACTTCACCAAGTGGATGGCATCGCGAGGAAAGAACATATCAAGACATCAGCCAGGGTGTTGAATCTTGGGCCCAAATGATGGTAAAATTGTAAATAACCAGCACATTATCAAGTCTGAGGTCTCCAAAGCACTTTACACCACCATTCACGCCCTGACGATAATACGCAAGTGTAGCCCTGGATCAGATTGATTGAAGTTAGGCTGCCATGCCATTGCCCTCTGAACCACCACCAGCAGGCCAAGTGGGGGAAATGTCTTGCCCAAGTGACTGAGACAAAGATTTGAACCAGAAATTACAAATGAATGTGGAAAACCTCACTGACCTAAAAGAGGAAAAGTTCAGTCTGATTTTGTGTCAGACAGTAAAAAGGAAGAGTGTGTGTCATTTTATTGAGTGTAGCTGAAGGTCTGGTAATGCTCCAACTTTGTAATTAAATCTTGGATCAATCTTTGCTCTGCACATAATCTATTCGCATTTTGAGAAAATGTATAAATCATGTTTTGTGAAGCTTTAAAGTTGACAAATGCAGAGCACCTATGCTGGAGTAAACAGAGCGTGCCGCAGTTCAGATCATAATGATGAACTCCATAACCCCTGATTTACTAAGTTCATTCTGTTTTACATGACATTCATTTGAGTGTAATTCCCATAAGAATCAGAGGAAGGCGCTGTTTACCACAGAATAGATGCTTGAAGGCTCAGCTGACTGCTGAACAATCAGAACCATTTAATCCTCCTGCACAAAGTCGAATAATCTCATCTGTTTTTTGGTAAAATCACAGCACCCTTGCAATCTGATTAGTCATAAAAAAACAAATTCAGTTACTAAAGTTGTTAGAATCTCCTCAATTAACCGGTTGTCTCTTTATTTCCTAACTACTGATCAAAATGTACAATATAATTTCGAATCTAGATGATAGTAAGTGGGACGTGCTTTTTTAGTGACAGAGGTTGATTTCATACCTGTTCTCTGAATACATTTTCCACCTGTTTGAGCCCGTTGTGTGATGCACAGTGGCACAGAGTGACACACTGTGTTATCCCTTGGTAATTCTACCCACCGGTAAAACACATTTATGCTCCGTTAGAGCAAGGGATTGGCCCTGACCCGTGTTGGCCTTGCTTCTGATGTTGGTGGCTTTAGACAGAGGAGGCCAGAAAAAAATAGAGAGGGTTACTAAAGAGGGTTTTATGCCATAAAGTAGAAAGGGGAACATACACTTCTTAAAATGTGTATAAAATTGAAGTATAGATGACAGATTCAGTGGTACTCGGAGAGCTCGGCGAAATGGTGCTTCAGTTTCGGTGAAAAGCGATTAAGTTAAAAGCAATTAAGTCATCAAGTGGTTCCCAATATTGGTGTTGAGATCCTCTTAAAAAAATAAACCTGTAGAAGAGCTAAAAACAGAAATGCCAAATATAAATAGCCAATGTGTTGCAGCAATGCCAAGAGTTTCTTTCAATATTGTTTGTAGGTCAGGAAACTGGAAAGTTTAGGAAGCACTGGCCTGATGGATGACTACAAAACAGTATGGGTTGATTTTTTATTAACCCTAAAGTGACTAAACCTTGTTTTTTTGTTTTTTATTTTTTTTAACCCTGATCAGTACCACAAGCTCCCTCCAGCCTTTAATTGTTGCTACCCAGCGATTTAATGGGAACAAACAGGTCATTGGGTTGTTAGGTAGGACTGTGTGCAACACATTGAACATGAACCAGAGAACGCGAAGGCTAGATCTGTCTGAAGAGTTCAGAAACAAGAAATAAGACAATATCAGTATTAAAGATAACGTCCACAAAGTCATCTCCAAATAAGTTTTTCTTCTTGTGACCAAGGTTGTCCAGATCATTATAAAGTATAAATTTTATTGCACTATAGCCAACCTCTCAAGTCTTAGACCCAAGAGAAAATTGAATCCCAGCTTCAATAAACAAATTGTGGTTAAAACAAGGAACCAATTCAAAAGACATTAACTACTGTGTTCTCAAGCTATAAAACCTATAAATGTTGAATGAAAGAATCATAATCGGTCTTTCCATAGTTTTTAATTTTAAAAGCAGTTTTTTTTTATTACAATAAAGCTTGTACAGCCAAATTGCCCAGAAAGAGATAAAGTAAGTAACATAAATGGTTGTTGACTAAAGGACTATTCTTGTAAATCGGACAAATGGAGGTTTGGAAACTTATTGGCAACACAGTCATCTTCACAGGAAACATAAGTGAACTCTGTAGAAGTAAACAGATGAAGACGATTATGTTTATAACCCACCAAAAACTCTTCGCTAGAAACACTGAAATCTTTGATTTAAAGGAATAAGCAACCCAAAACTCAAGGAACGAAGAACACACAATATAGTTCATGCTATGGCTGACCGATAGCTTGAGCCAGACTATTGAAGAAGTAAACTACCAAAGCAACTATAACTGTAGTTTATGAGAATAAAGATGGCTAGATAAGAAAATGATTTCCTTCACAGTGTTTTTTCTGTGTTTTTAAGATCCAGAAACCTAAGATCAAATAATCAGCTGCTATTGAAAGTCCCTCGGACTCTACTTAAGAGAAAAGGAGATTGGGTTTTCTCCGTCAACTTATTCTATTATAATTTTTGAGCAGCACTTTGGCACATTTTTTTTAAAAGTGCTATATAAATAAATTCGACAGGAATCTGATGTCCTGAAATCACATCAGATTCATACATCCTATTTTATACATCCTCCTAATTTAATTGGCTGTCAGTGACAACCCACAAGCTACAGTCTAATTTAATATTAGCATTTTAAGTTTCTGTTTCATCTACCACATGTAGTAGTTTAAAGTGACTCTTTAGGGCCAAAAACAACATATTTTGGACCCAAACTTTAGGGTATTGATATGGATGCTGTCGTTGGAACATCATTACAACGACTACATTCCTGTAGTGCAGCTAAACCGTCATGGAGCAAAACGAAGACTGGTAACGTAAAGTAACCTGTTCTGGCGATAGTTGTTGGAAATAATGTGCTACTGAATCCTATTGGAGAAAGTAAAAATACTGGTAAGAACATTTGCAGAATTTATGACTATCTGAGTCCTCACCTGCTTTTAGTGTTTTAAATAACAGGGTTAGTCAAAAGTGATCATTCAACACAGTGATTCATTAGATTCAGACGGGCCATAGAGTGCTTTTAAATTCCACCGTAGGGTTCCTAATTGGTAGATCTTCAAGGTAACCCTTCCTTCAGACAAATTTTCTACTAACTTCAACCTCTTTGCTGGATACACCATCATGTAAATATTTACTTCACGCACTCACATTGGAGCTGGAGACTTTGCTTTTGTCTTGGATGGACACTTTACTGATTATTATTTGGTAACTTTTAGCTGCAGTCTTAAAAGTCCTTTTTATTGAATCCTATTGCAAAAAATTAAAAAAAAAATCCTTTTAAGACATGGAAATTAGTAGAACTGACTTGTGAATGAGCCTTAACAAAAATGAACAGGAAAAATGTGTAATGATGACCTTAAAGCTGGTCTTCTCATCACACTACTGGTGACATTTTGAAACATAACGGACTCCACAAAAGAAGATCCATACAGCTCTGCTATTCAGAAATACACAACAATGCATGCTTATTATACCCAAGTTTTCTGGGAGAATATTCTTTGGACTGATGACACAAGACCACTAGTCTCATCGGTAGGAAAAATAAAAGATAAAGAAAACAGAAAGCCATACCTACTGTGAAACCATGAACTTGAGGGAACAGTGAAGTCTAAAGACAGCTAAGTTCATCGTTGAGTGGAACATAATGCCCAGTGTGAGAAAATGAAACATTCAAGCCAGAATCACACTCACAAATGATCATTTCAAGGCTTTACTTGATCAAGGAGGAAACAATGAGCTACAGTACGTCAGTCACCTTCACACATGTCTACACATACATTGAGGCGGTGGTCCCTTCAGTTCTGGAAAAAACCCCAAACTATGCATCTTTATCTTGACGGGAAACGACCCATACACTTTAACCTCTTCACAAACCATGAGGTCTCATGTGTCAGCTTCCAGTTCAACCATCTACATGTCCATTGTTCTAAACCGTTCTATGTCTGGAAATCAATAAATAAGTAAAGGTTGATTCCTATCAATGTAATCAAGAAATGCAAAAATAATTCCTAGCAAAATAAACCAAGAGTGAATACATATATAGCAAAGAAGAATCACTAAACACTAAATAAGCAAAACAAAGATAATGCAAAGAGTAAATATATAATATAGTAATGATAACCTCATCACATAAAATGGGTCATCTAAAAGGATAATGATCCCAAACATACAGCTAAAAACTCTCAGTAACTAATAGAAGTAGTGTCTTGTGGCTCCTAAATGCAGCAGCTTGTATGAACTAGAAGTAGTTTTTTTTCTTTTTTGTAGAACTTTAAGTAACAGATCGAATCTCTCCACTGTCAGATATTTTAGCAGAAAGATTCTCCACGCTATGAGGCACAAGACAAATTCGCACATCAGGCCGTTCAATACAAACTCAGGCTTAATTGAACACAGGTGGAACTTTGGCAGCAGGGAGAAAGAGAGTGAAAGAGAGGGGAGGTGGAGGGTGTGAAATAGAGTAAAGTTTTTCAAGTCTTTGTCCCTCCTCAATTTGCATGCCTAATGAAGCTGAGCAGGAGTTAATAGCGGGTGTAATGACTTCTGACTGACTGGGTTGTGGGCTGCTGGGACATGAAAGAGCTCTGAATGGCTAGCTGTGGAGTAAGGAGGGCAGTCTGTGGAAGACGGAGCAGGAGAAGCCAGACTCAGTCTCTGTGCAAACCGCAAGGAGTAATTCACATGCGGTGATGCACGTATTTGTACTGATATGTTGTTTTGACTGTATGAGAGTTGGCATCATTTCTGGGCACTAGTGTACAATTGTTTCCCTTTATGTAAAAGTAGCAAGGACTAAATTAGAAACAAAAGACCGACTATCTTAGAAAAAAAATTATATTTAAGGCACAATCAGAATGATACATGTTGAAATATTTCTCTCTGTTGTAATTTCAGTTTTTCATATAGATGCTTAACACAAGTCTTGCAAAAACAAAAATCTATTTTATAAATAGAAATGTGTAGTTTTATAGACGTTTTCTTACTTCCTTCTTTTAGCAAAAGTACGAAACATGTTTTTTGTCAATATGATTGTTAGGAACAGTTCGACATACCGCAACTTTCAACTAACAACGTTCAGATCTCCTTCTGATGGCTCAAAAAACACGGCTTTTTTGAAAAGGACTATTTGCTTGTAAGAAATCTAAAACATTCCCTATGTTTTTGTCTGTATTATTTTCAACTTTTTGTTTATTCTTTAACTTGAATGGGTGCATTTAATACGCCATTCATAACCATGCAGCCAGAAATAGATAGAGCTTAAACAGGCACTGAAAAAAAACAAGCCTATTTAAAAAGAAATTTAACGGGAAAAAATTATCTTGTCATTGACTCATTAGAATGAGAAGAGCGCATAGAAAATAAATCAAAACAAATGACAAAATTTGACCGTTTTAAAAGGAGTGAATGTTTGCAAATACTTTATTTTACTTAGTACTACCTACCACACATACAGTGCAGTTCACATATCATCACAGATCGACAAACACAGATGATAAATGAGACTTTAGCATATAATATTAACTGGTCAGGCATATTTTTACTTCACCCTGTGGAGAATGATGTGTTTTTCTGCTTCTTTAGGTGAATCTCACAGAGAATTGAATCTGGCAGCAACCCCCACACTGGTCACGATGTGCCAACACGTCTTCTGGCCACAGGGCACACATACCTGTCGACACACCCACCCGCCCACCCGCCCGTGCACACATGCTATCCTGACGGCCACAGATGTAACTGTGACCAGCCCGTCTCCACCAGGTGTTACTTTATAGCTGTGTCACTTTGAGCTTGAGTCCATCTGTCACACTCAGCAGGAGAAAAAACAGTCTGTGCTTCAAAAAAAGAAAAAAGAAAATCCAGATTTATTTACCAAGTACACCATGTCCAATGGTCATATAAACACAAAAGCATGTTCTACAGAGATTCTACAGAGCAAACCTGAGCATTTAGGGAAGTCTCTTCTTATACTTTCACGTTACGCTCTTTTTAACAGACTTTTAAAATGGTAGTTAGTGCTTCTATTTGCATGTTCTCCCTGGACCTGTTTACATTATTACAGACATAAACTTCTTCATGCAGAAACTACATGTTGTGTTAGGGGAGCCTTGTGAGAGAGCGTGAGTGTGCGCTGCTTGTTGGTCTCTACATGCGGACCACATGATACACGGCCCCATTTGTTATGCCTGCTGGATGTGTAATTTCAGTCAATTGATCTCAACGATGAGCTGAGTTTATCCCTCTAAATTTTACATTAAAAATATTTTTGGCCATGACTTATGTATTAAGACAGTAATTGTAGCAGAAGCATAAAAAAAAGGCACGATGCTTTGTAACCATAGTTTAAATCTGTAGAGCATGAAGACAGGAGGAGGAGAAGAGTTTGTGGATTCTACATTTTTAATTCCAGTTTTCTTTTGTTTTTATCCCCTCCAGTCCCCCACCTCCCAACCCACACACCCACACATGCACACGCCATCATTAACAGAATCAAGACAATAGAACACATTGGTAAAATATTACCTCTTTAATAATCATAATTGTGTAATCAGAATTAATCAAACTCTCTCGTATCACAATAATGGTGTTTACTCGCAAAACCCAATCCTGGATATGAGTCACTGGCGCTGAATCCTAATAGCATTGTTTGGGCTCAGTGATCTGTCATCCCACCAACAGATAATGCGATAGCTGAAGAAACAGGCAGAGCAATTAGATTTGTGTTGAACAGTGGGGCGTGTTTTTTCGCCACATGCTTGCATTTTTTATCACAGTGCTCTCTCATTTTCGAACACACCTGGCTTGACAACATCTAAGAGTTTGTGAAAGAGCAAAAGGTTGTCGGTGAGCGTGACCGGAGAAGAAGACGCTCGTCGTCGACTCATGCATATTTATGCCTTTTATAATGATATGTAATGGTGGTAAGATGTGCACAAAAACTCTGGGTAATTTCCATTTACCAGTCACAGACGGCTTCCAAGCATTTATCATAATATACATTGAGATTAATCTATGCCATTATGAGACAAAATCTACTATATAGAAAAAAAAGATATTACATTAGGAAGATACAGTAGTTGTTGAGGTTCAAAAGAAAAGATTACTGTAAAACAACTGAGGTTTAAGAAATGTACAAATAGACCCAAAACTTTTACACAGATGAAAACGCCCTCGGTGCTTCTTAGATCTCGGAAATATTCAGATTGTGTCGGGTTGAAAATCACTGAACAGAAAAAAAGCAACTCTGAATGTTTACAAGAAATCTCCACAGGGCCTCTGTGATAAGTATATTCCACCACCTGCAGATTTTCTGCTCTTTCCTGAAGTTACAAATCTCATTTTTGAGAACAGAAGAGCTGTGATGCTGTTGGAGGGAGACACTGCTTTTCTTTTTTCTTTTTCCAAGTCAGCAACATAATCAGAAAACAGAGACAAGATCTCCAAAACAGCATTGATGCTTTGCTTGCAAACTGACTCTGCAACCATGTTAATGTCTGACAAAGAAAAACTAACCTGTAGCACAAATAGCTGTGTGATATTAGCTATGTTTTCATCTGACCGTCATGCGAATGGTGAATTTGCTCACGATTCGCAGTAGAGGCTGCAAATTAGCACGGACCACACAGCTCAGAAAAATGGAAAGAGGTTTTCAGGAATGTGCTGCTATCGGTCAGCTCATATTGGTGATGCTACAAGCTTCCAGAGACGTGGAGAAATAGATGCAATTCTAATGATTCTAATGGCAGAAACCGCTTATCAGTCATGTGAGTTAACAGTCTGCTGCGCCAGAGCTTATTTGGAAAACGTGTTTCCGTCTCCCCCTTTACAGTAGCGCATTAACTCTTTTTTGGAAAATCGCAACACCTCCTCAAGCGAACATAAAAACATATTTTTTTTTTTTTGCAAAACCGAGTTAGTTATTTAGAATTTTGTGGTTTCCATACATTTTTCTAACGCAATACTTCAAAATACCAATAAGAGTGTTGACAGAAACACGCAACGCTCCATTCCCTGGTGGAATTTTCTAACTGGTTCTAAAAGGGCTACTACCTCATAAATAAGTTCAAAAGTGATACGTTTAATGCACACTGAGCTCTTATTCTTATTAAAGTGTTGAGAAGCACAAAGAAGAAACTACAGTAGATATGTTTCACAAAAATGTCTGCACATCTGTAAAATGAACATTTTTACTACTATAGTAATATAAGTTTATTTTTTGCTTATTTGTTTTCAGTTGTAATAGCATTGTTTCCACTTCAGGCTGAGGTTTGGACGGAGCGTGCCCAAGATGCCATTACATTGTTTATTTCAGTATTTGCTCATGAACTTTTGCTATTTTCCACCGAAGAGCTGCTGCCTGTGACATTCTTCTCATCGATGCCTTCTGTGATAATCTGGCATCTTCAGATTATTCTATGCTCTGCGTAGAATCTGAGCATCCAAAACATCAAGTCAGGAGAAACAGAACTGGCACGGTTTAAATAAGATTAGCTCAAATCTGATTGCAAAAACATTCACTTGATCTGATTGTCAAATTAGAAGTGCTCTGTAATTTTTAAATGACAAAGTGATTCTGACTTAAAGTGGTTGGAAATGACTGAATTCTTTAGGCACACTAAACTCCCTTTGACTGTTTTAATTAGCTGAAGCAAATAACAGAAATTTCTTTATTTTTTTCTTTACCTTGACATTTCAAAATACACACATAACACAATAGGAACATCAAAGTTTCTTATTTTGGAGACATAAACATGAACAACATCCAAGGATTTTCCACCAAGCTGCTGGAGCGCAGTTTGCTCAGATCGGAAAATACAAACATTTTCTTAGCTGGAAAAAGTTTGTACTTTCTATCGTTCTTATGAATGATGACAAAAACACACTGATGATTGATATAATTCATTGGTTATTTGGGATTGAGCTGGTGTGTCCTATTTATAGTGGACTGCTCCTTTTCTACTTTTTTTTTAAATCTCCTCCCTGTCTCTCTTTTTCTTCCGCTGCATCTGTCCACGTGTCTGTCTGCCAGCCCTACCACCCGTTCTTACCCTACCCCACTGTCCTCCATCATGAGGAGATGAATGGTGCTCTGTCACGCGCCAGGCTCTTCAGAGGGCCGGCGCTCGGTATGAGGAAAGTGCCAGTCATTAACAGGAGGGGCAGGAGGGAGAGAGGCAGGATGAAAAATGAGTTCATTTACGGGCAAGTCCTGTGAGCCGCGTAACGTCAGCAGCAGCAGCACCAACCCCGCCCTTACTCTCCACTCCCCGTTTCCTCCCATCACACACTGTGGGCGCTCAGTGTGTGTGCGCGCGTGCAGGCGGGGGAGAAAGAAGTTCAAGTGAGAAAGGAGGAGAGGGAGGGGAAGCGTAGGAGTTACTCAGCAGATTTTCATCCGAAAGAAGCCAGAGAGGAACAAGATTAAGAAACAGGTAAATTAAAGGAGGGAAGACTCCAAGCACTGAGAAACGAGGGCAAGCGTTAGAAACGGGGGATTAGACAAAGTCTCATTATTCAGATCGGAAGGGCCGGGATGAAGTTTAGCCCAAGGTTAACGCCTCTTGTCACCGCTAAGCGTTGAACAAAATCTCTGTTAATTAGGGTTCGGTGACAGACACCTGTTGCCGCTAAATAGGTATGCAGTGATACAAACCGGTGTGCATTACTTACATTTAGTTTTAAACACAAAACGTAGCTTAGAGATGCAACAGTGACCCACTAGGAAAAACTTTAATTTCTACCAACAGAGCAATATAAGTTAGAAAAGCATATTATTTTAGTTGGTTTGTTTCTAAAGATAAATTTTATTTGGTGACATGTAACCCCTTAATTTTTGTAATTTTTTGTATAAAGGAAAATCAAATCACATAAATATTCAAATACGTTTAGGAAGAATAAGACAAATTTCTATCAGAATTATGTTTCATTTACTTAAATTATTCAAAAACAAACAAAAAAACGACTAAAATGTTTAAATCTGTTGTTCTGTAATGTGAAACGAGCCTTTAAAAAATTAAGGAACATGCATAGATGAAAACATAAATTCTTACAGATAGTATCTAAGTATTTGTTTTACTTGGATAACTGTGCAACACACAGCATCTCATAATTTATCTTTACATTTTATCCACACAAAAAACAAAAAAACCCCTCACAATCATAAGTTTGTAGACTGACTTCAAGCAGATCTCGTGACAATCCTTGTAAGCAAGAAGCGTTTTTACAAACAGAAATTTGTTCAAATTTATCACCGAAACTCACATGCTGCCCCTCATAGCATGAAGAGTTTCTTAAAGATTTGATGTTTGAATGGTAGGCAAACATCAATCAACTAAAAATGAATTATGAAATCTAAAACTGACATGTTAACACACATCAAAACAATAAATGGTGGAATAGATGTACATGTTTTTCCCTTCAGCTGAATCCAGAAGATGACGATCATAATCGATTATAACTGAGCTGTTCCTGAGGCACATAGCTGCCCAATGCATTAATAACCCCTGAACCTCTTACTGTCTGCATTTATTTAGTGTCAAACATATTAAAAAATATATATATTTTTTAAATAAGTACAGCACGCACATCAGAAATGTAAGTACTTGTTCTGCAAATTTAAGAAGGTAGACATAAATGAAGTAGATGGTTGAACCATGCACAGACTCCCACATGATTTCCAACAAGCAAAGCTGAGGTCTGGAGGTTCTGAAACCACACATCCTCCTCTTCCTCCAGTATGCCGTGAGATCCTGCCACACTCAGATCAGAGAGGCCATCCCTTCCAAACACCCCCTTCCAGGTAACTTCATTGTTCCTCACATGGCCACACACACAGTAAGTCCCCCAGAAGCACCACAGAATCCTGACAGCATCCCACCCAGGACACCGTCCATAACCTACAAGAAGACGATGTCGGTTCATAACCACAGGCAACAGTCAGAAACGTCCCTGTTGCAACCTGGAGTTACTCAGAGAATACCCTTTACTCATTGGGGCAAACTTCCCAACACCGGCCTCAAGCCTCTTTTCCTGGGTAAAAGTCTGTGTGTAGAGAAAGTTTCCAGAACCTCTTCAGGATTTGGAGAGGGGCTGATGATAGTGTCGAGTCCATCTGGTTGGAAACGCTCAACTTGAAACAGCAACTTTGAGTATTCTGCTCCATTTAGCTTTGTCTTGATTCCATTTACCTAAAAATATTTTTCTGTGTGACTGTACACAAAATCCATGAACGTTTCGCTAAGAAAAAGCCTGAAGGAAATCCCTCGGCTAGAATTCATGCCGACAAACTCACAAAAAAGAAAATGTTTAGAAGATTGATTTTTCCCAGTTTATGTCCAAAGGTTTATCGTTGGATTTATTCTCAACAAAGAGTACTTTACACATTATGTATTAAATTTTCACTTACCGTACTTACACTTACATGTCCAGTTTTTCGCTGTTTAAATTTCAGTATTCAGCTAAACAAAATAAATATGAGATTTGGCGTTTGTGGTCTTTCATAATATCATTGACGTCTCTTTCAAAGCTGTGCAACACAAAACGACATTTTCAACAAAAAGCTCATTTGTAGTCATCATTCAGACTTGGGTTAAAGGTTAAAGTTTATTGCTTCAAATGCACTGCTAGATTTGAGTTTCATTGAGAACCTTACAAAGATGTTGCATTGCTATATGAATTTTTGCTGCGTTAAGTAATAAAGAACTGAAAATGGGGAAACATTTCTGCATTGCGATCTAATGTTACTCTTCATCAACTCCACCTTAACACTTGTTGTGTAATCACAACAGAACGCACACTTTAACCCCCGGCCATTTTGTCTTTTCTCCTTGCCCAAATTCTTTCTGTTTTACTCTGCTTGGCTGGAGAGGACCAAGGTGCAGGAGGTGCGATGAATGTTGCTCTTTGAGTGTTGAGCTCAGTCGTGGTGTTATGTATTAGTAAGAGCTTGCATATGCCTCTGTGTGGGGTCAGTCTGACTGTAGATAAAAAGAAAACAAAGAATAAAAGATCAAATCTAGATTCAAAAGCGAATAATAAGAAAAATAATTAAAAAAAAAAAACACAGTGTGCCAGTTGAAGCCTATACAGGTCTGAATTAATAGGATTTTCTATGAAAACTTTTATCCTTGTGTTTTTGCCCTAGACCATTCTCATTAAATGTTAAAGCAAAACAAAAAAAGAAGTTTATTCCACAAATCATTCTGTATAATTTTATGCTGCAGTTGGCTTTCTTCACTGACGGTGTACAGAGGCTTGCAAAAGCATTTTTACCCTTTCAATTTTCCACATTTTGTCATGTCGCAACCACAAACATGAATGTATTTATCGAGATTTTATGCGAAGGCCCAACAGAGAATGGTGCATTATTAAGAGCCAATGCTTCATACAACTCTCATTCAGAGACTTTCACAGCAGTCAGAGCTGCAATTCCTTTGGAGTACGTCGCCATCAGCTTCCCACCGACTTTCTGACAATTCCTAAATAGCCTAGGCTCTGTCCAATGACAATCAAGAGCGACTGTGCAATTTCAAAACTTGTCTCGCCTGGATTTTGACTCGGTCATTCTGACAGATGATTATTTTTTGATCTAAACCTCTGCTCGGCCCCAGTCCTGGAGAGCTGGAGTCCTGCAACTTTTAGATAGATCCATGCGCCAACATGTCTGAATCGAATAGCTGAATTCCCTCACCAGCAGTCATTCAGCTCTGCAGAGGCCTGATAATAAGCAGTTCATTTGATTCAGGTGTGTTGGAGAAGGAATGCCTCTGATTGTTGCAGGATGCTAGCTGACACGGACTGGACTTGGACACCCCTGATTTAACCAATTCAGCTACAGAGGGGGCAGTATGTTTGGGTTTCATCCCTTCAAATAATAAGAGCCCAAGTCATTATTGGCAAAATATTTTTTTTTGCCTAAATTATCCTTTGGCAATAAATTAGTGGGGATTTATTTATTTACTTATTTATTTTGGTAAATAATTATTTTAGGCAGATTAACCTCTACTGCCATCTCAAGTATTTTGCAGCCTTCAGCAAGTGTTTCTTCCCATTAAACTTTGCATTTCAACAGGTTTTCTGCCCTTGCTGAAGAAGTGCAACCCAACAGCATAATGCCACCTTATCGCAAATGTTGTGTGTCCACCAGACACAGCAATTAAAACGTTTAGTTGTATTACGGTTTAAAAACCATATTTTGTTTTCCTCCTGCTTCACAGTGATATGATCTATGGTGATCTGCATTAAAAGTCCTGAAAAACGTATTGAAGTTTGTCATGGCAAAGTGACAAAATGTGGAGACGTTTAAGGGACGTACATGCTGCTGCAAGGCACAGTGGGATTATTGTTGCCTGACTGATAACACTTCGCTTTACCAATTATATTGAATGCAACACAGATGCTTGGTGTATCGGTTCTCTGTTTCGGATTAATTTTTGCCACTCACGATACCATACCCGCCTCCTCCCACGCACACACACACAAACACACGCCATCGTCACAAACATGCACACGCACACACATTCCCCCCTGCAGGAACAGCAAACCTTTGTTTATGAGTGAATTTCCCCTCAGGGCTATGTCATTATGTGCTGCTGATTTCCTCCAGCACTGTTTAATTTCAGGCTCCAATTGGAAGTACACATTAAAAGTTAACGGGTGAGAAGGCTATTGACTTTAAGATAAATAACACACATAACAATATAGGCTGGCATTTAATTTTCATTTCTCTTTTCATTACTTTATACTCTCTCCAAGTTCTAGGAAGCCTCTATTGCTGGTTTGTTTTCCTGCACTTCTTCTCTTCGCCAATGCGCTGTTTTGTTTTATTTTTCTCGTTTCCCACAGGCCACCCATCTTTACTATTTAATAGTTTCTGCTTCTTTTTTTTGCCTATTTCACTGGTGTATGGGCGAGATGGACCTGCTGTGAAGGAAAATCTGACCCAAAGCACCGAGGACACATATGTGCTCTAGGTGGTGCAGCTGCGACTCAGCTCGCGTTGCTGTCTGCTCCCTGCCTGCACCCAGTGGTCTGTCAGGCGGCGAAGCGGGGGAAACGGTGGGATAAATGATTATTTATGATCTGCCACCTCCCATCCTCTCAGCTTTCCCCAGGCCCCATTCATTACAGCTGCAGGCTGCCACTGCGTGGGAGAAAATATGTGCACACATACGCACGCATACAAATGCTAAGCAGCTTCTTCTCGCATCTATTCACAGACACTGTGCTCAGGCAAGCAAGCAGGCTCACAAAGGTTGTCTATTTTTCCTCATATCTCTATCTTTCCAGATAAAAGTAGCACACCTCTAATACATACAGCCTGATGTCATATTGAATGCGCCACCACACGCATTAGAACATGGGACCAAATGCACCAAAATTTTCCTCCATCATGCTGTTGCTGCGTGGCGTTAGGCGACGACCCAGCTGACGAGCCTCTTTTGGTATTTATCTTTCCCTACGCATCTCGTTTTTCCTCACGCCACACTTCCGCCAGCTGGACGTGATGAATCCCGGGGAAAACCTAGAACGCTCAGAGTAGCTTAAATAATTGATCAGACCGAGCATGGAGTCTGGCAGCCGACTCGCCCTACACAACAAGAAAATCACACGATACAACACTCCATGTTCATGTCTGTTTCGGGACTCTTTGTTCTGGAGTTTGACCACACAATCAATACCACAGGTATTTTTTTGTTTTGTTTTATTTTGTTTGCAATATAAATTTTGAAACTTAAGGAAAACATGGACTTGTTCTCTCCGATCCAACGAACCACAATATTTTCAGAAAACGAGGGAAAGCAGTCCCCAGGTGGAGCTTTGACATGGCGGCGTATTAGTCTGCGAGGTTGTTCTGTGTTTTAAAAGCTCCACGTGACGTCTTGTCTATTAAGACAAGAGTTAGGGCTTGCTTTAAATGGAATACACATCACATATATCAAGAACTTGTTAAGAAAATGTACTTTTAAGTCCCACTGCTGAAACTATATGTTACAGCGAGTCCATTTAGCCGAGGATGCATTGTTGCACGTGGGACACCGTAATTGTCCACTGGACTTTGGAGACGGTAGTATGTTGAGTCTATATGTGGAAACCTGCCTTGATAACTCACACTAACTGTCCACAGCTGACCATTTAACACGGGGAGCCGGAGCGCCATCTTGCAGAGTGGTGTGTACAAATGATGAATCAATATATAGGATGATAACGTATGAACATGTGCAAAATGACTTTTCATTGGGGGGGCAGAGGAGGAAGCCGCTTCTCTAAATGGATCTACCCCCTGACTCTTCCACTGCCCCTCCATTGATCCTTGGAGTGAACCTTTATGGTGTTTGACTACGTTAGTTTGAACTCATATCTCATGATATCATTAGTGGGTTGTTCCTTTTAAATTTTCTTCATTGCCACACAATTCTCATGACCCCGACGTTCACTATCACCAGGTCAACTCAGAAAACGCTTCGGGACAAAACAATAAAATATCAGAGAGATGGGAAAGAAATGATTTGCAGGTCTTTAGTTACCTTAGACATGTATTCATCTATACTGCTTTAAGCCATGCAGAACCATTAGGGATTGGTTCACATGTCCAAAAGAAGGTACATAATGTGGATAAATACACATATTAATTCCCGGAACCATTTTAACTCCATGCTAGGATGCTTCTTATGTGGGTTTCAGTAGTATGGTCTGAAACTGGACCATTTGTTCAATTATAAAAGTTACTGTTGTATACTGGAAAGTTAAAATTTTCTTGACTGAAACATCATCTTGTTTAAGTCAAGTAGAGTCGACTGAAACAAGATGGCAGGAATATTTAACCAGTAATAAATGGTTGTCCTGCAAAATTTCACCAGTAGTCTTGAGTTTGTTAAAAAAAAAAAGCAGAAGAAAGTCACCTAGACAGACACGCCGAACAAACAAAACACCATCCAAGCAAATACTCACACTTAAGAACAAATTGTTGTGACTGTAGTCCCAAAACACGGATGTTTTTAAACTGTGCTAGAAAGCTGGAGTACCCATTTGTGCACAGGGACCACTTCAAACTCCAAGCAGAAAAGTTCCAGTTGCCATTTTCATCTCTAGTGTCCTGACAAACATACAGACAAGTAATAGTTCGAAAACTTGAAAACACCCAACGGGCCCCCGCAGCAGAAGATAACACCGTCATCTGCAAAAAAGAGATAAACTGAAGTTACAATCAACACAGCTTCATAAAAATTTTACAAAATTAGACTGGAAAGTCAAGGCGTAGTGTAATAAGTTTTGATTTCAGCTTTAACATAAAAAAACAACAAAAAACCACTCAAACTTCAACATTTGCCATTATTTGTTGGAATTTATTTTGTTTGTGTTCATTTAAATTTTTACAACAGCTAACAAAGTTGGACTGATTTTATTTTTCTTGAATACTCCTAGAATATGTTACAAATTGAACTGATTTGTATGAATAAATACAGAAATCTTAAATCATCAGTAACTTCTACTTTTACTTTATTACAAGCCAAAGACAAAGCCACTTACAGTCAAACTGATGTACTGTAGCAAAGATCAGTATTCAAAAGTCACGCTGCATTGTCAGATCTAATGTATCGTACCCATATATACACGTGTATATATACAGTACAGACCAAAAGTTTGGACACACCTTTTAATTCAATGAGTTTCCTTTATTTTCATGACTATTGACATTGTAGATTCACACTGAAGGCATCAAAACTATGAATAACACATGTGGAAATATGCACTAAACAAAAAGTGTAAAACAACTGAAAATACCCCTTATATTCTAGTTTCTTCAAAGTAGCAACTTTTTGCTGTGATTACTGCTTTGCACACACTCTGCATTTTCTTGATGAGCTTCAAGAGGTCGTCACCTGAAATGGTTTTCACTTCATAGGTGTGCCCTGTCAGGTTAATAAGTGGGATTTCTTGCCTTATAAATAGTCATGAAAATAAAGAAAACCCATTGAATTAGAAAGGTGTGTCCAAACTTTTGGTCTGTATATATATATATATATGAATCTGTTAAACCCTATTTGCACTACAAGTTATGTTCATTAGCTCTAGGTGTAGTGTTTGAGCACTTTTTCTTGTTATTTTATTTTAATTGATGCACCAAGAAGTCACCTAGTGATCATAAGTACTCAAAGCTCTATTTCACTTCTTGTCTATTGGTGCCTATTCCAGCCAAATGTAATCATCATAATAAAAAGAAAATCCTCAGACCTTTGCACTTAAACTTTCCAGCTGAAGTTCCTTCTCGTAATCCCAGAGGAAAATGGTTAGGATTTTCAATAATGGTAGGACATCTATTCAAAGTTAAAGACATTTCCTGCTGCCTGTTACGAACATCTGGCTGTGAATGATACAGTGAAGCACCGCTGTCACCTTTCCTTGTTTATATCTTTTTTCCCTACCAGGACGAACCACAGATAATTACACTCCAATTCCCTCTGGTTTAAAATCTTTTCTTTTTCCGTCTCTTTCCTTCTCACTTTCTGCCTCTCCCTTGATTTTCTCAGCTCCACATGTCAACACTGTCAGGTCCCCTGGCACCAACAGAGCTATCCTCTGTCGCCTCCTCCCTCCCTCTGCCCTGTCCCATTACAATGACAATAACAGATAAGAATATTTATTATGTTGGCTCACCACTCCCCGTTCCTCCAAACATCTCTCAGGGGAGCGGCTCCTCACTATCACCCTCAAAAGCCTCATTCAGTTAACAGGAAAAAAAACCCCACATCCACCCGTGGCCTTGATGCTTTCCTTTATCAGTCCAATGAAAGAAGAGCCGGAGCATGAAGGCGTCTCATCTCCTCTGCTCCCTTTCTTCTCTCCCAGCTCTCCCTCCCCACTTTTAATTTTCATCTCTCTTTTCCTGCTTATTTCAGAGAAAGGGGAAGGAGAAAAAGGGGGGACAAGAGGGGTGAGCAAATGAGAGAGGGGCGCTGGTTTGTGATAACTGCCATGCAGAATGGACATCTCCCTTGTTTATTGGCTTTTGAAATCCAATCCATTGTCTGGGATGAGACGTGATAAAGGGAGTGGAAATACAAACGCTCTTATCATGCCAGCTCAGTGAAAGGAACTTTTTTTTTTCTCTCTCTCTCCCTCCGTTTCTCCAGATGCCTCAGTTTGTTGTGGGGTACGTTTGTTGTGTGCGCATCGCCAAATCTGAATAATGGGGTCTGAAAGATGCATTCATTCAGCTGATAATTTGGACCCAGCTATGCTACTTACTGCCATGCTGCAAGGTTTGTGTGTACTCATCACATTTCGAGGCAACACACAGTCGAGAGTGGTCACACTCGTCTCATAAGCTTTTCCTTGGATGTGTCATATTCAAACGGTGAAAACGCTCCAGCTCCCCAGACACGTTGCAGCCGATGTTGAACAGTGTGAGTATTGTGGCCATTTCGTTAACAACCTTAGCCTTTTCAGCTGCTCTCTTTCGTTGGATTAAATGTCTGACTCATCATGTCTCATACATCTGTGGTCATCCTCAGTGGGACGCTGCTTTCAGCTCACATCACGGTTTTGCAAATGGCAAATTTTCAGAGCTATTTCACAAAGCCTGTTAAGTTGTGTCGTAATTTTCACACTTGAGGCTAAATTTCTTCTCAGCCGAGTGACTCACTTAAGGATGTTGCACAGATTCTCCAAACTGGCGTACTCAGTTCAGGAAAATTACTAATGCATTTGCATAAAATGCCTAGCAGAATTTTCAGTAGAACCATAAACTTCAATGTGTTTGTTGAGATTTTATGTGAACAACACCGAGCAGTACATAAAGAGTGAGGTGGAAGGAAAGTGATGCATTTCTTTCAAAATGTTTTGCAAATGAAAAGCTGAAAAGGGTCACATGTATTTGTATTCAGGGTCAGTTTCAATTACCATCTTCCTCTTGGCAATCACCTGAGTTAAATCTCCGCAACTCACCCACTCGTCCATCCTCATCTTAGAATCTATCCTGGTTTTTTGGACTAAGCTGCAGCCTCTCCTACAAAATATTACTTTACTGGAAAATAAACTCCATATATGCGCCGCTCAACTTACTATTACAGGAAAACTATTTATCTGCCATCATCGGTGCCCATGCTATCTAGCCTAAGCTAAATTTCTTTTCAGCTGTAAAGCTGAGAAGAAGAAGCTGTAGCCTTGCAGAGAGTAAGGGTGAGGGTGTGAGCAGCATGTTCTGTGGGAAACAGGAGCTCAAGCTTTTCAGATTATCAGTCTCATGCCATACAGTCACGGCATAGAGATAGTTATAACAAACATGTAAAAAACTAACATTTTTAATAAAGTTACTTATTGCATCTTTAAGTGCGCATTCACACCAGTCCTATTTGGTTCACTTTAATCAAGCTTTGCCTAGAAATTGTGTTTTGTTTGGGAAGGTATGAATGTGGAACTGTGCTCTGATGCGGCCCGACAAACGTAGAAACGTAGGTCTCGGTTTGATTTAGTTGAACTCTGGTGCGGTTCAAATGTAAAAGTAAAAGCCAAATGGACCGGAGATCGCTCCAGGATAGGGACTTCAAGAGATCCATGCACTCTGAACACACCACCCTCTTTATTTCTGGAGAAGAGGTTTAGAGGGTGGAGAGCTTTCTTTCCTGTAGTCCTCGTCTCCACTGACCTCACCTGTTCCATACACAATGTTCACCAGGTGGTGAAAGGCACAGCAAAGACTTTACTTCTCCAGGAAGCCACGCCATGTTCATCTCCTCCAACAGCTGCTGAACAACTTCTACCACTTCACCATCGAGAACATCCCAACATACAGCCGCTGTACAGCAGAAGACCGGAAGTAACTGCAGCGGGCAGTGAAAGCGTCAGAGCGGGTGATTAGGACCGCACTGCCTCCCGTGAAAGACATTTACACCGGTAGACTCCAGCAGAGAGCCAACTGTGTCATCAAAGACCCTTCACACCCTGGATACTCACTCTTCTCCCTCCGCCCCTCTGGCAAATGCTACAGGACACTCAGGGCAAAGACACAAAGATTGAACAAAAGCTTCTACTCACAAGCCGTCAAGTGCCACCCCCCACACACCTCACACACATCCTGAATGAATATGTGCACACACAGGGGCAGCAGTAGCTCAGGAGGTAAAGATTAATCCTGCAACTGGTGGGTTGCTGGTTCCAACCCCGACTACAACCGTCTCAGTTGTGTCCATGGCTGAGATGCTTTGCCTGGTTTGGATCAGATGAAAAGAGGGCCTGGCCTGGATTGAATGGCAGTCTTGCTTATGTGGCTACAAATTGCGACTATTAGTGTGAGGAATATGTAGCTGACTGATCATAGTGGAAATTTATTCTTGATAAAGATATTCAAGTGTTGGCCATTTAACATTTTCCGGATTTACTAAAAGTAAAGATGTTTTTTGTTGGCGGATTTGCGGAGCATTCAATGAATACAACCTGGATAACAGATTCACTAATAGTTTCAGATATTTGAAGAACAATCTAATCGAGCGATACATCTTCCTGCACCAAAAGACAAAGTTAAATTAATCATAGATATCATGTTGCTTCCAGAAACCTCCAGGAGGTTATGTAATCCAGTCAGTATGCAGCGATGAATATTTAACCATTCACCTGTGGGGATTAGAAAGAGAAGAACAACACACAATAAAATATTCATGAATACTTTTAAATAGACAATCTAAGGAGCGTGTAGACATTTAAGCCTGAGCTTTTAGTTTACACGGTAAAACCGCAGAAGTCTGAAGGGTTTCTTATTGAGCCGCCTGTTATATTAGTAGAAAATGATGAATCTGGTTGATTCCCAACACAAAGCGTTTGGATGTTTTTAGGGTGTCTATTATAAGACTGTTGTTGTTGGTGTTGGTAGCCTATTGTGCATGTTGTTTCCTGAAAAGCCTCAGATGAAGCTGACAGTCCAAAATCATTCCTGGGTCTGATCAGTAAATTCCCACTTAGAGAAAATACACCAGTGAGAATAAAAGAGTTTACCCTACTTATTGTTTGCCAGCTATTCTGGATAAACAATGCATCTATCCACAAAGCGAGCTTCACCGGGTAAAGTGATGAAATAAATAGAAAGTAACAGCACTCAGCCTCTTCCCACAGAGCTGCTTTCCTGCTATTCCCAACACGTCTGCTGTGGGGCTCTGTCGCCCAGCAAATAGCTCTCTTTCCTCTCTCTTTCTCCCTGCTTCACCTCCTTTCCCCTCCCTGTCTTTTCCACCACGCTTTTCTTTTGTCACCCATCTCTCTGTGTTTGATCAGGGAGACCTTTCCCTTCTATCTCACTCATGCAAGTCCTTCACGTGTCACTCTTAACCTTGCTCACAGATCGAACTTTCGGCAAACCTCACCATGAAAGATGAAATGCTGTGTAGAAGTTTGTTTGTTTTTTATATATACAAATGGCAAGCCTGGTTTGGGATGTTAAAGTATTGGATACATTTTTAGCTATTAATGAAGTAACCTGTTGAAACACTAAGTAGGACTATATAACATATAGGTGTTGGAGACCTCTCTAATTGGATATTAACAACAATGAAGATTGTATTAAAATCCCTTAATGTCTTGCCTGGCCTCAAGGTGTTGTGTCACAGTATCATAGAAAATGGTACAGTGCTAAGAGGACGTAAGTGTTAATTACCCTATTAACTACATAGAACTGACTGTCTATCTCTGGTCTGTCTTTTGTGTAAAAGCAGGCAGTGGAATTAACAGAAGGCTGCTTTAATCCCCTCTTATTTTCCACATCAGCACTGGCGCATCTGAAAAACATGGTCCATTCAGGCGTTAATTACATAAAGTTCAACGATGTGTGTGTACGTGTGTAGGGGTGAGAGAGAGAGAGAGATTGTGTGTGTGGTAAAAGCAATTTGTTTTCTAGACGACATCAGAAACACATTAATCAATTAGTCTGAGGTGATAAACACACAGAAGCACACCATCACGTTTCACATGGGACTCCTGGATTTCAAGGTTGCTGCTGTCCACTGACAAGCGTGCAGTCCTGTACACACAGAGGCGCAATGGTAGTGTAAGCATACACACACACACACACACGCACACACACAGATCTAATTAAAACCATTGTTGTGAATAGATCTGATTCTATTTCAGTGTGGTTAACAGTCCTTCATGGATAAGTAATGAGCTGGTGTCGACGGAGGGAGAGCACCTCAATCCTTAAACTCTGCAGCTCTTTCTGCTTACCAGCACTGGGACTCCTTTGGTCGGGTTTAATGTTGATCTGTGTGTGGCAGCACAACAAATCTGACTGCAAAAGAACTTAAATCCATCCTGGTTGAGAGGTGCTTGCACGAATCATGTTTAGGAAAAAGCACAGACTCAGTATAACAGTTTTGTCGTTTAATTATAGGAACAAAATGTTCTTTTTGTCATGACGGAGGACATGCAGGCAGGATTAGGCTTGTGTTGTTCATTATTCGACAGAGATGGACCAATCACTGATTTTGTAAACTATTCAGCTGCCGATTGTGATTTTGTCATTTCAAAATGACAAAATCACAATCATTTTAAGGACTTTAAGTAATAACAGAATATTTTATTCAACTTTCTGTACAAGTTGAACCTTTTAGGTGTTTTAGAAATAACATTTATATAGAAAAGTAATTATTCTTCTCAAAACAATCTAAATCTACACAGCATCCAAAAAGACGCTAAAATCTTACAGGTTAAGAGACGGCATATTTTTTTCCTCCTTCACAAGGAAGACTAAATCATATTTGTGTCTAATATGAATAAACAGTTTAGACTAAGACTGAAGATCAAACTTAAGCAACACATAGTTCAACATCTATAAAACAATATATATATATATATATATATATATATATATATATATATATATTTGTTAGTTTTGTTTTCTTTACTATTTTGTTGTAGATTTACCTCAATAAAATATACTCTTACAACAAACCAACCATTAATTCTTCGCACGTGAGTCTGAGAAGCCACAGTAGGTTTTAGTCTGCAGAACCGCGTACTGCTACATAATGAGCTCAAGGCTTTTTTTGTCTATTTCTTTAAGTCCTTTGGTGCAGCTCCTGCTGTTCTTAAAGTGCTTTGTAAATATTTTTAAACTGATAAATCAAACATTTACGGATATGATCCTCAATTTTTTTATTTTAGAAAGTCCTGCTTCTTAATATTTGTACATATTTTGCAAAATTACAATTGCACTACTGCTGATGAAAAAATAAAAAGATCTCTTGATGGTTTAATGTTAGTAAGACAAAAGTCGATGTTTTCCAAATCCCAGAATATGTTCATAAATTACAAAATAAAGATCAAGTTGATGAGTGTGATTCTCCATCTCCATGAGGAAGAAATGCCCATTAGGTGGCTGAGGATTTTCTAGTCAATGAATTAGAAAATCTTTAAAGGAGTGCTGGCATTAATAACATACCACAGTAAAAGCTAAAATCCTAGTAGTTGTAAATTTAAAAAAAACAACAACTAATAATTGTGCAAATTCTCTACCTGATACAAAGAGAAGCAGAGCAATCATATTCATACAACCTTATTACAAAGCCAAATTACTAAATCTCTCCCATAAAACTGATTCAGCCTGCGTCTGCTTTTGTTGTCAAAATGCTGTCTGCAGCCTTCTGAATCAGCTGTAATTAACTCTAATTCCCCAGCAGTCATTTCCAAAGGCTGTATTAAAATAGTGCATTAGGACTTCGGAATGATTGTGAACTGAATAGTCTGATGTTGGTCTTGATATAGAAAGTATGGTTTCATAGCAGCTGTTGATGTGGGAGGAAATACTTACAGGCGGTGACGTGCGGTCAGAGGGCCACCTCTAATCCTGATACGTAAAAATAAGGACATGAGAAGTAAAATAGATGCTAACAATGATGAAAGAAAATCTGTTTGTCCACTTGAAGCTTTTATAAATTGTTTTTCTTATTGGTAATTTCAACCTTTTTATGGTCAAAATCACTGAATTTACACATTGCCTGCTGAATACATGAAAGACGACAGAGGTCAGGCAGTGCAGTGCTGTGCCTCGCCTCTGGGGGCAGAGATGAAGCAGGCATTTGGCACAAGCCCATTGATGGCTGTCTTTATATCACTTGTTTAATTACACATTTTCTACACATGTTGACGTTCCACAGTCTCTTTGATACATTTAATGAATATGTGTAGCACATTTAGTCTTTCTGGTCGGTCATCAATGTGCAGTGAAAATGAGGCACGTGAAGCAGAAAGTACCGTGCCTCACTTATAGGGGGCAGTGCTGAGCCCTATACACACAACGAGCAATAGGTGCTCTTCTTCTACACATCGAAAACGCTGACCACAGAAGAGGTTGAGCGGGGAAATACAGACGGAACAGAACCGATCAGGGCCGCTCTCTTCGGCTGCCAAATTTTTGAAAATGAAAGACAAATTAGAAACAAAGATTTTTTCTTTTTTCAACAGTGACAGAGATATTTGAGAAGATAGATAGGGATGTGGACGACATATAAATGCACAATTTTCACCCAACAAAACATTCAAATAATTTTAAAAAATGTGACCCTATTAAATTTTATTTTTATCCTTTTTTCTTAAAGTTGCTTGAGACGTAATTTAGACCCAGATGGCACCAGATGGACAGACTAATGCACCCTAGAAAAACAGCTGAGAAATCGACCCTTTTTAAGAACGTCATGGACAAATCAGAGCTCTTAGTAATGAATAATTCAGTTGTTTCTGCTTCATTGTTTTGGCGTTTTCAATAATTTCTTAAGATTAATTTTGGGAGTTCCCAACAAAACTTAACTCTTAATACCAATAGATGATTTTCACAGTTATTTTTGTAACTTGTTAATATAAAGCCAGGAAGTGGTTTTTTTTTCAATGTTAATATCTATAAAACTCCCTGTGCAATTTTACTTTTGCAAAGAATAATTATAGTGACACTATGCCTGCTCATTAAATAAACAGTATTGCAAAGTTTAACAAAACATTCAAATGGAAGGGGTGAACATTTATAATAACCAAGAGTTGGATGGGAAGAATAGAAAGCCATATAGATAAAATATGGATAATATTTTATTGAACAAAAATGACCACCAGGCAGACCAACCGCCCAGCTCACTGATTCAGTAAAGCTTGTAGCACTTTCAGGAGCATTAATTATTTTGCATATCCACAAAACTGGGCAAATATGTGTTAAAATTCAGTCCTCCTATCACTGGGGTGAAGTTCTCATCCATTACTAAAGACATGCATTTCATTAAGTTGAATAATCAGATGCATATTTACATATAGCATAATTGGGGAACCAAACACATGCGTATGTAAAAACAAGGCATTACTTTGTGAAGCTGTAACTATGCACTTAGGACTTAATGCAAAGTTTCAAATTAAAGTGCTTTCTGATTTTAATGTTAATATTAAAAAAAGCCTGTTTCAAAGCAGAGACATGAATGGTGAAGCGTGTGTATGCATGTAATATGCAGAGACTTACTGGACTGACAAAACAAAGTTAAAAGCGGTATAAATATTTTTCTAAGACAAATAAATAGAATTATAAAAATGACCCATCTTTACTTTCTGTTTTTTACCATGATGACCATCTCTACCATTACATTATTATGCTCATCAACCACACAACTGGTAAATGAACAAAGTTTTAAATAAACTCTTATTAGTTGGATCAATTTTAATATATATTTAACTTGTAAGCAAAGAGTAGGAGAGGCAGCTTCTCTACCGCTTAGGGATGGTAGTCGAGAGCGAGGCAAAAATATTTACTGTGGAAACTAATAATGAACAAAGGACTGTTGAGTTGCTATTAACTGACAGAAACCAAGTATAAACAGACCAAAATCAATGAGAGAGCAGTATCTAACTGGAATAAATTAGCATGCGAAAAAAGAAAACAGAACAAGGAAAACAAGAGTGAGGAATAAATGCAATGGCAGAGAAACAAGATGGTAACATTTAGCAAAGAAGAAAAAATAATTACTTCCTCTTTCAAAAACCCAGTAAACGTTAATTTATTTTTATGAAGATTTGATGAGGAGAGCAAATCTTTACAAAAAACTAGTAACATGACTAAGTCAATAAATTGTGTCAGAAATCACAAAATCATGACAATGTACACCATATACCATCTTGAGGCTAAAACTGGTAAGACTGGTTAGAGAGAAGACTGAACTAAAAAGCCTGACAAAAGCAAGGAGTGTTCCCCATTTGGATAGAGGAGATTTTGTTTTTTGTCTCGGCGACCCTGATGGACCCTGACAGGACCGACCAGAGTGCTTTCTCTCCCCTGCAACTGACAGCAAAGGCGTCGGAAGATGAAACAGGACATTCCCCTCCTGTCTGTCTTGCTACCCGGTGGATATAGAAAGTGTGCGACTCGGGCTGCGGGAGTGCAGAATCTCTTCCTTTAACTTATTTCCCTCTCTGTGCCTGTCAGAGGAGCAGCCGGGACACTTTGATCAGAGTGTTATCTGCACTGCTGCGGCCTAATCCGTGTATTTGCTCCGAGTCTTAGCTGGATCACCGCGCTCAAATCAAAGCACTACAGAATCAGGCCAGGAGAGGACGGAGACATGCAGGAACACACACCTTCAAACGCTCACAGCCATACACCATGCACACATGCTCTCATACGGTCATGTAGCATGCATATATATTCCCAAAATAAAATCTCAAACACACACTGAAGCTGTCCCATACCCATCACACTCCTCAATGACAATTTAGCTTGCCCTATTGATGTCACAAAACTACTAATAGAACATTCTAGGAGAATTGATCAGTGTATAAACGCAGCTTTATTCAATACTTTTTACTTTTTCCCCTGATCTCCAAGTAATAACTTTAGATTATTTGATTGTTCTGATGGATTATTTCCCACATAACAGTTCTTAAGCAGTTGTTCTACTAGAGTAATGCACAATGATGCTGCATTAAGTAAAAAAGAAAAAACAGTTTTGCCTTTCACACATTACTAAGTATCGCTAATTACAATAAAACTGCCTACTCTACATTATAAGACAATCAAAAGATGATTTTGTGTAGCTCCTCACATTCAACAGCTCCTTGTTAATTTCTGCTGTTTGCATCCTAATGACACTCGAAAGCCATTAAACATCTCCCACCAAAGAGTCGAGCGGAATATCTAAATATCTGGAGCCCTGCGAGGTTTTAATGATTATTTCTTCTGAAACTCCACTTGTGTCAGTGATTCTCACAGGAATCATTAGAACACTTCTAACTGTCTGACTGATGAATATTTCATTGTTCGAGTTCAGTGCAACCATTTGACAGATATTAACCTGCTTCTCTAACTTCAAAGCCAAATTTAATGTTCTGATTTGGATAAAACACTTTACAAAAAAACAAAAAAAATAAAAACAACCTCTGTTTCTAATAAATCAATCAATCAATGAGACTACAGCATTTTAATGCAACCAAAACTAAACAAGTATTCCTGAGCATAGTTTATTCAATTCCTATATTATTTGCAATATCACTCTGTCACTGCAGAGGTATTGAAACCATGTATCTCTTTATCACATGCAGAATGGATTTCAATACCACTATATTCCTAATACTTTGTTCAATTACTTGAACATTTTTGAAACTTTGCAATTTTTTTTTCTCCCCTCCAGGGGGTCTTTTGTGGGCTCTAGTGTTCCTTATATGAAAGTAGGCTGACAGGAAAGGGGGAAGGAGAGGGGGGAAGACATGCGGCAAATGTCGTCGGGTCCGGGAATCGAACCCGTGACGGCCATATCGAGGACTCAAGGCCTCCAAACGTGGGTCGTGCTATCCCCTACGCCACCACAGCACGCACCCGCTTTGCAATTTTTATTAGTTGAATGCAAAGTTTGTTGCAATATCGGAAACCCAAGTATTTTTCAGACTGAGGTGAGTGAACCTTCTTCAGTGAAGACAAAGCATCTGCATAGTAAACTACGAGATCAAATTTTGAAATTTTCCCCAATCTCTAATATTGGGTTGTGACGTACGTAATGCGCCAGCTTGAAGCTTGAAAAAGCGTGCACTGTAAACAACCCCAACCCCAACTAGACAGGACATTTTTTCCATCAATAAAACGTCTCATTGATCTGCTCAGATTTTAATTGCTCAGTATCTAGAAGTGTGGCCAACACAGACTGGCTTTGTCCACTTCCTCCGCTGCCATTGTCAAACTACAACTATAGCCAAACTACAATTCTATAAAAGCATTAAAAAAATCACATCACCATTGATAACTCATCCTTCTGTTTTCTGATTGGAAACTCAGCCAGAAATATTGAGCTCAATGACAGGAATCCCAGACGGAGCACTGAAGGGAGATGAGAATCAAGAGGAATTTCATAGGAAGGCAATAGCCACGCTACTTTAACGATACAAAATGACAGGACTGCTTACTATGATTCGGTATTAGAGGTGTTGAAAGGAGATGCTGGATATTTAGTTAAAACAATGTTGCGTATTTTATGTGTACATATGCCATAGAAAAACATAAGGCACATAAGAAATAGCATTTCTGGGGTACAATTTAACTAATAACCTGTGGGATAACGTTGGGAAATAGCTCAAATTATTGCATGCACTTTTACAAAATGTTTTCTTCAAAAATAGATATTATATAATCTCTTGGTATTGTGAGGAAATAAATACAAGATTAATTAGAGATTCAAAAGGTGTAGAACAACAGTTCAATCATTAAAAAGATGACTGCACAATGTCCAAATTGTCCTTAGTTCAGATAAGACAGGACGTTTTTTTTTTTACTGCTGGATACAAATTAATAGAAAAAACATTCAACATGGAGACATTATCTCTCAAGGGTAGAGATATGTTTTCTCTGCTTCTGTTAAATATTGAATTTGTGTCTTATCTGATTATGTGTTACATATTCTATAGGAGCTCACAGGAGCCCATCCACACCTGTCAGAGTTTGTGCCATAAAAAGTGCATTTCATAATTTCCTTACTTGCTTCATGTAAAAGTTTTATGGACAGATGTGTGGACCAAATGCCTTGTTAACACCATAGTCACTTGGACTCAGATGGCAATATCCATAGACAGCATAAATGTTAGATGAAGCCATCTGCTGTCAAACGTGAAACCAATGCAGAAGCACCTTTAAGTGGAATATAATCAACAGCTACTTGGCACTGGCTTCCAAAACATCTTCTAACATAGTGTTGGATTACATGAAATCAGACTTCTCTTATGAAACACTAAGCCAGTAATTTTTCTCAAAAGTAATTTTGTTCTCGTTCGCTTTGTTCAGCGCTTCTGATTAGTGAACTGGTGGTCCTTTGAAAACTGATTCAAAGTGCTCAAAGAAACTGACGTTTGTCCAATCAGCCCCTAATGCTTTTTCTCCAGCTCCAGCATCTTTCTCAGAAAAAGTGACTTCTGGAAAAAGAAAAAGCCAATGTGGCCGTAGATCGACTGCCAAGCTTGATGATTACAGTGCCGTTAAAAAAAAAAATAATGTAGCTGAGGGAAATGAACCATTTCACATTTATATATTAAGCACATCCAATGCAGGCCAAATGTAAAACTGCAGTTTCAACATAAGTTTACTTAAGTAAACATGTTATTTCAGGAAACAGAAGTCCACATTATTAATATTAGACTCAGAATAGCTTGCATTAACTTCAGAAACTGAAGCTAAACTGAAACTCTTAGAATATGTAGATTTATTACATATAAAATTATGCATTTTAAGTGTTTATTTCTGTCAATTTAGATGGTTATGTCTCACATAGCAAAGACCCCAAAATTTTGTTTCTCCCAAAGTTTAAATATAACAAAAGATATATATATATATATAAAGAATTTTTTAGTCAGCTGACTAAAATGTACATTTGCGTACTAGTACACAGTGACTGCACTGACTATTTGGTTTGGGTTTCTTTTACAGAAAATACTGCATCCATGCGGCGTGGTACGGAGGTGATCCATGCTGAGGTGTTACAGAACTACAAAGGTATGTCTCAAAATCTCATATCAAGACCAAAAAAAGAGCTAAATTTGAAATAGAATATGTGACTTTAAGGACATTACAAAGAAAAATCGAGTCTCATTTAAGACAGAGAAAAAATGTGTTGATAACAGTTACATAATTACAAAAAAAAATGCAGTCACAAAATACTGATGATTATTCTCCCCTCACCTGTTGAAGGAAGGGAGTCCCTTGTGGTTTCCAGTGATAATGAGAGCAGTGCTTAAGCAAACCTTGATGCTGAGCTTTCTGATCCCTCTGAGACTTCCATGTTAATAAATGAGTTCGCCGGCAAAGCAATACTGCTTTAAACCTATGTATTATGTATGAGGGGTAAGAGAACGGCACTGAAAAGGAGGAATCATCTCGGCACACATAAGTGCCAGAATCCAATCTCAGCTCCATTAGTGCAGGACAAATCCTATACAGTGAGAGGGGGGTCTCCATACGTTTCCATGAGGGAGCTCAAGAAGTCATTATGGAAATGAAATGGGACAAATCACATGTTACAGATCACTGGCTAAAGCAGAAGCAAAATCATGCTACGGTGCACTTCAGAGTGTGTTGTTTTGGACAAAAGTAGGCGGAAATCGGCACAGTTTCTCCCAACGACTTCTAATAAACTCCCAGAGTGGAGGAGGACAGCCAGAGACATCCGTTAGCTCACAATTATGTCATCTTGTACCTACAAATGATGCTTTGCAGATCAAAGATTTCAGCTCCCCCCGCCTGCTTAGTTTTTCATAACACCGTCGTCTTCCATGTGTCACACTAACATATAGTTTATTTGATCACGTGTCAATGTGTTATCTGAATCTCAGCAGAGCGCAGAGCTCATTCAGAGTGCGCTTGGAGACATGGCTGTTGCAGAAGGTTATAGTGGAAGACAATTTGTCTGTGTTTTCCAATGAGTTAGCATCCCCTCTGAGCGTATGCTCCATCACTGTAGATAAAGATCCTTACAAACAATCTCCCAAATGCTAATTGAGGTAATTAAAGCCACAGCATCCAGAGGAAACAGGTGCAGGTGGTGGGTATTATTCATGTCCCCTTGCCCTTGGAGGTAACCCTCTCAATCTAGGGAGGTAAACAAGACAGACAAGGGTGCAGTTTTCACTGTTTTCTTTGTTAAGGTAAGCACACAAGAAGCTATATTTCCCACTGGTGGTGGAGAGTCTTTCCATGTTTGTGTGGCAACAAATGATAAGTAATCTTCCCTCTCAATGCCAATATCTTTTCACACACACTCACACATTTTTCTTGATATGATGTTGCAGTAACATTTATGCTTTTTGAGAGAAATATTCATCTTTTTTTGTCACAAAGTTGGAACAAGTTCAACACAATAAATTTAGAAATCATGGAAAAGTTGATTTACTTCAGTAATTCACTGAAGGATATGTTTCAAGTGTTTACTTTTATTTACTTTTTTGACTCTGGGTTAGAGCTAGTCAAAACCCAAGAAGTTTCTTAGAATATCAGAGTAGGGTAAGAAAAAAATAGTTTTACTACAGAAATGCAAAGTCATCTCCATGTTATGTCCTACACACTTAAGAAAAGACTTGACCAAAGTCAAGACTTGACTCGACCAAAGTCCAGCAGGAAGTCGATGACACTCGCTACAAGAATATGCACTCATATTCTTGTAGAATATGAACCCACCCTTTCATTGTTGAATGACCAGCACAAAGAGACGTCTATCAGAAGGACACAACCGTTGGTCAGTGGTCCAAATGTGAAGGTAAAGTTTTTATTTCAATTGAAAATCAAATTCCAGATCCGAGAGGAAAATCAGAAAGGTGTAAAATCCAAGTCTCCACAGTCGCTGATGATTTGTGGAGCCATGCTGTTGATCCGCCGTGTTTCATCAGGTCGACAGTCAACACAGCCGTCTATCTGGAAATTTTAGAGCACTTCATGCTTCCTTCTACTGAGAAGCTTTGTAAAGACACTGATTTCATTTTCCAACAGAACTTGGCACCTGCGCACAGTTTTCCCATTCATCCCCGAGGCGTCCCAAACATCTCCCAGCTGCTTGAATGCTTTATGTGTTCAAAAGACATTCAAACTGGAATGTCAAATATTAAATGAACTTCTTGCCAAGAACTGATGCTAAGCCTGGGGAAAAGAGCGGAGAAATAGAAACATGTTCTGGTTGACATCATTTTTAAAAAAATCCTCAATGTTTTACTCCGTTTCTAAACTCCCATTAGGACGAATCCATCGTCCATTTTTAAGGTTTTGCCTCCGTCTGTGGTAACATGAATTACCTGCAGTAACTCATTCAAAAGTGTGTATTCATGTACTGAATAAAATAGAACATTATTGAAAAGTTTATTTCAAGTGAAACAAACTGTATTGATTAAATACAGATCAATGGTTTTAAGCCTCTTTCTGTTAACTATGTTGAGTTTCTGCTTACAGCTAATTAAAATACACAGAAAATTACATCGGAGCACAAATGTAACACATAAATATGGGTTCAATGAAAAGCAGGTTTATTTCCTGCTTCAAGTTCTTTTCCAAGAAAACTTTTAATCTGACCAGTGAGCCTTATTGGATGTTCAGTTATTGAAAATGACTGTACTCTACTTTTCAATAGGCCAATATTTCTGTATTTAATTTCTTTTTATTATTATTATTATTTTGAAGAAGCAGCATTTTGGGTTGTCATTAATGAATGCTTAGTTATATGTAAGTGTATGATCATTCTCTGAGTTTGGCATCCGACTCTCAGAAACACAACATCTAAATGATGTGTTTCTCCTCTAAGAGTCAAAATCAGACAAAATGAGAGGTCATTTATCCAGCTATCAATATCCCCCCTCCTGCCTTGCTCGCCTCAAGAACGTCCTTCAATTTGCTCAGATTTTTTATTTTTTTAACTAATTTTAATGCAAATACCCTCAGCCTAAATGCCAGAGTCAGGAAGTGATGACGGTGGGGGTCTGAAATCATTACAGAAGCCTTGTTTATATCAGACAGTGATTAGATTAATACTCATTAGAGAATATTTGTGTCTGCACCCTTACTGTGGCCCAGAGGCAACCAGGCAACGGGATCCATGGCAATTAAAAATAGAAAGCTGTCATCCTCCATCACCCTTTCATTAAAAAAAAAAAATACACACAGATACTTTCTCAGCTCAGTAATACACATATTATTAAACAAAAGCAAACACTTTGATCAAACAGCTATTAGATTGATGTAGATCAACTCTAGGACTAAAAATAATATACAGTCCAACAAACCATTTGTTAGCTTTTTCCTGAGCAGCAGTTTCACTTCATAATTTGAAAAATTGAAGAAATTCTACGGTTTGAAGGAGTAAAGCCTCTCATTACTGTTTCATAAACCTTTTTCTTGTGCACGTTTATTGATTTTCATCTGATTCTGATGCTTTGCTACGCTGCTGGAAAGAAGAGCCTGTATGGTGAAGGTTGGCAAGCACAAAATAGAAACATTACTAAGATATCTTTACTAGATGAGTCACACAATCATACAGAATATGGTGCATAAATAAAATATGACTCCAGGTCTGTTCATGTGTACTATGGTTTTATTGAAGGGTTGTAATAATAATTACGCTGTTTTTTGCGATACGAATTAAACTATTTCTCATCTGTCTGTGTCATTCTGTCATCATCCCTGAGTTGAAATCAGTAGCAGACATTGTATGACAGAATATTAGTTCTGGTTGAAAATTACAATTCATGCTGAATAAAGACAATTTTTCTTCTATGAAAATTATTTTTTTTTCCCGTTATGTCTGGAAATAAAAGCTTGTAGATTTGTATTAATTCTATACAGCGGTTCAGCAGCAAGAGGACAATGTGTCATCGTATTTGCCACTATTCTCTCAATTATTCAGTTTTTTATCTCCCAAATAGATAAAAATACTGAGTTGTTTCCCCAACACTGACATAATTTTCACAAGTGAAAAATGGATATAATTAGATAATTGCTGCTGAATCAAATGACTATGTTTAGGCTGAACATGGACTCATGTCAAGATGAGGTATGTGTGTCGCCTTAATGCTGAAATCAGGTTTACTGTGCAGGATTTATTGTTCCTGGTACAAATCACCTCAGCATAGGCTTTTGTCAAATACCCAGTCCGGTATTTCATTAAGCTAATGCCATGCTGGAACACATTATAATCATACCCTACATTTTATCAGTAATAACTGAGTGATATTTTAGATGTTTAGAAGACCACATGACACAGTCAGTCATGAAACTGAAGCAGTAAATACAGTTTTTCATTTTGAACTCAGCAAAATTGGATCAGCAAAATAAAATAATGTGAATTTTGCAAGCTGAACACCTGAAATCCAGCCATAATGTTTGGCAAAACAGACAGGGGGAATGCGATACATAAAACCACAGGACATCCACAACAGCTGGTACCAGGAGTTCAGAAGAATCAGGAACTTTCATTTAAAAATACCTTGAAAGTTACCCTAAACAAACATTAAGTTCCGATTGGAACATCTCAATAATTAACTTTTTCTTTTGTAATACATACAAAACTACATCACCATTAGTCCAGAACAAATGTTTAGTTAATTGTTACTTCAGTTCTTTGTAATTCTTTTAAAGCAGACAGCAAATTAACCCCATTAAATCTATAATTAATATGGTTATAGGCCCTATCATGTCAGCTACATATAATGCCTTGTGAAGAAGAGATCTGCCACTGGGTAAGCTAACCCATATTTATTGCTTTAGCTCCTCATTGCGTCTCTTGCTTCTATTAGAACTGTGAGCTTGTGTGTTTTTGTTGGGCCACCAGATCAGCTAAAGTGGCACAGATCATGAAAACAGACTCTAGGTCCTTTCTCAGTGCACCGAAATGAAAAAGTAATTAAAAATACGCAAAATAATAAGGACGTTTTATTACGCCTTCATAAGACGACTGAGTAGCATTTTCATAATGGTGTCATTAGGAGAAGTAAACAGAGAGAAGAGAGCTAGGCAAGAATTAAAGAGAGGCAAAAAGGTTTAGAAGATTTAATGTGAGTCGTGAAATATGCCACCTGTTTCTAATTTATAAAAATGCAACTTGATGGGCAGACAATTTTCTGATTTCAACAATGGAATTTAGCTACAACTTCACAAATTTTCCGTTTTATATAAAATTGTGTTTTGGTAGTTGATCAGGCTGTGTAGCTATCTTTACCTTTAAAGCCATCTGAAACAGCCATGCCCTCATGTAGTCTGTAATTCAACTAAAGTATAAGACTAGAAAGAGCTTGAACAAAATAGTGTCCTTAAAGGCTTCAAAAGAAAATGGAAGAAATACTTTCACAGAATTGCAGCCATATAGCCCGACAGGAACAAGATCATAACAGTGATTATGGTGGTTCAAATAAATGATCATGTCTAGCTGTTTGATGGAGTTTTATGACAGACGGTGGAGGAGAGAAGGGAAAGATTGTGGGAGAAGATCTCTACCTCCAGTTTCCTACAGGTTTTTTTCTCCGCAGAGAACTGCCAACACTTATGTGTTTACATATCGATCATGAAACAATGACAAGTTTGAAAAACCCTCATCTTAAACGTCACCCTGTCCTCAGAACATACAGAAACAGCACTACAAAACCCAAATCAGCCTAATCTGTTCATTAGCTGTGTGTTCATTCGGTTAAAAGGGGATTAGCTTAACATGTCCATGCCTCAAGGTTTCACACATCTGAGGAGACTTCCTGCTCACCCCTTCATTTGCTTTGGAGAAGACCACACTCTGCTTATATCTGTGAGGTAAAAGGTTTCTCAGATGTTTGTTGGCCACTCAGTGCTGCTTTCTGAGGGAATGCTGCTTTCTCTGCCTGTGTCCCTTTCTCTATATTACTGTCCTCTATCTGCCTAATTGTCCAAGGAAGCCATCTTTTCTCGCTACTTATTCTCTTCTCCCTTCTCCCTTGTCTCCACACCAATGGTTCTCCTTAAAATATCTCAAAGAAGCAACGCAAGAAAAGAGACGAATATGCTGCACCATTATGTAAAAATACGTCGCCAATAAATTTGATTCTGATTCAAATTTTAGGGTGGGACCTCATGCCTATTTAAAGACAAATTCAACTATTTCAGACACTTTCTGTTCAAACTCCCAGTGTAATATTGTGTTTTCAACTGGACTGTATCAACGCACAACATGCTACCATCAACAATACTTGCATGTAAATGCTTTGCACACACACACACAATGTGTAAATTATTCTAGTCCAGGCCTCCGGGGCCAGTCTGATGCGACTTTTAGACGTGTTTCTGGTCCAACACAGAGGTGGGCTCTGTTTATTAAACCAGTGACTTTTGACAGCAATTTCTCTCATTGGATTTTATTTAGAGGAATAAGAAAAAGGGTCTGAATATGGAAGGAAACTGCAATTTTCAAATTTCTGTTTTGAAAAAAAAAATCAATGTTTATCACAATTACTAACACAGCTAATGTCAGTTTAATTGGTAAAACTAAAGTTATTGACTCGTGATTTTGTAACTGGCATTGTGTGTAGTAAGATATCAAACTTTTTGATGTGGATCTTGGCAAGAAACCAAACGAAAGACAAAACAGAAACTGTTTTTGGCAGTACATGTAAAAAAATATATACTTTTCTGATCATTCTTCATTGCTGTCCCGCCTCAAAGTGGATTAAACTTTGCAAAGGTTTAGACCTAGAAGTTGTAATAGAGTTATTTTCTTGTGTCAGTAATAAGAAAACAAAAATAGATATCAGCTTGTCTCAGGTGACTGTGGAGTTGTTTGGGGTGACAGCTTATAAGTTTTTTTTTTTATTGTTGATGTGTAGTAAAGTGCCATCGTTAGCGCCTCTGGGATCAATATTCTCTTAACACAAACTTCACAGTCGCTTAAGTGTAGGTGCTTTGGAGAAAAAAAGTTTATACACGGAGCCAAAAAGATATCTTCTTAAAAATCCAATAACAGAAAATGATCGATGTAAAGGTGAGATATAGTTAAACTATAGGCACAATTTTCAGCCCAAATTGAGGATGAAGAGATTTGCTTCTCGTTCTTCATTCTTTGTTAGCTTAAGGCAGCGATTCCTTCCCTCCAAGAGTGAATTAGGTTGAAAGTCAAAGAGGCTCAGGTTGTTGTCAATACTCATTAGAGTTTGCAGCTGTCCTCGGGTGAAGACCTGTCCCGCTTTGCCGACAGGCTCAGTGCGATTTGGACACATGGGTCCACATCATTTCTATCATCTCCTCAAAACTGTCACTGTGGTTTTTTAAGTAAGTTAAGTAGAGTATAAAGTTTGTTGGTGTTTTTTATTTTTTTTTATTTTATAATGTCTGGGGAGCCTTATGCAGAATCAAACATACGTTAAGGGAAAATATATCCTAAAGTTAGGGGTAGTCTGCAGCAAACCGTTGGCATTTCTCTACTCATTAAACCCAACATGAGTTTTCTGTTTTCAAGCTGCTTACCTGAAAATGGCTGACAACTCTGTCATCTTGAAAAGGACATGAGTAATAATCCCCAAAGATTTAGTCACTGATGGCATTTCCAGTCTGAATGAATGTTTCCACTCAAATTAGAATGCACTCATTAGAATTTTTGTAAATCTTTGCAATTGTTTTCGCCATTTCTGAGTTCTCTTCTTGCTCAAGAGCTCCTCGATATTTTGTGGCAAATAAAGGGATATTTGGAAGAGGAGTTGCTGTAAAGCTGGGCTTTACTATTTTAAAACCACAACAAAAATTATTCTCAAGTTGATACTTGGCCTTGGATTCAACTTCTTATCAGACTGATTTGTACAGTTATCATTTCTAAAACTGTAAATAAATGTGTATGTAAGCCTCAAGCCAACTTTGAGATTTCCTAAAGGCTGCCAAAAGAGATAAAACAGCTAATTTTCTGTGCTCTATTTTACCTTCCTATTGTGTCAAAGGTATTGTTCTCTCTCGCAACCCAATTTAAAGTAGACATGCCTCAAGTTGCTTTAGAAAATAGTTTTGCTTTAAATAGCTTCTTACATTGCAGTGCTTTCTCTAACTTTTATTTTAAAGAGCTGAACTCAAAATAGCTAACTTTGCCATTTCTTCCTGCCGTCATAATTTCCACATTGAGTGTTGTTGCTAAGGTGACCCGAAAGCACTTAGATATGGTGGGACCGCTGATTGAAAAATGAATAGGCTGCTAAAAATTGTCTGTGGATTTCGGTTCACAGACAATTTCTCACTGCATTTCCACTTCTCAAACTTACAGACACTGAGCAGTGGCGCAGATCTTGTTAGAAACTCTTAGGTTCGTCCTTCGGGCAAAACTAGACCTTCATGCTTCTTCAGCAGATATAATTTGATTAAAGCTGGCGGTAAACTGACAAATAGTATTGTTTTTATCATTGCTCTTGTTGTGTCCTTTTCCCTCTCTCCTTCCTATTGCTTTCCTTGTCCGATTTTTTGCCTCTGAATTGCTGCCAGGTCCTGTTTGCTGCGGTAATTAGGAACCAGAGCAGGCTTTCACGACTCCATTATGAAAACAGCACACGGTCCAGTGGTTTATTGATAAAGCATTACACTCTGCTGCAATACTATATGGAAATGTACACGAAGCCGGCAGCCTTTTCAGGTGGACAAAGCACGGCTCAGATAAAATATGATAATGTTGTAATAGCTCTATCACATACTCTATATAAAACAAGACATGTCAGAATACAACTTGCCCAGTGTATTAGTGAAATTTAATGATTTTCTTTTTTTTTTTTAGAAAAGGAGAAAAATGGAAAAAAAGAGCAAGTGACAGCAACATTAGCTGCGCCGTGTTCTGTCAAACAGAGAAAAAGGACCACGGGAAAAAAAAATATAGCCAATCTAATCTGCAGCAGACAGAGACAGTTGAGGAGGTAATTGTGCTCATCAATATGCAAGGACAGCTATTTAAATGTGTTGTTGAAGCTCCAATCAGGTTTCTCAGGGTGCTGTGATATTTAAAAGTGACACGGGTGACCCTCCACATTTGCGAGGTGTCATCATGCATCAATCTTAAAGGTATATATCAAAGCTGCCTGTAATGGTTTGCGCACTGGGATTTATATTTCCAATTAAATCTGCAAATTATATGATTATCCTCTGCACCTTGCCAAGGCCATTTTGGAAACGAATTGTGCTGGTCATTTTGTTTTTCCACAAAGATAATAGTGCCGGTGGGAAACCTGCTTACACAGTGAGAATAATAATGACTGTGGCCTTGTTACACACCTACGTAAATGCACAACTACAAAAATATACATAAGCCATCAGACCCCTGCAGAAACACACTGGAATTCTCCCATGATTAGCAAAGCCTTGTTTGTTTTTTCAGCTTTAGCTGTTCAGAAACTCGGGAGGCGGGGGGCAAATTTCTGAAGGTCTGTGTGTGCGTGTTTCGAAATGTGCAGGACTCGAAGACACAAACACGTAACTGCTCCTAAAATAGCACCAATAAGTGAAAAGCATCTCTCTCAGTGTGCTGACAGTTTGCTTAAATTTAAATCCAGCAAACTGTCGAAATGCATGTCTGTGTGTCTATGGACAATAAAGACACAGCAAATAGCTCTGAATTATAAAAGACCAGAGCTGCAGATCACGGCCAAAAAATACCACCTGCTGAAAGCCGGTGAAGATGTCTGCTAGGTTCTGCAGCATCGCTTATCTGGTGTTATTCTAGAAGTCTGTCTGAACCTTGTCTGTCTATTAATTACAATGATGTAAAAAAAAAAAAGTTTCTATATTTCTATATTGTGGCCAAATCAAAACTAGGTTGAAATTGTTTCTGTTGTTGGTGTCTTTGTTGTCTTACACATTCTGCTTTGTGAATCCAGAGCAAAAAGAAAAAATAATAAGCAAGTAGAGGATGAAAAACTATTGTTGAGCAGTAGATTACACAGCTTTGTGAAATCCCCCCTCTGTATGCAAGTCCTGGTTAGCAGGGGCTGGACAACTATAGACACTGCAAAAACAAAACCACAGTTAAGTTCTGCCTGATTAACCTGTATGTTGTTTTGTTAGAGACACAGACAAATGCACGGAGCACTGAGTTTTTCTGCAGATCGATACTTGTCTCAACACAATTGCAAGCATGTGAACAAACTCCCACTGCAAATAGATGCAAACCAGAAAAACAAAATGGAATACATATGTTATTAATTTCAACATGTCAACCAAAAGGCAGTGCAGGATGGTTGGGTGTATTTTGGCTTGCTGATTTCTATGCCAGTGGAAATATTCAGAGTATTCTCTACTTTGAGAAATCCTGAAAAATATTGGGAATTAATTAAAAAATGTATTATTTCTACGGCAATTTAAAAATATTGAGCACTGGCCTTATCGGCAAAATATAGTAAGTGTAATTCTACAGGATTAAAAAAAAGAATTTTCAAAACTTCACACTGAGAAATGTTTAATACAACTCTTATTGTTTAATGTATACATAACACAAACTGGATTTTGCTTCAGATTCTGGGTTTAATTATACATTTCATGGAATTAAACAAATAAAAATGCAATGGAGGAAAAAAGATACTACTACTTAAATTGTTTCTGTGGCTGTACCATGAGTAACAATCACTACCAACAAGCACCACCTGTACTTTACGACTAACCATCTGCATTTGTCAACAGGTGGTTTAGCACACGCTTCCTGAGCAAATTGTTTAGACTGTCTCAGATTTGAAGAGCGGCATCTGCAAACTGCAGTTTTCTGATCGTGTCATAGATGTTCCCTCATCCCAGATGCATTTGTCACATTCTAAAATTATGGAAGTACTCATTAAAGAATTGCTCTTAACGCAATAATTTTTCAGGAATAATGAAACACTGCACAATTAAATATCTGTAAGGGTACTTAAAGGTTTAACCTAATCTGTGTTGATGCTGATCTGTGTGAATGTGGTGTTTAGACCTCTTCTTTAAATATCAACCAAGCTGTGACATAATAAAACAGGCCGCTCCTTTGCAGCATCACTTCTAAAAGCTCCATGTTGTAATTTAAGGTGGCTAGCAAAATAATGCATTAAAAGGGAATACATTAAAATTGTAAGTTCTCTAAAGTCTGTAAGTGACAAACATGATTATGCGTTACACTTATGGCATTTTGTAAATGTCCATCAGGTTCTTGCAAGCAATATCATTTCAGAAATTAGCCCCTACCTGGGAGGAGATTGGTTAGGATGTTTGCTGTGCTTTGAATGACTCCCAGGCTGTCTCATAGGAAGGGGTAGAACAGGGGCTGCAAGGTGTAAGGTGTCCTTAAAGATGTTGGAAGCCCACTGATGGGACTGTCTCAGGTTGATGTCACTCAAGTGTGATTACAGAAACCTGACAACCCACTGAGCTGTTCTTAAAACACCTGCTGTAAACTCCCTACTTTCTACTGCACTGCAATGGGAGTACCAGACTGTGCAGCAATAAGTTAAGATGCTCTCTGTGGTGCAGCAGTGGAAATTAATGAGCAGCTTTTGTGGAACTCTGCTGCTTTTTAGGTCTTCTTGCATGAGGTATTAAGGCTTCAGATGAGCTCCTCAGATATATGGACTCATAGGAATGTCAAGCTGGAGACCCTCTTAATCTCCTCCTGGCCAGTGCAATTCTGACTGCAGTTCTATTCTCTTGTTTTTCCAAAGGTCCGTGAATCTTTTGTTCTTTGATTTGCATTTAAGTTGTGGTAATTTTCTTTGCACCAAACAGAGACTTTCCCGCCCTCCTCCACGTACGCTGCTTGTTGCAAGTGATTTCAAAGATTTGTAATAATTGCCTGTTCAGCAAATTCAGCTTTCAATTATGCTTAAAATATCTTTGAAATCTACAGAGAACAGGGCAGTGCATTACAGGGTAGAGTCCTTAGGGTGACATGGCTACGTTATCCTGCCACAACAAAGAGTTCATGCTTCATTAAGCAGGGATGGTACTATAGGAATAAACCTCGACAATTAGGCCCACTGATACACAACTGATGCTTAAGCAATCAGATTTTGAGTGCTGTTTCTTGTCAACATCGCTGCTATCAAGACAGCTTGCTAGATATTTTTAATTAAACATTAAGATGCTTTATTCTTTTTGTATCCATACAAAAAAGCTCATTTATAAAGGGCTTTATTTGATCAATCTCAAAAAACTTTATGCAGTCCTGGCATGTCAGCAGGACCATAGAAAAACATCACTTTGGACAGAATCCAAAGAGTGCAGCTTTAAGTCTCTGAAGAGGCACTGAAGTGGAAAGCCTCATTCTGAACTTTTTCTGGAAAACCTCTCAACACATCCCTTGTTTATGAAACAGAGGTGATTTGTCAAGTGGAAGATTTTGAATGCACAAGTGACTAAATGACAAACTTGTCGAGAAAAACATCTTGCCATCCTTCAATGATGATAATCTCCTCCGTGCTAATGCACATCTCGGCATCCTCGGCAACACATGTCAGAGTGTTGTTTATGACAAGTATGGATTGCACTACAGCAGCCTGCTAATCCTCACCCTAAAGGAACACAAGCGTATCTCCAATCTAATCAGATTTATTTGATGCCTTCATGGGATTCATTTTTACCATTACCATTAGGTTTTCTAAATGAAACATGTCATGAAAATTCTCTCCAAAGCTTAGCAGCCCCCTGTATTTTCCCTATTAACCAACATGAAGGATGTATGAGATGGAGGCTGGAGGTGCAGGAGGCGCGGGGTGGAAGAAAGCGGCACGCTGCCATGACTAACCAAAGCACCCGTCAGTTGTGACGCTGAATTTCATTAAATAATAAAAAAATAAAAAAAACACTTTTACAAGACACTGTGTTTGTAATGAGTGTGACAAATAAGTACTTCTTACCTGCATTTGACTGTTTTAATTAAGAAGACATTGAAATATGTTTTGCTCCCAAATAAACTCATTGAAGTGAATTAATAAGCTGTTGAATTTTTCATCATTAACAGGAAAATAATAGAATTTAAAACGCCCAAAACAATTAATCACAGGTTCCAGCTGGGCATGAAAGATTACTATGAAATACCGTTTCTCAAGATTTAGTCTTATACTGCTCTAACAAAGAGCTGCAAAGTACTTTTACAGCCTGTTTGGTTCGAGCTCTGAGGTTATTGGGTTTGGGAGAAGATGATAATGGTGATGTCGGGAAGGCCATTGTGAAGCCAGAAATGATTTCAGGGCTAAGAACAGAGAAATCACTTCAAGCCATTCAAACGCACACCTTTCAATAACTGCAAAGGCAACATCTTCTGAGTGTTTTGGAAGAAATATGGAGTTGTGGACCTTGTAATTAGAGGTAACCCTGGCGAGTTGTGTTCCGCCATGCTGTGAGTGAAAGGCAGTTTCAGCCTTGTATAAAGCTTTCAATCTAAAGCAGGGATTAGACTATATGGAGTCTGGGGAGATGTAAGATAGTAATGTCACGACAGGGCATCTCTATCTTATGTCTCAGACGGCACATCTCTGCATGGCCTGTTTGTGCATCAGCACTCTGCGCTTGTTTTGAATTTGTAAAATTGAAAAGTAAGCTAGTAATATCTAAGGTCATTTTAGGTAGAGCTAAAGTCATTTTTTCTCTTTATCTAAATCTCCCCCATCGATAATCACGCTGTCTGACCTCAAGGCTGCGCGGAGGGACTAAGATTGTGCAAAACGATAAAGCTCAGGGGAAAAAAGGAAAGCTGGGAGTAAGAAATGTAGGGGGCAGGTGGCGCACTAGAGATTTGACAGATTCAATTTTATGGCTAAGCAGAATTTGAAAAATCATCACATGTGGGATAGAGATCACAGCAACTCGACCTGCTGCTCATTTTTCTCCTGATGCGAACAAGTTGCGGAGAAAAAAAAAACAGAGAGGTGAGACAATTTCTCTCCGCTTGCTGAATGTCAGAAGAACACTGACACACACACAACAAAAACTAAATAAATAAAAATACTGTAAGCGCATTTTGCTGCAATGCATTTTACATATTTGGCTCGGGTTAAAAAAAGGGATTAGCATCTGCAGATGAACTAACTGACTGGATTAGTGCTCAGAAAAAACAGGGCAAGGCTTTCATGCCTCACATCCCATCACAGCGCTTTGGTACCAAAATGATTTTCTATGATTAAGCAGTCAACAAGCATTCTAGTTGTTTTCCCCAACACCCTGCCAGCAAAAAATAGACCAGCAGGGCTACAGTCTTTTCTGCCAAAGCATGTTAGGAAAAAGGCAGCAGGAGCTCATATGTATCTAAGGCCAGCTACTATCACAGCCCGAACAGCACAATTCTGTGCTCAATCTGATCCCAGCGGATAACTTGTGTGTGTCTCAGCATGTGCGATCGTGTGTGAAACATGATTGTACACCCAAGTGCAAACATCAATTCAGCAGTAGGAAACAGATGAGAATGCCTCCTTCTCCTGTTTTCCTTAATCTCCATCTCAGCCCGTCGGTTCGACTCCTGTCTTCCCGCTCCACGTAACCATGGAGACGTGGTGGCGGTTAATTAAATATCCTCCCTCCCCTGATTTTTTTTCCACATAGTACAACCAATTAGTGCTTTCTGGATCCGTACATACTAATGCTTGATTTTGACACACTGCAACACATGCTTGCTTTTTAGCACGTGCGATTTTATTTTTTTTTTGAGATGAACGTGACAATCACAAGATTTACAGAATTCACTATTCTGTAAATCTGGGAATAGTAAGCAGACAAAGCAGTGCTTTGTTTACAAATTGCACGTATTCATCAATACTTCTGATGCTGAGGTTATATTATTGCATAAGTATGTCTTTTGTTAGCAGAGTAGGTTAATTAGTTTTTAGCAACTTTAGCATAATCAGACATTAGCCTAACATTTCCTGCTATTCAACTTGGGAAAGATGCATTCTGTGCTCTCTCCATACCCATATCACACTATTGCACATCCACATTTCTTTTTAATACAGAGGATTTTATTTGAGGATTCACCCATTTGCAGATTTTTTTTGGACAGCATCTCTATAATTTCCAAAAGAACATTCATTGCTGCTTGACACACAAAGGGCTGCCTCTTGCAAAGCAGCAAATCCATTAATATAGTTTATTTTCCTTCATGCTGATTGACTGTATCCCAAGGTAAAGAATATTGTAATAATTTGCTCATGCAATGCGTAGGGAGGGTAGTGACTGACTTGCGGTAGTGCTAAGACAGTTTCCTTGGTGTATTAATGCATATAAAGTTATATGGTTGTGAACCAATGCTTTAAGTGGGTTGGTATCCACTTTTTGTATTTTAAGTTTTAATTCTCAATGTATCATTACTTTTTTTTCAGTACAGTGGGCATACCGGGACATTATTTGGTATTACATCAGGCTGAGTTTCCCTTTTGAAATGCGTTTCCTCCTATAGTTCACTCCAGGGCTTTAGCTGGCATGTTCTGTTCACACCAAAGAAGACTTCGTCAACCCTGAAAGCACATACTTCCTGCTTTGGTGAAGTCAACCCTTTGCTATGATTTCAAGGAGCTTTTATTTTAAAACTTTATCTTTTCAATGGTATTATTCATGTCCACGTCAAAGCCATGAGGATTAAATTTAATAATAGTGGCTCCACAACGGTTTGTATTTTGCTGATATAGATTTGATTTAGAACTGACTTTGTTCTTTTATTTATAATTTCTGTACAAAAAAATATTTTTCTGTAGATCAATAGATGAAAATATCACCCATGTTTCTATCCCATATTTATATGACATTAAGGGGCGTACTGGCACTTGTTTTTTTTTTTTACATAAAACACTAGTAAAGTAAAGTGCACACATATTGAAAATTTGATTAAGTTTAAAAGCATCTTATTTTTGTGAAAACGCTCTTCCCTGCCTACCTTACAAAGCGACACAGGAGTGATATTTTTTGTGTCTCCCGAGACTAAAGCAGCACCCCTATGGTTGTATTGCAAGTCCAGGTTACACAGACATTCATACTGCCAGAATAAATGAAGGTATACAAATAAACATTAAGTAGTAAGTCATAAGGCACTGAATTGATACAGAGCTGCTTTAGTAGCAAAGAGGAGTGTTGAAGTTGTTTGCTTTAAGCAACACACTCCCTAAATCTATGTTAAATGTCTTTAACCAAACACCTACAAAATGGTAATTTTGGTAAAATGTTAAGAACAAAATATCAACACATCACTCAGAACATTTTTATTTTATTGTAGCTTTTATCACTGCACATCGTCATGTGCCATAACAACGTTATTAATGTTCTCCTAATCGTTTTGGGCCTGCCTCCATGTAAAGCCTCATTTTATTCTGAAATGCTTTCCACAGGAAGTCAGTATGTAGCTGTGTTGAGCAAACTATTTAACATTTGTCAAATTTATAGTCTATTACCGAAACTACACAAAGCACTAGAAATAGGTGCAGAATGGCGAGATGAGGGATTTAAAACCATTTCAGCCATAATCAGTTGTTTTCATGATTAACAGAGTTTGTTTCTGGTGAGTGAAAAGATATCAAATCTCTTTACTTGTTCATTTACATGGAGCTCATCTCCGTTTCCTGCATAGATGATCTTTGTCCCCAAAGTGTCACATCCACTTCCTGTTTCTGTGAAGAAAGGATATAAACATGGGGACTGATGCAGACAGCGATAGTGTTGTAACAGATGCAGCATCGTCATCCATACACTGGTGTGTTCTCCTGTTTTAGAGTCTCAATAGGATGCATCACCAAAGAATGCTTTAAATTCTTTATTCGCTTTAAAAAACAATGCAAAGGCCAATTGTGATTTATTTATGCTGTTGTACTTCATACCAGCTAAATCTTGGTGATTGGTCTGATTTTGCCTTCGAACCCTTGCTTTGACGATTTTTTTTCTCTTTAGATGACTTTGCCCTCAAGCTTTCCAAATCTCCATTTAACCCTATTCTCTTATTTGCATTCTGCGTCATATATTTTTTTCTAAACCACTAAAAAGCCCAGAACAGCAGCAGTCGACCAGGAGCTTTCTCGAGCAGAGGGTTTCTCAGAGTAAAATGTTTCAGTGTGTGCTAATCATGCTGGGCGTTTCATGCGTCACACTTGCAGCACCTCTGATGCTATTGTTGGTGTGTCTAATTAACACCCCTGTGTGGTACTAAAGCTTAGCGCTACCTGTGCCGAGCTTATCCTGTAAAAAAAAACAACTCACAATATCTGAAATTTCATAAGGAGAGCAGTTTTTTTAAGAATAAAAATGCAGGTGCTCAACATTTGTCTTGCATGTGTTAAGACGAGAGGCAGCAGGTGTTTCAGGGGAGACTCAGCAGGTATGACATGCTCATGCCCAGGGGTGCTGCTCACATTGATGGGTGCACATGCATAATACTACACAGAACCAGATGGATCAGAACATGACAACGTCTGGCAGGTTGTAGAAACGAAGGTCTGTCGGTGGTTTAATGTATACTCCTTTAAAAAATGTTCTCCTCAGTCTGCCGAAAGAAAATAATGATGTTTTCTTGCCAACGTGTTTTGCAGAAGAGGGTGTTTGTGAATTTGCATTTACACTCTACAGCAAAATTCATCACACTTATTGAGCTGCTGTTAAACTGCAAGTGTACAGTTATAATCTGCGTAAAGTATGCGTGTGTCTTTTAATGAATATAGATCTGCATACTGGATGCATCTCAATGTGTACCCACATCTCCATATATACAGTGCCTCGCGAACGTATTAAAGCAAACATTTATTAACACTTCATCAGCAACCACATATTTTAAGTTGCAACAGCAACCACATATTTTAAGTTGCAACCTCATACTTCAGTGTACTTTATTCTGAATTTATGTGATAGACCAAAAAAGTTGTTGGTAATTGAGAAATAGAAGTGAAATAATGAGTGGATTACAATTTTTCCCCTACAAATAAGTCTTATACATGTGGCAAAAAACCCAGAAAACAACGTGTGGCATGTAATCGCATTCCAGGAATTACATGTCACATTTGAGGTATGTCTTTACTTTGTTGGTCATAGAAGTCCTAAATTTGTGCCATTTCTGCTTTACAAAATAGCTCAAGCTCTGTCAGGTTAGATATAGGGTCTTTGTAAGAATAAGAGTTGAACTGTTACCACAGATTCTCACTTGGATTTAGGTCTGTACTTTGACTAGACCCTTCTAACTCATAAACATTCTTTGATCTACATCTATGGTAGCTATGGCTGCATGTTTATGGTTGTTGTTCCTTTGCTCTTACAGCCTCTTACAAGTTTTCTTTCAGTACTTCTCTGTGTTCAGCTCCATCCATTTTCCCAACAATCATGACTAGCTTCCCCGCCACACTGAAGAACAGCATTCCCAAAGCATAATGCTGGGATATTTGATCTTTCCGTCAATCCCAATTTATCTACTACTTTATTTAGTTTGAGTCAGTGTGTGGTTTGAAATATCTGACACGTATGGCATACAGCAGGTCTTCAGGAATGCTCCATGCAGTCATCTTGTAATCAGGATTTAAAAGGCCCTGACTGAGGTTTTTAAAGTCATGCCAGGTGTTTGGGGCTGAAAGATATCTAGCTGGCAACAGATGGTGCATTTATGGAGATTTCAGTTCCTACACATGGATTAAAAGCATAAAGTCAGGTGATTTTCCACAATTTCATTCTTGTGTGTATGTTCCACAAAAAGTCCAATCCAAACAGGTTCAGTCTGCCTTTCAGTAAAACTCTCACTTCCTCAGCCTGTCAGCAGAGACAAACATTACTCAAGATGCAGTAAATAGTGTATTTGTCGTGGGGCTATTTTCAGCTGACGATGTGATGCACTAATGAGGAGTTTTGGCACCAGGATAATCTGTTTGGAATTCACTTAGAATATACGACACTGTCTATGTCATTTATAATGAAGGAACAAAATGTCAGGCACTGCCACAATATGGTTTAACAATGTCCTTTTTGGTTTGCTCCAAGAGGGATTTAAGCTGCAGGCTATGATTTCAATGTCAGTGTCAATGTCAGTGAGAAGTGAAGAATCAAAAAGGTTTAAGTTTTTTCTCTCACACCCTTTGACTACTTGTTGGTAGGTATGAGCTGAAATGCAACAATATATTGAAAAACTTTTTATCCTCATTTGTCATCTTCTAAACTATATCTGTATATACTGTATATTATTTTTTTTATGTATGATATTGCTAAACTAAATTTATTTTATTTGGGTTTGTTGTGATAAGACGAATGAGAATAATAATTATAATAAACTATAATTGTGAAGTAAAAGGAAAAGGACACACATTTCTCCACATTTTTTTAAAACTTGAAAAGCGGGGCACATATTAGTATTCAGTTTTAAGCCAAAACAATTGTAACCAATTGGCATAAGAAGTAAAATTAGTAAACAGAGTTCTCCTGTGTGGATCATGTATTTAGAGAAGCAGTAAAGAGGCCCATATCAGCTTTGGAGGAGCTACTGAGATTCTTTGCTCATTTGGTGGGAATTGTCGAAAGGGACAGCTTTTAGTCATGCTATCCACAAATCTGGCATTTATGGAAAAGTGGCAAGAGGAAGTCCTGTTTGCAGTTTCCCACATGCTGAAATATATTGAGACACAGCAAACATATATGAGAAGATGCTTTAGTTGAAGGAGACCAAAATTATGGGTTTTTTTGGTTCCCATGTAAATTGTGTATGACAGAAAACAAAATCTCCACATCACCCCAAACATGTAATCAGCACAGTGAAAAATGGTGGTGGTCTGACTTGTTTTTATTTTTTTATTTAAGATTAGACTGACCTCACTCTCACACAACAGATGTGAAATGCATTGTTGGACTCATTTGTTTGTATTCTGTTGAGATCTTACTTCTGTAAAAACAAATCTAAGATCTTTTCTGTAACTGAGCTAATATCTTTGGTTCTTTAACCTAACAGTGTAGCTTAAAGCAAAGTGAAAATAGAACTAAAACATGAAGTAAACTACGACTAAATGTGAATAAGAAATAAGAAAAAAACACTGCTTTTAAAATCTATTTTTTGCTACATTTAACTTGTTCTATGTCAGACACACAGGAAACCTGGCCTGACAGAGAACTGTTGTCCTCTCTGAAGGAGCAAATTTAGGGTTTCTCTGTCTTTTTGACATGTTTGACAACTTGTGTGTTGGGAATTTAGTCAACTATCCCAGTGTATGATGTTCTTCCCAGTTCCTCTGTATAGTACAGTGCATGTACAGATCAGAACTAAGCAACAGCTTCAAAAGTGTGAACTACCGTGCAATGGAAAAACGGCGAAATCATATCTGACAAAAGAGGCAACGGTTGTAATCACAAGTAATGGGATGACAGCAAAAAAAAAAGGAAGCTTTTTTTTAAAAGATATTTTGTGGGAAAACTTACTGTTGTCAATGCAGGAAGTAAGGAGGTACGAACTGGAAAAATTCCCCCAAAGAGGAATGTTAAGCTGTAGACTGGGGAGCAGAAAGCAGGGGGCAGCAAAACCGAGGTGAGAATGAATCGAAGCATTTGCACATTGGCATCGTCCTGATGGGTTCGTACATGAATGCATAAAGACATGAATGCTTTGCAGAAGCAGCATTAGGCAGATGACTCTTCATATCTCCCCACATGCCTGAGGCAAATCACACAGGGAGAGACTTCAAAGTCTTCAGATAAGAAGATAAACACCTTATGCTGAACCTGAGGGACCTTGACAATTTTAATAATGGAAGGGCGTTCTGTGTGTCGAAAGCTTGCTTGCTCCTAGTTTAATCTTACTTTGGTCAACAAGTGATCAATTTGTGATGGAAATAAACTAGTACGCATCTTCTTTTTTAGAAAATGATTTGTAAGGTTCCTTGTCTTCTTTTTGTTTTCTTTTCAACATTAGTTGTCCTTTCTCCTCGATATGAGCCTTGTTTGCCTGCTTTCAGTAAAAGGTGGGGGGAGATGATGATGCTGTGCTGCTTTTTCTTTTTTTTCCCGCTGCATAGTCGGAAAGATTGTATGTAGCGATGGCTTTAGTCTGTTTATATGAGTGCATGGGTGGAGCTGTGTGTGTGTGTATGTCAAAGTGTGCTAGGGTGGCTGCTGCTGGGGGAGGGGGAGGTTGGTTGCCTGTGGGACCTGCCTCTCAGAGTAATTGAAAAATGTGACCTGGAAAATGTTTGCCCAACAGAGCATGAAAGTTACCTCCACAGCGATGGTGGAATGCTCAACTGCAGCTCACCTGGCCCCTGACAGGGAGAGCTCTGTATTGGGTGCTAGTGAAAGTTAAAAGCCACTTTATCCTTCCCCCAAAAGCAGGTGCATGCATTATTTAGGTATGCCAAAGAATTTGAGACTGACCAAGATAAAAAGGCAAAGATTCAAATGGAACCTCCGTCCAAAAGATGTAAAAAACTGATCTCACAAAAGGGAGAGAGAGTGCTAAATGAAATGTTTCATTGTCACAAAAAGGTATTGTTTGCATTGGTGGGTGTGTGACCTTGTCCGGTCTTCATAGTTAATGTTGTATAAAGAGTCACACTGCAAGGAACGACTTTTAGTATCAGAGTTATTAATTTAGTGATAGCATACATAAAAAAACTCAGCTGAATAAAACACAGATTGCTAAATTTATCAAGTTCTCTACAATCACACATTTCAAGGTATTTTAGAGGGAGTTTATGTAAAGTGCAAGAAAAAATAGACATCTTTTTTTAATCAAATCTGAAAGATAGTTCTGTGTAGGTGTTCAACCCCATTTACTCTAACACCAGCAAAGGTAGTTCTTTGCCAGTAAAAGTTGTTTTCAATATACATACAGCAGTTCTGCAAGGAAGTCAGAAGTTTAATGGAGAACATCATAAAGACAAAAGACAGCAGACAGGTCAGGAAGAAGGTGGGAATAAGTTTTTTTTAAGTAGGGTTAGGTTACAAATCAATTCATAAGGATTTAACACATCACATTGCCCTGCATAACCAGTCGTTCAAAAGTTAAAAGAGTGTGGCACAAGTGTAGGCCAAGGCCAGAAGAGCAATAATCAGATAATCTGCCATAACTCTGGATAAGCTGCAGGGAGGTACAGCTCAGGTGGGAAGACTTTGACAGACCTTAACTATTAGCTATGCTCCCACATAGTTGACCGTTGGTGGAGCAGCAAGAAGAAAGCTACAGTATAGAAAGTCCTGTTGCCAGTTTCCCACAAGCCATGTTGAGCAGCATCAGATATGCTTAGGAAGGTACTCTGGTTTGATAAAAGTGACATTAAACATTTTGGCCTCCAAGCACAACTGCTGTAGAAAAGTAACACTAAAACCTAAATAACAACATTCCTACTAAAAAACACATGGTGGTTGCAACATGCTGTGGGGAAGGCTTTATCACACCAGGCTCAGGGAAGTTGACCCAAGTAGATGGGAAGATGGATGGAGAAAAATGCAGAGCAATCCTGGCAGAAAAACTTAGAAATTACTACAGACGGATACAGGGGTTCATCTTTCAACATCTTCCAACAAACCTAAACAGGCAGTGCTCCCAATAAAATGGTTTAGATCCATTTCTATTTGTGTTAGAAAGTCTAAATCTAATTGAGAATTGCTGTTCGCAGATAATCTCTGCCCAATCTGACCGATGTTGAGCGTTTTTGCATTAAAGAATATAGGTGACAGTTTTCATTTCCAGACTTGCAAAACATTTAGTAAAAAATTCCCTTCCACTTCACAATTACAATTATCTGTAGATGTATTACGTGTACTCCCAATAAACCTCCTTAGAAGAGTGTGGTTATAACATGAAAAAATGTAAAACAAAAAATGTGGTAAAATTTATGAACCAATATAAGAGTGCAGAGCCTCTGTAGGATATGAAGATGAAACATTAGGAGTGTAGAGTTGATGTAGCGGCTGACAGGTAAGTGAAGGTTTACATTAGAAATATGCTGTGCACTTTAAGTGGCATGGGAACCTAAAGGGGTGCAATGAGATGGCAGAGCTACAAGGATATTGTCAGTAAGAGGTCTGAAGTGCCTTAGTATTATAGATTGCCCCAATCACACAACAACCTGTGGGGATACATACTAAACGAGGGAGCCTTAAGGGCAGATGTAATCAGCGTAAATATGGAAGACGTGAATAGCCTTAAAAGAGACTATAACAGCAAGTCTTTCTTTTTACCATCTTGGGGTTTTTGTCATCTTGTTTTATTTCAGCAATGTAGATAAAAAATGAGATTGCAAATCCGTTACTGGTGGGCACATTTTGAAAGAAATACGTAGTTGTGATTGTGTCCTTGTTCATCTGTGGATATTATGTGATCAACAAGTGGGGCAGAATAAATGTTATGAACTACTTGTGATGAGTCACCTAGGAAAGGTGAATTTTGTTGCATTACAATTAATAAATCGAACAAGTTTATTCGTATAGCACATTTAAGCAACAAGGCAGTTCAACGTGCTCTATATCATAAAGACACCAAAATTCAAAGTGATATGAGACACCATAGAGTCAACATTTTTATAAGAAGAATGAAGATTTCTTCAGGCAGCTCTCCAAAATAAGATATGTGGTGAGAAATTAGAAGTTAATTACTGCGTATCTGGAAGGACAGACAGCTGCCTCTAGTGTTTTGTAGTTGTAGATGATCTTTGATTGTAATAAAAAAAAAAACACACACTAAAATTTCTTTTCAGATTTACATGCAGCAACAACTACCTCCGTATAATCATTGCTGATGTCTTTCCTTTTATGGCACATCAAATCAGGAAACAACCCACACTACATTTCAGGAGTCTGTGAGCATCTCTCTGCAGACTGCAGCTGAATCAGCAGCCTCAAGCTGAAGGATATCAAACTTTGAAAATACAAAAGAGAGCTGGAGCTTGCTTATTAATTTCACCTCATGTTTTACAAACTTTAAAAACTTTTTTTTTCCTCTGATGAAGACACAGTTGGTGTTGAAACATTATTGTGTTCCAGGTTTGCACAATAAAAGCACAAAAAAGAAACACCAGCTCTGATTTGTACCATCATTTTTGGCTTAGTTTCAAGAAAATGAATGCTGACACATTGGGAAATGTCATGTGACGTATTATTTATTCTGATACTGTGTTGACTTCCAGGTTTTATTTTGAAATATGCAAGTCTTCTCTATAAAATTTTAAGTATTTAGTACTGAACCAGTTGTTATGGGAGGCAATACATAATTCTTCATGACACTAAGTATGAAGTTTGATAGGACGCACCTGGAGGACATTGCGAAAAAACCCAACTCTTGTGAGGAAAGATACATTTTACGCAATTTTGCTAATAAAAAAAATCATAAAAAGTCACATAATTATATATGTATTAAAAAAACTCAAAAGGAAAACCTCAAGGATCGCACAATTTGGACACCAGCAGCTTATAGTCAAGTACAGCTCGTATACTAATTTTGACCAAGGTAGTTTTTGTGAAAGAATTTGGTTTCTGTATGTGACATTTATTTATTTTTCAAGTTTGGGGTGCAGCTCATATTCAGGTACGCTCAATAGTCTGGTAATTATAGTAAGTCTTTTTCAGTATCTATTAGTTAACATTGTAGCCTAACTCTAAAGACAAACTTGGAAATCAGATTTTCTTTTTCTGTCTTTAATTTTGCTGGAAGCCTCGCTGCCCCACTTTGCATCATTGTACAAGCACTGAGTCAGTCTAACTGTGCTTGTTGGCCTCAGACAGTATTATGGTAAATGCTTCAGGGCCAGTGCAGCGAACAAGCTAATTATGGATCGACTGTGTGTAAAAGGGACTTGTGCTTCCGTCTTTAATGAGGACATTTGCATCTTCCATTAAACTGATGTATGAGTGCATACATCACGTTATTGAATATACCAAACGAGCCGGAGGAGTAAAACTTGTGAAGTTTTAACTACAGCTGGAAGGATCAATCGGTCAGCCTTTGGCCGTCTTTGCCATTTCATCTTTTTTCAAATGTATAGTTAAAACTCACCGATGTTTTTATTTAACCGGTATGTAAAACAGTGGTGAGTCACGTGACGCTGTCGGTTTTGTTGAAGAAATATATGGCATGTTCACTGTCTCCTCCACCCCCAGCACCATCATCATCAACAGCCTCTACAATCCCCGACACGAGATAAAAGAAAGCCATATCAGGTAATGTATAAATGAGAGTACAAACAAGCTAGTAAATAGTGTGAATCTAATTAAAAGATAATGTCAGCTATTTTGTCTCAAATGTTTCTACTGCTGTGGGGCCTATCTTCAAGCCCCAGGGCTCGCTATCTGTTGAGTGCTGTTGCTCTCTACATGCAGGCTGTATCTTTAGTTACGCTGCTATCTCCTCTTCCTCACACTGGACTATATCCCTCTGACTTGGTGGTATTTCTGCTGGCCGTCACACTTGATTGTGCACACCCCATTTCTCTCACTTGAAGATCAAATATCATGTTTAGATTCTCGCAGCCCATAGGCTTCTGAATATATATGAGAACAGAGCTCAGAAAGCAGATATAGGATTGCAAACTGTACATTTGATGAGCCTTGTCGGACCGCTGTCCCATGTGTAGGCCAAATCGTGACATTTTGTGATTTTTTTTTTCTCTCCCCCTTTTTTCCAGTAACAGTTGCAGAAATAGAGTGGATTGAAATTCTGTGAACAAAAAACAACCATGTGTTTTGCACCCTGCTGACTATGCCTTTCTTTTTCTTTGAGGATGGCTGGATGCCAAGCAAACATGTCTAGCTGGAAGGATAATATTTCTGACAGGAGGATTGACCAACCCTATCTCCAGAGCAGCAACTGCACATTCAAAATGAACATCGCCCCGCAAACCGGCCGCTGGAGGGGAACTTGAAAGAACAGGAGGGAGAGCACCTCTGACGATGGTTTAGCATCGAACACTGACAGCTGACTTCAAAGAGCCAGTTATGAACATGACAGGCAGTCGGCGCAACAGCCTTTGAATCCAGTGCACATTTTATCAAGACTTTATGCTCTATTTTGGAGAGATTTCTTCTTTTTTTCTTCTTCTTCTTCTTTCTGTTGCAGCACCAGAAATTTGATTTAACTACATGCTTCGCCGTAGACATGGTAACTCTCACTGGTTTCTTCTCCATGTTGATGTTTATGGGACTTGTATTTTTATGAGCGCGTGATGTTATTCCGCATGGCAGCCGCTGATATCAGCGCCTTTGATTCCTGAAGAGTTCTGAAGAAATGCTGCGAAGAAAGCACCCTAAAGGCACAACTTGTTTATTTGCCCAGATATGTATTAATCTAATCAATTTGCCTCAACTCACACCTTGTGGTGAATTGCAATGGAGCTGATGTAAGAGTAAACTAGTTTGAGTAAAACAAATTCTTCGAGACAGAATTTTAGAGAGCTTAATAAGGATATAATTTGCTGTTTGTGCATTCAGCGGCCTACCTGCGGTTTTATGACATGATGCTAATTTGCTTCTTAATGTTGCTCTCAAGCAAATGCAAACAAAGTGAACGTTGGACAAAAATACATATATATTCTGAAGTCACAGCCTGAAACTTCCATGTATTTTGGGGCATTTTATGTGATTAATAGAATAACAAAAAATATTGCATAACTATCAAATCCAGAAAAAAGACATGAATGTTAGATTTTGCAAAAGGTTTAGCATGCATGCATTTCTATTCAGTAGTTTTTACTCTTTGCTGTAGAGACACAATTTTGTTTTATTTTTTATTTTTTTCCAAAATAACAGATCAAATCAGCAATGGAAGAATGGCAACACCCATTCGAAGTCTGGAGATGAATTAGCTCAGATTAATGCTATACTTTTAAGGGTATGTGCAAAGTGCTATGACTGAACAAAAGGTAAAAGTACACATCACACTAACATGCTAATTTTCACAATGGCACTTGTTGGGAGCAGAATAAGGCGGTGTGAATGGTTTTGGGGAGGACGATACAGGGCAATAAAACCTATTGGAACCTGGATGTTCACTTTCCAGCAAAAAAAAAATGACCTAAACACGCAACCAGAGATCCATTAGAATGATTTAATCAAATCATATTTATTATGTCTTATAACTGTACAATTTTAGTGTAGAAAGCCTTGAATGTATATGTAGCATACTCTCTTTTCCATCTGACTTATTGTGAGGTATTTTGCAAGGAAAATTGTCTAATACAGTACTGACTCTGAGGGCTGAACATAACTTTATCCCTGGCCTCTCTGGCGTTTCTTAGTCTTCATGTTGCCAAACTCTGAGGCCTTCACAGAACAGCTGCATTCTTCCTGACCAATTATTTTCTGAAGGCAAGTGGTTGCACTGGATTTTATTTAAGGGTTTCAGAGTAAAAGGGGCTAAATTCATATGAACACTATGCAAATTCACATCTTCATGATGTATGTAGTGTTGGTGCATCATATAAGTTCTCAGTGAAATACATAGAAGTTTCATTTTGTAATGTGAGAAAATAAATAATTCAATGGGTATGAAGAGTTTTGTACGGCTCTGGATTTCATTATAACTTCAGTTTTTGTATAAAATATGCAATAGGAAATATTTGTATTTATGTTTGAAGTACAAAAACACTATCAAGTTCGGATTTCTACAATTAAAAATAGACAAAGTGTGCCTCAATTGTTGAGATAATTTCTCCTAATGTTCTTCCTTCAGAAATTTCCAAGACCATTCTGGTGGCATATCCTGTTCTCTCACCTCGTAAAACATCAACCATGAAGAAATGCCAGCACCGCCTCCTGTTTGCATGGTGTTGAAGGGATGTGTTGATAAACCTAGGCATAAGGTCACGTGTGATTGCCTGTGTGTGCCCAAGCATGTTTACTTGATTATGCTGTGTTGTCATCCCACCCTGGAAAATGACTTACTAAAATGAAATTAGTCAGTGCCTTGACCCATGGCAAACGGCATGAGCTGCAATTTGTCTAGCGGTTGAGCTGTGAATAAAATCTGATTGGCAATAATTTGACTTTGCTGTTGATACCAGCGTCCCGTTCGTGACATATTTTTCTTCCTGCATCTATCCCACCACTCCACCCCAGATGCCTTGTCATGGATGTGTTGATAGGAGCGGGGGAAAGCACTCACGTAGTGAACTGAGGTCAGTGAGCGCTGCGGTGTGAATTTTGCCAAGTGGTTTGTCGTGTGATTGGGACGATGCTGATGCTGAATGCCAAAACTGATCACTGATTAAAGGCTGGGCGTCTTGGGAGTGTGTCTTTTGTGTGCACAGACTAACAAGACTGCAGAAGGCTGTTGAAGCAGTTGTCTTATCCTCTTGCTTTATGTCAAATCAGCAAGTGTTTGGGACTGCGTGCAAATAGACCACGGTTGCTTGTCGTTATGAGGGCCGGCTCATTTGTTTCATACAGGCCATTTGCTGTGGTCAGCCTAAAATAGAAAACAATTACAAGCAGTTCTTCCCAATTTATCTCATTTGTCTGTTTTAATAAATGTCTTTTTCCTCCACATGCAGAGAAAAAGAACTGAGCCTGTATGATAGAAGGAATGATAGAGGTGGGTAATGGAGGCAGAGTGTTAAAGACCGCGGTGCAATGGTGGCCTTGGACAGGTTGATGTAGTTCCAGCAATGAGCAGCTCATAAAAAGTGCTATCCGTAGGCCTTAGGAAGATATTCTATCTCTCCGCTGCCAACGGCGCAGCCTAAAATCACCTGCTCCATCAAAGTCAGGCCCCCCTCTATAACATAAAACGCACGAGGAAAACAGCAGGGGAAACAATAAGATGGTGTGTGCTTTATTATTTGTGAGGAGACATTAGGTTTATTTAGCCGCAGGATTGGGAGGCTCAGTGCAAAGCAGGTGGTTGTGAAATTGTGCTTTTTTGTGTGTGGGGGGGGATTTATTCAAATGCTCGATCACAGTGTTTTATGAAACTGCTTTTGCTCCACATCTTTGTTTTTTCGGGTCCTACAATCTTCACTTCTGTAATTTTGAACTTTCATCAGTAAATCTGTATCTACAGATTTTATTTTTCTTCTGATATTATCTAAAATAGAGAGTAATAAAATAGGGTTTGCCTGATGACAGAGGTCTTATCGTTTTTGCTTCAAACAACTTTTGACAACAGACTTACATATTCAAAGTGAATATAAAACACAGTTTTCAAATAATTTTATTTATTTATTCCAATCAATCTGGGCTGAATATGTGATAAAGTAATAGCCCCCCTGTTAAATCACAATTACCTATAATTAGGTAATTGTGAAACTGGACCTCTTTTAGGTCCAGTTTCATCACCTATGCCCAGGCCTCATTACTTTCTGCCACAGAATTTAACCACGTAAGTGGAACCCATCTGACATCGTGAAGTAGGCTAAAAGATCTCAAAAGCAACACATCATGTAATGATCTAAAGAAATTGAAGAACAAAAAGGACAGAAATTCAATTAAATAAATCACCTTGGAAACATTTACCAAACCACAAGCATGTGGAGCAAGGTTCCCAGAATTTTCAGATTACTTACCAAGATTACTTTCTGCCTCCTCCTCCTTCGTAAAGGTTGGTATCAGAACTGAACAATAAGAAAGAAAATTGGGAAACTATCATTTTCACTCACAGAATGCTACTACAAAACAACAACAAACGTTTGGGCACTTTTCTGTCAGAATTTCACTCAATCCACGTTATGAGCAACAAATGTAGTTCAGAGTTTTTAGGTGTTGAACAAGGACAATTAACTAATTTATTCAACTCAACTGAACTGTATGTTAGTTGAAATCAGTTTGATTATTAATTACTGAGCTCTACTACAAGCTTATGTGGCTCATCCTCTCTATAACGAAGAAGCTAGGTTTTTGCTTTTGTATCTTAAATGTACTTATTATTTTAAGTGTTTTACGTTGCCTAGTGTTTTTTAAAGTGGGGTATTTTCAGACAAGCCCCAAGCTTGACATATTGTTCTCCTTAAAGCAACAAATCCTTTGGTTCTGACCTCTACTTTTCAACTTAAATGCTTTAATTGTTCTTTTATAGTTTTATGAATGATTAAAGGATGCTTTTATAGCATTTCCCTATTACTTAATGTTATTTTTGTTCTTATTCCTTGTCCCATACATATTATTTGTACATGGAAATCTGACAGATGTAGCAATGTATAATATATTGCATGCTCTTGCATAAGGGCAATTTGCATTACCGTCCCAATTACATAAATCTAAACAAGCTTTATTTTGCACGGGATGAAAAGGCTACTGATATCTTAACTCCAGGAATATCTCGCTGTGTTGTGGAGCTTAAATATTTGAGACCACAAAGAGACAAGATTTTCTTTAAAGTTATTTTAAAACATCTGCAACAAGTGATTCTGTTGGAAGAAGAAAGGCACTAAAACAAAGCTTTCCTCGTTCAATTTAACAAAGTGACTGAAATGTTTAATAGAAAAATGGGGTGTTGTTATTAAGCCAAATGTGGGAATCACTGTGAAAAATGATTGACTGTTAAAGTATACCTAACCCTTTGCTGATAAACTGTCTAAATATGTTTCTTAGCGTTCTATCTTTATGTTTCTGTGCAAAGTCTAACATTTTTGTGTAAATTTGTTTAGTCCGGCAATATTTTATCTAAAACCATCCCATTATTGACATCCTTTGGTCAAATAGTTACTAGGCATTTGGATTTTCTTATTGCACCAGGGCTGCAGAGCGTTGTCACCATAAAGGTCTCCAATAACACAGAAAAAGGGTTGCACTACTGGGTTTTTTCAAAAAAGTTGCTAGAGGAATCTGAAAAGTTGATAAATATGGTGACGAAATAAATAAGTTGACAAGAGAGATCATAGCTACTTTGGTGGAATTTTCAAAATTTGTAAGAGTTGGGGTTTTGCCTTCACAGGGTGTGTCTGCAGCCAAGATAAAATTAAATAAATTAATCTTATGTAAATTTTGGCATATGTGCTTCTAAACATATGGATTTCTGTACATTAAATAGGAAAAAATATATCAAATGCAGTTATTAGGGCCCTATAGACATCAGTAACTATAATCAGTTTAGGTAAGCTGCATGCATATGGAAATATTTAGATTTTGCTTTAATTGATAAACATACACAGTCTATTAACTCAGATATACATGCTTATTTTTAAGCATCAAACAGCATTCTACAGCATGCATCTTTTTTAGGCTTCTTATGCAGAGTCTTTTTTTAAGTCGACATGTTTTATCTTTTTCGGGAATCCCTTTGGGCAAAGCAGCGGTGGTGAGGAGAAGATGCAGGGGGTACACACCGTCAACAACAATAAATTCTCCATAAATAGTTCCCCTCTATTGCTGCATATACCCCTTTACTGTGAGAAAAACACAACATCCAGATTACAGTAAATGTGAAACACTGGCAAAATATAGATGCCTGTGATCAATTTTTAAAGTTAGTGTAAAAAAAGTATTTCCCTTTCCTTCAGCTGATCCTAACTGAGAAAACCTTTGGTTTTACTTAAGTGGGAGCGCTGTGCAAAACGGATGAGAAATTTTTTTGACCCGTGTTTTTGGAGAGGCGCGCCGCATTCACAGCCGTGAAATGAGAATGTTCCAAACTGCAAGCTGCAAAGCCATAAGCTGTTAAAGTGGGAGAATAATTACAGTCATTATTACGACCAACACAATCATCACAAATCCTGCTATCAGGTGTTGGTTGTCCATTGGAACTACATTTTCCATCAGCAGATGATATCCACGCTGTCCTATGTCCATGAACGGCCCGCTCTAAAGCTCTGCAAGCTCACTGCTGTAAATTAACACATCATGATCCTAAATGTCTCCTTCCTACTTTAAACCATTTTCACTGACATAACTATTTAGTGGTGAACCTCCTGACTCATTTTAGGGTCGTGCTGTTGTCATCTGTCACATGACAATGGGGGCACTTTGTGTCTGCACTCGAGTCCTCCTCTGGAGACAGCGGACTTAAATTTCCCCTCAGAGCTAATAGAAATTTAACTCTGCCCATAACTCCGCGGAGTCCTCCAAGCTCGACACCAGCCAGGGCCCTGGAGGAAATAGCTTCAGATGTCATTTACTTTACTGTTCTCTTCTTATCTCTTTCATTTCTTCCCCCTTCTCTGCTCCCATATCTTTTTATGATGCCTGCTGTCATTGACAGTGGTGAGAGCAGCCATGTTGTGGAAATATTGATTTCCATTTTTTCCAGCCTCCTCCACTATCCTTCTGCTCTCTTCTTTTGGCCTGTGCAGCATCTGAGGATTTGGGTTGAACCATGACCAACCTACTTCACTGACAGCTCATCCTGCTTCAGTTCATAGCGTTTTCTTTTGTTTGCTCATGTGCGTGCGTGGGCGTGTGTGAGTGTGTGTGTTTTCTTATTGTTTTGCCCCTGAGACCCAAGTCTGACATCCTGGTCTGGCGTCACTTTCTCTGAAAGCACTTTCCATTATGGAGGAGCTGTGAGTTGGAAATGTAGAGATTCTCTCCACCATCACTTCACTGTATTCTTCCCTACATCCATCAAAGCAGCAGAGGCCTTTGTTCAGGCACTTGGCTCGCTGTCGACCTCAGGCACTGACAACTCATTCCCCCTGACAACACACAAATAACTGTAAACTTTTGCTTTTAGTGGGGTCACTATAAAGTGAAACGTCTCTCTCAAAGTGTGCTTGTTCATACATGTTTTCTATTTGGCAGGACAGAAAATTCCAAGACTTTCACTCCTTGCTCCAAGTAAAAGCAGAGGAATGTTTGGTTGTAATAATAAATTGGTGTTAAAGCAAACTGTAAGGTGGCCATTTGGTATGCAATTCTTATTAAAACCACTTTTAATGTCAATTAAATTTGTGCTTTTAGTGATGCACTGAAATATTGTTTTGTGCATCCGGACTAAAAAATACAACTTAATTGATTTTTAAAAATGAGGATTATGTGAACAGGTTGGGATTTAGAGAGGCTTTAAATTGTATAAACACTGTAATAACTGTAAAAAAAAAATGGTGGTGGCAGCATCATGTAGAGGATTTGTTTTACTGTCAGGGCAGCTGCCACATCTTTACTAGGTAAATGGAATAATGACGAGAGAGGATTACCTCCATATTCTTCAGCAACACCTAAGATGAACTTGGACACAATTGATTGCTCCAACCAGATGAAAATCCTAAACACAAATCCAGACTTGCTATGAAAACCATAAATCAAGTCAATAATTAATTTGGCCACAGCTTCAATAAAAAAAATATCTGTTTATTGAATTTTAATCCAGTTTGCCATTTCTGAGTACACAGTGGTTGAATATTTCACCAACATTACGTCAGGACTTTTGATTTCTTCAAGAAGTGTGGTTTTATTATAATGTAGTGAGAGGCAAGTATAAAAAAGTTGGTCATGTATAAATTTAAGATTGTGTATAAATGTCTGACCCTATATGAGAAATAGTTTGTTTTTATAAACAATGGAAGTTGTATGTTGTATCATGGGTCCACCACAAAAAGAATTGCTCACATGAAACAACAGAGGCCTGAAATAATGATTGGATTGGTCAGACATTTTGGGAATAGACACATTATGATGAGGAAACATATTATCCAGCTAGAAGATACTGTAGCATCATTTTTGCTGTTCATTTAATAAAGAAATAAAATCCAACTCTGTTTTGCTGTGACAGCATGTATGCTGATCCCTGTTTAGAAGCCGTCATTGGTTTCTCACTGTCTTCTCCCTGAAATGAGGCCAGTAACTGCCAGAACAGGATGCTGACTGACTGACAAGATCTTGCAAATCTCATGAGAATCCAGCACTGTCATGAGAAAAATATATTAACTGTCAGTTGTATGGCAGCACCCTGTGGACATAAAATGACTTTTGTGCTTTTCTTTAAATATGGGTTCTCCACTTTATATAAAACGTTTGGCAGCAATTGAGCCTCAGTTTGAAAAGCAACCGGGAAAACGTAGCATGCTATTCAAGAGAGAATCCTATCCTTTTAGATACGTTTTTGTTTCAAATTAGTTAAGATTATTACTAGTTATCCATGAGCTAATTTTCTATTGCATAAAACTTGTTTTAGAGGCTACAAATGAGCTGTTGTTTTATTCACAATTGATCTGAATACTTAACTACAAAGAGTCTACAAGTAGGTTGGTAAAGAGTGGAAATGAACAGTAAACACTGTAAACTTAGCAAGCAAATAAGAAATGCGTACCTGTCCTCTCTCCGTTGTTTAGGATTGTGTCGCTGTGTGGTATTAGTCATGAGACGTCACTCCTTACAACGTAAAATGACAAAAAATGGTAACGTGATTTGAATAAGTAACTTTATCCTGATTACTGATTTGAAAACAGTTGCGCTATTACAATATTATTAATATTGTAATATTAACAATGAAATTCAAAAAGAACAAAAGAAAAATACCCTCCTGTAAGTATTTCATTTAGCACATGCGCTAATGAGTCAACGGTATGGATTGTGCTTCTGGGACAGATCGTGCAGCAATAGGTACAAAGATCATTTCTGTGGAAAACCCACTCACTATTAATAATTAGCACTTTTTACACAATAATTGACTCAATTTGGAAGCATCAATTAGTACACACTTAATATCTAAATTTATTTAAATATTCCTTAGCATATATTTCCTATTTGTTGATGAGAGGAATAGCTGATTCTCATTATGACTACCAATTTATTTAACTACTATTAAAAGAAAAGTAGGTCAGACTTGTTTCTCAGCCACTGCTGGAGTTATACTTAGTTTGACCTGTGACAGTGAACTGCCTTGGGGGGGAAGTCTGAAATAGAAATAGAAATTACATCATGCTTGTAAGGAGTTGGTTGTTTCTGTGTGTTTATTTAGATTTCTTTGTTCTGTGGAGTTTTTGCGTTGTCCCATCTACCCCTTGATTAGTTACACCTGTTTCTTGTTTCCAATTGTCTCCCTGAGTATTTAAACCCACCTGTGTTCCTTGTCTAGTCGTCTCATCTTGGCGTGTCTCCTGTCAAGTCTTGATCAGTTTTTTGATTGTGACCAGTTGCTACCAGTTTTGAGCCTTAGCCTTCTACTCAATCTGTGCTGCTTGGACTTGGAATATTGTTTGTTTCATCTTTAAATTAATCACTTCATTCTCAGCGTCTCCCTCACCACCTTTCACTGCATTTCATGACAATGCTATAAAGTGCAGATTTTAGATATTTTATGTCCATGTCTTGGGGAGGTCTTTGACTGGCCCACCTTACCATAACATAAATGAAACACTAATGGTTATTGGTCAACTGCTCCAAGAAGTCTATGAGGTATGAGAGAAATGTTGCTAACAAAGCAATTAGAGGAGGGATATTTTTGTTTGCTTTTTTCTAAAGATAAAGCTGCTTGCATCTGTTGGAATCAATTTCTCCTAAGGAAATTAATTGTCTGCAATCTGTATGTGGTATAATAAAATCTCTTATTGCTCTGCCTGTTCAGTTTTTTTTCTTTCTTTTTTTTTTACAGCACTTCATCTTTCAAGTTACGGTTTTCTGTGCTTTGTCTTTTCCCTGCTTTGACACTGCAGTTCTCAAACTTCTCAAAGAGTTTTATAAGACTCATGACATTTTTTTCCAGACATCTAACAGCAAGAAACCTTCACCACTTTAGGTATGCACATAACTGCAGGCACTTAAGATTATGCAACTACTAGTTACTTCCTTTATATTGTTTAGAACCTAGAACTGTTTTCTAATCTAGTTTACCTCATTTAGTTAGATGATACTTCAAAGTTTGGACAACAAACGAGAAATCATGTGTTACTAGTTAAAAAGCCAAGAGATAATAAAAGTAGCTCCATCTGCATACTGTTATTAATAGTTGGTTTGTATCTTTTTCCAAAGGGTATTGACATAATTATCTATTTTCAATAGTTTCCGAATGAGAATTTATTTTCCCAGATATTTCTTAAATAAAAAAGTCAAAGCTAAACAGCATTCAAAAGCAATTTGGTTAAATCCGGTAACCAAAGCTGGGAAAACAGAGAGCTATAAATATGTGAATGTCCAGAAAAGGTGCTGCTGCAGAAGTTTTAAATATGTGGAGCAGGACAAGGCAGCATATTGTGAGAAAAGCAGAGAAATCTGCTGTAAGTTGCAGCTGTCAATCAGGAAAAACAAGGAATGCACGAGTACCATCTCTCACCCTTCAAATCTTGCTAACACAGTGACAGTGTCCAAAATGACCACCTGCACACTTATTATCAAGTCTGAACGAGGTCATTGACACCATAATGACAGGCTGGAAAAGATTTACTACCTGAAAATGCTTCCACATAATATACTGACAAGTGGTTATATGAAATACAGGAGAGTTCACACAGTTAAATCCAGATATTTACATACTCTAAAACTACACAAACTCTTTATAACCTCACTGTCATCAATAAATTATGTTTTAGGTGACTTGTAATGATTTCTAATAATTGGAATGAAACTACATTTACAAACTGCCAAAATAATGTGAGAGAAAATGTTTTGGGTATTTCTTATGCCTACCTTCAGATGCAGATGTTTTCTTACATTAAAATTAGCGTGCCTATGATCAATTTGAGAACGACCAAATCATTATTTCATGCGTAACTTTGTAAACATTTTATAGATTCTGGGACTACAGTATGTCCCTTTGACTTTGAGAACTTCTGAGTCTATTGAGTGTTTTTAAGAGGCAATTAAAACTTTTTTATTTTTAAATACTGCTTTTCCTTAACTATCTATGTTCACCGGCATCTTGTACAGAACTTTGTGAGCTACCTGTTCAAATATGCTATAAGGATCACATTTAATTTAATTCTGTGTGATATCAAGGAAACCTTTAAAGAACTCGTCCAAGATTTCCACAGTTTTGCTCATTTTAAATAACATTTCTGTTGTTATTTGCATATTCCTGTTATTTGACCAGTTTTTACAAATTGTAAATAGTCTGTTGTCTTCTAATACTCAAATATGCATGCAGATTTTTGTAAATTAAAAAAAGAACTACATCCAACTTCAGTTATACATTTCTTCAATTGAAGTATGTTATTTTTATAACTGCACATTACTTTGTGTTGTAATTTTGTCCTCAACATACAGTAATTACTAGTCTTAATTTTGTTTGTGTATTCTTTTTTCATTGTGTGAGCCAACATGCCTCAACTGCAGGTTACTTCACTGGTACTACACCTGAATTTCCCAAAATTTTGACAATAAATAGTGCTTTTATTTCTATTTTTATTCATAAGATATTAGGAGGAGAACTCTGGACCTACATATGTCTGGTTCGTCCTTATGTACAGGTTCCAGATGCCGGAAGGTGCAACATTCTGTTTAAAACCCTTTTAGGACTACCATTATAAAAGTCCGCATGAGCATCTTTTTACATTTTTGGATGCTGCAGAGTCATTATTAGGAGCACTCCAATGTTCTTTACATCTATAAAATCCTTATAAGTCCTCCTTTCCAAGTTTGTATGCCATTTATCAATAATAACTGATTAAAAATAGAAAATTTGCAAAACAATAACAAGAACTCCATCCGTTTATAATTTTTTTGACATATTTTTGTAAATATGAAGAGTTTCCTAACTTTATTTACCAAAGTTCCCAATACAAAAAAGTTGCACACAAGCCTTCTAAACCAAACACAATTTATTTGGAGTTTTTTCAAAGCTTCGTTTCAAAGTTACAGCCAATTTTCTAAAAACAATAAAACGAGGGAAAATAAAAAAAATGCTTTTATCAGTGCAATCAGAAAAAAGAAGTGCAGAAGATACATTGCACATTGGACGAGCTCCAAGACTTCGGACGCAGAGTAAAATCTTCTTACTCCGTGTCTTTCCATAATTTTTTTTTTTTGGGTGTTTGCCTTGCAAGAGCAGAGCCAAATAGCACGTGCAGGAAACGGAAATGACTTTCATGAAATCTCACCTGAAGTCATGTGACATTTCATGAAATCTCGTAGTATTTCATTCTGTCAACGTCAGAACAACACAGGAAGTGATTGGCCAGACCCGAGCTGATCTACAAATATAGGGATGGATGCCACATCATGTTTGTGGACCCATCCTTTTTACTATAAATCTGTGAACTCGTCTGCGCGCGCACAGCAACTCGGGGGGGATGTTTAGGGTCGGAAAAGGAAGCGCAATTCTTACAGTTTAATATGCAAAAAAAAAAATTGCTCTACCTTACGTGGTTCGAATTCTACCGGCATTTGAAAAATATGTATGCATCTCAGATCGCCGGCGATCTGGTAGCCCGAATCGGGTTAAGCAATTCATAACAGCATACATTTTAGGAAAGAGAGGATGTGTCCCACGTGTGTGTACCACGTATTTTGGTGCAAAATGTGAGTATTACCCCGAGAATGAAAGCAAAAGACAAAGATATTAGCTGGAGTTCCAAATGCTGCATAAAAAGACAGTTTAAAGTTTTTCAATTCATTCAAGAACAAAGGAATTATTGATTATATGTCTTGAGATCTAATAAAAATTCAAGTGTTTGGCTATAAGTTGCATTGAGAAAATAGAAGCTTTTAAGCCAGAGAATGGTATCCCAACTTTCAAGCATGAGGTGGTTGTTGTGTGGTTGGTGGTACTTTGCTTCAAGAAAGACTTGTGCAAACTGCAAAATAAATGATGACACAAGAGGAGTACATTGTTTGGAAATGTTGAATCAACATCTAAAGACAGCCAGGAAGTTAAAGCTTGAGTATAAATTAGACATCCAAATAGCCAATGAGGGTACACATAAATCTGAATCAACTACAAAGTGGATCAAAGACAACACAGTCAAACAGTTTTGAGTATATATCACAATCTCCTGAATGTCCCATGGAAAATGTTTAAGCATTGCTAAAACGGTGCAAGTACGCAAGGTGGCCTTCTCAACCTGATTCAGGTAAACCAGTTTTGGAGCAAAATTCCAACAACATCCAATCTGTTTGACCCAAGTCCTAAGGCAGATCTGACAAATAGTGAGTAAATATAAATTCTGTCCCTAAAGATTAAAAAAAAAAAAACTCCAAAATATTCTGTCATTATTTTGACATTTAACAAATATAAATATATTCAGTAATCTTAACTAAGTAAGGAAAAGAGAAACAAAAAAATATCTGCACTCTTTGCAAATATCTGGTTTCAGTTTTAAGGAAATAATGCCCAAATAAAAAGAAGTTGCTCTGAAAAGTACACAACATAGTGTACTTAGGTTTCTTTTTATGCTAGGTAAAAAGAAACCTACAGTGTTTCTTTTTATGCTAGGTAAAAAGAAACCTAGCATCCAGAACATTCTTAGACTTCAAAGATGCATATCAATGACTGTAAGTGCTTTGTCCGATTACAAACCCCTATTGACAACCACAAAGCATGTGCCTAGAGTCTGCTTCTCAAGAGGACATTAACGTTGTAGCTTTACTAGCTCCCATTAGTGGTAAACAAATGCACCTGTCTCTGTTTACCATCTCTGCTATATTTGCTGTGACAACATACTGACGCCAAGTCATAAAAACAGAGGAGCAATTCATCTTTATTGCAGGCAATCACTCTAAACATGCACATGGGCAATCTTTTTTTTCTCTCACACACAGGTAGGGTGGCAGAGAGATCTCTACCTTAGAGATCCTGTTGGTCCAAAGTCAGGAAACTGATCGAATTAACCATAAGTTATGGTGATAGTTTTAACACATCTTTTTGGAAACTGTGCATGAGCCTAGCATGTTACCGACAGCTGCTACACTGTGTGAGTTACAGTGGGCTTTGTGATGTATTGGCTTTTATTAGGAAGCATGATTAAAGTCAACCAGGAGGGGGAGCGGGCAGGTGCAGGGCTGATGAGCAGAGTGACAGTGTTAATAGACTGAGGCTCCGGGGAGGTGGCCCCCGTTTGCAGCACCAATCCGTCTTGATTTCTGCACATTGCCTTCTTCAATTACACTAAGTGTTTAGCTCTGGTCACTGGCAACATGGGCGTGCAGAGACCAAAGCTGGGGTAAGAGAGCAATACCTTTCATTATGTACCGTGAAGTGTGCATTGAAATGTGAAACACAAGCTTTTTTTCCCCCCTTTTTTAGTATCTGCAGCTGCAGTTGGGGATTGGATATGAACTGGCGTGTAATCGCTAGCTGCTCCTCCTCTATCTCTAAGATGTGTCCGAGCGAGAGATGATGCAAAGATAAAGCATTGAGGGATATTCTCTTCTCACACAAACATGGAGGGAATCAAAGGTGTCCTCTACTGCCCGGAAAGAAAAAAAGAAAGGTTATTATCTCCATCACCTGCGCCCGACTTCACGCAGCACCTTTACCCAAGATAAGACCTAATCTGGACTCTTGCTTATGTCTTTATTTACTTGCATCAAGGTTATGAGCTGGTGCCTGTGCCGTCAAAGCATCAAAGCATGCAATGCGAAGTTGGATAAAGTGAAAAAAATAAAGGGATGTACTATGTATTATACAAGCATAAATCAGGCTTAGAGATAGAGAAGAATAAAATAAACAACCTGCTATTTGGTGAAGGAGGTTTTTGAAGTTAGTCTATTGACTTCTGCAAAGTGAATGCAAGGAGAAAGCAAGTGATCTTAATAACAGCGTGAGCCAAACTATTGTTTGACACTCGTGCAGTATTGCTGCCCATTCGGTGGTAATCTTTGCTCTAATAAGTCATTCAACCTGATCAGATAACTTTAAATCTTCTTCCCTTTTTCACTGTGCCTTACACATTTTCACACCTTTTGGACCTTTTTACATTTTGTACAAATTTTCAGTTTCTGTCATTGGGATTTATATTTGGCAAACTGACAAAAGTCAGTCAATGCGTAGTTGTGAAGTGGTATACAAAAAGGGCAAAAAATGGCTTGCATTTGTGTTTTCCCCATTTCTCCATGACAACTCTAAATAAAAGATCCAAAGATCAAAATCTCTGAGTAAGAAGGATTAGGCTATAAAACATCGCCTAAAGTCGAACATTTCAGAGAGCACCATTCAATTTGTTATCTTGGAAAGAATATAGCACAACCAGGACCAATACGGGGGCCTAAGTTTGCGTGAACTTTATTTCACTGTGGTTACCAAAATTATACGTTTCCAACTCTCCATCACACTCACATCGCTTTCTGCCTCAGCAAAATTGTGTTTTCTCTCTTTTCTCTTCAGCTGCCATTGTTAATCACGAAATAACATGATCAGCTGGCTCATTTAAATGCACACAGAAATTCATGAGGTGCTTTGCATCAACCATTTATGGTTGAACGTGGGCATGTAAAGGGCAGAACCTGAGGCAGAACCGTGTGCACAAACTTTGAGGCACAGCTGTAATTTATAAAGGAAAATTGCTTGCTGGTGTACGTATGCATGGCTTTATAATCTAGATTTTTTTTCGGGGCGGGGATTGGCCATTTTGGTCGTTCACCTTATCTGGTAGGCTGGTTAGGGAGAGCATTAATTACAGATGCAGCCAAGACAGCCATGGTAATTCTGGTAGAACTGCAGAGATCTACACCTGACAATCATAGTAAGTGTTATCTTTACACTGCAATCTGGGAATAAGTGGCATAATTATTCATGAGAACCCAGCAAACATCTCTTGGAACATTTTGGTCAATTCCTAAAATGCTATTTGTGGAAAAAATGTCATGCCATACCTGCACAGAAACATGGTGGTTTAGATTAAAGTGTTTTCATGTGGTAGAATGACTCAAAGTCCAGACCTAAATCCAATTGAGAATCTGTGACACACCTCTAAAATGTATGTTCACCTACGTACTCCATAAAATCTCACTGAGCTTGAGTAAGCTGACAAAAAAAGAATGAGCTACAATGAGCAACAAAGACACACACCAATACATAAGACTTAAGGTTATGCCACATTACCTTTTGGATTGGTAATTCCCTATTTATGACACACCTTTAGGTCTTTAAAACCATTTATATTTTTCTTACAGTTTGCAAGTAGGTTCTTCTTCGAATTATTTAATATAAAATATGAATAATATACATTAAAATTGGTGGTTGCAAAGTAGCAAAATATGACAAAGTTTGAAAGGCGTAAGCACTTGGTAGACACTGCAAAAGAAGGTTATATTTTCTAAAAGACTGAATGAGACTGACACAAACGAAGAAGAGGCTTTTGATGACTCTTTGCTCGAACAAATGATTTTTCTTTGTTCATCTTGGAACAATAAAGACTATCAAGGGAACAACTGCCAGCAGATATATACATTTTGCCAGGTAATGGTACACATTAACTGAAATAGGCTTCCTGTGGCAGCACATCTTCTTCAGTGTAAGAATAAATGTGAATTCCTCCTCCTCCTCCAGAGAGAGCGGATTGTTATGAGCAATGCTGATGACAGGCACTGAATCTAAATTCCAATAGACTGTTTCTGTAACCTTTCTCTGCTGAGGAATAACAGGGACGTGATCCTGGCACCATTGCTCTTTAGATTGCTCCCTTGCTTTTACTTGAACCAAATAAGACAGCGACGCCTGGGATGTGCCGCTGCGTACCTCTGCATCGAACCGAGGGGGAGGACGCCCCATCTTTTGACCCCCTGATGCATTTCGAAAAAGGTCAATCTGACAGTCATCATCGCATCAGTCCGCTGTTGTGACTCTGTCACTCTTCTCTGGGACCCCTTTGGAGGCAGGTGGGAAATGTTTGCGTGCAAGAATCCACATTTTGAGTTTCCATCCCTCCCTGATGGCTTGCCTGGCAGGAAAAGTTTGTGGAGGTGGGGCGTAGAGCTGGTGTGACCTTTGTGACCACCTTATCTTGTGGAAAGGTCACCGCAAGGCTCCCTGAAAACCAGAGGGGTGGGAGGGGATCGATCCAGAGGCTTTCTTTTATTTATCTCAGTAGACATGGTGCTCCTGGTGTTTTTCCAGTCCAGTGTTGAGTAGGGGGGTGGGAGGGAATGTGTGTGGGGGGGGGGCGTTGGGGAAGATAACGATCTATTAGTGTTGCAGATATCCTTCTCCTTACCTCCCTCTCCCTTGCTTTTCTTGTCCCATACTCTGACTCTATAGATGCCCCTGGCTCTGAGCCAGAGGCATTTGGTGAGGGGAAATGTGGAAGTCATCAGAACAGGATGTTTGACACCTTGGGGTCAACACAACCAAGCCATGTCATTGCTTAATAAAGTGCATTGAAGGGTTAGAAATCAGGGTGTCCTTACAGAAGCCGCAGCCTTATTAGATCTAGAGGATCATGTGGGGGAGGGAGAGGGACATCACATTTACTTTTCTGTTCTGTCCCCCTTTGACTTCTGTGGTGCAGTGTATTAATGGCCTGCTCTTATCACCATTTATCATGTGAACAGTGCAATATACAGGAGGAGGCTGCATCATTAGAGGGAAAACAAAGGCGAGATAGAGACGTTTACAGTATTGAGGGCGTTGCTGAAAACTCGGATGATTTAATTAAAAAGTTCTTTCCTTCTGTTTTAGGTGTGAGTTTTATCGGGAGATACAAAATGAAACAAATGATTTATCGACGCTACCGTGTTGTCCCTGATGCAGAGATGAAACCAGATTTTAATGATTTCATGATGAAATTTCCAATAGTTAGCCTTACCGTTTCGAAAGGAAATCACCATTAAGCTGTACTTGACGACGGCACTATTAAAAATTTGACTATTTCTCAAAAGCATCATTACAAATGCTTTGTCACAGATGGAAGCTGTGCAGTAAAAGTGAAGTGGGGCTATTTCAGCCACAAAAGAATGGCAAATGTTAAAGTTGGATTCATTTCTGCACAAGGTAGGCTTTCAAAATATGTTTTTGTCCTCATTAGAAGGAAATGGTCTGGCTATTCTTTGACTTTCAGCATATCTGCTAGCTGGCTAGCCATTGTAGTAACATGGGTCCAGTTTGTAGTTGTCAAAGAGGTCAATAATAATGCATAACAGCAGCTATGCTACAGCAGTTAAAATTGTCTTAACTTGTAAAAATACAACATATTTCTGGGTAAAATGTGTGCTTTTGGGTGCAGATTAGAGGTTGTTTATTAAAACACTTCAAGGCAGGATTAGATTTCTGTGTTTTGTCAAATGTCTAAACGAGGAAAGAAGTTTACCTGGTGCTGTTTCGTTTCTGACTAGTCAGTCAGGGTTGTCAAAGCCCAGTACCAGCTGAGAGACTAACATAGACACATTGTCTATTTGTGTTTCCAAACCCTGCAAAGGAAATTTCATAATTTAACGTAATAATCTTTGTTTACAATTATCTTGTGATGTACAACAAATGCACATTTTTATTGAAAGAAAACTCAACAGAAAAATGTATTTCTTTGATTAATGGATTGTTGAGAAATATGAAGATTTCAAGGTTTATTAGCAAAAGTAATTAGTGACTAACCTAAAACTTCCCATAATGTTAAAATTGTTGTAAATGAGATTTTAAATTTCAGTGAGTCTTTTCTAGTAAGAAGTAAATAAAACATTTTAATTAGTTTCAAACTTTAGTTTTATTTACACAGTTAATCTCATTGAGACATGGTGTCTCATTTTTAAGCCAAAACCTATCATTAAAAATAGACTTATATGTTGCTTTTCAGGACACTTTTAGACACAATTCCCATTCACACACGGTTGATGGCAAGGTACTGGATTGCAGCCACTGCTGCCTTGGGACTGTCTGACAGAAGCAAGGCAGCCACATGGCACCACCGGCCCTTCTGACCACCACCAGCAGGCAAGCTGGGTGAGGTGTCATGTCCAAGACACAGATGGGTAGGGGGCTCGAACCGGCGACCAATGTGATTCTTTCGGTACGCTTTCAACACATTTTAACAACAATTGTTTTCATAGTCGTCGTAAGTGAAATTGCACAAAATTATCATGATGCAAAATCTTGATATTGCTACATCCCGACCCTAAACTTGTTCTAAACTCCAGCAGTGATGGCGCTCATCTTGTAGTCTTGTTGTGCATCACAAACATGCAAATTTCATTGCACCTATACGTTGTAAGTCTACTTTTATTTACTAAGCACACGTTGTCACCACATTTGCATGTAGTAAAATCATTCCGCCCTAACATGCTTGGTATATTTCTTCATTACCTGATCATTATGGTCAATTAGGCCCCAACTTTCTCCACCTTTTATCTCCTTAAGCAGTGTTCTCATCTGCTGCTTGTGTCACAGAGCCTGCAGATAAATAATTTAGCAGGGGGAGGGCAGAGAATTTACAGCTCCCGTCTTACTCAGTCAGGTTGTAAATTCTCAATGTGGGGAAACGGGAGAATATATTAGGGGGAAAAAGAAAAGAGGGAGAGGGAGATGAGGGAGGAGAAAGGCTGTGGGGAAGTGGTCCCTGGGGGGCCATAGCCTTACGCCAGCAACACCATAAAGTCACCATTAGAATGCTGTATTTATAACAGTGGGTTTGCCCCAGGCTGCAGGTCTGCCTTCCAAACACACACTCGCCCGCACTTTGTCAAACACACTAATCACAAATACACAGACACAAGCATTCACTTGCTACACACCAACCATATCCACATGATAATGGTATTTTTCTCAGTATTAGTAGAGCCTCTCCATAAAACCCACACTGTGTCCGTCTCCTGGCACCGTCGTCCCTATATATGGTGTTCAGCAGGGTGCCAGCATCACAGAATATCAATGGCTTAATGAGGCAAAGGCTCTTTCTGATGTGCCGCAACATTGACTCTTTGAGAGGAACATGGAGAGTGAAACAACTCTGAAGAGATAACAACGCCCCCCGATGGACCTCTGGCCAGCTCGGAGCATGCTTACTAGTGCCTGACATAATGCCTGCGTGTAATGATAGAAAATATCTGAGTTCCCAAATGTTGTCCATCGTTTTATACAGCGTCTCATAATACTTTAAAGGCTACTGTGCCTCAGTGTTATCATTTCAAAAAGTTAACTTTTTATTTATTCAAACTATATATTTTTTTTGTTTGGTTATGGTGTTCATGTATTGTAATATTTGCTCAAAGAGTTGGAAAAGTCTTTGCATACCCAGAAGTTTGCACATCACATAAATTAAAAATAACTAAAAGATAAACAAATACATTTACAGACAAAAATGAGAAAGCAACTCATTTAAACCTTTGAACAAAGGGTTGATTTGGACATTAATTGGTTAACATCCAGCAACAATAGATCATCTGAAGCCATGTTGCAAAGAGTCTAGTACATTCATCTCCATGGCAATTGTCGCAAAATTCAGTTTTACACAGTGCAATGATTCTCTCTTCATATAGTTCAACTCGGGGAACCAGATGATTTACAATGTTGGTACGTGCTCACATCTACCATCCATCCATTTTCTAATGGGTTGGGAGGTGCTGGTTCCTATCTCCAGCTACAGTTCTGGGCGAGAGGCGGGTTCACCCTGGACAGGTCGCCAGTCTGTCGCAGGGCAACACAGAGACAGACAGGACACACAACCATGCACACACACTCACACCTAGGGAGAATTTAGAGAGACCAATTAACCTGACAGTCATGTTTTTGAACTGTGGGAGGAAGCCAGAGTACCCGGAGAGAACCCACACATGCACAGGGAGAACATGCAAACTCCATGCAGAAAAACCCCAGGAACCCAGGACCTTCTTGCTGCAAGGCAACAGCTCTACCAACTGTGCCACTGTGCAGTCCTCACATCTATCAATTGGTTCCAAAGTTGGTTCACTGTGACATATGAACCCAAGCTCAACAAATAAAAAGGATTTAAGAAATTGCCTGACAGTCATTCAATACTTGTGTGTCAACCTGGTAGCTTTACGTTTCCAGCAACATTCCTTTGTCAATTTGATGGTCAAGAGAACTTAGGCTCCTCACACATAGATCCTGTCAAGCACCAAGTCTCAGCCTCAAAAATACTACCAAGAAGTTACTTGACTCCTTGACCACGCCTTGGCTGCCCCTATAATCCACTCCACCACAAAGACCTGCATGTTCTCCACCCCACGCTTAGCTCGTCATCTCCTTACTCCTCAAGATTTACTATCAACCTCCCTGAACATCAACTCACCTCCTTATAGATGCTCTTGAGTGACAGAACAGGACATTAAAAATCACTGTTAAAACTTGTTGAACCTCATGAAACCAGGTGCCTAAATGGGATTTATTGTTGCTTTTTACTACGAGGTAACAGTGACAGGTAATAGTGTCGCATTAAATTACAACTACATAATTAATCACTCTCAAAAATGTATCAATCAATAAGTAATAACCCAAGCAACAACAAATAAAAGGGCTAACATAAGAGGAGAAACCTATTGCTACTTCTGCTGATGATAATTAAAAATAAATTCTGAAACAATTAATGAACATCCTTCAATCTTATTACTCAACAGTTATCCAGACTGTTATCTAAATGGGTAGCCAGACTTCTCCAGACTTTCACAAAACCTGGAGAAAAAGGATCAACAAACTTTTTAACAAAGGGGTAGGTTGGTCTGGAAAGCTTTTTTCCTTAATAAGATATATTTTTTTGCATTTACATTTGATAAATTTGATCATTTGAAATATTTAAGTGTGGCAAAAGTAAAAACATCAAATCTCCTAGGAGACAATCACTTTTCCACAGTATTGTAACAACAACCTACCTAAAATACAAAGATTCTAAGAAAAAGTGTGGGTAATAGTTCTTCCAGAACAATGTGGGGCACGTCGTAAAGCCGCATATTATGAAGTCAGATGTAGCAGAGGAAAGTCAACAGCGGGCAAAAATATTCAGAGGAGCCAGTAAACATAGCACAGTAAACCCGCCAAATCCCCTGTGCCTTTTCATGCACTCTGTTGAAAAGCAATAAGAGGAGGTACAGTACCTTTTGTTTATCTGTCCCACTCATGCTTTTATTGTCAAACCTTGTTTAGGAATATAATTTCCCCTTAACTGGCCTTTTGCTTTCCTAGCACTATTCAGGCTCTTTCATGTCAGCGGTCTACAGTGGGGCTGCTGCCTTGGAATAAACTGCTTTTATTTAAAGCTAGCCAGAGGGGTCAGAGAGCCTGATCTGTCATTTGTGGTGTAATAAACACAGAAGGAGACTTTCACATAAACACCTTCAACCAATATGAACAGCCCACTACAGGAAATGAAAATGTAGCCATAGGAAGTTAACCCTTTATGGCTCAGGAAGACAGTGTGAAAACTCCAGTGCTAGCTATAATGTTCAATCGAGGGCCTTCATTTCCTTTGTCTGGGTTACTGTAGGGGGCAATTCCTCAGCTTGGTCAAACATTCATTAATTAGCTGTCATGGGAATGACAGTGTTGAGTCCAGTTTAATGAGAGAATAAAATTGTCTGTCACTGAAGGCAGATAGGAAGAACTGTTTTGACCTCCGGTGGTGCTTGTGAATAACCAGTCGTCTCCCTCAATCGATTGCAACACAATGAGAGACAACGCAAACCGAAGAGCCCAACATTATTTGCAAGTCACACCGAAGGTCAAAACACATGTAGGATGTACCAACACCTCCTTTGGAATTTCTCCCAGGTTTTCTTTTTGATCCCATGCAGTTGACTCATCAGATTGCTTTTCTGTCACACCGTCCTCTGTGCTTTATCAGTCCGGCCTTTACCGTTCATCCATGCATGGTCATTTAGCTTAACGCTGCATGATTCTCAATGAGGCAATGCCAGAAGCCGACTTGACCCTTTGAGGGCACTGCTCTGACTTGCTCCTTTTTCTATTTTTTTTTCTCCCCATTCTCGCCAGTCTTATTCCCCACAGTCTGCCTGTCAAAGGGCCAAAGCCTTGGATGCTTGTTGCGCATGCTAACACACCAGTCTGAAAGATGGGACAGAAAGCAAGAAGGAGAGAGGGAGGGAGACAGACCGAGGCCGTTATTGCTATGGCCGCCGACCACCGACAGACTTTGAAAGTTGAGTGAATAAATGCCCTGTCTACTTGGGACAGGGTGCACTCACTCTCACAAACCAGCTCGCATGCATAAAACCCTGGGGGTTTGGGGCCGGGGAGTGGAGAGATTGATAATGCCCCCCATCCCCACCCTGCTTCAAACAACGGACAATCCAAGCAGGCCCAATGTGACTTTTAAAATGCCGATGAATAGTGCATGGAGACAGGTCAAGGGCAGGATGGGTAGGGGAGTTTTTCTTATCAATCAGAGAGTCACTGAGGGAATGCAAGAAGAGAAGCACCAAGCTGGGCTTGTTAGAGGTTGAGGTGGTGGCGGCATGATAAAGCTTCTTTGATAGCTGTGAAAAAGAGAACCAGATGCAGGGAGGTGGAAAGGGTAGAACGACTCATGATAGTAAATACTCCTGGGTATTGAGCCCTTTAGGTCTATGTCACTGGGGTCATATTTTACTAGCCTGACTGAAGTTAATGTGTTTTCTGAGGTGAGAAGAAAGCAAAATTATCTAAGCAGAAGTATATTACTTTGCGTCTTTATATTTGTTTTACTGCATGAGACTTTGTGGTCAGTGACTGAGTCCTGAGTTTTGGGACATACAGGCCTGCAAAAAATCCGTTATTTAAACACAAACATGGACAGTGTCTTACAGAAGTAATAGCTGCACTGAATTTAGGGGTATCGGAGTTAAGTCACACTTTTAAGATATTTCTGTTTGAATGTATTTCAATAGAAGTGTACACATTTCTTTCCACTTAACAGTGACTTATGACATATTTTGTCTTTGTCCATCATATAAGTTCTGAACTAAATATGTTCAAGTTCATATTTTCAGCATGGCAAGTTGTGTAAAAGTTAAAATGAGTAAGTAAAATAATAATTGTAATAGTTTTTCATATATATTTCTGCAGAACCTTTCAGGAGTGGCTTTGATGACAACCTAGTCTGATAGGCCAAAGTTAACCAGAGTGACATAGTTAGAGCTACTTGACTGAAGATGATTCTTTCTATTCAAAGAACCACAGAGAAGAATAACAGGTGAAAAACACTTTTACAATAGCAAATCAATAGAGAGAATTCTACACCGAGTTCACCCTAAATGCCACCACACCCTTTGCCCTCTTATCAGCACCCAATCACAGGCAATCAAGCTCTTTTAAAGACTGATTTAACCCTGATGAAACCTACCTTGGATGAACACCCACACAGAGACACGCCGACACACACACACACACACACACACACACACACACACACAAAACACTTTCCGCAATATTGCAGCAGAGATTAAAGCCAAATGAAAGAGGTAGAGACAAAGGTGACGTCTCTTCTTTTGAAATGGCAAGAGCGTGGCTTGACATGAAGCGAGTGGGTGAGTGCCTGGGTGAACAAAAGGCTGGCGCTGTGTGAGAAAAGGGCAGAGGCGGGAGCAGGGCAGCGGCGGTGGGGGGCAGGCCTTTAATTAAAAGGATTATATTGAGGTGCACAGTGCTGCAGAGGAGCTGTCCACTGGGCCTAGATTGACTACAGTAATGAAACCTATCCTTGTCAGAGGAGAAGGAGAAGCCACAGGAGAAGAAATGCGGGATGCATCATTGAAAGTTGGTCAGGAAATGACTTCAGGAAAGTAAACATCAGGCATAAACACATGTAATGAGGGCTTATCAAGCGGAATTTGGTGACAGGAGCTCAAAGTCATAAATATATAAGGTTATAAAGAATAATAACAATGAATGAACTATGGTATTAAATTAGAAGTTTTCACAGATTAAAGTCATTACAGATATGCTTCCGGCCAATAGAGAGTTTCCCTCTTTAATGTAAATGAATTCTAAGTTTGGCATATCCATCTAGTGTCTCTGCTTCTCATTAATTTTTATCTCTGCAGATATAATGAAGTCATAATAGCGGGGAGTCTGATGAGTTGTCAATTAGAAACTTGAATGATCCCTGCACTGAAAATGAGAAAAAGGTTAGTGAATTTCCTGCTCTGTCTAACTCAGCGGCAACCATTAAGCTGCCAACTGTTATTCCCTCGTCATCCTGTATCCTTCATTTAGGACCTGACGCCAGTTGACACAATGGTTAAAGGATGAACTGACGGTGCTCTCATGTTGTTCTGCTTCAAGAACACCAACTTATTGGAGAAAGTCAAGAATTTTTCTGTCACGCATGGTCAGCCCCAAAAACTTTTTCAGCGTGCAGATAAGTACCCCATGTCTGCCTCTGACTATATTTGTGTTATCATCCCAATCCGCTGTGTTGTGTGGAACTGCACGGCTTCCCACTGCTGCTGACCAAGATTAACATTATCTCTGACCACTCTGCCAGAAAACCAGACACTGCAGTAAATGAATTAGATAGAAGCAAAGCAGGAGGGGTGGGATAGAACAACTTCTCGTGCTTTTTAGGTTTGCCATTTTTGTTATGTTTGTCCCACATATACTAAGACACACATCAATCATTAGATTGACAATGCAAGGGAATACAGATATGTACAGAAAACTCCTACTGGAGCCAACAAGCAGAAAAAAAGCCCCATCCAAATGATTTTATTGTATTTTTCAGCTTTGCTCACTATAATTTATTTAGAATGTTAAACTTGTAACAAATTAGAATAGCATTGAAAGTATATTCGTTTCTCAGTTGCCACACTGACTATTCCTTCCCTTGTCCTGCTTCTTAGATTAGGTGGACAGTCTTGTCTTTGTAGGCTTTTATCAACAACAGTAAATTTACTGTTGACTGTCATCTATAGATCCTCAAAGCTCAAATTCACTTTTATGTGAAAACAAGACTTTAGACCACTGACCAACAGTTCAGTGGTCAGTGATCCACAGACCATAGAAGGAGCTTCTGACATAGCTAAGAAGCAATGTCAGAAGCTCCTTCTATGGTCTTCTGACATTGTCACTAGTGCAAAAGTAGCCCAACACAAGAAAGAGACAAGTAGTCTTCATGTCCTAGATACGTCTATAGCCACTTCTCCATGGCATAGGCTTTAACCGGTTCTGCCCCAGTCCACCCCCAGCTTTAAAAAATAAATGTATATCTTGGTGTAGCTGACCAAGAGCCAAACTAAAGCCAAACATAGAAAACCTAAGCAAAAAGACCAAAGCATAACACAGAAAGTTGATGTTTGAAATAATTTCCTGATCTACAGGTTAAAGAAAAAACAAGTTAAATTGGAAAGCTAACAACCTTGGTAATGGTTTATTGTTGGATATGCTGATAGGTTTCAGAGAGTTTATTCGTTGATTCATTTTTACTTTACCGTACTTCCTCCAAAGACACTTTATTTTGGCCATGGACACCCTAGAACAAACAGTATAGGAGGAGCGTCACGTGGTGCAGTAACCTCATAGTTTGACTCCTGAGGTCAGGAATCAAACCTGAGGTTGTCCTGGGTTTGATTCTTGACCTCGGTATCAGTGCTGCATGTCTTCCCTTCTTTTCTCTGCCTCCTTACTGTCTACCTACTTTCAAAAAAATGGAAAAAGGCCACTAGTGCCAGAAAAAAACGGATTATATGTACGCGACAGGACCTAGGGTTATGCTGCTGCAATTTGTGGCTATATGTTATGTTAGCATTTTAGCAGTAAATACATTTGATTCCCAGCTAAAGTAAAGCAAGTATGCAAGTATACTGTAGTGAATTATCCATGGCACATCTGTGCATCTCAAATGATCCTGTTTTCATGATTTTCTATTATGACACTGTCAATATGGAACATAAAGCAAATAATGGGTTTCGAGAAGCTGAAGTACTGTCCTGGAAACAGCTTTTACTGGAGCCATAAATCATCTGCACATTACATGCTTTCTCTTTTTCTTTATGAAATAAACGGCACTTCCTCAAGGAAATAGTTTATTGGGTCAAGAACTGAGGCATACAGACAGTGACATATGTGACTTTAAAATAAATTTGGTATTTTAAATCTGGTTTATTTCAAATTTCCATGTGCATAAGCCTGAGCCTGTCAGCTCATACTTTAGAACATGACGTGAGAATACATTAGAACAAACTTTAATGTATTTTAACAACTTTTTGAAGAACAACATCAGACCATGTCTGACTACAACTAATGCACTTCCCATTCTGCGAGTCTCATCATTAAGCCTGGCAGACTTTAAGAAAAACTGCAGGAGTTATGTTTTGCAATAACGAGAATTATGTGCTTACATATTTTGAAGCTAATGAGTGGAAAGAGATTTAGTTCTTATCAGAAAATGAAAACCATTTTATGAATTTTAAAGGCTGCATTATGTAATCTACAAACGTTTCAAAAGTTGCCTATGTATTGGCTTAGCATTGTGGGAAGGAAGGCACTCCTGAAGTGAGTGTGCCTGAGGAGGTATGAAATGAATTTCATACCTTTTCCCCTCCTTCATTTGCCCAACGTTTTTTAGCTGGTCTCCCCTGCTCAAGCTATGTGTCTCACCATTACAGAGCTAATCCATCCATGACAATGTTCAATTTCCTCTGGGGAATATGAAGTGCAGTGGGGAAAATTTGCAACCCTGTGGCTCATCTAAGTACCATTAACGACAGCGACCACATTCCTCCGAGCTTTGTCTCTCATTTGAATTGAGCAGCTTGATTTGGTGATCTGGTAATGCTGTGAAATAATCATTTAATGCAGACTTCTTTATGTGATAGACACCTGAAAAAAGACCGGTTATAAGATTTTAGATACATAGTGCCACTTAAAGAAAGCCAATCTTGTATTCAAAGACAGTGTAATTGACTAATCAATTCAAAGGTTCCCTATGTGATGGAGAGATAAGTGTGTCTTAGGGTCATCTCACAGCACTGCAATAAAATCAAGATTTGATTCAGAGCAAAACTTTTCTTTTCCCAGTTCTCAGTCAGTCTTTTGTGGATTTATTGCTATATTTTGGTCACTGTCATATTGTTCTGCTTCAGCTTTCATATTTTACAGATAGTCTCACCTTTTCCTCAAGTACCCACTGATAAATAAAAAAAAGGAGGCTGGATTCACTGACCAAAGCATGTCACGTCTACCTCAATGCTTCACTCATGTGAGGGTCTTTTTGGATCTTTTTGGATGGCTGTAATTGGTTGATGCCATGTCTCCTGTTTTGATGTCCAGATAATACAGTTTTAGACATCTGTCCAATAAATTTATTCCAGATTCCTGGCTCCTTGCCTTCTTCAATGTCTGAACATTTTTTGTGTGATCTCCATATTTGGCTTAGAGAGCAAATGATTCCTGTATTCTCCAATGAAAGATGTGCAGCCTCCGTTTGTACAGAAACACACTTTCCCATCATCCCAGCATCCTATGATTGGATTTTAGGGCTTTTAGAGACTGTTTTTAGCATCACACAATCTGCTTTTAGGATGAACTTACTTGCATGGCCAGATTAGGGGATGAAGTCAGCGTTTTGAATGTCCCCCACTTGTAGACTATTTTACAATGGAATGGCTGAACTCAAATTATTTCTTTAGCAGACTAATACACTGGTAAGATCTTTCAATCTGAGGTTTGAACAGAGGAAACGCATTTTAAAATCCTGAGTAGCAATTTAAGGTGGGAATAAGGTGAGTGTATATGTATTTTTGGAAAAAAGTTTGAAAACTAATCTGAAATACAGTGGGTTAGTCTTGCTTCCTGTGGATTGCCATCGGTTCGATCCCTCACGGCATACTTATTACCTGCCTTTCACTTCATTTCTAGTTCTTTTTCTCATTCTTGTTTTAAGTGATTGAAAAAGTCTATAAAAATTTATCTTGTTATTGCTATTCTGGCAAGAAAATAAATATTTGACTGTTAATAATGAGTTTTCAATATCATTGAGATGGTTCTGTTCAAGCTTGACTAATAGTCACGTCATGGTAACACACTAAACCCAAAATATGCTTCAAAATAATTTCTATTTCTATTGCCTTACTTTTCTGAAAATATTTCAGACAAAAAAATGTTTCAAAATGATGCAAGATGACAACACTTTATAGAAACAGGCAAGTTTCTATATTTCTATATTTTATCAGACTAGTTCACTCATAAGAGCACAAAAAGTCCATGAATTAGTTTCTGCAATGTTATAAAATCATTGCACTGATGTCTGATTTTGCGAGAGATTTAAAATCCTATGATAAATATATAACATTTAACTGTTTGCCTAGTAGTCAGTTTTAGATGTGTATTTAATGCTGACTGAAGACAACAGTGTCAAATGTAAAGACTTTAACTTTTCTGAAGCCTGCCAATGAAGTGAAAGCATGTACAATGTTAGGTTTACTCTTATGATGAAAACAGCTGTTTTTAATTATTTAAAGCTTTAAGATGGATTTAATCTACAGCTTATGCTTCTATAAAAGCTTTAACTGGATAGGTTAGATTAGTTTGAGTTAATGTTCATGTACATCTCTCATTCTCAGTGACGTATAAAACCCAGACGGCAGGGTGACTCATTTTATTGGCAGCTGAATAGTAATTCGCTGTCAGGATGAGGTGTCTGTGTTCTTGGTTTGATTGCCATTAAAGTTGTCCTGCTGACTGGCTGAGCTGAACCAAAGTGACACTTGTCTCTTATTCACAGAAAAAGACTTTGTTTAGTTTACTAAATTATGGTGGCCTTTGACTTCTGCCATTGTTTTCATCCAAATTTATCACATCTGGCTTCTGGGGAAGAACTATGCATGTCTCATGTCAATGGTGTAAAAGTCGGCTAAAATGTGACAAAACCGTTTGACTGCAGACTCGTAAAATGATCAAATATGAATATGGGGGGTGAAAAGATTACAATTGTCTGTTCAGTCCCATAAAGAAGTTGAATATCGGTCAGACATGAGAATGGTGCATGTTCATGCAATGACCGACAGGATGTCAAGTATATGGGATAAAAATAAAAATTTAAAATCGGTTTTGGGTCATAGTTGCCTTCTGTTTCAATATAGTCCTAGTCAAAGTCTGGAACTTATGTCCAACTGAGATGTTGTGTCAAGACTATAAAAAAGTCTTTAATTAAAAAAATATCCAATACAGTTGAATTACAATAACTTTAATAAAAAGAGCATTTTACCAAAAATCTCTCCAGTGATGTAAAGGATTCATATCCAGTTATAGCAAATTTTTGATAACGGTTGTTTGTAACCAAGGGTGGTGCAAGGAGCTGAAAACTGCATTTTGTATCTACTCAGCATATCTCCATCATGTATTGAAAGAAGCTGTAAGATACATTTGTAATCAAAACAGACAAAATATCTCAGGGGTTAATTGATTATTCCCAGCACTCTATATCAAACCAATCACAAGATAAACATGTGTAACACTTAAGGTAGCAAAACAACAAATCCATTCTACTGCAACTGTTGTATTTTTACTTTTTGTACCAATAGTCTAAATGTAATGTGTACATACCCCTGGTCTATAAGCTCAACCCTTGAGTGCTTTGGTGTTGTTATTGTCCTAATATAGCCACCATATTTTAGCCCATGCTGTGCTGCCTTTCAGTTGCTTCCAAAATGTGCATCTGTCTGGCTCTTGGTGTGTCGGCTCGATACACTATCGACAGACCAATCATTCTACAATCATGCTCAGCACACCATCTTTATTACTGATTATTGACCAGGTCATCACTGCCTGCACAGCAACCTCGCACCGACATCAGGTGCCAGGAGAAAGAGAGACAAGCTGGTGAGGGGAGAGAAGCTGGGAATCTGTCAGCGCTCTGATGAGCTGATCTACTGCAGGATTTTTGGATTGCCAGTGACCTACAAGTGGCAATTAAATGTCAAGACATTTAGGTTCCAATTCTGGTCTGTTTCTGAGTCACATATGTCATGAGGTAAATCCAGATCTGTCAAAGAAACCGGGTAGTTTCTCTCAAATGTAAGCTGTTGCCTACAAGGGGTCTCTGCCCTTAGCTGCCCTTCACTTATTTGTCAGACTGTGGCAGAATGAGAAAGTAGAAAACGAATCAAGAACTTACAAACTTCTTTCGGTTACTGTCCTATTCACAATCATATTAAAATCCTGAAAACTTACACTTTATTATCCGGACACACAATAAGTCCAAGCATTTTAAAAGAAAAAAGTAAATATAATATATATTTCCTACTATATGATGCCATTTAAATTAGCATATTTGAGAAGCTGATTGAACCTTAAATAAAAAAAATTATATTTTTGGAAAACAGCAAGTTAAGTTACGCCTATGAAGTACATGTGTTGACATCTCCCTGTTTATGTGTGCATCTTAGAATGAAGGTTGGAAAACATCCAGCAGACTCTATGGACATACTCCATTTCTTTTCAATGTGCAAGCACCCGGCATGCAGAGGTGAGGGAATCTTCCACTGTGCAGACTGAGAGCCTGCATAGCAAAACATGATTAACAAAAGCTATTACAACCAGAGCATGTAAATATGATCAAAACCTGGTTATTTGACGTTTCTCCATCAGTTTCTTGTTAGTTTTAGAATTAATTAAAATATTTTACTTTGAACAAATTAACAAATAATACCACTTACACCAGCCAAAATTTGATATTTAGTGTCAAATTTTTTTAACTGTCCAAAAATAAAGATTTGGGCATATTTTCATGAAAAGGTGACACTGGAGCGACTGAGATCCAATTTGCATGTCAATATCCTAGATACGCAAGGCTGTGATAAGGTAATTAGTTTTGGATTTTGATGTTGAGCCTATTAACTGAACAAAATTAAGCAAACTAACGTGAAAGTAACAATAAAGCAAGTAACATTTATTTTTAATGAAATTAATTGGAAAAACATAGTTGAAGTATCTTCGTAGCTGTCAACAACTAAAATGACTTTTTTTCATATCCTTCTTGAGTGTTTACACAAACAAGATAATTATATTACTTTTATTAGAGATGTGTATGGCTGAAAATATTTGTTTGTACTACGGGTATCTCTCCCAGAAAACAGTTGAAAGTATTTCTGTATTTACTGCAGCATAGCATGTGCAGCCATTAATTCAAATAAGCAGATTCAAACACACACACACACACCCCGGCATATTTCAGTTATCGATATTGTGTTTTTTCCATTCTCGTCACATATCACGTGTGTGCTGTTGGTGGTATAAGATGAATGCCAATGAGGTTTCGCGAGACATCCTGACATCTGCTGCATCTCCAAGGTCAGAATCTGATTCAGCTCTTGATTTCTCACACAGTGAATCCATCAGCCATGTTTTTTTCTTCTTTTTCAGTGAAGATCCATTACATCCTTCAGCTTCTCTTTTCTGTCAGTCAAACAAGGTATAATTGAACCAATAATTATACTTAGTTGTTGGTTGTCTCAGTTGTCAAAAAAGCATCTGATCAAGGAGCATTTTGAAAATCTTTTAAGGATTTCAGCCTGATCTCTTAGAGGCTTCAAAACTCATAAAGGTAAAAAAAAAAAATGCTTAGGAAATCTGTTGCAACAAAAAGCAACGGTGAATACAAATAATCACAAAAAATCTGTTTGCTATCCAATATACCCAATATATGAACTAACTGCTTTAACTGTACTCATGTGTTTTACCCAAATCCAGTGTATATGGTTAAAGTGGGAAAAGAGAAAACTATCATTATTATTGCAAGAACTGCTTTGTTTCTTGCCCAACCTGATCCAAATGTGCTTGCACAAAATCACAAGTTCAAAGAGCTGAGCATAAATTCCTCAGTTTTGTTTTGCCAAAAATATGATGGAGGTGTTGATGTATTTATGCTATGGCAATTTGACACAACTGTAATCCACTGGAACTAATGAGATTTACAGCAACTGACTTTAAAGTTTTTGATGGAATAAACTACAAAGCTTCACAGGTACCATTTTAAGTTCACAGGCAATGTCTGATATTTTAAATGTTTTTTTTAAGAAACTATTTTCTGTACAGGGAAATACTGTTCTGGAAGAAGTGATTTATTTCAGATTAGAATCAGTGAGGAAAGCAGAAAACTAGATGTTCTGCACATTTTCAAAGTTTATTTTGGCAGGAAACAGTAAGCTCTGTAGAGTTGAAAACAATCTCTTGCAGGGAATCTATAAAATAAAATATGAACCGTACAATACCTTGCAAAAGTATTCACATATACTGAAAATGTTCGCATTTGTTATATTACAAAAACAAACGTATGTGTCTTGCCAAGTTTTCTTGCGATGGATCAAGACAAAGCACATCCCTGTGAATTGGTAGGATAGGTAGGATTGATTCCAAGGAAACAATTTTGAAATGTGGCATTTAAATACATGCATCCCCTCCTCAGTCAGTAGTTCCTAGGTGTAACATCTGGTTAGTTTTTTAAACAATTACCAGATGTTAGACTCCTAGGTGAGATGTGTGGACTTTACACTGATCCTGCCTCTAGTTCAACCACGGCCCTCTGCGTCTCTGATTCATGTTGTCTTTGCCCAGCCTGTCAGTTTAGGTGGATATTTTGGTAGCTCTGCAGTTGCGCCATGCTCCTCCCATTTCCAGAAGATGGATCAAACTGTACTCCATTAGGTGAATGTAGCTTGATGTATTGTTTTATAATCTAACCCTGCTTTCAACCCCTCTACAGCTTTATCCAGGTGTTTTCTGCTAATGCTCTCTAGCAAACCATTAAGGCACAAGTGTAGAACTCAAGGCTTGTCGGCCAAATACGCCCCACCATAACTTTTTGTGTGGTTCTCTAGACTGCAGAGGGCCTCTCAGAAGGTACCTTCAAAACAACAATAGGGTGTAGAATATTATTTTATCAGTCAGATTTGTTGTTGTTTGTGTATTACTGAGGCAGTGATTTGTTCATATATTAACTGTTTAGTAACTAGTTAGTAATTTTATCAAAACTACCTACCTTAATGTGTTTTTACAAATGTATTTTTTTTTATTTTTGTCAAAAATAAAACATTCAAAACCAGTTTCGCATCATGTATCCCAGTAAAATAAGAGTTTTGTGGTTGCATTTTCCAGTGCAAAATACTTTTGCACAGCACAATTTATAACACTTCTCTCATTGTGGGATTTTTAATTATGATGTATCCAGGAAGAAATCCAAAACATTGTTTACAGACATTAGGGGGGACATTACATATTTACAGCACTACCTGTGGTTTTATTCTTGGCAAACAGGGAGACTTTTAGCTACATTTATTATCTTTATTCAGATTTATAACAATCCTTAGAGGCACCGTTGCTTTAATGACAAAAGTACAGAGGGCTTGTGAAATTCTGATTAGTTTGGTTCAGCTTGAAAGGAATTTAATTACTTATGAAAACTCTTTTACAGCTTTTGTGATCCAAAACCTTCAAATTGCTTCACCTGCTCTGTGGGAAAAACTGCAAGCTCAGGGTAGGTTTGGGGCAATCTCAGCCACCCGTGAGGAGTTTGTGATCGCACATTTGTCTCATGAAAAAAAAAAAAAAAAAAGAAATAGTTTGATGCAACCAAATAATGGCAGAAATATGCACGCTGGCAAGTCCGGCTAATTAGTGTGGAACACCAGGATTATGAGTGATATAAAATGCATTAGGTGCCAGCAGAGTAATTTGTGATGTAAGACAGTTTGCAGCTTTAAAGCCTGCCTGTTGGGACCTGGTGGGGAATAAATGGAATTCATGTTTGCATACATTACTGTAGTAAAGTTTTAACAGCCGAGTGCTGAGCTGATTACACATTAGCTCCAGCAAAAGAGCGGACATTAGCATTGTTCTGCAGCTGTCAGAAACTCTTATCCAAAAGCCTGCAACCAGACGGATACTTGTTCATCGGGTCCTCAGAGAACCGTTGCTAACGACATTACTGTCTCCAAAGGTCGTTGAAATTGCCACATGAGGCTTTAAGTACTAGGGTGTGAAAGATGGTTGTGATCAATAAGGTGTCACCTGGTCACTTAGGGATGGGGAAGATCTGAATGTGAAAGCCAGGATTTCAGAAGAAGAAGAAAAAAAAGCCTTCCTGTCTTCTGATTTCGGCGCCTTGCTCTGCTGTGTGGGGACATTTGTTGCTGCATACATTATCTTTGTAAATTATTCATTGACAAATGGATTCTCAGTCTGGGCTATTTGTATAAAGTCACAGATTAAGTCCACAATGGCTTTGACCTTGTGCCAAACTCGAGCCCCTTCAGACACGTTCCTTTCTCTTTTTTTTGTTTACTACCACTGAACCTGAGAATTTACTGCAGGGCCAAAGAGTAATTGTGCATATAATGTCAAGGACTGTTGTCAGTACCCATACATCATATCCACATATGGTATAGATGGCGGTGTTAAAAATACATGCTCCTATGAAATATACATGACCAGAGTAGGCATGCAAAGCTTGTCGCTGCAGCCGGACGGATTAGTTACCTGAAGATGTAATTCGCACGCGTCCCACTGAACCACAGTGATCATATCTGACTACCTTCATGTGTTTCATCTTCTCTCAAGCAAAATTATCACAGCGACGTTGCACAAGGCCAAATCGGACTATATGAATCTTAAACGTGTTCAGCCTCACTGTAGAATAGAATTTATTGCCATTTGCACAGATACATTGGAGTAAAGGAAAATTTAAATTATTGTGCATTTCATCAACTCAAATATAGTAAAAGTTCCTTCAGAAGTCACAGAATCTCTAAATGGAGTCCATGTGTGTGCAATCTGCTCTCAGGTCAGGCTGCTTTCCTAGTGTAAAGCGGAGTTGGATTATTATATCGGGAACATAAATTTAAAAAAGCATTTCAGAGAGTAATGGTATCTCTGGAGGAACTGTAATGACTCAAAGTTCAAGTACGAGTATCTGCTCAGAGGATAACTATTAACCATGCACCCAAATACTGCAAGAAGTCCCGTTTGCAGTTGCAGTCATGTTGCAGCTCGCAACATGACTGCAATGTCAAATATGGTGCTCCAGCCCCATCTCCGCTGTAACACTGAGAGGCAGGATCATGCTGTGGAGCTGCTTTTTTCTTCATTAGAAAAAACAAAAACTGGGGTACATATCTACCTTCAAGCAACAAAACAACACAAAACATAGAGTTTGTGGTGGTTGTAAATAACGTCCCAATATAAGCCATTGATGTTTGGTTTAGTAAGGTGTCAAAAAAACAAGAGAAAACAAGGCAATGTGCTGTGAATGACACTCTTACAAATGACAATGTCAGAGGACAACAAGGGCAAAAACTAAATAAAACTTCCATGATTCATAGGATTGTTTACTCTGCAGAGCTCAATATTTACCTCTGAATAACAAGAACATAAAAGTATTAAATAAATAACTTTGTTTTTGTGTTTGTATATCTTTTTGTCTTTCACGTGAACGCTCAACACAAAGAGTAAATTTGTCGGGAAGCGGGGAATGTGTGTGAGAGAAAGGCTTCCCTATTATCAGGGGATGAGAGTGCTAATAAAACACTGGAGCTGCTGAGGTCCAGAGGTCAGATGCACATGTAATGAATGGAGAAATTTAACTCATCCAATTATAGGAAACCAAGGCAAAAATCCATACTGTTACTCTGGGTAGGGGGCCCAAATGCAAAACTAATAATGTCAGGCAAAGCTCAGCTCTGTGTCGTGCTGGCGTGGATGTGATGCATAAACATGTGTGCAGGTGGGTGGGCTTGTGAGTAAAACAAAAGCTTTAGAATGAGGTGAGGGTGAGCAAAAAGAGTAAGAGTCTGAAAAGTGTGTAGCGCTGCCATGGCTGCGCATGGAGTTTGATTAACAACTTGAGGTTTTTATTAGGGTTTTTTGATTGAGTCAGTGGATTGTAGAAGATAAACGAAGTGCTTAATAACTAAGAAGATCATAGAAGCCGACAAGGTAGCAGTTCGGGTTCTTGGAAACTCTCACATTGCATGAATATATGTAAATGAACTTTCTCTAGGGGGAACTGGATACAACTGATTTGTCTAGTCAACTTTAACAACTGTCAAAAACGCTTAAAGCTGGGAATGAGATGTATTTATGCTGTCTTGATGTAATTTATTTTAATGGACCAGTGGAGAGGTGGAAGCCAACCAGCCACTCCTCTGTCTCCGAGTGGTCATGTGAGGGAGTGATGGTCCTGTGTTGGTCGGAATATGAAAGAGTAGGTCTACTTTGTGTTCGTTTCACCATTATAGGTGTTACAGTGGAACATGTAACAATATGGAACTTTATATGGATAGGAAATGGAAAACCTTGTGTGAAAACGTACCTGTTCACAGCTTGATTCCCAAAGATTAAACAACCCCACACAAAGTCATTAATTAAGACTCTGAGAATCCTGAAAAGAGAACGAAAAGGTAAACAGGCTACAAAAATGCAATTATAGCCTTGCTTTAAAGCATGCATAATCTTTTCTGTGAAAGTACAACTGTTCAAAACTTCTTCTTATGTAAAGTAAGTTTATCGACAAATTATTATGAAAATTATTTGGAAGCAAATGTGTTAAATTCAGAAAGCCTATATTGACTCTTTTCACTTACTTCTGAACATCGCTCATTAATTCTGTATGAGAGAAATATTTCTCTTTCCTTTTCTTTGTCTTGCTTTATAAATGTTTCTATTTGCTTCTCACCTACTGTCTCAGTTCTGTGCAGACACCTTAATGACTATACGTTAGACATCAAAACTTTTTTAAAAGGATTTGATTAGGAATGAATATAACTCCTCTCAAAATAGCATCAATACTTCTGTCCATTTCTAAACTTGTCAAACGTCACTGCCGTCAAACTTTCAATGTGACTCGTAAGTTAGTTGGCTGTGATACACTTAGTTATTCTCTGAAATCAAAGATAAGTTTCCCACAAGAGTGAGAAAGTTGTAATCATTCTCATATAGAAACACAAGAATATGAATCCCAGTAGATGGACGCTGCCATTAAGTACAGTCATATGTCATCTCTCTCTACTTCTTTGTTACTTCCGCTTATCTTACATGAGCCATACTGTACCAATCAGCCCCCACAATTGCCTGGAGTATTGCTCTGCTTTTTATGTTTGGGTAAAGAAACTCCCGGATCCATCCATCCATCCATTTTCTTCCGCTTTATCCGGGTCGGGTTGCGGGGATAGCAGCTTCAGAAACTCCCGGATAACAGACTAAAATATGCAGAAAATAAACATGGAAGCCTGACGGAAGGCTTCGTTTTTATGCGTCCTATTTCATGCATTAACACTGAGCATGAATGGCCTTAAGAGTGCAGTGTGATTTCCTTTACATTGGAATAAGGTTATCCAGGATTACTGCAATCCAGTCAAGTTCGGATAGGGATTGTGATCTGTTATGAATGGGATATTAACCCGATTCGGGCTACCAGATCGCCGGCGATCTGAGATGCATACATATTTTTCAAATGCCGGTAGAATTCGAACCACGTAAGGTAGAGCAATTTTTTTTTTTGCATATTAAACTGTAAGAATTGCGCTTCCTTTTCCGACCCTAAACATCCCCCCCGAGTTGCTGTGCGCGCGCAGACGAGTTCACAGATTTATAGTAAAAAGGATGGGTCCACAAACATGATGTGGCATCCATCCCTCTATTTGTAGATCAGCTCGGGTCTGGCCAATCACTTCCTGTGTTGTTCTGACGTTGACAGAATGAAATACTACGAGATTTCATGAAATGTCACATGACTTCAGGTGAGATTTCATGAAAGTCATTTCCGTTTCCTGCACGTGCTATTTGGCTCTGCTCTTGCAAATGTCTGTCATGTGGACAGACATTTTCTCATGTGAATACACAAAGACTGACACACTTTCATTTAAATGTTTGTATTTTATTGTTGATGTACAATGTGCAATGTATCTTCTGCACTTCTTTTTTCTGATTGCACTGATAAAAGCATTTTTTTTATTTTCCCTCGTTTTATTGTTTTTAGAAAATTGGCTGTAACTTTGAAACGAAGCTTTGAAAAAACTCCAAATAAATTGTGTTTGGTTTAGAAGGCTTGTGTGCAACTTTTTTGTATTGGGAACTTTGGTAAATAAAGTTAGGAAACTCTTCATATTTACAAAAATATGTCAAAAAAATTATAAACGGATGGAGTTCTTGTTATTGTTTTGCAAATTTTCTATTTTTAATCAGTTATTATTGATAAATGGCATACAAACTTGGAAAGGAGGACTTATAAGGATTTTATAGATGTAAAGAACATTGGAGTGCTCCTAATAATGACTCTGCAGCATCCAAAAATGTAAAAAGATGCTCATGCGGACTTTTATAATGGTAGTCCTAGAAGGGTTAAAAATGTTAAGATTATTTAATTTAATTTAATTTTCCATTGCTTCTAAAAAGGTCAAATTGAAATTATTACCACTAAGCTTACCCCAATTACATGTTATAAACTATCAGATAAAAAAATATATATTTAATTTTAAATATTTAGTTATAATCCAGGAAGTTGGCTTGATGCAAGTTGTGTACCTTTAAACGCCAAACACTGAAGTGTGCACAGGTCTTTGACTTAATGACCGCCCATGTAAACAAAGACTGAAAAAGGGCAAGCTCGTTACTGAGGAGACACTTTGATTAAATGAGTGCCGCGCTGATTAAATGATTAGATTTATTTGTCCTAAGGAAAAAAGAGAGAGAGAAAGAAAGAAGACTGAGAAGGGGAATTAAAATCTCAGATTCATTTTTGCTCCCATTTTTATTTTGATTTTTTTTAATTGGGAACCATACCCCCTTGGAGGCAAAGTCATTAGGCCTTATACATAACCATTGCTGCCACATTAAAATCACATTACACAACAACGATAATCATTGCATTCAATTACACATGGTAATAAATACTTGACGCCATCTCCAGTAAATCCATTAGCCTGGGAGACCCACACAACACATGCAGCCATTAGAGGATCTCAGTGTTTGGACCCCTGGTTTCCTAGATAGCTCTCAATTGGTCTTATGGATACATCAACTGTTTACATTGTCTGTTCGGAACACATTATGAGGTGATTACAGTAACATTTGGCATAAGTGGAGCATACAGCATAATTGCACTTGTTTTTAATAAGGCACAATATACAAAAGATTTCCTAGCACAACAATAAAAAACCTGCTTTAATGAAGGCCAAAAGGTAGAATTGAACCGCTTCAGTCCACTAAATCCTCACCAATACATCAAATAATTCTCATTTACTCCAGTTCCACAGTTTTATGCTACATTACTCTTTAAAATTTTTTTTTGCCACTTTCAAGCTGCATCTCTTTTCTGCTCAGTAAGACGTCAAGACTCTTCAGTATCTTTCCTATGCCGTGCATCTATCACTCAAATGACCCAAGATATAAACAAACTTACAACAAGCAGGATTTTTGTCTCACTTCATTAACAGGTGTGGTAAGGGGAGCAGGCTGACATACAGCAGGTTGCTGTGCACATCTTAGTGTTATTAAAAACAGAAACTGCCAGAAGTGAAAGGTCTAACAAGTAGGAGTCTATATGAGGAAAAATATCACTTACATGCATATACAAGCACCTTCAGCTTGCATTGCTTTTAATTTCATATCTCCTGCTCTTAACCGCTCAATATTTCTTCATCTTGCCTTACAGTCCATTCCACACCCCTCCACTCTACCTTTTCTTTGGCTTCAGACTCCTTCTCTCCTTCTTGTTTGATGGCAGCCTCACTTGTAATTAACTGTTATGTGGGGGATTGATTGCGGACAGCTTAGCATTGACCAGCTTCATTATGGAGTCCCTTCAAAGTGGGATTCTGGGTCTGCCAATACTCCTGAGTTTATTTCAGAGGGGGGATCAATAGCCTGCGCATTAAAAGCTTTATTTGGGCTTTGTCCGCCCCACAAGTACCTTTGCCCTGGCTGCTCTGTGGAGTTTTCAGGTGTCACAAAAAAGGTGGTTTTGGCCTTTTCACAAAACCACCCTCACAGTTGGGCGGGCAGTGTGATTAGCGGCACATGCTGAAAAAGATAGTCGGTGTGGAATTTCACATCGCATACAAGGCCTTGAAAAAGCATTCACTGTAATGTTACAGACAAAGACTTCAGTGTATTGGGGTTCATTGTGATGTTTCACCAACCTGTGCAGCTTCGACTCTGTTGGTGTGGCAACATCGTAATTTTTCACAATATTTTCCAAGACACGTTTCTGAACCAACAGGCCAAAAGAGGTTGGCTCATATTCTTGTTGTAGTTTATTCATTTTTCCTTCTGTAAACCACCCAGGTCTGTTTACCAGTTCCGGTACTCGACCAGAACCCTTCAGTGTCATTATCTTGAGAAATAATGAGATTTGGTCAAATATAAAGCAGGTCACAATGCCAAAAATGATCAAATGTTCATACAAATGGAACAGATACAGAGTGACATTCACCATCCAGCGCTGGGCTTCACTTAGCACACATTAGAGGTGACACCAAGTGAAGCAAAGACTGTAGCGTGAGTTTAGCTTTTATTCTTTTCCTCATTCTGTTCCCTCCCTAAACGGTGGTGTAATCAGTTTCATTTTGTTTATGCGTGACTGTCGCCAGTCTTATGTGATATGGTTATGTAAGCAGCAGTGATGTGCGTGTAAGCAGATAAAAGAGAGAGGAAAACACAGAACCCACAACAATCTGATCTATTCCTTGGTTTAGGTCAGAAGTCAAATCTTTCCTTTAAAAACTTTCACATCCATGTTAAAAAAGACAAACTGTTCCCACAAGAAATTGGTCAAAAGGAGCACAACTTAATACAAACCAATTTATGTGATTTGGCGTAATAAACAATTTGAAGATGAAGTGAATTTTTTATTTTACTTCGTTTCTTGTTGGTCTACCACCCAAAGTCCCAATAAAATGGAAAGTTTATAGTTACAATGCAAACATAGTACTTTCTGTCTAATTCATTTAATTAAATATGTAATATTTTGAGTTAGATGAGTTCAATTTTACACATTGGCCACGTAAACATTTACAGTAACAGAGACATAAACAGTGATAATGTGTTCAAAAACACATTTTAGCACCTATCCAGATGTTGAAGTGGGTGACAGTTCGTCGCCACGGTGCAAACACCTTGCAATATCTTCACTTTGCCAGCAGAGCTCGACACTCAGTTTTAAAGTTTACTCTACAGACAGCAGGCTGCAACACTCCTCCACGAGAGCAATACACATCATGATATCTAGGGATGCAGCTCTCTCTCTCTTTCACACACACACACACACACATATAAATGGGGCCCTCTGATGAGATATCATTTTGTCATTTACCATGCTGTGTTACAAGATGTATCTCCCCTGCCAAAGCATCAGCAGCCACCCCAGCACCGTCCTTGTCTTGTGCTTCCCCTAAGGCTACACACATCGGAAAGGAGCAACAAACACATCACGGACACGGGAGGACTAGGAAGCCACTTTATAAATGCTAGAAAGAAACTTTGTTTTTTTATTTGATTTTTCGCTCTTACTTCTGCTTTATTTTTCCCCTATTTTCAGATACACACCAGTGCAGTCTTCCACTCACCAGTTGCCAAACGGGACCATTACGCAGATGTAGACCGTGGGCAACACACACAGAAATTATGGTCTTGCCCCAAAGCTTCCTTTTAACGCTCTGAATTTGATGTAGATGGTAAAATGGAGAGGTATTATTCTTAGCTTCGATTCTAAAAAAAAATTGCTTCACTTTTTTATCCTCATTGGGCCTTCTCGCAATTCTTGTTAAATAATTTTCTTTTAAAAAGGTGAGATATCGTCCTGCTTGAATCATATTTTACCATATGGACACCCACAGTGGGTCCCTGTGGGATTCTATGTAGCTAATGGCTTCGGGTGAAAGAAAGATGAGTAAAGAAACTACAAATGTGGCCCACAGTTACCCTGGGTGGCGGTGACACTTAAATAATAAACACTTTGGGAAGTCTTTTCCTGCTTTGGAGGACTGAGGTCAACTCATTTGTTGGCTAGAAAACAAAGAAAGCACATTCCCACTGATGCACACATAAGCAGGCATGTGGATTTAATACAAACATGGGAGACTATTGCTGTGCATATCATATCAGATTACATGTTTAATAAGGAAGGTAATACTAGCGACTATTGTCTTAAGTTGTAGTGTATGGTATTAATTTGAAACATTTAAACATTAAATACATAAACCCTTTCTACAACAAGAAAAATGTAAGCTTGATCATGCTGCATTTTTTCCATATCTGGATGTTGACGTGTTTTTACTCATGCTTAGCCTGTTTCAAGTCGAGCTCAAATGCCATGAAAAAGTACTTTTAAATATACTTATTCTTATCCAAAACACAGAGAACTTTTAGGTATTTATTCATTTCTACACTTTTGTCCATTTTCAATTGTTCAGTATTGAAAACACAAAGAGGAAGAATTTCATAGACGTAGCAGCAAAGTGCAACAGTGTGCCAGAGGGCAGCCGGCAGGTCTTAGATGCTAATGGCTTCTTCATGCTTGACACATTTCAAAACAAAACATCTGATGCCCCCTCCAATCAGACCAGCAGGACAACATTAGCGGGGAAAGATCCAACACTCAGATAGTACAAAGGAGATTAATTACAATATGCCCTCATCTCGTACTGCGATGAGACATCTAACTGGATCAAAATGTGTATTTATGAGGCTGCTTCAGGGTATTTTGTGGGTCCCTTCTAACACAAAGGTGCTGAGATAGAAACACATAAATAATAGAACGTTTTTTTTTTTGTTTTGTTTTTTGCAAGTACACCCTCTGTGGGTTTTTAATTTGAAGTGAGATGAGCAGATAGAACATGTAGTTGGTGTTTGATGAGGAGAACCATCTGTTCTATAAAAATCACAATTAAGTATAGTCATGTTTTGAGCAGAAATACCTTCTTGAGTATTGGACAATCTTTTTGGCTTCATCAGTTCCAATGTAAATAGTTGATGGGGTGAAATATTTGGTCATAATTTGCTCATTTTCCAGACTGACAGAATGTCAATATTCATAAGATGTCTGTTCTTTTCTTTAAGTATCTCTAGACGGGACAGGGACCGTCAAAACATCCCCCATGTCAAATGGAAGTGGGAAAAAAAGATTTCTATTTAATTCTGACATTTCTTTCATGAATAATCTTCCTCATGCATAAATATCAATAGATAAATAATTGGTAAATCATTAATATGAATGAAAATCAACAGGGAGGCTCTGCAATTTCACTGTGCATTCCAATATAATTAAATGATATTAACTACTAATTAATTTTGGTATTTTTTAAACATTTGTTCTGATTCAGAGTTTTAGCTTGCGTACATATTATTTTTTAACAACTGCATTATTTAATCAAGGCTTCCCATCTAAAAATGATCTATTTATTATCATACTGTGAAAATGTGTCTCTGTCAGAGACTATGGGAATACTTCATTGTGACAGAAATTATATTTGCCTGTGCATTTATATGATTTTGGAAACTTTAACATATGTTGACAACAATCATCTGATTGGATATGGTGTTTCTAAATCATCATAATAATATTAATAATCCCTAAATAGGGTCAGCTCCTGTCCCCTTTTGATGGTGGTCTGCTGTTTACACAAGTTTCCTGAGCTTTGCTTGCAAACCTGTATAATGACCATACTCATTACCTTGATTATTTAAGGTACCATGTAAATGCTACAGATTATTTACAAAGATATCTGCAGTGAAGGGAGACTGATGTGTTTACTGTGATTTCCCCACATGACAGCAAAGTAAAAGTTTACAAGCAGGAGAAGCCAGACAAGAGGTGAAAAGCAGAATACCTTTTTCTGTAAGGTATTTAAACCGTTTATGTTCCCACATAAATGTTTTAAATGTAGATTTTGTAGATTGAGTATGATTTCCTGCCGTAAATAAAACTGACCGACTTACAGACGGTCTGGGGAAACCCTCCAGAAACCATACACACTGCAGTATTTAGTGCAGGAGTTGTAATATGTGCACAGAGATTAAAAGCTGTTAACTAATTCATTACAAGAAAGCTCTTTGTTTGACTCATTCAGAAAGTCAACTGTAACAGGTTTTATTTTAATTAGCATGAATGTCTGTTTATATTTCTAATGGGATAAATATTGCACTTTTATCAATATTCAAAATGATATAAAGGAACCAAAAACTGTTTGCATGCTGAATTAAATGTTAATAGTGGATTAAAATCAAGGTGTAATTGTTAAATATTCATGTGGCAAATTAGGCCTAAAGAAAAAAGGTGAAGGATTAAACTTCTAGCTCACACCACTAGACAGACTACATGACATACATTTCATGTTTCAGTATAGAGTTGATACTTGATGGGGATTTTGTAAAAAAAGAACTTAAACAATTCTGGGACAAAATCACAATACTGATGTAGATTGCATTTTTTAAATTAGACATAATGTTTTAGTAACTTTTAAAAGCATATACAATGTATTAATCTCAATAATAAAAAAATCTTGATTCCCTAATGCTGACAACCCGATGGATTGAGGTAAAACTCTTGTGACTAGTGATGTGAAAAAAAATATTCCTTAACAAGAGTATATTTCTTCTTGATGAGAAGAAGTAGCAAATGTAAAACTGTGCAAGTTGAGAACAAAATTACAGTCAAAGCAGTCAAGTCTGCTCTAAGTGGTAACAGTTTGTTCTGGCCGTCTTTTATAGGTTCTGGTCAGTAGATCGTCTGACAGCAGGTATTTGTGGGTGTTTCCTAACAGAGGGAAGAAAGACTTGATGGAACTACAGGTGTGAAGTTGTGGCTTGCTATGCACCAATGATTTTGTGGAGCTCAGCACAGATGGTCTTCCCTTTTGTGAAGAAAAGGGTGGGGTTTGATCTTAAAAAGAACAGCCAATCCTGGTAAGTTAAGGGTCGGGAAAGTCACACAAAGATTAGTCCTGAGCTTCAAGGATCTATCTCCTGCTGTTTTATGACACCAAGTGTATGTCTTTGTAAGACCAGCTGATCAATCTTATGGCAAGGCTATTCATATAATCTAAAAGAAGAATGAGGTGAGGATCGTATTATAAACCTTTCCATCACACTGGTGAGCAGAATTAAGAGCTGACCAGACTTTCGATGATTCGATGGCCTCAGTTGTCTCTGGCTGCTATTTTTCACATCATGTAGTCAACACATGGATGCTATTTGTCCAACTAAAGATAAGCTTTCAGAAGTTCGATATTCCTACTTTGCTACAAATGTCTACACATCAGTGTTCTGTTTAAAAGTTTGCCAAAGTTGATCTCAATGTGAAGAGTTCTTGTCTGCCATTAGCTGACATCCTCAGCTAATGGTAATCACCCCAACAGTAGGGATTTTGATAGATGGCTGTACATAAAAACATGAAAGAGATAAACAAAATAAGGATTTTACTTAGAATGAGCATCAAGCTCGATGGGATCTAAAAGTTGGAGTGACTTAAAAATGATAGGGGAAAAAACATTATAGATTGACTTATAGTCAGACTTTTTTGCTTCTGAAAACAAGATGGTGGTGAAGATGCCACCTTCATCACATCTTAATCTGCACATACGGGTCACTTCAAGGCCATAGACTGATCAAGTCTGATTAAGTCTGAAGAGAGTTGCTTTCATATTATACTGTAAGACAGCCAGGCAAAAAATAAAAGAAGTGACGAATGAAAAGTCCAGTAGATAGCTCCGTTTCATACCTGAAAATATTTTTCACAAAATGAAAAAAGGACAAAAGTGAGGGGGATAAATGAGTCATGCCTGTTTTGTTCAAAAGATGACGTTATGTTTTTATCATTTATGTGTAATGTTCATATTTTTACCTCAAATTAAATATGTATGAGCAACATTTGGTGAAGGGAACTACTGTCTACAGATCTAATTCTCTCCCTAAAAATGTGTGCAATTTTGACAAAGACACCTCTGATCTCTGGATGCCAAATACATTAAACATCAAGCTTTGGTAAACACAGAATAATGTTACCCAGCATGCTCTGGCGTGCGTCCACATGCCACGCTACAAGGGTTCACTTTTACTTGCATGCGCCCTTCCACCTGCCCATTTATCATGTCTCTCTGCACCAGAGATCGACCGTTTCACTAATGACACCTATTAATTGGAAACATTCGTGCACCTCAAAGATTAACATTTCTTGGTAAATGAAGCAACCGTGGGGGGGAGGGAAAGGTGTTAGGCTTTAGCGTAGATATCAAAGTCTAAACAATTGGTGCACAGCGTGGATTCTGGTGATTAGCAGGAAACATGGGTTAAACAGAGGGTGGAATTAGAAACCACAGAGATATGATCAAAGACAACAGAAGACTTGCAAGAGAATGTAAATGCACTGCTCAGGAGTGGAGGAGTTTGAAGACAAGCAGTCCACATGAGATTGTGTCACGTTATCTTTCTAATATATTTAAATAAACAACGGAAATCTTCCATATGGATGTTTAAAACTTTGGAGTAGAATGTGTGAATGTAAGTCTTACTGCACTTTGCATTAACTCTGAATTTTAGGATTTGCCACAAATCTGAATTTAAATTACCTGTCCCTTTTAGAGCTAACTTTCAAGGCTCCATAACTTTCTCAAAGATTACCCTTAATTATTATGCACACCTTTCTCATTCCACATGCATAGACAGTGTTCCAGAGGCAGAGAAAGAGAATCAAAAGGGCATACTCACTCTTAGGCTTGTGGGTGTGGCTCCTGCCTGCCAGACAGAGATGATAATAAGCGGGGGAAGCTTCCTGCCCCTAAGCGTCCATATCAGCCAGGTGTCCACGAAGGAGATACTGTGAGGAGGGCGAGCGAGGCAGGCTGGGTGGGAAGATTGGAGTGGGGTGAGGTGATGGAGTTAGAGAGGGTGTGTGGGTGGGAGAAGAAGACAGCATGTACCAAAGCAAGATGAGTAGTTTTTTTGTAGTCTGAAATTCAAGTCTTTTGATAATCATATGCACATAAAAAAACTGCAAACAAATAGAAATTGATGTAGTTTTTCCTTTTGCATCCATTTCAACTGTTAACATTTATCAGACTTCAAAGTGTAGCTCTTTCTACATAGCTTTCTTTGACCAACTTACACCATTTTTGTGGTGCGTCATGCGTGCCATGTTGAATTGTTGCTTCACATGTGCATGTGTCCACTCACATTACCTTTATATTGCCACCTTGCTGAGAGTAATGTCTTTGAATCACATAGCAACCCTGATATTTGTGCAATTTTTCTGCTATTCATGTTTAGTATTTTCCTTTTGCTTAATCATATTGAAAAACCACTTAATCGGTTCAAAAACAGTGTTACATGTTAGAGGAGGCAGGTTTTTTAGATACATCAAAAGAAAGGCAAGCTTCTCCTGTCTTCCTCACTGCTCCTTCCATCATTTTCCTGGACTGTCACACACCTGGCCATCTGCCCTCCTCCCCTCACACACCCACCCACCAAAGGATATATTGGGAAAAATCTCCAAGTAAACTCTGACACCATGTTGCACCAGCCAAGCTCAGCTACAGCAGGAAATATGGCACACACTCTTCAGAGATCATTATTCACCCAACCAAGAAAGACACTGAACAACAACTTTATTTTCTCATACCTCACTCCATTTGTCCGTAGGCCAGGACTTATAGAACAGCTTCGCTTCCTTCAGTTCTTCTCAGAAAACTCTGTGGGACAAGTAAATTATAAATCATTAAAAAAAAAATCAACTATATATCATAATTTCTGGACAATAAGGTGCTACTTCACACGCTTTGAATACTGCAATGCAGTTAATATTTGGGTTTTTGAAAAAAAGGTTTCGAAAGACTTGAAGAAGAGGATAGCACACACTCCAAAGCAAAACAAAAGCGACATTGAGAGCAACAACAAAAGAGACTGAGGAAGTGTGTGTGAGGCTTTTCAAGTCCGATACTGAAAAAGACAACTTTGGTGGTGATAGTGCGGAGGGAGAAGATGAAGATAGCAATTGATGACATTCCCAGTAGACAATAGCATTTTCTTGTTTTTTAGCAGCTGTGTTACATGTGCTAGTCAGAAAAACCATTTATATACACATATTTGTGTATATTACTGAAATGTATTTAATCAAAAGTTAGATACTTTAGTCAGTGGGTATGACTTCTATTGAGGTGAACTCAATAGTCCAGAAATCATGGTACAGCTGGTCATTGTTTTAGCGTTGTTCTCCTTGCTCCAGAGTCTCAGACAGATAAACTAAAGAACATGACACACTTGTTGTTTTCTAAATGAAAATGCAGGCTGGGCATGTCATATTAAAAAGATATTTTGCAGAAAATTTGTCAGACATGTCATTCAGTTTTGACATTCCAGTTTCTCAGTGATCTAGTTTGACATAAACCCTGTAAAATTTACACAAAGAACACTTCCACTGGTGCTTCCATGCTCTAGTGGGCAGCGCTGTTTACAAATCTTTTCTTTCTCAGCTTGCCAGCCACTCACCCCAACCCAATTACCGAGTAAAACCCTGGCTTAGTTTCCCCCAAGTTTTGCCCCGCATCCTGCATCCGTCTCGGGCCCTGGAGAGTTTCCTCTCCGCTCTCCACCGGTGTCATTTACACCTCCATCTTCCGCCCTGGCTTAGTCTGCCTTCCCCCTGCTGCATGCTGCCAACTACAGCTACCCCCTGCTGATCAAGAGCACACCATCCACAAGTAAAACTGGGCTACTAGGAAATAGAGACGAAGTATATGACACAGCGAGACATCTCATTACAGCAGTAGAAGACTTTTTGCTGCTGTTTGTCTTCACTCACATAATCAGACAAGAAGAGAAGACTTGTTCTTGATTCAGGGTTTTTGTTTTTTTGGGGGGGCAGAACAGGATGGAAAAAAATGGAGGGAGAAAGCAATTCTTGGATGAATTAGAGGGATGAGCTGCTGAACCAGGAGAGGTGTGCAGTAGAGGTAAAACCCTACTGTACTCGGGATTCTGCAGGAAATGAAGTTGCATTGGGAACGAAGGGAGGAAGAAGCGACACGAAGCTGGGTTAGCTGTGGGGGCAGGTGGGTGGTGACAAAGCCATTGAAGCTGAGCAGGGGTTGAGTGGGGTTGAAGCCACACTGTAAGCCCTTCTTTCCCCCTGAGACAGACAGAGTTAGAGGGCCGGTATGGGACTGGGTTACAGGGAAGGACCCGGGGCCATTTCATTACAGAAAGTGTCTGTCCGGAAGATGGGAAAGGGATTATCCTCCAAACAGGATTTATTGGAGGGGATAATTCATTGGCTGAACCCACAGTGGGGAAGTGCCGCATAGGTTGAGGTTACAATATCGCTTCATTCACAGCTTCCAACTGCCTGGTTTTCAGCAATGTATGTGTTTGTGTGTGTGTTGGGCATTTGTTCACAGGGAAGTAAAAGCATTTGTGGAGGGGTGGATGTGTGTGTGTCAGAATCAGCCTGTTTGTGTGAGGTCTCTGCTCAGGAGGATGATACAAAAAAGTTTGGTGGCCAAAGGCAACAGGGAACGATTACAATGCCTTGCAAACGTATTGTACACTTTTTAACATTGTATCACAACACAAAAACAAATTTAAATGCATTTCATTGAGGTACCCAGTGTAACAGAATTAAAAATGTATTATCACTGTCCATGTTGCTTTATAAATGTGTGAATTAAATTTTTTAATGAATACATATTTTTAAAGTTATTGGATTGAAGTTGTATTCTCTATGCACCATATGGTTTCCTCTGCTTTTCATTAATCAATCAACAGGTTTATTCACTCAACAAAACACATTTCATCACCAGTGTATAAAAATATTATCTTGTAACACTTCACCTACATGAGTGACGGGGAGCAAGAAGAAAAACCTTATAAAAACCTGCTCCTTTCTCAATAATTACAAAATAAATCTTTTTCTTTTCATGACCACATATATTAAATTAAGAATATAAGTTACAAATAATATATCATTCTCCACATTGTTAACTCAAAAGTGTATAAGACAATCATTTTTTTCTTATAAAGTATTTAGAATTGGTTTAAAGTGGGACCTTTTTCATTATTCCTTATAAGTTGTGAATATGATCAGTATTGATTTTAAAATATTATTGAGGGATTTGTGTTCAGTCTCTTTGTGGTAAATATATAAACATATATATATATATATATATATATATACTGTATATATATATGAATCTGGCAAATTTACTTACATGTTCCTTTTTATCTGCTATGTGGTTCTGTTGTATTTAAAGTTCACCGTTGAAATGGTATTTTGAATTTAAAAAAACAACTTTTTTTCCTGTAATTTCTAAACTTCAATAAAGAACTGTTTAGATCTTCAACTTATAAATTTTGGTAGATTATGTAAGATTATTGCATTCCCTATTGTGTCACAAAAATAAGCGTAATTCTAATAGCTATCATTGCTGCCAATCATTGGGAGGGATCCACCAGAGCACAATGAAACCCAGAAGGAAACCAACACATTTTATTGTTTGTGTATCACTGCGTTAGAGGTTTATTACAGCTAAAAACTAGTTGAATGCTTTGCAGCACAATACTCTTTGTCCTAATTGTTTCCTAAGAGGTTCTAAACCAAACTAACAGGTAATAGATACAGCATAATACATGGAAAATACCTGCCACAATCACTTAAGTCCCACATCCCAAATTAAAAGAAGCAAATTGCCTCTCCTTACATTTACATTTACTGTGTAAATTGTGTATATTGTATTCCCTTATTTGCTGCTTGTTAGAAAACAGCTGAGGTGTAAAAAAAAAAACAAGAAAGGAAAAGAGGAATTGGGAGTGATTTGCTGTCTTTGGGCCTGCAGGGAAGTTGACAAAACACTGATGGAGACATGGAGAAACACAGCAGTGATTTGCATTTAACAAAGTGATGTCTCCTAGTTTGTCATGATACATTAAATCTAACGGAGGATTGCCATGATATTATTTCTCTTCATGCAACAACATGACTGCTTACACAAAACGTTGGGGACTAACGAAGGAGGACGACGGGTCAGAAGATTTCAGTTGGTTGTAAATACAGCCGAGAATATTTCCACTGGAGTTCTTTGTCATTGTCTTCCTCTTATCCAGGTCCAGGAGGGAAACACAGGCATGATTCTTCCCAGGCTCACTCTGTAGATCATCTAGGGCAGTGGTGCCCAAAGTCGGTCCTCGAGGGCCGGCATCCTGGATGCTTTAGTTCTCTCCCTGGTTTAATGCACCTGGATCAAATGATGGCTCATTAGATGGCCTAAGAAGAACATTGACATTCTGAAAAGGTTGTTACTACCCCCAGGGAGAGAAGTAAAACATGCAGGATGCCGGCCCTCGAGGACTGACTTTGGGCACCCCTGATCTAGGGCAGTGGTTCTCAAATGGGGGTACGCGTACCCCTGGGGGTACGTGGAGGTACTGCAGGGGGTACGCGAAGCTTTTCAAAATATCTTTAAAAAATCAGTAGGCTCCTCATAATAAGTCTTGGGAAAAATTATTTTGTAAAAAGTTCGATAAAATATAAATGTGTGTTCATGCACTGAAATTTATATTCAGTATTTACAGGGTATTTACAGCACTGTACCTCTTTTTTATTCCAAAAATGTTTTGCCCGTGTCAGGGGGTACTTGACTAAAATTATATTTTTAAGGGGGTACATCACTGAAAAAAGTTTGAGAACCACTGATCTAGGGGATCCAAAGGCATCCCCAGGTCAGAATGGAAAGGTAAATACTCCCATTGGGACTTGGCTAGAAAATCTCCAAAGGGGGCACTCACAAGGCATTTTGATCAACTATCTGAACCACCTCAGCTAATTCCATTAATGTGGAGGAGGAGAAGTGACTCTCCAGGGAAGCTTGTTTCAGCTACCTGCACTTGGGTTGTGGTTCTTCTGTCATGAGTCGTATCTGTTGACCACAGCTGATGGGCAGAACATAGACTCAGATGCCTTGTAGGAAGTTGGAAAAAGATCATGATTTGTCAAAATTGAATGAATTCGTCCATTCTACTTGTTGCACAGACAAACTGGATCTTCCAAAAGAGGCTCCATTTACATTGGTGTATGCTACACATAACTAGGACATTTGCATTTTATTCTTGCCCTTTCATATTTTTCAGAGGATTGCCAAAATGAGTCTGAAATCATTTCCTTAAAAGGCCGTTGATTGGGGTGCCGAGGTCTGTAATTTGCAATTAACGAACGGGCTCTGGAATTTGATTTGGGTCAAGGTCTTCATTTGCATACTCTTTTTCTGACTAGTACAAAGACTCCAGAGGTGCTCTGTCTCGATGACACCGTCTCGTTGTCTGATTTATGTTCACCAGACATGGTGAAGGGGATGGGGGGGGGGCAAAAAAACACCAAGCAGTGCTACCCTGCTTCGCATTACTGTGCTTCTTGTGACTCGTCACGCTCTTGCGGCTAATGAATTCTGAGCACGAGCTCTGATTTCTACTGGTTCATCTCAATTGCCTGTTAATAGCAGGGTCGTTAGGCCAGGGAAATAGCAAAGTCCACATCCAGTCTCTTGGGGTGGTTACTGCAAGCTGACACTTTGATCAGTGAACTGTTCAGGTGTTGGATGTCTCTTTTATGTACAGTATTTCACCTGCTGACAGTACAGACAGTGAACCTTCCTGATCAAAGCACATGCAAAGGCATCTTAAGAAGTTAAAAACTCATGAAAATATTAATGCATTTTGGTAGATGTATAAATAAAAAAATGTTTTGAGCATTATGGCTTACACCTAATACAAACCCAAACCTGGTGGAAGACAAACTTCTATCACAACAGTAACTTGTAGTTTAATGAGTACCAGAGTTTTGGTGTTCTGTTCGACACAGAATGCTGTGGAATATTCTTGATTCTTTTGACAGACTTGAGGTGGAGCGATAATCTTTTCTTGAGAGACAAAAAAATTGCAGAGCTTGCAAATGTTACACAAAATTAAATTGACTTTATTTAAATCTGGCGGCCAGTTTACCACTGACAATAATTAAGACAGTGAACTAGTAATGTGGTGCTGGAGCCACCAGTCCTTTAAGCTGGACGTAGATGATGTTTAACAGGTAACAGGTGTTTCTCTTTAGCATGAAGGTACACACTAATGTACAGCTGTACAAATACAGCTGAGAATACTTCCACTGGCCACCTCACAGTCTGTAAACTTAACACACATGTTCCTTGTATTGTTTCGTAATGTTGCAAAGTTTCCTATAGTCTCATTAATGGCACCTATTAGCAAAATGTATTATTTCTATAGTTATTACTCCACAAGTTAGTTATGTTTTAGCTTCACAAATTAAAGCCACCTTCGATTTCTGGAAGTTTCTATTTGATGGCATTGTCATGATACTTTGCAGCACTGTGATGGAGAACTGATGTATAATTTAATTGCATAACTCATAAGAATGAATGTATTATTGACTAACTCCATGCCCAACTAATTCAACTTCACTTATACAGTGAAGGAAAACCCAGTCTTTGGGTTTCTCTAAACATGAGGAAACATTTTGTTGTATTGGTTTTACAAGAAAGAAATATCTGAAAAATTTCTGTTTTAGCTGAAATAGAAATAGACTTTCAGTTCTATTTACTACTAGACATTGTAATGGTGTGAACAGTGTCTTTCCAGAACAGCAAGAGCAGAAGAAAACGTGTCACCTGTGTTTAAGGAGTAGAAAGTTCGTTGTCCTTCGGCTCTTGTGCGTCGTGCCAAGCATTCCCTGTTGCATTAATCACCAGCAAGTAATTGTAGGACAAACGTAACCAGGTGTGGAAGGAGCAAGTTCTCCTGGGGACGGAAAAACAGGGGCGGTAGGTGGACGTTAGCAGCCATGCTAATTCAGCAAGAAGAAGAAAAGACCCACGAAAAATAAGAAACATTCTTGAATAACTCGGTGCATTTATTTAACGTAGCACATGAGACACGAACTAAACGAAGGCGCACAGTGACTTACACGTATTCTTCAACGTCAACATCATTCTCACTCTTTTTACCTTTTCTCATTTACTCCATGTCGGCAACTCCACCTAGTGGCCTGGGGTGACTTAACACTACATAACACACATTATATGATTTTTCAATGACTGCATTCATTTTGACAGACTCCGACACACGCCTACATATTTTCCCATGCCTATAAATAGACTGTCAGGGGTAATTCTAATGACACAACTTTGAAAGATGCTTGAAGTAGAGCAGAGTAAAGAAAAACATCTGCTTATGCTGATAATCTTTGGTCCCATATTGGAAGCGAACTCAGCCCCTACTAGTGGGACTAGACATCACAGTGTGAGGCAAGACAATAAAATGCTGCCCCTGGGAGCCACCAGCTTTGATAGCAGCCTCTTGCTTTTTCTGAGGAATCAAGAAAAGAAAATGAGATATTTCAAAATCAAGTCACAGCCTATATTGAATTATGCACAATCAACACTTTGTGCATATTTCATATCAGGACTTGTACTTACTGGTTGCACAGGTCCTGACAGAAAATGCATATCAGGAAGAAATCTATTAGTATATTTTTCTATCCAACCATCAAGATGGATGGATTGGGTCTTGGCGGTGACAGATCCAGAAGAAAAACCAAAGCAGCTCTGCAGCTCCTCCACATAATCTCCACCTTTAACTTGGTGGATTAAATAGATGGGAGGGCTACATTGTCCAAAGCTTTAACACCCATTGGGTACCTAGTGGGAAATTATTTTTACACTCTACACAAACAGTTTTTTTCATTGCATATGCAATATTTATCACACTGTATAGTCCTGCGGTTTTCAAGATTTTTTTTTAATGCAATATATTTGCAAGATTAGAGGAGAATCGTGTCAATCAACACGTATAACAGTTTTAAGTTCTTTGTCTCACAATATTTAATTATGTTGGTGTTGTCCGACTGACCGACGTGTTTTTGCAAACACTGCTTCATTTAGTTTTAAGACTAAATATGTGTCTTGTTTGTCTGTTATCACCTGGAGAAAACCTGCAGTTATTTATTTCAAACACCACACTTGTGCTGTAGTTTAGGTATTGGTGCTTACAGCTCAATTTCCCCCAAGTTCATTACTGCTCACTGTATCTGTGGAGTGTGTTTAGTTGGGGAGCCCGTGGCTTGGCAGTCCCCAGGGTGGAGTGTGTTTGTTTAGGGCCAGTGCTCTGCTTGGACACTGAGATGCAGATGGTGCAGGGAGCCGGCCCTGGAGTGCCTTTGGACACGCTCTGGCAGAGTGCAGGGTCATGTTCTTTCACCGACTACAAGACAGGAAATCCATTTAATTACCTGTGAAGCAGAAGATGGTGGTGTGGGGGGCTGACAGAGGAGGACTGTGTTCCCCAAGCGCTCTGCCAGGGAAAGGGGTAGGGGAAAATATGGCACTATACAAGGAAGTCAGAAAGAGGTAGCAGAGTTACTGTACAAAAAAGACGGAAGAAAGCAAGCAGAGAATGTGGTTACTTTCAAATTCTCTGATTTTGAAAGAGAATTCAAATCAGAGTTACTCGAGTAATCAGAGTCACTCTGATTACTCGATTAATCGTAAAAATAATCGATAGAGTACTTGATTACTAAAATATTCTTTTACAACAGCCCCAGTTGAAATAAATACAAACTGGGCTAAAGAAGGAATGAAGCTTTTTACCACACTGTCAAATCAGAAGAATTGGGTTTCTGAAACATACAAATGACAACTATCTAGATATTTTTTCAGCAGCAAGTTCGAGAATTTAAAGAAAACTTCTGTTAGCATTCATACAAATTTTGACTCAGTTTCAGCACATATTTTAGCATTTTATCTCAAAAACCCATCTTCTTTCAGAGTTTCACTTGACGCAGTTTGGAGGAATACTGGTGCACACCATGCATCAAAATGGTTTCGTGACTTCAAGTTCTCAGTGTAGGAGCAACATGGCTTTCCAGTTAATATGGTAAGAAAGGCAACAGTAGGCTTTCCCAGATTGAAGCTTAGAACTGTCACATCAGAGGAAAAGCATCACCCACAGCTATTTCCTGGAACATTCACCATGACACTCTGTTGGCTGGTTCCTTTCCCAGATCTGTGCCTCTAAAGGGCAGAGGAAAGAGCAATGGGATCAGAAAATATTAACATTAGCTTGCACATATTTACACTGGAAAAGGTAAAAATAATTCTCTATATTCCAGAGGGGACAAAAAGATGGTGATATTACAAAACTAGCTCAATTTGCTTATTTTTTTAAAATTTTTAATTAGATTAGAAGACAAATCTGCAAGAGAAAATTAACCAAAAAATACTGATTAACACCAGGACAAAATGTTTCTATGTCTACCACACAGTAGTACAGATCTAATGCCAGTGTGGTCGTTTCTAGTTTGATAATTATCAGAATGCTACTTTTCACTTGTGCAAGAAAGCCAAAAGTAATGCAGTGTATAGGTTTAGTCATAAGTGGGCACAGCTGGAAGAAAATTACAGTTCTGTTTTTAAACTGGTCAATTACTTTGAAAGAAGTTGCTTGACACTGAGGAGGATGTATGTCTGCACTTTACTAAGTTTTTGTTGTAAATTACAGTAGACATAATAACATGGCATTCCACCTGTAATGATGCAGGGAAAGAAAGTTTGACTTGAGGAGAAATGACAAAGAAGTTAGAAACATGATCTCTGTTTGTCACACTGGCCTCATTATTAATTAAGTCAATGAAACTTTTGTTTCAGAAGATTTCAGTGCCCACTTAAAATGTGACTGCTACAGTTCCACCTTAACACATAAATCAATTTTCATCATCCATCTAAAACAGAGCACTACTGATGATGGCCATTTTAAAGATAGAATAGAGGTCAGCTCTGAGACACCTGTTTAATACAGTGGAACCTTGAGAGATGAGCTTAATTCGTTCCGTGACCAAGTTTATAAGCCAATCTGCTCAAGTTTCGAACTAATTTTCTCCATTTAAAATAACTAAAATTAATTTAATCCATTCCAGCTTTGTAAAACATCTCCAACCCACACTTCTTCTTCTTCTTTTAAGGTTTTTACCGCCACCAAGTGGAATTCCTGGTTCTGTCCAATGAACATCCTCCTTTTCTTTGTGTGGATCAACAAGAGACCGTATCAGTTGATGCTGCCCCTGTGGCGTCCTGAACCTCGACTCAACTCAGTTTCCTGCTCCTATTTCAGACAAAAATATTGATCGAACGATGCCTCGTATTTCAAAAATACTCGGATGTTGATTGGCTCATATGTTGAGGTTCCACTCTATCTTAGTCGGCTTCAAATGTCCTCCAACCAGCTCCCAAGCTGCAAGAAATGCCATTTGGAGCCATGGTTTTCAAAACAGAGAAATTAGTTTAGATTGTTTCCAGTCTTAAGGTATTCAATGATTTCAAAATGTTGCTGGTGCAAAACCATTGGTCATACCTTTCCAATGTTTTGAAGTTCTTTCAATAAAATGTTAGAAAAAATGACAAAGAGTTGTTGGGCCTCCAGCCATAAATGCTTGCTGATACAGTCAGAGTAAAAATCAAATAATCCAATGGTACGTTTCACTTAAAGTGTTCTTTTAAGTCTATTAATGCAAAAAGTCACTTGAGATTTTTCTGAATTTATCAGCACAATATAAAGTTACATTTATGTAACTATGTATGTACTGTAAGTTTAGAAAGTGGTCATTTTTGGTTGGTTTGGTGACAGTTTTTTTTTTCTTCCTGTAAGCAGAGAGAATCTTTGAACAATATTGGTTGAAGAGGTCCATCGACAGACACACGCGCACACAGGTTTGTATTTCTACCCTTATTAGAACTTTGTATCATCTTCCACTCATTTACTGCATTCATGCCTAACCCAGACATTTCCCCTACCTCCAGCCATTCCTAGTCTATTCTTAACCCTAATCTTAACCAAAATCTCACAGCTAAAGTTTAAAACTCCTCATTCTAAACAAACCAAAATCTCACAGCTAAAGTTTAAAACTCCTCATTCTAAACAAATAGGTCCACCGTGTTAGGATGAGGCTTTGGCCGCCCAATCGGCCCAAATATGCCAGAAATGGCTCTAAATAGGACAGCAAAACAAGTACACACAAAGACTTTTTTAAATTTGACATTTGCTTTTTCGTGCTCATTACAGCAGCAGTGAGAACATACAGCTTTCTCTGAGGAGCTTGGAAAAGCATCTCTGAAAAAAAGATCATCAGGCAACACAAGCCGTTATGCTCTGAGGACTTGTTTGGTACCTTCTAGTTTAAGAGGATGCTGCGGTCTCTTTGCCAGGCACTTTGCTGTATTCCTGCCGAAGTACAAATTAAAGGCAGATCTGATTGATTGCAAGATGCCTGTGTAGCAAATTTATCAATTCAGTATCTCACAGTGTCATGCTGGCTTAAGAATCCTAATAATTGTGCTATTTGTGTAATCTGATCATGATTACACAAAGGTGTGTGGAAGCAGGTATATACACAAAGGCTGTAAAGGCTTTGGCGAGCCCAAACAATCAGCTATTTATTTATGAGTTGGAAGAAGAGCAGGGCAGGAAAGAAATGAGGGGAGGCACAGAGCGAGTTGAGAGAATTTTATTATGCTGTAGTCTGCATGCATCAGGGGGGTCACAGCTTGCTCTGTGCCTGGGTAAGTAAATTGGCATGCAGTACCGCCAACACTGTGCACTACTGACTGCATGGCGCATCTCCATCCAACCCCCACCCCCTTGCCGTTGCTCCCTTTATTGCTTGTTTTCTCCACGCTAACCCTTAGCTTCTTTTCGTCTTTCCTGATGGGTCATGCAACTAACGATCTGTCCAACTAAAGAGCCCAGGAGACTCGGTTCAACTCCAGTTCAGGCCATGAGTGGGAGAGGGGAACAAGAGAGAGTGAGAGGGAAGACAGAGAGGGATGGAGGAGGAATCACTGAGGAGATGTGTTCAGTATTCATCACCCTATTTGATCATTTGTCAGTCCGGCCTTTTGCTCCATAACTGTTGTTTTTTGTCCCAAACTTACAAGCGAAACAATACCCAAACTCTGATGCTGTTGTTCAGGGAAGAAGTGTGGTGATTTACTTCAAAATCCAGAATAGCTACATTTTAAAATTTTATCGCGGAGCAGTACATCCACAATGCATGAATATCACTACAGTCTTGACTATATAATAACAGAAGTATTTGTTCACCGCAATGCCTTGCAAGAAAGAATCTGTTGAACAAAACATTGAAGTGACTTAAATTTAGTTCATGTAAAGCCACGAACTTAAATGAGTTTTAATGGCTACTTGGGTAGCAGACCAACACTAAGCAGTGCCGAATTCAGAACTAAAATGTTAGTTTTAGTTCTGAATAACACTAACATTTTAGTTTTATTTAGTTTTATCCTTGCATAAAACAACTACATTGTTTTATGTAAAACAAATGCATTGTTTTATGTAAGGATGTTATTATCCTTAGGTGCCCAGACCAGTGGGAGCCTAACCCTAACCCTACCCTATGCACAGAAATAAGTGTTAAATACCTTCATTAAATGACTTTGGTGCATAATATTAATTTGATGTTGTTTTTCTTTCTCTTGAAGATCCTCTTATGTTTCATCTCCAAAGCCATCATAATATCACAAGCAAGTTTAGGAGAAGGAATTTAAACAATACGATGTTCATAAAAAAGATACAACAAATACAGTCATGATAAGAAAAGGTGAATGAAAGTGAAGAAGTGAAGGATTTAAAAAAAAAAATGAATTTGTGTTTTTTGTTTTGCAAATTGTGTATATGACTTGACCTATATAATTTATATATACACTATAATTTATAATTTATTTATATATAGTAAGTGTTGAGAGAAAAAAAAAAGAAATTCTCAACATGTAAACCTTTACTTACCCTAAATCATACAGTCTCCCAGCATCACTCACAATGCTGCTTTCCCCATTTTTTAAAAATAATGTAAATTTGATTGCTCAAGGAGCTGACAAAAATACTGGTACAACACCCTTAACTGTAGGTTTTGTACACTTTATTCATACGAACCATTTAGGACATACCAGAAATTTTGTGGGACTTTGATCATAGGTCATTATTTCCACCTGACCATTAAGAGCTGCAGTGGAAAGAAACAGAAAATAAACTTAATACAAAAATAATAATAAAAAACCCAATAACTTAAACGTATAAGTAACTTTTCTTAAATCTCAATCTTGGTTCTTAATGGAATCTATTCATCTTTAAGGATTTCTTGAATGAAGAAATGTATCTCCATATATAATTACTTGTATTATATTGGTGCTTAGGAACACTCAAGGGGGGCTTCAGCCCTCCTAAAATGTGTTTAATAATGTTGAAGGTTTTATGGCTGAAACCAGTCCTTGAATTATTTTATTTAAAAACAATTCTCAAGGTGAGATCTTGCTACGTGGATATGTTGTGTTCCACAGGAGACAGTAACGGAGGGTGAACAACATGCTTCTGTTTATATTAAATATGGAGAAGACTATCAGGACAAAATGATATGAAAATAAAAAAAGAAAGACTTAAGCCATAAGTTTTGGCGCAACATAAACAAAAGAGAATCAAACCTATTCTATCAGCTCAAGCCTGGTTCTAAAGTTATGCAGATTTCGGACCTGATCTTCCCTTTCTGACAACCTTAAAGACGTCTCATGAGATATTCCTGCTGTGTGTGGGGAGGGATCTAGTCTACTCTGAAGTTCTCCGACCTAAAACCTGGAATATTTAGCATGTTGAATTGTCTTGACCCGGGATCAGAGAGTGTGTGGTGTAGTATTTAGTTGATCTGAACCATTTCTTTGCATGTTTCTAATTTTTTTCAAAGAATTGTCTTTGTTTACCTTCTCCCAACATCCCATTTCTTCTGAACATTTTCTCTGTTGCAGCTGAGAAAAGGCCTTCCCAAAACAGTATGACCCCACCACCAGGATACTGTGTGATAACACAAGAATTATAAGCAAAACATGCGACATTTAAATGACATTGTCTGAGGAAGCAACAAAATCAAGTCATTTTTTTGATTTGCTAAGGCATTTCCATGTTTTCTAATCAGGATTCTATTCTAAGAAAAACATAAAGCTCCTCAGATGAAAATATTGCGACCTTCACCCCGATTGATGTCCACAACATCAATCCACGATATCAATCCTCGTGAGAGCAGCAAAACGTGAGCTACGGCTGAATGTGGAAAGGTGCTTTTGTTTGTTTTTCTCTTTTTGAAGTCATACTTAGATACAGTATGTGCCAGCTGAGAAATGTGTTACTATTAACTTGTGCTTCAGAGTCCATGATACTGTGTGCTCACAGCATTTTATAGCACATTACCTTCTTCCAGTGCAATGGGCCACATCTCTCAGACCCACACTGTAATATCACAGCTAGGAAATCAGCTTTTTAATACACGGATGCCTGGCTGTCACCTGGCAACTGCTTCTGGAAAGGCTTTTTATTATTATTTTTCTTTTAATGCTAAAACCTTAAGTGCAACACATAGCCTTCTTGATGCCCTGACAGCAGGTCGGTGATGGTTTGTGTTCAGACTTACCTAATGACGCTGGAGGTTAGAGAACTCTTTGGTGCAGTAGATCCAGAAGGAGGCCAGCTGAGCCCATCATGTTGAAAATAATTGATAATGCATTTAATAAATAGCTCCTGAGCCAGTGATGTACCCTCACCATCTGCTCCAGTATAATTCCCTCCCTTTATTAATGCTAGGTAGCCATTAGATCACTACGGAGATGATATAATAACTCATGGCACTATTCACATGTTATTTGTCTCTTCAAATTCCAGTCTGGAAAGTGTTTCTGCAGTTATCTCATCAAATTAATGACTTGAAACAGTTAGATAAGGACTTCAGTTCCAAGTTTAACAAAATTGTTTCAAAGGAATATTGCAATTATATACACCTGTGGCCAAAAACATAATTTGTTGGAACTTCATAGTGTTATTTGGTGAAATTGGATTATGTTGAGTATGCATCAGTATGTATTAGCCTATTCCAGATGGTTATCTGGATGAAGCTGTCTGCCAGATAAAAGTAATGTTCCCCAGGTGACTTTCAGAATAACGGTCTCCACAGGCACAGTAAGCCGATATGTTTTTTGCTCAGCTAAAAGCATATTTTCACAGCTCTCTCTGACAGAGCTATTTGATCCAACATGAATCATTTAATGTATGCACTTTGGTTTGAAGGCTAACATTGATTTTAAGTTTCCAGCGAAAGGCCAATATGTGATTGAAAGTGAAACTCGGTGAGTTGCGCTGAGACGCACCACCACAACCAACCCACGTACTTAATGCGCTGCTCTTGGGTAGTGTTTAATGTTGAATACTGTGTCTGTGCTCCAGCTGTCAGACCAAATTCTCCTTGTAAAACTTGTTAGTCTTCTCTGCCCTTTATAAAAACAACCCGCATGACATTCTGGTTTCGTACATAAATCTGGGAATACGTCTAACCTTGGGGACAGTGTGCCGCGGAGAGTTTCTAAAATGAAAAGTCCTTCTTGTAAATCTTTAAGTGCTTTGGCTGTTTAAATTGTATTAAAGCTTAAGGGTCAAAGCAGTCTGCACCCTTTATACTACCATTGTACATTTTTGCAAGCCACAGGTAAGTAGATATTTCTCTTTTTTTTGCCTCTGAACATTTTATCAGTAAATCTGCTGCTGCACTGTTTGCTATCCAGCCGTCTATGTTGGTGTTCAGTTTGCAACATATTTGGAAAATGTTGAGCTGCAATATTATTCTGCAATACACCTAAATTTCCCCGGCTCTTTTCTTTCCATCCTTCATCACAGTGTTACGCCACTCTATGTGCTTTTGCTTCTCAGCCTCTAAAAATATTTGTGAAGTGTGGGCATAGAGGGTGGTTAAAGACCAGATATAGTATTGCAATACACAATGTGCATGCATGTAACTTGAAATATAATATCTGACCAAATATTGAACAAAAGCAGTCCATTTGAATGCAAATTTTGGTATTGCTATGACGACTGCAAATTGTTATATTGTGCATGTTTCTAAAGGAACACTGCAAGTAGGCTGAAATATGAAGAAACTAAGCACATTTTGTAAAACATTTAAGTTGTAAGTCCATGAAGAATACAGTATGTGCTGCTTATAATTCCCTGTGCTAGCACATGAAGATGAAGTACGTTTTTCAATAATTAATGATCACCTGTCCTTCTTGAGTTGACCATAACAGAGATCTTAAAATCCAGACCTCGAGGGCTAGTGTCCTGAAACTATTAGATGTGTCCCTTCCTGGCCCCACACACCTGAATCACAAAGCTGAATTACCCCTCTGTATGCCATCGAGTTCTAAAGAGTCCTGCTAATGACCTGATTATTTGACTCAGGTGTGTTGAAGAAGAGACACATCTAAAAGTTGCAGGGCACTGGCCCTCGAGGCCTGCAGTTGAAGAAATCATACATAAATTTTGTGGTGACGGCTCTGTGAGGCTCTGGTGGATGTGCCACGTCCAAGTTGCGGAAGTCATGCCACCGTTTTTTTGTCTATGTTAATAAATCCATAGCAGCTTGGATTAGCTGGCAATCAAATTACATAAGGTACAGTATTAAAAGAGTCTGTTTTAAAATCTATAGGATGAAAGACGCTTTGTCTAGTTTAAACACAGCCAATCAGAACGACAAACGCCAAATCAATGCTTCGTTAATTAAGCTGGTATGGAAAATGGATGGATACATGGTTGTGAAACTGTTTTTCCAACATTTTGCTATACATTAGCCAGAGTGTAAAGTAGCAGAACCTGATTGCAGCCACAATGAAGGCAAACTTAACTGCAAAAAGCTGAGGGAGAGGGATCAACATCCTGGCATCTTGTGGGTGAATAAACAATCAGAAAACAGAACATATGTATTGACCCATTTAATTAATAAAAATTTTATGGATATGTTCATTTATTTCACTCATCTAATTCATTAGGTCACCACATTATATGTGCTAGTTACACAGCGACTGATGTTTTCAAGCCTTTATTGCTGTTAATTATAATAAATTTCCTTCTTACACTTATTGCAAACATTCACAATTGGAATATTAGAAGAATGAAAAAATGAAAAAACAAATAATTGGCATCATTAACACAGAAATGTGGGCTTCATGAAAAATATGCTTAGTACATGATTAAAAGTTTTTATTTTGAAAAGGTGCTTTTATTCTGACAAATGAGCCTCATCAGAACAGAAAAACCAAAGGCCCACAGATTGTGACTGAGGCCTCCTGTTTACTGCACAGCTTTTATTATTGTTTTGTTTTTATATTTGATTTGTTACGTAGGCAGTCAAACTTAATTATTTAGAAGTTAGGCAATATTCTACTAAGCCAAAAATCTCGAATATATCTGTGCCTATATTAAGGTTTTATCTCAACATAACTTTTAGTGCAAATAACTGATGTACTTCGGTTCTCAGTCGGATAACACAGTTAAAAGTGTTGCTAGGGATTATGATGCCAGAATGGTAGACAACAATATAAAACATATCAATGTGGCCTTGACCACCTTTGTTTCAGTCATAGCCTCTAATCCAAACCGGAGCGTAAATGTGTTCAAAGGTTGTTCTTCAGAAATCATAGTTTTGGGTGAAGTTTCTTCATTAAGATATCTCTACAGGAATGACAGCTTATGCCCAGCAGTTCATTATCGGGTATGGGTTTCCCCACAGGAGCCTTTTGTTTGTCTTTGTGTTCAAGCAGAAATCGAAAAGGTCTGGGTGGATGTTTTCTGCATAGTGGGTAACCAGTCACTTCTGATTAGACCACGGATGGCAGGTCAAACAGAACAGAAGATTACAGTTCTGGTTAACTTCATGTGACTGAGATAAATATATCTAGAAAAAAATCATCAAAATGGGCCATGGGGAAAGACATCTAAACTTTAAATGGATAATATGTATACTAAAGATGTTTATGTATACTATTAAAATCCAAATACACTGTTTTCTTTCTCACCAACATCAGTTGATACTAAATGTTCCCGTTTTATGTCACTTCATAAAAAATTTGTCCTATTTTCTAAATGCTAAAACAATGAGAGAGTGAACTTTTTTTCCTCCCCTCCAGGGGGTCTTTTGTGGGCTCTAGTGTCCCTTATATGAAAGTAGTCTGACAGAAAAGGGGGAGGGGGAGAGGAGAAGACATGCGGCAAATGTCACCGGGTCCGGGAATCAAACCCACGACGGCTGCATTGAGGACTCAAGGTCTCCAAACGTGGGTCACGCTATCCCCTACGCCACCACAGCACGCCCGAGAGAATGAATTTTTAAGGGATGTTTTGCATTCTTCGGTGATAGAAAGTGGCATTTATTCCATCTATAATAAGCAGAACTGCCTCTAAATTATCAATTGATTCAAACATTTTTGGTAGCCTTCAACAATTGGAGGCTTACTGTCCATTTTGAAATTCCCTTTGTACCTTTATCTGTTGACTGATGGTTTTAGTCAACCCTGTAAGGATTTCTGACAAAAGTATTTAGAAGGTATTTCACTTTTGTTGTGGGTCTGAAACAAACATTCAACACTAAAACACATCTGTGGGTAATTACCTCCTACTTAAACATTACGATGCCTGAAAAATCCCAGGATATTCATATTTAGTTAGAATTGTTGGAACAGATGAATGTGGCATCTTCAAACATCTGAAAATTGTTCCATGTCAAGGTCCGCAGTTCTGTTGAGGCTGTTTTTCATGATTTTGTGTGATTTTCCCATATAGCTTAAAAAGATATCTGAAAAATTTAAACTTTTCAAACGTCTGTTTTTAACAAAAATACCTCATTTTGGTAATTCCTACTGACTGAAAATAAGAAAGTGTGTCTGATTTAACATCAGACAGTAAAAAATAAGATTCTTCCCTAAGACAGTGTATGTTTCTGGTTTCAGTTGTACATGAAAACAGGTTTGGCGATGAGGAATTATCAGCCCAGCATTTCAAATAAACCTCCATAAATCTACATCAAATGTTATGTTCTACGAGGTTTAATAAATCAAGGTCACCATAACATCTACGGCCTCACAAAACATGATCAGCAGTGCCCCTCAGGTAAAATACAGCGTCATAGAAATGTAATAAGGCGATGGTGGTTTGGGGGGAGGAAATCACCTCCGACTCCCTTCACATCTTTGAAGTTCTGAAAATCAATGCACTGTTGAATCTGGGAATTGCATGTTCTGGTGAATGATTTATACCATTTCTCAAACAAAGAAACTGCTACAATCTTCCTGCCAGCACTTCCTCTCCACCTCTTTAAAAGCTTATGCCTTTGTAGCTCGTGCAACAATATGTGCGTCTGGAAAATATGTGTGCCATAAATTAAGGTTGACTGGACAAAGCTTGGATTCTGCCCTCGTGCTACAAAAGGGTATTATTGTGCGGTGGAGAGGCAGAGGAAAAGCGAAGTCATCTGCATCTGGACGGACGAAAAGTGGGCTCTTGCATTCAGTTTGAGTCCCTCTGTGGCTGCTGAGGCCAGGCCTGCTGCTGCAGATAGACTTGTTCCAGCTCGCAGCCCTCCCTGGCTCCTTACCCTGCCTCATCCCAGGAACAGATGGAGAGAGGGGAGTGAGGCAGGGGAGGGTGGTGAAATAGTTCCTTTTTCAGAGGCTCATAATAAATGTATGGATCGAAACTGTCGGCTTACTGTACAACTAACAGTTTAGAGAGGTGGCATTTCATTGATGCTAATGGAGAATGAAAAATCATGTAGGACTTGGTTAACAATTTCAAGAGATGCACAAATAAAGACAACTGTAACAAAAATATTATTGTAACACTTTTCTTCAAGACAGTAAGTTTAATAGGTTAATGTAAAAACTCCCCCCAAAACAGTGAAGGATCCAAAACAATTGACCTGGAGATTTATTGGAACCATTAGATATTTCTGAAAGGTATTTTTAATAATCTGAACTCAAATGTAAAGCCTTTGTTCATAATTAGCATCACTACGATTTTTGATTGGTACACTAATGAGAAGTAAAAAATACCCTATCACACCCTGTTTGAGATTTATGTCTGAAATTGTAACTGAGCCCTGCTGACATTTAAATAACATTTAAATAACAAAAGATGCCAAGAAGAGAAGAGATTCGTATGCTGTTTTTTTCTGGCTATGTCATCTTTGGATGAAGGTTCAGTGCAAAATGGGTGAGGGTCAAATAATTATTGTCAATACTATTAATCAGAAAATATGTCTGACTCCTGTTGAGTTCAAGCAATCAGCATTCCGAGGTGAGTGTCTGCAAATGTTTCATGACATTAAGTAATGCTATTATCAGTTCATGGATGCAACATTTCAGTCACACTTGTTTAAAGCTAAAAGGAGTAGCTGCATTCCTTTAAAAAAAAGTGTGTTTACACTTTGAAAACCTTTGAAAACATTTACAATAATCAATTGTAAATTTGATAGGTGATAACTCACCTATCAAATTCAGAGAAATGGTTGTATTTTCAGCTGAGAGTCGGATCCAGGGTAACTTTTTTCACTGCGTAATCAGATTCTGTAGATACCTGGAGTCTTTCCAGCATCAAGTTCTCCTCACTTAGTTTGCCATGTTGCCATGTTATTCTGTGTTGATATGCTTGAGATTTAAAGTGTTCTGCTGTCTCTGAACTGAGATCTTTACTTTTGCTGCAGTGACACCATCTCATATTTTATTTAGTTTTATCTTAAAGAATCATCTGGCTGCCTAGGAATTCAATGCTCTATGGGTGCCACCAAGTTAATTTTTTAAATTAATTAGTAAAAAAAAAATAATTTAGTTTTAGTTTTAAGCGCCCCGGCATCTTGAGGTGAACGAATCGTCTGCACGGCATATGATGTTGTGAATTTATTTGATCTTTGCAGCTATGTTTAGGTTGCAGTTGCATCTGTTCTACAGCACGAATGCTTATGCACAAAATACATAGTGTGTGAGAGCTTTGGCGCTAATGAGACAGACATTTTGGATGGCCGAAGATGTCCGTTTCTAACAGCATTAATCTCAAACATAATTATAATGCAAAACAGAGACGCAGCAGTGTGACAGGGTTATTGCAGCACAAACAGTCATTCTGTGGAGGAGGTGTGAGCCCCAAGTGATTCCTATAAGGTTTTACTACAAACTCGGTTACTGTGGGATTTGTGTCTCTTATTCTGGTCCCTTATGTGTTGTTGTAACCACCAGTAATAGGCAAAATGACCTCCATTTCTCCTAACCCTCCTTTATTACAGTCAAGCAGCAGGTTATTGGACTGAGGAGAGGCTGAGATGGTAATGTGGCGTGGCACAAGAGGTGCAGCGGATGACATTAGGCTCTCACATCAAACCCTTGTGAGCCCAGCTGATAAAAAAAACAAACATCTGCAAATATCAAACTCACCACCATGTTTAAAACTGAGACGCAACGAGCAAGACAGCATTTTTAATTACCAATAAACGGTTGTTAGCATTCAAGTGAACTGAATGAAGTTCTGCATTTGCTGTGCGTGTCGAAGCCTGAAGCCGTGAAAAGAATAAAGCTACAAACGCAAAACAGACAAGTCAAGGAGCTTCTTGTCAGAACACATATGTCCTGGTGAGCTCTGGAATAATAATGACGCTAAGTGAAGATCGCTCATGACGCAGTTCAGAGACTACAAAGACATCATACCTTTGAAAGAGTCATGAGATGGAAAAGCTGGAGGCATGAATTAAGACGAACAACACCTCCCGCGGCTTTGTACGCGATCCGATGTATTGCAAACAGCAGCACTGTGCCAGATAAGAAACCAAAAGAGTGATGCGTGTGGGAGCAAATTGATCCAATCTAACAAGGTTCAGAAAACCTTAGCCCAGATCAAAGCTCACTTGGGCACTCAGATCACCCACTGACAAGGGAAAGATGCTCGGAAGAAAAGAAAAGAGGGGGAGTGTCTTGTCCTTTCTAATTATACATTTCAGACTGTTTGCCACCAATTATCTCCCCTTCAGTAGCATCTGCCCTTCACACGACCGCATAGATAATGTGTGGCAAGCCCACCATTGTGTTGAAAACCGAAGCTCAATCTATGAAATTTCCCTGATGTCTGTTGATGGAGATTTCAAGGTGATGCAAAGATTTCAACTTAGTTTATAGTTCATCATGCTCACAAATAATGACACAGATGTCAGTTCTGACTCTTAAACATGTACCAGAAATAACCAGCTCTTTCTGCAGTTCCATCCCATGCTCCGGTCTGCCTTGTTGAGCCCATCGGCCAATAAAGACCAGAGAAGGTGTTGCATTTGTTAGAGTGACCACTGTTTTTGCTCAAGACCGGAGGCCGAATTATGTTTAAGAAGCAGTGAAGCAGTACACAGCCTTCACGTAGGTCCCAATAAACTCCCTTAGGCGGCTTCACTGGCTGCACAGAGCAAAATATCAACCCAAAGACAGGGGAACTGTCAAGGCAATGTGGAGGTGCAGAGAAATGTTGTGATCAAATGTGCCACAAAACCAGGTGGGTGGTTAAAACAATGGCTGTTGCCGTGAAGGATACATGGATAAAAAGCCTCAAAAAAATAAAAATAGTCAGAAAACAAATTTTACCAAGCAAATTCAGACAATAATTTAAAACAGTAAAGTGCACTTTTACAATTTGACACACACCTTAGCAATATACAGTAGCTCTAGTATTCAAATTAGCCTGACAATAAATAGTGAGGGTGAAGGCAAAGCACCCATTTTAAATGTCCTTTGCATAATTTTTGGGCTAAAAAGTTGAGAAGGAACTTTGTAACCTGTCGGCTACTATAACTTCTCATGGGCTGTTGCTGTAAATTCACCTCAAACCGCCATGCATCTAAGGGTTCAGACATCTCACACTACGCTGATGCATATTCATACACTGTACAAAGGACGATATCAGAAGCACTTTTTTGTCTTCATTATGCTCACTTGTACCTAAATTTGCAAACCAGCACCGTAATCATTTAAATGTGTTTGTTTGTGTTTTTATCCCATCAGTCTGCACTTTACTCAGAATCGGATTTACAGATTTACTTTGTTTGCAAATCAGAATTTCTTTTGACTGATTTCCATGTTTTATTTTGTAGAGCTTTGACCTGCAAATGCTATTAGACAGCTGTTATTGTAAAACAGCTTTGCTACAATATTTCAGAACAAAGACAAAATAGTCATGGAGTTAAATCATTTTTAGTGTCGTATATTGGCAGTTAGCATGACTAATATAACTAAAACAGCAGTCTTGCTGTGCATTCCCTAAAAAAATTAAATCTTACATTAAATTTGAGATTTTCAAAAGGCTAGATATAACACCTTCACTGGTCTGAAAAGAATTGGATTTTGGAGTTTCCAATCAGACCAGTCAGAGCTAATCAGCTAAAAATCATCTGATTCCACTCACTAGCTCTTTTATTAGTTAATTTTTAAACATATTTGTTGCACCTTTGATCTGGTCTGGAGTGTTAGAGAAGGAAGGTTTGAATGCAACAGGCAGGAGGATGTTCACTGTAGTTTGTTCATCATTCAACTTCTACTGTATGTCCATTTGACTAGTGATGCTTTAAAACAGCAATTAAACAGAGGCCACTACCTGCTTTGCTGCTACTGAGCAATGTAACGAAAAGGTTTTGTTTGTTCCACATTTTCTTTCTTTCTCCATCTTAGCGGGTTTTGGAAACCTGGAATGTTTCCAAGCTGCAGATTCTAGAGATATTATGGAGCCAGGGCGCTCCAGTTTTTGCACTGATCTGTAGTTGTGTGGTAATTTCAAGTTGTGAGGTGAAGTATAGAAGTCCACACTGAAGTTTCAACATGTAGATTTTTCTGCATGTATGCAAGGTTAGAAGACGTGCCTTAGGTTAAAGTTTTAATATTGTTGAATACAGACCTTTTGTAACAATCACAAAAAGTTGAACAGTTGAATTTGCTCAATGCAAATATTTTCTTAAATAACTGAAGTGAAGAGGTAGTACATTGAAACTACTCTGCTGACACCAATACAATAAATGCCCATCTAAATACTGCAATTTGAATGTTGTGAAGGTAAATTATGCGCAGGATATTGGGATGTCCACAAATTTTGTTTTTATCATATGCTCAACTGTATGAAAATAATTTAACATTTAATCCAAATGCTGTTGCATCATCTTCATCACTTAAAATTTTTTTCTAAAAAATCTGTCTTCTCAAAAAAGAAAAAATAATTCATTAAGCTTAAAATGCTGATATCTTCTGGAAAAAAAAAATAACAAAAAGATTCTTGACTGGAAAAGCTGAAATGATTTTACAACAACTCTGAATGCTCTGACTTGCTGGCTAAGATAAATCGTGCAGTTGGAGGTCTGTAGGCTCCAGCAAAGTGAATCAACCAGATGCAGAAGTATGTGTGTAAGTGCATGTGCAAGTGTGTGTCCATGAAAAGAGCAGACCTTTCCCACATGGCAAAAGGCTTCACTGGAGCAGACAATTGCAATGTAGCCATGTGAGAACGGGGCGAGATGGAGTCACTTTTGCTGACGGCTCATAGAAAACCCAACAGTTTTGATAGGGGAAGACACTGTGCCGAAGGCTGGGCAAACACGTACAAAGTCTCCACACAGGTCCTGAAATGCCTGCTGTGGGGATGCTCCTTGCTGCTAAAATTACATTTAACCCATGTGTCTGAACATGTGCGCTGCATGCATCAGTAATGGGGATGGTGGGAGTTTGTAGGTGAACGTTAATCAGCAAGAATGATCGATGCGCTACAGTGCCTAGCAAAAGTATTCATGCCCACTTTTTCCACATTTTGTCACATTAAAACCCCAAACTTCAAAGTCTTTCATTTGGAATTCATGGGGCAGATAACCTATATTTATGAAGTGGAAGGAAAAAAGTTTTTACTAATAAAAAAGAAAAAAATCTGCAAACTAAATTTTTTTTTTTACTTTCCCCCGGCACCCCTAAATAAAGTCCAGTGGAGCCTGTTACCTTCAAAATATGCAGAAATCAAGAGTCCAATTGTGAGAAATGCAATGTCTGAATTCAGACATTTTCTTTTCTTTCCTTTATTTAACCAGGTGAAACCCCTTGGAGATCCAGATCTCATTTGCAGGAGGCACATGGGCAGCAACTAGCATGGAATACAGCTGTTCCATAACGGCCTCTTAGGTTGGTTAGAAAGTCATTTGTGAACAAACAGCATCGTGACGGCCGTTAACTAGCTGAATAAAAGTGTGGGGTGTGTTGAAGGCAATGATATATTAGACTGGTTCAGAAGATGCCCAATAAGTGTATCTGCGCCATATACACTGTTGAGTAAACTGATGGACATTGAAATACAAATGAAAAGTTGAAGACCAAGGACTTTCTGTTTGGCTGCCACTAGAGATTTATTCTCAGTCACGCATGAATGAGTCAAATCAACAATCCAGATTTTTTTTTGATGAGAGAATGATATTATAACGTGATATAAAGCTCAAACATGTCGATTTGTAACATATCCCAAATACAATCACTGTTCTAATTGCTTGGTTGGATGGATGGAGCTAAAGTTTGATGTGGCAAATTTTGTTTCATATTTAATTATAAGTAGAGGGAAATAAAGCACAGCTAGATCTCTACTGTGAGAACAGTTAGTGTGTGCATTTAGATAAATTGTTAATGGCTAAAGACAGTCATTGATTTTACATTTCTTATTACCTATTTCCATTTTATCTGTTTTGTTGTACAATTCACGTACTTCTCTGTATTACATTGAAACTGCTTCAGCTGTTTACTTTTGTGTGGAAGACAATATCTGTGCAGCCGCAGGGGTCTGAAGTTATATCTTGACTTATTTCATTTTCACTACGTTGCTTGACAAGTATAATTTAATTTTATACTCATTTGATAGCCAATTTCAACCTCTTGATGTGCAAAAAATATCAAAGGTTTTAAAACCTCTATCGGGTTTCATTGATCTACAAATATGTAAGTAGAAAGTGGCATTTGAATAGTTTGGATTAGTGTTGTGTTTCCTGTTTTAATCCCATCTATTTAATGTTGCAGAATGTAACTTTTATTTTTTTTTTTAAATCAGTTTCTAACTTACATGTTTGTTTAAACTGTCACTCTGTCCTGACAGTATAGTAGGAGACAGATATCTGTGAAAGAAATCAATCTCTTCCAACTCTTCCCAGCAGTTGTTTCTGACCAGGAGTGGTGCATTTCTGCAGAAAGCAACAGGAGGAGTTAGATTTTTTCAGATTATATATCTCATATCATACCGTTATGACATGGTGACAGTTTTGTGTAAAAAATAGATTTTTGGGGAAATGTTATATACTATAGCTTTAATCATGAATATATTAAACATTTGAAACATGTATTTTAAGGTTCATTAAGAGGAGACCCAAAACTAACTCAGTTACCTTTTTCAAAAAAGTAGCTACAAACTATAACTAATTACTTTTTAAAAGTAACTTACCCAACAGCTGGAATGATGAGGAAACATTAAAAACCCCAATGTCAAAACACCATTCTTTTGCTTGGTGGGTTAGTTTAAGGTATTAGAGCACAAAACAAAAAAAAGTATTTTTATTTATTTTTTCTCAATGTAATGAAAGAAAGTGAAAAATGCCATGCAGTTCTATTACACTTTTACAGATCAATCGTCTTGTTTACATGATCTACTTTTAATGAAGTGGAGTGCTGCTTTAAATCCGATTAGTATTGTTATTTTATCCCTGAGGATTTCTGCCCTTTTTAAGACGTACCGCACAGAGCCAATGAGGTGGCACTGAGCCATGCTGCTGCCTCTCACATGACAGAGCTTATTAGCTGCACTGTATCTAATGGCCATCAGCTCGACCATTGTGGTATTATTTATAATATGGCCTATACTTAAGTATGTGATGTTAGACGTTAGTGTATAAAGAAAGCATGCGGTATTGAATGAACAATTGTACAATCGTAAAGAATGATTAATTGGAATGATGATCCAGATTTATAAAGAGAGTGATTGGAAAATAAAGCATTTGCACATCCAATTTACGTCTGAATTCAAGTGTAGCCTAAGAAATGGCTGCAACATTATTAATACTCCGATATATACATCAGCACCGCTGCATAATCACCTGCGCATTGTCGCCCCAACATAACAGGCTTCATAAAAAAAAATCATTGAAAGGTATTTTCTCCTTATCTCTACTGTTAGGAAAATTATCCTCCTGTTCATTTACTCATGAGTTTATTTTACAAGTTATGTTTTCATATTATTCTTTCATATTATTCTTTTCATATTATTACTCTATTATTCTTCTTTTTATATTTACTTAACTTTTCTTTCTTTTGTAGTATATTATTAACTTTGTTTAGGATGTTTGCTTGGAAGCTAAAAACGTTAAACATTCATGTGTTATTAGTTCCATCTGTAACTGATTAGTTGTGGTCAGTCACATGCCCTTATAAGGGCATGTCCATAGGAGGTTCCAGAATGTAAAGACGGTTGGTCAATTCTCTGTGTGACTGTGTGAAGAGAAGCCCAACCTCCTTTTTCTATACAATAAAGAGAAATGCAAAGAAAGAACTGGCAGAATTGAGTCCAGACAGTGTTTGACAGCGATTCGTCGCGTCTGTTCTCAATTCTCCTATTCTGCAGAAAAGAAATTAAAAGAAACCTAATCTCTGTCTCTGGCTGATTCTTTGCAGGTTGTGACAAAATAAACCTATCATCTACGGTCCATTCAGCCATGTAATGTCAGCCCTCGTGTCGGTGATGTGCACATTTTGCCATCTTTACTGCGAGATCAAGTTGATACGTCAGGCGTGCCATAATGGTTTCAAAGTTCCAACCATACAACTCGACATTGGTGATCCAATGGTGATCCAATGAGTCACATCTACTATTGCCTTAAAGAGATTATGTGGGATTGGGTCATAGGACCGCATCGTCCAGGCAAAAAAAACGATTCGCATTTTGAACAAATTTCTTTGATATCAATTGATAGACAATAAATTGGACAACACCTTTGCTGATTTAGATGCGTTAGGACAAGTCCCAAAGAAATATCTCTGTGTGAGCAAGACGGCCCTTAAACATGACTCAGCAGTTCTGTCAGGAGGAATGGGTCAAAATTACAACAATCAGGCAGTCAACAAATGATTTTGATTGCAAATAACTTTGCATTTGCAAAGTGTTGGACATTTGGGGGAAAAAAAGCATCTACTCTCACAATTTCCCACAAAATCCCACTGGATGAAAATGACGCTGAGGTAAACACACAAACACTAAAATCTAAATCCAGTTTGCCCTCTTGCCACTTTCTCGGTCTCTCTCTTTCTCTCTCTCTCTCTCCATTTTCATCCTCCTCTCCTTCAGGAGATAAAGCCAATCTCGGGGCTGGCTCCTGCCACAAAACATTCTGTAATATTCTAATTGTGGCTAATGGTTTGTGCAGCTAATTAAAGTGTATGAATTACAATAATCACTGAGCCGCATTGAGGCCAGTGCAGCATCACGCTGTTCGTCCAAGCATAGAAGGCCAAAACCAGGGAGTGGGGGGACGGGATGTAGCAGGAAGGAGAGGGGGTTGGGTGCTGAGGAGGAAGGTGAGATGAAAGTGATGAAAAGAAGGAGTGACAAATTCTTGAAAATAAAATCCCAAGGCCGTTTGGCTGCATCGTTGCGATAACACGTTTGGTAGGAAGAACAAAGAAGGATGGGGTTATGTTGTGGGCAGAGAAGAAAACTGGATATTAATATGGATTTAATGGTAGGCCAAGAGCCGTGGGGACACACAGACAGCAAACATTACATTACTTGGTGGAAGTCAAACCGGATTTGTGTTTTTCTCAGCTCTCGGTACATATAAAAAAATCTCCAAAACTGCAGAGCCGACATACAAGAGTCAGCAATGCTTTGGTAATGTATTGTTTGCATGTGATAACTACGATTTGTGGTTGTGAATAAAAGATGGTTTCCCAGGTCTTTCTTTGCGATCTTAATTCGGTTTGTATAATTCCTAAAATAAACTGAATATAGTCACTTTTATACAATTACATTTCCACAAAAAGCAAACTTTATTTTTATTATTCATTTGCTATAAATGCTTATATTATTTTCGTGGTTGTCCCCAGCACACACTATAGCGCAAAAAACAGCCTTTTGATGTGATTCATCCCCCAAAAATTCTTATTTTATACATTGGGTGTTATTGCGACGTTGCAAAATGCAAGGGTTTGAATAGTTTATAAGAAAGGAGGTGGTAGGTTTTCATATTTAGAACTCAACTAAATTCCTTCTTTCAATATGAATTAAAGAAGGAATTATCCTGAGAAGGCTCACCTTTTAGTTTCTAAAATATTACCAACAATACTCCACAAGCAAAAACCAATGCAAAAGCTCATTTTACCTTTTTATACCAGAAAACTTTCTCCCAATGCTCAGGATTACATACTGTACTTGCATATGAGGGCAGTTTCTTTAGGATTCACAGGCTTAACAAGCTGAATATGAGTTTTTATTAAAGATGCTCAAAAGACGCTGCTACATTTATCCTGTTACATATGGACAGGTACAGAGTACACAATTATTCTGCAAATATAAGTAGCTCATATTTAGCTAACTTCACCTTCCAGCCAAATGCATGCATTCAATTTCCATTTTTTATAACGCTGTCTTTCAGATGATCAAATATTGGAAAAAAAGACTAAAGGAGGTTTATTAATAGCAACCCACTCTGCATCATCTGAGTTCTCTCAGCACATTAAGCCTGGTGACTAAACAGAGCAATGAATGCAAAGTATTATTTCCAAATAGTGGCTCTGCATTCGAAAGCCAATTAGGAAGACTCACCGGCTGCTTTTTTCCCCAACCGGATCAAACCGCCTTCTGTAAACTACAAGCAGTGGCCTCCTCCTTTGTTTAAGTGCACATAATGGCAGTAGTAAAGTTTTACAAGTTGGCCCTGAGATCATTACTTTGAGCACAAAGTGTCTCCTTGTCAGTTATATGTTAAACAAATGAGCAGAGGAGTCATAAAAAATGCCCTTGTAAAATATACAAAAGCATTCGCTACTCACTCAGCGACACAGACACAGCAAATACGGTTTGTCTGTGGAACGACCGCAGGATTTATTTCTTCCATTAGCTTCTGAGAAATGACGTTGACAGTCGCCGGTATTCTATAGATGGAGGACAAAAGACGGAGTGAAGTGAAGAAACTGAAAATGACTGATTGCCAGGCTACACAAACAGGGGGGGGGGGACAAAACGGGAAGCAAGACATAAAACATAAACCGTGAGAGGTGATGACAGAGCACAGGACTCCGGCAACAGTAAATCCTGATGGACACGGAGCACAGATGTTTGTACGGTAACAAAACTGCGATGACAGATTTTATAAAAGAAATTCAGGGAATGAATAATAGAGGCTCACACTCTGTTTTGGCTTGTCAAATCAAATGGGCATTTTAGCAACTTGTCCAAACAGCAACTGCAGAAGAAGAAAGCGAATCAATTATTCATGATACAGAAAGTTACTAAATACGTGATAGTGAGATATACACATAGACACACACGCACACACACACTATTTCCTAGATGGTGAAATGACTTAGTAACCAGGCGATTTATTCCCTTTTAATAGGGTCTGAATTGCAGCAGCCACACTCAGACAAATGAGCAAACAAGTCAGCGAGTGACAGTGATATCCATTATGTGTTTAATTATCTTCAAAGTTCCAGTGAAGGGCATTTCTTTGGCTAATGGAAAGACAGTTTTAAGTGTCACAGCAAATTGCTCCTCGAACGCTCCAACAAAACTAACTATTTTCTTCTTTTTTTGCCGGCTCCAATCTGAGTTTTGACAGGCATTGTTACATTTGGCAAATTGGCACAATCAGTGTCCTCGTCAAATCTAGCAAACATTTTTGGCTTTTGCTTTTTTCATTTGTTTATTTTCGTCTTTTGCAATTCCTAGACTAATTTCCTTGTAGATAATTTGCCTGAGCCCCATTAGGCGGCACTGAACAAGGCGCGCTGATTGGTGTATTTGAGGTGAGATGATTTAGGCAAAGATTGGGGCCCGGGCCGAAATGTCATTTTTAAGTGGCTCTGATTGCATTGTGGTGAAGAAGAAGAAGAAAAAAAAGCCTGTGAATTTTTACTCAGGCAATAATCACACAGACATTAATGGGAAATTTTTGACAAAGATACCCAGAGTGATGCCTGGGTGTTTAAGAAAGAGAGTAAAATGAAATATTTATCGTTTCTACATGTTTTATGCAACTCTGCAAAGACACTTGTGCAAATTAGATTAATAAATCCAACTTTTACAATTTGTCTCCTAAAACTCACCTGGTTGCTTGATCTAATTGAAATAAACACGTACTAAACATAGTCATATATTTAAATTACCTTAATTAATGCATTTAATTACCTTAATTGAAAAACTCTATAGACTGGAAGGTGAATAAGTATTTAAACCATATTTTTTTAGGTGTTTTGTAGAAGTTTGACATCCCCAATGTAGACTATAATTTAACACTTCTGTATTTAAAAAAAAAACTACTTTTTGGGGCAATATTTTACATTTCTCAAATATTGAACCTAGGGATTTTATATAGCTGCTGTCCTGAATAATCACGAGCCAAAAATTAAGACTTTATAATATATCACTTTGCATTTAGTAGATGAGTTGAGTGAATAGCTTGATTGGATTGCTTTTTTTTTTAATTTCTTAAGATGCACTTGTGTGAGCTGACATTTTGCAAATGTTCCTTTCCTTGTGAAAAAAAGAGCCCTGTTTTTCCTCACACTCATTTTATTTGATTATTTCTGCTCTACAGCTGTTTGTGTTTGTGCTGGAAAGCTACAGGGAAGGTCCTTCTGAACAAAGAAATAGTTAAATGTTCAAACAACTCAGGTTGGAGATTGAAAGAATAGTTTAAGTTTTTGAAATAAGATTGTGTGGAACAGCAGCCTAGAAATATTCCGTGTATTACATAGGAGAGTCAAGGTTTAAAGTTACTCAGAATAGGGCCCTGCTGAGAGCACAGGCATTAAAAACAACTTGGACCATTTCATGCCACACCACTGATTGTGTTTATAGGGTGGGGGAAAGATCTCCACCATCGAGAGTCTTCAGTATGACTCACCATGCAGATGCAGCGAAATGTCTTTAAAGTCATGTTTGATATATATACAGCATTTTTATGTTTACTTGATTGTGCAATAAAATGACACTATGTACTTGGAAAATACATAATACTCCCCCTTTAATGTTAATGTACTTTCTGATAGTGGAAAGCTGCTCCTAAATGTCACCTCAGTTTTTTATCTAAGATTTGATATAGTTGTACACATTTTTATTTTCAAACACCATATCCTGGTAGAAGGCACAAACTGCAAAGTCCATATCCTCAGCGTTGAATAAATTATGCACATATATACAGTATATAAACCACATTGTTTCCATTGTTTCAGATTTATCCTACCATATTCGCTTGGTATCTTGCTGAGGACAAATAACAGAATATTTGTTACTATGTTGTTGTTGTTTTTTTGGAAAGAAGAAAGACAGATGCAACTGATTTAATTATACAGACAAGAGAGTTATTTTAATTGTTTTGATTTCTCATGAATATGTATGTGCCAAAGGCTGCTTCTGAAATTGACTACATAATAAGGCAGGTGGAATATCTAAGAATCCCCAACAAAGGTGGACGTGAACCTGTGTGATATTTTAAATACATTTTCAGGATTTGGCAAAGTTAATCCTGTTATTAGTGTGTGTTTGTTTCTTAAAAGGAAAGTTTATTGCTTTATTCTCCGTTGCTTTGTAAAAAAAAAAAAAAAAAAAAGTCTTTTGTCATTGTTCAGATCTGGATGCTTGTACCAGAACAAGAACAAGAGAGACATTCAAGATGTGGGAAGGGGCCGCGGAAGCGCCTGCAGATGATTCGAAGCATCAATCTTTCATTTGCTTTGAAGCCACTTCAAATCAATTTTTACCCCAGATGCTTCCAGGCCAATCATGTGGCAGAGGACAGGCAACGTGCCAGGTCTGTTTGGATGGAGGAAAAAGACAGTCACATAGACAGATAAGCAGACAGACAGACACACATCCCAAACCTGCACTTGGGCAGATATGGGAAGTGGCTGATCTGAAATGACAGGCAGTCACCCATTCCCACCTTTACATTGTTTGCACTCTGTTTTTGTATACAAATTTATTCTGCTGTACACTGCTGCATTTTGAAAATGTGAGAAGTTCTCTTCTGAAATGTAGTCCACAGCCAAAAGCTGTGGACAAAAGATGAAATTAGTATGTCTAGAATAATGAACATGGGCATTAATATATGACACAAATCCTGTGATGGTGAATTCTCCAGCACGGATTGGAGTTAATAAAGTAGATTTATATGTACATTTATTTAGTTAGAGAAAGGAAGTCAGGGGAAATGTCTTGAAAACCTAACAACAAGCACCCTATAGAGTGCTTGTTTGAATGCTCTGTGATGGGCCCAGATTGTCTGTAATTGAAGAAGTTGTCAATAAAGGCTTTTAACAAAAGCTGTAATTCAAAACACTACAAATCTTGCAACATTCTGGTCAGATATTCCAATTTCTGCTGAGGTTATGACCAGCATTGTTACTCTGATGTTCACAAAGCTCATCTGTTCAGTGTCACTGTGTAGCATCACTTTATTTTAGAGAAAGGTATCAAACACCTTTTCATTTCCAGCCACATCATCACATTGGTGTAATGTAGTCCTATACAAATGAACACCGAACTGATTTGACTTACAAAATAATATTTAAGCACATAACTGTTATCTTAAATTCATTAACCCTTCTAGGACTACCATTATAAAAGTCCGCATGAGCATCTTTTTACATTTTTGGATGCTGCAGAGTCATTATTAGGAGCACTCCAATGTTCTTTACATCTATAAAATCCTTATAAGTCCTCCTTTCCAAGTTTGTATGCCATTTATCAATAATAACTGATTAAAAATAGAAAATTTGCAAAACAATAACAAGAACTCCATCCGTTTATAATTTTTTTGACATATTTTTGTAAATATGAAGAGTTTCCTAACTTTATTTACCAAAGTTCCCAATACAAAAAAGTTGCACACAAGCCTTCTAAACCAAACACAATTTATTTGGAGTTTTTTCAAAGCTTCGTTTCAAAGTTACAGCCAATTTTCTAAAAACAATAAAACGAGGGAAAATAAAAAAAATGCTTTTATCAGTGCAATCAGAAAAAAGAAGTGCAGAAGATACATTGCACATTGTACATCAACAATAAAATACAAACATTTAAATGAAAGTGTGTCAGTCTTTGTGTATTCACATGAGAAAATGTCTGTCCACATGACAGACATTTGCAAGAGCAGAGCCAAATAGCACGTGCAGGAAACGGAAATGACTTTCATGAAATCTCACCTGAAGTCATGTGACATTTCATGAAATCTCGTAGTATTTCATTCTGTCAACGTCAGAACAACACAGGAAGTGATTGGCCAGACCCGAGCTGATCTACAAATAGAGGGATGGATGCCACATCATGTTTGTGGACCCATCCTTTTTACTATAAATCTGTGAACTCGTCTGCGCGCGCACAGCAACTCGGGGGGGATGTTTAGGGTCGGAAAAGGAAGCGCAATTCTTACAGTTTAATATGCAAAAAAAAAAATTGCTCTACCTTACGTGGTTCGAATTCTACCGGCATTTGAAAAATATGTATGCATCTCAGATCGCCGGCGATCTGGTAGCCCGAATCGGGTTAAGATGGTTAAGATGGTTAAGTCATGGTTGTGGCGAGCCAGATTTGGCCTGCGAGCCTTGAGTTTGACAGCTGTATTTTACAGACATGAGTAGATTGTTGAAATCTTACTTTTCTCCACATAATCACTGTGTGTTTCACATGTGAAACTTTAATGGCACCACATTCATGTAGTAAAAAAAAACACCATCCCAAAGACACCGTCTGTTAATCTATTAGGCTGCTATAGGTCCTGGTTTTTACTCAACAACATTACGTGGTTTGGCCCTGAAAAGTTCCTTCAAGTTAATGCTTCCCATTTAGAAGATTGGAGAAGTAAAAATCCTCAGAAGGCAGCTGAAGTCAAGTCTTTTCTCCTTTTATTTGGCTCAGACACAAAGAAGAAAAATGTTAATCTGCCACTGACTATTGTAAATAAACACACGGGAGAATTGTTTTTGGAAAGAGGTTACTTGATTAACATGGCATGTTGACATCAGCTGCCATTTTGTAATGACTGAGGAAACATGAAACCATGCTTAAGGAAGACATTTTGTTACCTGATAGTCTTTATGTTTAAACAACATCTTGGTGGCCGGGCTGTTTGCGCTCTCCTTGGGCAGTTTATTTTAGTCATGGCATGAACTGCATCCTTTTCCTTACCTTTGGGTTGTTAATTCTCTTGAATGTTGTTCACCATTTTCTGCACAGATGATCTGAGCAGCTAAAGCACTCTGTACATTGCTTTATGCCTAAAATAAAGTCACAAAAATACATACTTTCTGTTTACAGGGGTAGAGAAAGACAAGATTTGATCCAGTCCTATTGCAGATGCTTTGTCATCATCCATGTATGTGTTTAGTGGGTCTGATTCAAAAGGTCCTATTTGTGTTTGAAAGGTGAGTGCTGTAATTACTTCCCTGCCCTAAAAAACAGTGGACGTTATTATTTATCGATAATTCAAACTTATAAGAGTGTTAGGTTTTGTTAATCTGAAGATATTTAAGCATTTGCTTATCCTCCTCAGTGTTACACTATGTTAGGCTTAAAAAAATAAATTAAAAAAACCCTCCACTGCTATCTTGGCAACTGATTCAATCAACAGAAAAGTTTGTTATAAATACAAAATATGCACACATATCAGTGACAATTCAATATGTGTAATGTGGAAATAGATAGAGCATGCAACACACGAATAACTCCTCGCATTCTGTGCTGCTAAGTTAGTGGCGCATATGTACACTGAGCACGGCTGCTGTGTTTATTCTATTGACTTATTTGTTCTGTCCATTGACTGTGTTTCCCCATAGCCATGCCTTGCTTTTCTCCCTTTAAATCACCACCTTCTAATTATCTGTCACATTTTCTCCTATTCTGTGCCAAAGATACACAATGGCCAATAATGACCCCATAGACAGCATCTATCAGGTGCTCCATCATTGATTCTTCTCTCCCCTCATTTTCCCCGTGCAGCTTCTTTGGTCTACATCCTGCTCTTTCTTTTTTTCTCTCTCTAAACTGCTCACATCCCCTCCTCTCACTTTGTTTCTCTGTAACTTTGTGCGAGCCTCTGCAACTCAAGGGCGTTTTTTTTTAATGGATATGCACTTTTCTCTCTGTTGCTATTGATCAAGAGCGGCGAAAAGTGTGCAAACAATGAAAGTCGTATTAGAGCCGTACGTAGTGGCAAGAGTGAGTCTGGAAAAGTGCCCCTAGTGGAAGCTGTTTAGTTTCTGCCACTGTCTGACTGAACCGACAGCAGGGAGTCAAAGCGGGTGATGGGCCAATGTTTGGCCAGAGCAGGACTCCTGTATGACAGTAATGTAGTTTGAGTGTTAGCCGCCCGAGGGCTGGAGAGAAACTCGTTCCCCTCCCACAGTTTCAGCTGGCATCTGTCCCCCCCTTTTTTTTTTTTTTTCTTTTTCCATCTCACCCACAGTTACAATCCTCCCATCCTCTCTCCCTCCCTGCAAGCCTCACCCTGCCGAGAGCCCAGGAGCTCAGGTCATTACAGCAAGCCGTCAAGGCTAGCTGTCACCCGGCCTGGAATGCTAGCGTCACTGTCCCCATGTCCTGACGAGCCGGGCTTGTTCTTAGTACAAACATAGCATCCATCTTCTCACCTACATGTCTGACACGCCGAGCTGCGCTCTGAGAAAAGTCAGCATGTTTTAAACGGGTACACAGCAAAGGAAAATGGTTGCAAACCGTCTGCTTCGACTTTCTTTTCAATCTAGCTTCAGTAACTTCATGTCTGATGTTTTTACCTTTCGGTCCCAATATGACCGACGTTTGGTTTTTGTTTGTGGTTATTATCGAACGCAAATGTAAATGTACTAACAGCATCAAGATGTGTTAGAAGTCATTTAAATCCATGATGTTCAGCATGTTTGCCCTGAGCACATTGACATTTCTCTTGACTTATCTAGTGGAAAAAATAAAATAAATAATTGTTTTTTATATATACCATTTACATCAACCTTGCAAATATTTCTTATATCGATGAGACATTTAGATTTACATTTCATAACATAAAACTTAAATTTATTCTAATGGGGATTTTTTAAAAATAGATTGACACAAAAGTATAATGAAAAATTTTACTCTGCAAATGAAAACATAAATAGTGTGAGGCACTTTAATCTGATACCACTAAGTTACATTGCAAATAATTGTCTTTGCAAACAGCGTTCACCTTTTGTGCAATTCATTCTCAGTCTAAATCGAGTTAAGAATGATTAATTCTTGTTTTTTGGAGAATATCTCATGTCAAGTTAGGTAGAATGTTCTCTGTTCGGATGAGAACAAAACCTTTTGATCTCTGGACGAAGCTGAATGTGTCACGGAAAACTATCACTCTAATACCATCCCTACAGAGAAAGACAGAGATGGCAACATCATGCTATAGGGAATTTATTTTATTTAGCTAGGATCAGGGAACCTGGATACAGATCTCCTTTCAGAAACCTGTTAAACATTGCAGCAGGACAACAATCCTAAACATTAAGACAGAGAAGCAATAGAGACCTAAATAACCTGCCAAACAGACCTAAATCCAATTTAAAAATTTTATTTGAAAGTTGCTTTCCACAGATGCTTTCTTTCCTGTCTAACTGAGCCTGAGACATTTTAGGAGGGAAATTAGGAAAAGATTTGCAGCTGCAATTGCGGCAAAATTTTGTTTCTAAAAAGAAAAATATTTCAGAATATTCTGAAGTGCATACCACACTTTTTGATTTTTATTAGTGAAAGAAAATAAGACAGGGGCACCAGGTGGCTCAGGGGTAGGGAAAGCGCACCGTATACAGAGGCCACCGTTCTCGAAGCAGCTGTCCCAGGTTGTATTCCTGGCCCCGGGCTATTTACTGCACATCCTTCCCTTCTCCCTCTGCCCTTCTTCCTGTCGTGCTACTAATAAGTAGAAGCCAAAGGATCCTTTTTTTAAAAAAAAAAACTATTTAGTCTTTTCCTTTCCCTTCTTACTACTTTGTCTTGTTCTATTGCATGACATCCCAATAAAACAGAGTACAAATACTTGCAATGCACCTCTCTAACCATAGGTTCAGCTAACTCGGTGTTAGTGGCAACCCAACACTGAGTCACAATTAAACATATCTGGTTCTTTGAAAAGGACGTGGTTCTATTGGTGAGCAGAAGAATAGTTAGCCTGGTAAAAACCAGCCTCTTGTTTCGCACATTGCTTCGATTAGTTGATCCTTGGCTGTGGGGTGATTGCTTGCTGGATGCGTGGACTCGTTTGAAGTCTTCAACAACTATATTTAATTTTACCCAACCGTTAATGTTTGGCCGTGATGTATGTACTTTACCAGCGTGACGAAGCTTACCGCTCTAAACAAGTAGGGCGACGACATCTTTGCCAGCGTTCCTCTTGCTCCAGTTTTAATTGCTCAATATTTGGAAGTGTGGCCAACATTGACTCACTGGTTTTGCTCACTTCCTCTGCTGACATTCCCAAACTCCAACCCGCAAGTCTGGGATAAGCAGAAAATCAACATCATCAATGGAGGAAATCCCAGAGGGAGCACTGAGGAGAGAAGAGAACAGATTGGAGTCGACTAACAAATATGTTACTGCAATTCCTGCAGCTTAGAAAGCTATGAAATTTCACCTGCTTAATGTAATTTAACGTTCACATTCATGTCCCTCATTTCTGCTGATACCCTCAATACCAGAATCGTGACAACGGGAAATCAAACACATTTTCAGTTCTTCTCTTTTTCCAGGAAGTGCCTAACAACTTCCACATCAGCCAAGTAAATAAATGAAGACGTTCTTGTTTTAACTTCAAATGATGGCACATTAAACAGTAAATTGGCCGAGGAAAATCTTTATGCGCCATGCAGATTCATTAATTTAAATGCTCTTTTCTTCACTAGTTGCACTTAAACAAATGCAAACATATTGGGGCCTGCTGTGAAGGAATGCATTACACATTACAAGAACAAACCATAAGTAAATCTGCTGCTACTGTTTTATTTACTCTGGTGCTGTGAATACATAATATGGGTTGTAAACAAACTTATTTTAGGGGTTTGCAGCAGAATCTTATTACTCTCCCATGGGCTATTAGAGAGACTATAATTGTATGTATGATTTTATAGATTGTGTCTGCTTGATAGTTTCCATTTTCAGCACAATGATTGGGAAGACAGCTTTCCAGAAATCACATTTAGATTAGAAGAAAGAATATTACTGTAAAGTTGTCAAGAGTTCCCATACAGAGAACAAAATCAATATCCAACCCCTAACTAAAGACACAGAAATTTGAGTTAATTTCTTAAACGACTCATAAATACATTCAGAATCTTGAGCTGACTAGTTTAGGGATCCAGAAGTCTTGAAACATACAAGCAATGTTGACCTGACCAAATGTAATGTTGTTACATTTAAGTGAAACATGATATTTTGCTTTAAATTAGTTGCTAAAAATTTGTCCATCTTCTTAACTCTGAACTAGATTTTTCTTTTTAAAACCATCTTACGGCAAAACTTGTGCTTCTGACGGTATCTCCTTGGCAAATTTGCATCACTCTCAGCTGCTGACCAAAAAAAAAAAAGAAAGAAAGAATGAAAAGGAGAAGAAACCCTGTAGGGAAGGAGATTCTGACACCCCGAAACAGGAAGAGAAGTGTTGTTTTATTACTGGAGGGGCAATAACAGTGAAGATAGCATCTATCAGTGGGGTGCTGAGGAGAGCCAGAAGATAAACTGTGGAACACCTGAGCACAGATGAGGCTTGACACTTCAGAGGGAGACGAAGCTTGGACTGCTGACAGAGTTTGTGACACCCCCACATTGCATCGACAGCAGATGCACCGAGGGGAGAGCAGAAAATATCAAACACACACTAAACTGAACCAAAAAAAATTTATTGATGTGTGTGTGTGTGGGTGCGTGTGTGTGTGTGTGTGTTTAGAATACCTGGTACAAAGCCCACAACACTGAAACACTGGTGCTACAAATGTAAAATGCCTCTGACATTAATAGAGTGTTTTGTGAATTTTACAGAGAGCGTATGTGACCGGGGTTTGTTATATACAGAATGTGCTGCTCGCTCTCTCCGTGTCAGTATGTGTGCGATTGTGCACACCTAGTCAGCTCCCCGGGGCCCTCTCTCTGGGTGAGTCAGTCTAGTTGCTGTAATCACTCTGCTCACTACCCTCCACTCCAAACCTGATTTGGCCAGATTGTTTCGTTTTCTGTTTCCTGGCTCCTGCCCCTCATTCCTCCATCTCTTTCCTCTCATCTCACATGTCTGCCCTCCATCTTCTTTTTCCTCTTCTCTTTCACTCTGTCTCATCCTCTCTCTCTCTCTCTAACAATATTGTGTCTGAATCCATCCTGCCTCTTGTTTCCCTCTCCCACCTCTGTCCTTCCTTCCTCTTTGCAGTAATGGCAGCTGATTGATGGAGTTTGTTTTTCTTTAATTACACTGCAGGTGAGTGGCCATGCCTGTTCATGCCACTGAAGCAGAAAACCCAACTCGGTTAAGTCAGAAATTGGATTTCCCAAAGTGAAAACACCATATAGGGGGAAAGGTCCTCCGACTATTGTCTTTTATTACTGTTTGGTTGCTTCTTGTTTCTCTCCGACTCATTTTCTCTTCATCTCATGAGCTCATTAGTGGTACACTATCCAGCATACAGTTGCTACACAACTGAACATTCAGGTTTCAAGTGTTATTTTCCCCACTTGAACTTTTCTCCCTCCCCTCCTTGAATCTGTCTTTTTATGTGTTTGGCAGGTTATTATTATTAGTGTCTTCAACCTACCATCTGAACCTTTGTGAACTGGCATTTTTTCCACGTGATAAATTCACATTCAGTATTTTAGTATTCTGCATGAGTGAAATCAAATCAAGGACATTTTCTAGCTGAAAATAAAAACCCTACTGGGGCTTACACAAGTAGAAATTTTCCAGATTGGTCATGCTACTAACCAGACGCTTCAATGTGTGCCAAAGACAATGGAAATATATATATTTGTTTGACAATTAAACGTGAAAATTTGGAGTGTACTTGAACTCAGTCAGTACTTAGCAGAACCCTCCTTCGATGCAATTACATTTTAAAGTTTTGGAGTTTTTGCCCTCTTTGTAATTCTGCATGACTAAATGTCTACTGAGCTAAATGAGAACGAAAGAAGAACATCTGGATGGTGTTTGGACCTTTCTACCCAGGTCATCTATGTTTCGTGTTTTGCTCTAGCAACGTGAAACCTCAACTCAGTCTCAAGTCATTTTGTGAATATAACAGATTTTTTCCCCCTTGGATTGCCGTATGTTTAGCTCCATACATCTTCCCATTAGCTCTGACCAGTTTCTCTCTCCCTGCTGACAGACAGCATTGCCACAGCATAATGCTGCCACCACAGTGCCTTAAAGTGAAGATGGTTCACTGCCTAACAAAGCATTTTGTTTGCTAGCCAAAATGTTCAATTTAGCTCTCGTCTACCTTTTTCCACAGCTGGGGTAAATGGCTTTGTGACTTTTTCTGGCTTCTTTATGGAGTCGGCTTTTTTACTGCGACAAGAAAAATAAATATGATTTATGCATGTTGCAAATCTGCGACTTATGAGAGTGCATGTGTCACATTTATTTATTCATCAGATTCTCTCACCTGAGCTGTGGATCTCTGCAGCTCCTTCTGAGTATTCTGAGGTCACTTGTTTGCTTTACTGATGAATGTCGTTACCTGTCGGTTTAGGTGAACAGTTGTCACAGCAGGTTTGCACTTGTGCTCCCTTCTTTTTGGAGTGACAGATTAGAAAGCTCTGTGAGATTTTTGTAGGTTTGGATTTTCTTATGACACAACTTCAAACTTCATGACTTTCTCTCTGATATCTGTGCTGCTGTGCTACTTGGTCTTTATGTCTATTGTATGTTCAATAAAGCTTTCTAGCAAAGCAGAAAAGCTTCCTGTTTACCGACATGACATTACACACAGCTGGTCCTTTTATACTAATCTGGGGACTTCGGAAGGAAGTTGGCTGAACTGGATTTTATTCAGTGGTACCAGAGTATTAGGGGCTGGACAGTTGTGAAACCATTCATCTTTTTTCTTTTACCTCACAATTCTAAACTCTATGTTGATGCATCACATAAAATCCTAATAAAATACATTGAAATTTTCTGTATTTCAGGAAGCCACGGGAGACAGTTTTGAAGTTTTCTTTAAAAATTAGTCACATCTGGCCTGCTGATGATGTTCACTCGCTCAATCAGAATGCTTCCTTCATCACCAGACATGTCGAGAAGCTCAGTAAACAATTTTTGACCGCGTGTGCCACACTGATGAGGAATGTCTGCACAAAGGATTAATTTAGCCTAAAAATAATACCCCACAGGATTATTCTTGCAGCAAAGTGCCTCATGTTCACAGCTTGTTGATATTATTTACCGCATGCAATTAACCTGTTCATCTAATCACTCCTTGGCGAGTGAAAGAACAAATGTACAAAACTTTTCCTTAAGGAGAAAGCGCTTAGTTGGGAGCTGCATCTATCAGAGCACTTGGGCAGGCACTAACACTCTTCCACATAACTGGATTTACTTTTGCCAAAATGGGCTAATATGTCATTGATGTTCACACTGCATGAGCAGTGAATAGCTTGATTTACCGTGAGTGAATAGCAGCAAAATTAATTATCAGCACTCAATGCCGTACTCTTTCGCAACCGAGGCATTCATGCAAGCGAAAGATAGTCGGCTTATTCAAGACAAATATATGAGAGCACTTTTCAAAAGGAATAGCAAAATTAGGTCAAAATGTTGAGGCTGGAAAACAAAAATTTAATGTAGGAAGAGGGAGTGATGAATGTAGGATTTATTTTAAATAAATGGTTTCTGAGGTCTGTACTAGGTCATCAGTAAAAGCAAACTGAGCTTTCTCATACTGTACGGTTTTTGTAATTTGCAAAAATAAACTGATTTCTTGAATGTCTGCCATGAATCGATTCGCATTCACGCAAACACACACACAGTATTTCAATAATAGCTAAAAAAAAAGAAAAAAGAAGAAGCTTTAAAGTAATGCTCCGTACCACAGCAATCAAAATGTTGTTTTCAAATCATGATTTCATTTATCAAACCAAGAAAACTCCCTCTGCAGTAAAAGCTGTATGGAGCATTAACATATTAGTGAACACTGTTTATCAGCTGTCTGAAAGAAAGTTTCAAAGGTTTTCCATTGCTTTGAAGGAAGTCAAATTTACCTGTTTGGGATTGTTTCCACTCATCATTGTTTGAAAACTAAAGCAGCAACATCACTCTCGTTAGTTAGCAAGCTTTGAGCAGATGATCTGATTCATTAATTAGCTAATATAAACTTTTTATGCTTGTATAATAAAACACAAACACAACAACGTGTAAAATTCTGAGTGATTATTACTTAAAAACTGCTGCGAATTTTAGCAGCCGTTCAGTTAGGGACATTAAATAGCTCCAGAAAATACGGAGAGTGTGAATATATATTTTCATGTCAATTTTTACCACAAGAGATGATACTTAAAATCTAAAACCGAGGATGTTGACCCAGTGCAGTGCGTTGTGTCCAAAAGCATGCAAAGCATTGTGATTTGCAGTGAAATCTGTAATCCAGGTTCCTTGTCAAACCGCCTTTGTTTTTAAAATGTAAAATATGAGCTTATTTCTGTGGAGACTGGCAGTAGATTGTACGATGCTAAATATAAAACCACATAAAACCCCGGTGCTCCCACTGGTTTTTGATACGTGTTTCAAGACCATTACCAAAATCTTCCGGCACGCTGGGAGTGCTTGCCTTCTGATTGCTGTCATCAGCACTGAATGAATATTGACTTCTCCCTTGCTGGACTCACATCAGCCATATCTTGATATACTCATAACTTTCTATTAAGTTTGTGAAGGCTGACTCTGCTGTGCTCCACTTCCATATCATCAGCCCTTCGCCTGCATTCATTACTCTCAGGCTCAGCCCTGATCACAGTGGACATGTTTAGGCATAGATTCTCATAGGCTCCACCCTGACCGTTTACACCTTTCCAACTTGATTAGAAATGATGCGAGCGGGAACAACTCGTGTAAGTGATTTCACACCACCCAGGCTCGTGGCAGAGATAAATATGGATGATGCGGTGAGCATCGCGTGCCATATATTGTTGTTAATGTAGCTATTTATTGTCGCTTTGGTGCCGTGCAGGAACAGAGCATCGGTGTCATCTTTATTTCAAATCACTCAATCCTTGAAAATGTACAGGAATAAACAGAAGATATGATCAATGCAGCAGAGGAGCCAATAGTTAGAATTAATGAGAAAAGCTTGGCTCATACAGTTTATCTCCTGCACATCTGAGTCATTCTATTTCACTGTCTAATTTCTTATTGCTTCAAACATCTCTTTCCCCGCAGCGGTTTGAAAAATCTTGATGAGCTATCACTGGTTGGCAGATAAATCCCCTCCAGGACCTTCTTGGGCATTCTGGGTAAATGTAATGCACAGTTTGATTTTAGCCCAATTTTGTGACAGCAATATAATCCTCCACCATTTGACAGATGGAGAGCCGTTGATTATTCATGAAACATCACAAAATATTAGGAGAAAAGTTCCAGATGCTCTGCTTTGCAAAAGTATTCATGTTCCTTAAACGTTTGCTGTGTTTTGTTAGGACACGACGACAAACTGTAGTGTGAATTTTATGCATTAGAACCAAAACAAAGGACTTCGTAATTGTCAATGGGATGCATGTAAATAACAGTTTACTTGCCGTGACATGAGCTAAAAGTGCGATGCTAGAGTTAGTTTACCACAGGATTGTGTTTAAAAATAATAATGTATAAATGGCTTATGACCGATTCCCTAGAAAGAAAGCCTGAAGATAACGGTGGGAAGTTTCTCAGGATGGGAAACTTTCACCCTGAGAAAGTTTCTCACTCTTTCTCAGCATGAGAAAGTTGCAGAACCTTTATTTTTGAAAACTATTACGATACACAGCATGCCATAGGGATGCTATGTACTGAACATGATATGACGTTGACGAGGCGGTGAACAGCGCCGCGCCCCACGCTGGCTAGCTGCATCTTAACACCTAAAATAAAATGATTCAGGTTGGGCTACCTCCTTTATGAAAGAAAATGTTTGTTTTTGCCAACGCAACTCAAGTCTATTTTTCTTTGCTTCTAAATAACAAATAGCCCTGAAACGTTATTGGTAAAGAACTTTATTGATTTCTGTGTGTTTTCTATCATTGCAAAGCTTAGAATCCACACTTTCAGAATCTGTAAGTAACTCAAAAAGCCCCAATAGACGTGTTAATGGTTTTATCGTGACCAGCCACATTTACAGAGCAGAGCCACCAGAACAGAACAAAGACAATGTGTTAAGAAACTAATATTTTAATTTCAGGTTGTATATCCTAAGATGTTGTGGAAATTTCAAGTTATGTGGTCCGTGAGTGTTTGTTAAATGGGGCAAGTGATCCTCGGCCTGAAAAAAGTTTGAGAAAAGTTTGAGGTCCATGGTTGTTTGCAGTTGTGCTGTTTGAATACTTGACATAGTATGACAAATACCAGTACTTGACAAATTTGGAACAAACTTCCAGAAAACTGTAAAACAGCTGAAACACTGACTTCTTTTAAATCTCGACTAAAAACCCACCTGTTTAGAATTGTATTTGAAATGTAATCAATTACAAATTTATTGATGGAACTTGACTTAATGCTGTGTTTTGATTGTTGATTCTATATTGCATTGTGTTTCTGTGTTTGTAATGATGTAAAGCACTTTGAAATGCCTTGCTGCTGAAATGTGCTATACAAATAAAATTTGATTGATTGATTGATAGTGCATGACTATATCAAGTATCTTAATATATCTAAATACATAATGCTCTTAAAAAGTTTTAAATTTAATTTTCACAAACTAAGTGACAAAATAAAGGGGACTGTTTTAATGCACATACAAATTTAAATTGTTTATTTATGTAAAAAAAAATGGAAAGACCTGTATCCTTTTCCTTCCAGTTCTCAATCATGTAGTACCTTGTGTTTTTATCTAATACACAACATTCCAATAAAATACCCAATATTTTGTGTTGAAAATGCAAGACATTTTTGAAATGGTATGAATACTAGCTAGCAACTAATGAACAGACACCACGGTGACAGATGCACAACTTAACAGATATGCTGATAATGCTCAAAACTCCCAACAAATAAAAAAGGATCATACAAAATTCCCTTCAAAGCGGTAACCATTAGTGAAGAAAATAAAAGTTAAAAAAAATGAGTGAATTGAGTTCCTTGTGCCAAACTGAAACAGCCTCCGCCGATGTGAAGCCTTAAGCATTTATCAAACATTTATAAGAGCCATACAAATCTTGACTGTTTGTGGTTGCCATTAAAAAGCTGGCAGGCATTCGCGCCGGAAAGTCTTAGCAACATGAGTCTATGAAATACACAGGGAAGATATAATGAGCCTCTTTATCTGACCCGAAATGGACACAACCTCCCCAGAATTTCAACTGGACCTCAAAGGAACTCTTTGACACAAACGCAATCAGATTCACTTCTGTCGCTTTGGTGCTCACACAACAAATCAGCCTTTCTCTCAGTCCGCCAGAGACCACGAGGCACAATCATCAGGCCGGCGTGTTTAAGAAGCGGGCAGAAATTCATTCTGATAAGTGAAAGGGGCTGGACTCTGCGTGGGGCAGCAATCACAGAGAGGCTCCTCAACTGGAGAGCTGGGCAAATGCACATCAACAAAGGCCTTTTTGATCTTCACAGAAGCAAAAATATTGATTTCAGCGCTATGTGACCAGTTAGCTCCTGCATTCAGAAATAAAGAGTGGTGGTTGGCTGGGTTAGAAACAACCTTAGGCTAGTGTGTCTCCTGTGCTGAAGGCGTTGGGGCTGAGATAGCAACAGGTGGCCATCATGCTTCGGGGTAAAAACTCACCTTGTGGATGCAGCAGTACAACCCCCACCAAGAGAAGTGGAGTTTTTGATCTCCAGTGAAAAGCAACAGGGGGAATACGTAATCACTGGGTTAATACACACATGCACTTGGTCACGTACGTTGTAAATAGAGATTTTGCTGTTTAAAAGGTAGAGGAATGGCATCATTCATACAACAAGAGGCCTCTTAAGGTTTAGCATCATATGTGGTGGATCTCTAGATAACATTGTTTGTTTTGGCTAACCTTACTAGGGCTGCTGTGACTCAAGAAGAAGAGCAGGAGTGTGTCTATCAGGAGATTGCTAGTTCAGTTTCAGTGAGGAAAACACTAAACTCTACTTCACCCCCTTGTCTATGAACTCATGTGTTAGTGGCTTAAAATGACTTTCAAACGTGCATTAACCTTTCAGAAAGACAAATAAGTGTCAACACAGTTTATCAGCCAAATTTACATGTTTTTAAGAGCCTAGCTAACCAACTAAATCCCAATGCCTTTCCAAAGATAAAACACTGAAGTATCGTACCAGGACAAGTATGACATATGGTAGTGATTTTTTTTTTTTCCACTATGTTGGCAATATTAATTAATTAGAACCAATAAGGTTGACCCTTAAAAGTGCTCAGCAGAGTAATGTAGGTTAAACTGCACTTTGAGCAAAAGGTCATGGCAAAATAAATTTCCCAAGTGGGCAAAGTTGCAGAAAATGTTAAAACTTTAGGACCTCTGGCCATGAAGGACTGAATACAAAATTTTGGTATAACTATTGATTGACCACTGCACTGCATTAACCTTCTCTCAGCAGCAGGAAGAGGAGGAGTTTCAGAAAAGAAAGTCTATGACGTCAGGAGACCCTTTAAAGCCAACAGCTAGCAAAAAGACTTCCTCTTTCAGCCGTTGCTCAAGAGGGCAGCATCAGGGAGACACTGCGCCACCCGAAACTCCTGCGTCTATGTCCCAAGAGCTCTGGATACAAATATATAGGTGATTACAAATTTTAATGGCTGAAGGAATAAATTTCAATTCTGGTTTTACTCAGAATTCTGCAGAAGGAGCCTTATAATTACTGGTTTCCCAAGAAGCTGTCGAAAACCCAACACTGGCTGCTTTCTCCTACGAGGGAGAAGAGAGACAGCCAATTTATCTCTGCTAAACGCCGCCGATGACCTGAGCCTGAGACGGAGATTCTGGCTGCAGAAATAATAACCTACAATGAACAACTTAAGTGTTTTATTCCATATTTTTAATGATGTTTCTACACCATTAATGCACGAAATTGGCCATAGACAAGAACTTTGTCTATGGGTTTACACTATTTTAAAAACTTCACATCTGCACTATGAGAAAAGAAATACTTTGAAGGAAGGAAAGTTCGAGAAAGGAAACTCCATGAATTGCTCTCACAGACATTTCATCTTTTCAGATGTGACTGGTATTTGCAGAAAGAGGCAAAGAATTCAAGTTGCATTGTGAAGTTTCTACAGTCAGAACTATTTACTTTTATATTTTACCAGGAAATGCACAGCCTTCCCTCTGCTGACAGATGGTTCATGGAAATGCTGGTTTCATTTTTGCAGAAGGATCTGGTTCCGACCAACACTGCCAAAGAACCAGCTCTTGGTTGGGTACTCATCACCTTTACGCTACGCCAAGCCGAGGCAATAATTCATGCAAATGGATCCCTGATTAAGAATATAGTACAATTCCTCTAAGGTACATGGGTATCATTTTCAGTAGGTCAATATTTATTTATATATGTCAAAATTATAATCCTTTGAATGGATGGATAGAAAAATGGATTTTTTAACCTCTGCATTAGAACATAAAGACAAAACTCTTAATTCCAAAATATTCCAGAAGTTACCTTTTCAGTCCTTACATTGTTCGCCCTTAACTTCAACTTTATCTTTTTTTGCATTATTAAAAAAATAAATGTTCCATGTTCCATTAAAAAACAGCACCCAAAGCAAAATCACAAATCTCAGAAAAACAATTAAAACATGTTAATATGCACTCCTTCTTAAACTTGCTATGTGCTGAAAAACTGGTGGATAAAAAAAAAAGTTTTACAAGTTTCTCAACTTTTGAAACTATGAGAAGAACTTTGGTGCACTCATTAGTTTTGTATCTCCAGTGTGCAAAGTGTCTCACTGTAATACGCAACGCAAATGCAAATGACTGTTTAATTGGTCAGTTTAACTGCGTAGTGAATGTGAGTGAGGAGAAAACTAATCCGTCTGACACAAAAAGTGACTCTTTTGGATTCGAAGTGCTTCGATGTGCCAGTGCCGTCCCTGTGCAAAGCCTCCAGCTGTGACGCGGAATGAAGGCAAAATGCTCATAAACAACTCAATGAAACTCTTCATGGTATTGCCCAGAGCTAAGGCGATTGAAACATAATTGGCGCTGTTAACGTTGTTTGCAAAAATCCTCCCATAATTCCGTCTTATCACCTCTGATATCTCTTTTAGCGTGTTTATGATCAATCGGGGACAACAACATTTGTAATTATTATTATTCTGTGGTGCATAAAGGGGCAAGAAGCAGCTTTAATTCCAATTGCAGTAAGTAATTTTCATTAAATGTCAATTTGTTATTAATTCAGAGCACCGCTGAAATCAAATAGTGTTCATTAATCACAGTGCCGTCCGGCGGGCTGCTAATTAAAATGTTGGGGGCGAGCTCGTTATTCACTGGCAGACCTGATTGTTAATGTCGACTCATTGTCCTCCACCACCATGCTATCATTTATTTTCTTTGGTTTTTCTTGTAAACTCTTGTTAATTATTAAATTGCTTTTTTAGACCCCTTGTGACACATTTCTGATAATCATCTGTGTGCCGTCGTTGAGTGGAAGTCGGACCTTTTGTCTCAAATAGTGGCTTGCATACAAGCACATTAAAAAAATGCAATTATTTACTGTCGCACACTTACATATATGAAAGATGCCTAATGTCCATAAGATACTGTGAATACTATTAGTAACTGTAAGAAATGCATTCATTTCAGCTCTGGATATCGTGATATTATTTGGAACTGCTGACATGTGCTAAGTGGCAGCACTTTCTAACGTGCCTGAAAGACGAGATATCATCAATGCGCACAAATGTTTCAGCTCTTAGCTTGCCATGATTAAATAATTAGTACTAGGTGTTTAAGCAGAGGTCCATTTCCAAAGCAGTGGGCACACCAGCACACCAAGGTCGGGGTGTTTGACTCACAGACACCCCAGACAGGGATATAACCTGTTTTCCTTCCCCTCAATTATGCATGTTATCCAACAGCAGCCATATGTCTCTGTCAATACCTTTTCCTAGCATTCAGTGGCGGTCTGTGTGGGATTTGTGTGCGCTAAATAATGCAGTACTGAAAGGTCAGGAGAGAGAAGAGGAAAGGGTCAATGCTTTGGTGAGCTGCACATACCAGGGAGAAGGAATGGGGGAACGAGTTGAAACTGAGAAGCTGCCGTTAATTTCCAGGTCAGTTCCAATAATGAAATGCATACGGTAAATGTCAGCGTCCGTTGACGAGTAATCCACCTTAGCTGGGAAATAATGAATGGCTTTCTTTAAGATTTTGGCTCACTCCTTCCAGCAAAGACCTTTGCTTGAACTCACACACAGCTGGGTCATATTTATATACAATCTGATTTTCTCTGTGTGCTTTAGTTCTGTGGCTGCAGGTTTTAGCATGACTAATCTAGCTAAGCTATGACTATAAAGGCTAAATTTCTGCAAGTAATGGCAGCTCTGATGGAACAGAGTTTACTTAAGCTAATGGTACAATCTTCACCAATCCATTAGTGGGCGCCATTCGTTGATTATTGCTCGCTTGCATGTCCAGTCAGGGAATGGGTGCACCAAAGTGTTGTTGGAGTATGAGGTCTTTTAGATAGTGCTGGGAGCTTAATCTGACACCCAGAAACTGACTAAACTTTAACTGGATAATTTTACACTTATCAGAGATTCTGTCTGATATTTATTTAGGTGCTTTAACAAAAGTTGAAGTTTTCCAACTGACTTCATTTGCAAGTTTTCCACATTATGTAAATAGCATCTTGAGCATCTGCGCTGTTTTTTTTGTTGTTGTTTTTTTTTTAACCTCACATGTTACCATTGAATATTTAAAAAAATACATTTTGTCCAACAAGCCGAGCTGGTGTAAGCATTTTCATATTTAGCATAAGCCCATGGAGTCTTTTTTTTTCTTCAAAAAAGTAGGAGAACATCCCGTTCAAACACTGTCACAGCTCTCACTTGTGGTAAATCAAGACACTGCTGCGTCTTATCAAAAACAGTAAGTGACGCACGCCTCTCTTAGCTTCACTGTCGTAAATAATTGAAGTGATTGTGGCAAACAGAACAACAATGCTGCTACGTTTCAGAGACGACGAAAGCTGTTTTGAGAGAGGAATTCAAGGTGAGCCTGACTCACAGACTACATTATCTTTTGGTTGCTCTTCTCCAATGTCAGCAGCAAAGACAGATTCTCCTTTCATCTATGCCCTTGTTCTGTTTTCTCAAGTGTGCGGGACTGTTAAATATGCTGGGTTTTTGTGGGTAAACGCCATGCGTGCCAAACTGGAGGAATCACTGGAGAAGCATCAGTTAGTTTGAGAGGCATTGGGAGGGCGGGCTGGTTGGGGGGTGGAGGGAGTACGGCAGGGTGGAAATGACTAACGGTCTTTTGTGTAATTAATGAGGACAGCGTTGATTTCCGCCGATAATTTAGCATGGTTGCCAGCGCTTGACTTCTGATCCCCATTTACCCTAGCTCTGTCTCTATTTAGATCAGCCTAGTGTGGGAGGAGTGTGTTAACCTTGGAGAACAGACACAAATCACAGGCAGATGCACAGAAACACACAAAGCCTCAGCCACATCCACGTACGGGACCCCTCCTCCCCCCCTGATCCAACACACGCAAACATTTATACCCTGATCATCTATTTTGCACTTTCTGCCCGTTTTATTTTTTATTTTTTGCATGCATAGATCAACCGTGAGCACATGCAAACAAGAAAAAAAAAAGGCATTTGAAAGCACAGATTCACACACATGCACACACACACCCACAAGCACCTGAGGCAATGGAATAAATGCATCTTTAATGATAGCAGATAAGGACTCCCAACCAGGGCTGTAGTCATAGCTCAGTGATTTGGCTAGCAGGGAAAGGGATTGTGAGAATGAAAAACAAGCCGATGGAAACTTCTGGCCCTCCAGGAGTCGGCAACTGAAAATCTACAGTCAGTCGGACTGAGAGGAAAAGCTCCGAGGTACTCTTTCGGTGTGCTGTCAGATGCTAAACAGAATGTCTATGAAAACAACAGAGGTCTGATGGTTTCAACATGAAAGAATCAGCATTTAATTCACAACTTATCCATATATTTGCCTGAGTGAGCACGTGAGGAATGGCGTAGTGTCCTGTGATCAGTTGCTGTCACTGATGGAAATGTTAATCATTTCATATTGTGACAAGTTGATGTGACAGATGTTAATTTCAAGCATGCACGATGTGCAACTGATGCAGTCACAAATGAGTCGTCATGTAAAATAGCTTCCATCTCCAATGTTGTCTTCTTACTGGACGGCTTGAATGCACTGATCAGCTATGACATTATAACCGCTGAATAACAATGATTATCTCTTCACTGTGGCATTTCACTGTCAAAAACGAGTGAATTTTTGTCACCAAATTTGATGCATGAAAGCAGGAAAAGTAGAGTGGCAGAAGGATTTAAGTGTTGTGCATTTGTCATGGGACAAATTTTAATGGCTTGTTTACTTGATCAGAGCATCTCCCAGTCTGACCAGCCGGTGGAGTGCACTGGTCAATGTCTATTGAAAGCGGTGAAAGGAAGCAGCATGAACTTGTGGCAGAGTTATGGTCTGTTGATGCGCGTGGATGGTTGGCCCATGCGGCAGCTTAAATTGCTGAACAACAAAATGCTGGTACTGAAGGAAATGTGACAGAGTGTTTAATCACCATTTGCTTGGTTTGGGGCTGCATAGATGCTGACCAGTCAGGTTACTTATGACCCCTGTCCACTGCTGAGGTGCCGATAATAGGTAAAAGTACTTCATGTAATAGAAAACAGTGGCCTACTTGGAGGACTTTCTTTCTTTAATGTCAGATGGATGACTAGGTGGGAGTCATCCATTACTTCGAATGCACATGGCACCAGGATGGACTGTGGGACAGCGGCAATCTGGCAGAAGTATTTCGTTATTTGGGTAATGTTCTGCTGGAAAAAAACCTTGGACCTGCCAAACATTAGGATGCTAATTTGCCATGGCCCATCAACCAAACTGTTGTTACAGACCATCTACCCCCTTTCATGGACGTTCACTGTACTCCCAGATGGCAGCGATGTCATTTAGCAGGATGACATGCCTAGCCACAAACCCAAAAATGGTTAATGGCTTGAGGACTACATCTAGTTCAAGCCAACATACACTGCTGACAATTCTCTTAATCAACACACAACTGAGAAATTTGGGCAGAGGCCAAAACTCCAAGACCTGACGTCCAGCAATCCTTTTCAAACCAATGCGTCTAGTAAAACTATCCGTGACTGAAGTTGAGTAGTCTGTTCTGTCTCAGCACTTTACAGCTCGTGTGTTAAAGGGACCGACTGAAACAGAGGCGTTGATAAGACGCCCTGAGGAGCTTTACGTGCATTACCGTTTTGAGGACTATCAGGCGTTTGATAGAGTCCGTGACTCGACTCTTGATGGGTCACAGTTTGTTTGGCAGGGAAAAGGGGACCAACACACTGTTAGGCAGGCATTCATAACGTATTACCTGAACTGTGAATGTTGGCTTTGGGTTTCACATGTGAATTCCAGATTGAAATACAAGTGTGGGCATGCTTTATTTATTCATTCACTTCTATCCAAACATAAATGACACCAGACTGCATCACAAACCATTGCCTAAACAAATAGCAGGTGGCTCCCTTGGGCCTTGCTGCTGACATTTACTGGATTTAGTATGCATGTGGATGAGCTGCAGGGAATTCGGGTGCAACTCGATAGTACTGGCGGAATAACAGTGGGTTTGTTCATCCTACAACAACACAAATGCCCACATGGCACTCTGGAACTGGCTGAAGACTTGTTGGAGTTCAGTGGTCAGAGCCTTCCTGTTGAGAACTCACCTTTCCTATTCTCAATTTATTGTGATCTAAAGTTGTTTCTGTTTGAAATGTGATGAAAATACAAATATGATGCCGAAAGAGTTAGGGGCTCACCATGATTTCTCTGAGTTATGGATGATGGTTCAATATTGAAAATCATTGGTACTAGGAGCATGTGCATTTGTGGGTCTATTTAAAGTCCGAGTCACAAGGCACACCTGTAGGCACATTTCTCACCTGATTTAGGGAAGTGCTGTGTAATTAGACCCTAAAAATACCAGTGCTGCATGAAACGCCCCTGAACAAATATAAATTAAACATGATGTGAGTATGTTTTAAAGGGGCTGACAGCAACCTTGGAAAAAAAAACTTTACAGCATGCAAATTTAGAAAAAGAAATCACTCTTCTGGGCAGTGCCACGGTGCCGCATTTCATACATATTCTCCCTTCGACTGTTTCCAGACTGCTGTGCCACACAAGATAAGCTCTCCATTCATTTGTTAAACAGGGGCAGCCGGGTCGCCCAAGTGATCCTAGAGCTGGACTTTTGATGAGAGCACCTCCAAATGCCACATGAAACTCATTAATCAGGGACAAGGTGATGCCATTGTTATCGGGGGATTGCGGTTGAAGTCCTGGCTGTAGGTTAAATATGCTTTCATAAGTGACAGGAATGGCTTTTTTTTTTAATGCAAAGAATGTGTATCTCTGTAGAATGCCTGTCTGGATGGTTGTTGCAACACTCACAAAGCACACATCATGACAACAGGGAGCAGGTCCATAAATATGATCTCTTTCCCACACGTCAGATCACCAACTGTCTTTAGGCCGCTGCTTTACCCACAATTCAGGTGATCAAATTGAAGAATCCCTACTAAGATATGGATATTTATACTATTATTACAGCATAAAAAGAACAGAGCTCTTTAATTCTAGTGTTTTACAAATTTTGAGCTTTTTGAACTCGAGTTTTGAGGTTGCAGTGATAGATGTTCAATGGAGGGAAAATTCCCTTTTCTATTCACCTCACCTTGAACCCCTGGATATCCCTAGTTTTCCCTACTTCTGACCTTTATAATTCTAACATTCAACTTAATTTACAAACATTAACTTGTAACTGCAGACTTTGCTCCTCATGTGGGCTTTCAGTCTTGAGAGGACAGCTAATTATACCAGAAATGATCCTTTAGAGGTTAAAAATACAAGTACAAGCAGATACATTTAGCCAGTGAAGCCTTTCATCAGCAGAGCGTTTGTGGGGGAAAAAAACAAATATTTTATCATTTCGAATAATAAACCACATTAATTTATTTGGCATTAAGTCTTAAAAACTAAAAAAGTAATAATAATAAAATAAAAAGTTTTAAATATTCTAATTTGTAAGACATTATGACAGTGAGAGTTTGTAAAGCTTATCATATCGGATCAGGTTAATGAAGATCTATTTGCTTTGGTCCATTCTTTGACAATGCTTCTGTGGTACAAGCATCAAAAGAAACAAGTCTATAGTTTTAGAATAAGCTATTTCTGCAAATCAGTTAATTAGACAAACCTGGAGTCTAAAGAAAGTGACAGATTAACTTGCTCTTCTTTTTATGAGGGGGTTACTTTTAATGACAGCCACTAGTATGGAAAGCTTCATCAAAATCCTCAGTCATTGGATAATTGAATATTATCCAATTGTACATTATTATTACTAAGCATATACAACGCTGTTTTTTTCCAAGGTTAAATAAATTAAAATAATCTCCCCACTCCCAGGTGCAAACATGGACAAGCAAAACAATGAGGCAGCCATTCCTCTTTGACTGAACATACAATTAGGCAACAGAAAAGTTTTTCAGGGCAGAGATGACTGGTAGCTGTTTTTTGGAGTGTTTTTGACATTGTGTCGCCGTCGTTTGTGAGCCGCATGACCAACATGAAAAAATGCATCACTTTTGGGGTGTTATTTTTGGACTGGCTTCATTGTTGCACATACGTTGGATATCTTGGCCTTGGTAAAGACCATGTAATGTATTAGACACCGTATTTTCTTTTCAGAATTATTGTAGATATTTTTGGACTTTTTTATCAGTAGATCATGACTGTTTTCTTAATGTTTGCCTTACAAGACTTTTAACTTCAGGGTCTCTGATGATGAGAACAACTGGAACTGCACTGAGTTAAAAACAAATTCCCAAAACAGGACTCTAAAAGAAGTGTTCAGCTTTTGTGTCACACTGTGTATTGTAATGGATCAAATGCAGCATTATCATATTGTACTGTATCATATCACTTCAAGTTGTAGCGTGAACAGCAAACCTTTACTAACAGCTATGTGGCAATGAAGCCACGCGAAAAACACAAGACAGACACGTTATTCCTTACTTTGTTTGGAAACATTAAAAGCATTGTTTGGTCTTGGTATAATGATTCCAATACCAATAATCATTTCCCACTCGCAGTCTGTGCCAAAGCATTTCAACATTCATGGTCTCGTACAGTAATAGTAAGAAGTGTTTCATAGACATGGATTCTTGGTCAAAACGGAAAAAGGAAAATCCTTTCAAAGACTATATCAAAGTGTGTGAGAAAGAAAGCCATAGATCAAAGCATGGGACAGCCATTTGTTGCTGAGGAATAATAGCTGTGATGTGTGTCGGCCCCACTGACCCGCTGGAACAATAAAGCTGAGCCGCCGGTGCCTAAGAGCAATGACCTTGTGCGACTACAACCAACTCAGAAAAAGGGACAGAGAGAGGTAGAAGGAGACTGACCAAGAAGAAACAAATACAATCCATAAAGAAACTAATTCTTGACCAACACAGGCAGAAAAGATTGTTGTTGCCTTTCTTTTAACTCCTGGGTAAGAAAATGGGAGACTTGGAGGAACAGAAGACATGGAGTTGTGTTTAATGCTGCTATTTTTTATATTTACCATGACAGCTTAGTTTTGGTTATTTAAAACATGCTGTGGTTTGTGAAAAATGCATCATTGTGTGCCTTTTTGGACAACCAGTTGCTTTACCTTTTTTTTTGTACAACGAAGCTCTGTACTTTCATTGAAATCATGAGTTAAATTGTGTTTACAAGTCTAACTTTAGGTAAGGCATCCAAAGGCCAATACATCACGCCACATTGTCACATCTGAAAAGTGCAAAAGAGATATTTTCAGTGTGAGAGGAGAAATGGTAAGTTACAAATCAAAGGAAGAAGTCATTCAGCCACATCAGAGATAGGTAACAAAAGGCTTTCCATGAGGTGTAGGCTTCTCAGCAGATAAAACTCTGTCTGGCAGACAGGGCGACAGACTGGTATCCATTGTGCTTCCAGGGGAGCGTGGAGACAGTGGTGTGAAAGGAGCCATCAAGGTTGAATGGGTGAGAAAAAGGGATCTGTGGGAGCAAATGAAAAGGACCTGGATGAAGCATGCCATTGGTCTCAATAGGATGAAATGACAGCACTGTGTACGGAGGTAATCTCAACTTGTGACCACCACCAACAGTTCAACTACAATGCCAGAGAGTGTAGATGAGAAACATATGAAGCCTCTGTTTCGAAGAATTTCAAGTTAAATAATTATTTTGTATAGGTATGATTACGCGCTTACCATCTCCTGAAAACACCTTGACTGATATTCATGCATAAGCAGCTATGAAAAAAAAAATGCTTAAAACTGAAACATTAATATCTAAATTTCTGCATGACATACTTTGGGGAAATAGTTTGGCAGCACAGTAAGATTTGGTTGCTCTATTATTCACAATTATTGGCACAAACTGTTGTGAGACTAGATAGTAAAAATTAAGGCCAACTTGAAGTAGGCTGGTATAGATTAGTCATGTGTGTAAGAATAAATGTGGCAAATCTAAAGCCAAGAAAGTGGCAGTCAGGCCCATTCGTGTGAAGGTTTTCTAATAATACCATTCCGCGTTATCGCTCTGGGGGTAACTGATTCATAAGTCATGGCAACATTTGTAATGAGTACAGTTTTCACCCCAATCCTCAAACCTCCAACTGGCAAGCCCCTCTGGGTGAGACTGGAAGTATTTCACGCTTGTAGGGATACACTCTTTCTCTCCGCCACACCCCCAAAGTTCGTCTCTCCCTCCTCCAGACACCAGGTGGTGTCACTGCAGTCTGCTGGCATGCAAATGTCATCATCAACAATCCGTCAACAGCTCCAATCCCACAATTTTTCATGGGCAACATTGATTATCAATAACTCTGGATCCAGAATTAGATCTGTACAAGGCATTCCCTCTGTGCGAGGAATCCATCCTTTTCCTACCTTGTCATCCTGTTTAACCATACCCTCTTGCTTTCACCTCCGTGTCCTTGTTATTTCATGTTGATTTTTTTCCCCCCCACAAAGAATTATTAGTCAACTTGCACAGCAGCTTCAAAATCTGAAACTCAAGAGGACGTCACATTACCCTTCCAGATGGTACGCTAATCTTGGACTGGATATCAAGGTGTTCCAACTCATCATAATAAGAGGGATCAATTGGCGTCAACTGTCATTGAGCCATAACCTTGCAACAATACATGACATCATAGCAGAGGGTCACGAGGGGAAACCTTGTCATGAGGACAACAAAGTGACACATGTTGATAGATGGAACGTGCTAAATGGTTGTGGGTAGTCAGTAGCAGTTAGAAGAGGTCAGGGATTGTAATTATGTGCCACCTCATTTAAAGAGCTATTATTATTCCCATGCTACAGTTATTTGCATGACAGGATTGGGGTCAACTCATGTCACAGTAGAGTCGGTTGAGAAAATGAATGCAAATTTAAAGTGATATTTAAGTACATCCTCTGAGTAGAGGAGGGACTTTGGTTATTGTGTGTAATCTTAAACATAGTTGTGCTTTTCCCCCTGTCTGTAGCCATAATACAATTACAGACATGTTATCTTCGTGAGTGCGCAACCTCACCTTTGACAGCGCAAACCAAATACTAATGGAGAGTAAGGACAAACAGTCAGGCGATATGAAATCTCTTCATGGGTACCCTTCCCCATTTCTTCAAGAACAGACAGAGGCATTTTATGCCAAGCCACCCTCTGTCATGTATTTATGAGTGCCGCGCCGCCATAATGAATGCAAAGCCAGCGTGCAGACGTTCAGTCATGGTAGAAGGACAGCAGTTCTGCCTTACAGTCAGAGAAGACAACAGCGTACATCCCACTTTCTCTTCCCCTTCCCCTCCTTTCTTGCTGTGGTAATGGTTTCTCTGACCTCTGTCTCCCCATTACTGTACGCTTCACCCAACATCAACCGTCAGACGGCATCACTCATCCGCACACCTCAGACATCATGAAAGCAGCAGTGTCGCCGCCCATTGCCTGATGCCTGCCGCATTAGCCGGTGACAGCCGGTGTTTTGAGAATGATAGAGATGAAGGCAGCTTTCTGTGAGATGGCAGTGATGACCCTGGAGATGACCTAATTAGTGGAGTGTTTTTCAAAACTGGGCAGGAAAGAAGTTAAAGAAGAGTAAAAACAAAAAGACATTGAAATGCTTTTACAGCTAGGGCAATAGTGGCACACTTGCTGTACATATATTTACATATACATACTGTATCTGCATTTTTTGAATCTTTGCAAGGACTGCTCTAAGTTGCTTTTTATATTGACAGCATGTTATATTTTATTCTTATTTTATCTTGTCTACAATTGCTACTCAGTGGTGGTTGTTGTGTGTCTTGTCTCTATGCCGCTGTAACTGCGAAATAATTTCCCTGCTGTGATGAATAAAGTAATTCTATTCTATTCCATAGTTAAACATTCTCTGTTTACTCTGCTCTTTTGGAGTACATTTGTATTGTTCTACATATTTTTGATAGAAACAAATTAGAACATATAAAATAATCATATATCTAGCATTTCAAGGAATTTGGAAGAGAATAAATATTTTTACATTTACATTTTTATCTACAGTAACTGTAACTGGTTGAAAACACTCCAACACATTGGATGACATCACAAGTTACACTGGCAAAATTGGACTCTGTCTCTTTAAGAAGCTCCTACTCTTACAAATGGCTGCCACAGAAGTTTAACAGATTTCCCAAACATGATGAAACACTCTGGGTATGTTTTAATGAGGGAATAACATTATGACGTGATAAAAAGCCCCAAAAGTCTTTTTTTTAGCTTCATATCAATTATTTTATATATTAAACATTATCCCAGGGGACTCAGAGAAACTTAAAACTGCGAAATTAACCTCTGCCTCTTTCAATGTGACAATGTGACAGGTCTCTGCCAAACTAGAGCACAAATTACATCAGTACCGGAATTTCTTCTGTAATCTATAAGATGTCTTGATTTCTCAAATTTTACTCTATGTAAAATGTACTTATCTCCACTTCCTTTGTCCCTTCAACTCTAAATCGTAACTCTTTGAATCTCTACGCCTTTCAATTCTATAGATCACAAATGGTGCAGAGTAAAAGTACAAATCGACTCTTTATTTTCACTCCATCTTCAATCACATATAAAGGTAGAGCAGACATGATTTTTTTTTTCAATCCATAACACAAGATTTAAGGGATTGCACAAGTTTAGAGAGATCTAACATACTCCATCTCCAATAGTCAAATATAAATTTTCTGTCTTGCTGCACCTGTTCTCAGCGTGAGACGGATCATGGTTCTTAATTTGCAGGCATAACATATGCTTTCACCTCATACACACACATGGCCGTCCTGTGAAGAAGATTCATTATCTGGCTGAACCAATGCAAGTCTTCTAATGGTGACTGTGTGTGTAGCAGCTCACAGACAGAAACTAAGTAAAGCAAAAAAAACAAAAAAAAAAAAGAATTAAAAAAAACTTTCCGTCTGTTCTTTTCTTCTTAATCAATATTACTTACCCTCAGGGCAGGATTAAGAAAAAAGGTTTTCCTGATAGTCATACAAATTCAATTTTAAATTGAATTGTTCTTCTTGCGGGCAGGTGCGTTTTGTCACATGTTAACATTTTATCACTGATGCCATCTTGACAG